>NC_133538.1:126703894-128018894 GCF_048544455.1 Silene latifolia
TAGGCGCCCTCATCTCAAAATCTTGGCCCCATGATACTTAAGCCAGTCACGGGGTATGGGAATGTGGAGTCCGTGTGTATATATGTGATGTGTATGTTAGTTGTGTCAGAATTATTTGGGGATGAGTCTTTGCTAACGCGGAGGTGGGTATAGTAGTTGGGTTTGGATGGGGCTTAGTGGAGCATTGGCATGGTTAGTGAGCTTATACGATGATTATGAGGAACGTGACAAAAGTTTATTTGATAGAAATGCGTGAAAATGTAAAAATGTATGCCATAATATGAAGGTGATCATGTTAGCATTTACTTCAGGTTGTTAATAACGGTAATTATGTACGAGTTTATAAACCCTACCGTAATTACAATGATGATAGTTATAGAATTGTTGAGTTATAATATGAGATATAGCATATAGTGATGCGTATATGCCTTGTTTATTGGTTGAAATTTTCCGCTACGTGACAATCGATTCATGTAAGATGATTTACTTATGATTGGATTTGGAATATGATAGATTAATTTGTTATGTAGAGTATACATTATATTTTTATGACATATGAAAGAATGAATTAATGTTAATTATATGTTTCATGTTGATACGAACCCGAGTTTAGTAGTAATGTGGTAAGATAAAGTTAAGTATGGTATGATGACGTGATTATGCTTGTGAATGACTCGGTAGCAGGCAAACCGAGTTGGGTAATTTGTTGTAGCATAGTATGACATAAGCCTTGATTGTTGAGACGATATGGTATGCTTGAGTGATAATGGTAATACGTGAACGAGTGTGATAATTAGTGCCGAATTCCGAACTTAGTTTGGAATCGACACGCGATATTGTTTTTGCAGGAATCTTC
Source organism: Silene latifolia (assembly GCF_048544455.1). Taxonomy (NCBI): domain Eukaryota; kingdom Viridiplantae; phylum Streptophyta; class Magnoliopsida; order Caryophyllales; family Caryophyllaceae; genus Silene; species Silene latifolia. The sequence goes on from NC_133538.1 coordinate 126,704,751, forward strand.
GATCTACTTCGTAGTTTTGACCATGTACTTGACCATACTTGACCGAGTGCGAGTGCTTACTAGACCAAGTAGACCTCACTCGATCTCGTTAGGAAGCTATGGCGTCGGGATGTGGGAATTTTCTGCAGATACTCGACGAAATAGCGCTACTCGATCGAGTAGAGGGCACTCGATCGAGTACCCTAGACACTCGATCGCGTAAGCTACAGTGCAGAAGTTCTTACGAGTTTCATAAAACCCTCACTTTTCTCATTCCTTTTATTCCATCTCCTTTATTTCGAAACTCTAAGCCTAAATTCCCCTCAAAAGCTCTTCTCATCTTGTGTTGGTAGTGATTCTTGGGGTTGTTTTTGCTTGTTTATTTTCGTTCTTTTATTCTCCTACTTAATCAAGGTATGATCTTTCCTCTATTTACATGTTTTATTGCCTTAAATTTGTTGGAATGAAGGTGTAATCTGAAAATTTTTGATTTATAGGGGGAAAATTATTGCTTTTAATTGTGGTAATATGACTCACATGCCTTCTTTCCTTGATTGTTGGTGATTAATTGCTGTAATATAGAGTAGAAATTGCAATTTAGGGGCCGAAATTTCTAGGGTTACGAAATCAAAAATTTATTTTGGTTGTTTTACATTGATTAGATGATGGAATTGAGTGCTATACATTATATATATCATGTTGAAGGATGAATTTTGATGATTTTCACCTTAAAAGTTGCCTTAAAACTCCGTCTTAAAAGTGCCCCAAATTGAAATTCGTCTTCTATATTTGAAATTTGGTGTTGAATATGAATGTTTAAGTAAGGGATAAACTTCAATATGATAGTGGTAATGTTAATTGATGGGGAATATGTCAAATTTGTTACAGTTATAGAGACCGTCTGACAAGCCTAATTGAATTGTTTTGTGTCTAATAACGAAAGTTGATGATGATATGTTCTAAATTACTTTTCTATGAGCATGTACAAGTACCTCACATGTTATTAAGAGTGTGTATGGAGTAACATTGAATCATGCTAGGATGTTAGAATTGGTTGGGTATGTGTGTTCACCATGATAAACTTTTCACAACTATTGAACATGAGTGGCTATAAACTGAGTTTGCATATCAAAATGGGAATTCGTTGGTGACGTGTGTACTTATCTTCGCATTCAAAGTTCAAATGTATGAATTATGTGCTGCACATGCCTATACAAATTTGTTTAAGTTATATCTTTGAAATGATGCCGAGACCGAACGTAGGGACCCGTCGAGTAAACGGGGAAGGGTGACACGACTGAGATTGGGGGAGGGAGTGGACCCGTGGTACCCGCGATGCACGGAGTACCCTTCGATTGTGTTTGTAGATTTCAAACAAAGAGAGCGTTTTGTAGCTTTGCAAAAACGCAAAATTAGGCCAACGAGGTGTGTGGATACCACACTTCTGACTGATTTGGGAATAGAGACGGATGTCCGTCACATATTTGAGACCTTGGGCTTTACGGGTTTGTACCGGCTAAGGAAACACTCCTACCCTTTTCTCACCTTGCAGTTTATGAGCTCCTTTAGCTATGACCCAGCTGCCCAGACCGTTGAGTTTCGGTTGAGGAATACCAGTTTCTTGCTTAATATGGACCTTTTTACTTCTCACCTTGGGTTGGCCAAGCTTCCCAAGGATTCTATCACTGATATCCCTGCTGAGTGCAGTATCTGCCGCCTAATGCCTTATCTTACCGGGAAACCAGCTCCCACCTCAAGCAACATGCTGATTAATGATGTTCAGCATGTCACATTGAGGATCTTTCTTCGTTCTCTCTCCAACCTCCTTTATGATAGACTGGATATTAGTAAACTGAACAACCATGAGGTGTTTCTTCTGATGTCCTACCTCAACCTGGAGCGGGCCAGGAAAGTGGTCTTTAATGCTCCTGCCATCGTCTGCGCTAGCGTTGCTTTGATGGCTACTGCCTCTTCCCAGTACTTGAGTTGTGGCGCGATCGCCACTCGGTTAGCTGAAAAGCTGACCTCCTTTGAGGCTTCTTCGGAGTATGTGCCTCTGGCTACACCGGTGCCCACGATGAACCGTGACTACTATCTCGACCTGAAATGGTTGAGAACTTTGGCCGACGGTAGCCTAGCCTGGAGAGTGTGGGGGATGAGTTAGATGGGGATCCCGGCTCCTGAGCACCTTCCACCGACCGAGCCGTTAGAGCCGCAGGTGTGTTGTTGACTCCGATGAGGAGGAGGAGGATGATGATGTGCCCGATTGCGAGACCTACCTCATTGATGACATGATTCTAGAGGTGATGCCCGAGCCAAAGAAGGGGGAGAACGCGGCGGTCAGGGAGGAGAGGCCCAGGTTGGGGAGAGGACCCCGTAGAGTGAGAGAGAGGACCGCTGAGACCAGACCACGGCCGGTAGCACCACCACAGCAGCGCCCTTTTCCGTGCTACCCCTACCTTGACACCCCAGAGACGCGATCGAGTTACTTGGCAGAGAGAGTGTCATCTACCTTGACACTGAGGAATATGCACGAGATGGCGTACACTCGGGGATTGGGACAGAGGGACCGCATCCGGTTTGGTGGAGTGGTGTTGGGGACTATAGTGGGGTTTTCCACTCTTACGGGGTGGTGGATCTCGACTGGGGGACGCTCGGTCCTTTCCCTACGGTGGTTTGACCCCATGGCACGTAGGTCCGGGAGATGGAGCGGGAGTTGATGCAGGTATTGGGTCATCGAGAGCGGGGACTTCGAGAGGCGATGCTGGTGGTGATGAGGTGATGGAGGAGGAGCAGCAGCAGCAGGAGTGATACTCCTATTTCTTTATCCTAGTTATGATAGTGATGTTGGATGTTGGTAGTTGTCGGTTGTTAGAACTTTTATTTGCGGATTTGTATGCTTGGCCATAAGGCCGGATTTACTAGTATGACCTTGTTGCAGGATTTTGGGGGTCGGGAAGTCATCCCGGCTCACTTTTATGCGACGATTATGTATATACATGGGTTTATGACAGGTTTTCCAAAGGCATTTGACCTGTAGGTACTCGACAAAGTACCCCATACTCGGTCGAGTAGCTACAGGTATGACAGAATTAATGCATTCTGATCTCGGGGCTACTCGACGAGTAGCCAAGACACTCGATCGAGTAGCAGAGCACTCGATCGAGTTCCACTACATACTCGATCGAGTAGTACTGTTACAGGAACTTTTGAAAAATTAAAATTGTTTAATTGTTATATAATTGCATGTTTGATGTTTAACATGATTATTAGTGAGTAGTAACATGTTCGGACCGTTCAATTCATATGTTGGAAGTCATGCCTAGTTTTAAAGGCGTCTTTGCTTCGAATAGTGGAGTTCTAATTATTCTAATTGCATTCATTTTACATCCGTTTAGTCTGCAAGTTATATTTCACCGAATTCAGTATATATATATATACAAATTCAAATGATATGCTTATACGTGCTTGACGGTTACTAGTTGTCCGAATAGGGTTGTATGTATCGTTGTGATTGACTGGTTGTACGAGTAATATGAGTAATGTCAACAATAAATACTATGGTTTTAATTTATGTCACGATACAGGTAATTGGTACTATGTGTAGTAATTTGGCGGTGAACTTCGGGGACGAAGTTCCTTTTTAGAGGGGAAGAGTAATGTCGCTAAATAAAAAGGCTGATTTTGAGACTATGTTGTTGTTCGTTTATAATGTCTTGTTGATTATTTGCAAAGTTTTCTTTTACCTTGGTTACTTTGATTGTATGATGTTGTAATTGGTTACTTTAGTTCGTCGAGTAATTCATACGTTGAAGTGAAAATTGATAGCATGTTTTAAAGATGGTCGTAAAGAGATAGTTGTGATACAATGTGTCGTAGTAGAATTGTGTTGTTGAGTAAAATAGTGGTATAGTCATGCGGCATGAAGTTGATATGAGATATGTTTCGTATTGATAGTTGTTACTAGTGAATGGAGTAATCCCGTAATATGACGGGCGATCGTTGTTGGTGTTGGTTTGCATTGCAAGGTCGGTGTTTTAGACGATAGTTTGTAAAAGCCAACATACATATACATATATTTAGAAACGTTAGATAATGATGATCATGACATGGGGGATGGCGTTTCAGGGGAGTAGGTGATTTGTGTCGGAGGAATAGTGATGTCGTGTTTTCCCGTGTCTTGTGCGTTAGTTAGGTGAGTTGAACTTCGGGGACGAAGTTCTTTTTAAGGGGGGAAGACTGTAATACCCGCCCTTTTAGGGACCCTTTTGACCAGCGTTGACTGACCTTGGGAGCGGGAATAGTTCTTAGAAGTGCGTACCAAACTATCTTGGGTTACGGGTTATGAGTGGTACTCGATAGAGTAGAGGCTACTCGATCAAGTAGCATGGTTACTCGATCGAGTAGAGGGTCACTCGATCGAGTATGCGTGGTACTCGATCGAGTATCGGGTTTTCAGCGAGGGTTTTTAATCGCGTTTTGTTAAATCCGCAAATCATTTCCGCCTCATTCCTTCTATCCTCTAGTCGCCTCTTTCCCTTCCCTTCACCATAAAACCTCCATGGAAGCCCTTTTGAAGGTTCTTGTGCTTTAGGAGAGCATAGCTTGAGTTGGGTAGCGGTCTTTTGCCGGGTTTCTCCTTGTAGGTATGTTGTCATCATCATCCGTATCCTTGTCTTTACAATTAGGGTTTGCTTGATGGTAATAGGTGATTGTGTTGTGGTTATAGGCTTTGCTTGATTGCTGGATATGTCATATATTGGCATAGATTGGTTGCAGTTGCGTAAAGGTAGGTTCGCCTACTCAGTTTCTGTAGATAGTCTAGTGTGTCGATTGTTGTGTCGTTGTTGTTGTATTGCGATTGTGTGGTGTGGCAACGTATATACGGTTGTGATTGTGATTGTTTGTCTCCGGTTCTCGAGATGCGTTCTCGGATGAGTGGAGTCACTTGCGGGAGTGGCTTCACGCCCTAGTTTCGCCCCCGTGGAACCCGCCACGGAAGGGGATGTGCACATTAATGAGACAGGGTTATCGCTCGGTATGATGAGCGGGGATTTGGTGGGTACGGCTGCGGTCCCCCATCGCGTGGCTAGTCCAAAGTGGATCGGTGTGGAGATTGATTTGGAGTGGGTGTGATTGTGTGTGGCTGATTGTGTTGCATTGTATTGTTAGATGTTGTTGGCATTGTTGTGTCTTATCTCAATACTGACCTTGTGTGGTTCTCTGATTGTTTTTTGTGTCTGCCGTGATCCCTTATGGTGAGCAGTCTGTCTTAACAGGTGTTGATGTTGTTGGTAGCTGGAGTCCGGGTAGGGATGAGTCTTCACGAGATTTGATAGCATTAGTGGATAGTCATTGAGTTGTATCTTTTATATCGTCAGTTGGTTTAAATCACTTGTAATATAACATAATAGTTCTTTTATCGACATTTGATTATTACTGTCCTCGGGCAACCGAGATGGTAGTGCCCTTATATGCTAAGGAAGGCCTAGTTAAGGCTCCTCTGGATATGGGGGTGTTACACTTATATATTCGGTTTCTAGCTTAAATTAATGTTTGAAACTTGAAATTAATGAGAAAATACCAACATGTAATTTAGAAAACCGAAATATGTACATTTTATCTTATATTGCTCATTAATAAAAAAGAAATCGATTTTAGATGAAACAGTTATTTACGAGCAAGTTTTAATTGATTTCATTTATACCCTCCTTAATTGTATTTTTTATTAAATCATTCTGATCCAATTTCTTAACAACCAAACAATACCTTATTGTGTAAAATTAGTCATGACTATTTGAGTATTGTTAGTGAAACGTATTGGGGTGCATAATTTGGTCATTTTGAAGTTGTAATAATTATTATTGCGTAAAACTATTCGAGTTTTTTTAGTGAATTAGAAATGTATTAGAATGAGTAACTTAATCAGTTTGAAGTTAGAGTTGGAATTGAGCCACTTTGTAGACGGGAGTTGACATTTGTAGTGGTTATTTTATAACTTGATCTTCAACAGTGGTTTGAAAGACAGAATATTAAAAGTGACACATGCATCGCAGAGGCATTAATCTAGTATCTAGTATGTATATAAAGCAGGAACTTTTCGAGCGATATTAGAGAGTCCAAGGTTTTTAGAATTTCTAACAAGAGTAGATTTCGAAACAAATAAAATAAAATTATCCTAATAAAAGTAGATTTCTTAATATTTTAATAAAATTATCCTAATATAAATAGATTAAATTCCGTTAATAAGATTATTCTAATGTAAGTAGATGATACTCAAAATACATAATGTAACTAATTATATGTACATTAATAACATAAACATTATTCATATAATATATCTTAAATTTCATTTGTCATACTAACTGAAAAGTTAACTGAAACCTAATAAAGTAGCTTAAAAGGTAACTGAAAATTAAGAGCTGATAATTTAATTGATTAACTAAAAAATCTTTGGCAAAATAACCGATATGTAGCTGTTTTTTTGGTAAAATGAAATAAAAGGACATAATAAGTTCTCTATATTATAAGTTCAAGGAATAAAAAAAATAGGCAACTTATTTCTCACATGCTACTCTTATTTTGGTAACTAATTTATCTAACTAATACTTATAAAAAAAGTTATGATAAATGCAATTTTGGTCAAAAGCTTATTTCTTTGAAACAAAGCCTAAATATGAGATTTTTCATGATCTCCCGACCTTCCTCATATTTAATTTCGAAACAAATATAATAAAATTATCCTAATAAATTAGATTTCTTAATATTTTAATAAAATTATCCTAATATAAGTAGATTAAACTTTTTAATAAGATTATTCTAATGTAAGTAGATGATACTCAAAATACACAATGTAACTAATTATATGGTACATTAATAACATAAACATTATTCATATACTATATCTTAAATTTCATTAGCCATACTAACTGAAAAGTTAATTGAAACCTAATAAAGTAGCTTAAAAGATATTTGGCACTAACCATTATGTAGCTTTTTTTTTTGTAAAATGATATAAAAGGACATAATAAGTTCTCTATATTTAATATTATAAATTGAAGGAATAAAAAAAAATAGGCAACTTATTTCTCACATGTTACTCTTATTTTGGTAACTAATTTATCTAACTAATACTTACAAAAAAAATTAAGATAAATGCAATTTTGGTCAAAACCTTATTTCTTTGAAACAAAGCCTAAATATGAGATTTTTCATGATCTCCCGACCTTCCTCACATCTAATTAATTACTTCTTGATATTTTTTCTGCCAATGTTTACTTGTTTTGACCCTATTGTTAGGAGTTGATCTCAACTTCCTTTTTAAGTTTTATAATCTCCATTATAGCTATTGGTTCAGAGTAAATATTAGCAATAAGGCATTGTAACACAAGGTACATATATACTCCCAAAATCACGAAGACCAGAATAAATAAGTAATTGGTTCAAAATAAATATTAGCTTTTCACATAAGAATAAACATTATTGGTAGCTCTACAATAAGAAAAAGCAAACTTGATCAAAAGGAAAATCTATCACAAGTGTCCAACTATATCGCATTTGTCTTGGATGTAGCGAATATAAATAAAGTTTTAGGCTCAAACTAAATTTTAAATCATGGCAATCATGGGTGTGATATATGGATAAAAATAATATTAGAATTATTTGAGAAAGCTATAGAGTAGACGAGTATATATGACATTTAAATGGAACAAAACTATTTTAAGATCTCCTCAAGTTGAAGCGGTTATGGTTTTGAAAAATTTTACCTGCTACAATTAGGGGCATGTAATTTTTCTATTAAATACGGGTATGAGAAGGCCTACATCCGTCATGTCTTATCCCCCATATGGCATCCTTGCTTTTAGGAGTCGTTTTTTGTTTTCATTATGCGAGATTTGGTAGAGTATTTTAATTAGTATAGACTTTGGGAGTAAGGTTCATTATCTTAGGAATTTCACACTAAATGTACTCCATCCTTTTCGCAATTATTTTCCGTATTTTTCTACACAATCGTCAATGTGGATGTTTGTCAAGGATTTTCGACATATTAATGGTCAAAGTTATAAAAGTTTGACCTCTAAGAAGTAAGGTGGAAGATGTTTAAGAAGGCAAGGGAGTATACATGATGAATTTTTTTAATATAACTCATAATGGTATACTCTACCAAGTGTGGTATGCCGGTTATGTTGTTGAGGAACATTAAATCCGGAAGAGTATTATCTAACGGGAACTGTCTTATTATCAATCGCCTTTAAAAGCTCATAGTAGAAGGGAAGATACTTACGGGTTCCAAAGTCGGCAAAGGTATTGAACTAGATAATAATGACTTCCTTAGATACAAAGATTCTTTTCGTTGTTAAGCATAGACAATATACGTTGAGGCCATGCTACGTAGACATGACAAACAAATCAGGTTGTGTCGGGTTCGGGTGTCATATTTAAGCGGGTCACGAACTCTTAAACCCAAACGCGACCCAATTAATTAAATCTCGTGTCGTGTTCGTGTCGATTCAGTTACATTAATGGGTCATTAAAGCCTAAGCCCTAACCCGTTAATTTCGTGTCGTGTTTTCGTATCATATCAATATTTGGAAAGTTTTAGTATATTTATGTGAGGATCGAGAAAAGTTGGGATTAATTTAGTAAATAGGTCATTCGTGTCAGATCGTGTGTAGAATGCTCAACCCAAACCTAGCCCAATTAAATCTCGTGTCGTGTTCGTGTCGACCCACTTGCATAAATGGGTCGTTAAATATCAACACAAACCCGTTAATTTCGTATCTTGTTTTCGTGTCGTCTCACTGTTTGCCGGCTTTAATGCTTTCATATAACAATAAACATGAATTAGGGACAGTCACTAAATCATATTGAAATTAATCTGCCGAAACCAGTTTTTATTAAGGGCCAGCTTTATGTAAAAGCGTCAAGAACAACGTCATCCTAGAGATTAAGGTTCTACATCGATGATAGAGACCAAATGTATCAACGCCATAAGGACATTGTTTAGAAAGAAATTTTCACAATTTACCAAGTTAAGATGACGTATTATATATTTCGCATGAAGTTTTTAAGGATAATTATTCAAAGAGTATTTCTGTTAAAAACTGATGGTGATGAGACAATAAATAAGAACGGTAACTCTATAATCCAACAATATCTCTAAATGTTACGGAGTAGTATACAACTGATATAGTTAAATACCAAAAGCCACACGCTTTCGTTGCGGTTTTGTTATAGGAACTAATGATTAATCTGTCCTCATCTAAATTAACCCCTGAAATTTTATTTACTCCCATTTTTAGCATAGTTTGACTTTTTATTAAATTTAATAGTTTTCTATTACCATACCATGGTAACGTAAAATAACGTTTTCACAGATGCCATAAAATATATACTACTAACTGACATTATTATACTAACTTGGTAACCCAACTATTTTAAAAAAATGACATAAACCACTAATTGATGTTGTCATAGATGATACTACTGTGGGAAATATCGGTATACTTCCCTTTAAATTATAAGGATTATAACGAAATTATGTTTATGAATACTAGTCATAAAAGAAATTACATAAACAAAATAGAATAAGGATGAAGAATCAACCTTCGGTCCTAGCAAAATCGGCCTAGGAACAATATCGCAATGATATTCGCCTAATCGTGGCACCCAAGATGATATGAGATATGCCTTTGTTCTTGCTAGAATCGATCCCCAAAATTCGATGATTAATTTTTAGGGTTTTTCTTTCTTGTGTGATGAGTGAATTAGGTTAGAAAAATTAGGTTAGAAAATTATCTCCCCTAGCTCTCTTAAAACCGTGTAAAAGAGCAAAATACGGTAGATATTTCTTTCTACTTTTTCGGCCCATCCAACCGAAAATAAGAGAGATTATTTTCTCATTTTCGGTTTTTCCACCTACGAAAAATAAGGAGATTAAATCTTCTTATTTTGGTAGTTTACAAAATGTATATAAAGTGTATTAATTTTATAAATTGTCATTTATTTTATTCCGTATAAATAAGTCTACATACAACAGCTTGCAGTCGATTTATTAATACCGGGCTGTAATAATTTATAATGACAATCATGTATAATATATACTTTAACTATAAATATCGCATATTTATAATTAGCTAATTAAATATAACTGGTTACATTTAATTACGAATTAACATCTTAATTCGTTCAAACTAACATTATATACATTAATTAAATATAACAGCTTGTATTCAATTTACGAATTGACAGTTAATTCGTCTCAGCTAATATTATTTAATCGGCATTAAATAATCGTCTCATCATCACATTGACTAACTGTTTAGTCAAATATATGGACTAACCTTTTAGTCATATAAGGCATCAATGTGATTACATTTCCATAATCACATCTCTGAAACACATCCTTTAGGTGTGACTTTTAGGGACCAGTTGATCACCGCCATCAGTATGATAATAACGTCAAACTTTCTAGCAAGCCAACCGTTATTAGGTAATCGTTAATCAACTGATAAAATACGAAGTATACCCTTGTGAACCTATAAGAGATTTATAAATGTTATCACACTAATTTGTGGAAGACACAAGCTCCAACAAACTCCCACTTGTCCTCATAAGTGTATGTGCGATAACCGATTCTCATATTCTAAAATTTCTCCCACTCAATGTAAAACAATTTGCAAAATCCGTATTCACAAAGGCCGTATTTTACAAGTGATCAATATCTAGAGTGGTTTCCCCGACTAGAGAGTAACTTAACTGATAAATGAATCATCATTCGAGCATGGCCATGCATTTCAGTTACAACTCCTCGAGTGGCCCTGAGAAATAACTATACCTGATAAAGGTTGGATATTTTCTTCAACTCGAATCCTGCATATGTAAGCACAGTATGTAATAACCCAAAAAAATCTGCTTAGCCTCCTGTTACGGCAGACCATGAGAAAGAAATCAAAGTCACCCAAAAACTGCCTTAGTCTCAAGAGACAGTCGATAGTCAAAACAATTGACTCTAGGAACACAATGGACGTCCAATCCACGACCTGGAACCGAATGTTTTTAAACATTTAGGACTCCATTACGTTGTCACAAAAATTTTCCTACGAGGTATTGTTATAACCCGTCTTTGTGATCGATCAGCCAACTGATTGACTTATGGCTCGTTGAACCCACCATCAATCGACTGCACAATATAATAGCCAGAGTTATCAGATCATATGGGCGATTACGGACCAAAAAAAATATAATGTAATTCAGTTCACTTTGTGGCGTTCAATGTTGTCAGTACAATCCACATGAAAAACAAAATATTATATTAAAACGATGAAGTTATAAATAGTATATGAAAAAGATAACGTATCGAATCCATAATCAACTAGTACAACTCAAGAACACGTTTAATTCACATGGAAATAACGTGCCCTTCATGCTTATCATAATTCAACAGTTTAGTGAGAGGATCCGCGATGTTGTCATCCGAAGCTATCTTGTCAATCACTATCTCTTGTTGCTCCACGTAATCACGGATCAGGTGAGCTTTCCGATGTATATGTCTAGACTTGTTGCTAGACTTTGGCTCCTTAGCTAGGAAGATGGCACCTCAATTGTCACAATAGATGGTGATCGGGTCATTCGAACTAGGAACTATCGTAAGTCTTTGTAAGAATTGACCCATCCATATGGCTTCCTTTCGCCCGAAGCGGCATAGTACTTGATTGATAGTAGAATCTGCTACAAATACTGTTTGGAACTCTTCCACCTGACGCAAAGACCATTAAGAGTGAAAACGAACCCGGATCGAGATTTTGAGTTATCTCGATCCGTTTGGAAGCTAGCATCACAGAACGATTGCGCATAGCTTAGTATCTCCTCCATAAGTCAATACCTTATCCTTAGTCCTCCGTAGGTACTTAAGGATGTTATTAACAGCTATCCAGTGTGTTTCACCTGGATTCTTTTGGTACCGACTCGTCATACTCAATGCATATGCCACGTCTGGACATGTGCATATCATGGCATACATGATTGATCCTATTGCAGATGCATAAGGAACACGACTCATACGCTCAATCCCTTCAGGCGTCGTGGGTGACTGAGACTTGCTCAACTACATCCCAGATGTGATTGGAAGGTTCTCCTTCTTGGAGTTGGTAATCATTTCGTCCAGGTGATAAAAGAGTATGGTTTCACTCGATCAGTCGAGGAACTATGCTTATATATCAAGTCGAGTGGGAGCAAGATTGTTTTCTTGATATTGTATGTCGATGACATACTTTTGATTGGGAATGACATTCCTCTCTTATCTTCGTTTAAAGGATGGTTGAAGAACCATTTCCAGATGAAAGATTTGGGTGAGGCACAACGCACATTGGGAATCCGTATCTACCGAGATAGATCAACTGATAAAATACGAAGTATACACTTGTGAACCTATAAGAGATTTATAAATGTTATCACACTAATTTGCGGAGGACACAAGCTCCAACAACTACTAGGTGTCTGTGCATTATATGTAATAGAATCAGAGATATTTTGATTGTGTTTAAAGACTACTAATTCTATTGGAATTTAGCTTGGATTTGATTTTGCGAGATGTTTATAAGGAGCAAATACTATTAATTATAAATAGTCAAGGTAAAATTATATTGTAAGAGATCTAACATTTTCTCTCAAGGCACTAAATATATATAATTATAATACCTGCTGTTTTTTATAACATCATTCAGTGTTACGTAGTTGTAAAATAATTTGCACAACTCATAAAGACATATCTCTGTAATTAAGAGTGTATATTGGTGAGCCTTACCATATTATAGAGAAAGCGTTTTGCATTTAACTAAAAACCGGGTGTGCATGTAACAATAAAAAAGCCAGGTACATACTATAACTATGTCACTTGATGTTATACTAATCGATGACAAAAAATTTATGCTAAAAGCACTAATAATTCATCGGTTATCATCTACACCAATCACGTTTTTTTTTCATCAATGACAACATAGTAGGACTGTTTTTTATCAACTTAAGAATATATTTTTACAGATAATCCTAATGGGAGCACCATGCATCGCGCGGGATTTCCAACTTTTGTTCTTAAATGGAGACAATATACATAGAGGCCATGCTCTACCAGGACAATAAATAAGAGTCAGAGACAAACACTTAATCATCTTTGAGTTTATCTGTCGAAACCAGTTTTTAGTAATGGACATCTTTACGTAGCAGCATCAAGAACAACGTCATCCGAGGGTTAATTAAGTTTCTAGATCGATGATAATAGACAAAATGTATCAAGGCCACATGAAGGACATTGTTTACAAAGATGTTTCAAAAATTTACCAAATTAGGTGTCGTATTATATATTTTGCATGAATCTTTTAGGGTTATTTTATATGAATAATCCGAAATATTAGCTGTCTTCTCGTAATAATCCAAACTATAATTTAACTCAGAATACACCATACTATCGCCTACCTTCTCTTTTATCAAACCCGGTAACCGACTACCTATTTAGCAAGTTACCTTCCCTAATTCCTTTAACTATATCAGTTACCACCCAAACCCACCCACCTACCAAACTCTAATTCCTTACCATTATCACAAACACCATAACCGCCCCAATCCAACCGCCTGCCAACGCCACACAACCAGTCAACCACCACCATACAAGTGCCACCAACACCACAACCATCAAAATCCACTATAGCGACACCACCCTCATGAGAACTCCCACCATTGTCGATCTCTTTAAACCAGTATCTTAACTCCAAAATCACAAGTTTTCTACAATTTTGCACAAAAACAAACTCAAACGCTCAAAAATTTTAATCTCCCCCATAATGTACAAACAGACTCTCTTATCATCAAAATTTTATAGTTCTTGTTCAAATAAAATAAATAGTCGGTTATATTAGAGAGTATCATGGTATCTATCTGAGCATACTTTAAATCTCTACACATATTTAATTACAAAATGCAGGAATACGTGAGCAGCGACCTAACTCCGATTTCGATTCTGACGGGGTTGATTGTGAGCTTGGCAATTGTGGTGCGAATCTGGGTCGAGGATCAGCTTAATGGCGATGGTGGCCCTATCACCTGTCCGTGCGAGACTGCGAGAGTGATGAAAGCGTTGATTCCGGCACTGTGAAGAGCAAGAGAGATACGGGAATTCGGGGCGAGCTGCTGCTGTTTGGGTTCGATGGTGATTGAATCGAGGTTGACCATGGTGTTCGAATTGGTGATGAATGATGCAACGAGAATGTGAAAGAGGTATTGAAGATGGGTTACAGTTCCGAACACGAGATAGGTGGTGAATGGAGGTTGTAGAAGGAGATGTGGGATAATTCCGTGGTTCAAGGTATCTCTGTCAGAACTGGGTTTTATTTTCGCTGGCTTGAGGGTTCTGGAGTGGTGGTGGAATAATGGTGGTTGATGATGAAGGTGTAATGGTGGAGGATGAAGGAGACTTAATAATAATAATAATTATAATAATAATAATAATAATAATAATAATAATAATAATAATAATAATAATAATAATAAAAATAATAATAATAATAATAATAATAATAATAATAATAATAATAATACTCTTAATAAAAAGGATCACAAGATCACCGAATGGTAGATTTGTTTTTACAGGTCACTTTTTGCCTAAGTTCAATATAAGAAGATAGTGACAATACTATGGTTTATTCTGAGTTAATTTAAAGTTTGAATTATTACGAGAAGATAGATAATAGTTTGGATTATTCTTATAAAATAACCAATCTTTAAAGGATAAGTAGTCTTAACTGTAAATAGTAAAAGACTTCTTCAGTTAAAAAACCTATGGTGCGTGAAACAATAAGAATGGTAACTCTATAATTCAACTATATCCCTAAATGTTATACAGCTGATATAGTTAAATACCAAATGCCACAACGTTTTTGTTGCGTTATTATTATATGAACTGATGATGAATCGCCAATCCTCATCCCAATCAACCCCCCGAAATTTTATTTTCTCTCATTTACAGCATAATTTGACTTTTTGGTAAATTTAATTATTTTTCACTACCAAAGATTGTAAAGCAAACAAACGTTTTCAGCGATGCTATAAAATACTAAGTTGGTAACTCAACGATTTTTAATGTTTATATAAACTACATACTAACTGGTGTTATCATAGATGATACTACTAGCAGGTGCCCCATGCATTCTATGTAATAGAATCACAAATATTTTTTTATTGTTGTTTAGAGACTACTAATTCTATTAGAATTCAGTTTGGATTTGATTTTGCGAGAGGGTCAAGGTAAATTTATATTGTAAAAGATCTAACATTTTTTCGACACACACTAATATTATGATACCTGCAATTTTATGTAACACCATTTAGTTTTACGTAGTTGTTATAGGTTAAAATACTTTGCAAAACTCATTAATGCATATCTCAGTTATTGAGGGTACATTTTGGTGAATTGCACCATGTTTATTTAAAAACCGATAGTGCCTATACCAATGAAAAAGCTAACGGATATGGATGATAACTACTGAATTTCAAAGCTTTTATGCTAAAAGCACTAATAATAATTCATCGGTGACCAGCTGCACCAACTACGAAATTTTGTTTTATCAATGATTCAACAAGGTTGGATTTTTATGTTTTATTTTTATCAACTTAATAGTACGGAGTATATGTTTATAGATAAGCCTACTGGAAGCCCCGTGCATCGCACGGGCTTTCCAACTAGTTTGGTTATTAAATCACATACTAAATAACTCATAATAAAACTATTATTATTCATATTCTCATTGATATACTAAATGGACCAACCATCGAGTGTATTTCACGTTAGTAATGATATTAATTTTTCTCTTATGATGTTCACGGTAATATTGGCTTTGTGTACGATGACATCTAAGACTAGTAGTTTGTGGTTTCCTAGGCTCCACCGTTTTCCTCAACGCAACCTCCCAACCCAACCGCGGTCTCCATTAATCCCCAACCACCTCGCGCCGGACCTATCTGTACCTGTGGAGCTCCCTAATGAATATCGAGCCGGCTTAACCGATACACCTGCAGACATGGAGGGTAACGGATCTACCGATAATATGGACGGTGCTATGATTTTGAGCACTGGTGGGTCAGGTAATCATTGGGCCAATTCAGTCCAGACCTACATTGGGCTAACCCAGGCATTGGACCGGTTTTTTTCATCTCGTAAACGATCCATGGATTAGGCCCATATGTCTTCCTTGGGGAGCCGGTATAAACTTGGAGATTAGTGCAGCTCAGGTGTGAAACGGGCCACAAGTGAACCACGTCGCAAGGTCCGGGTAATGCGTGACAAAAATTTAAATAAAGAGCGGTTTTACCATGATTCGATCCAAGATTGAGCCTTAAACCATGTTAACAAGCCTAGACTCCAAAAAAACTAGGTTAGCCGTAGACTAAATTAAGACCCGGGTTGGTTCTCAATGATGCATAAACCGGTGCATGCATAAGTTTAATTTTGCTTGCAAAAGAGGATTTGTTAGCCAATTTATTAAATTATTTTTATTTTTATTCTTGCTCATTTATTAGATTGTATATAATTTATAATAATAGTTTGTAAAAGAGGAATTGTTAGCCAATTTATTACAGCTTATATAATTAGAGTATAGAAAAATTCTTCGGTACTCCAGGAGGACAATGAATGCGTTCTTCTTAACCAATAAAAGGATCACTGATACGTGCATTTTGTATAGTCTTTTTAGCTTATTTCAGCACGTATTTCTATGTACTTTTGTACAGTCTATATTGCATTTTGCCCCGAATTGGCTACTCTAATTCGTTTTGTCTGTTTTGTAGGAATGAACGTAAAAGTAGTGGAATCGTACCATTTTCGTCCTTTTTGCATGCATTTTGAGGAGACGGGATTTTCCAATGTGAGATCTTGCATTGGGATGCATGAAGGAACGGTCTACGAGGCAGTCGGTCACGAGTTTGAGTTGTTTTGGAGGAAGAATACTCGATCGTGCTGTTTTACCACTCGATCGAGTGGTTTCTATGGCATTGGTTGGTCGATCGAGTAGTATTATGATCGATCAAGAAGCGCTAGAATTAGAGGTTACTCGATTGAGTAACAATTCTACTCGATCGAGTAGATTAATTGGAGAAATGCTCGATCGAGTGGTTTTAGACTACTCGATCGAGTGGTTTTGGCTTTCATGGGCTTTAATTAGTCCGTGAACGTGTTTTAGCTTATGGACTTAGTAGTTTTTCTATTTAAGCGCATAATAACTAGGTCATTAGTATCTAATCTATCCAAATTTTATTTTATCAATCATCTTCACAGTAAAAAGACTGCGT
The DNA here is from genome assembly GCF_048544455.1 of Silene latifolia. Taxonomy (NCBI): domain Eukaryota; kingdom Viridiplantae; phylum Streptophyta; class Magnoliopsida; order Caryophyllales; family Caryophyllaceae; genus Silene; species Silene latifolia. The sequence goes on from NC_133538.1 coordinate 126,722,067, forward strand.
TACTTTTCTTCCTTCCACTGTAACTTTTGCTTTCGGATTTTCTCGCTAGGATTTGTTTGTTCTTTACGCCTGATTCTTGTAATTGTAATCTCTTTCTCCCTTTTAATATTAATCTTTCTTTCATTCATCTTAATTGTTTGTTTTGCTTCATTTAATTCTCTGCCCAAATTACCTTTTATGCAATTTTATTATTGTCTCATCATGTTTAATATTAGTTTATTCATCGTTATTAGTTTTGACGATACTGATAGCATGAGTAGCTAATCTGTTTCATGTTAGGATTAGGGAATCTGCGGTAGAAATGTGACGATGTAGTAAATAAGTTGGATGAATTATTTGTGATATTCTGTCCCCATAGCAATATAACTGTATTTACCGACTTAGTTGAGTGCACGCTTCTGAGTCACCTTTTTACTCTGGTTAAATTTAATCCTGGATCGGAAGATTGGACTAAATAGACCTGCTATGAACAGTAGACTACCCTGACGAGGACGAAAGTTAAGTTAGTGGGAGTCTAGGGTAGAAAGTGGACCGGAAGGACCTTTCCATATCTGTCTCGCAGTAATTTATCTAAGTTGTTTACAGTTGAGTCACTGGACTACCGTAGTGAACCGAAATCCTGACATGTCCCCTCTCTATTGATAGTTTATTTATATTTTTTTGCCTTAATTACTCTTTCCTTATTTCTCTTGCCTTAAAGCTTTTAGTTTAGGAAATGAAATTATAAACACCCCCATTTGTGACCAAATAGACGGACTCTTACAGATATCTTGCCTCCCTGAGGAGATCGACCTGACTTTCCTAGCTATATAGTTAGTTTAGTTAGTTATTTTTGATAGGTACACGACAGCCCTGTCAAAGTTTGGCGCCGTTATCGGGAAGGCAATTGCCCTATCTGTCTTTGTTTCGTTTATTTTATCCGTCTCAGGGAATTTTTATTCCTTGAGGCCGTTCTTATTCATTTTATTTCAGTGTTATGTATGCCCAGGTCACATAGGTTGGAGTTAGTTTCAGCTGATTCTGAACCAGAGAGGCTGTTCAGGCATAGACTCCGTCTACAAAGAGAATCACGAAAGGAAGCCTTGAGTAATTTTGAACCCGAATTTCAGCATTTCCTTTTTACAGAAAATCCATCTTTTGAAGAAGACACTTTCAGTTCTGTAAACCAACCAGTAAAGATGCCGAACATTGCTAGTGATTCGGAGCCTAAAGCATCATCTATTCCTAAAGGTTTCGATCTCCAGACTGAGGATGGGAATACTTTTGACATCCGTCTGTTATATATCAATCCGGTGGAGAGAAATCTCCTTAGAGGTGTGGCAGGTGAAGACCCGAGGAAACATATGGAGGTCTTTACAGACTACTGTTCTACTATCCCCGCCACAAAGGGGGTAACTCAAGACAAGATTAAGGAGATCCTGTTTCCTTTTTCTTTGAATGACTCAGCCAGGGAGTGGCTGACTGATTTGGACCGCACGGCCGCGGGGGTCACAGACTGGGAGACCCTTGCTCTTGCTTTTTATAAGAGATAATTCCCTCCGCAGCGCACTAATCAGCTGAGGGAAAAAATTACAAGTTTCAAACAGGCACCGGATGAAACTTTCTATGAAGCTTGGTGCCGTTTCAAGAGATTGGTGAGGTCTATTCCTCACCATGGTTTTGATCCGTGGTTCCTGTCCAATCAGTTCTACAATGGGCTATACGAAGATCACAGAGCCATACTTGATGCATCATCCAACGGAAGATTCCAAAAGAACACTGGCGATGATAAGAGATGGACTCTTATTGAAGAGATAGCAACCCACTGTGCTGAGTATGGAAACCCGAGGGATGGTATTAGAACAGTTCATGCAGTCGATAAGCAAGTTGTGGCTCAGCTGGAAGCCATGAATGCTAGGTTTGATAAGCTGGAGCTGCATTCTACTGGGGAGTCTCAGATGGTTCATTTGCTTACTAGAGGGGAGACTATCACATGTGAGAGGTGTGGGAGCAACGACGGTCACACTGCTGTTGGCTGTCTTATGGAGAAGGAACAGGTCCTTGCTTTTCAACAATACATGCAAGGAGGGGGTTCCTACTATAATAACCAAGGGGCATTCCATCCCAATTTGAGGTGGACAAGTCAAAATGTGCTCAATCCTACCCCTCCTCCTCCGCAGCAACAGCCATATGTCCCTCCTTATAAGGCTCAACAAGGCTTTCAGAAGCCTCTTTCCTTTCCTACATCTAATCATGGTGCATCATCTTCTGGTGGAGTAAGTGAGATAGGTGAGTTGAAGACGATGTTGCAGTCTTTGACAAAGCAATGGCAGCTGAGTGATCAAGAAAAATATGCATCTATCAAGGCACTTGAAACTCAAGTTACCCAGTTAGCCGCAAACCAGTCCACAAGGAAACCGGGACATTTATCGTCACAAGCCGATAAGAATCCACATGAGACGGTGAATTTAGTTAGCTTGAGGAGCGGTTATTCATATGAAGGACCGAAATCAGACCCGGGGAAGGTAATTACTGCTGATGAACAATATTTTATTGAAGAAAAAGAGCTGACGACAAAGAAAGTACTCGATCGACTAATTTCTGGGGGTCGATCGAGTAAAACTGCTGAAGAAAGTACTCGATCGAGTGAAATTTCTACTCGATCCAGTGAACAGGATAAAGAAGTGCTCGATCGAGTAAATAAAACTACTCGATCGAGTGAATTTGCTGAAGAATCTGCTCGATCGAATGATATTTCTGGTCGATCGAGTAGTGCTGATAAAGAACAACTCGATCGAGAGGCTGCTAGCGCTCGATCGAGTGAAACATCGCCTGAAAGACCTCGTTCGAGAGGAAAGAAGCGTTCGAAGGATTTAGAGTTTGATCCGGCTGACACGTTGGAAGAATGGAACAAGGGATTCGAGATACCTATCACGGTGCCCTTCCCGAGGCGTCTGCAGAGTACTAAGGCTAATCAACAATTCGGCAAATTTGCCGAACTCCTGAAAAGCTTGCAAGTCACTGTGCCATTCGCCGAATTGCTGACACAGGTACTTTTTTACCTTAAATTTATGAAAGAAATTTTATCGCGTAAGAGTCACATTAACAACCATGAGACGGTAGCTTTGACCGAGGTAGGGACGGCCTTAGTTCAGAATAAGTTACCTCACAAACAGTCAGATCCGGGTAGTTTTTCGATTCCGTGTCATATTGGTACCCATTTGATTGATAACGCGTTATGCGATCTTGGTGCTAGCGTGAGTGTCTTACCGCTGTCTCTGGCTAAGAGACTTGGTTTGACCAAGTTTAATTGCACAAACATGACTGTTAAGATGGCCGACCGTAGCATATCACGGCCATTAGGTGTCATAGAAGACATACCTGTTAAGATCGGGAGGTTCATTATTCCCGTTGACTTCGTTGTACTTGATATCCCCGAAGATACCCATACCCCTATTATTTTAGGGAGGCCATTTTTATTCACTGCCCGTGCAGTGATAGACGTCGGGAGCAAGACATTGACCTTTCAGGTTGGGGACGAGGAATTGATATTCCATCAGTCTAAGTTCTGAAGGGCTCCCATGCAAGCTCAGCCTTGCAATGCCCTCTCTTCTATTGACCCTCCTACTGACACTCCAACTGAAGATTTGGAACATTGTGCGGCTATCGTGACCCCTCCGCCTCAGGTTGAGAGCAAAAAGGAGGAAAGTTCGTCTGTTTTCCTTGCTGCAGGTACAGATAAAAATAATGAAGGAGCTGTCAATGGTTTTTATGCAATTAATGTCAGTCAAGGTGGGAGCGATGATGCTAAAGCTGGTGAGAAAGGAATAAGGACGAGAAAAGTTCGTGCGTATGTGGACGTCAACTATTCTCCTCCTAACGATTCAAGTTCAAGCTCGTGGAAATTGAAGAGGACGATTAATGTTACTGAGATGACGTCCTCCAGTCAGGAGCCCTCCAAGGGGCTAATGAATTGCTTTGAGAAATGAGCCGGGAAATACCCCGTGTACCAATTTGTATAAACAATTTTTAATTTCCGCCGGACTTGTTTATTGCTTTTATTTAGGACAACTAGAATTTAGACAATTTTTAGCGCAGATTAAGGATTATAGACTGTTACTTTTCGTATTTGGTATTTTGGGATATTTTTGCAAGTGTTTTTATGCAGGTTTGGGGAATTTTACGCAAACTCAAGAGTTTACACGAGGAAAAGAGCTCGATCGAGTACTTTTGTACTCGATCGAGTGGAATTTGTTCGATCGAATGGTTTCCAGTTACTCGATCGACAAAAGCTGAAAAGGGGAGTTCTCGATCGAGTAACTTTTTACTCGATCGAGTAGATGAATACATGAAGTTCTCGATCGAGCAGTTCTAAACCACTCGATCGAGTAAAATTGCAAAGACCATGCAGGGAGTCTCCTTAACTTCCCTCTTTACACTTCTAATTCATTTTATCCCCAATTTTTCGACCCCCTTCCTTATTTGCGATCAAAGTTACCCCCAAAATCCTCCATTTTCTTGCCCATTTGCCAAATCCGCCACCTACATTTTGTATATTGTTAATTAATCGTCATTTGCCCTCTGTTTTCCCTTTGATTTACGCTATTTTACACGGTCAATTAAGGGAATTAGGGTTCCGCGGTTTTTCGACCAAAAATTGCCCAATTTGCTTGTTAGTAGATTAATTGCTCAATTTGTAGGTTCCTAATCATCAAGATGGATTCTATCTCTGTGCCCTCCACTAGCTAGACTTCTAGTCCGTCTTTGTCTGAGATGGTGGTCCCTGCTGTCACCACCGCCTCCACTTCTGTTAGTACCGCAGCTCCCGTGTTCTTAGTCTCTGCTTCGCCATCGTTTTTTACGCCGCAAGACCGCTGCTAGCCCCTGTTTGTTGCCACCTCGCCACATCCACTACTACGCTAGCACCGCGCTAGCCTTTCTTCCTCAGTGGTGGTCACAGTTGGAGCCACAGCCTCTACTTCAGCCACGGTGAGCACACCTGTGGCGGACTCACCCGTAGTCGCAGCTGCTCTACGGCGGCTCTAGTTCCTCGTACCGTCAGTGGACGGTCTTCTACTTCAGGTTCTAGAGGCAGGGGTCGCGTTTGTGGTCGTGCTACACCTGCTGCTAGCTGTGTTACGATCCGAGTGGACGACACTCTTGACTCACACCCTGAGTACCCGCAGGTAATTTTTATTAATGGTATTCATCGTGAGAGGTTTTATAACTTGGTTGACTGTGACTTTCTCCCTACGCGCTTTCTTTACCGTACGTCACTTCAGAGGCTCGGCTTCTACGAGCCAGTTTATGAGCTTTGACGGGGCACGGGGATGGCCGGACTCATCACTATGAGCGGCCCCACTTTTAGGGAGCTGAGCCTTGAGTTCTTCAGCTCCTTTACCTTCTCCTCAGGGGCACACGACGCTGTCCCTACTAGTCTTTCTGTGTCCTTCCGGTTGTATAACCGGACTTTTTCTATGACACTTGAAGAGTTTGGTTCTCGACTCAGCCTTTCATTTACGGGCACCACTGTTGCCCCTAGGAAGGTCATTAGTCTTCTTTGGCGGCCTTTGGCACGAACCCCTTTTCACGAGCGGAAGCTCGCTCAAGTCCACCTACCCCCGCCCGTTACTTTCTTAGACTGATGGGGAGCACTATTTTTGGCCGAAAGGAGCCAAACAACATCAACAACAACGAGCTCTCCATCTTAGGCGGTTACCTGAACATCGACGGCGAGGGTCCCTTTACCCTCAACATCGCTTACTTGACCGCCAAGTACTTCCAGACTCTGGGAGAGAAGCTCATGGGCACTATTGTCTGCGGTGGCATAGCCACCTTTCTTACCCGTTCTCTCCTCACCGTCTTGCCTCGTGACTTACCTTACATAGACGGTGATAGTTATCTGAGCCTAGCTGCCATGCACTCTCAGACTTGGCTGACCAGAGACTACTGGACATGGAAGATAGACGGTTCCCTATCCGTCGACCTTCCTTGTGACACCTTGCCTCATCTAGCCCCTTTGTCCACTGTTGCACGGGGCGCCCGACCACCACCTCTACCTCAGTACCACCTCTAGGTCCGCCCACCTACTACCTGACCCGCCGCTAAGAAGCGGCGTAGACTTGAGACCGGAGAGGGATCCGCATCTTCCACGGGTGGCCAGACTTCCACGGCCACACCTACCCCGATCCCTACTCCTACTCCTACTCCCGCGCCTGCTGACCAGACACAGACACACCCGGTCCTACCGGCTAATTTTGTTCCTCCACCACCCTTTGAGGCATCCTCGATCATGGACCAAGGGCGCCGTGACGGTTTGTTAGTTGAGATTGCAGAGAGACAGGCTCGTATGGAGTGGGACATAGCTTTGACTTTGTTCCCTCTATACGAGTATCACATGAGGCGACACCGTCCGATCCCAGAGGGTTGGCCACACCCTTCTTTTTATCGGTACCCAGCTGAGGGGTACCCGGAGTCGGCTAGTGAGGAGGAGGAGGACGAGGACCCGGCGGCGGCGGCGGAGGGAGCTCGAGCTGAGCAGAGGAGGAGGAGAGAGCAGGAGGTAGATCCAGACTTCACGGTGACGGTGGAGGACGTGCATGATAGTGACGAGGAGGCTGACGAGTAGCTGCTGCTCTACTCACTTCCCCAGTTTTCTGGCTGGTTTGGGGAAGTTCGTGTTTTGTATGTTTATTCTCGCTCTTTTATTTATTTTGTCTCCTTTTTATTTTATTGTTTTTCATTCTTTATTGGTTGTATATTCCCGTTCCCCTGTATATATCTGTTGGTGTATGCTGGAGGACAATGAGGGCGTTGTCCGTTTTGGTTTAGGGAGGGTATTGCATCCTTTTGAGTCTACATTTGCATTTGTTTTGCATTCACGTTTATTTATTACAGCTTGCATTGTTTATTTATTTCTCTGAATATCCAAAAAAAAACCTAAAAATTAGAAAATTTCAAAAATTTCAAAAATATTCACGTTTTTTTTTTTTGCATATAGGTTGAGTCGGAACGGTTGACTTCCGTGATGATATTGCACTATAACTTGTCATTTTACTTCAGCCTTGCACTTCTGTTGATGGTTATTAGCTTTGTCATACGCATAATCTACGAGTTTTTGTTCAAATATAGCTGACTTTTTAGACTTGACCTGATAAATTGGCAACATAATTTACAATGTCTGAGGTTTAGAGCCCGTAACTGGTGACATTCATGACCAGCTCATTAGGAATTGAGAGTAGTACTCCTGGCATAGCATGTTCATCATTTTTGCACTTTTATGACATTCGATTCCTTATCAAATGCACACATTCGGGTTTGTGGTAGGTGTCACATGCAGGGAGGTGCTTGCAAATATTCCCCTTTTCTTATATTTTTCACCCATTTAGCTCCACTTAAGCCAAAACTTGCCTTTTTGACCCACTAGTTACATCTCAAACTGAGCCTGCCTAGTCAAGCTAGTTTAGCATGTCTTTTGTGGTATATTTTTCCGTCTGCAGTTTGGCCCGTGTGTATATGATTGGAGTTGGTAGAAATTAAAGGAAGGGGAAAAAGAAAGAAAAGAAAAAAAAAATTGAAATTGAAAAAAGAAGAAGAGAAGAAAAATGAGAAAAAAAGAAAGAAAAAAGAAAAAAAAATGAAAAATGAAAAATGAAAAAAAAATCACGTTTGTACAGTGAAGAACCAGGAACAGAAAGTTTGAAAAATTTTGAGCTGGTTTGCTTTTTGAGTCCGCCTGTATTCACTTTTGTGGACAGCGGGCCGCCCACGGGGGCGCTTGGTGAAGGTCGAAAAACAAGCATTTGCATTTTGTAAGGAGTCGCCACCAATTTTTATGGGAAATTGGAACCGTTCGAATACCTCGTGTCATGTCAAGACACAAAGTAGTGACATGAACACTAAGCAATCGTTACCCTTAGCATTCTATGTCTAGAATGACTCTCGTGGATGCCAATGAACACGGGTGCTCACGGAGATCTGGAGTAAGGGGTGAGGGTACGTATTAGGAAGCTCTTTTGATCGAACACCTAATCCCGCCCGCCTCGATAGCGGCCTCTACTAATGATTAGGGAAGTTATTCGTACTTGATATATCGTCGGTTATATGCATGCAATGCAACATCCAAGTTTTAATCCTAGCATGTGAGAATTAACTAAGTCGGTTGACACGTAATTAGCATACAATTGGGTCGAAGTTGGAATTTAATGTTGATTTACATGTGGAAACATATAAATGATAAAAGAAATACAATAAAAGAAATACAATAATGAAAATTACATTAATTACAACGGATAGGCGATTTATGTCGAAAATACCTTTAAAACGGATAATTTGAGAAAAAAAAGAATAAAAGAATAAATCAACGAACAAAACAGAAGGTGATAATACGGATATTAGTTAGTTAATACGTGGACTAATTAAACTAGGTTAAAGCGTAAACGGAGTTGGGGACGAGAAATCATCCTGGAACAAAGCGCGGCGAGAGACCGCGCCCTCGGAAGAGGTGCGGCGATTGTTGCGTCTGTTCAAGGGTGAGTTCGGGCCGTGAAGCCGAAGCGCAAATCGTTAATGTTAATTGGTAATTTTATGGATCGATTAAATTATTTACTCGGATGAAAGTGATTAATACTTTTATTACATGTCAATGATGGTCATGAAAGCGATAAACATGGATGAGACGGATGCAAACGGATTATTTACATGAAATTATGATGGAAACATTAATGAGTTCTCTGTTGAAATAAGTCAATTAGGCTAAATATGACGGATATACAACGAATATGCGAATAAGCAGATGAAAATTATATCAATGACGAATTCCAGAAACTCAATATGAACAAATTGAATCTCTAAAACCCGGGTTTGAATTTAATGACGAAAACCCGTAAATATGAATTATAAGGGATTTAAGTCGGATTTATGATGAATTGAACATGCTAATGAATGATGAATTATGATACGATATACATGTGAATATTAAACTATTGTGATGAAGAATTAACAGACAAACAAGCAAAAGAAAGATTTGAATACGAATTACAGAGGACAAACGAAGAAGAAAGGAAGCAGAATCGCTGCGTCGGCCCCTCACGAAGAGGCACAAAGAGAAGCTGCGCTCCTTCAAGAGGCGCAGCGATTCTTTGCGTCCTTTCTCGATCGTTATCTCATCGGAAATCCGCAAAAACAGGTTTTAACAAAGGGTTTTAGAAATCGATTTTAACGGTATTTTCGACGTAAACCTTACAATTGATGATACGACAAGTAAAATACAATAAATAAAAGAGAGATTTACACCCTCAGACTTACATGTTGACGAAACGAGATGAACTAAGATATCGACTAGTGAATGCTCGACGCGAATGCAAAGAGAGTGCCCTCGTAAGAGGAAAACGATTGATTAATTTAAGTTGATTAAGTGTAGTTGGTCAAATTGGTCGGTCATGCAACGGAGAGGCTGGTACCCGGAAAGATCCGAGCTTACGTGGTCGGAAGTGCAAGCACGTAGACACCAATTAGTAAGAACAAAGTCTAGAATGCAAAGGGAGAAGAGAAGGGCGGACACTCGCGTGAGAAATATGAGGAACGAAGGCTCCTATTTATACTAATCACACGACGGAATAGGGTTTCGAAGACTCTTTGGAAGTGAATCTCGGAAAGATATGAAAAAAGATACGTGGAACATGCAAAGAAGGGCCTGGGAAGAGGCGCAGCAGCCACTGCGTCTCTTGGAAGAGGCGCAAAGACTGGCCTGCGTCTATTCCCGGGAGGTTTCCTCTCTTGAAGAAAGATTTCCGCGTTTGAGTTATGGTAGGACGGAAATAATTCGATTATCTTATGAATATTACGGGATATTATTTGCCAAAAGATAGAATTTATGAAATATGGAATAGAAATATCCGGAACATTCCGGAACATTCCGACTCGGGATTTAACTTGATTATCGAGAAAATGGAGACGGTTTTTGACCCGGCCTCCGAATGTACTCTAATTATCGCAAAACGACCGTATCGGGACGTAGATGACAACTAAGAGGTTGACATTTAATATTTGAGCAATCACTTGACGACAATCTTACGAATCGGCACAAATCGTTCCGCGAATCAAACATGCGGCCCAATCATCACCGGGTGGTTTGCGGGAGGTGCGAAATGAGGTATCTCTGAGCCCCCACTTTGACCGAGGCTTGGACAAGGCGAAAGTCAAAGTATAGCCATCAGGTCAATCAAAGATTACAACCTGACGACTATGGCGACGCGAGGCGGTTCAAGGGGTCCGAACCATGGATCGTCGTCGGGAACATTTTAGAGTCGTCGACAATCGGGAGGGTCGTTTAAAGTCCATTAGACTACGTAAGGAAGCTCGCTTGACCATAAGAAGAAACCATACCGAGATACCCCGGGTGAAGGGATCGAAGACGCTTCGGCAAAACTCTTTGGTCTCAAGATAACTTGGTGTCTCAAGGCATCGGGGTCACAGGAACTTTGGTCGAACTCATGGGAAACAAGAAATATTGAAAGCAAACGGGACGTCGCAGAAATCGCTGGGAATCCGCTTGTGTTAGTCTCAAGCGAACTCGGCAAAACTTGAGGTTGAATCGCTTGCGTCGGTCTCAAACAAACTCTTCTTGGGAATATTTTGTCGACTAGGAACATCTAGATCGTCGTGGGAGAAATCTTGAGTGAGCAAGATCGCAAAATACTCTGCTACTGGACGTAATGATCTTGAGCAATACCGCAAAATATCTGCTGCGGTGGTAAAATGCCGGGCGGAACGAAAGAAAATCATCGAAACGGACCAAAAGAATATAATAGCGTTGAAGAAGAGGCGCACCAAAGATGGGCCCACAAATAACGAACTCATAACGAATTTTTGAAAATCCCTATGGAGGGAACACAAGGAAGAGGCGCAGCAAGAGCCGCGTCTCTTGGAAGAGGCGCAGCGCCTGCTGCGTCTTTTCCCCAATTTGGCTATTTCTGCGTAAAAACGCGAACTCAGAAGGATTGTATTTCATTATTTCGAAACACAATTCTTGCAATTTCTCTCTTAAATCTTCACCATTTCCGTCGAGGTTTGATCCAAAAGCTTGCATTAAACATGACTAATCGAGGTATGTGTTCCAATCTTGCATTAATCATCTACATTTGTTGAATTTTGAGCCGCGAAAACCAGGGTTTTCGACCCTTTTGATCGAAAATTTGGGGCTTTTCCCCCAAATGGATTTTCTATGCCAAATTGATGTTAGAAACGGATAGTAGGCAATGTTAGGAACATAACCATGTATTTGCTTCGAATTTTCATCGAGTTTTGAGCCCTTGAGTGAATTTGAGACGGTTTCACTTGAACCGTAAATTGCTTGAAAATAGCCTTAGGGATGCCCATTGGCGATGAAATTTGGTATTTGGGATCCTTGGATGATGGGTAAACTTTCTACCATCTCGAAATTTTGGTTTGTGACAACTTTTTCAGGACACCTTTCTAGGGCATAATCGTCGTTATGGCGGAATCCGCCGAATTTTCGACTTGAACCTGGAACTAGGCTTTGACTTGGACTTGACTTGACCCAATTTATCACATGAGTGATTGGGTTGGCGGGAATATGGCCAAAGATGGCATGGAAAGGGCAGTTTTCAGGGCTTTGAAGGCTCGAGAACTCCTTAACAAAGGCTTGTCGTCATGTGACGCGGCCCGAATTTACTTTAACGTTGCAGGTGATGAGGCTTCTACTTCTGGGAGGACTCCCATGGAGATAGACGTCGATCTTGTTGAGGAGGCTTTAGAGCAGCCTTCACCGCCGTGGTGATGGTCGCCGAGTTTCACGAGGAGGAGGTCAGTCGAGGAGGAGGAGATCCCGAGACAGGCCAACGTCGAGCGAGGAGGTCGTCACCGAGAGGAGCTCTGCGTGGCCGAGACACGGGAGAGTAGGCACCTCGTGTGGGCTGCAGAGGGTCACCCGTCCTACAGACGGTGAAGAGCCAGTAAATAGGAATTCACTACTCATTACCTATTCTCTTTCATTCTTTTTGTCCAAACTTCTTGCAAATTTCAGCCAAAACTAAAGATAGCTTTGTTTCGAATCATTATAGGAGGCCGGGAACATCAGGTCGTTCTCGGGTTACACGACAACGATGGAGCACTACGAGCGGTTGTCGGCGGAGGAGAGGGCCATGATCGAGCGTGGAGCGTTTGGTCCTCTGGTTCGTGTCCTGGAGGGATATCGTGAAGAGGAAGTTGCGGGCTAACCTTAGCCTGGTCCGCGCTTTCTTGGACCGATTCTGGGATACGACTTCCACGTTTCACCTGCCTTTCGGTGAGGTGGGAGTCACTTTGGAGGATTACGGCATGATTTACAGTCCGCCGTGTGGGGACCGAGGAGATAGTGTGGCGGAGGCGCTATGAGGGCGGATTCGGCCGAGGCGAGGAGATTGATCGGGTGGAACTTGTCGCCGAAGGTGTTGCGATCCGGGTTTGGTACCCGCACCTACGTCCGAGACTACTTTGCGGGGAAGACCCGGTGTCGGTGACGATCGATGGGAGGGAGATCGCTGCTCCTCCTCCTTGTACACCGAGCGCAGGGCTCGTCCGTGGCTTTGGTGGTTCCTGTCTTCGATTTACCTCGGAGACAAGGGCGAGAGGCTATCGAGGAAGCTTCTTCCCTTTCTTTCGACTTTGAGTTCCCTAGGACGCCGGGACCGGGTCATCTTGGTTTTGTGGTCCTCATCCGCTTCATGAGGGCCATGGTTCGTCCGGAGTTGATGGAGAAGGGGACTTCTCCGGCGCCGTCGGACTGGACTACTCGTTGGAGGTATGAACCTTCCTTTAGACCAAGGTAAATTCCTTTCTTTATTAAATCACGAAAGATCGTCATTGATTATTCATTTCTACGGGCGTGGGTGTACTCTTACTTCCCGAGTCTCGCGCCCAAGAGGACGGAGCCGTGGAGAAGGCCTATCCGTGGTGAGGGATTGGGTGATGTCGGACGAAGAGCAAGCGCTCTTCGCACAATGTCACCGGCGGGACGTGAACGCCCTTCACCGAGCAAGCGTGAGTATCCCACTCGTATTCATTTATATTTCTTATCCTTTGCCTTCACTTGATCATAGGAATGATCTTTGCCTTATCTTGTCGCAGTGGGTGCCAAGACCTTGGGCGGAGTACGCTGGAGCGCCTCCTTTTGTCGCTGAGGTCCTTCGACCTAGGAGCCCGAGTCGGCCTTTGTTGTGGACGTCGATGGGTCTGTGTGGTATTTGGGCGAGCGTTTAGCTCGTCGGTGCTCTCGGGACGCGTTGACGGTTCCGTTGATCCTCGCAGGACGATGTTCGGGAGCCCTGCGAGGCGAGAGGGAGGCGGACTGGGCGGTGCCGGTGGCGACGACCTTCTTCTCCTGGCGAGGACTACGGCGTTCCTTTACGGGAGGTTGGCGTCGGCCGTAGTGGTGAGTATCTTTACTTTTCCTTGACTTAATTTTGAGAATTACGACGAAAGATCGTCGATTAATGAGAATTATTTGTCCTTGCAGGAGGTCGAGGCGGCGGGCATCGAGCCCCAGTGTACCCCGAGACCCTCGAGTACACCGACACGACCGGGAGGACGACGATCTCCGAGTTGCGTGACTTTGACGTAGGCGTGACGGATGCCGGCCTAGACGATCGGGCAAAGATCATCGATTCGGAGGGTGAGCCTCCACTTATATACCTTTCGTGTAAGAACACATTTGATTGAACTTGTTCAATTTACTGAGAATTTCTTTTGAAATGCAGGTCGCGCCATCTCGGTTCGTGGCACTATGGAGGGTGGCCAACCGGCTACGAGCTACCGCCATCGAGGCACTCGTCGGTGGTCGAGGTCGTCAGGTATGAACCTCATTTGATTTCTTTTGATATTTTGATTTTCAGTTTTGTTTGAATTGATTGACATGAGCCAATTTACTTCTGTTTATAGGCTGGTCGTAAGTCGGAGCGAGAGTTGACCCAGTCTCGGGAGGAGACAGCTCGAGTTTCGGGGTGCCGAGATTGCTGCTCTTACGGCGAGGGTTGCTGAGTTGGAGGGTGCCCAGCAGTAGTTTTGTGTAGTTTTGTACATTTGGACATCTGATTTTGAACATTTTTGGACTTTGTTTGGAGCGCAAGCCCCCAGTTTGCTTGGACTTTGGACTTTGTTCGGGGCGCAAGCCCCCAGTTTGCTTGTACATTTGTATATACGATGGCCCGAGTGCCTTTTTTCTTTGGGTTGTGTTGCTTGTATCTGCAGTTAGTTCTTGAACAGGTTTGGTAGATAACGGTTTACGCCGTCATGCTGCCGAAATTTACATAGAAATCACGCAAAACATACATTTTATACATATGGCCTTTGACCAGCGCAAAATGAGACTCGAAAGAGCACGAAAAAATGCAAAAATGCAAAAATTTTGTCGGAAATGACCGGACGGTAGGGAGGGGTACCCCCTAAAAAAAGAAAAAAGGGAAATCTGGAAGTGTAGAAATGAAATGTTGAAATGAAAACAAAAGGAAATTGTTTCCCAAAAAGAAAATGAAATTTACTTCCTAAAAAATAAAAAAATGAAATTCATTTCCTAAGAATAAAAAGTTTGAGTGTCATGAAATGGCGAAGGTGTCGATGTTGCCTCGAAATGCGTGCCCGCGAAAATAGGAAACTTGAAACATGGTAAATCGTCGTATTTACCAAAATAAAATCCCGTAAGAATAGGAAATTATTCGTTATAGAATTAGGAAAGATCCAAACGCGGAAATCATGAAGTGAGATCGGGAAGAGGCGCAGCATGAGCCGCGTCCCTTTGAAGAGGCGCAAGAAGGCGCCGCGCTTGTTCCCAAGTTGGTCCGTTCGCGGATTTTTGGAAACAAAGAATTAGTATAAATAGAAGCGTCGACGAGGCGTTAATTCACACAATTCTTCCGTCTCTTCCTCGTCTATTCACATAAAACTCTCGAAATAAATCTTCAAGAGAAAATTGTCATCATGAATACTTTGGAGATCCGTCTGAAGGAATGGATCAACGAGTTTTCGAATGTGGAGAAGCACGACATGGGTGCTTATAACCTTGGGTCTTTGTTGAGTTTGAAACTCATTAAGATTGTAAAACCGTTCTTGGATGCTTGCCTTGACTATTGGGACCCGAATTATCATGTTTTCGCGTTCCCGGAGGTGACATTTGCCCATTTCCGAAGAAATAGCCGCTATTGGTGGATGGGATCCGAACATTTACCCGCCATTCCTTCCACTTCACAAGGGTATAAGAGCAAATTCAGAGACTTGCTTGGACCGACCAGACTTGAGGTGGATCGTCTAGTTACCCCGAAAGGCGTGAGAATGTTGGATTTTGTAGACCGATTCATTAACAGGGCCGACCCTACTGTTTCCCATGTTGCTAGGAGGAGGGCATTTGGCTTTTTTTTTTGCCGCACGTGTATGTCTTCCAAGGACACGTTGATGAAGATTTGAGAGGTGATCCCCGTCTTTTGGGTCTTATTGAGCAAATGGAGTCGCTGCAGAGCCCGACTTGTTTATGCTTAGGGAGATCATCTTTGGTTTAGATAATAGGAAATCCAACCGCGATCTGCCGTTCTTGGGGAGTCCCGTCATTTTGCGGAGTAAGAGACATCATTCCTTTTTTTTTTTTTTTTTTTTTTTTTTTTTTTTGTTTGGTGTCTAATACCCGCTTTTGGTAGGTTTGGCTTATGGAACAGCTCCGACCGCTCGAGCCCCCGGTTCATGCACTTTCCTATCATTCCCGTATGATTGCGATGAGGACGCGGTTGTACATGGTGGACTTCACCCGGGTCCGTGACTATTGGAAGAACAAGTCAAGAATGATGATGGCCCGTTGATTAGGTGGGTTGTACCGTGGTGGCACCTCAAGTCCGTCACTGGAGTGTCTTCTTTGGATCCCACTAGGTCCGTGCGCATTCGGGACCGGAGTTCATGGTATGCATCTTTCCGGAAAGATTGATGAGGCAAGTTGGGCCAAGCGGCGACGATCCCGAGGCTTGACACCGTCCCCAGATTGCTATGGCGCTTACTACGAGAGAGCCGAAGAGAGTGGGCTATCAAATGGGCCCAAAGAAACATGTGGTTCTTGAGTTTCTCCGCCAATGCTTTGTGGGTGTCGGATTCCTATCTGAGGTGGAGAACGGCTGCGACTTCGGAAGAGCGCGAGAGACTATGGAAACGCGAACTCGTTGACTACAAGGTGCGCAAGGGAGAGAAAGAGAAGGAGAAGCATCGACGAGAGGGAGAAGAAGAAGCCGGTTTTGTGTCATTCACCCTTGAAGAAATCAAAGACTACTCTGTTGCGGAAATGGTGGTTGGCAAGAACGGAAGAGTCGGGCCTCGAGAAAGACCGTTGGTGATTAGGTCTGAAGTGGTGCAAGAGCGCCGGCTCGAGGTCGTGACAAGAAATATGACAAGAGTGACAAGGGCAAGGGGAAGATGGAGGAATAGCCCGAGTCCTTATTTATTATTTGATTATTATTATTATTGTTGTCATAAAAAGGAGGGATTTTTAGAATCCTAGCCTATTCTATTTTTATTATGTAACGTACTATTATTATTAGAAAGCGAATGGAATAAAAAAGGTTGAATGGTTATGAAACCGTTGTGATTTTCTTTTATTATTCTTGTCGAATTTCAAATGCAACGCAAATGTCCTTCTATTTACATTTTAGGTATAATGGGTTGAATCATGTGAAGGATTGCCTACGTATTCACTTAAAAAAGCGAAATCAAACCCTTGCGCGTAGTTCGAGTAAATGTAAAAGAATAATTGTTCAAAGCAAGAGCTTGTAATGAACATAGAAACTAAGCATGAGCTTTTGCTTGTTCTCAAGGTGCGAATTTAGTTTATTTGATGATATGAGGATGACAAATTTGTCAAAATGCAAGAGCATAGTGACACTTAGCTTACTTCATTTGGGCAGGGGCCGTTTATTTAGTGCCAGAGCGACACATGGGTTTACGCGAGGCGCGTGTGTGGTCCTATTCTAGGCATAGTATCGTTTCAATTGGTCAAGGTTTGTGGGGTTTGAAAACTCATTCCCATCTAGGTCTGTGATTCTAACCGCACCCCATGGGAGTATGGATTTGACTAGATATGGTCCGGCCCAATTAGGTTTGAATTTTCCCCTTGGGTCGACTGGTAAAAGAGCTCTAACCGATTTGAGTACTAAGTCTCCTTCTTTGATGTTTCTTGGCCTAACCCTTTTGTTGAAAGCTCGTTTGATACGTGCTTGATATGTTTGGACATTATGTAAGGCGCGTAGCCTACGTTCATCCAGGAGGATGAGTTCTTCATATCTATCCTTCTTCCAATCGGCTTCGGGGATTTGGCTTTCGAGTAGAATACGCAAGGATGGTATTTCTAGTTCGACTGGTTGTACGGCCTCCATGCCGTAGGTCAAATAGAAAGGAGTAGCCCCGGTGGGCGTCCTAAGCGATGTACGGTAGCCCCATAGGGCAAAAGGTATCTTGCTTGGCCAATCTCGTAAATGTCGGTCATTTTCTTGAGAATTGTGACAACATTCTTGTTTGCCGCCTCTACCGCGCCGTTAGTCTGTGGTCTATAGGGCGAAGAGTGGTGATGCTTAATCTTATATTTGGCTAGCAATTGCTCGGTTTCAGCTTGGAAGTGTGACCCATTATCACTAATGATCTCATGCGGGCAACCATATTGACAGATGATGTTGTTTTGTATGAATTTTGCCACATTTTTAGCCGTAAGACCAATGTAGGAAGCTGTTTCTACCCATTTGGTGAAATAGTCAATCGCCACTAGAATGAAACAGTGACCTCCTGTTCCGGCTGGGGTTATCTTTCCGATTATGTCAATTCCCCATGCGGAAAATGGCCAAGGAGATGTCATCGTGTATAGCAACGAAGGAGGGACATGTTGTACATTCCCGAAGATTTGGCAATTGTGGCAATGTCTCACGTATTTGATGCAATCGGATTCCATTGTGGTCCAATAATACCCTAAACGTGTGATTTTCTTTGCCATTATAGGCCCACTCATGTGGGGACCGCATTCTCCGTCGTGGACTTCTTCCATCACCTTGCGTGCCTGTGAATGATCAAGGCAACGTAGGACTACACCAAGAGGTGTTCTTTTGTATAACTCTCCTTCGTCAGGATGTATTGGGAAGCTAATAGGCGTATAGCACGTTGTCCCCTTTTGTCCATATCCGGTGGATAGGTACCATTAAGCTTGAAATTCAGGATTTCTTGGAACCAGGGTTCCTGTACGATTTCCTCTTCATTGGTGATTTGGTGGACATAAGCGGTTCCGACGTCGTTCGATACACAAGGGCATGTCTATCATGTGATCTGGCATATTTATCAAGGATGCAAGTTTCGCAAAAGCGTCTGCAATTTGATTTTCCTCCCGAGGTAGGTGTAAGTAGGTTACGTGATCAAAGAATTGAGCCACTTGGTCTATCCTAGCCTGATAGGGTGCGAGGCTTTCACTTCGGATTTTCCAAGATCCTGTAACTTGGTTGATGATCAGCGATGAGTCCCCATGTACTCGGAGGTTTTTAATGCCTAAGCTTACTGCCGCTTGTAGCCCAATGAGACAAGCTTCGTACTCTGCGGCGTTGTTTGTCACCTCGAAGTCGAGTTTGACAAAGAATCGGTGTATGCTCACCTTCGGGAGAAATGAGCAACACTCCTATTCCGAATCCTCTTAAATTTGATGCTCCATCAAAGTATAGATCCCAGGAGTCTACATTTGTTTGAAGTATATCCTCGTCGGGAAATGACCAAGTATCTATGGTTTGTGCGTCGTTGATAGGATTTTCTGCGAAGAATTCGGCGACGGCGCGACCTTTATGACTTTCGGTGGCACATATTTGAGGTCGAATTCGAGAGCATCGAGTCCATCTTGCCAGGACGTCCGTTGAGAACGGGTTTCTCGAAGAGGTATTTGACTGGATCCATTTTGGAGTATATCTTGACGGAGTAGCTAAGCATGTAGTGACGTAGCTTCTTCGTTGCCCACACAAGAGCGAGGCATGTCTTTTCGAGTCGTGAGTATTTGCACTCATATTCCGGGAACTTCTTACTTAGATAGTAAATAGCTCTTTCTTCGCTTCCTACGGTTTGAGCCAACATGGCACCCATGGCGGTTTCGATTCTTGTGAGATATAAACCAAGAGGTTTATCTTGTTGTGGCGGCATGAGCACTGGTGGTTTAGCCAATATCTCCTTGATTCGGTCAAACGCCTTTTAACAATCGTCATCCCACATGGTGTGGTCTGTTTTCTTGAGTTTCTTGAAGATAGGCTCGCAAATCATTGTAAGTTTCGATATGAATAGACTTATGTCTTGTACTTTTCCCGGGAATCCTCCGACTTTTTTTGTTTGAGGTTGTGGCATTTCGATCGAGCTTTGATTTTGGAAGGATCTATTTCTATACCTCTTTGGTGACGACGTATCCCGGGAGTTTCCCGGATGTTACCCCAAATGTGCATTTCTGGGGATTGAGCCTCATGTTGTACTTTCGTAGCCTTGCGAAGAATTTGCGAAGGTTCGCAATATATCCCTCTCTTTCCTTGGATTTGACGATCATGTCATCTACATATACCTCAACTTCTTTATGCATCATGTCATGTAGAAGTGTAGTTGCGGTGCGTTGGTATGTAGCTCCGGCGTTGATCAATCCGAATGGCATTACTGTATAGCAATATGTTCCCCATTGGGTGACGAATGCGGTCTTGTGCATATCTTCCATGGCCATCTTGATTTGGTTATAACCCGCATATCCATCCATGAAGGATAGTAATGCGTGGTCTGCAGTATTGTCCACCAATATGTCAATGTGAGGTAGATTAAAGTCATCTTTTGGACTCGCTTTGTTTAAGTCCCTAAAGTCAACACAAACACGGATTCTCTCATCCTTTTTGGGTACGGGTACTATGTTAGCTACCCAGTCAGAATACTCGGAAACTTTGATGAACCCGGCTTTGAATTGTTTATCAACTTCTTCCTTAATCTTTAGAGCCCATTCTGTTCTCATTCGTCGAAGCTTCTGTTTCACAGGTTTGAAACCTGGCTTAATCGGAATCCTATGTTCGGCGATATCCCTGTCGATCCCTGGCATGACTTTGTAGGACCAAGCGAAAACGTCTTTGAATTCATTTAGGAGGTCTATAAAATTGGCCCTTTCGGTGGAGCTCAAGGTAGTCCCTATCCTAAGTTCTTTGGGTTCTAGTTCGGTTCCTACGTTGATGGGTTCGGTATCTTCTATTACTGGTCCCCCTTCCCCTTCTTGTAATATTTCTTTGGCTACGTAGGGAGGTATTTCGGTCAAGTCTGGGTCTTGGTCATCCTCAGTATCATCATAAATGCAATTGCACTCGAAAGAACACAGAGAGTAAGCGAACCGATTTATTCATATTAAGATTTGAGTAAAGTTGAAACAAAGAAACCAACGATCCATGGTCGGTGGTGGCAAAGGAACGATAGTTTGGGCATTTCCCGAACTACCGTGACTACTCGAGGCTAAGCTAGGAGAAACGAAGGGAGTGGGGATGACAACAGGAGTAGACTCTCTAATGACTTCTCTAGACTCCGACTCTGACTCCGACTCCGACTCCGACTCGAACTCGTCGTCTTCTGGTTCTCCTTTGAACATCTCTCCTTCTCCAGTAGTGAGCTTGAAGAGTCTTCCTTGGTTGTTGGTCCATTTGATAGATTTTCTCCATCCTTTCTGCTGCTTTGTGTCGATTTCTGTGATCAACGCGGTGGGGTTGAAGCGATCGTCCTGAAGTATCATAGTAATGATCTCATCCTGCGCGGCCCTAATGAATCGATCTTCTCCAAATAATAGGCTCACAGACTTGTTCGTCAAGCAAGGTGCTTGACGGGTTTTGACGGTAGGAACCGTTTCGGGAGGAATGAAGTAGCAATCGTGAAAGATCTCGATTCAGGCTAACTTCCTCTCAAGATAATGCCAAGGTTCGGGAAATCCGTGAAAGAGTTTTGAACTTCCTTCTTGAACGAAGTATCCATTTAGAGTGGGGAGATATGGTCTCATTTGGACTCCCACGTGCTTGCGATTTTGGACTTGAGCGAGCATTTCGAGAACTTCTTCTTTTGTGGGTTTGTACCCTAGTCCAAGTGGTATCCTTGTCGAGTTGCCTTCCTTGTATGGTGCGAAGGTATTTTTCCGAATTGGGTTCAAAGGCATTCCAGGGAAGTATCCCTGAGATTTGAGTATGTGGTTGACCACCAAGTTGGAGTAGGGATTATAGTATAAGGGTGCCAACTCACTTTCTATGACATTTACACTTTGGAAGCCCCCAAGTTCGTATATGGGATCTGCAAGGACTTGATTGTTTGATTGCTTTTCGATTATTGCCTTGATGGGTGACGAAGTGATCGTCACAACTTTGCCATTTAGTGGAATCTTGATCTTTTGATGAAGGGTGGATGTTACCGCTTTGGAACCATGAATCCAAGGCCTTCCCAGAAGTATGTTGAATGAAGCTTCGATGTCCACTATTTGGAAGTTAACCTTTCGTTCAATTGGTCCCGTGGCTATGGTTAGGCTAGCAAGTCCAACCACTTTTCGTCGTGTACCGTCATATGCACGTACACCTTGATTGGTGGGAGTCCAATCCGACTCTTTCATGCCTAGCTTGTATGCCGTTTTGAGGGGTATGACGTTGACCGCGGAGCCATCATCTACCAAAGTCATTGGCACATTCTTCTTTAGACAAATGACAGTGATGTATAGAGCAAGGTTGTGACTAGCGCCAAAAGGTGGCAAGTCTTCATCTGAGAAAGTAATAGAATTACTTAGCTTCGGTGATTCTTGGAAGACCAAGTTGACTACATCTTCAGGAGTGGAGTTATGTGCTACATTAAATTTGGCCAAAGCTTGCGAAAGAAAGCTTGGCGATACGGAAATGAGCTTGCCACTAATTGCCGATGAAAGATCAGCCTTGGTCTTTGTAATTGCTTGAGCAAATGATCGGTGGGGTCATCTTCGTTGTCATTTGGTGTGATGACATTGGTTGGACCGTTTTGAGTAGTGCTTTGATATGGGCGACCCGAACGAGTTAGGTGATCCACATCTTGGTCTTCACCATTTTGGACTATTTCCTTGACTAAGGAGTTTTCAATGAGGTATTCGTCTTCATCATCATCGGCCCAAACCCCATTGACTGCAGCTAGTTCCTTCATTCTCATGATGTCACTTTCTAGTCGTATGATTTGATCGACTAGTTTATCAACCACGGTGACTAATTCTTGCATAGCGGCATTTTGAGAGAAGATCAATGGTACGCGTTCTTTAGGTATTGCGTTGGGATTGCGCAAGGTCGTTACCATGTTTTCTAGTTCCCACACTTGTCTATCTACATTCCTTGCCCATGTGATGAAGTCGGAAATGGTAGGGGAGATAGTGGAGTAGAGCCTTTCTTTCTCAATTGCATGAATTTCATTTTCGGTGGGAGAAATGAGGTGTGAGCAATCTTAGGTAGATTCATCACTTGTAATCACTAGAACTCCAAGAGGATTCTGAGTGTTGTTGGGCTTACCTCCTGGTGGAATTGGAAGTCGACCATCTTCAATCATATCTTGAAGCACGTGTTTCAACTTGTAGCATTTTTCTGTGTCGTGCCCTTTGCCCCTATGGTATTCACAGTAGGAATTTTCATCCCAGAATTTGGACTTCCTTTCGGGTTCGGGAGTAGGTCCAATGGGTTGGAGTTTACCTTGTTTCATTAGCCTTTTTAGAGCGTTGGAGTACGTATCCCCAAGGTTTGTGAATTTCCTTGGTGGAGTAGTTTTCTTGGATGGCTCGAGAAGGTTGACTTCGTCGGTCTTGCTAGTAGAGCCGTATGAACGACTTGTGGACCCTTGATATCCTCTACCTACCGTTTTGGACAAGAGTCCTTTACGGATGTCATCTTCAATTCGCGTCCCTAGTACAGTTAAGTCCTTGAAAGTCTTGATGTTTTGATATCTCAAATGGTTGGCATATATGGGCTTGAGATTATCCACAAACTTTTCCACAAGAGTAGCCTCATCCGGGCGTTCAACTAGTTGAGTACTAGTCTTCCTCCACCTACTTAGGAAGTCGGTGAATCCTTCTTTGTCATTTTGGGTAAGAACCTCTAGAGTACGCATGTTGACTTGGATCTCGGCATTATCCGCGTATTGTTTTGAGAACTCGATTGCGGCGTCTTCCCAAGTAGCGACCTTTTTGTGATCTAAAGTGTAGAACCATTGCTTCGGAATGGTGTCAAGAGATGAAGGAAAGATCCTTAAGAACATCTCAGGTTTGATGCCTTTGATAGACATGTAATCCTTGAAGGCGCGGATGTGGTTCAAAGGGTTCACATGTCCTTTAAACTTAGGGATATCCATCATGCTAAAGTTAGTTGGCAATTTGGAATTGACGGCTTCATATTTGCGATTGTTTTCCCTATAAATGTCATCCCCCTTAAGGTACATCAATTGCTCCTCTAGGTATTGGAGTCTCTTCTCGGCTGCAGTTGTTCCTATGATAGGATTCTCATCTTTAGACTCGTCATCGGAAAAATGTAGTACTTCACCTTTAAGGGGAGGCAACCTTCCCTCTACATCAAAGATACGGCCTACGATAAGTTCAAGGCGGTCATAGGTTTATTCTTGAGTGATTTGCATTTGGGCTAGCGCGGCTAGGATTCGATCATTACTCTCTTGAATTTGCTGGAGGTTTGTTTCATCGCTTGATCTGGGCATCTTGGAAACTGGATAAGAGATCGGCGACAAATCAAAACACGATCGACCATTCTATCACACTTGCTAAAAGAGGAAAAGTTTTGACTCGTGAAGTGGGTGTGTGCCACTTGTGTTGAATGGATTTTGAAGAAAGACAAGGTGTTTGAAAATGTGTGTCCTAGTCAACTGTAGTGTAGTTGTAGGAGTGGACTCGAAGTGAGGTTTGAAATGGGCTTGTGGCCCGAATTTTGACACGACAATCGGACGGAGTTTTGACCGGATTTTGCGCTAATTGAAGGCCCTATTTCGAAATTCTTGTTTGAAAATAAGGATTTTGATTTTTTTTTTAAAATTCGTCATGGTTTTGTTTAGAAGTGGTGATCATATAGGGTTTACACATTTATACAGGCATTATAACGGGATGCTGAGTGCATTTAGAAGGGTTTTGGTTTAAAGGGTAGGTTGCCATACCGAACCATCAAACCCAAAGTCTGTGGAGAGGCTCGTGCCAAACAAGAGTAAGGCCGATTCCTAGTCCATTTCCTCAAGTAGTGAAGGCCCTTGATACAAACAAGAGTAAGCATCATGGTATGGATGACGTCAATCGCTATCCATCCTTAGGCCCAAATAAGAATTAGGACCGTTTAGACGGGACGATTGGTCGAATGGGTTGGGTTGGGCCTAGGAAGGCCGAATAAACGATCTAGGAAGACCGAGTTATGAAAACCGACAATTGTCTTGTACAAACTTATTCCCTAACCTTGTTCAAGTTTCACACTTGCTACATGTAAGTGTATTATCCCAGTGAGTCGCCAAAGCGTGGGACGAGTGGGCGCCACGGGGGCGCTTGGTGAAGGTCGAAAAACAAGCGTTTGCATTTTGTAAGGAGTCGCCACCAATTTTTATGGGAAATTGGAACCGTTCGAATACCTCGTGTCATGTCAAGACACAAAGTAGTGACATGAACACTAAGCAATCGTTACCCTTAGCATTCTATGTCTAGAATG
Source organism: Silene latifolia (assembly GCF_048544455.1). NCBI lineage: Eukaryota > Viridiplantae > Streptophyta > Magnoliopsida > Caryophyllales > Caryophyllaceae > Silene > Silene latifolia. The sequence continues at coordinate 126,746,771 of NC_133538.1, forward strand.
ACTCTCGTGGATGCCAATGAATACGGGTGCTCACGGAGATCTGGAGTAAGGGGTGAGGGTACGTATTAGGAAGCTCTTTTGATCGAACACCTAATCCCGCCCGCCTCGATAGCGGCCTCTACTAATGATTAGGGAAGTTATTCATACTTGATATATCGTCGGTTATATGCATGCAATGCAACATCCAAGTTTTAATCCTAGCATGTGAGAATTAACTAAGTCGGTTGACACGTAATTAGCATACAATTGGGTCGAAGTTGGAATTTAATGTTGATTTACATGTGGAAACATACAAATGATAAAAGAAATACAATAATGAAAATTACATTAATTACAACGGATAGGCGATTTATGTCGAAAATACCTTTAAAACGGATAATTTGAGAAAAAAAAGAATAAAAGAATAAATCAACGAACAAAACAGAAGGTGATAATACGGATATTAGTTAGTTAATACGTGGACTAATTAAACTAGGTCAAGGCAGAAACGGAGTTCGGGGACGAAATCATCTGGAACAGCGCAGAGAGGCTGCGCCCTGCGGAAGAGCGCGGCGATTCTTTGCGTCTGTTCCAAGGGTGAGTTCGGCCGTTAAGCCGGAAGCGCAAATCGTTAATGTTAATTGGTAATTTTATGGATCGATTAAATTATTTACTCGGATGAAAGTGATTAATACTTTTATTACATGTCAATGATGGTCATGAAAGCGATAAACATGGATGAGACGGATGCAAACGGATTATTTACATGAAATTATGATGGAAACATTAATGAGTTCTCTGTTGAAATAAGTCAATTAGGCTAAATATGACGGATATACAACGAATATGCGAATAAGCAGATGAAAATTATATCAATGACGAATTCCAGAAACTCAATATGAACAAATTGAATCTCTAAAACCCGGGTTTGAATTTAATGACGAAAACCCGTAAATATGAATTATAAGGGATTTAAGTCGGATTTATGATGAATTGAACATGCTAATGAATTATGAATTATGATACGATATACATGTGAATATTAAACTATTGTGATGAAGAATTAACGTATTTAACAAGCAAAAGAAAGATTTGAATACGAATTACGAGGACAAACGAAGAAGAAAGGAGGCTGCGGCGGCCCTCACGAAGAGGCGCAGCAGGAACTGCGCTCCTTCGAAGAGGCGCAGCAGTTGCTGCGTCCTTTCTCGACTGTTATCTACTGGAAATCCGCAAAAACAGGTTTTAACAAAGGGTTTTAGAAATCGATTTTAACGGTATTTTCGACGTAAACCTTACAATTGATGATACGACATTTAAAATACAATAAATAAAAGAGAGATTTACACCCTCAGACTTACATGTTGACGAAACGAGATGAACTAAGATATCGACTAGTGAATGCTCGACGCGAATGCAAAGAGAGTGCCCTCGTAAGAGGAAAACGATTGATTAATTTAAGTTGATTGAGTGTAGTTGGTCAAATTGGTCGGTCATGCAACGGAGAGGCTGGTACCCGGAAAGATCCGAGCTTACGTGGTCGGAAGTCCAAGCACGTAGGCGCCAATTAGTAAGAACAAAGTCTAGAATTCAAAGGGAGAAGAGAAGGGCGGACACTCGCGTGAGAAATATGAGGAACGAAGGCTCCTATTTATACTAATCACACGACGGAATAGGGTTTCGGAGACTCTTTGGAAGTGAATCTCGGAAAGATATGAAAAAGATACGTGGAACATGCAAAGAAGGGCATGGGAAGAGGCGCGGCAGCCACCGCGTCTCTTGGAAGAGCGCGCAAAGACTGCGTGCGTCTATTCCCGAGGAGGTTTCCTCCTCAAGAAAGATTTCGCGTTTGAGTTATGGTAGGACGGAAATAATTCGATTATCTTATGAATATTACGGGATATCATTTGCCAAAAGATAGAATTTATGAAATATGGAATAGAAATATCAGGAACATTCGAACATTCCGACTCGGGATTTAACGGTTATCGAGAAAATGGAGACGGTTTTTGACCCGGCCTCCGAATGTACTCTAATTACCGCCAAAACGACCGTATCGGGACGTAGATGACAACTAAGAGGTTGACATTTAATATTTGAGCAATCACTTGACGACAATCTTATTTAATCGTCACAAATCGTTCCGCGAATCAAACATGCGGCCCAATCATCACCGGGTGGTTTGCGGGAGGTGCAGAAATGAGGTATCTACAACTTTTATCTCGTGACGGTCTCACTCCTCCGTTTTATTCCATATTTTTGAGGAGATTGTGTATGTGATTAGTGAGTTGTGTGCCAAATCAAGGGCACTTGTACTTTATTTTTCACTCAGTTGAGATTGGACGGTCTTATATGGTCCTGTTTAGGAGCTAGCTTGGCGCTTTTACCTCCCCATTACCATAACTTGTTTTGCCTTTTCTCACCAAAACCTCACTATTCCCATATCATTTGTAAGCTCTCGGCTGTGATGGACATTAATGGTTGGAGTGTGTGCATTAGTACTTAAATCGTCTTTCATTTTTGTTGTATGCATGCTATGTAGGCCGCAGTTAGGTGAGTGACTATTTCTCTTTCTCTCTTTCACATATATTATTCACCCTTGGCTTCATGAGAGAAGAGTGACCACGTGAGAGTCCGATTTTGTTTGTCTTGCAAGGTCGATAGGTCAGCTATATTTCTAAACAACTTATAACTCGTTTGCGTATTGACTGCTTAGCTATGACTGTTAATTTTTGTTGCATTAAATTGGTTCAAGTAGACAAGTTAAGCTAGCTTTGAGTTTTCATTTCCGTTCCATTAGTTGCATTTTAGTTTACTCGAGGACGAGTAAAGGTTCGGTTTGGGGAGATTTGATACGTGCATTTTGTATAGTCTTTTTAGCCTATTTTAGCACGTATTTCTATGTAATTTCGTACTATCTATATTGCGTTTTGCCCCGAATTGGCTACTTTGGTTCGTTTTGTCCGTTTTGTAGGAATGAACGTAAAATTAGTGGAATCGTACCATTTTCGTCCTTTTTGCATGCATTTTGAGGAGACGGGATTTTCCAGAGTGAGATCTTACATTGGGATGCGTGAAGGAACGGTCTACGAGGTAGTCGGTCACGAGTTTGAGCTGTTTTGGAGGAATAATACTCGATCAAGCTATTTTACCACTCGATCGTGTGGTTTCTATGGCATTGGTTGGTCGATCGAGTAGTATTATGCTCGATCAAGAAGCGCTGGAATTAGAGGTTACTCGATCGAGTAACAATTCTACTCGATCGAGTAGATTATTTGGAGAAATGCTCGATCGAGTGGTTTTGCATCGCTTTCGATCGAGTGGTTTCGGCTTTCATGGGCTTTAATTAGTCCGTGAACGTGTTTTAGCTTATGGACTTAGTAGTTTTTCTATTTAAGCGCATAATAACTAGGTCATTAGTATCTAATCTATCCAAATTTTATTTTATCAATCATCTTCACAGTAAAAAGACTGCGTTACTTTTCTTCCTTCCACTGTAACTTTTGCTTTCGGATTTTCTCGCTCGGATTTGTTTGTTCTTTACGCCGGATTCTTGCGATTGTAATCTCTTTCTCCCTTTTAATATTAATCTTTCTTTCATTCATCTTAATTGTTTGTTTTGCTTCATTTAATTCTCTGCCCTAATTACCTTTTATGCAATTTTATTATTGTCTCATCATGTTTAATATTAGTTTATTCATCGTTATTAGTTTTGACGATACTGATAGCATGAGTAGCTAATCTGTTTCATGTTAGGATTAGGGAATCTGCGGTAGAAATGTGACGATGTAGTAAATAAGTTGGATGAATTATTTGTGAGATTCTGTCCCCATAGCAATATAATTGTATATACCGACTTAGTTGAGTGCACGCTTCTGAGTCACTTTTTTAATCTGGTTAAATTTAATTCTGGATCGGAAGATTGGACTAAATAGACCTGCTATGAACAGTAGACTACCCTGACGAGGACGGAAGTTAAGTTAGTGGGAGTCTAGGGTGGAAAGTGGACCGGAAGGACCTTTCCATATCCGTCTCGCAGTAATTTATCTAAGTTGTTTACAGTTAAGTCACTGGACTACCGTAGTGAACCGAAATCCTGACATGTCCCCTCTCTATTGATACTTTATTTCTATTTTCTGCCTTAATTGCTCTTTCCTTATTTCTTTTGCCTTAAAGCTTTTAGTTTAGGAAATCAAATTACAAACCCCCCCATTTGTGACCAAATAGACGGACTCTTACAGATATCTTGCCTCCCTGAGGAGATCGACCTGACTTCCCTAGCTATATAGTTAGTTTAGTTAGTTATTTTTGATAGGTACACGACAGCCCTGTCAATCACAAAAGGATAGGACTAGACTATGTATGGTTGGAAAAGATTTTCTGCAAATCAAAATTATGGCAGCTTCCAGGACCAACGGGGTGGAGAATGTTGATATGGAAAATCCTAACAAGGACACTGCCGGTAGGGAGTGAATTGGCAAAAAGAAAGTTAAGTATGAATCACTCCTGCCAGCTCTTTGGAACGGAGGAGATGAGTCAAGAAGCCATGGAGCACTTATTCAGGGATTGTAAGGTGGTAACCAAAATTTGGGCAGGAACAGAACTTGGAATTAACACAAACCAAGGGAGCCATACGGACACTGAGGCATGGATTTGTGGACATAGGCCATGTTGGAGTATGTGTCCTCAACAATAGTACGATCACACGTATAAATCTCAAATTAAGAATACATAAGGGATGATTCAATTATAAGTCAACTGATCAACATTAATCAGTAATAATTGGCTGACTAGAGTTTGACGTTACTGTCGTGTTGACGGTGGTGATCAGTTGATCCCTTAAGGTCACACCTAAAGGATGAGACCCAAATAAATAAATAATTAATTGTATTCGATACGGATTAATTAATCCCTTATTTATATGAGTTGGATTTTGTATCTTATTATAATGTGATTAAATAAGATTCGATTTAGTGGATTAATATATTAATTTACTAAATTATGTTGAGGTTTTATAAATATTTCGAGGTAGAGGTAATTAGTTATTTACATTTACAAGAGGTTGTAAATTTAACTAACTAGATATTATGGGACCCATTATATGTTGATATAATGGTAAAATATTACTCAATAAGTTGAGTGAATATATGTTTATTAATTTGTCACATAATTGTTATGTGATTAAATTAATACTTGATTATGTAAGATAATTAACATTAGACTATTAAGCATTTGTGGGACAAATATTATAAGACAAAAATGGACACATATATACTCAAGTGCACCGTCCAAAATGATGAGCATGCTTGAGTTTTTGGTTTTGTCATTTTGTTGTTGGAAAGATGCTTCAACATCTTATGACATGCTTTATTCATGCTAGCCTACTACCTACACATAAAGAATATTGCATAAGACAAAATAAGAAAACCAAAATGCTCTACATAAGGAGCATTTGGACGACACATGTAGAAATGAAGAGGAGAATAATTGTTGTTCTCATTTTTACTCTACCTTTCTCTCAAAATATCACACATACAAATCCTCTAAACTCATATATACTCATTTTACTAATGTTTAGAAAATATTACTAGTGTAGTAATATTAGTTATATTAAGGGAATATTACTACCTAATGTCTAGTTAATATTAGTAGTAATTTTGGGTTAAATCTTGGCTGCAATCAAAAGGAGGGCTCCTAATATATAGTCTTGGAGGATAATCCTAATACTTATCATAGCTCAAGAACAAGTGAAGGTAGGAGACCTTACTTGTGCTCATTTCGTGCCATACAACAATGTAAGGAACATTGTTTTTCCTTCCTTATTCTTTTATTTTGTTATGCATGCACTAGATCCACTATAACAAATTTAATATGTTGATTAAATCACTATTAGAAATGTCTAATAATAGGTATATGAACCTAACAATTGGTATCAGAGCATATAATGTTGCATGCATAATCGATTTAAAGGTTTTTCGAGTTATTAGTAACTTAATTAAAACTAAAAATTTGTGATTTATTAGATGAAGCCACTTAATATTAATGCATATTGTATATTCCGGTCCTAAAATATATTTAGGTCATTTTTATGATTTATGATATTTTATTGCTCATTTTAATGATTTTTAGTAATTTTATTACATTTTTATGACTAAAATAGTATTTAAAATACTAAAAATAGTTAAATATAGTCTCTGAACTTGAAATTTTCATATGATCTCACATGAATATTTTACTTATTGTTTGTAAAATTTTGTATAAAGTTGATTTATTTTGCATGATTTATGATTTTTATGAGATAAAAATGAATTAAATGGAGGTAAAATGGTTAAATATAGTTAAACTTTGAAACAGGCCATGAAATTTTAATATGTTGTCATATGCACATTTTACTCACTTTGTGTAAAATTTAAGATGAACTTGATGCATTTTGCATGATTTATGAATTTTTAGAGTAAAAATAACATAAATAGTGACTATTTTAGCAAAAATAGCTAAAACAAATTACATGGCATGAGAAAATTATTTTAGGTTGAATTTATATCCCACTTATAATATCTAAATTTTTAAAATTTATTAGATTAATTTTTGTATTCTTTAGATGTTTTATTTGATAAAACCGATAAATCGCAACTATTTTTTTATCGAAATAAATTCGAAAATTCTAACCATGATTTTTGACATTATGAGTGTCATGTATATATTCCAGAATGTTTAAAAATTTAAAATTTAAAATTTGAAATTATTGTAATTAAATTTGGATTTATTTCATAAATGTTATGATTTTGGGGTCAAAATGAGCATAAAATTATATCAAGTTGAATTATTGTCAAAAATTGAGTAATGACTAATTTTTGAGACCTAAGAGTGTTAGGATAATTAACTTGGACTAAAATTATATTTTAGTATTAATTTACGATTTTGATATGTTAAAAGTCGTGAATTTCCATAAAACCGGGTTATAAATCGATATAAGTTAAATAGGGCGGTTTGGCACATAATTTGGCATGATAGACACATATTATAATGCTGCATATTTCATTGTTGAATGTCATATTTTATTTATGTAATTTTAAATTATGTAATTTTATCTTAGTATGACCTTAGTTTTTTAATCGATATTACCCGTAATGTAAGGGGATATTGATTCGGTTGTAATTTAATGTGATCTCGTATCACTTTTTATTTTTACTAGTTTTTCATATTACAAATGTATAATACGAATAACTTTGTATTTTTTTATTATTTGTAATTCCGGAGTTCCTTCAAGACGGTGCCATTCGGAAAGGCGTTCCGACAAAGACGGTGTCCTTGGGAGGCGTGCCACTTGAAGATTCAAGGGACCAAAGGAGTTGGTTTCCGAATTTGTAATAGATTATTTGATTTTCTATTTTAGGAAGGCCATACTAGGAATTTATTACTTGCTTTGCATTTCTTTTAATATGTTGCATGCATTGCCAAATCGCCATAACAACACATGCATATCATATCGAGTTTTCGACCGTGTCAATTATAATTATCCATAATTCGACTTTTAGCTCATTTAAAATTGATAGATAATAAATTGACAAGACCTTTACTTTTAAAAGATTGAGACTTAGCCTTACCAAATAGTATGAGCCCATGAATCTCAATTTCATAAGGGGTACAATACGATTTTTCGGGGTGCTTCTATTGACGTTGGGTAAGTGGGGTAATAAGTAGTTGTTACACTTCGAAAGTTTGGTTGATCTCAACGAAGGTATTTTGCGACCGTAGCCGCAATAGGTTCGGGCTAAAGATGAAATTAATGTAAAATCACCGACCGAGAGTTCTAAATGTAGAATCGGTTAAGAGGTTAACCTACCAAGTTATATTAATAAAGGTGTAGAGGGCCCGTTGGCTCACATCCAAGTTAATATGAATTTTGGATCTCGGAATCATTTATTATAGTTGGGTAGATGTCACTATATAAATGCTATACTTGTATTTGCAAGTATTATAACGATAAATGTTAATTATTTCCTTCATCTCCGTTTTTGTAGTTATTTTTCCGCAATGGATTCATCTAATACTCTTACACCGATCACCATTAATTCGTGGCTCAAATCATTCAATGAAAAATGATCCTTGTATGACAATGATATGACTAGAGAACTACGCTTTGGTATTGGTGAGGATGGAAATCTTTGCTACCTTACCACTTCCACACCTCCCACTCCCATATTCATGCCCACCTCTTTGGTAAGAGAATCTTGTGAGGAGAGTCTCACAAATTCCATGGCATCTTGTTTGTAGAAGCAAGCAGAAATATTATATTGAGTGGGAGTTCTAGCAAGAATGTCCTTGCAACTGAAAGGAGTAATGGTATTATTAAATGAAAGGCAAAGAAGGGTAAGAAACCCAAACCCGATAATGGATTGGAAGTGGATAGTGAGACTACCACAACCAAAACAAAGAAGGGTGCCCAATCCTACGATGAATGTCATTATTGTAATGTCATGGTCCATTGGAAGCGAATGTGCCCCAAGTATTTGGGAGATATCAATGTTGGAATTGACGCCCCGCTTAGTAATATTTCTTCCGTAATCTTTGTTATTGATATAAATTATACTTCCACCTCAACGTAGGTATTGGATACCAGTTGTGGTTCTCACCTTTGTAATCATTTACATGGGCTTAGAAATGTGGAAAAGCTAAACAAGGGTGATGTAGATCTCCGACTAAGAAATGGAGCTAGGGTAGCCGCCACTTCAAGAGGGACTTGTGTACTTGTTTTAGCTAATGTCTTTGAGTTATATTTACATAATTGTTATTTTGTACCTTCTTTATCGAAGAACATCGTTTCCATTGACATGTTAGACATGGAAGGATTTTCTTTTGCTATTAAGAATAATTGTTGTGAAATTTCTAAGAATAACTTGGCCATAGGCCAAGGAACTTCAGTTAATGGCATTTATGTTCTTGAAAATTTAAACTCGAGCAAAGATATCTATAACATACAATCCAAAAGACTCAAAACAAGATCCAAATAAATCATACATTTGACATTGTCAATTAGGTCACGTAAACGAGAAACGCATCAAAAGGCTAGTGTCAACTGGAATTATTGGGCCATTTGATTTTCAATCATATGGAATATGTGAATCTTGTCTTCTTGGCAAAATGATTCGTGCTCCCTTTAGTGGTAAAGGGACACGAGCAAGTGATTTATTGGGACTAATACATACCGATGTATGTGGTCTAATGAGTATCACCGCTAGGGGAAATTATGACTACTTCGTCACTTTTACCGACGATTTAAGTAAATATGGGTATGTTTACTAATCAAAAATAAAAGTGAAGCTTTTGAGAAATTTAAAGAATTTCAAAGGGAAGTAGAGAACCAATTGAACAAGAAAATTAAAGCATTACGATCCGATCCTGGTGGCGAATATCTAAGTAATGAATTTGATTCTCACTTATGGATTATGACCTCGTCTTACTACCTAAGATCAAACTAATATGAGTCGGGTTGATTTGTCGAACTCACTTTTGGGGATTTGCAATCCAAAACAGACACATTATTTTAAACGAAAGGTCAACGTGGAGATACCTAAAATAGCAAGTCTATTTAGCAAATGACATGGATCAGACTCGCATATTACATGAATCAAACCGCCACAATAGAGCTGGTCTATTTATGAGGTAACACGTCAGTCTAGACAAACTTGTATTACTTCACCATGTATGTTTGTAGCTCACAAAGCTATCCCTTAAGAAGATAGAAGTATTTCTAAGAGATAGACTCGGAGTAGATCATCACAAACATGTTTAAGAAGATAGAACTATAATCTATTGAGATAGAGTGGGAGTAAAGTACACATGTCTTATTTGTTAATATGTTATTTTGCGAAAGTAATGGAATTATGACCTATTGAATGATCAATTGCGAGTAGTCCCAAATCGACTTTGTTGCATAAAAGCATAAAAACCATAGCATTACAATCCAAAAAAAAAAAATTTATACTAAAGAGTAGTTTTACTTTAAGGCGATGGTCTCTTTAAAGTAAATAGAGCTTTAGAGTACCTAAAAGCATAGATAGACACGAAGATGTTAATCAAGATAAATCATGTTAGGAATTGCCACATTTTATTTTGATGAAGAATGGCAAATGATATTAAAAATTCGCTTTTCTAAAATGGGAATTTAGAGAAGGATATGTACGGAACACAAAACCTTAGATAAAGATCTAAGAATCCTAACATATTATGCAAAGCTTACTTAAGCGAACCTAGAATGGTCTTAAGCAAGCATCAAAGGATTGTAATAATCATACTTTTCGTTTATGTGATAATTGAGAATGGTTTCATTCACATTGTTGAAAGAATCATGTTTATACATGAAGTTAAGTTGGAGCCAGAATTATTTTTCCCATGTCTTATATGTTGATAACATATTACTCATTGAGAATAATGTACCAATGCTCTCCTCTGTGAAAGAGTGATTGGGAGACTAGGAAAAGGTGTGATGTATTCTAGATTTCCGAATCTATGTGTTAAATTTGAGAGAATATTGGCATAGAGTCGAGAGCCTTATGATGATAATATCTTTAATATCTTAAACATCAACATATCAAGAAGGTTTTTCATATTGATGAAAGTGGGATTACTTAGAGCCAGTAGTAAAATCAGTCACTGAACCTGAGAGTTGATGGACGCATGAAGTTGAATCCTAATGTTTCCGCCATATGATTAATCATGTGTGCCATAATATGTGCACACAACTTGATGACTTGTATGCCTGGTGCATGACAAGTCAATAACAAGTGAATTCAAGTAAAGATCATCAGATAGCCGTCAAGGATACCCTTGAGTTCTCTAGGAGGACTAAAGGTTCATTCTTGTGTTTGGAAGAGATGTTGAATTATGTATTGAAGAATACACAAACTTAAGTTTCCAAACTTATTGAGATGATTTGAGATCTCAGGCTAGACTTGTTGATGATTATCAAAAGTGCAAATAGCTTGAGAGACCTTAAAGAGTCAGTCATTGAAATTCTACGAACGGAGTCTGAGTACATTATGATAAGGATAAGGTGGTTTATAAAGGAACCATTAGTAGGTCTTTCCACCAAAGATCCCATCACAAGTTATGTGATAACACTGGGAGTATCTTTCAAGTTAAAGAACCCAAAGTCTAGTTACAAGACTAGACATGTACTTAGAAAATTTCATTCGAGATTACATCGATAGAAGGAAATTATAGTTTTTTGAAGTTGGAATGGATGATGTACTTTCCAACCAAATTATTTTTGCAATCTTGATGAAATCACCATGAAGTTTCATGGATTTTATATGCTTTAGATTATAAGATGTGCAGTAATAATATTGTATTGATTACTGATATATGATAATCGCATTTATCGTTTGAGTTTTATTTAAAAACTATTTTATTACTTTCTTATATCCAAATGGGTTGTTGAGACAATATTGAACCCCATTGAAGTGAACTGGATTGATATAGTATGTGCCCCTGGTTACTTATAGGAGGTGACGTATCGAAGTGGCTAGAGTGTGATGCGATTGATGGCAAGTTCAAATGCCATAGAGTCGTAAGAGATGACTAGTCGAGCACATAGGTAGACTGTATGGGACACTCTGTCGGGCTGTGACCGCTTATAGAGTTTTGGAAATTCATAAAGCCTGGTCGTGGCAAGAGCTACTATAGTATTCTTATGAGTCGATTCTTTTGACTAGAGACTATTCGCCAAAGTTGGTACAAGTTTCTGATTGGCTTTGATTTATACTCTACGACTGTCGTAACTGAAGTCAAATGAGTATATTTTGGGTTATGATGAACTGTGGCTATACGAAGGGAATAGTGCGATATAAATTGTCCACCCCCTTGTCAGGGTTGTTTGAAATCTCAGGGCCACTCGATGAGTAGTGAACTGAAAAAGCGTGGCCACGCCCGGATGGTATCTACGGTAGATAATTCCGGTCAGACAGTTACTCTCCAGATCGAGGAAACCACTCAAGATATGATCAAATGCAAGTACGACCTGCAAGATACCTTGCATTAAGTGGGAGATAGTAATAGGATAAGAGAATTGGTGACGCACACTTGTCTCGGACAAATGGGAGATTGTTGGAGTATGTGTCCTTAACAATAGTGCGATCACATGTATAAATCTCAAATTAAGAATACATAAGGGATGATTCAATTATAAGTCAACTAATCAACATTAATCAAAAATAATTGGCTGACTAGAGTTTGACGTTACTGTTGTGTTGACGGTGGTGATCAGTTGATCTCTTGAGGTCACACCTAAAGGATGAGACCCAAATAAATAATTAATTAGTTGTATTCAAAACGGATTAATTAATCCCTTATTTATATGAGTTGGATTTTATATCTTATTGTAATGTGATTAAATAAGATTCGATTTAGTGGATTAATATATTAATTTACTAAATTATGTTGAGGTTTTATAAATATTTCGAGGTAGAGGTAATTAGTTATTTACATTTACAAGAGGTTGTAAATTTAACTAACTAGATATTATGAGACCCATTATATGTTGATATAATGGTAAAATATTACTCAATAAGTTGAGTGAATATATGTTTATTAATTTGTCACATAATTGTTATGTTATTAAATTAATACTTGATTATGTAAGATAATTAAACATAAGACTATTAAGCATTTTTTGGACAAATATTATAAGGCAAAAATGGACCCATATATACTCAAGTGCACCGTCCAAAATGGTGAGCATGCTTGAGTTTTTGGTTTTGTCATTTTGTTGTTGGAAAGATGCTCCAACACCTTATGACATGCTTTATTCACGCTAGCCTACTACCTACACATAAAGAATATTGCATAAGACAAAATAATAAAAGCAAAATGCTCTATATAAGGAGCCTTTGGATGGCACATGTAGAAATAAAGAGGAGAATAATTGTTGTTCTCATTTTTACTCTACCTTTCTCTCAAAATATCACACATGCAAATCCTCTAAACTCATATATACTCATTTTACTAATGTTTAGCAAATATTACTAGTGTAGTAATATTAGTTATATTAAGGGAATATTACTACCTAATGTCTAGTTAATATTTGTAGTAATTTTGGGTCAAATCTTGGGTGCAATCAAAAGGATGGCTCCTAATATAAAGTCTTGGAGGATCATCCTAATACTTATCATAGCTCAAGAATAAGTGAAGGTAGGAGACCTTACTTGTGCCCATTTCGTGCCATACAACAATGTAAAGAACATTGTTTTTCCTTCTTTATTCTTTTATTTTGTTATGCATGCACTAGATCCACTATGACAAATTTAATATGTTGATTAAATCACTATTAAAAATATCTAATAATAGGTATATGAACCTAACAGGCTACCCGTGCCGCGCGCACCCGCGCGTTGGTTTTGAGGCGGCGACACTTGTCCCACGGAACCTTGGTTTGCCAAAGCATGTCATGGGCCGTTACTGATTAGTGAGGCATTGAAACCGGTGAAAGGTTGAATAAGCCTGCATTTGTGGAGTCGCCACCAATTTATTGTGGAAAAATTGGAAACTGTTAGAATACCTCGTGCCATGTCAAGACACAAAGTAATGACATGAACACTAAGAACTCGTTACCCTTAGCATTCCATGTCTAGAATGACTCTCGAGATGCCAATGGACACGGATGTCCAGAGATAACTGGAGTAAGGGGTGAGGGTACGTATTAGGAAGGTCTTTAATCGAACACCTAATCCCGCCCGCCTCGATAGCGGCCTCTACTAATGATTAGGGAAATTGTTCATATTTGATATGTCGTCGATGTAATATATGCAATGCAACAAACATAGATTAATCCTAGCATGTGAGATTAGACTATGTCGGTTAACACGTATTTTAGCAAACAATTTGGTCGAAGTAAATGTTAGATTAATTACATGTGAATGCCATACAATTAAATCGTACATAAATAAATAATAAAGGAATACGAATTGCAATAATTAAAATTACAAATATTACATGGCTTTATTTGATCTACGTCAAAAGCACGCTTAAAAACGAGGTTTCAAAGAAGAAAATAAAAGAAAATAAAAACTTAGAAATAAAATACAAAAATACGTAAGGTTAGAGGTGATAATACGAATAATAGTTGATTTAAACAGTAATTAGGAGCTACGTCAAAGCGAGAAAGAGTTCAGAGACAGAAACCCACCCAGAACAGGCGCATCATCTGCTGCGTCCTCTGGAAGAGGCGCGGCAATCCCTGCGCCTGTTCTAGAGCTGGGCTCTGGCTGTGAAGTCAGAAACGCAACAATGTTATCGTTCGTTGGTAGATTTAAGATCGATTGTTGATATTAGACTCGAGTTGAAGTGTTTTAACCGATTATATGCATCTGGGCAAGTCATAAAATGAATTAAAAACGAGAAATTACAGTGGTTTACATGATTATGATTAACTCGTGTCGGAAATACAAAAGGGAGAAACTTGAGATTATATTAAGATGGAATTAGACAATAAAGACTCGAAAGAAAACTTATGTATCAAATTAGGATTCCAGAACCTCGACATGAACAAGTCGAATCCCGAAGAATCGATTTGAATTAACATGGTGAAAACCCGCAAGTATTTAATTACTTGGGATTAAGGACGAATTAAACATTGTAATTAAAAGGATTTGTTAAAAAAATGGTTTATGTACTGAAACAACGAAGAAAACAAAGAAAAACGAAAGAAAGAGAAACTTACAGGAAGTCGAGGAAGAAGAAGAAGAGTAGGAGCAGCAAGCAGCCTCTGGAAGAGGCGCAACAAAGCTGCGATCCTTCGAAGAGGCGCAGCTGCTGCTGCGTTTCTTCTCGACGTCTGACCTCCACTGTTTTTATGAAAACGGTTTTAAAAGATGGATTTTCGAACATGATTTTGATATAGACCTACATTAATCGATACAAAGTAAAAGAGTACAATAATAAAAGTGGGATTTACACCCTCAAACTTACATGTTTGACGAAATGAGATTGACTAAAGTTATCATTTTAGTGATTGCTCGACTCGAATATGCGTGGAAAGTGCCCTCGTTGGAGGATTTAGTAAATTGATTAGGTTGATTAAAAGTGGAGTTGGTCAAATTGGTCGGTCTATGCAACGTGACTGGGACTCAAAAGGATCTGAGCTTACGTGGTCGATTGATCAAGCACGTAAGCATCGAAAGCAATAGCGTAGTCTAGAATGCAAAGAGAGAAGAGAAGGGGCGGAACACTCGCGTGCCAAATATGGAGGCTGAAGGCCTCTATTTATACTAAACCTATGGAAGAGTTTAGGAATGATACGGATTTGGAAGCAAATCATGGAAATATTCTGAAAAGCGTGAAAAGAGGGCTGGAGAAGAGGCGCAGCAACCACTGCGATCCTCGGAAGAGGTGCAGCACGTGCCGCGTCCTTTCCCCAAAGGTTTCCTCCTCAACAAGAAAGAATTCCGCGTTTTATTATGGAATTTCGGTGGATATACACTTCCTTATTCCATAAAAGACAATATACGGAAGATATTTACTAAAAATATACTCCCTCAAATCCAATCCAAACTACCCACTTGCTTTTGGGTGGTCTTCGAGACGACACTTTGACCGCGTTTTTCTTCCTTTGTATATAATTTTTTTTTTGAAAAAAATATAATTTATGAAAGATATTTTCATAATAAAACTAAATATGTAAATTTTATTGTTCAAAGTTTTATATTTTTCTGTGGATTAACGGTCAAACTTTTCAAAGTTTGACCTCCAAAAAGCAAGTGGGTAGTTTGGATTGGATTGGAGGGAGTATATTTTAATTAGGAATAAATATCCAGAGAATTCTAGAACATTCCGGAAAATTCCGACTCGGCATTTAAACGTTTTTTTAGAAAATGAAGCGGTTTTTGACCCGGACTCCAAATGAACTCTAAATACTGTCAAAATGACCGTATCGGTGCTTAGATGACGACCAAGGGGTTGACTCGAGTGTTTGAGCTATCACTTCTCGATGAACTTACGGACTGCCATAAATCATTCCGCGTATCAAACATGCGGCCCAATCATCACTGGGTGGTTGGAGGAAGGTGTAGAAATGAGGTATCTACAGAGCCCCCACTTTGACTGAGGCTTGGACAAGGCAAAAGTCAAAGGATAGCCATCAGGTCAATCGAAGATTACAACCTGACGACTATGGCGACGCGAGGCGGCCCAAGGGGTCTGAACCAAGGACCTGTCGTCGGGAACATTTTAGAGTCTGTCGACTATCGGGGAGGCTCGTTTAAAGTCCATTAGACTACGTAAGGAATCTCGCCAGCTAAAAGAAGAAATCATACCTGAGAGACTCCTGAGTGAAGGATTCGAAGGTACTCATGCTCTCCGGAGAATGTTATCTTAAACTCCGTCAGGAAAAAAATTATATGTTGAGTCGACAACGGCGCCCCCTTGGCACTGCTGAGGAGAAAATAATAGATCGACAACGACACGTCCTTGGCATCGCTGAGGAAAGGTGTTTGATCGACAACGGCGCGCCCTTGGCACCGCTGAGCAGAAAATAATAGATCGACAACAATGCGCGCTTGGCATCGCTGAGGAGAAAAAAAGGTGTAGATCGACAACGGCGCGCCCTTGGCACCGTTGAGGAGAAAAATCCACTCGGGTCGTCGTAAGCGAAATTCCGATAAAGAGGAGAAACCCATGAACTGTACTTAGTGATCATGAACTCTCGCGGGGAACAAAATGTCGTGGTTGTGTAATCCCTTATAAAATCTAGTGCAAAACAGTGGCGGAAACACTGTCGAATGGGATTAAATACACAAAGATAAAAGTTCTAAATGTTATAAATTGAGAATATATAAAATTCTCAAGGATAAAATTTAATGGTCAAGTCTAAACAAATGCCACTTTTATCAAAAGGGTGAAAATAAAGAAAACCTCCAAAAGTGTTCAAGTCTAAAACCATAAAAGAAAGCAGAAAGAACAGAGTAGGATCTGCAAACTACTCGCTAGCTCACACAGAAATCCCAGGAAAGTTAACACATGTCATGTTATAAACATAACAGCCACAATCAGTAGGGAGTAACTAGACGTTCTCCCAGCCATATCACATGATATAAATGTTACAAAAGAAAGCTTATATCAAAATAAATTGAAATGTTATAAAACATAAGTAACAAAATATGATTACCAAATCACGTTAAAATTAACGTGTTGCATGCTTAAAAGCAAAATATCAAAAGACAGAATGGAAATAATTTAGTTCAGGCTAGATATCCACTTTAGCTATATTTTTGACACAGCAGCATCTTTACTAGTTTCGGGAACCCAGTGTTACGCTAAGATGACCAACTCCAAGCTCGCTAACTAGACAACAAACTATAATAGGACACGACTTACCATGCAGTGCGAAGTCCTAGTCTAAGTACATGTACATGACTCTACGACGATCTGTACCTCCCACAAGGATACCCAACCATATAGCTGTTTTAGTAAAACCGTATGCCTTAGTTTATTATTCTTTGCCTTTACTTTCATTATTTCAAACGTAAAAGTATCCCAAGTGATATAGTATATTATTCAAAGTATATTATTCAAATGGTTCGTAAGTGAACTACACTTTTATTTTCTTCGAATTAGAAAACTTAAACTTAAATCCAAAAGTATAAAATTTATTTAAGGACTTTAAATAAATTAAGATACTGAAATTAAACTTTAAAGACCATCTTTTGACTTAAGTTACTTTAGTAAAGACTTATTACTTAGGCTTTAATGAGATGGAGTTCTATATTAATTTATAAAACTGAATAGCAGTATTGTAAAATTCATAATTAATTACACAAAAATCAAAATGATACAAGGTTAATTTTTATGGTTTCCTGTAGCTCTTGGCTACAACTTTCATTCTAAAACCAACTTCAAAGGACGAACGTAACAGGGGTCTAAAAATTCATTTCTAATAACTGTCAGAAAACATCACCAACAATGTTTCAGTTCATAAAACGACTTTAAGAAACCATTTTAAGGCAAAGCAAAATTCTAAACATAACTAGACATTATAAAGTTTTCGTGATAAAAATATTAGCCACTTTATCAAAAGGGAAATATGTTTTACGAACTAAGCTTTGAGCAAAAGCCTGAAACGCGGTTTACAGGCGACCTGTTCACAAATATTTTATTCTGACTAAACCGCAAGTTTAAATCTTATGAAATGTTTTATGCAGACTCTAAACTTGAAAATAACAGGAGTCTATTCTTTACACTTGTGCAAATTCTAAATAAAAATAGGTGATATGAGTTTTACAAACAGACGAACATATTTGACAGATTTAACAACAGTTTTTATCAAAATTGTAAATTTCACCATAAATAGAAAATAATGATTTAAGACCTAAAATTTTATACACATCCTAATACTCCATATCTCTGCGACATATTAAAATTTCGTGAATTTACAATTTGATTTAGTATTTTTAACATAATTAAAACCGAACAGAATCGCTATAATCGTAGAAACTGAATCAATACTTTAAATTACAAAATAAATATTAACACTCCAAAACAATTACCACGAAAATGCATCGTATCTGAAAATCTATCATTTAACCCAGAAAAATAATTTACACCACATGGAAATCATAAAAACGAAATTATACTATCTTTATATCATAATAATCGATTTGATCATAAAACTTGTAAATCAACCAAAATAAATACTCTATTGACAAAATAAAATTATACATAGTCAAAATAAATTATGGATATAATGAGATCAGAAATTAAAGGTTTTGAAAATCATATGTATCAATAAATCATCATAAAACATTAAAAAGCCAATAATACATACAACTACAACAATTAAATCAATGTAATACCGAGTAACGTCGAAGTTACCTTGTTACGAATCCGAATTAATCAAGTACTCGTCCTCGTGTGGATCGTCGCAAAATCCCTCAGAATGGGATGGACGGATGATGAGAGAAGATCTATCTTAATAAAGAAGCAAGAAGGCAAGCACGTACGTAGAATTTTGAAATAAAGAAGCAAGAAGGTAAGCATGTACGTAAATTTTATAGTTGTTTTTGTTTGAATGAAAACCTAATAAATCCACACAGAATGTAGAGTTTATAAGAGACTAAAATAAGAAATAAAGTCTTCATAAAAGTTAAGTTGACTGGCCAAAATGGTTGTTTAAACAACCAAAAATGTCTTCCCATTTAAATAAGAATAAAATTAGTTCAAAAGAAACAAATTCCAAAGTCCAACAAATTAACCCGGAATAGAACTAGAATACGAATTAAATGAATAAGTAAAACAAAGTTCTATTGATTAGAAACATAATAACTCTCGAAAACAAAGGAAAATTCGAGACATAAGAAAACTTAAGAATTCAAAGGAAGAAAAGAAATGGCTCACAGGTAAATTCCGAGTCATACAAATCAAATCTTAATCGAAAATAAAATACGGTTACGAAAATACAATACAAAATGGCGGGTGTTACAGTTGTCTGCAGTCTGCTTAATAGAAAATGCCGATTCAGGCGAAGAGAACGCCAAAAAAGAGAGCCATATGTTGAGGAAGAGGCGCATGAAGCCCGGGCCCACAAATAAGGAACTTATAACGAAATTCTGAGGAAACTCGCTGAGAAAGAGGCGCAGCAAGTGTTGCGTCTTTTCTCGAGCTCACCCTGTCTGGGTAAAACCCGACTCAAGCCGTGTTTTGTTTTTTCATTTCAAAACACAAAAACTTTCATTTCTTCACAAAAACTCAACCAAATTCCGTCAAAATTTGATCAAACCCTGCCATAGACGATGACTAATCGAGGTATGTGTCTTGTACTTGCTTTATTTTGCGTTTGAGCTTTGATTTTGGGTCGGAAATTAGGGTTTACATAGCCATTTATTTCAAAAATTTGGGGCTTTCGTCCCAAATGGATTTGTCTCATGAAATTGACATTATAAATGAGTAATTGATCATGGTAGGAATACAACCATGTATCCTTTTCGAATTTTCGTCAAGTATTAAGGATTTGGGCGCGAAATGTGACAGTTTCCTGCTAAACCGTAAAACCATTCGAAAATGGCCCTATACTAGCCCATTTTTTATGAAACCTGGTGTTTTGGAACCCTTGAGTAATGGCTAAACTTGTTATCATTTCGGATTTTCAGTTTGTGACAGCTTCTCCCGGACACTTTTGTGTGGCATAATTGCTATTGTAGCGAAATGTTGCCGAATTTTCGACTGAAACCCGCAACTAGGCATGAACTTAGACTTGTCTTGACTTATCCTACCACATGTTTGGCCGGGGTTAGAAAAATCTGGGCCAAAGATGGCTAGAAATGCCGTTTTTAGATGCTTGAAATGCTTGAAAATGCTTGAAAAATGCTTAACATTGCTTTGAAAACGCTTCGATTTGCAGAGTATATTCCTTCTACATTGGGGAGAGACCTCATGTACACTGACGTTGTGTAAGATTCATCAACCTCTTATTAGACATTTCTAATAACTTTATAAGTTTAGTTTAGTCATAAACTAATTAGATCTTATGCATGCAAAACCAAAAAAAATACAAAGTAAGAAGAAAACCGATCTACTTACAATAAGGGCCGAATGGTTTATACTAATCGGTGTCCTACCAAATTAGTCTTCTTAAGAAATCCAAATGCTCCAACAAAACCCTTAGATTCAATAGTAGAATCTACCTCCTCAAGGATTTGTACCAAGGTAATCACCCTTAATACATATACTAATTTGAATACTAGAATTAGTATATGAGCCCTTAAAATATAACTAATATTATTGTATACTACTTCTAGTAATGGTGGAATAATATTAGAGATTTGTGAGATTTTCTTTCTTATTAGTTCTTCATAAGATCTAGAGAGGATAATGTAAAAAATTATCTATCTAATTATCAGTTAGAATGAATAATAAATAAGAAGAGAAAAACTTCTCATCTTTTGCATAGGGTGGCGGGGTAGGTTGGGGGAAGAGTGCCCAATCCTTTTTCAATTTGCTCTTCTCAAGAGTTAGGCATGCAAGCCTATAATTAGTAGGGCGTCATTGTGTTTCTTCTAATTAAATGAACAAGAGCACAACCAACTCCCTATCCATCCCATTTACACGACACCTTTATGTTATCAAGGGTCCATTTTAAGTTTATCAAATGTTCAATTTGTGTAGTGTGACATATTGGACATGTTACTAGACATGTTATTAAATAATGCATTTTTAACTTATTAAAAATTATTATATTAATAAAATAAATTGCATACAAAAATTAACTAGTAATTCACAATTACAAGTACTTAAAATGGGTCATAGAATTATAAATCACAACAACATGTATTTATAATAAACAATTTATTCTTATTATAATTGTTTCATAAACAATAATAAAACCTAAGTAATAAAACAATTTAATTACTTAGTACGAATCTTATTTAATCAAATTACAATAAGATACCTATTCTTACTCACAAAATTATTTATTTAATTTTAAGGAATTAATTAACTTGTATCAACATACAATTAATTAATTAATCAATTAAGAGTGTTACCCTAGAGGTATGACCTTAATGGATCAACTGATCACCACCGTCATACGACAGTATTGTCAAATTCTAGTCAGCCAATCATTACCGATTAATGTGGATCAGTACACACAAAAATATTACTTTCCCTCAGCATTCTTAATATGAGATTTAAACATGTGATCGGATTATTGTCGAGGACACATACTCCAACACATTGACCCTTCTACTGCTCTGGGAGCGACCCGGGAGATGGAGGAGGAGGGCGCGCGGAGGGCCAATGTGGGACGAGGCGACCGTCTGCTCGCGGGAGCGCCTGAGTGGGCTGAGAAATGAGATGGTAGACATCTCATTTGGGCGGCGGAGAACCACCTGTCGTACAGGACGATGAGAAGCATGATAAGCCTCCAGTCTGTCATTCCTTTATTCATATACTCCCTCCAATTCACCATATTCTTCCCTATTTCCTAAAACGGTTATTCAGGTTTTCTTCCCCTTTCTATTTTTGGTAACTTTTTACTCTTATTTTATTCATACCTCTCTCCTATTACCCCACCCACCCAACTCTTTTAATCCTATTTTATTCCTTACTTTAATATTTGTGGCCCACAATTCATTATTTAACTCTTAATTATTCATCCCTCTCTCCTATCACCAAACCCCACCCAACTTTTTATCAATATAATACTCCATTTCTTAATTTTTGTGCCCAAACTAAAGAGGAATAAAATAAAGGATTGGAGGGAGTACTTCTTACACATTTCCTTGTTTATTTATTCCTGCATTTTTCTATGCTTAAGAAAGCTTTCTTTTGAATTGACCCAGGAGGCTGGAAACATGAGGTCCTTTTCTGGTTACACGACGATGATGGACGCCTTTAAGAAGCTATCGGAGGAGGAGAAGGCTATCATTGAGCAGGGAGCCTTTGGTGCCTTAGTACGAGGCTAGAGGGAGATCAAGGAGAGGAAGGTTCGGGCAAACCTCAGCCTGATTCGAGCCTTTCTTGATCGGTTCTGGGACACGACCTCGAATTCCATATGCCTTTTGGAGAGATCGGGGTCACCTTGGAGGACTACGGTATGATCTCGGGTCTGTCATATAGAGAGGAGCCGTTGGTGTGGCAGTTGACAGCCATGAGAGTAGACTCGGCCGAGGCGAGCAGTTTGATCGGCTGGAACCTAGCTACGGGTGCGCCCAGGTTCCTGGTTTGGTGCCGAGTACCTACGTCAGGGACTACTTTGGCGGCAGGGTTCCGGCGATATTGAGGATGGATGGACCCATGGTGCCTCCACCACCTTGTAGTGCTGAGCAGCAGACTCGTTTGTGGTTGTGGTGGTTCTTGTCTTCGATTTACCTCGGAGACAAGGGGGAGAGGCTATCGGCGAAGCTTCTTCCATTTCTTTCTGACTTGAGTAGCCTATGTCGTTGGGACTGGGTTACTCCTAGTTTTGCAGTCCTCACGCGCTACATGAGGGCCATGATTCGTCCGGAGCTCATGGAGAAGGGGACTTCTCCTTCCACTGTCGATCCTAGACTTTTCTTGGAGTCATGAACCTTTCTTGCAAATATGAAAGATCATTTTTTTGAAAATATGAATGATCATTTTTGTAGAAAATGATTTGTAATCATTATTATTTTGCCTGCAGGCGTGGGTGTACTCTTACTTCCCTGGCTTCGCGCCCACGAGGGTGGCGAACGTACCGAGAGCGTACCCCGTTGTGAGGGACTGGATAGTGTGTCGTCAGAAGAGCCAGCGGTCTTCTTATGATGTTTGTCGGAGGGGTGTGGACATGGGCAGCCCGCGCCGCGCGCACCCGCGCGTTGGTTTCAAAGTGGCAGCATATCGTGAGGAGTGTAAGCCCCCAGCTTTTGCTGTCTTTAGTATTATATGCTTTATTACATAGGAATGCATTTGCTTGACCCTTCTCCATATTCGAATGAAAGTGGCAATGTCGAGGCATGTGGAGCTGTGGAGGATGGCCAATCGGCTGCGAGCTACAGCCATTGAGGCCCTCATAGGTGGCTCGGGGTGACAAATATGAACCTTTTGTACCCGTTCTTTATTTCTATTATCTACAATTTCATGAAGCGAAGTATCACTTCATTTCTTTGTGTAGAGGGAGCGTAGCTTGGAGCGTGATCTGGCGCAGTCCCAGGAGGAGATGGCCCATTTGTTGAGAGAGCTCGAGGCTAGAGATGCTGAGATCGCTGCCCTTGAGGCGACAGTGGCTGAGCTGAGGGGTCGTCAGGACTAGTTTGCTGACTGTTAGTATATTTGTACATTTTGGATGTCTTTTTGGGCAGGAGCCCGTATCTTGATGTATATTTTTTGCATTTTGGTTGTGTATATGGCGGCATGCGTGTCTTTGCTGCTGGGTGTGCTGTTTCTGCAGGTTAGCTTTGAAAAAAAAAGGTTTAGCATGTGACGGATTGCGCCGTCATGCTGCCGAAATTCATGTAGAAAATCACATAGCAAAACGTAGAAAATTGAAATGGCCTAAATAAGCGCAAAAAAGAAAAGAAAATAAAAAAAGTGCCCGAAAATAGATGAAATAACGAAAATGAAAAAAAAGTACCCAAAAAATTGACAAAATGACGCGACCGGACGGTAGGGAGGGCTACCCCCTAAAAAAAGAATTTAAAAGAAATGTCTAAGTTTATCATAAACATTTTTGAAAAGAGGGAGTGAAATGATTCCCCAAAAAAAAAAAGAAAATAAAAAAGAGTAAGTGTGCATATTTGCCGAAAATGTCGATTTTGCCTCGAAAAGCGAAGCCGTAAAAGATTAGGAAATATAAATTTGGTAATTAATCAAAATTACCGAATTAAGTCCCTATAGAA
This sequence comes from Silene latifolia, assembly GCF_048544455.1. Classification (NCBI taxonomy): domain Eukaryota; kingdom Viridiplantae; phylum Streptophyta; class Magnoliopsida; order Caryophyllales; family Caryophyllaceae; genus Silene; species Silene latifolia. The sequence goes on from NC_133538.1 coordinate 126,771,094, forward strand.
ATAGGAAACTACAAATTAGGAAAGATCTCACGGCTGTCAAACGAGGAAGAGAGCCTGGGGAAGAGGCGTATGAGGAGCTGTGATCTTTCGAAGAGGCTCAGCAGTTGCTGCGTCTTTTCTCCAGCTTGTTTGTTCTCAACAGAAATTAGGAAACATCGAATAGTATAAATAGAGACCTCGGTTGAGCTTCTACTCACAATTCTTTCTTCCCTGACTTCGTCTTTTACTTAAAACCTTATATATCCTCTCAAATTTTTCCAACAAAATATGGATGCCTTTGAAAATCGCATTAAGGAGTGGACGAATGAATTTACGAACATGGAGAAACATGACATGGGTGCTTTTAACTTAGGATCAATCATAAGTTTGAAACTGGTGAAGGTAAATAGGCCCTTTTTGGATGTTTGTCTTGAATATTGGGACCCGAATTTTCATTTATTTGCCTTTCCGGGAGGCGAAATTTTTCCCTTTCCTGAAGAAATTGCTGCAGTTGGAGGATGGGATGCAGAAAGTGTTCCGGATATACCCCCTAGCTCTCAAGGCTATAAATAAATTTAGGGATTTGATTGGATTGACCAAGGCTGAGGTAGACCGTCTTGTGACCTTAAAAGGTGTCCGCATGTTTGAATTTATCGATCAATTTATAAATAGGGGGAACCATACTATCTCTCATGTGGCGAGGCACAGAGCTTATGGATTTTTCCTTCTCCATTGCTATGTCTTGTGAGAGCATGTAGACAATGATATGAGGGGTGACCCTCGATTCTTAGGCATAGTGGAACAAATAGAACTGCACAGGAGCCCAGCATGCTTAGTTTTAAGAGAGATCATTCTAGGATTGGACAACAGGAAGGCGAACCACTAGCATCCTTATCTTGGGAGTCCTATTATTTTACAGGTAAGAACCCATTTTCTGTCCTATTTGGCCATTTCTTTTTTTCGTTTTTTTTCCCTTTTTTTTGCCAGTCTTGGGATACTAACTCCCGTCCCCTTTTGCAGATCTGGCTGATGGAAAGGCTGCGATTGATCGAGCACCCAGTTGATGTGACAGGATATCGCTCTCGATCAATTGCGATGAGAACGGGGCTATACATGGTGGACTTCACTCGAGTATGAAACTATTGGGGAAACAAATTGAAGAGTGAAGGTGGGCCCTTGATCAGGTGGATAGTTCCTTGGTGGCATCTTAGATTGGTGACTGGAGTATCATCCTTGGATCCGGCAGTCAATTCGCGTTCCCGGCTTGGTATTCATGGTCCATACTTTTCCGGAGAGATTGATGAGGCAAGTGGGCCTAAAACAGAAAATCCTGAAGCTAGACACCGTCCCTCAAACTACCTTGGTGCATACTTCGGAGTCTTGTCGAGATTGGGCTATTCACTAGGCCCAAAGTAATATGTGGTTCATACCCGTTCCGGTCGGCTCGTTATGGGTATCCGACTCATATCTGCAGTGGAGGAAAGCTAGCACCCCCGAGGAGCGTGAAAAACTGAGGAAGCACGAGCTCGTAGACTATAAGATCCACGAGGTGGCGAAGGAGAACCAAAATTACTTAATTGAGGAGGAAGAAGAGGCCGGATATCAGGTCGTCCGTTCGTCGAAGAAACCAAAGAATGCTCCTGCCGAGAAGATGGTGGTGGATCGAAATGGGAAAGCTAGGCCGCGAGAACGACCGTTGGTGATTAGGTCGGAAATAATGTAAGAGCATGCCGCTCGTGGTCGAGACAAGGAGTTTGACAAAGGCGACAAAAGCAAGGGAAAAATGGAAGAGTAGTCTTAGTCATTTTATAGTATTATTTATTATTATGAGTAGTAATAAATGGCGGGATTTTTAGAATCCTAGCCTAGCATTTTAATTTTCAGCATTTTAAATTTATATGTATTTGGCGTATTACTTTTATTTAAGGAATAATGAATAAATGATTTATTTGTTAAGAAACTTTCACAAATTTTCTTTATTTATTCTTGTCGAATTTCAAATGCAACATGCAAATAACCTTCTATTTACATCTTGAAATGACGGGTTGTATTCTGTAAGGGATTACTTACGTATTCATTAGAAAAAATGAAATCAAACCCTGTGCGTAGTTCGAAAAAATATAAAAGAATAAATGTTCGAAGCAAGAGCTTGTAATGAACTTAGAAAAATAAGCGTGTGATTTACTTACTCCTAAGGAAATGCAATTCAATTTGATGATATGAGGATGTCAAAATGTCAAAACGCAAGAGCGAAATGTCATAAGCTTTTTTTAGCGGGCCAGGGGCCATTTTTATTTCGTGTCTCAAGAGCGGCACGTGTGTCACGCGAGGCACGTTTTATCCTATTTCTAAGGGTAGTACCGTTTAATTGGTCTAGGTTAGTCGGCTTAGAAAACTCATTCCCATCTAGGTCTATGATCTTAACCATACCCCCTGAAAGTTTGGACTTGACCAGAAATGGTCCTGCCCAATTAGGTTTAAATTTTCCCCGTGGATCGACAGGTAAGAGAGCTCTGACTGACTTGATCACTAAATCCTCTTCCTTGATATTTCTGGGTTTGACCCATTTATTAAAGGTTCTTTTGATGCGCGCTTGATATGTCTGCCCATTATGTAATGTGCGTAGCCTCCGTTCGTCCAACAGAACAAGTTCATCATACCTATCTCTATTCCCTTCAGCTTATGGGATTTGACATTCAAGTAAAATGCATAGAGATAGGATTTCTAGCTCTACTGGTTGCACAGCTTCCATGTCGTAAGTCAAATAAGGAGTAGCCTCAGTGGGCGTACTAACTCACGTGCGATATCCCCATAACGCAAAGAGTATTTTTCTAGGCCAATCGCGGTAATTGTCGATCATTTTCTTGAGGATTGTGACGACATTTTTGTTAGCTACCTCTACCGCGCCATTAGTTTGGGGTCTATATGGCGAGGAATGGTGATGCTTGATCTTATATTTGGCTAACAACTGTGCAGCTTCGGCCTGCAAATGTGACCCGTTGTCACTGATGATTTCATGTGGGCAACGATATCGACAGATGATATTGGTTTGTATGAGCTTGGCCACATGTTTGACCTAAGGCTAGTATAAGATGCTGCCTCGACCCATTTAGTAAAATAGTCGATAGCTACTAGAATGTAACAATGGCCTCATGTCCCAGCTTGAGTGATTTTCCCGATGATATCTATTGCCCACGCAGAACATGGCCAAGGAGATGTCATGGTATATAGCATTGAAGGAAATACATGTTGCACATTCCCGAAGATCTGGTAATTATGACAATGCCTGACATATTTGATGCAATATGACTCCATTGTCGTCTAGTAATACCCTAGACGCGTAATCTTCTTTGCCATCATAGGTCCACACATGTGATGACCGCATTCTCCATCGTGAACTTCTTCCATCACTTCCTGTGCCCGTGAATGATCAAGGCAGCGCAAGAGGACACCAAGTGGTGTTCTTTTGTACAACTTTCCATGCATGAGGAGGTATTAAGAGGCAAGTAGGTGTATGGAGCATTGTCCCCTCTTATCCATATCTGGTGGGTATGTATCATTGAGCTTGAAATTTAGAATGGCCTGGAACCAAGTTCTTCTGGGTTTTCCTCTTCATCAGTAAGGAAGTGTACATAGGCTGGCTCTGACCGCCGTTCGATGCACAGAGGCATTTAAACCATATTGTCTGGCATATTAATCAAGGATGCGAGTTTTGCAAGAGCGTCCGCAAACTGATTTTCTTCGCGAGGTAGGTGTAAATAAGTAACCTGATTGAAGAATTGAGGAATCTGATCTATCCTAGCCCGATAGGGTGCTACACTTTCACTTCGGATTTTTCAGGATCCTGTGATTTGGTTAATGATTAAAGATGAGTCCCCGTGAACTCGAAGGTTCTTGATGCCTAAACTCACTGCTGGTTGTAGACCAATGAGCCAAGCTTCATACTCTGCTGCATTGTTTGTCACCTCGAAGTCGAGTTTGACAGAAAGTGGTATATGCTAGCCTTCAGGAGAAATGAGCAATACTCCTATTCCAAATCCTCTCAAATTGGATGCCCCATCAAAGTAAAGATCCCAATGGGATACATACTGGTTTGTAAAATATCCTCATCTGGAAACGACCACATGTCTATTGCTTGTGTATCATTGATAGGATTATATGCGAAGAATTCGGCCACGACACGTCCCTTTATGACTTTCAAAGGTACATATTTGAGATCGAACTCCGAGAGCATTAAGGTCCATCTTGCCAAGCGTCCATTGAGGATGGGTTTCTCGAAGAGATATTTGACGGGATCCATTTTAGAATACACTTTGACCGAGTAGCTAAGCATGTAAAGGCGTAGCTTCTTTGTTGCCCATACAAAAGCGAGACATGTCTTTCGAGAGGTGTATACTTACTCTCGTACTCCAAGAACTTTTTACTAAGGTAGTAGATAGCTCTTTCTTCTTTTCCAACAGTCTGTGCGAGCAAAGCCCCCACGGCGGTTTCAGTAACTGTGAGATATAAACTAGGAGGTTGATCTTGTTGGGGAGGCATTAGCACTGGTGGTTTGGCCAATATCTCCTTTATCCTGTCGAATGCCTTTTAACAGTCATCGTCCCATATAGTATGGTCCGTTTTCTTGAGCTTTTTGAAGATAGGTTCGCAGATCATAGTGAGTTTCGATATGAATCGACTTATGTACTGTACTTTGCCCAGGAATCCTCTAACCTCTTTTTTTGTTGGGGTTGTGGCATCTCGATTAAGGCCTGATCTTGGATAGATCAATTTCTATCCCCCTCTGGCTGACAACATATCCCAGAAGCTTGTCTGACGTTACTTCGAATGCACATTTCTGAGGATTAAGCCTCATGTTGTATTTGCGCAATCTGAGGAAGAATTTTCGAAGGTTAGCGATGTGCCTTTTCCTATCTTTAGATTTGACGATCATGTTGTCCACGTACACCTCCACTTCTTTGTGCATCATGTCATGTAGCAAAGTAGTCGCAGTGCGTTGATACGTCGCCCCAGCATTGATTAGGCCGAATGACATAAAAATATAGCAGTATATGCCCCACTGAGTGACGAAGGTTGTCTTGTGCATATCTTCTATGGCCATTTTGATTTGGTTATACCTTGCATACCCGTCCATGAAGGATAACAACGCGTGATCTGCTGTATTATCTACCAATATATCGATATGTGTTAGAGGGAAGTCGTCTTTAAGACTTGCTTTGTTCAAGTCTCTGAAATCAACACAAACCCGGATTCGCCAATCCTTTTTGCGTACGAAGACTATATTAGCCACCCAGTCTGAATACTCGGAAACTTTGATGAATCTGGCTTTGAATTGCTTATCGACTTCTTCTTTAATCTTAAGAGCCCACTCTGTCCTCATCCGACGAAGCTTCTGTTTCACAGGTTTGAAACCTGGCTTTATTGGAATGCGATGTTCTGCAATATCCCTGTCGATCCCTGGCATGTCCTTGTAAGACCAAGCGAAGACATCCTTGAACTCGTGTAGAATGTCGATGAAATTGGCCCTTTCATTTGGGTCTAAGGTCGTCCCTATCCTAAGTTCTTGGGGTTCTAATTCCGTTCCTACGTTGATAGGTTCGGTGTTTCTATGACTAGTGCCCCTTCCTCTTCTTCCAGTATTTCTTTATTTATATAGAGAGGTAATTCGATTGAGTCTGGGTCACTATCATCCTCATTATCATCGTAAACAGAATTGCATTCAGAATAACTCAAGAAGTAAGCAGAATCAGATTTACTCATATTAATGTTTGAAAGCAGCTGAAACAAAGAAGCCATCTGCGCAGTAGTCAGTGGCGGTAAAGGGACAGTTGGTGGGACATTCCCCAAACTACTGTTACTAGGTGATACTATGCTAGGAGAAACAAAAGGGTGGGGAGTGACGACAAGAGGAGACTCTCTAGCGACTTCTCTAGACTTAGGCTCCGACTCCGACTCTGATTCCGACTCTGACTTGAATTCATCGTCTTCGGGTTCTCCTTTGAACATCTCTCCTTCTCCAGTAGTGACCTTGAAGATTTTTCCTTGATTGTTGGTCCACTTGATTGACTTTCTCCATCTTTTATGCTGATTTGAGCTAGTGTCGGTGATCAGTGTTGTATGGTTGAAATGGTCATCTTGAAGTATCATGGTAATGATCTCATCCTGCGCTGCCTCGACGAATCGATCCTCTCCAAATAGAAGGCTAACAGCCTGTTTGTCGAGACTAGGTGTCTGATGAGTTTTGACGGTAGAAACCGTTTTTGGAGGAATGAAATAGCAATCGTGGAAGACCTCTATTCTAGCTAGTTGAATGCCTTTGTACCGCCAAGGTTCGGGAAATCCGTGAAAATATTCACAGTCCCCTTCTCTGACGAAGTACCCATTTAATGTAGGGAGATAGGGTTGCAGTTTTACTCCCTTACTTTTGCGATTCTGAACGTGATTAAGCATTTCAAGGGTTTCGGCCTTCGTGGGCTTGTACCCAAGGCCTAGTGGTATCTTTTTGGAGTTACCTTTCTTAAAAGGTGTAGAGGTACTCTCTCTGATAAGGTTTAGTGGCATTCCTGGGATGTATCCCTGGGATTTGAGTATGTGGTTGACCACTAAGTTGGAGTATAGGTCAAAGTACAAGGGAGAAAGCTCGCTCTCTATAAGTTTTATGATTTGAAATCCACCAAGCTCGTACACTGGATCTGTAACTACTTGGTTGCTTGATATTTTCTCTATCACGGCCTTGATATATGACGAAGTGATCGTCACTACCTTGCCATCTAGAGGGATCTTGATCTTTTGCTGTAAAGTGGATGCCACTACTTTGGAAGCGTGAATCCAGGGCCTACCTAGAAGTATATTGAAAGATGCCTCGATGTCCACTATCTGAAAATTAACCTTTTACTCGATTGGCCCAGTGGCCACACTAAGGTTAACTAGCACCCACTACTTTACGTCGTGTTCCATCGTACGCCCGAACGCCCTGGTTAGTAGGAGTCCAGTCTGATTATTTCATGCCTAACTTGTATGCTGTTTTTAGTGGTATGACATTGACTGCGGAGCCATCATTCAGCAAAGTCATTGGTACATTTTTCTTTAAGCATGTGACTGTCATGTATAGAGTGAGGTTATGAGTGATGCCAAAGGAAGGCAAGTCCTCATCTGATAAAGTAATTGGGTGATATAGTATTTATTTACACCAACTTCCTTCCTATTTTTATGCATTCCGACTCGATTCGAGTCGGTTTTCTATGTCTTGCATTGCATTTTGTACCCCGATTCCCTAGTCTATGATATTATGTCCGTCTTGCAGGTTTTAGAGCGTAAATGGAGGAATCGGAGCAAGCGAGACGATTTGGTGGACTTAGCATGAAGAAAGGTGGAAGAAATGTTGAGACTTGAGAGGAGTTCCCAGCAGGTAGGCCGGCATCCGGTCAGCCGGCTGGGACCCCCCCAACCCTTGGCATTGTCACTTTTGGGAAGAAGTTACAGAGAACTTCGAGCCGGTCAGGCCACCGACAGCCGGCCACCCGGCTGGGAGTGTGACACCCCAATACTCCAAGTACCTTACCAGGACCACTTAAGGTTTGAGAACGTCACCATCTCGGTTACCCGAGGAAATGATACTCAAATAGACAATAAAGAAACGTATTTAAATGATTATAAAGTTTAAGTGATACAAGCCAAACTCCAAAAACTGTTAAAAGGGAAAACAAGGTTCTCAAAACCGTCAATCACTAAACAACTACAAAATGTTCGACACAACGGAAGAATTCTAAAACTGCAACGTGATAACTCATCCCAGCTATCCCATGAGCATCGTCTCATACCTGCTCAATAACTGCTCACCACCGCCGAATGGATCACCACGGTTTTTTTAAACAGGGTCAGTATTGATTACATAAAACAAACACCATAAAGGAACAATATCACAAACAGCTCAAATAAATCCCCAGTCTCCATCTCCAATCTCCACAAAAATGACTACACACTAAAGTGTGTAGCCCTGCCAGAGTACCCATCGCAACAAGTACTCCACGCCGCCTGTGGGGGACCCCAGCCGTACCCACCAAATCCCCGCTCATCACCACTGAGCGATAAACCCAAGTTTCCTTAATGTGCAAATCCCCTCCTGTGGCGGGTTCCACAAAGGGCAAACCAAGGGCGTGAAGCCACTCCCTCAAGTGACTCCACTCACCCAGGGACGCGCCCCGAAGATCACAGACAGATACAAACCACTCAATAGTATGAAGACAACAGCCGTCTAACAACTTAACAATACAATCAATCTTTAATCACAACAACTATCACCACACATTATGTAACTAATACTGAGTAGGGAAACCCTACCTGGAAAGCAACACGGAATCAGACGATCAAGCAGCTAAATCAGAATCTCTCCTCAACGAACGCTCCTCCTATACATACATACATACATATTATCACAACCACATTCACATAAATCACCCAAAACCCCCAAATCACCCAATTAGGGTTTTAAAGGAACTCAACGAAATCCAACATAAAAGGTATAAGGAACTTATCCTCGACACAAGGATAACAACGGCATAAAGAACAAGATGATCCGACTCTCCTAGCCTTGGGGATTTGTTAACAATGCGAGGAACACACTTACGTAACTTCTTTTCTTCTCAAAAGGGTTTTTCGAATGATAAAAGAGATTAAGAAAGATGACTGAGGCTTTATATACTAATCCCGCATTATTAAAAAAAACCCGTCAAAATAACCCGTAAAACACACTTAATCGATCGAGTAAGGCACTTACTCGATCGAGTTCCCCTTACTCGATCGAGTACCCAACTTACTCGATCAAGTACCCTACAGGCAGACTACTATTTTGCGTAAAAAGCTATTTACTAGACAGAGTAAGCCCACTCGATAGAGTACCCAAAGACTTATAAAACCGTAGTATTATAGTCTTCCCTCCTTAAAAAGAAATTTGTCCCCGAAGTTCAACCCATAAACAAAAACAAAACATACTAACTCAATCAAGACATAACAACACAACTACGAACTCAAAACAAAACCCCAACCTATAAAACATGAACTCTTAACACCAACTCCACCAACTATGCCTACCTCCACAACACGGCTCACGATATCGTATCAACTACATCATAGACTCTCTCGACACCAACTCCAAACACTACCAACTACTATCCACAAACGCTGCTAGCTCCGTAACATATTATCCACTAGAAAATGCGATATAAAGACACTCATAACATCAAACGGAATGTTACATTCTACCACCCTTAAAAGGAACTTCGTCTTCGAAGTTTACTCATACTCATAAACATCATCATCCCACTGTCAACACTCTCGAACTCATAAACATCATCATCCAACTATCAACACTATCGAACTCATAAACATCATCATCCAACTGTCAACACTATCGAACTATTCTCCCATTCCTAAACATCGAACTACTACAAGCACGGCCATGACCTTTTTAACAATATTAACCACAACATAAATCCATCCTATATGCTACATCAACGCTTTACTTCCAATTATACTACAACATGCACAACCATCAAGCTCTCTTTTATAGCATCCTACTCCTCTTAAGATAAATGTTACATCCTTGTAACTCACTAATACTAAATCCTTAGCTATATCTTTTCATTATCCTCATCACCATCGCATGTCAAAGATAGCCGCCGATAATCTGAACACTCACCATTCCTATATCTAAGGCTCTCTTACTTAACAGTTCTCATACCTCAATTCACTCGGCACACCACCTAACCTATACCTCAAAATCTTTAGCTTAACCAAAACTTCAATTGTTCCCTATTACCGCCAAAACGACATAGTCCTCTATACATGCACCTATCTCCATACTCAGAACTCATGATTCATAATTATTACACACACTTACACTAGGTCTTCAAGTTCTCCCTTTTACTACCACAAACTCATCCACAACTTACCATGATACTAATGTCCAACACCCTATACTCACTGTCTCAACAAATGATTATGGACCACCTGCAGCTTTCAGATCTGTACAACACATGTTCCACAAATCACTTGCCATTACTAAGTCAAACAACGCCTCCTATAAAAGAACATCACAAGTAATCCAACAACCTCTCGCAACTGTGTCCCATCAACAGGATGTCACTATACCATGACAATAATGAAATCATACATAACTCTGTTCCATATCATACACTACCCTTACTCCCAAACTAAAACTGGTAAGAAACATCAATAAACAAAACAACCATCCATATGTACAACCCGAAACTCACAGGAAGCAACATCAAACAAAACAACAATCTATGTATAACTGGTATGTACTTTCGAGACTCGAATCGTATTCATCCCGCCTACTCCACCACAACCGGTGACGGCATCGCAACACCGCCACCAACAGCCGCACCGCAGCGTGAAAATACCCACATCACAACACGAAGTACCGTGCCCGGATCACCACCCGAGGCACAACAACCACATCGATAGACATCACAACCACATACAATTCCCATAAACACTGACTCAGCATAACTTTCCGGACAAGAAAAATTATTCAAAACTGCTTTACTAGATCATAACACAACATATTATACGGAATAAACAGATAAGAATCCCATGAATATCATCCATATTTTTACAGAATAAACATATATCAGGAATACACATATAAATATAACTAGCCATGCCAGATCACCCAAACTATCACTTTTGAACATCATTCCATTAGGTTACCGTATCCAACATATATAACATTCAGATAACTTTATAACTATCACACCATACCACACTACTAGGAAAAGGGGCTTTACCGGCGCTTTTTGTGTGCCTTTTACGACGCTAAATAGCGCCGCTAGGGGTTTTACCGACGCTATCAAAAGTGTCAGGTTTACTGGTGCCGCTAGTACTTTTTCAGCGCTTATTTAGTGCGTCGGTAAAGATAAATTAAGCGCCGCTAATATTGAAGCGCTATAAATAGTGATTTTGTGGCGCTCGCTAGTGCCTCTACCTACTAGCTATGGTGTCATAGATCACATTCATAATTGTGATTGCCTTATGATATGAATAATTATGCTCCAAGCTAATCCCTACATGAAACAACTAAATTCTTCTTTGTGCTTCAAATAAAAAAAACCTTTATATTGATCAGAAATAATTATTTATACAAATCAAGTTACCTCACTATATAAAGATCATCACCAATTACATATTCAGATATAGTTCATACATTAACAAAAAAATGGAATACAAAACATAAAATCCAATACAAGAAATGATAGCTAAGGTAGTTTATTGACTAGTTATCGCTCATCAGCACTGTATTATTCCGCTTGCTTCCATTTTCATGTTTGTTGTCCCTTTCAAACTTTTATCTGCATAGGAAGAAAATAAGAAATAACATGGAAGGTTCACAATTTTTTTTCTAAAGACACCATAGACAAAATAAGTAGAACGGAGATAGAACCTGTTGATAATGGCTTCGCCGATAAAGGAATGAAAACTCGGGAAAATATTGTCTAATTTTGGTGACAGCCTTTTCTTTTTTAATCATCCTACACTCAAACATCACACAATTAACCAGATTAGAAGCAAAATGAAACTCATAATTGTCCACCCTGGCAAAAACAGTACAAAAAACATCACACTAGATGCACACTAGTAAATTTAAACATGACGTTACAAAGGTCTTGACTAAAAATTTGTAAAATAAATGGACAAGAAATTAGAGTAATATACCTTAACCGTTCTTTTCCTTGGTAAGAGCCAGTAAAACATGTAGCTAGGAAAGTAAATAAAACATGTAGCTCATTCTGCAATATTATGCAGATTAATTATAACGACTCCAGCTATCAGATGATGAAAGAATGTATTTCAAAACATTATGAATTATTCAGAGCTACGATGTTCTTAAACGACATTTCAACTTAACAAAGGTTTGAAAACTTATCAGAAGGAATAAAAAATGCTTAAAAAAGACAAGAACAATGCAAACCCCAAAATTCAATGGAAAAAAGAAGGGAATAAACTAAAGTGAAACAAATTTGACAAGAATTGAACATAGCATCTAAATAAAGTAAGCTCAGCCAATATTTTATATCAGTTGGGTTTGAAAACTTACATAAAGTATAGCTACTCTGTTTATTAATATATACATGGAATCACTAGATAGAAGATGACACTTCTAATAGGCCAGGCGACAAAGTATGTACAATCAACGACACATACATTCAGTTGTTAACATAAACATATAAGAAGTTCATAACAATGACCATTATTCACATGTTACCGTAGTTCAATGAATTGAAATTGTTACACAAATACTATATAATTCTCATGAGAACATTATCATATAAAGTGTAAACACAAGCTAGGTGATAGATTACCTAGTTTAAGATCTACATGAAACGATGCTTTCTCTAGAGAAGTTGATAATTGACGGAGCTAAATGTTGTCTGGTTTCATCGCTAGTACCGTAGTATCATCCCTCCATATACACCATGCCATACTTAGCTGACATTGTTACAATAACATTGCCAAACAATTTACATATCCAATATACTATATTAATTAGCTATTTAAGAATATTTCGTAATCGATAATGAATGATATATTGTCCTTTGCAAACTGATAGTGTAACTTTTTAAACAATGTCAGTACATTAAACCCAAATCTAATAAATAAAAGAGAAATTAGAAATGCAAACTCTCATAAACTCCTATCAGCAAAATGATAACTACTGAAGAAAAAGTAAGTAAAAGATTGATATACGCTTTTTTATTCATGCCCCTACTTAGGTCAGCAAAAACTGAGATACTGAACACACATCCACAACAATTTATTCTCAAATTATACTAAAGTTTACTTCACCCAATCAAAATTTACATCTCATTCCATCAACAATGGCTAGACAATGTCAAAGTAATATGATTAATTCAATTAGTTGTATCATGAAAACCTAAAGTTTGAAACTTTGTTCAAGGCTGGTATCTATATTCAATTTGAAACAAAAAAAAGAGGAATGGAATATGTAATTAATTGCCAAAAACAAAAACCCTAATTTTCAATTAGTGTTTACTGTGGAACATTTAGAATTTTCCATAAAAAATAACGAGAGAAATTTCATCAAAATCCACAAATAAATACTAAGAAACTAAGGAACATTAAGAATTCCATAGATCTAGATCATACCTGGTTCACTGTGGAGTTTCGATTGTTGTTGGCCATGCATTTGCTAAGGATGAAGAACACATAGAGGTTTTTTAGGGTAGAGTAGTCGGTAGATTGGTAGAGAGTAGAGACTATAGAGAGAAATTAGAGGGGAGTGCATTTATCAATTTATGCTAAAGTTTAGTGGAGGCGCTATTTGAAAGTGCCTTATTTTTGGCGGTTTTCTCTCCTTTACAACACTTTTTTAAATAGCGTCATAAGAGGAGCGCTTGTATATATCGGTTTTGTAGTAGTGCCACTTCTCGTGAGGTCAGAACCTCACACAAACATTTATACACATCATAGACCCGTAATCACATCCAACTAGTCAATCCTGATCACGTAAGTTACCACCTGATAAAGGTTTCTCGCGCCCGAGCTTAACTCGTATGCCCCTCATAACACATTCTCCCATTCGCATAACCATCACCTCCTGCCAAACATAACCATACCATTAACACTCAACTACTAGCATCCGCCTCCAAAAACCACATCTTATACTTCCTCACAACCATACACATCAATCGGGTCTCTACAAAATCAACCTCTTTAGAATTGTTATCCTTCTTATCTATCATCACCCTTAACTACTAGTGACAACACCACAATACCCCCACTGCTCGTATAACAAACCTTTTACACTCATCTCTAAAACATCACGGTTTATTTCCTATCTTTGGTTAACATCCCAAATAACGAACATCAAATCCATCAACAAAAATTACCTCAACACTATTCCCAATTCCATCCTTAATTGCATCGTCACCCAACTCACCACCAAGATATCATATCGTGTAAATTCTTTACCCCGCTTCTTACTTTCCTTAATTCCCCGAAACTCATGACTAATCATATTGTCCTGAAACTCCTATATAACCATTAACTAACATCCTCATGATAGTATCATACATCTGGACGATTCCTGACTTCTATATCATATAACTCCGATCGACATCTTTCTAAGCTTACTTTTATCCTTCTTATTTCTTTACACTCAACAATACCAATTAATGATTCAACTCCTTATTCGTTCTACCTAACTCTTTAGTGTTCCGGTTACCATTTCATGGCTCCAAAACTCAAATCCCATTATTTCTTATCAGTATCATCTCACTCTTTCTTACTATAGATCTTCTCTTATCATGCTATCACTCACACTTATCACCAATCACTCCAGACCATCTCATGCTATGACTCACACTGATCTCCAATCACCCTTTTTTACTATAGAACCCCAAATAAAACTCATTTCATAATGTTACTTGCCCAAGTAAATCACACATTAGTTTCACCTCATGATAATGCAAATTCCAAAACTCACTCACTATCTGCAAATCCACGTCGCGTCATGTCTCCATTAAGTTCACTATATACCACTCTTCTCAATCCCTCTAAAACAACCTTTAGTTACATATATTCTTAACCCACACGATTCCTAACCATCTCCCTCCATAATTCTTTACACATCTCAAGTTTCCACTATCCACATCCTTCCTTTCAATCTTTTCACTCTCACGTTCCTTAGACTCACATCATCCCTTGCCCATATTCACTTACTTTTACATTACTCAACACACAATCATATCACTCATATCTTCTCACAAAACATGCTCCATGCCTTAATAAGCCTTACCAATCTTCCTTTTCTTTTCCACTACCTATCACAACCGTATATAACTCATGTCCTCCTCATTGAACTCATACTCACCACAGGTGTCACTCCTTACATCATAAGATTGGGTAACTTACGCATCAAGACCGACACACATGTAAAACGATGCATAAGGAAGCAAAAGAACACCTTTGCTTTAAACATAATAGGCAACGAAGTAAAAAGATAAGCATATGACCCAAAACAAGGGTCACTAGATCGAGTACAGGTCACTCGATCGAGTGAGTGACTTACTCGATCGAGTAGGTGAAGGTCAGAGACACGTAAAATAAATTACCAGGGCTACTCGATCGAGTAAGGGTTACTCGATCGAGTAACAAGAGGTGCACTCGATCGAGTGAGAGCCACTCGATAAAGTACCCTATGCATTTCTCAGCACTGTCCAATTTTCGTAAAACGGTCATAACTCACTCGTTTCTTGGTCATTTTGGGCGTGTGACCTATCGTTAGGATCTTAAAAGAACAAGGTACCACCTCCAATTAGAATCACATCAAAATCATTTATTCATCTCAAGTTATAATAGTTTAAAGACAACCTCTCTATAAACAGACAACATAACTATTTGATTTTCTCTTTCAAACAACTTAAACATCAACAAGGTGAACAAAAGCGACTCGATATTTGTAAAACCACCATCCCTAATCACATGTTACTCCCTACCAAGACCAAAAAATAACATCTATCATGCTCATATAACATTTAACTTATTAATCAAATACTACCCGCATGCTTTAACTTTATAATCTTTCGTAACACAACACATACTTATACATTACAAATTCTATTCCCATGTTACTAATACAACTCTATTACAACTCCCCTTCGTCACGTAGACATATTCTTAATTACAAAATTCATATTCTCATGCAATTGTCACTCCATCTTTTCCAGTTAATTCATCCCACATGTGCATATGAAACAACAGTAAACAATTATATAACTTCATTATATGACTTTATACAAACACAATATACATATATGACATAACATTCCTATTCACATGTTTCTTATTATGCCAGATCATAAATCATCCATCATGCCATTCATATATCCAACCAACAACAAATATAATCATATCATCATCTTCCTTCCCTACACATCTCTTATCCTCCATATACATATATCCACCGATTCATACAACTCATTACTATTTGAATACAAAGCACACAAGTTAAACACATAGCGATCCCGACTCACATCCCATGGTGACCGGTTCAAAATTGTGGGGCGAATTCGCGACTTTAGGACGTCTTCCAAGTCTTTGCAGTAGCTCCTACAATTCCTACCCGGGTTCATTTTAGTTTGACTCCCTATGTTCCTTAGGTTCATTGGTTACAGGTTTCAAGATCGTCGCTCTGATACCACTTTGTGACACCCCCATACTCCAAGTGCCTTACCAGGACCACTTAAGGTATGAGAACGTCACCATCTCGGTTACCCGAGGCAACGATACTCAAATAGACAATAACGAAACTTATTTAAATGATAATAAAGTTTAAGTGATACAAGCCAAACTCCAAAAACTGTTAAAAGGGAAAACAAGGTTCTCAAAACCGTCAACCACTAAACAACTACAAAATGTTCGACACAGCGGAAGACTTCTAAAACCGCAACGTGATGACTCATCCCAGCTATCCCATGCGCATCGTCTCATACCTGCTCAATAACTGCTCACCACCCCCGAATGGATCACCACAGTTTTTTTTAAACATTTAAACGGGGTCAGTACTGATTACATAAAACAAACACCATAAAGGAACAATATCAGAAACAGCTCAAACAAATCCCCAGTCTCCATCTCCAATCTCCACACAATTTACTACACACTAAAGTGTGTAGCTCTGCCAGAGTACCCATCGCAACAAGTACTCCACGCCGCCAGTGGGGGACCGCAGCCGCACCCACCAAATCCCCGCTCATCACCACTGAGCGATAAACCCAAGTTTCCTTAATGTTCACATCCGCTCCTGTGGCGGGTACCACAGAGGGCGAACCAAGGGCGTGAAGCCACTCCCGCAAGTGACTCCACTCAGTCAGGGACGCGCCTCGAAGATCACAGATAGATACAAACCAATCAACAGTATGAAAACAACAACCGTCCAACAACTTAACAATACAATCAATCTTTAATCACAACAACCATCACCACACATTATGTAACTAATACTGAGTAGGGAAACCCTACCTGGAAAGCAACACAGAATCAGACGATCAAGCAGCTAAATCAGAATCTCTCCTCAATGAACCCTCCTCCTATACATACATACATATTATCACAACCACATTCACATAAATCGCCCAAAACCCCCAAATCACCCAATTAGGGTTTTAACAGAACTCAACGAAATCCAACATAAAAGGTATAAGGAACTTACCCTCGACACAAGGATCACAACGGCGTAAAGAACAAGATGAACCGACTCTCCTAGCCTTGGGGATTTGATAACAATGCGAGGAACACTGTTACGTAACTTCTTTTCTTCTCAAAAGGGTTTTTAGAATGATAAAAGAGATTAAGAAAGATGACTGAGGCTTTATATACTAATCCTGCATTATTAACAAAACCCGTCAAAATCACCCATAAAACACACTTACTTGATTGAGTAAGGCACTTACTCGATCGAGTGACCCTTACTCGATCGAGTACCCAACTTACTCGATCGAGTACCCTACAGGCAGACTACTCTTTTGCGTAAAAAGCTACTTACTCGATAGAGTAAGCCCCACTCGATAGAGTACCAAAAGAATCATAAAACCGTAGTATTACAGGGAGAACAAGAAGAAGGAAGAAATTGAAGAAGTTCCAAAGAACTCCCAGCCGGGCAAGGCACCGGCAGCCGGCTGGCCGGCCGGCCGGTTGGGAGCGCAAGATGAAGAACAAAGTCAACAAAACAAGAGGGAAAGTCAAAAGAGCTCCCAGCCGGTGGACCACCGCAGCCGGCCCACCGGTCAGAAGCACCTGATGATATTTTTCCAGCTTGATTCTTACAAGGAACTCCCAGCCGGTCAGACCACCGGCAGTCGGTTGATCGACTGGGACCCCTCTTCCGCATTTTACACTCCTTTGTAGTTTCTAACCTAATTCGTGTGTAACCTATAAATACCCCCCCCCCCCTAATCATTTGTACACATAACCCTAGATCTGAAATTATTTCCCTAATCTTATGCAAACCCTTAATCAAACCCTTAATCTTTCCTTAATCAAATACTAATTACTTCATAGATTAGCTTAGAATTAGTTGTTATCAATTGTTTAAATTTAGTATTTGGTTGTTAATTGAAGATTGGTGAACATTATTCTTCTATTTAATCAAATATTGCAACTTTGTTTTCAATATTGGTATAATCTCTTCTCTACTATTGTTCATCTTTCAATTGTTTACATATTTCAATTGTTTAGTTAGTATTATTTGTAAACATGTTTTTTGTTGCTTGTTATATGCTAAAGTCTACATCTTTTACCTTTGTTGTCATGAATATGTGTGAGTAGTGCCTTACTAGGATAGAGGTGGAACTCTTGTAGGATTATATGGGAGGATTAAGACATAGGAAGAATGAAACTATTGAGTTTATGTTGATCTTATCATGCACACAAGGTGTTTGTGAGAATGCTTAAGTGAGAATTTAAGCATTTAATCTATCTTTCTACTTGTTGGGTGAGAGCTTGACTAGTAATTAGGAAACACATGCTAAAATCGAGGGTGGGTTAATTAGGTGAGAGCTTAATCAGTCTTACTTTAGGGGTTAGTCTCACATCGAGAGATCGAGTCTTCCTCTTATGCATGCTCTTGGTTTTACCTATCTATTTTCTTGCCCCCCATTCCTTTCATGAGCGAACCCGACATCCTAGTTCTCTTAACCATCATCTTTTATCTTCTTAAACAATTAGTTGTTCTTCCTCTTGTTCTAGTCTAGTTTCTTAGCTAGTTTAAATCACCCGGCCCACTTCCTTTAATCGAGCTAAACTAGTAGTTTAAACAAACGATCTTAGAACCATAATTTCGTCCCTAGGGTTCGACCTTTGCAAGCTACAATATTCATTCGTACACTTGCGAAGCGAATACAAATAAAAAGCATAACAAGTTTTTGGCGCCGCTGCCGGGGACGGCAATATTGGATAGGATTATTTGTTTTCATCTAGGCTTAGTTATTTTGTTTGATGCTTGTTTGTTTTCTGCCCTTGTCCTAGTGCAACTCTTGCATTAGGACTATTTGATCTTTTGTTAAGTGCATGAATAGCTGTTACATCGGACCTCTTTTCCCACTTGATCACCAGATCGAGAAGACATTCAGGGCAAGAAGAAGATTGGCTCTTTCGGCGATTCGAGGATCCCCACCCATTATTAACCCACCAATCACCCAAAATCTCACAATTGATAATTTAAACCAACCACCCTCTTCCTCCACCCTATCAACCCTTCACATTCCATATAACTCTCCACCACAAAACTCTCCTATCCATTCACCACAAAATTCACCAACACATTCACAACATTCCACCCATACAAACGATACCGAATCTCTATGAAACAACATCATAAACGAGGATATGGCAGACCAACCTATGGGGTATTACAATAGGCCGGATCCCAACCGTGCTTATTTGGCCATCAACTATGGAGCTCTCGCTCCCAATACATTCGAGCTTCGTCACCATGTGAGCAACTACATGCAACAAGATATCTTCCATGGAATGAAAAGTGAGGATGCACACCAACATCTGACCTCATTCAAAGAGAAAGCAGGTTCTATCAAGCACAACGGTGTAACCGAAGAGCAAATGCTCTTAATGCTCTTCCCCATCACCTTGAAAAACAATGCTAATAAGTGGTTTAATTCTGATGAGCCGGGCACATTTACCACTTGGGAATATTTATCCAAGGCTTTCATCAACAAGTTTTACCCACCATCGAAGACCGCAAGGATTCGCCATGAGATTCAAACATTCAAACAATGACCCATGGAAACTCTAAGTGAAGCTTGGGAATGTTTTAGAGATCTCCTCTCATCTTGTCCAGACCATGGTATCCCAAAATGGATGACCACCCAAACGTTTTTCCAAACTCTTGAGCAAAGGTTCCGGGAAATGATCGTGGCGGCATCCGGTGGAAAGTTTGATAGTATGAATAACGCTCAAATCACGGAAATGATTCAAAACATTTCTGAGATGGAGAGTAGTTATGCTAGAGATGTGGACTACAAAACTGAAGGACCTTCCAAGATAGAGATGGAGTACATGGCAAAATTAGATACTTTGACAAAGGAATTTGAAGAGTTCAAAATGGGGAAGAAGCATGGGGATTCAAAGCATGCCAATAAGGGCGGACCTAGCCATTCCAAGGTCTATTACGTCCAAGAACCTGGGTCTCCATCTAGGCACTATCCGCCTCAAATGTTTTGCGATTATTGTGGCGGTGTGGGGTACACCATTGAGTATTGTTCATGTATTCCACAAGATGACCAACAAGAGTGCTTTGCTCTTCAAGGACAAGGTGCACCAAGGGTCTCCTACCAACGCCATGAGACCTTCTACCGTGCCTTCCCTAATCAAGACCCAAAACTTTCCTATGTAGGGAAACCATTAGACCCCAAGTATCAACAACCTCAATACATGCCTCCACCAAAGCCCGATCATTCTAGGAAATACAATCAAAACCAAGGCCAAGGTTGTAACTACCGAGGTCAAAGGCAACATGACAAACCAAACTACATCCCACCCTATCAAATAGATAACTACCGCAACCGCAACCAAAACCCTCCATACCAACAACAAGGATATCAACCAAACCAACCATCTCAACGACCATTCAACCAACAACAAGGATACAAACAAGGGTATCAACAACAACAAAATTCCTACCAACCACCACAAAATCAACAACAATACATAGAACCACCCAACCCCACCTCCTCTCTTGAGAAATTGTTAAAGGAAATGGATACCAAAGCCGAAAGAAGAGAGGCCCAAGTTGACAATCAATTCAAAAGTTTGAAGACCGAACTTTCAAATGTCCAAGCACATCAAAGGACATTTGATTCATATATGGCCAACCAAAGCCCCTCTTCTTCACAAAGGGCTCCACACTCATTGCCTCCTCAAGGTTCTCATCATAGGGATGGACCACCACCATACCAACAAGCTCATATGGTGACCTTGAGAAGTGGGAAAGACTTGGAGGACCCTTAAAAGTATTATGAACCAAAGAGAAAGAGAGATGTCATGAGAGATGGTGAGAAGAGTCCACCTCCCTCACCAACAAGTAGAGCAGACAACACTATGAAGGGGAAGGTGAGTGGCTATATTGAAGATGATGAGAACTTTGTTTTGGAGGAAATAGTGGTTGAAAGAGACCAAGAAAGAATGGTTGAAAGAGACCAAGGGAAAGGAAAAGAAGCAAGTGAAGTAGCTAACACAAAGCAAGCCTCAACTCCCAAAAAGGCCAATAACCCTCCAATTCCATTTCCTAATTGAAGTAGAATCATGAATGAGGAGAGGAAGTTCTCCAAATTCTTGGACATGTTGAAGAAGCTTGAAGTTTCATTACCTTTCACCGAGGTAGTGACACAAATGACGCTCTACACAAAATTCTTGAAGGATGTGTTGACCAAGAAGAGAAGCACTGGAGGAGATGGTCTAGTTTCTCTTAGAGGAGAATGTAGTGCGATCTTACTCAATCCCATGCCAGAGAAACTACAAGATCCGGGTAGTTTTTCCATCCCTTACACGGTGGGTAACATGAGCATTAATAGGGCACTTTGTGATCTGCGTTCTAGTGTGAGCATATTACCTATTCCCATTGCGAGGAAAATCAGGTTACATGACATGATTCCTACCTCCATGACACTACAACTAGCCGATAGATCGGTACAAAGACCGATGGGTATGATTGAGGACATGCCGGTTAAGGTTGGAAACTTCTACATCCCGGTGGATTTCTTAGTACTTGACATCCCGAAGGATCAAGAAACGCCTATTATACTTGGAAGACCCTTCCTAGCAACAAAAAATGTTAATATTAACGTCAAACTCACCTTCAAGGTTGGAGGGAATGTAGTTGAATTCTCTTTGCCCGGAGCCATATCAAAACCTATGTTCGAAAGTGTTTACTCCATAGACATGTTGGAAGAAGCTATTGAAGAAGCTAAGGACAAATGCTCGGGGGAGCATTTGGAGGAAGATTATGAAGCTCTACCACCTATCTTGGATGAAGTTGAGGGTAAGTACCCTCCAAAGGTAGATCTTAAACCTTTACCCCCCTCCTTTGAGTATGCCTATCTCAATGAGGCGCACTCCTTCCCCGTGATCATCAATGCGGACCTAATGGCTTCCCAAAAATAAAAACTCTTGAAAGTTCTTAAAGAAAACAAGAAAGTCATTGGGTATAGCCTTGATGACCTCACGGGAATCGACCCCCGAGTGTGCATGCATCGCATCACACTTGAGGATGGTTTCACTTCTTCCGCCCAACCTATGACAAGGCTAAATGAGAAATTGAAGGAGGTGGTAAGGAAGGAAGTTGAAAAGTTGCTTGAGGCCGAAATTATCTACTCCATCTCGGGAAGCGATTGGATTTAGCCCGGTTCAAATCATCCCCAAAAAGGGCGGTATGACCGTGGTTGAGAATGAGGACGGTGAACTCATCTCCACCCGACCGGTCATGGGATGGAGAATATGCATTGATTATAGGAAGCTTAATTCCGCCTCAATCAAAGATCACTTTCGCTTACCATTCATTGACCAAATGCTCGATAGACTTGCAAACCACGAGTATTTTTGCTTTCATGACGGGTACTCCGGGTTTTTCCAAATACCCATCCACCCGGATGATCAAGCAAAAACTACCTTTACTTGTCCTTACATCGTCTTCGCATATCGAAGAATGCCGTTTGGCCTTTGCATTGCTCCCGGGACATTTTAACGGGCCATGATGTCTATCTTTTCCGAGTATATTGAGAAGTCTATGGAGGTGTTCATGGATGATTTTAGTGTCCATGGCACCTCATTTGATGATTGCCTAAAGAATCTCTCCCTCATGCTCCAAACATGCATCCGATATAATTTGAAATTGAATTGGGAGAAGTGCCATTTCATGGTCCAAAAGGGAGTAGTTCTAGGGCATGTTATTTCTAAGGAGGGGATACAAGTGGACAAAGCAAAGGTTGAGGTGATTGATAAACTTCCCCCACCCACAAATGTCAAGGGTATGAGGAGTTTCTTAGGCTATGCGGGGTTTTACTGACGGTTTATCAAAGATTTTGCAAAAATCACTAAACCCCTCTCCTCACTTTTGCCTAAGGACACTCCCTTTATATTTGATCAATCTTGTGTTGATAGTTTTTGTAGGTTCAAGCAAGCCTTGATATCGGCTCCAATTGTACAACCACCCAATTGGGACCTCGCCTTCGAATTGATGTGTGACGCAAGTGACTTTGCATTGGGGGCGGTCTCGGGTCAAAGGCAAGACAAGAATCTCCATGTGATAGCATACATAAGCAAGATCTTAGACAATGCTCAATGCAACTACACGACCACGGAGAAAGAAATGTTCACAGTGGCGGATGTATTTGAGAAGTTCCTGCCTTACCTCTTATGTTACAAAGTCATTGTCTGCACGGATCACACCGCCATCAAGCAACTTATGGTCAAGAAGGATGCTAAGCCGAGATTGATTCGTTAGGTATTGTTGTTGCAAGAGTTATATGTCACAATCAAAGATAAACCGGGTTCCGAGAATCTTGTTGCGGATCACCTATCAAGGTTAACTCAAGAAGCCCGGGGGATGTTGATGATGGGATTCCCATTGATAAGTGGTTGCCCGATGACTCTATCTTAGCTATCATGCACTCCAACCCTTGGTATGCGGATATTGTTAACTATTTGAGCTCTAACTTTATCCCGGAGGAACTTGACAACCAAGCTAGGAAGAAGTTGAGATATGAGTCTAGGAGATATGTGTGGGAAGATCCTTTCCTATATACGAGATGCAATGCTGTAATTTATATAAGATGTGTCACTCACGAGGAAGGTCAAGCAATCATTAAAGCTTGCCAGGCTATAACATATGGAGGGAATTTTTCCACCTCTAGGACCCAAGCTCGGGTTCTTCATTGTGGATTCTATTGGCCCTCCCTATTTAAGGATGCTTATGTGATGTGACTCATATTTGAGCATATTTAGTCCGCGAATTAACCTCGTTCCCATGCTTTCTAGAATATATTAGGGTCATTTCTTATCTTTAGTTTCCTATTTTGCATATTCTTTGAGGTTTTGTGTCCTTGGTAGGAGAGGATTGCTAGCCTTGCATTTATGAGGCGAAATGGAGCTAAATGGATCGCATCCAATGACCAAGCATCAAAGAGAAGAACAACACTAGAGGCTTAAGTAGATAAATAAAGTGAAATGGGCAATGATGAAGAAATCCTTACATCCCCAACTCAATCCCCGCGGATTGATAAGGAGCCAAACAAGAGAAGAACCCTGTCCAACAATCCGAGCGGCCTGAGCTCAGGACGAGCAGATCAAAGCAATGATCCGAGCGTCCCTGAGCATGATCCGAGCATGCCAGACCAAAAATCCGAGAGTCCCGACTTCCAGCACGAGCAAATCCTCTTACAGGACAACCCGTGCCTCAGGTGATCTGAGCGGATCCTGGTGGGACTTGAAAGCATGATCCGTGCATGTCCCTCGGGAGTTGCATTTTCTGAAGCTTCTCTTAGGGTCTTAATAGTCATTTAAGCCCTTAGTAACCCTAATCCTTGGACTTAATTTTAGTATAAATACCCCATTGTACTACCTAAATTATCATCAACCCTTAATATTAGCTTAATCAATTCTTAATCCTCTCTTAATTTAGTTGTAATACATTTCTCAATATTAATTGTAGGGTAATATCCGTATAAGACCCTTTAAATTTAAGGATTATAACGTAAATTTAATATGTGAAACATGGTCATAAACGAAAAACAATGAACAATGATATAGCACAAGAATTAACCTTCGGTCCTAGTGCAATTCGGCAATGAGAGATCAAAGTAGACCTCCTCCTAATTGTTGCACCCAAGATCGTCCGAGAAATGCCCTTGTGCTAGAATGAATCCTCTAATTGCCTTGCAATATTGAGGGGATTATTTTGTGAGTTTTGCTTAGATGAGAGATCTAGGTTTCAGAGAGAAATGATCTCCAAAACCCTAGTTTCTTTGCAAATGAATTAGCATTAGGTTACAAAAGAGAGAGAGCTCTCTTTTGTCTATTCCATTCGGCCAAAACCGAGTCCAAGGGGGAGGAAATGGGCTTTCATTTCCTCTTCATCTTAACTCGTAGTCCGACATGCAATTCGCTAAATGTATATGACGCGGTCCAATTATAAATCGTCATCGGTTATCGGTTATTAAAGCATCAACTAATAAGACGGGTTAGTTGAATTATTAATACATGTCCGACAAAGACAATATTGTATAATTAATTTATTCAATATACATTTAATTAAATGTAAATCGTTTATATTCAATTTTACGAATTAATTGCTTAATTCGCCTTAGCCGTTATTATTTAATCCGTATTAAATAATTTATCTCAACATCTCATTTTTGACTAATTATTAGTCAAATAACTCGGACTAACTGGTTAGTCAAATTTGGCATCTACATGACTGTATTTTCATACCGTCACATCTCTCAAACGTATCCTATAGGTGTGACTTTTAGGGACCAGTTGATCACCGCCATCTGTATGACAATAACGTCAAACTTATCTAGCAAGCCAACCGTTATTGATAAACGTGGACCAACTGATTATGATACAAAAGTATACCCTTTGATCCTTTTAGAGATTTATAAGTCCTTGCACTAACTGTAAAGGACACCAGCCCCAACAAGCTCCCACTTGTCCGTACAAGTGTATGTGCAATGACGTTATCCGCACTAACTGGAGGACACAGCTCCAACAAACTCCCACTTGTCCGTACAAGTGTATGTGCGATAACCGATTCTCATATTCATTTAAAATTTCTCCCACTCAATGTAAAACAATTTGCAGATCCGGATCCGCAAAGGTCGTATTTTACAATCGATCTGTATCTAGAGTGGTTTCCCCGACTAGAGAGTAACTTAACTGATAAAACGAATTCGTATTCGAGCATGGCCATGCATTTCGATTCTGACTCCTCGAGTGGCCCCGAGAAATATCGAGTACACGATAAAGGCTGAATATTTCCTTCAACTCGAACTCCTTCCGATCTAAGCACAAAGCATGAAATGACCGAAACAATCTACTTGGCCCCTTATTACGGATGACCGTGAGAAAGAAACCAAAGTCACCCAAAATCTGCCTTAGTCTCAAGAGACAGTTGATAGTCAAAAGAATCGACTCTTAGGATCACCATGGAGGTCCTATCCACGACCGGGCACCGAATGTTGGAAAACATTTAGGACTCCACGTTGATGTCACAATTGTGTCCTACGAGATATCCGTATAAATCGCCTCTGTGATTGGTCAGTCAACCTGTTGACTTATGGCTCGTTGAACCCACCATCAACCAACGTCACAAAATAATTACCTTGAGTTATCAGCTCACGTGGGTAATTAAGGACCATAAAATATAATGTTTGTTCAGTTCACTTTGTGGTGTTCAAAATTGTCGTACAAATCCATATGAAAAACAAAATATATAAATATCAAAACGATGATGTCGTATAGAGTACAAAAGAGAATGAATCTAATCCATAAAAGAGTACTATAACTTAGGAACACGTTTAATTCCCATGGAATTAACATGCCCTTCATGCTTATCTTGTCGTAATGGTTTAGTGAGAGGATCTGCTATGTTATCATCTGTAGCAATCTTTTCTATCACTACTTCCTTTTGCTCCACGTAATCTCGGATTAGATGAGCTTTCCGTTGTACATGTCTAGACTAGTTGCTAGACTTTGGCTCCTTAGCTTGGAAGATGGCACCTCTATTATCGCAATAGATGGTGATCGGGTCATTCGAACTAGGTACTACGGATAGTCCTTGTAAGAATTGACGCATCCATATCGCTTCCTTTGCAGCTTCAGACGCGGCATAGTACTCGGACTCAGTCATAGAATCTGATGTAACACTTTGTTTGGAACTCTTCCAGCTGACTGCAGCGCCATTAATAGTAAAAACGAATCCAGACTGAGATTTAGAGTCATCACGATCCGTTTGGAAGCTAGCATCTGCGTAACCGGTTGCGCATAGCTTTTGTTCGCCTCCATAAGTCAATGCCCAATCTTTAGTCCTCCGTAGGTACTTAAGAATGTTCTTGACAGCCATCCAATGTGATTCACCTGGATGCTGTTGGAATCGACTTGTCATACTCAATGCATATGCCACGTCCGGACGTGTGCATATCATGGCATACATGATTGATCCAATAGCCGAGGCATAAGGAATCCGTGTCATGCGCTCTTTGTCTTCCGGTGTCTCTGGTGACTGAGACTTGCTCAAATGCACCCCTGGAGCCATAGGAAGAAACCCCTTCTTGGAGTTAGTCATCTTTGAATCTCTCTAGGACTTTGTCTATGTAAGACTCCGATCGAGAGATAACATCCGTCGTGATCTATCTCGATAGATACGGATGCCTAGAATTCTTTGTGCCTCTCCCAGATCTTTCATCTGGAAATGGTTTTTCAACCATACTTTCACCGAAGTTAGGAGAGGTATGTCATTCCCAATCAGGAGTATGTCATCGACATACAATATTAAGAAGACAATCTTGCTCCCACTCGACTTGATATAAAGACATGGTTCCTCGACCGATCGAGTAAATCCATTTTCTTTAATCACTTGGTCGAAGCGATGATTCCAACTCCGAGATGCTTGCTTAAGTCCATAAATGGACCGCTTAAGCTTGCACACTTTCTTAGGATGTTCTGGATCGATGAAACCTTCGGGTTGTACCATGTACAACTCTTCCTCCAAAAACCCGTTTAAGAAGGCGGTTTTCACATCCATTTGCCAAATTTCATAGTCATGAAAAGCGGCAATCGCTAAGATAATCCGAATGGAACGCAGCATGACTACGGGTGCGAAAATTTCATCGTAGTGCAAACCTGGCACTTGGGTGAAACCTTTAGTAACTAGTCGTGCTTTATAGATATCTTGTTGACCTTCCACAGAATGCTTTATCTTGTAAAGCCATTTGCATTGAAGGGGACGAACCTTAGCAGGTAAGTCAACGAGATCCCATACGTTGTTCTCATACATAGAGTCCATCTCGGATTGCATGGCCTCAAGCCATAGCTTTGAGTCAGAACTAGTCATGGCACCTTTATAGGTTGCGGGTTCACTACTCGTTAAGAGTAGAACGTCATCTATGTCATGTTCCTCGACCATACCAATGTATCTGTCTGGAGGAATAGAGACTCTTCCCGACCTCCTAGGTTCCTCAGGAATATTCACCGCAGCCGGGATTGAAGGAATTGGTTCCTCCAATGGTTGCTCGGTATTTGGCTCTGGAATCTCCGACAGGTCGAAGGTTCTATCACTCTTTGCATTCTCGAGAAATTCCTTCTCTAAGAATGTCGCACTAGCCGCAACAAAAACACGTTGTTCTGTTGGCGAATAGAAGTAATGACCAAGTGTTCCTTTAGGATAACCTATAAAGTATGTCTTGACCGATCGCGGGCCGAGCTTATCCTCGTGTCTCCACTTGACATAAGCCTCGCAGCCCCAAATCCGTATAAAGGACAAGTTAGGGACCGTTCCCTTCCATAGTTCATATGGAGTCTTGTCACAGACTTTAGACAGACTTCGGTTAAGTATTAGAGCGGTGACAGAAGAGCATAACCCCACAATGAGTCAGGCAACACGGTGTGACTCATCATGGATCGAACCATATCAAGTAGTGTTCGATTTCTCCGTTCGGACACACCATTCAATTGAGGTGTTCCGGTGGGGTTAAGCGTAGGGCAATCCCACAGTCCTTTAGGTGTTGATCAAACTCGTGAGAAAGATACTCGCCACCACGATCCGAACGCAGTGTTTTAATCTTTCTACCCAATAGGTTCACCCTATTCGGTATTCCTTGAATTTCTCAAAGGATTCACTTTTGTGCTTCATTAAGTAGACATAGCCATATCTACTTAAATCGTCCGTGAAAGTGATGAAATACCTATAGCCTTCTCGTGCGGTGATTGACATAGGACCACATACATCCGTGTGTATGAGTCCTAATAGGTCGCCAGCCGCGCATTCCAACACCTTTGAAGGAAATCCGAGTCATCTTACCGATGAGACATGATTCACACGTGCCAAATGATTGAAAATCAAAGGCCGAGATAGCTCCATTCTTGATGAGCTGTTTTACGCGTTTCTCATTAATGTGTCCCATACGGCAGTGCCATAGATACGTTTGATCTTTGTCACCAACCTATAACTTTTTATTCATTACGTGTAATATTTCGGTAGTCTGATCTAAAACATAAATTCCGTTCATGGAGACTGCCTTGCCATAAATCATATCGTGTAAAGAGAAAATGCAAGTATTATTCTCTATTACAAATGAAAAACCAAGTTTGTCAAGTGCAGAAACTGAAATAATGTTTTTCGAAAAATGGTACATAATAGCAGTCATATAATGACAACTCAAATCCGCTAGGAAGCTGGATCACATATGTCCCCTTTGAGACGGCAGCCACTCTTGCTCCATTCCCAACACGCAGGTCCACCTCACCCTTTACGAGGGGTTCGATGTTTCGGAGCCCCTGCACATGATTACACAGATGAGAACCACAACCAGTAATAAGTACCCAAGTTCCGTAACTTGCGTGGTTAATCTCAATCATATGAATAAAAGTAGAAGAAGAAGACATACCAACAGGTTTAATACGACCTGCCTTTAAGTCCTCATGATAAACAGGACATGTACGCCTCCAATGCCCAGTCTTGTGGCAATGATGGCATTCCATGTTTTCATTCTTGCTCTTTGTCGCGCCTGATGAGGTGCTCGACTCACCAGGCCCACTCTTACCTGAACCCGACTTCTTAAACTTTGGTTTGCCCCTCGCTAGGCCTGGCTGAACTTTGCCCTTACCCTTGCCCTTGTTTGACACAACGAGAACATCTTGTTTCATGCTCCCACTGAACTTCATGTCCTTCTCGGTGCATACGAGAAGGAGTGCAGTTCATGGGGACTTTTCTTCAAATCATTCATATAGTAATTTGCTCTAAATTGCGAAAAACCATCGTGGAGTGAATGAAGCATGCGGTCAATAACAATGTTCTCGCTGATCTTACAATCAAGCGTCTCCAGCTTCTCGACATTCTCAATCATGCTGAGAATGTGTGGGCTAACCGGTTGGCCTTTTCGGAGTCTCGCATCAAAGAAGCGAGTGGTATGCTCATAGGTCACGATTCTCGGTGCTTTCGAGAATTCCTTGGTGAGCGTGGTGAAAATCATGTTTGCACCTTGGGCTATGAAGCGTTTCTGCAAATTGGGTTCCATTGCAAAAATGAGTACGTTTTTAATCGCACCCGCTTCCAAGGCGAAATCGTTATACTTGTCGATCTTGTTAATTCCAGCCGTGGGGCCTGGGTTTGACGGCATGGGCTCAAGCAGAAATTTGAGCTTCCGTCCAGCGCAAAAGCATTCCGTAATCTTTGCCTCCCGATCCGCGAAGTTTGATCCATCATTCTTGATCGAGTTGATCGATTCATCCGATTCATGAAGATCCGAAGCCGTACTCACGGTCCAATGTGGCACTTGGCATTGGGTCGTTCAAGTGACCACCATATTGTTATTATTAGTTTATGTGAACGTGATCTACACCGAAAAAGAAAGAAAAACCAAAACGAAATAAGCAACTCCTCGAGGTGATTTAAGTCTATTAAAATTTATTTTAATCGTGTAGACTCATTGCACTTGTATAATTGATCTCCCTCAAGAATAATACAAGTGATCCCAAGACTCAATTTCCGTAAATTGATAAGCCAACCGTTTAGCTAGTTCTTCCGTAAAAACTCTTGGTCGATAGATTTTTGGAAATCCTATCTATAGTCCACCATAATCACAGGATCGCACGAGTGACCATAGTGTTGAGATAAAATAAGTCAATCGGTTCCAACTTACCCGACGTAGAAGGGGTCATATTATGCCTACCGACGAAGAAGGGATTCATTGGAGTTTGACCTATAAAGACCGTTCTCAATTTTTGTTTATACGAGGAAGATCCCATCAACTAAGTTTCAATTCATTTTAAGTGAACGAATAACTAGCAATTGCGTGAATGAATTAATTTAGATGATGGCTTAAAATCATGTGACATAAGAATGTCAAAGAAAACTAACTCGTGACCTCTATATGTGTCAGTTTTCATGCAATAATTAGGTGGTTTGGTTTTTAGGCGGAAAATGATGCATATTATCGTTACGAAAAATAAATAAATGAATGCAATACGTAAATAAAATTCCTAGTGTGCCCTATCCTAGTAAAAAGAACATAATACAACTTTGGAATCCACCGTTGGACCCGAAAAGCTTGTCTTGATGTTCCATCTTTGTCCATGTAGCGGGAGTGAGCATCCGGTCTCCTTCTTTAGTCTTCTCAAAATTACAATTAAAATTTACAAAATATAAACCTATTTACATTCTAAATAAAAACTGTAATTAAAAGAAATAAAAGGAGATACGAGATCTCAAAATACAACCAAGACCGTGTTCCATCATTACGGTAACACGTTCTACTAAGGCCACACTAAGTTACAACCGTTTGCAAAATTAAATAAATACGTAATTAAAAGCATTCAAAATAAACAAGAACGATAAATAAAATGCATCAACTAAATTAAATTTATTCGTGACATAATTCCGTAATTATGTTAAATTATCCAAACCACCTTTTAACAATTAAAATTATGTGACAAAACCGCTTCATCAACTTAATTTTAATTCGTGATAATCCGTTACTTTAAATGGTTTTAAAGTAACTAAATTGTTCATGGGTGAACCATTTCACTATCAAGCGAGTGCATAATTCGTATTATGCAAAATTGGCCGAAAAAAAAAACAATTTTTTTTTTTCTTCTTCTCTTGTGCGTGTGCAGATCGAGAAAGTTTTTTTTTTTATAAAGTGAAATGCCGAGAGCCTCAAAAGGCAAAAAAAAAAAAAACAATCGGCTTAAAACGAGAGCCTCATCAAACCAAAACGATTTGTTAAAACCAATTGTAAAATGAACATAATCCGGATTAAAACAAAATTACAATTGACATGATCTTCACATATTGTTGTAATTATCGTTTAAAACAACAATTCGCAAAGAACAAAAAGAACACAAATCAGAAAAACGTCACAGATGCAACCGTGTAAACTGGACACGGTTCCCTATGCAAAACAGGCCGAGACAAAAAAATTGCCGAGACCTAAAACAGCCACACGTTTTTTTTTTTTTTTTTTTTTTTTTTTTTTTTTTCATAAAATCGATTTGATAAAAAACCAATTGCGATATCACCTAATCCGTATAGAAATGAAATAGCAATTGATAGATCTTTAACACATTACAATGAATATCGATTACAAAATAATATGCAAAGATCAAAACGATAACAAAAACAAAAGGGCACGAATTTCAAGAAAACCAGCCGTGTAAAAAGAGAACACGGTTTCCAAGAAAAGAAAAAAAATAACAATCGTGCAAACAAAAAAAAACAGCCGTGTGGAATTTTTTGCATCAAAAATTAATCGATCCATTTCGTTTGATGAAAATCACATAGAAAAATTTACGTGGCCTCGCTCTGATACCACTTGTAGGGTAATATCCGTATAAGACCCTTTAAATTTAAGGATTATAACGTAAATTTAATATGTGAAACATGGTCATAAACGAAAAACAATGAACAATGATATAGCACAAGAATTAACCTTCGGTCCTAGTGCAATTCGGCAATGAGAGATCAAAGTAGACCTCCTCCTAATTGTTGCACCCAAGATCGTCCGAGAAATGCCCTTGTGCTAGAATGAATCCTCTAATTGCCTTGCAATATTGAGAGGATTATTTTGTGAGTTTTGCTTAGATGAGAGATCTAGGTTTCAGAGAGAAATGATCTCCAAAACCCTAGTTTCTTTGCAAATGAATTAGCATTAGGTTACAAAAGAGAGAGAGCTCTCTTTTGTCTATTCCATTCGGCCAAAACCGAGTCCAAGGGGGAGGAAATGGGCTTTCATTTCCTCTTCATCTTAACTCGTAGCCCGACATGCAATTCGCTAAATGTATATGACGCGGTCCAATTATAAATCGTCATCGGTTATCGGTTATTAAAGCATCAACTAATAAGACGGGTTAGTTGAATTATTAATACATGTCCGACAAAGACAATATTGTATAATTAATTTATTCAATATACATTTAATTAAATATAAATCGTTTATATTCAATTTTACGAATTAATTGCTTAATTCGCCTTAGCCGTTATTATTTAATCCGTATTAAATAATTTATCTCAACATCTCATTTTTGACTAATTATTAGTCAAATAACTCGGACTAACTGGTTAGTCAAATTTGGCATCTACATGACTGTATTTTCATACCGTCACATCTCTCAAACGTATCCTATAGGTGTGACTTTTAGGGACCAGTTGATCACCGCCATCTGTATGACAATAACGTCAAACTTATCTAGCAAGCCAACCGTTATTGATAAACGTGGACCAACTGATTATGATACAAAAGTATACCCTTTGATCCTTTTAGAGATTTATAAATCCTTGCACTAACTGTAAAGGACACCAGCCCCAACATTAATCACATCTTAATATTTCCTTAATTTCTCAATTGTTCTTAGTTTTATTTGGGTAATTAGAAGATCATTTGGGTTTATTGGAGGATTCACAACCTTCCATCAATCATCAAGTACTTCTATTATTCTTTGCTTTATTATTTGGATCATCTCCATAGGTATAATTCCTTTTTGCCCTTGTTTAATTATTGTTAATCACATCATTTATTTATCATGTTTTGCTTTGTTAGTATGCTTGACAACCTTATTAGCATGGTAAACTTGATCATGAGTGAGTAGTTCTTTAGCTAGGGTTAATGGGGAATTAGGGGAAACAAACATGGGAATTAATCTATGCTTAATCTAATATGTTTTCATAACTAATTTGCTTGCTTGTTGTGATTTCAACCTATGCACATGTTATGTTTGATGAAATGAGAACCTATGAATCCTTGCATTTTTTACCCATCTCCTATCTTTTCAATGAGGCTTGTAAGACATAAAGCAACTCGAGCCTCATTAGACCATGGATAAGAGTTGAATAGGAGGAGACTAAGTCGACTTGTAGGTGTTGTAAAGTCTAGACGACTCGGATCCGGGACCTAAATTCTCCTAGGGATTGTAAGATATAAACTAATTCGATCCCATCACAACAATAAGTGCTTATATCTATTTGAGAACATGTTTGTATAATCTATTCCCATGAATCCCCTATGAACCAATGACACCCTAGTGCTTTCAATCAATTATTTATAAACCCCTTTAGTTGCTTTACTTTACTTTCATTAATTTACTTTCATCTTGTTGATTAGTTTAGACCACATCTCATCTCAAACCCAATTTGTGATACCATTTGACATAGCTACTTGCAATTGAAAATCCTACATCAATACCCGTCCCTTGGGATCCGACCTTTACTTACCTCTTTGCTAAGAGTAGTTTGTGAAGTTATAAATATTGTTTTGGTTGGTAGCTTTTGACGACGAGTTTTACACCACACCAAAAATGGCGCCGTTGCCGGGGACGGTGTTCAATTGATTTAATTTTCGTTAATTGTTTTTAGTTGTGTCTTTCTTTCTTTACCTTGGGGAAGTTAATCTCCTCAAGGTTGTTCTAATTATTTTTGAGTTGAATGATATTTTGCATGACTAGGAGATCACAAGGTAATTTATTACCTATTGATTTCGAGATTGAAAGGACCTTAACCAACAATAGAAGCGTTGCTAGAGGTACTTCGAGAGTTGTAGGTATTGTTGAGATTGTGGACATTCAACCAAATAACGTTGAGTTTGTCAACCCTTTTGCAAGAGAAGGAGAGGATAACCCAATTCAAAACCCACCACAAAATCAACCTACAATGCCTAAATTTTCATCACATTCCGTACCAACCGAGGAGAACCTACCAAATGGTACTCATACACCACCACATTTAACCGGTAATTTCATTGCCAAATCCGCATTCATACAATTAGTTGAGAGAAGTCAATTTGGAGGGATGCCTAGTGAAGACCCTCATTCACATATGGAGACTTTTTTTTACTATTGTGACACAATTTCTCAAACCGGAGTTACTCAAGACCAAATCCAATGGGTATTGTTTCCTTTTTCTTTAATCGGTACCGCAAAGCAATGGTTGAAGAGCCTAGACAAGGCTACCCTTGGTATTGATTCATGGAAAAAGTTAGCACTTGCCTTCTACAAGAAATTCTACCCTCCAGAGAAGACTAATATGTAGAGAGCCCAAATCACCGGGTTCAAGCAAAGGGATGAGGAATCATTATATGAAACATGGGAGAGATTTAAGGACACTTGTCGTTCTTGTCCACACTATGGGCTTAGTGAGTGGTTCCTTGTACAACAATTTTGAAATGGCCTATATGAAGACTCTCGCAATGTTCTTATTATGGGATCCAATGGAATGTTTATCGAAGTTGATGACATCAAACATCGAAGAGATGACGGTTCATAATTCCCAATATAGTAGGCCTCGAAAGGCCACACGAGGAGGAAAGCATGAGGTAGATTCCATCACTCAATTGGGTGCTCAACTAAGTGCTCATATCGACACCACCAATTTGAAGTTTGAGAAGTCCATGGCTAAGCTTGATGAAGCTTTCAAATCACCCAAACAACATGTTAATGCTATGGTGGCATCATCCTCAATCCCAAGTGGAGTATGTGAAAGTTGCGGAATCTTGGGACATGATCAAAGCGAATGTAGGGTAACAAATGAACAAGTTAATGCTTTCCAAGCATACAAGAGTCGCACCCCTTATTCTAACTACTATAATGAGAATACCAAATTCCATCCAAATCTTTCATACAAGGGCCAAAATGTCCAAAACCCCCAACCCACATACACCCCACCTCCAATGAGAAACCAAGCTCAAAGACCCTTTTTCAACCAAAGCCAAGGTTACCAAAATCAACCTTCTTACAACCAATCAAATGACCAAAGCTTTGATGTTCAAAAAGCGGTCCTCCAAATGTAAAAGAACCAACAAGAATTTTTCACCCAAATGCAAAAAGATAGCCAAGCTAAAGAGATCACCATCAACAACATTCTTGCCCACACCAAAATGTTAGAAACTCAAATGACTCAATTAGCATCTTCTATCTCTCAAAGACAAAATGGGCAATTACCGCCTCAAGGTAATCCCGCAAGACATGAGACGGTTAGTGCCATCTATTTGACGAGTGGTACAAGATATGAAGGACCAAAGAGGCTAATTGAGGAAGATATTGTGGATGTTAGTGTTAGTTATTTAGACCATATTAATACTCATCTTATGATATTAAAATTACAAATTAATTTAAAATGGTCTAAATCTACATGCATGCAAATAAAAGTATAAAAGATGGTATTAAACCATCTTAAGACAAAAGTTCCTTACATTGTAGAAGGCAAGTTTTGGGCACAACTCAAGGACTCCTTCTTTGATGTTGTTCTTGAGCTATGAAAATGGATGATCCTCCAAGACAACAAACCACCAAAAAGATGGTCTCCTAAGGATA
Source organism: Silene latifolia (assembly GCF_048544455.1). NCBI lineage: Eukaryota > Viridiplantae > Streptophyta > Magnoliopsida > Caryophyllales > Caryophyllaceae > Silene > Silene latifolia. The sequence continues at coordinate 126,807,700 of NC_133538.1, forward strand.
CACCCAAGAATCAACCCAAAAATACTACTACAATACTAACTAGATATATGTAGTAGTAAACCTTGTTTAATTGTATATATGATGTACTAATAAATATTATTACTTTGATAATATTATTAGTTAATATTTATATATGTTTTTGATATAAAAGATGAACAAAATAAGAAGAAAAATTGGGTCTTTAGGTAGTGTATATGAACCTAGACCAATTTTTCTTCAAATTTTTCCAACTAGAGAAATGGTGGAGTTTCAATGGTATTTATAGGCAATTTGAGGGGACAATTATAAGTGGAAAAATCCACCTAAAAGACACTTGTGATGTCCTCAAAAAACCAGTATATGTGGACTACTTTTGGTCCATTTCGGTTTTCGATATTTGCCCCACAAATGCTTATAAGTCGTATATTTAATTATCTTACATAATTAAATATTAATTTAATTTATTTAACACTTAAATAATATAAATTAACTACCAATGACTACTTAACTATTAAGTAATCATAAGACCATTTTATCAACATACAATGTGTCAATATTAACCCATTTAGCTAATTTTACAACCTCTTGTAAAATTTAATAGCTAATTAATTCCACCTCAAAACATATACACATATCGTATAAAATTAATTAATTAACAATTAATTAATAAATTCTAATCATTTATTATTTAAATATATCATAATTAAATAATAAATCTCTTTGTCCCGAGTTCGTAACCCGTCATCAAATAATACATTTATGTGACTAACTAAGAGTCAAATAATACAAGGAATTAATTATCTCGTATCTCATACAAACAATTAATTTAATCTATTTGGGCATCATCCTATAGGTGTGACCTAAAGGGATCAGCTGATCACCGCCGTCACACGACAGTAATGTCAAACTCTAGTCAACCAATCATTACCGATTAATGACGATCAACAGACAAATAAATAAATAAATCCCTGATATTCCTTTTACGAGATTTAATATGTAAACGCACTTATTGTGGAGGACACTACTCCAACAGTTAGTGACAAGGAAAGAGTTGTGGAGAACTCTAAGGAGGTAAATCCTACTTCCAATTAAGTTTTAAAGAAGAAGAATGAAGAGAAGGCTAAGTAAAAAGAGCCTATTGTGATTAGACTTCCGTTCCTAAGTCGCCAAGCTAAGTCTAAGCTTGATGATCAACTTGGAAAGTTCGTGGAAATTGTGAAGAACTTAGAAGTCTCAATCCCATTCACGGAATTGATCAATCATGTCCCGGCTTATGCAAAGCACATGAAAGATATTCTTACCAAGAAGAAATCTATCCTAAAGTTGGAGACTATTGCCTTTACCAAAGTGAGTAGTGCTATTCTTCAAGGCACTTCCCTTCCTATCCTCAAAGATCTGGGAAGTTTTTCTATTCCATGTACCATTGGCGACACTACAATCAACAAAGCATTATGTGACCTTGGAGCAAGTATAAGTGTCATGCCATACTCGGTATGTAAAAGGCTATGAATGGGAGAGCTCAAATGCACCAACATCACTCTTCAAATGCCGGATCGATCAACAAAGGTACCTTTAGAGGTATGGGAGGATGTGCCCGTGAGAATTGGCAAATTCTTCATCCCGGTAGACTTTGTCATTGTAGACATGGAAGAGGATTCCAACATCCCTATCATTTTAGGAAGACCTTTCTTGCATACCGCCGGAGCGGTAATCGATGTGAAACATGGAGAGCTCATACTTGAGGTAGGGGACAAGACAATCACTTTCAGTCTTGACAAAACAATGAGAGCTCCCCGACTACATGAGCCATGTTTCATGGTCGACCATTATAGCCGAGAAAGTGATAGGAAGAAGTTGGAATCTCTATGCAAAGATCAAGCCATGGATAAAGAAACACCACCCATATGGAAAAAGAAAATGGATGACCTTCAAGTAGCTCTATTCAGAGAGCAAGGAATTTTAAACAATAATGAAAGCTTGAATAGCTCACCCATCATGACAAGCAATGAATAAGGCCTCATTGGCCAAGACAACAAGAAAGAGGAGTTGCCCTTGTCAACTCATGATATCATTGGGGAACAAGCTAGTGAAGTTTGCGGCCTATGGGATGATGAATTTGAAGGATTGATCAATCCTTATATTGGAACGCTATGACCTTAGATCAAGGCTTTTTGGATCCTTGTCATAACTTTGACTTGGAATGCAACAATGAAGATAACAATGTGCAAAGGTCAACCCAAGACCTCTATCATGAAAATGAGCAAGCCTTCGACTACTTCTACAGGGTCTTAAGAAACATCAACAACACCTTGGCTTTGCCCCCTTGACATCTCATCCAAGAATGAGAGTTTGGTGGAGTCCTCCCTAAACCACCATTTGTAAGTTTTCTAACCCCTTAACTCGCATTTTACTTCCTTTATTGCATTTTTGTCATTTTCGGATTTGCATTTTTGTGCTTTAATCGATATTTTTGACATAAGAGCAAGTGAGGGAGGTATTTTAACATGTTTTGATGTGTAGTGTTTGATCAAGTGTGGGGATAGCAAGTGCCTAGGCTAACCGAGCCTTTGTAATGCACCCACAACATTTAACAAAGGAGAAGAAAAAAGAATGACATGGGAAAAAGAATCCCCACGAGCGGACCTGAGCTCGTGCGGATCTGAGCTCGTGGGAGCTGAAGGGAATCCGAGCAAGCTGAAGGGAATCCGAGCGTCCCGTGTTACATCCGAATGTCCTGACCTTAGGACGCGGGACCTGGGAAAGCTTGAATTGAAGAAAGTGTCATGTACGAAAGTCTGAGCAGATCATCATCAGGACGCTCGTCCCCATTCTTAGGACACTCGTCTTGGCATCAGTCTGCGCGTCCTGGCATGCTTCAAAGTTTATGAAATTTCCCTATAAGGAAATCTACACGTCCCCAGGAGAATCCGAGCGTCCCCAGAACGAATCCGCTCGAGCTAAGACGGATCCGCGCATCCTGGCACGAGTTTGCAATTTCAGGAAATCCTGTAAACTGATCCGAGCGTCTCGTGTCTGATCCGCGCGTTCCTAGCTGCTACTTAAGCAAAACACGGGATTTACCTTCCTTATTTCTAATTCATTTCTATCTTTCACAAACACAAACACATACCTTTTCTCCCACTAAAACCCTCAATCAACCCATTCAAAAACACCAATTTCTCAACAAAATTCACCACCATTCAAACAAAACTTGGTCAAAATAAGATTAAATCACTCCTTTATCAACAAAATACCATCTAAACATCAAATTCCTCACAAATTGAATCAATTTTCTAGGGTTTGGGCAAAAATTCAAAAATCCTAAATTGATTGAGGAATTGATTGAAGTTTGAGGAAGCAAGGAATATTCAAGAAAAATCTTGGTTTGTTGATACCAATTTGAGAAGGAGAACACAATGGCAAGGACAAAAGGCAGAACCAAGGCACCAAAGACTCCAAATTTATCAAAGAGACAACAAGCTCTTCTTGCATCTAAGACTTTGGTAGTGACACAACCAAGTGTGGAAATCCAAGAAATCGCAACTCTTTTCGAGGAAGCTACCACACCTACTCCGGTTATAGAACAATTGCCAAATTTTTCGGAGGTAACTTTCTTAACCGATGCTTATTGGAATGCATTTTTATCCCTTACTAGAAAGACTATTGTGGCTACCAAGTTTATATGTCAAGACACTTTGGAAAAATGGGGTGTGCTTGAGCAAACTAGAACATTTTTCGAGTCCATGAGGTTGTTAGCCCTCTTTGAAATAGAAGAATTGATCTACCCTTCATTAACCATGGAATTCATAAGCTCGTTGAAGGTATCTAAGGTAGATACTCGACATTTTGTTGATTTCCGTCTTGAGAACAAGAGTAGAAGCATGACTTTGGGTGATTTTGGTAATGTGTTTGGTCTTTCACAATATCATCATTATGAGAAGAAGCCTTTAAAATATGATGCCGCACCCCTTTGGAAAGCCAGTACCGGTCGAAAGTTTAATTCTTTCCGGGAGTGTCATGCTCTATATGTTCATCATCCGTGCATAAGAGTATGGCACAAGTTTGTGGGCAATATCTTGATTGCTAGAAAACGCACCAATCACTTCACCGAACTTGATTTTGTCTACCTTGAGTCCTACATGAATATCAATGGAAAGTTAACCAAAAATTACAACATTCTTCACCTATTACTTGATCGGTGGCTTGAGATTGATAATGGGAAAGATGGAGCGACCTTCATTGTAAACGACGGCTTAGTAACGAGGCTAGCTAAGCACTTTAACCCAAATTTCAACAAAGATAACACATAAAAACCGGTTAAAGGGAGCAACCTCCTTGATATGAGCACTATGATCAACAAATTCCATTGGGTCAAGAATGACAATCATGACAACAAGTATGAGTGGCTCATCAAAGAAGCTAAGTCCTTTGTCTTGCCTAGCAAGATTTTCCGTCTCTCCATCTGTAGACTAAGCTACATATTGCCCGTCTCCAAGGAAGCCGAAGTGATAATTAAGAAACATAGGGAACCAATTACAAAGCCCTCCTCCTCCACCATTATGACTCCACCATACGCCTTTGCCTACCAAGAATTCAAACCGAGTGGCTCTAATGTCACGGTAGGCAATTGCTATTTGAGCCAACTAATGCAACAAATGCATAAAGAAGCTCATGAAGATCGGATGAATGCCTACCATGCCTAATATCCACCCCTTCTACATCTAGCTAGGCAAGGACTTCTTGATCCTTCTTGATCCTTTGCCTAGTTGAACGGATAGGGAATTATTCTTCCTTAATGCTTCTCAAGATGCCAAAATGGATAGTCGGGTGGCACATGGAAAGGATTTTGTTGTTTATGAAGACGGGGAAGGTAGTAATTCATGCCAAGAAGAAGAAGAGCAAGGTTCAAGTTCCAATGATGATGATGATGGAAATGGTGAGTCCTCCGGGTCAATGAAGGTAGATGATAAAGAAGATAATGAGGAAATTGATGATGCCGATGATGAAGATGTCGCAATGAGCGACAATTGAGGGTTTACAAGGCTATTTGGAGGATACCACACATGCGGGGTTGATTACTTGAGTTCAACCTATTCCATTGTGAGTTTCCTACACCTCCTTTAGCTTTGTCTCTATAACATGTTTTTAATCTTTATCTTGCGTACTTGTCTTGAGTCCTAGCAACATTTAAAGGACTCCCACCTCAGTTCCATTGAGGTGTCTCATTTTTTTCCCACCTTGAAAATCCAAAATGACAATTAGATTCATGCATTGCATACTTGCCTTGTGCATGAACTCCCCCTATTTTTACACTAGAAATAGTGTCTTTCTTGGTTTGGGGAAGTTCAAACACAACGGATGCGAGTTAATTCAAATTAGATCTCCGAACAATAGAAAGCATGCATCATATAGAATAGATTGGAATGCATCACTTTTGTATATATGTCATATAGTTTGCATATTAGTGTAGAAATCATGCACATTCATTTAGCTTGCATTGCATAATTTCCTATCATTTTGGTCATTGAGGACAATGCCCATACTAGTGTGGGGATGGGAAATTCTAACTTAACTTTTAAAATCAAAAATGATAAAAATTGAAAAATTACAAAAACCATAAAAATTTTAAAAATCCAAAAACATGTCCTTTCCTTTGTAGTATAGAACTGTATATTGTGTATATACTTGTATTTTTTTGTCCTCTTATCACATTGGATCGAGTACACCACATCCGAGGCATGAGAAATATGAAGACTGCATGGTATGATCTTTCCAATTTGCTTTTTCCTCTCTATGTTAATGACTATGTGGCTTTATTTTAATTGATGCGGTACAAACCAATGTGATCTTAGGAGTTGCATGTAGTTTATATGGCATACTAGTTAATAGAAGCATATGCATTAGGTTGTATAAATGTTAGTTGCATCATGGCATGTAGTTACATTTTAGGAAAATATTTGTGAAAACATCTATCTGGGAAACTTGACAAGTGTATATAAGGCCCTTGTAGATACTTTTTCTTCTTGAGACTTTGCTCATTAGAATACCTCTAAAACATCCTAGGATGTGTTATGCTACTATCCTTTGACCCATGGACTAAGGCCTAGTCAAGAGTACCTTGTTATGTGATGACTCCTTGGCTACCGTTTATAAAAAGGTGACCCTTAAAACCATGCAACTATCTTCCACTTCTATCACATTTTGTGAACAAAAAGGGAATGGGCACAAAAAAATAACAACTTGAGTTCAAGTACCAAATTGAAAATCAAAAAGTTTGCACAAATTCGCATCAATGAAAAGAGGAGTACAAAAATAAGAACTCCTATGCTTCAAATAAAAGCACCCTTCTTACAAATTGGGGTAACTTTGAAAATGTTCAAAAAAATGCAAAAGTTAAAAATTGTCAAGCATCAAATTACCAAACATCAAAGAAATGGCAAAATAAATTATTCTCAAAAATGTGAAATGCCACAAGAATTTGGGGGGAATAACAAAACTAAAAGCAAACTCCCTTTTACGAAACTCAAAGTACATTGACCCCTTTTTCCATTGAACCCACTTTTGTGCATGATAGAGAGGGGACGACCCTTCTTCTTGTCTAGGCAAGAGGGGGAATTCCACGATCCTACAGTGTTTCTAACATCATAGGGAGTCTACTCTTGACGAAAGCATTTAGCAATTGAGGACGAAGGTACCCTAGCTTGACACAACTCGGAGGTGATTTATTGGTATCCTTCTAGGCTTAGTAACTTGAAGAAACTATATCTATAATGGAATGTGTACCCTTAGATTACTTCCCTTCTAGATAACTTCCGCCACTTAGATGAGGAAAGTGGCTATTCTTTTGTAGATGCGTCCATTACCTTCTTTTGTGTGCCTAATGATGGGATGTATCGCCATTTTGGCAAGCCCCACCTTGCCTTTCAAGAAGGCATCTTACCTCATAGATGTCTTGTTGTGAGTTGAAGGGGCGGAGTGAGACCCGCTAATTGTCTCATATCGGCTATATTAGTAGGATAGTTTAAATAAAGTTCATAGTTTTAGTCACCTCTTTACTCGGGACGAGCAAAGGTTCGGTTTGGGGATGTTTGATGTGACTCATATTTGAGCACATTTAGTCCCCGAATTAACCTCGTTTCCATGCTTTCTAGCATATATTAGGGTCATTTATTATCTTTAGTTTCCCATTTTGCATATTCTTTGAGGTTTTTTATCCTTGGTAGGAGAGGATTGCTAACCTTGTATTTATGAGGTGAAATGGAGCTAAATGGATCGCATCCAATGAGAAAGCATCAAAGAGAAGACCGACACTAGAGGCCTAAGTAAATAAATAAAGTGAAATGGGCAATGATGAAGAAATCCTTACATCCCCAACTCAATCCCCGCGGATTGATAAGGAGCCAAACAAGAGAAGAACCCTGTCCAACAATCCGAGCGGCCCGAGCTCAGGACGAGCGGATCAAAGCAATGATCCGAGTGTGCCTGAGCATGATCCGAGCGTGCCAGACCAAAGCTCCAAGCATCCCGACTTACAGCACGAGCGGATCCTCTTACATGACAACCCGTGCCTCAGGTGATCCGAGCGGATCCTGGTGGGACTTGCAAGCATGATCCGCGCATGTCCCTCGGGAGTTGCATTTCTTCAAGCTACTCTTAGGGTCTTAATAGTCATTTAAGCCCTTAGTAACCCTAATCCTTCGACTTAATTTTAGTATAAATACCCCATTGTACTACCTAGATTATCATCAACTCTTAATATTAGCTTAATCAATTCTTAATCCTCTCTTAATTGATTGTTAATTTAGTTTTAATACATTTCTCAATATTAATCACATCTTAATCTTTCCTTAATTTCTCAATTGTTCTTAGTTTTATTTGGGTAATTAGAAGATCATTTGGGTTTATTGGAGGATTGACAACCTTCCATCAATCATCAAGTACTTCTATTACTCTTTGCTTTATTATTTGGATCATCTCCATAGGTATAATTCCTTTTTGCCCTTGTTTAATTATTGTTAATTACATCATTTATTCATCATGTTTTGCTTTGTTAGTATGATTGACAACCTTATTAGCATGCTAAACTTGATCATGAGTGAGTAGTTCTTTAGCTAGGGTTAATCGGGAATTAGGGGAAACAAACATGGGAATTAATCTATGCTTAATCTAATATGTTTTCATAACTAATTTTCTTGCTTGTTGGGATTTCAACCTATGCACATATTATGTTTGATGAAATGCGAGCCTATGAATTCTTGCATTTTTTACCCATCTCCTATATTTTCAATGAGGCTTGTAAGACATAAACCAACTCGAGCCTCATTAGACCATGCATAAGAGTTGAATAGGAGGGGACTAAGTCGACTTGTAGGTGTTGTACAGTCTAGACGACTCGGCTCCGGGACCTAAATTCTCCTAGGGATTGTAAGATATAAACTAACTCGATCCCATCATAACAATAAGTGCTTGCATCCATTTGAGAACATGTTTGTATAATCTATTCCTATGAATCCCCTATGAACCCATGACACCCTAGTGCTTTCAATCAATTGTTTACAAACCCCTTTATTTGCTTTACTTTACTTTCATTAATTTACTTTCATCTTGTTAATTAGTTTAGACCACATCTCATCTCAAATCCAATTTGTAACACCCTTAGACATAGCTACTTGCAATTGAAAATCCTACATCAATACCCGTCCCTTGGGATCCGACCTTTACTTACCTCTTTGCTAGCAGTAGTTTGTGAACTTATAAATATTGTTTTGGTTGGTAGCTTTTGACGACGAGTTTTACACCACACCATTATGCCATGGTTCACTCATGTAATTCTTGCCAAAGAAGAGGCAACATTGGAAGGCGTGATGAGATGCCTTTGAACAATATCTTGGAAGTGGAACTCTTTAATGTATGGGGCGTGGATTTCATGGGACCGTTTCCGTCATCATTTGGCAACCAATACATTTTGGTTGCGGTGGACTACGTGTCCAAGTGGATAGAGGCAATCGTCGCCCCTACTAATGATTATTGGGTGGTGACCAAACTATTCAGGGCATATATATTCCCCCGCTTTGTAGTACCTCGGGCCATCATAAGTGATCGTGGATCACACTTCATTAACCGCACCATCTATGCTCTACTCATGAAATACTGCATCCGACACAAAGTAGCTCTTGCCTACCACCGCCAAACCAACGGCAAATGGAGGTATCAAATCAACAAATCAAGGCTATTTTAGAGCGGGTTGTGAACAAGTATTGAAAATATTGGAGCACCAAACTCAATGATGTGCTATGGGCTTTAAGAACCGCTTATAAGACCCCGATAAGCACCACTCCCTATCATTTGGTCTTTGGCAAGTCTTGTCATCTACCTCTTGAGTTTGAACACCGGGCAAGATGGGCTCCTAAGAATCTCAACTATGATTTGTATGCCGCGGGGAACAAGCGATTCCTTCAACTTCATGAGCTTGATGAGTTGAGGAAGGATGCTTACAAGAATGCCAAACTCTACAAGGAGCGGACTAAGCAATAGAATGATTCCAAGGTTAGAAAGAAAGAAATCGGCATAGGAGACAAGGTCCTACTCTTCAACTCCCGTTTCCAATTGTTTCCATGGAAGTTGAGGTCCCGATGGTCGGGACCCTTTGAGGTGGTTACCGTGTTCCCCTATGGCTCCTTTGAATTGAAGAATAGCAAAGATGTGTGCTTCAAAGTAAATGGGCACCGAGTGAAATACTTTTATGAGGGCCAACCCATTGAGACCCGAGATGAATTTGACTTGGAAGACCCCCTATCCTTGGGGGATGAGTAATTTCAACCATGAACAAGAAATGGTTTGGTGGAGTCCCACAAGAACCACCATTTGTATATAGCATGCATATAGATAGGTAATGCGAATTTTGGAACATTTTGTACTTGGCTATTTGATTGATGACGGGATGTCGTTGTGAAGAAAATTGGGATTTGATGAAGAACAAGTGCATAACCTTCGATTGGACATTTCCCGACTTGATGAGTCGGCTTAGAAAAACGAAATCACGCAATTCGAGGCCAATTGAAGAAGTTATTTGAAAGTAGGGGCATATTGAAGAAAACACGAGGAAGTGTACTGTAACACCCCCATACTCCAAGTGCCTTACCAAGACCACTTAAGGCATGGGAATGCTACCATGTCGGTTACCCGAGGCAATGTATATCAAATAGACAATAACGAAATGTACTTTAATAAATATGTTTAAAGTAATACAAGTCCCAAAACCAAAACTATTAAAGAAAATACAACTCTTCCTCGAAAATGTCAAACCAACTAAAGTAAACAAAAGTATTATGACAACACAGCGGAAGACTACTATCAGACTCGTGGCAACTCCATCCCTGGCTAATCCCGCGCGCATCCATAGTATACCTGTTAGACAACTGCTCACCACCCCCGAATTGATCACCACCGTTTTTAAAACATTTAAACAGGGTCAGTTACTGATTACACAAAATATAATATATAAGATACACAAACACATTACCCAAACTCCGTCACAACTCTAAACACCTGACTACATACTAAAGTGTGTAAACCTGCCAGAATATCCATCGCAACAAATATTCCTCACCGCCAGTGGGGGACCGCAGCCGTTCCCACCTAAGCCCCGCTCATCTCATCCGAGCGATAACCCATGTTCCTTAATTTGCACATCCCCTATGTGATGGGTTCCACAGAGGGCGAATCGAGGGCATGAAGCCACTCCCGCAAGTGACTCCACTTAGTCGAGGACGCACCTCGCAAACCACAGACAAGCAATCACAACCAACCACATTATACAACATTAATTACCAACCACCGAATCCAATACGATATAGACAGATGTTATTAATCAACAACCAACAACAATCAATCAACCAACCAACCAACATACATACATGTAACCAATAACTGAGTAGGAAATCCTACCTGGAATAAGCAAATCACCAAGATCGTCACAATCAGCTAATCAAAACCGTTCTTCAAAGCAATCACCTCCTATAATCACACAATCATACAATCACTATCTAATACACATCATACTCCCAAAAACCCCCAAAATACCCAATTAGGGTTTTAAACAAAATCAAGAAAACAATATAAAAACTATATAAGGATCTTACCCTCGACACGACGAACTCAACGGCGTAAAGAAAGTGACGATCCAACAACCTTAGCCTTTGGGATTTGATAGTAACGCGATGAACGAAGACAACGTAACTTCTTTTCTCTCTTGAAAGGTTTTTAGAAAAGATAGAAATGATTAAGAAAGTGACGGAAAGCTTAATATATCAATCACGCGTTACTAACAAAATCTGAATACAATAACCCGCAAAAGTAACTTACTCGATCGAGTGACTCTTACTCGATCGAGTCCCCAACTTACTTGATCGAGTACCCTTCAGCAGAATATTGTTTCGTAAACCAAACTTACTTACTCGACAAAGTAAGCCCTACTCAATAGAGTACCCAAAGACATAGAAAACCGTAGTATTACAGTCTTCCCTCCTTAAAAGGAACTTCGTCCCTGATGTTCAACCCATACTCAAAAAAAACATACTAACTCGATCAAGACACAACAACGCAACTAAGAACTTAAAACAAAACCCCAACCTATAAAACATGAACTCTTAACACCAACTCCACCAACTATGCCTACCTCCACAACATGGCTCACGATATCGTATCAACTACATTATAGTCTCTCTCGACACTAACTCCATACACCACCAAATACCATCCACAAATGCCGCTAGCTCCGTCTCACTAACATATTATCTAGTAGAAAACCCAATATCAAGACACTCATAAACATCAAATGGAATGTTACATTCTACCACCCTTAAAAGGAACTTTGTCCTCGAAGTTTACTCCCACTCATAACATCATCATCCAACTGTCAACATTATCGAACTCATAAACATCATCATCCAACTGTCAACACTATCGAAGTATTCTCACACTCATAAACATCACACTACTACAAGCACGGCCATGAACTTTAATAGTATCAACCACAATACAAATCCATTCTTTATTCTCCACCTTGACTCAAACTTTCAAATCTACTACAACATGTACTACCATCAAACTCACTTTGTCGCATCCTACTCCTCTTAAGATACATGTTACGTCCTAGTAACTCACTAATACTAGCTCCTTAGCCATATCTTCTCATTACCCTCATCACCACCGCATGTCGAAGATAACCGACTATAACCTCAACATCTACAACCATTCCTATATCTAGGTCTCTCTTCCTCTAACAGTCCTCATTCCCCAATTCATTCTGCACTCCATCTAATCTATATCATAAAATCCTCAGCAAAATCACCACACCAACTCTTCATTATTACCGCAACGACCTACCTCTCTATATAAAGCACCTATGTCCAAAAGCATAACTCACAATCCACACTTGTTACACACACTCACACTAGATCCTCAAGTTCCCACTTTTGTTACCACAACTCATCCACAACTTAACATGATACTAATGTCCAACACCCTACACTCACTGTCCCAAAAAAAGATTATGAACCACCTGCAGCTTCCAGCTCAGCACACACGTTCCATAAAACTCTTGCCACAACTACGTCCACCGATGCCTCATATAATACAAAATAAAAAGTATTCTAACCACCTCTCACAATTGTGTCCCATCAACAGAATATTACTATACCATGACAACCACAACAACATGCGCAACTCTCTTCCATATCATACACTACCCTCACTCCCAAGCCAAAACCAGCAAGAAACATCAATAAACAAAACAACAGTCTATATGTCCAAACGAAACTCACAAGAAACAGCAGTAAACAAAACACCAATCTATATAACTTGTATACTCATTCGAAAACATAATCATCCCACCTACTTCACCACAACCGATGACGGCATCGCAACACCACCACCAATAGCCGCACCGCAGCGTGAAAATACCTGCATCGCAACACGAAGTACCGTGCCCGGATCACCACCCGAAGCACAACAACCACATAACCACTGACTCATATAACTTCTTGGACAATAAAACTTACTCAAAACCGCTTTACTAGATCACAACGCAACATATTACACGAAATAAATAGATAAGAACCCCATGAATATCATCCCCACTATTTCACGGAATAAACATATACTATGAATACACATACAAGTATAACTAGCCATGCCAAATCACCCAAACCATCACTTTTGAATATAATTCCATTAGGTTACCTTACCCAACATATATTACAGAACATTCAAATGACAACTTTATAATTATCACATCATACCACTTCTCGTGAGGTCAGAACCTCACACAACCATTTATACATATCCTAGACCCGTAAACTCATCCAACTAGTCAATCCTGATCACGTAAGTTACTACCTGATAAAGGTTATCTCTCGCCCGAGCTTAACTCTTATGCCCTTCATAACACATTCTCTCATTCGCATAACTATCACCTCCTGACAGATGTAACCATACCACTAATACACACCTACTAGCAACCGCCTCCTATAATCACATCTTATACTCCCTCACAACCATATATATCAATATGGTATCTACAAAATCAGCCTCTTTAGAATGGCTATCTTTCCAGCTTATCATTACCCTTAACCACTAGTGACAACACCTCAACACTACCACCGTTCGTACATCAAACCTCTTACACTTATCTCTAAATATCACGGGTTCTTTCCCATCTTCGGTTAACATCCCAAATGACGAACATCAAACCCATCAAAAAAATTTACCTGACCATTCATCCCAATTCTGTCTTTAATTCTATCGGCACCTAACTCCCCACCAAAATCTCATATCGTGTCAATACCCTACCAACCTTCTTCCTTCCTTAATTCCTCAAAACTCATGATTAACATGTCGTTCTGGAACTCCTATATAACCATTAACTCACATCCTCATGTTAGTATCATACATCTCGATGATTCCTTACTTCTATATCACATAACTTCGGCCAACATACTCCTAGTTTACTCCCCTCATTCTTTTTCTTTTTACACTCGACAAAATCATTTAACAATTCAACTCCTTATTCCTTCTATCTAACTCTATAGTGCTCCGGTTACCTTCTCATTGCTCCAAAACTCAAATCCCTTAATTTCACATCAGTACCATCTCACTCTATCTTACCATGGATCTTCTCTCATCATGCGATCACTCACACTTGTCACCAATCCGTCCCCCACAAGCAAAGTTTACTCTCCAACTTTTTTTTCCTCTAAAAACCAAAATTCATTTCATACCGTTAATTGCGCAAGGAAATTACATACTAGGCTCACCTCTTGATAATCCAAATTCGCAAACTAAATCTCTATCTACAAATCCACATCGTTGCATAACTCAATCTAAGCTCTTTATACACCATTCTTTTCCATCTATCTACAACGACCTTTCCATTACATATATTCCTAACCAACCCGGTTATAACTATCTCCCTTCATAATCCATAAAAATCTCAAGTTACCATCATTTGCATCCCTCATTTCAATCTTTTCATTCTCACGTTCCATAAACTTAAATTACCCCCTCACCCATATTCACTTACTTTTACATTACTCAACACGCGGCTATATCACTCACCACATCACACAAAACACGCTCGCTGCCTCAATAAGCTCGTCAATCTCCCTTTCCTTTTTCCACTATCCATCACAGTTACATATAACTCATGTCCTCCCCACAAAACTCATACCCACCATAAGGTACTACTCTTACATCATAAGATTGGGTAACTTACGCATCAAGACAAACACATATGTAAAACAATGCATAAAGAAGCAAAATAACACCTTTGAATTAAACATAATATGCGACGAAGTCAAAAGATAAGCATATGACCCAAAACAGGGGTCACTAGATCGAGTACACCCTACTCGATCGAGTAGGTGAAGGTAATAAGCACGTACAACAATTTATCAGGGCTACTCGATTGAGTAAGGGGTACTCGATCGAGTAATAAGAGGTGCACTCGATCGATTAAGGGCTACCCGATCGAGTACCCTACGCATTTCTCAACACTGTCCAATTTTCGTGAAACGGTCATATCTCACTTGTTTCTTCGTCATTTTAGGCGTGTGACCTATCGTTAGAATAGTAACAGAACAAGCTATCACCTCCAATTGGAATCACATCAAAATCATATATACATCTCAAGTTATAACAGTCTAAAAGGAACTCCTCTATAATTGAACAACATAACTATTTGATTTTCCCTTTCAAACAACTTAAATATCAACAAAGTGAACAAAAGAGACTCGATACTTGTAAAACCATTATCCCTAACCACATGTTACTATCTACCAGAAGCTAAACAATAACATCTATCATGCTCATATAACATTCAACTTATCAATCATGTACTACCCGCATGCTGTAACTTTGAAACTTTTCGTAAAACGACAAAACATACCTATACATTACAAATCCTATGCCCAGGTTACTAATAAAACAATATTACAACTCAACTTCGTCACCTAAACATATTCTTAATCACGAAATTCATATTCTCATGCAATTGCCACTCCATCTTTTCCAATCCATTCATCAATTTCAACCACATTCTTCATCCAACATGTGCATATGAAACAACAGTAAGCTAATATATAACTTTATTATATATATAACTTTACGCAAACAAAATCTTGTATAATCATATCACATCCCCTAATCACATGTTACTAGTATAGTCACATTATAAATTCTCCCTTTCATCACATAACATGCTCTTAATTATAAATCACATTCTTATGCAGTAATTACATCAAATTTTTCCACCACATCCTCCATTCAATCACATCTCATCCATCCATCATATTCATATAAATATTAGTAAACACATAACGATCCCATGACACCCCATAGTGACCGGTTCAAAGTTGTAGGGCGAGTTCGCGACTTTAGGACGTCTCCCAAGTCTTTGCATTAACTCCTAACAAATCCTACTCGGGTTCATTGTATTTGACTCCCTCGATTCATTGGGTTCATTAGTTACAGGTTCCAAAATCGTCGCTCTGATACCACTTTGTAACACCCACATACTCCAAGTGCCTTACCAGGACCACTTAAGGCATGGGAATGCTACCATCTCGGTTACCTGAGGCAATGTATATCGAATAGACAATAACGAAACGTTCTTTAATAAATATGTTTAAAGTGATACAAGTCCCAAAACCAAAACTATTAAAGAAAATATAACTGTTTCTCGAAAATGTCAAACCAACTAAAGTAAACAAAAGTATTATGACAACACAGCGGAAGACTACTATCAGACTCGTGGCAACTCCATCCCCGGCTAATCCCGCGCGCATCCATAGTATACCTATTAGACAACTGCTCACCACCCCCGAATTGATCACCACCGTTTTTAAAACATTTAAACGAGGTCAGTTACTGATTACACAAAATATAATATATAAGATACACAAACACATTACCGAAACTCCGTCACAACTCCAAACACCTGACTACACACTAAAGTGTGTAGCCCTGCCAGAATATCTATCGCAACAAATATTCATCACCGCCAGTGGGGTACCGCAACCGTTCCCACCTAAGCCCCACTCATATCATCCGAGCGATAACACATGTTCCTTAATGTGCACATCCCCTATATGGCGGGTTCCCCAGAGGGCGAATCAAGGGCGTGAAGCCACTCCCGCAAGTGACTCCACTCAGCCGAAGACGCACCTCGCAAACCACAGACAAGCAATCACAACCAACCACATCATACAACATTAATTACCAACCACCAAATCCAATACGATATAGACATATGTTATTAATCAACAACCAACAACAATCAATCAACCAACCGACATACATGTAACCAATAACTGAGTAGGAAATCCTACCTGGAATAAGCATATCACCAAGATCGTCACAATCAGCTAATCAAAACCGTTCTTCAACGCAATCACCTTCTATACTCACACAATCATACAATCACTATCTAATACACATCATACTCCCAAAAACCACCAAAATACCTAATTAGGGTTTTAAACAAAATCAAGAAAACAATATAAAAACTATACAAGGATCTTACCCTCGACACGACGAACTCAACGGCGTTAAGAACGTAACGATCCGACAACCTTAGCTTTTGGGATTTGTTAGTAACGCGACGAACGAAGACAACGTAACTTCTTTTCTCTCTTGAAAGGTTTTTAGAAAAGATACAAATGATGAAGAAAGTGACAGAAAGATTAATATATCAATCACGCGTTACTAATAAAACCCGACTAAAACAACCCGCAAAAGTAACTTACTCGATCGAGTAAGTAACTTACTCGATCGAGTGACCCTTACTCGATCGAGTACCCTTCAGCAGAACACTGTTTAGTAAACCAAATTTACTTACTTGACAAAGTAAGCCATACTCGATAGAATACCCAAAGACATGAAAACCGTAGTATTACATGTAATCCCAGCCGGGGTCACGGCAGTGGGTCCCTGGACCGGCTGGGAAGTTCCTGGAAGTTTGGTGAAAAAGTTGAGAATTAAGGAGATGTGTCTCCCAGCCGGCAGGCCGGCAGCCGGTCCACCGGCTAGGAGTGCAGATACTTAGTAAAAATGGTAAAAAAAAGGAAAGAAATGGGGGGGTGTTAGCCGGCAGCCGGCCCACCGGCTGGGACTACCCTTGTGAAGAAGTGAGATTTGTGATATACTCCAAGCCGGGGCACCGGCGGCCGGTCTCTGGACCGGTTGGAAGTTCCCTGATGTTTTTGGAAAAAATTCGAAATATGCTTGTACTCCCAGCCGGGGCACCGGCGGCCGGTTTTAAGACCGGCTGGGAGAACCCTAACGGGCTTAAAACACAAAAAACAAACCTCATTCTTTCACAATTCGCACGACACCCTTTTATCTAACCATCCCCTTTCTCCTCCAAAACACCACCAACCACCTCCCTTCCACCAATAATCCACCACAAACTCCCTCCCCTTCACTAACCCTCTCATAAATACACCCATGGCACCAAAAAAGAGAGTCGGAGAAAGGGATTTGGCACTACAACAAGCTGAACTTGTGGCGGCCGCGGCTTTCGACATGATCCCCGATCCGGCATTCCCGGACCTCAAGTTTAACTCCGTCACTATGAAAGGTAAGGCTTTATTATTCAAACAACGTCCCCTCACCCCGAATCGATTTATTGATCGCCAATCGATGAGAGAATTAGGGTTAGACCGTGTTACCCATCATTTATTTGAGGGATTTGGTATGAAATTCATGTATGATATACATGAGAAGACTTATTCTCGTCTTACTTGGGAATCTCTTAGCTCCTTGAGGATTGATAAACACCGCCAAAACCAAAATTTCGCGTTCTTGCATTTCCGTCTGATGAACAAGGATTACTCTTTGATATTACCGACCTTTGCTTCGCATTTTGGGCTAGACCCAAGCCCTCCTTATAAAGCCCCCAAAAACTTTGACCATGGTGCTCTATGGAAGGCCATCACCGGCCTTGATGACAACCCCCGATTCAAGAGAGCAGCCAATACTTGTCACAATGCCGCAATTAGAATTTGGCATCGGTATATTGGATGGACTGTTTTCGGCCGCGATGAGAATCACAACTTCCGAACGGAGGAGTTGGAAATTCTCGGCTATTATCTTTGTTCCAACCCCACCACCTTCAAAATCGATATTGCGCACCACATGGCCCTACATATTCACCGCTTAAGTAATTCTCCAGGCCAATCAACCCAAATTGGGGTGGGTGGACTCATCACCCACCTAGCCAAGCGACTCATCCGGAAACTCAACTTGAATAGGATGCGGTTTATAATTGGGGAAAAAATGCTAACCAAGGACTACATACAATTTTCCCTTAATTGGATCAAGATAAACCCCTATGACAAGCAAAACTAATGGCAAATCCGAGTAAACAGGGTGGATATAAATTCAATCCCACTCCCCAATCCTGAGAAAATGAAAGTTGTGCCAAATTCACCGCCCTACTTGCTTGAAATTGAGGCAGATGAAGACACCGCCACCGCCCAACGACAAAATCCTAATCTTGCCTATGCGCGGTACACAATGCCTACTTCCCCTTTCTTTCCCGGTCCCTTCCAACATGGTGAAGGGTCTTCGAGTCAGCAACCACGACAACAACTCCCGCTCCACGCCGACTTAATCTCTTTCATGGAGGAGATGAAGTTGGGAATGGCAACCGCCGCTAGTGAGCGGCTCGGTCTACAACAACGCATGGACCGTATCTACTTTGACTACTCGGTTGGTGAATTCCCGGTTTACGATGATTACCAACAGCGGGGATACGAGCACCCCTCCGGCCTTCATCCCTCCTACTAAGTAGCTCCGGATGGTGGCCATCCGAAGGACAGGACATACCTCTACGGCGATGTCAACATGCGCCCCGACTACTATAGCGCCCCATGTCTTCCCCACCCCGCCTTCCACTCATGGGGAGGGGCACGACACTCGATGGTTTGGGGGCGCTCCTTCGATCTTTTGCGAGGGAGGTAATGCTAGTGGCTCCGGAGGGGCAAGGAGGTCTTAATCTATATGACCACGGATGCGGGAACTTTTGGCTCGGACATGGTCATGAAAACGGATGATTTCATCCGTGAATCTGAGTTTGGGACCGGGAATGATGCAGATGATGACAATAATGACGGTGGTGACACCTAAATTGAGGAGGCCTAGTTGTCCCTCCTCTCTCCCTCTCAATCCAAATGTCAAGTATGATCTCCTTAAATCCAAACTTCTCATTCATATTTCCTTCTTTTTGTATTCATTTAGTTAGTTGTACAATATGTAGGATAGTTAATCATTTAGTTGCGTTTACTTAGACTTGCATTTGCTTTCAATTATGTAAAAATTGTCACATATAGGATTGCATTCATATAGGCTAGCGTGCATCATATTTCAATTTATGCATTTAGTTAAATTATGCATTGCATCCCCAACTAAAAATACAAAAAATTACAAAAAATTGAAAATTTCACAAAAACATGCATTTTAATTTCCGAATCTCCTCCATACACTATGTATATAAATAAGTGTGGGGAGGATATCCTATAAATTTAAAAATGCAAAAAAATGTCCTTTACTTTCAAAAAAATCAAAAAACCCAAAAATACGTTCTTTTATTTCATATTTGCCTCATATCCACACTTCCTCCGTGACCGGATATTGTACTCCCTTCATACCACAGCAATGGTAACATTGAGAATCTTGACACTATTCATGGTCGTAAGGAATCTTCGATATTATTCTTAATCTATAAGATAAAATATAGTCATGTGAGATCTTGTTTGATTTATCGTCATGAATGTTATAACAATATCAAATTTTTATAATTTTTAATAACGTGTAACTAAAGATATTTACGTTGCAAAACGTGTCTCGACAAGTGTGAAAAATTCAATATTACCATTGGTGTGGTATGGAGGGAGTATATAACAAGTGTGGGGAGGAGGCCCAAAAAAAAAAAAAAAAAACAAGTTGCTCAATTTCAAAAAAAATTCGAAAACACGTTTTCATTTTTAAAACAAAATCAAAAATACAAAAATATGTCTTTCAATTTCCCTATTGCCTCCTTACCTTTCGTTCCATCGAGGACGATGTAAACCTTAAGTGTGGGGAGGGAAATATCTACTTTGTATATATTTGTAAATAAATTTGTAAACTTGATAAAATTTCAAAAAAAAATAGAAAACTAAAAAAAATATTGCATTGTATATATATGTTTGGCCAACAAAGTGGCATAGGTACATTGACTATCCGAGGCAAAAAGGAGACTAGAAGACCGCTTGGTATAGACGTTCTCATCTATTTCTCCTTTTTCCGTTCTTTCTCTTTTTATATTGTTGTATAATATGGAGGAGGATGGGATTTTTGTGCCTTGGATGTTCCTTTGGGGAACTTTGGTTTGTTTGTGTTGATGTGCTGCTAGGATTAGCCAACTTGTTGCACGTTTAATCTTTGCATGCGTTTGTCAAATGTATATATGTGTTGTTTTTACATATAGTCTTGCACTTAGTTTGTACATATAAGTTTTTTTTGAAATATGGTCATGGGAGGGAAGTAAATGACCGTAGGCTAGACCTAGGTCTCGACCTAACCACTCATATGTGAGGATTAGAGCCTCCTAGGGTCGGTACATCCATACCCGACCCCCACTTAGGATTGTGAGTAGGTCTCCTTGTGAGACGTGTTATGTCTAGATGCATAAGTGTGTCATTCCGTCCTTAGACCGTGAGTTGCTTTCTTTTTTTGCACATTTTATGAAACAAACTTGTTTGCACATACTTGAACCTCACATTGCCTAAACAAGCCTTGTTTTGACCCTTACATTAGATTCCTTTTTGATGAACCCCTTTTGAGCCTTAGCCTTTTTCATTTGGCATAACCACAATACAAGCTACATTCCATAATGACCTTCCTTAATCAAGAATGAGTAATACTCGTAGTAGTGAGCTAGGAGGTGTATTGGGTCCTTTGTTGGTGGATGACATGAGCATTTACTTGGGTCGGAATTTTGGTTTCAATTTGGCATTTGCATATAAATTAGAGGTTTTGAAAAGGAAATGAAAAACAAAAGAGAAAATTTAAAAAGTTTTGAAAAATACAAAAAAAAAAAAAAAATAGAGAAGTTGTGATTGTAAATACTCGTTTTAGAAATAGAGAAAGAGCAAGCAACACCCCTACTCATCATTTAAGGGGTTGAAAAAGCCGTTGCTAGAATAATGGGCATTTGATGTTTTTCCAAAATGAGTCGGGTTTACACAATTTTTGCTTGATTTTGGGAGACCAAATTCTTTTTAGGGTGTAAACGTTGCTCATTTGTTGAAACAATGGGAGTATTTTCAAGTTTTTCCAATCTGAGTTGAGTTTATGCAATTTTTGTATAGTTTTGTAATCAATTCTAAGTTATGGCATAGACGTGTCTCATGTGTTGCAATAAGAAGTGGGAAAAGTGATGTGTTGGCTATTCTTGATTTGAACCTCACATATTCAAATATTGCATGCAACAATCCCGTTTCGTCCTACTCCCTAGCCCCGTTACAACCCTTGTTTCATATTATGTGCATTACCCTTTTTAGCATCCCACTTGGTCATAGGATGGTCTTACATATTAGATTGCGGACACATTCTCACGAGTCGTAGTAGGAGACTGTTTTGGCTACTTTTTGTACACAAAAACACCCGTTCTTAAAATGAATGACGAGTGAAAACCGTGAGGATGTCGCTGACTTGGGTCCTTTTAGTCATGGGTCTTCGGTTGAATCTTGTGTCGCTCTTGTAAACCTTTAAAGACTAGCTCCATTTCCCCTTTCCCCGCTCTTGAATTTGTTTTTTTGAGCTTTGGTAGTAGCATAGGGGTTGCTTGGGCCACCCTTAGGGGATTGGCACCTTCGTTGGAATTCTGAGACGGTATTTCCCGACCAAGACAATGTTTTTGTGATGAGAACTCTGCCACTTAGATGAGGAAAGTGGACCATTTTTGATAGATGCATTCTACTACTTGCTTATGTTCTTACATGTTGGATGCATTACATTTTTCTTGCAAGACCCTACTTGCCTTACGAGTCGTGCTTTACCTCATAAGCACAACTACGTGAGTTGAAGGGATGGAGGAGGCCCGTTAATTGCCTTCTATTGGATATTATTAATATAATTAGTCTATAGTTGAATGATGGTCTCGTTTTGACTCACCCACTTACTCGGGGATGAGTAATGATCAAGTGTGGGGAGGTTTGATATAATATTTATTTACACTAACTTGCTTCCTATTTTCATACATTCCGACTCGATTCGAGTCGGTTTTCTATGTCTTGCATTGCATTTTTTACCCTGATTCCCTAGTTTATGATATTATGTCCGTCTTGCAGGTTTTGGAGCGGAAATGGAGGAATCGGAGCAAACGAGATGATTTGGTAGACTTAGAATAAAGAAAGGAGGAAGAAATGCTGAGAGGAGCTCCCAGCCGGTAGGCCGGCAGCCAGTCAGCTGGCTGGGACTCCCTCAACACTTGGCATTGTCACTTTTGGGAAGAAGTTACAGAGAACTCCCAGCCGGTCAAGCCACAGGCAGCCAGCCACCCGACTGGGAGAACAAGAAGAAGGAAGAACTTGAAGAAGTTCCAGAGAACTCCCAGTTGGGCAAGGGACTGGCAGCCGGTCGGCCGGCTGCGAGTGCAAGATGAAGAACAAAGTCAACAAAACAAGAGGGAAAGTCAAATGAGCTCCCAGCTGGTGGACCACCGGCAACCGGCCCACCGGCCAGAAGCACCTGATAATATTTTTCCAGCTTGATTCTTACAGGGAACTCCCAACCGGTCAGACCACCGGCAGCCGATCGACCGGCTGGGACCCCTCTTCCGCATTTTACACTCCTTTGTAATTTCCAACCTGATTCGTGTGTAACCTATAAATACCCCTTCCCTTAATTATTTGTACACACAACCCTAGATCTGAAATTATTTCCCTAATCTTATGCAAACCCTTAATCAAATCCTTAAGCTTTCCTTAATCAAATACTAATTACTTCATAGATTAGCTTAGAATTAGTTGTTATTAATTGTTTACGTTTAGTATTTGGTTGTTAATTGAAGATTGGTGAAGATTATTCTTCTATTTAATCAATGATTGCAACTTTGTCTTCAATATTGGTATAATCTCTTCTCTATTATTGTTCATCTTTCAATTGTTAACATATTTGAATTGTTTAGTTAGTATTATTTGCAAACATGTTTTCTCTTTCTTGTTATATGTTAAAGTCTCCATCTTTTACCTTTGTTGTCATGAATATGTGTGAGTAGTACCTTACTAGGATAGAGGAGGAACTCTTGTAGGATTATAGGGGAGGATTAAGACATAGGAAGAATGAAACTATTGAGTTTATGCTTGTTGATCTTATCATGCACACAAGGTGTTTGTGAGAATGCTTAGGTGAGAATTTGAGCATTTAATATAGCTTTCTACTTGTTGGGTGAGAGCTTGACTAATAATTAGGAAACACATGCTAAAATAGAGGGTGGGTTAATTAGGTCAGAGCTTAATCAACCTTACTTTAGGGGTTAGTGTCATATCGAGAGATTGAGTCTTCCTCTTATGCATGCTCTTGGTTTTACCTATCTATGTTCTTGTCCCCCCCCCCCCCTTTCCCTTCATGAGCGAACCCGACATCCTAGTTCTCTTAACCATCATCTTTTATCATCTTAAACATTTAGTTGTTCTTCCTCTTGTTCTAGTCTAGTTTCTTAGCTAGTTTAAATCACCCCACTTCCTTTAATCGAGCTAAACTAGTCGTTTAAACAAATGATCTTAGAACCATAATTCCGTCCCTAGGGTTCGACCTTTGAAAGCTACAACGTTCATTCATACACTTGCGAAGCTAATACAAATAAAAAGCATAACACTGGGTTACTTAGCTTGACTGAGTCTTGGAAGACTAGGTTGACGACGTCATCGGTTTTAGAGTCGTGTGCTACGTTCATTTTAGCCAATGCTTGTGGTAAAGCCTGGCGATGAGGAAATGAACTTGCAACTAGTTGCCAGACTGAAAGATTAGCCTTTATCTTTTGAAGTTGCTTCAATAAATGGTCGGGAGATGTATCTTCGCCATCATTTGGCGTGATGACATTGGTGTTATTAGCAACTGGACCACTCGTTTGCCCCTGAGTGACATTTTGATATGGACGTCCCGAGCGAGTAAGGTGGTCTACATCTTGATCTTCACAAGCCTTGACTAGAGGAAGTTCTTTGAGGTAAACATCTTCATCGCCATCTGCCCATATTCCATTGACGATACTAAGCTCTCTCAAGCTTATGATTTCAGCTTCTAGGTTGATTATTTGCTCGACAAGATTGTCAGTCACTGCGATCACTGACATGGTTGTCGTATACCTATCAAAAATAACTAACTAAACTAAATATATTGCTAGGGAAGTCAGGTCGATCTCCTCAGGGAGGCAAGATATCTGTAAAGGTCCGTCTATTTGGTCACAAATGGGGGGGGGGGGGTTGTAATTGGTTTTCTAAACTAAAGGTGTAAAAGGAAGAGAAGCAAGGAAAGAGCAATAAAGGCTGAAAATGAGATTAAACTATCAATAGAGAGGGGACATGTCAGGATTTCGGTTCACTACAAGTAGTCCGGTGACTGTTTGTAAACAACTTAGATAAATTACTGCGAGACGGATATGGAAAGGTCCTTCCGGTCCACTTTCTACCCTAGATTCCCACTAACTTAACTTCCGTCCTCGTCAGGGTAGTATACTGTTCATAGCAGGTCTATTTAGTCCAATCTTCCGATCCAGGATTAAATTTAACCAGATTAAAAAGGTGACTCAGAAGCGTGCACTCAACTAAGTCGGTAAATACAGTTATATTTCTATGGGGACAGAGTCTCACAATTAATTCATCTAACCTATTTATTACGTCGTCACATTTCTACCGTAGATCCCCTAATCCCAACATGAAATGATTTAGCTACTCATATCGCTAATGTTGTCAATAATAACAATATTGAAATAACTAAGATAAAGTATGATGAAATAATAATTAAAATGCATAAACAAAGATTAGGGTAGAAATTAAGAAAGAGCAAAACATGTAATTAAGATGAATAAATGAAAGATTAATATTAAAAAGGGAGAAAGAGATTACAATCTTAACAATCCGGTGTAAAGAACAAACAAATCCGAGCTAAATAACCCTGAAAACAAAGTTACAGTGAAAGAGAGAAAGCAACGTAGTCTTTACTGTGAAAGATGAAAATGATAAGATAAAAACTGAATGCTAATGACCTAGTTATTATGCGTTTATATAGAAAAATTACTAAGTCCATAAGTTAAAATACGTTCACGGACTAATTAAAGCCCATGAAAGCCAAAACCACTCGATCGAGTAGTCTGAAACAACTCGATCGAGTACTTCTCCAAAATATCTACTCGATCGACCAAAATTGTTACTCGATCGAGTAACTCCTAATTCCAGCTCTTCTTGATCGAGTACAATACTACTCGATCGACCAACCTCAGCCATAGAAACCACTCGATCGAGTAACAAAACAGCTCGATCGAGTGTTCTTCCTTCAAAAAAGCTCAAACTCAGGACCGACTGCTCCGTAGACCGTTCCTTCACACATCCCAATGCAAGATCTCACTCTGAACAATCCCGTCTCCTCAAAATGCATGCAAAAAGGGACGAAAATTGTACGATTCCACTACTTTCACGTTCATTCCTACCAAACGGACAAAACGAACCAAAGTAGCCAATTCGGGGCAAAATGAAATATAAACAGTACAAAAGTACGTGGAAATACGTGCTGAAATAGGCTAAAAAGACTATACAAAATGCACGTATCAAATCTCCCCAAACCGAACTCGTCCTCGAGTAAACTAAAATGCAACTAATGGAATGGAAATGAAAACTCAAAGCTAGCTTAACTCGTCTACTTGAACCAATTTAATGCAACAAAAATTAACAGTTATAGCTATGCAGTCAATACGCAAACGAGTTATAAGTTGTTTAGAAATATAGCCGACCTATCGACCTTGCAAGACCAACAAAATCGGACTCTCACGTGGTCACTCTTCTCTCATGAAGCAAAGGGTGAATAAAATATGTGAAAGAGAGAAAGAGAAACAGTCACTCACCTAACTGCGACCTACATAACATGCATGCAACAAAAATGAAAGACAATTCAAGTAGTAATGCACACACTCCAACCAATAATGTCCGTCACAGCCGAGGGCTTACAAATGATATGGGAATATTGAGGTTCAGGTGAGAAAAGGCAAAACAAGTTATGGTAATGTGGAGGTAAAAGCGCCAAGCTAGTTCCTAAACAAGACCATATAAGACCGTCCGAATCTCAACTGACTGAAACATAAAGTACAAGTGCCCTTTATTTGGCACACAACTCACTAATCACATACACCATCTCCTCAAAAATATGGAATAAGAACGAAGGAGTGAGACCGTCACAAGATAGAAACGAATATAGACGGACTCAAAATCAAACCAGCCCAAATATTTGTGATCTTCATTCTTCTGGTTTTTTTTTTCACTGTACAACGTGATTTTCTTTTTCATTTTTTTTCTTCTTTATTCACGTTTTTCCTTCTTTTTTTTCCAATTTCAATTCTCTTTTTTTTTTAAAAAAAAAAATTCTCATTCTCCCTTCCTTTATTTTCATCAACTCCAATCAAATGATACGGGCCGAACTGCAGACGGAAAATCATACCACAAAAGACATGCTAAACTAGCTTGACTAGGCAGGCTCAGTTTGAGATGTAGCTAATGGGTCAAAAAGGCAAGTTTTGGCTTAAGTGGAGCTAAATGGGTGAAAAATATAAGAAAAGGGGAAAATTTGCAAGCACCTCCCTGCATGTGACACCGACCACAAACCCGAATGTGTGCATTTGACAAGAAATTGAATGTCATAAAAGTACAAAAATGATGTACATGCTATGCAAGGAGTACTACTCTCAATTCCTAATGAACTGGTCATGAATGTCACCAGTTATGGCTCTAAATCTCAGAAATTGTAAGTAAGTTGCCGATTTATCAGGTCAAGTCTAAACAGTCAGCTATATTTGAACAAAAACTCGTACACTATGCGTATGACAAAGCTAATAACCATCAATAAAAGTTCAAGGCTCAAGTAAAATGACAAGTTATAGTGCAATATCATCACGGAAATCAATCGTTCCGACTCAACCTATATGCAAAATAAACGTGAATACTTTTTTGAAATTTTTTGAATTTTTTGAATTTTTTCTAATTTTTTTTTTTTTTTTTTTTGTTTTTTTAATTGTAATGAAATAAATACGAATGCAAGCTGAAAAATAGAAACATGAATGCAAAACAAATGCAAATGCATACTCAAAAGGATGCAATACCCTCCCCAAACCAAAACGGACAACGCCCTCGTTGTCCTCCAGCATACACCAGCAGATATATACAGGGGAGCGGGAATATACAACCAATAAAAAATGAAAAACAATAAAATAAAAAGGAGACAAAATAAATAAAAGAGCGAGAATAAACATAAAAAACACGAACTTCCCCAAGCCAGCCAGAAAACTGGGGAAGTGAGTAGACCAGCAGCTACTCGTCAGGCTCGTCGTCACGCACGTCCTCCACCGTGTAATCCTGATCCACCTCCTGCTCTCTCCTCCTCCTCTGCTCAGCTCGAGCTCTTTCTGCCACCGCCGCCGGGTCCTCATCCTCCTCCTCACTAGCAGACTCCTGGTACCTCTCAGCTGGGTACCAGTAAAAGGAAGGGTGTGGCGAACCCTCTGGGATCGGACGGTGTCGCCTCATGTGATACTCGTATAGAGGGAACAAAGTCAAAGCTATGTCGCTCCATACGAGCCTGTCTCTCTGCAATCTCAACTAACAAACCGTCAGGGCGCCCTTGGTCCATGACCGAGGACACCTCAAAGGGTGGAGAAGGTACAAAATTAGCCGCTAGGACCGGCTGTGTCTGGTCAGCAGGCGCGGGAGTAGGAGTAGAAGTAGGGATCGGGGTAGGTGTGGCCGTGGAAGTCTGGCCACCCGTGGAAGGTCAACGCTGCTTCTTAGCGGCTGGTAAGGTACTAGGTGGGCGGACCTGGAGGCGGTACTCGGGTTGAGGTGGTGGTCGGGCGCCCCATGCAACAGTGGGCAAAGGGGCTAGACGAGGCAAGGTGTCACAAGGAAGGTCAACGGACAAGGAACCATCTATCTTCCATGTCCGCTAGTCTTTGGTCAGCCAAGTCTTAGAGTGCATGGCAACTAGGCTTAGATACCTATCACCATCTATGTAAGGTAAGTCACGAGGCAAGACGGTGAGGAGAGAACGGGCAAGAAAGGTGGTTATGCCACCGCAGACAATAGTGCCCATGAGCTTCTCTCCCTGAGCCTGGAATTACTTGGCGGTCAAATAAGCAATGTTGAGGGTAAAGGGACCCTCGCCGTCGATGTTCAGGTAACCGCCTAAGATAGAAAGCTCGTTGTTGTTGATGTTGTTTGGCTCCTTTCAGCCAAAAATAGTGCTCCCCATCAATCTAAGAAAGTAACGGGCGGGGGGTAGGTGGACCAGAGCGATCTTTCGCTCGTGAAAAGGAGTTTGTGCCAAAGCCCGCCAAAGCAGCCTAATGACCTTCCTAGGGGCAACACTGGCGCCCTTAAAGGAAAGGCTGAGTCGAGTACCAAACTCCTCAAGTGTCATAGAAAAGGTCCGGTTATACAACCGGAAGTACACAGAAAGACTAGTGGGGACAGCGTCGTGTGCCCCAGTGGATAAGGTAAAGGAGCTGAAGAACTCAAGGCTCAGCTCCCTGAAAGTGTGGCCACTCATAGTGATGAGTCCGGCCATCCTCGTGCCCCGTTAAAGCTCACAAACTGGCTCATAGAAGCCGAGCCTCTGAAGTGACGTACGGCAAAAAAAAGCACGTAGGGAGAAAGTCACAGTCAAGTAAGTCATAAAACCTCTTACGATGAACACCGTTAATAAAAGTTACCTGGGGGAACGCAGGGTGGGAGTCAAGAGTGTCATCCACTCGGATCGTAACACAGCCAGCAGCGGGTGTAGCACGACCACGACCGTGACCCCGGCCTCTAGAACCTGAAGTAGAAGACCGTCCACTGACGGTACAACTAGAGTCGCCTGTAAAGCAGCTACAACTTCGGGTGAGTCCGCCACAGGTGTGCTCACCGTGGCTGAAGTAGAGGATGTGGCTGCATCTGTGACCGCCACTGAGGAAGAAAGGCTAGCAGCGGTGCTAGAAAGAGTAGTGGTCGTGGATCGAGGTGGTAGCTAAAACAGGGCTAGCAGCAGTGCTAGCCAGAGCAAAAATAGTACCAGCAGGAGAGACTAAGAACACAGGAACTGCGGTACTAACAGAAGTGGAGGCAGTGGTGACAGCAGGGACCACCGTCTCAGACAAGGACGAACTAGAAGTCGAGCTCGTGGAAGGGACAGAGCTAGAATCCATCCTAAACAAATAGGACAGGGGAATTTAATAAGCAATTAACGAATTAGCAGCACTGAAAACAGCAGTTAAATAGCAGAGAATTCCCAAAGACGGTCGAAAAATTCGACCTATTAGGCCGAAAATTCCCAAATTTTTCCTCAATAATTCGAATGAAGACAAGCAAACAGTGATAGGGTGCGGGTAACAGGGATCAATGGCAGCAATTTAATCAACAACTGAGACAAAATAAGCTTAGCCAGCAGTATAGACCTAATGACAGTCGAAAATGTCGACTAAGATGAACCCTAATCACAAATTTCTTGAAAAATTTCGAATTAAACATGTTAATCATCATTGAAGCGAAGGAATTAATCATCAAGTAGGGTAAATTAAGCATAAGAACACAATAATAGTCGAAAAAAAACTTTTAATCTGTCCAGAAAACTACTTAATTTTATTTAACAAAAACAATGTCTTACTCAAAATGCACAGAAGTTCCTTACACGAATGTTGCTCACAAACAAAATTTCGTGGAGCATTATCATCAATGGAAAGTAAGCCGGTTTTCTTCAAACTGTTTTGATGGAGATGACATTCCTGTGGAGATGGATGTACCATCTCACAGTCGTCCTTTACATCATTTCCTTACTACTGAGGCATTGCTCCAGATTTTTTTTGATCGACTTGGGAGGGAAGAAAAGAGAAACATGGCCATGGTGTGCAAGGGCTGGTCAAAGTGGTTCCTTATAGGGACCGAGCCAAGGGTAATGGATAGGGATTATTACCGAGGCGCGGTTCGGGGAAATGAAAATGGTATAATCTATGTCACAAAGGATAATCGACTCCTTGACATATTATGCCTTTGCACGACTATGTTTAGTCGTGCAGAAATAATTAGATATCATAAACAACAAGAACGACAATTTAAAAACCAAAGAGAAGAATATGAAATTGAGGAGCAGTCTGGTGATGAGGGTTATTATGACTCGACTGTTAGATTAGTTTAGAAATATATTAAGTTAATTTTCTAGTTTATTGTTATTAGGTATTATCTTGTGTTTTTTTTTTCAGTATAAGCCTTAGTAGGCTTTATCATTTTGAAAGCCTTAAATGGCTTTTGTAAATATTTTTCTAATATTAAGGAAATAGTATTATGACTATTTGTTTGTTTACTGTCACTAGCATTCAATACATTTTATATATGCTACATCAATATTTTAACACCCCAAGTTATTGAGAGTAAGGTTGTCCCACATCGGGGAATTGAGGAGGTTGTGATATGTTTATAAAGGATTCCACCCACCACTTAGTAAAAAGGCCTTGTGCTTTTGGGCTTAAGTGAGGACAAATATGGTCCCAAAGGTGCACACCCATCTTATTGGGTTATGTTACGACGGTGGTGGGTCGAGTTGTTATAAATGGTATCAGAGCGACCCTGCGACCGTGTGGTGAGCCCGTGGTCGGAAGTACCCGGGTCACACACCTAACGGGGGAGGATTCTGGGCTGCGGTCAAGTTGGAGGCACAACGAGGACATTGTGTTCTTTAAGTGGGGGAGATTGTAACACCCCAAGTTATTGAGAGTAAGGTTGTCCCACATCGGGGAATTGAGGAGGTTGTGATATGTTTATAAAGGATTCCACCCACCACTTAGTAACAAGGCCTTGTGCTTTTGGGCTTAAGTGAGGACAAATATGGGCCCAAAGGTGCACACCCATCTTATTGGGTTGTGTTACGACGGTGGTGGGTCGGGTTGCTATAAACATGGACAACCATATTTCCTATGAACATTAGCAGTAAAATAAATGTTCCTTTAAAGGCATGATAATGGACATTCGCAGGAATACATTATATATGAACCTTTATTTGTACGAAATAAATTACCAATCTTTGTAGAACATATTAGAATTGGATTACTGCATTATTGATGTAATAATATTCAATATACTTACTTACTTAACTACTGTTGAAGCAGACAATGAGTACAAGTGATGCAACTACGTTTTCGTGTGGGATTTATCTGTATGCATCCCTTTAACTTTAAGGATTATAACGAAATTTATAATGATGAAAACTAGTCATAAAATAAATTGCACAAACAAAAGTAGAGAAGAGATGAAGAATCAACCTTCGGTCCTAGCAAATTCGGCCTAAGAACAATATCGCAATGATATTCGCCTATTAGTTGCACCCAAGATGCTCCGAAAAATGCCCCTCAAATTGCTAGAATGAGATCCCCAATTTTCTGTAAAATTAATTAGGGTTTTTGTGTTTTTCTGATGAGAGAGGAGGCTAGGTTGAAAAATTAGGTTCGAAAATATATGCTCCCTCACTCCCTTTAAAACATGTAAAAGGATTGATGAGGGTCGATTTTTCTTTTTCATTTTTTTTCGGCCCATCTCACCGAATAATAAGAGGAGTTTTTTTTCTCTTATTTTCGTTTTTTCTAAAATTATATATAATGTGTACATTTTATTAATTGTCATACATGTTGTCCCGTTTTAATAAGTCCATACATAACTGATTGTAGTCGATTTATTAAGTCCGGCCTGACAACATATATTATAACAATCTCGTGTAAAATATACTTTAACTATAAATATCGCATATTAATTTGCTAATTAAATATAACTGATTACATTTAACTACAAATTAACATATTAATTCGTCCAAGCTAACATTATATACAATAATTAAATATAACTTATTATATTCAATTTACGAATTGACAGTTAATTCGTCTCAGCTAATATTATTTAATCGGCATTAAATAATCGTCTCATCAACACATTGACTAACTGTTTAGTCATATAAGGCATCAGTGTGATTACATTTCCATAATCACATCTCTCAAACACATCTTTTAGGTGTGACTTTTAAGGACCAGTTGATCACCGCCATCTGTACGATAATAACGTCAAACTTTCTAGCAAGCCAACCGTTATTAGGTAATCGTTAATCAACTGATAAAATACGAAGTATACCCTTGTGAACCTATAAGAGATTTATAAATGTTATCACACTAATTTGTGGAGGACACAAGCTCCAACAAACTCCCACTTGTCCTCACAAGTATATGTGCGATAACCGATTCTCATATCCTAAAATTTCTCCCACTCAATGTAAAACAATTTGCAAAATCCGTATTCACAAAGGTCGTATTTTACAAGTGATCTGTATCAAGAGTGGTTTCCCCGACTAGAGAGTAACTTAACTGATAAACGAATCATCATTCGAGCATGGCCATGCATTTCAGTTACAACTCCTCGAGTGGCCCTGAGAAATAACTATACCTGATAAAGGTTGGATATTTTCCCCAACTCGAATCCTGCAGATGTAAGCACAGTATGAAATGACCCAGAAAAAATCTACTTAGCCTCCAGTTATGGCAGACCGTGAGAAAGAAACCAAAGTCACCCAAAAACTGCCTTAATCTCAAAAGACAGTCGAAAGTCAAAAGAATCGACTCTAGGAACACAATGGATGTCCTATCCACGACCTGGCACCGAATGTTTTAAACATTTAGGACTCCATTACGTTGTCACAAAAATTTGTC
The DNA here is from genome assembly GCF_048544455.1 of Silene latifolia. Lineage (NCBI taxonomy): Eukaryota > Viridiplantae > Streptophyta > Magnoliopsida > Caryophyllales > Caryophyllaceae > Silene > Silene latifolia. The sequence goes on from NC_133538.1 coordinate 126,841,199, forward strand.
CTACGAGGTATCGTTATAATCTCGCATCTATGATCGATCAGTCAACCGTTTGACTTATGGCTTGTTGAACCCACCATCAATCGACTGCACAATATAATAGCCAGAGTTATCAGCTCATTAAGGCGATTACGGACCAAAATAAATATAATGTAATTCAGTTCACTTTGTGGCGTTCAAAGTTGTCAGTACAATCCACATGAAAAACAAAATATTATATTAAAACGATGAAGTTATAAATAGTATATGAAAAAGATAATGTATCAAATTCATAATCAGCTATTACAACTCAGGAACACGTTTAATTCTCATGGAGATAACAAGCCCTTCATGCTTATCATAATTCAGTAGTAGAATCTGCTACAACATCCTGTTTGGAATTCTTCCAGCTGACCGCAGCACCATTAAGAGTGAAGACGAACCCGGACTGAGATTTTTGAGTCATCTCGATCCGTTTGGAAGCTAGCATCTGCAGAATCGGTTGCGCATAGCTTAGTTTCTCCTCCATAAGTCAATACCCAATCCTTAGTCCTCCGTAGGTACATGGATTCTTTTGGTACCGACTCGTCATACTCAATGCATATGCCACGTTTGGACGTGTGCATATCATGGCATACATGATTGATCCTATTGCAGATGCATAAGGAACACGACTCATGCGCTCAATCCCTTCGGGCGTCGTGGGTGATCGAGACTTGCTCAACCGCATCCCGAGACGTCATTGGAAGGTTCCCTTCTTGGAGTTGGTCATGCTGAACTTCTCAAGAATCTTATCCAAATAAGACTCCTGACTCAGTGATAACGTCCGTCGTGATCTATCTCGGTAGATAAGGATTCCCAAAATGCGTTGTGCCTCACCCAGATCTTTCATCTGGAAATGGTTCTTCAACCATTCTTTAACCGAAGATAGGAGAGGAATGTCATTCCCAATCAAGAGTATGTCATCGACATACAATATCAAGAATACAATCTTACTCCCACTCGACTTGATATATAAGCATGGTTCCTCGACCGATCGAGTGAAACCATACTCTTTTATCACCTGGTCGAAACGATGATTCCAACTCCGAGAAGCTTGCTTAAGTCCATAAATGGAACGCTTAGGCTTGCATACTTTCTTAGGATGTTCAGGATCTATGAAACCTTCGGGTTGCACCATGTACAACTCTTCCTCCAAATAACCGTTTAAGAAGGCGGTTTTCACACCCATTTGCCAAATTTCATAGTCATGAAATGCGGCAATCGCTAAGATTATCCGAATGGAACGTAGCATGACTACAGGTGCAAAAATCTTATCATAATGCAATCCGTGCACTTGAGTGAAACCTTTTGCCACTAGTCATGCCTTATAGGTATATTGTTGCGCGTCTACAGAACGCTTTATTTTGTAAAGCCATTTGCACTGTAGAGGTTTTACCTTATTAGGTAAATCAACAAGATCTCATACGTCATTCTCATACATGGAGTCCATCTCGGATTGCATGGCTTCGAGCAATAGCTTTGAGTCGGAACATGCCATAGCACCTTTATAGGTAGCGGGTTCATTACTCTCTAGGAGCAAAACGTCATTCTCCTCGACCATACCAATGTATCTGTCCAGAGGATTAGAGACTCTACCCGACCTCCTAGGTTCCTCCGGAATATTAACCGTATCATCAGTTGGAAGAATAGCTTCCTCCATCTGTTCCTCGGTTGTTGGTTCTGGAATCTCCGACAGCTCGAAGGTTCTATTACTTGTCGTGTTCTCGAGAAATTCTTTCTTTAAGAACGTCGCACTAGCCGCAACAAAAACTCGATGTTCGGTAGGCGAATAGAAGTAATGACCAAATGTTCCTTTTGGATAACCTATACAGTATGTCTTGACCGATCGCGGGCCGAGCTTATCCTCCTGTCTCCACTTGACATAAGCCTCGCAACTCCATACCCGAATAAAGGACAAGTTAGGGACCGTTCCCTTCCACATTTCATATGGAGTCTTGTCGACAGCTTTAGTCAGACTTCGGTTAAGTATAAGAGCAGCTGACAAAAGAGCAAAACCCCATAATGAATCAGGCACTACCGTGTGACTCATCATGGATCGAACCATATCAAGTAAGGTTCGATTTCTCCGTTCGGACACACCATTTAATTGAGGTGTTCCAGGTGGAGTTAACTGCAAAACGATTCCACAGTCTTTAAGGTGTTGATCAAACTCATTTGAAAGATATTCGCCACCCCGATCTGAACGGAGTGCTTTAACCTTTCTACCCAGTTGGTTCTCAACCCTGTTCTGGTATTCCTTGAATTTCTCAAAGGACTCACTTTTATGCTTCATCAAGTAGACATATCCGTATCTACTCAAATCGTCCGTGAAAGTGATAAAATATCTATAGCCATCTCTAGCGGTAATTGACATAGGTCCACAAACATCAGTATGTATGAGTCCTAATAGGTCACTAGCGTGCATTCTAACACCTTTGAAGGAAATTCGAGTCATTTTGCCAATGAGACATGATTCACACGTGCCATATGTAGAAAATTCGAATGCGGGAATAGTCCCATTATCGACGAGTTTCTTTACGCGTTTCTCATTTATGTGTCCCATTCGACAATGCCATAGATAGGTTTGATCTTTGTCACCAACCTTTAATTTCTTATTATTCACGTGTAATACTTCCGTGGTTTGATCTAAGATGTAAATTCCATTCTTAGAAACTGCTTTGCCATAAATCATTTCATTGAAAGAGAAAATACAGCTATAATCCTTTATTGAAAATGCAAATCCGTCTTTATCGAGTACGTAAACAGAAATGATGTTCTTAGATAAACTAGGTACATAGTAACAGTTATTTAAAAATAACTCAAACCCACTAGGGAGCTGGATTACTTATGTTCCTTTGGAGACTGCAGCAACTCGTGCTCCATTTCCAACTCGCATGTCCACATCACCCTTTCCGAGAGGTGTGATGTTCTTTAGGCCCTGCAAATGATTACACAGATGAGAACCACAACCAGTATCAAGTACCCAAGTTCTGAAACTTGCATGGTTAATCTCAATCATATAAATATAAGATGACATACCAACAGGAACGACGCGGCCTGCTTTTATGTCCTCACAGTAGATGGGACAGTTCCTCCTCCAATGTCCAGTCTTGTGACAATGGTGGCACTCAATTTCACCGCCCTTGCTCTTTGCCTTGCCATGTGAGCCACTAGTCTCACCAGGCCAACTCTTACCATTTCCTGGCTTCTTGAATTTTTGCTTACCTACAGTTAGGTCGCCTGGAGCTTTGCCCTTACCTTTACCCTTGTTGGAAATCGTGAGAACATCCTGCTTCATGCTCCCACTCAATTTCATATCTTTCTCAGTCTGTACGAGAAGGGAGTGTAGCTCATGAGGACTCTTTTTCAAGTCATTCATGTAGTAGTTCGCCCTGAAAAGGGCAAAACCATCGTGAAGAGAATGAAGCATACGGTCAATGACTATGCTCTCACTGATTTTACAATCAAGTGCCTCTAATTTCTCGACATTCTCAATCATGTTAAGAATGTGTGGGCTAACCGGTTGGCCCTTTTGGAGTTTCGTATCAAAGAAGCGACAGGTATGCTCATAAGTAACGATTCTCGGTGCTTTTGAGAACTCGTTAGTGAGCGTGGTGAAAATCTTGTTTGCACCTTGGGCAATGAAGCGTCTCTGCAAATTGGTTTCCATTGCAAAGATGAGTACGTTCTTTATTGCACCCGCTTCCATAACGAAATCACTATAAGCAAGTGACTCGTTAACTCCCGCATTGGGTCCTGGGTTTACCGGTATTGGCTCAGTTAAGTACTTGAGCTTACCGTCGATAATGGCAAGCATTCCGTAGTGCCGCCTCCCGATCGCAAAGTTGGACCCATCATTCTTCAGTCGCGTGTACTAATTCATGTTGTCCATAAAAACTTTTAGCCAGGACTCGCGTCCAAGTATGGCACTTGGCATTGGGATTTCGTTATTTCCAGCCATTTGTTGTAACAGTAATATAAACGTGTTCTACACTGCGAAAAGAAAAATAAATAATAAGCATGTGCATCGATTTTAATTTAAGTCTAATGTAATACAGTTATAACGCGAAGACTCATGCATTTATACAATTGACCTTCCTCAAGAATTATATAAATGATCCCAAGACTCAATTATCTGTAAATTGATAAGCCAACCTTTTGGCTAATTCTACTGTTAGAATTCTTGGTCGAGAAATTTCTGTAAATTCTATCTTTAGTCCATCATAATCACGAGAAACTCTTCGGACTATAATGTTGAGATAAACTAAGTCAACACAAACTACTTACCCAACGTAGAAGGGGTCATATTATGCCTACCGACGAAGAAAGGATTCATAGTTGTTTGCCCTTAGAAAGACTAGTCTCAATTTCCGTTTTAGAGGAAGATCCCATCAACTTTATTTTAATTCATTTTAAGTGAACTAATATCTAGCATGCGTGAATGAATAAACTAAGGTGATGGCTTAATAAACATGTGACATCTGTATGTCTATGAAAACTAACATACAACCTATATGTGTCAATTTTCATGCATTTTAGTAGGTGGTTTGGTTTTAGGCGGAATATGATGCATTAACTAGCATGTGAATGAAAAGTAATAAGAACGGTAAAATGTAAAACAAAATAAGGTCCTAGTGTGGCCTATCCTATCAAAATGTACATTAATACAACTTTGGAACCCATCCATGGACCCGAGAAGCTTGTCTTGATGTTCTATCTTGATCCATGTAGCGGGAGGGTAGTGAGCTCCAATCTCCATCTTTAGTCTTCTCAAAAATTACAATTTAAAATTACATAATTAACCTATTTACATTCTAATTTCAAAACCGTAATAAATAAAGAAAACCAAAACGGAGATACGAGATCTCAAATTACATTAAAAATTATGTTCCCATCATTAAGAAAACATAATTTGACTAAGGCCACACTGGGTATTACAAATTACAACCGATTGCAAAAATACGTAAACAAAACCATTCAACGATTCATTCAACTAAAAAAAATGCATCAACTAAAATAAGTTAAACATGCAAGACATAATTCTTTAATTATATAGATTAATTTTATCCAAACCATCTATTTAATTGATCAAATTAAGTGACAATTCCTCAATTAATCACATTAATTTTAATCATAATTCACATTAAGCTTCTAATATGAATTTAATCCACTCATTCTTTTAAACCTCTTTATAATAATTAGGTATCTATGAATTATGAACCGCTTCACAATAATTAATTGGCCAAAAACAACAAAAAAAACAAGAAAAAATTCTTTATTCAAAAATGCTCTCGGCATGACAAGAAGATAAAAAACAAGTTTTTTTTTCTTTTTCGGCAAAACACAAAAAAAAAAACAAAAACAGCCCGTTTATTTTCTTAAAACACGGTTTTTCTGTAAAAACCGAAACAAAACAATTTTTTTTTTTTATTTGCCAGTACGTGAACAGTAACAGAAACAAATTTTTTTTTTTTTTTTTACTTTTCACGGCTGGAAAAACGAAACAACAAAAAAAAACAGAAACCCTAATTTTTTTTTTGTGTCTCGACTGGGAAAAAAATTAAAACAGCCCCAAATTTTTTTATCAATTCGGCATTATGCCCTAATTGCAAAAACATGATACTGAGGAACAAAAAATCGTTTATTGTTGCTATTAACAAGATTGGCATATTCATCTTATAATTTAAACATGTAAATTTATGAAACATGATTCTAACCAACAATTTAGAACTATTTATGCCAAAAACATTATAGCAAAAAAACAATTTATCATCAACAATTAGACGATTTCCATTTACATTATGATTTAATCCTCATTAAACATAACATCTACAAATTTATCATATGATTATTTTAACTGATTAAAACAACAATATGAGAAATCAAAATGGAAATAAATCATCAAACAAAAAGAAAAAAACGGATGAAAAAAAAATTTCCTCGGCCAAAAAAAACAGCCGAACCCTTTTTTTTTCTTTTTTTCGAAACCCTAAAATTGTTTGCATCCAATTTTATGAAAATCATCAAAATAAAATTCGTGGCCTTGGCTCTGATACCACTTGTGGGATTTATCTGTATGCAACCCTTTAACTTTAAGGATTATAACGAAATTTATAATGATGAAAACTAGTCATAAAATAAATTGCATAAACAAAAGTAGAGAAGAGATGAAGAATCAACCTTCGATCCTAGAAAATTCGGCCTAAGAACAATATCGCAATGATATTCGCCTATTAGTTGCACCCAAGATGCTCCGAGAAATGCCCCTCAAATTGCTAGAATGAGATCCCCAATTTTCTGTAAAATTATTTATGGTTTTTGTGTTTTTCTGATGAGAGAGGAGGCTAGGTTGAAAAATTAGGTTCGAAAAATATATGCTCCCTCACTCCCTTTAAAACGTGTATAAGGAGTGATGAGGGTCGATTTTTCTTTTTCATTTTTTTTCGGCCCATCTCACCGAATAATAAGAGGAGTTTTTTTTCTCTTATTTTCTGTTTTTCTAAAATTATATATAATGTGTACATTTTATTAATTGTCATACATGTTGTCCCGTTTTAATAAGTCCATACATAATTGATTGTAGTCGATTTATTAAGTCCCGACAACATATATTATAACAATCTCGTGTAAAATATACTTTAACTATAAATATCGCATATTTATAATTAGCTAATTAAATATAACCGATTACATTTAATTACGAATTAACATATTAATGCGTCCAAGCTAACATTATATACAATAATTAAATATAACTTACTATATTCAATTTACGAATTGTGATTAATTGTCTCTAATATTATTTAATCGGCATTAAATAATCGTCTCATCAACACATTGACTAACTGTTTAGTCATATAAGGCATCAATGTGATTACATTTCCATAATCACATCTCTCAAACACATCCTTTAGGTGTGACTTTTAGGGATCAGTTGATCACCGCCATCTGTATGATAATAACGTCAAACTTTCTAGCAAGTCAACCGTTATTAGGTAATTAGTAATCAACTAATAAAATACGAAGTATATCCTTGTGAACCTATAAGAGATTTATAAATGTTATCACACTAATTTGTGGAGGACACAAGCTCCAACACTTCTTCTACAAATAACAGCTTTAAAACATCAAGGACAAGAATTGAAACATTAAATGCGCTCCAGTACATTACATTCTGTCCAGAAGAAAAGAAACCTAAAGTAGGACAAGTATTCGAAACGCTAGAATCAGCAGAGTTATTCTACAAACAATATTGTACAATCTGTGTGTTTACGCCAAAACTTGCAACAACAAAAACGATTAAAGGTAATGAGTTACCAAACAGTTTTGCATTAAGGAATGGTGTCTGTAATAGGCAAGGTGTAAAGGAAAGTAGGAAAAGGAAAAACTGCGATCGACATCGATCATCGATCATCTGCTGAGAATGATGCGAGAATCGATCACGATGTGATGAGACATAAGCCGTGTGAGGCCGATTACAAGAATTGTTGTAGTGCATTAGTGCAGTTTAAATACCAAGAAAATGGAACTTATATTGTTTCCAGATTTGATGAAGCGCATAACCATCCACTTGCTTCGCCTGAATCTACAATATTCTTGAAAGGAAACCGAAAAATAAAAGAGGTGCAGTAACAATTTGTCACAAAGGTAAAGGTGCTAAAACTAGGTGGTGTGAAAGCCTATAGAGGTTGGAAGGAGCTGTGTGGAGGTTACGACAACATTGGTGCTACTGAGGTTGATTTCAAAAACTTTGTTAGGGACATAAAAACCTACATTGGTAATTTTGATGCGCAAATGTTTGTTGAAAATCTTATTGGGAGAAAAGACACATGCAGTTCATTTTACTTTGATTTTATCGTAGATGAAAACAAGTGCCATTTCGAGTGTTTTGGGCGGATCGATCTGCATAAAGAACTACATGATGTTCGGTGAGGTGTTATCAGCAGATGCCACATATGGAACAAACAAGTACGATATGGTGTTTGTGCCTTTCACAGGAGTTGATCACCACAAAAGGTGCATAACCTTTGGAGCTGGGTTGATAGGTGATGAAAGTATTGAGTGTTACACATGGTTGTTCAAGACATTTTTGGAAGCAATGGGCAGGTGCCAGCCGAGAATTATAATTACTGATCGGGACAAATCAATGAAGTCGGTAGTCCCGGAAGTGTTTAAGGACTCAACACACAGACTGTGCATGTGGCACATAATGAAGAAACTAAGAGAAAAACTCAGTTATCAACTGTTTCAAGATGAGGATTTTAAGACCAGACTCAATAGGTGTGTTTGGAACAACCAACTTGAGCCTGATGAATTCGAAGAACAATGGGAGAAGATAATGACTGATTATCAACTTGTAGAACACGAGTGGTTTTCAGATTTGTACCATCTCAGGGAACAGTGGATCCCTGCCTATTTTAAAGATGTTTCCATGTCTGGCTTTGATGAGGGTTACTTCTAGGTCTGAGAGTGAAAACAGTTTCTTTGACAGGTTCCTCACACCTCATTTGACCCTTGTTGAGTTTTGGTTGTGCTATGAGAGTGCCTTGGAAGCACAAAGACACAAGCAGTCCAAGTTGAACAGTGACAACAAACACTCTGAAATCCCACGGAAAACAAAGTCAAACCTTGAAGTCTATGCTTCTGAAATGTACTCGCACAACATTTTCAAAGACTTCCAAACAGAATTGGTTGCAGCTTTATCTGATTGCCATTTTAAAGATATGGAGAAGATTGATGAGACAAAAATATATATTCTAACAGACTTGCAGATACCAAATAAGTCATGGAACGTAACATATTCACCAGATAACATGGAGATTACTTGTTCCTGTTCTATGTTTCAGAGAATGGGCTTGTTGTGCAGGCACTGCCTTTGGATTCTACACAACCAAGATTTTCAGAAAATACCAGAACAGTACATAATGCAAAGATGGACAAAAGCTGCAATGAGTAAGCCTGTCTTTGATAAAGATGGCAAATTGATAGATGTCTCTCAAAAGTTTTCTGACCGGAAAAGTTTGAGTACTGAGTTGTGGCAAGAGGTTTATTCTTGTGTTAGCGTAGCTGAGTGTGATGATAACGACATGAAGCTTTTGATTGAAAAACAGAGAGATATTAGGTTGGATATAATTAGTAACAGAAGTGTTCCAGCAAAGAAGAAAGACAAGATGAAAGAAATAGAAAAGTACGTGGGCTGCAAAATACCTGAGAAGTTTGTGATTCATGTTCCTAAAAATCTAAAAACAAGGGTAGGACCAAGGGCAAGAGAAATGAATCACAAATGTTAAAAGCCCTAAAGAAGAGAGGAAAAGAGAAGAGGTACTGCAAAACATATGGCCGCCAAGGACACAACTCTAGGACTTGCAAAGAAACAAACCATCTGACAGGTATGTATAATTTGGTTTCTAGTTAAAGCATATTATATTAGTGTTAAATAATTATTAAATTATACAAGTATAGTGCATAGTGTTTACCTTCCAAAATCATCACTCTTATATGGAGGCACATAAGCTCTTTGTGCAATGAACATTATGGTTGTTCTGAAGGCACATATGAGAATTTCAGCAATGTATATTTGGTTAACATTAAATGTATATCAATTTAGTTGTTCATTTTGGCCATTTTCTCCTTATAAAATATAATATTTAATTTACATTTTGTTGCATATTCACCAAAAACTACCATGAAGAAGACGACGATGAAGGAGATGAATCTGATGATGTGGAGGACGACGATGAAGAAAATGAATCTGATAAAGAAGTGGAAGGTGCAAATTTTTGATTCAAGGATAGACATCCGTAATATACACTACAATAACATTCTTAAAGGCTTGTATGTACAATTCGATTTTACTGCCAAAGTACATTACTCTTATAGGGAAAGTATATTACATTTGTATTAAAGGATCATTATTGTTGTTCTGCAAGGAACATTCTTAAAGGCTTGTATGTACAATTCGATTTCACTGCCAAAGTACATTACTCTTATAGCCAAAGTATATTACATTTGTATTAAAGGATCATTATTGTTGTTCTGCAACGAACATTCTTAAAGGCTTGTATGTACAATTCGATTTCACTGCCAAAGTACATTACTCTTATAGCCAAAGTATATTAAATTTGTATTAAAGGATCATTATTGTTGTTCTGCAGGGACATCATCAACTTGATTGGAATTGTTTTCCCAGAGTACAATAATTTTAAGGCATTTTGCACAATAAACATTATTGTTGTTCTGCAAGAACATAATAAACTTTATTGAAATTTGTTTCCGGAATATAACACTCTCTTGAATTAAAAATTTTTCAAACTTTAGGTTGTTCGACTCGCAGCTTCCTCAATATATTTTACATTACTCACACACATGTCACAAACGAAACTAAAAAAGTTTTTACGGCTTCAATTCAGCATCTTCCTCATCTTCATCGTCGTATTCTTCCTATGGCAGTGGGTTTGAACAGAAATCCATTTCCTTCTTTAGTACAGCATCAAAACATACATTGCCTTATGTTGAAATCATATATGAAATGTATTTCTTCCGCAGAATCAGTAGGGGAGCATCCTAGGAAAGTAAAGAAAACAAGGGGTTAGAACATGTACAAATGTGTACTGAATTATGTATTAAAAATAATTGTATTACTTCTGAAACTCACATCGTCTTTTTTAAGCCTACAGGTCCAATTTAGATTACCCTTAAATGTCTCCATATGTCTCATAACGTAAACACCACAATCAGTCTTGTTTCTCCACTTCATCTTTGCAAGAATAGGCTGCAGTTTTTTTATGAGATCAATTTTTACTTTTGAAACACCGATGTCTTTCAATTATTCTGCTAGAACATTACGCTGGCGGAGAAGGGGGGGAAGAAAACATTAGGACACTAATAATTATGAGCTACAATATCACAAAAATAAGAAAATTAAGACAGGCACAAAATTTTTCGGGAAGGTACACTCTATGTAAAGTCATTGTACATTCACAATAATGAATAGGAACAGCATGTAGTGCTGTTAAGCAAAAGAGAGCATAAAATCTTACAAAAGACAGTGGTCAATCGTGGAAAAATTCTTCTGGTTTTCCGTCACGATGCACATTATCAATGATGATGAACTTATACTTGTTGCTGTCAATGACTAGTAAATGGTAATGCCTTTTATATATAAATGGGAAGAAGAACTGTAGATTTTAAAAGATTTAATTAGGCAACAAGCAAATTAAATATAACATGCAGAAAGAGTGTATATTGTCGATGCTAACCAAATCAATTCTATCTGGGTTAACCGAGAATTGGGTAAACTCTTCTTTCATTATATCCTTAATCACCATAAAATTTTCAACAGTGTCCAGTTCTCCTTGAAGAATCATCTGTATGCAAGACAAGTAAAGTTTCTGATGTTAATCAAGGGAAAAAAACATTACAAAATTTACTTGTTGAAATAAGTTTATATAAATATTTGACTTACACACACAGTTGTGGTGAAAAAAAATCGATATGGCTCTGAAGAGTTTCTTCTAGATTCCTTGGTATTCAAAAGTTTTGCCCAACAATCGATCACATCACTCGTTAAATACTTAGATTGTCATAGCGTTGCCATTTTAATACGCCGAAGAGAAATTTCACCCACATGCACAAGAAGTTCCTTGGTTCAGGACTACCAGTGTTAACTCAAAACAGGATACAGAACATTTTAAATTTAAATATTGTACATTAGTAGAGATATATATATATATATATATACCTGGTTAAATCGATATGTTTTCCTCTACTATATGACACATAATCAGCAATGCAATTCTGAAAGTCAGTAAGAGGAGTAATAATCCATGTATCCGTGCTTAGTAAATTACGATTTGCAAGGATGTTCAGAGACTCTGGTTGACTTCTTTCATGTTCATGAACATTTTCATTGCTGATGACTTTGCCCTTGGTAGTGTCACCACTGTCATGCAGATTATGCTCATTTGTACTCTTGTCGTTTGTATTACTCACATCTGTCATGCTGTCATTATTCTCACAAGCATTATAACCATCTGGTATATTCCCTTATGTACAACCTACCTCCATTGTTCTCTTCTTAACCCTAAAAGTCTCATTGTTGTCAGGGACACCAATATCATCGATACTCTTCTCTTTCTTTCCAACTACCTCCTCTTCTATCTTCTCATCCCCAACAGTCTCATCACCCTCGTAGAATTCTTCATCAGACGAATCCAGTTTCTTTGGGAAGGGCTTCTTTTGATACTTCTTCACCTTTGTTAAAACGTCATCACAAACAATGTTGTACTTGGATGAAACCAAAGTGCAAAGATATTTGATTCTCAATATTTGAAGCCCATCCATCTACAAAAGTTAGAATATCTTGAGGATAGGTAACTTATAAACAAGAATGTGCTTTTAATACTTTAAGAAAGATCATTAAATTAAACCAAAAGTACATTTACAATTATTGGATATAAATTGTTTATAAACTTACATTATTTTTTGTCAACCCACAAGTCCAATACTGACCCCCCTTGTACGTTTCCATGTGTTTCATTGTGTAAATGTTGGAATATCTGTCCTCCGACAATAATGCGATCACAACTGTTGATCATGATGATCACATGTTTAAATCTCATTTTAAGAATACATGTGGGAAGTAATATTTTACTGTTAACTGGTCCACGCATATCGGTAATGATTGGCTGACTAGAGTTTGACATTACTGTCGTGCAACGGTGGTGATCAGTTGATCCCCTTAGGTCATACCTAAAGGGTAACACTCTTAATTGACTATTTAATTGATCGTATGACGATACGGGTTAATTAAATTACTTAAAATTGACGGACGATTTTGGAAGTAATATTTACGTATCTTATTATAATTTGATTAAATAAGATACGGTCTAAGTAATCGAATTGTTTTATTACTTAGATGAAATTATTGTTTACGGAAACATTTAAAAGGAATGAATTGATTATTATAAATACAAAATGTTGTGATTTATGACTCTGGATCCCATTACGGTACAAGTAATTATGAATTACTAGGTTAAATTTATAAGTGACATATTTTATTAATATGTTGATTTTTAATTGTTAAAAATACATTTTATATACCTAATGTCTTGAAACATGTTACATGTGACAAATTGACAAAATAATGTGTAAAATGGATTTTCCATTTTACACCATATGTGCCGAAATAAGGAGGGAGTATTAGACTTATTTTTGTGTTAATTATGTTTAGTAGAATGCATAATCATAAGTCCTAATGCATAGCCTTACATGCCTATAATTCTTGAGAAGATTTGAAGCTCATGCATTGGCCATTACCCACCCCTCCTACCCGGTTTTCCTTGTGAAAAGGGCAAGGGTCTTTTGCTCATTTTTCCCTAATATTCACTACATGCATACTACTGATTTTTCATTCATTCTAACATCTAAAAATAAAGAGTTTTAGAGAGATTATTCTTCCTTCTTCTCCCTTCTATTAACCGAAATATAAGAGACCAAATACAATTTTTGGGTCAATTTTATTTAGATTAATATTGTTCTAGTATTAATAATATTAATCTTTAAGGGGTTACTTTGGGTATTCATCTTTGGGAGAGATTCTACCCTTGAAGCTTTGTTCATCCATATTAGGAGAGCTCAAGAACAAGTGAGTAGGAGAACTCATTTGTGCCCAATAATCCGAAATTTCTATTGTAAGGAAAATGATTTCTTCTATATATTTTTCTTTGTTTGCATGCATAAGATCTAAATTAATTTTATGACTAGATTAATTGAAAAATATATGAATATGTTAAGTATAATGAGATATAGATTTATAACAAGCGGTATCAAGAGCCTTAGGTTGTTTGCATGCAAATCGGTTATTGTTTTTCCGAGTTATACGATTAACAAATAAAACTTATAAATTTGTGTTTATTATGATATATCACGAAATCAATCATGCATGTTAAATTTTCTAGTCCTAAAATGTATTTAGGATATTTTGGTTAATTTATGGATTTTATTGTTCATTTTATATAATAATGGCATTAAAATGTGATTTTATGATAAAAATGTCATTTTTGGACTAAAATTAGCTAAACTTGATTTTTCCAGTGGTTTTTGGATATTTTTTCACATATATTATCTTATGATGACCTGTAATTTGTCATAATTTTATGAGTTCTTATACTCGAAATATGGATTTTTCAAGATAAAATCGAATTTAAATGGAAAAATAGGTTAATATGAGTTATATTTCGAATCTGGTCATAGAAATTTAATATGTCGTCACATGAAATTTTACAAGATGTGTGTAAAATAATTGGCTATAATGAAGTCATTATGCATGATTTATGAATTTTTGATGAAAAATAACATAAATAGTGACTTTAATTAGTAAAAATTGCTAAAACATACTTCATTACCAAGGAAAAACGTCACATGTTGCATTTTATCACCTATTTCAGATCTAAAATTGAAAAGTTGATAAAAATAATTTTTCTCATATTTTTATGGTTATATTTGATAAATCCGATAAACCGCAACATTATTTTTCTCGATAAATTTAGAATTTTTAACCTAAGTTTTTGAACATTATTAGTGTCATGGTATTTTTCCAGAATGTTCATGAGTTTAAAATTTCAAATTTTGAATTTATTTGAAATTTTTATGATTTATTTGAAGTTTATAGCATTATATTGAAATTTTGAGTCCATTTATGAACAATTTTAAAAAATTTAAGTTAATTATTGTCAATATGTTACTAGAGACTAATTTTGAGTCCTAAGATGGTTAGGGTAATTAACTAATACATAAATATGATTTTATGTAATTTATTGTGATTTTAAAAGGTTGAATCACGCAAATCCGTAAAAACCGATTAATATACTATATTGGCTCCTTAAAGGCGATTTAGCATTAAATTGGGCATGTTCATACATATTATAATGCTTCATTTTATTTATGATTGTCATAATTTTATTTTATGTAATTTTTGAATTATGTAATTTTGCTTAGTATGGCCTTAGTTTTTTAATTGGTATTGCCCGAAATGTATGGGAATATCGATTTGGTTGTAATATATTGTGATCTCGTATCACCGTTTTGTAATTTAATAGATTTATTTTATTTTAATTACAAATGTATAATAGGAAATTATGTAATTTGTTATGTAATTTATTTATTCCGGAGATCCTTGAAGACGGTGTCACTCGAGAAGGCGATCCATTAAAGACGGTGTTACCTCGAGATGCGTGCCAAAACCGAAGTTCAAAGGACCAATGGAGTTGGTTTCCGAATTTGTAATAGTTTATTAGATTTACTATTTTAGGAAGGCCATACTAGGATTTATTTTTATGCTTTGCATTTTATTTATATATTGCATGCATCGCTAAATCGCCATAACTAAAACATGCATTGTCATTAAATCGAGTATATCGACCGTGTAAATTACAATTATCGTAGTTCACCGCTTTAGTTCACTTAAAACGTGATAGATAATAAATTGACATGATCTCTCGCTAAAATAAACAATTGAGACTTAGCCTTACCAAAAAGTAGAAACCATGAAAACCTATTTCGTGAGGGAGTGCGCTTGGCCACACCGGGGTACAAACCTTGTTACGTAGGGGAAGCGGGTGATAAATGTCTATCCACCGAATTCATGTTGATAAGGGATGAATCGGCTACACCGTGCCCAAGTTAATGTGGATTTGGATCATGGACACATTTATTCGAAATTTGGGTTGAACTCAACAAAAGTATTGACAAGGGATGAATCGGCTACACCGTGCCCTTGTCGGATGTGTTTTGGTCTAAAGATAAATGTTAATGTAATTTTATCGACCAAGAGTTCTAAAATTAGAATCGATTAAAGCGTTAATCCACTTAGTTATATTGATAAGGGATGAATCGGCCACACCGTGCCCAAGTTAATATGAATTTGGATCTTGGAATCATTTATCAAGTTGGGTAGAGGTCACTAGATAAATGCAATAAAACTTGTTTAAATTAAATTTTACGAGTATCATGAAAACGACATATGTTTTATTCCTTCTATTTTTCGTTTTGTAGACCGCATTTATTTCCCATAACAAATGGCCACTCCAAACACCAACGCCACACCCCTCACTAATGCTTCATGGCTTCGATCCTTCATGGATCGTTGTAAACTTGAAAAGAATGGGTCAAATTTCTCCGATTGGGACGCCCAACTCATTTTAGCCGCCCAAGGTGACGACAAGCTTCGTTAGCTCACCGAGGCCTCTCCACCCGAACCTAATGCTATGTCGAGTGCCGCTACTAGGGAAGCATATGAGGCTTACCACAAAGAGTCCGCCGCAATGAAAAATGTGTTGATTTTTGCGATGGAGGTGGATCTCCAAAGGAGAGCCCTTAAAATGGGCACCGCTAATGAAATCTGTTCCAAGCTTGTGACAATGTTTTCACAAACTCCGAGGATTGTCCAATATGAGGCGGCCGCGGCATTCTTTGATCTCGACTTTAAGGAGGGCCAAAAGGTTAGCCCTCACGTGCTCAAATTAATGGAGCTAGTCGAGACTTTGAAGATTTAAAAGGTTGAAATCCCCAAAGAACTCATTGTAGATAGGATTCTACACTCCTTATCCAAAGTCAAGGCATATGTTCAATTCCGGGTGAATTTTAACATGCAAGACAATGAGGTGTCTCTTGAAGAGTTGCACAAGTTACTTGTGCAAGCCAAAAGAGACATGGGGTTAAATGTTAACCCACCTAAGGATGTGCTTAACATAAGCACCAAGAGCAAGGGGAAATTCAAGAAGAATGGGAAGAAGGGTAAGAAGCAAGCTCCCACTTTCACCAAGGCTAAGACTTTTGAAGCTAGTACTTCCAAAACCAAGAAGGGTCCTCTTGATAAATGCCATTATTGTAATGGTGTTGGAAATTGGAAAAGGAATTGTTCCAAGTATCTTGGTGACATCAAAGCTGGAAAGATCACTCCAGTAGGTAAATGACTATCCTTTCTTTTATGTTTCTAATTCAACTATGGTATTGTGATACAAAGTTGGGATAATGTATCCCCTTTTTATTGTAAATAGGGCCTCCGCCAAGCAAGGACAAGGGAAAGGAAAAGCAAGCTTGAGAAATCATCAAGAAGCTAGGAGTAGCTTCCATAAAGCTTGGCTTTTTATTGTCTTATTTTAATTTATGTTTCGTATTTTTAGAACTATTTTGATTTCCGTGTTCGACATGGAAATAGTTGATCCTTTCTAAATAATTGCTGTATCTTGGATTATGGTGGCTTGGTTTGCAACCCAAGTAACCCGTTTTATCGTATTTTTCCTTTGTTCTAAAAATTCGTCTTTATATGCTTGCACATGAAACATATGAATATCCACTTAAAGTGATCTAATAGACAACTATAATGATGGGATTCATTATATGTCCACAAGCTTAAGGCTTGTGTATGATCAATTATAAAGTGATATTGATTTGATGAACTCTCTTAAAGGAATGTCAATCACCAAGTACACCTATCTAATCTAAAACTATTAGTCAATTTATGAGACAGTCCTCCTTATACTTCAAAATCATTATTTGTGTCTCATAAGCTATCTTTGAATCTCTAGTGTATTTATTCTAATGATAGAGTGGGAGAAAAATGTAGACACAAAGAACACAAAGCAAATTTGTATACTTGAGTAAATGAGATCTACGAAAGAAAGAATGATTTGTATACCTATATAGATAGTGTACACGAATAGATGAGATCTATGGTCTCGAATAGATGAAATCTACATGACAAAAGGGACCAAGTGAAGTAATCAAAATATTATGTTCTCAAGATAACTACACGAGGAGACCAAAAGAAATTTTGGAAGAAGAATGACTAATGTAAAGTATTATCAAGAGATTTGGCTAGTATATGAACGACTTTTGACCAATAGTTTAAATATTGATATTTACTTAAGAGCCTAAATGAAACAAAGTTGCGTCCTCGAAAGTAAATGTGATTTATGACTAAAAGTTGCAAAGAAAGATATGCCGATATCTACAAAAGCTAAATAAATTGATAACCACGCTAGTGTCATTACTTAACCTCATTATGAAAATGAAATGGTTAAACCTCCTTCCGAAAAGGGTATTTTGAGAAGGACGTGCATTAAATGAAATACGCATTTAAATAATGACATTTGCTACGCATCATTATTAAAATGAATGAGTTAGAGATTAAAATCTCTTTCCATAAGTTTAAGACTGAAACCATTTCAAAATACGCATTTTGAAAGGATATGCTGGGAACATATATGGTTTTATCTTAATAACTTGGCAAAGCAATATATATTTCATTTTTTGAAATGTTTCGATTGAGTAGTCAATTACGAGACATGTGGAATTACGTGGGAGTTGGAAATTATCATTTGAAGTTATGGAATTTAGTGGGAGCAATCATCTTGTAAAGATTTATAACTCATTACTCATTAAGAATGACGAGCTAATAATATCTTTCACAAAGAAGTATTTGAGTTTTCAATTCTGGATGAAAATGGACTATGATGAATCCAAACACATCATGAAATGGTGGATAAGTATTGAGATATACACATCGAATCAACGAGAAACGTAGGTTATTCATGTCAATGAAAATGGAATTGCCATTAGCAGTCATGGTCATTCATTGAACCTAAGAATGGTTGATCACATGATTATAAATTACTAATGTTTCTGCCATTAGAATAATCATTCACATGTCCAATAATGAATCATATGCATAAGAACATGATGATTCATTGACAAGTCATAGAAGAATCGTCATGAATTCTTGAGGAGAACTAATGAGCGATTCCAGTATTGGACAGAACACTCTGTTATGTGACAAGAGGTTGCACATATTGAAGTTCGAACACACATAAGGATTTATGAAATTCCTAAGCTATTCAAGCAAAAGGGAGAAATAAGAAGTTTTGAAGGATACTTAGTTAAAGTAAGAAGTTACTCAAAACTAATATTTTCTAATATGCTAGGACTTGTGAGAAGTGCTAGGCTAATCACCTTGACAATTGTTGCAAGACCCTACAAAACGTATACCTATTACATTGTGAGTTGATAGAACACTTGACCAGTGCAAGTTATATCATCCAGCACAAATTGGATGGTTATGTGATAAACAACAAGAAAGTTCTTTCAAGATAAAGAACCCAAACCTAGGTTGGGAACCTGTACGTGTACTTGTAAGGTTCATGCTATGAGAGATAACACGAATATAAAGGAAAATAAAATACAAGAAGTATGAACACATGGACACATGGTATGTTAAACTTCTATTGCAATCGACTAGTGTTTAAACACTTACGATATACATCACAAGGTTGTAATATGGTATTGACTACCCGAAGATGATGTCGACATTCGTCGTTTGAGTTATTATTAACTCACCTTATACCTTGTTACATCCAAACGGGTTGTAGAGACAATTGAACCCCGTTAAAGTGAACACGGATTAGCATTGTATTCGCCCATAGTTACTTAGATGAGGTGACGTCTCGAAGTGACTAGAGTGTGATGCGATTGATGGCAAGTTCAAGTGCCATGGAGTCATGTGTAATGACTAGTCGATCACATAGGCAGACTGTTAGGAACACTTTGTCGGGCCTTATGACCGCTTATAGAGTTTTGGCAAATTTATATAGCCTGGTCGTGGCGAGAACTACTATAGTATTCTAATGAGTCGATTCTTTTGACTAAAGACTATTCGCCTAAGATGGCACAGTTTCAGATTAACTTTGATTTGTGTTACTACGACCTTCGTAAATGGGGTCAAATGGGCATATTTTGGGTTATGATGGTTGTGGCTAGTCGAAGGGAATAAGTGCGATAGGAATTGTCCACCCCTTGTCGGGGTTATAACAATATCTCAGGGCCACTCGAGGAGTAATGAATTGGAAATGCGTGGTACGCTCGGCAGATATCTATGGTAGATAAATCCGGTCAATCGGTTGTTCTCGGATCGAGGAAACCACTATCAATATGATCACTTGCACGTACGACCTGAAAGACACCTTACATTGAGTGGGAGATAGTAATAGGACAAGAGAATTGGTGACGCACACTGGTCGAGGACAAGTGGGAGATTGTTGGAATATGTGTCCTCCGACAATAATGCGATCACAACTGTTGATCATGATGATCACATGTTTAAATCTCATTTTAAGAATACATGTGGGAAGTAATATTTTACTATCAACTGGTCCACACATATCGCTAATGATTGGCTGACTAGAGTTTGACATTCGTCGATGCGACGGTGGTGATCGATTGATCCCCTTAGGTCATACCTAAAGGGTAACACTCTTAATTGACTATTTAATTGATCGTATGACGATACGGGTTAATTAAATTACTTAAAATTGACGGACGATTTTGGAAGTAATATTTACGTATCTTATTATCATTTGATTAAATAAGATACGGTATAAGTAATCGAATTGTTTTATTACTTAGATGAAATTATTGTTTACGGAAACAATTAAAAGGAATGAATTGATTATTATAAATACAGAATGTTGTGATTTATGACTCGGGATCCCATTACGGTACAAGTAATTATGAATTACTAGGTTAAATTTATAAGTGACATATTTTATTAATATGTTGATTTTTAATTGTTAAAAATACATTTTATATACCTAATGTCTTGAAACATGTTACATGTGACAAATTGACAAAATAATGTGTAAAATGGATTTTCCATTTTACACCATATGTGCCGAAATAAGGAGGGAGTATTAGGCTTATTGTTGTGTTAATTATGTTTAGTGGAAGGCATAATCATAAGTCCTAATGCATAGCCTTACATGCCTATAATTCTTGGGAAGATTTGAAGCTCATGCATTGGCCATTACCCACCCCTCCTACCCGGTTTTCCTTATGAAAAGGCCAAGGGTCTTTTGCTCATTTTTCCCTAATATTCACTACATGCATACTAGTGATTTTTCATTCATTCTAACATCTAAAAATAAAGAGTTTTAGAGAGATTATTCTTCCTTCTTCTCCCTTCTCTTAACCGAAATATAAAAAACCAAATACAATTTTTTGGTCAATTTTATTTAGATTAATATTGTTCTAGTATTAATAATATTAATCTTTAAGGTGTTAATTTGGGTATTAATCTTTGGGAGAGATTCTACCCTTGAATCTTTGTTCATCCATATTAGGAGAGCTCAAGAACAAGTGAGTAGGAGAACTCATTTGTGCCCAATAATCCGAATTTCTATTGTAAGGAAAATGATTTCTTCTCTATATCTTTCTTTGTTTGCATTCATAAGATCTAAATTAATTTTATGACTAAATTAATTGAAACATATATGAATATGTTGAGTATAATGAGATATAGATTTCTAACAGTAAATACCACAGTCAACAACATTTTGATGGTTTCTCCAAGGCATTTTCAATACAGCAGGCTCCATTGCTCTTACTCTTTCCTTCAAATCACCAATGTCATTGAAATATTCTGTCAAAGCATTACGCTGCATGAAAAAATTCAGATCAAACTGTCTAGAGAGACCGTGCAAAAAAATATGACATTGTAAAAGAAAAAATAACCAATGAAAGGCAACTGAACAATTACCATATTCCAAGGTTTGTTTCCATAACGAGTTTTTGGGGTTTCATCATGCTGTTGATTATCAAGAATGACAAACTTGTTCTTCTCCATATTGAATACGAACAGGTAAAAATGCTTGTCGGATATTATTGGGAAAAAAAACTGTTTTATATAAGAAAATATTAGAAGATACAACAGACATAAAATTTCTTACGAGAGTAAATTAGCAGCAGAAAACACTATGTATTGACTATATATATTGTTTGAGCTAACCATATCAACTTTTGTCACATCAATAATCCCAACATGATTTAACTCATTTCTAAAATGCCTCTTGAATACTTCCAATTGTCTTTCAAATTTGAATTCTTTCCTTTGCCCTTGAAATGCTTCTTTGCACACACGAGAACATAATATTCTTCTATTAATATACACTTGTATAACATAAAATTATTGTAATATAGAATGAAATAAAATTTTACATACAAATACGAGGGTTGAAGCAAAGAATCGACGTGGTGCTGAAGATTTTCTTTCAAGTTCATTGAAATTCACGTGGTGACCAACAATCAACCCCAAAGATCTGCTATATACCGAGGTGGTTTTAGAGATGCAAAAAGATATCGGGTACCCATGACATTCTTAAACTCAAAGAGCTTCTCCTTTGGTTCGGACGTTACACAAAACAAGTCGAGTTAATTACACATATGTACATTATATTTATTAATAATGCACATAATACCCAAACAAAATGTACAGAATGATTAAATAAAAGAAACATAATGAGTATAATAAAATATACCTAGCAAGAACAGTGTGTTTTCCCTTGGTGTAGTAGACGTAGTCAGCAATACAGTGCTGAAACTCGGATGGCTCTGTACATAGGTCAGTGTCTCCTGTTAGTAAATCAAGTTCAGTACTAATATCTAAGCTTGGATTGGGATTGGTTGCCTTGGGTTCTTCACTATAACCTTCAGATAACATGCTATATACAAGGGTATTTATAAGATTATCCGTATTGGCTTCTTCCTCATTCTCCCCGTCACTATTAACATAAAGATGGTTCGAATCATTTCGTACATTCTTGTCATCATCAGACGTTTTGTTTTTGTCACACTCCCCTTCTGACACCTCTTTCTTGTTGTCTTCATTACCATTTTCAACTTTTTCAACTTTGTTTTCCTCAAACTCCCCTTCCGACACATGTTCCTTGTTATCTTCATTCTCATTTTCAACTGATTCAACTTTTTTTTCCTCTGACTCCCCTTTTGACATCTCTTCCTTCTTGTGTTCATTTCCATTTTCAACTGCTTCAACTTTGTTTTCCTCTGACTCTCCTTTTGACACCTCTTCCTTGTTATGTTCATTCACATTGTAAACTAATTCGCCTTCTTTTCTCAATGCACAAGGCTTCTGGAGTAGTTGAAATGTATCAAAATAAAGAACAATACACTTAAGCACCATGTTAACATAATATAACAAAAAATATGATCAACATATTTACCTTTTTGTATGTATAAAAAATCGGCCTCTTCAATGACATGCTTTCAACCTGAATATTATTTTTTAAAGTTATGTTTACATTATTCAAAGCTTAAACAACCAAAGGATGATTACTAACATCATTCTCAGTGAGAAGAACAAACATCACGGAATATCAAGCAACATTAATACCAAAAGAACTTTCACTATCCGTGAGTTTGTGCTCATTTGACAAATTGAGTAAACTAAATGCATGATCACGAGCTTCTTAGCAGTCTTGTTCTCCTTAATTATTGATGCTCCTTTTTCTAACTTAGCCTTAACAAATGATATGTTTTGAGCTAAACTAGTTATATATTTAGCAAGATCAAGAATATACTCCTCGGTGTAGTCCTTTGTTTGATGAGCATTCGACACTGTATTATCAACCACCTCCTTCATTGGTGCTTCCAACTTACCATTTCCAAACATACCGCTTTTCATCTCATCCTTCTCTCTCGATGATAACAAACTAGTAGTCCAACCTACCAACATATAATAATCACTTTCAACTTTTCGTTCCACATGAACAACGCGATCAACATAGATGACCTGCAAAAAATAAAAAATAAAAAATTAATTAGAAGAGAATGAAAACGTACCTTGCAATGTTAAATTAATTTATGAACTTCAAATATATTTTTTGAGACTTCTTACCTCCAAAAACAACAGTGGCCCGCTGAAGTGAGTCTCCTTTTCCACCCACTCAATCTTGCTTTCTTGGGGACTTTTTAACAAAAAGGAACACCAATTGTAATCTTTGATTTCATCAACGATTTCAAAACATGATGATTAACCAAAGGCTTTTGGGTGTTTCTCATTAGCAAAGAAACAGCAAACACAACAAAGTTAACCTTGAATTCATCACCACCATGATCATGATTTATCAACCAATTCTCAAACGTTTTGAGTGGAACTTGTCCATCTTTTATACCAAATTGTTGTTTCCATTTGCCATAAAACTCTTAAAACTATTCTGATTCAGTATGAGTTTTGGATAATTCAACTGTTTTAGGGCCTATTGGAAATCCAAATGTTGATCTTACATCAGAAACCTTCAAGAACAACTTCTCACCATCAAGAAGATCAATACAGTTTTGGTATGGGTTATACTACTTAATTAACCAGTACCCAAGCTTTAAAGGAACGGAACGAACTCTTAACCAAAACAGCCCACTAAATCCAATCTCTTCTAGCGCGCACCACTGTTCGTATGACAAACGTTCAATTACCTCAACTACTCCTGTAGGAGACATTCTCGTATATGCACTTTTAAACGAAGAGAAATCAAACTTCTGCTTACACTTGGAACCCAATACCATCTTATTACTTACTTTATCCTTTTGAGGACTTTCTTTCTTTGCGATAGAATGATTTGTTTATTAACGAAACAATTTGTTTCTTAACCGCAAGATCATCGTCACTTTCTTCATTTATCTTCTTTGCGAAAGATTGTATAGAGTTAGATTTACTGTTAATAGTAGCTGATTTACGCTTTCTTGTAAATGGAGCACACTCATTTTTACCATCAGTGCAACTTTCAGTTGGTGGAAAAATAAAAGTAACTTTTCTCCGCTTTTGAGATTTTTTATCTTCTTGCTCCATAGTTTGTAATAATAAAATGAAATTACAAAACAAGTAGAGATAATCAGCAGTTATCTAATTTTAAGAAATGTACATTAATCACAAATATAATGTTCTTTTATATATACTTACATTTCACCAAAAAAAAAAAAAAATAGATGATTCAGAACAATTTCTATATTAATAACAAACGGCACATTAATTTAAGCTGAATGTACATTATATTATTACCTTCAATTAAAAATCCAAAAATTAACAAGTAGAGATAATCAGCAGTTACCTAATTTTAGGAAATGTATATTAATAACAAATATAATGTTCTTTACATATTTCAGAACGGTTCCTATATTAAAAACAAACGGCACATTAATTTAAGCTGAATGTATTATATTATTACGTTCAATAGAAAATACAAAATTGACAAGTAGAGATAATCACCAGTTACCTAATTTTAGGAAATGTACATTAGTCACAAAGATAATGTACTTTTAGATGATTCGGAACAATTTCTATATTAAAAACAATACGCACATTAATTTAAAGCTGTATGAACAATATATATTATTACCTTCAATTAAAAATTCAAAATTAACAAAAACTAGAAAGTAAATGTTGAAAGAATACTTCAGAGATATAAAATTGGGGAAGAACAATGCGAATGTGTTTCTAAAGGTAGAAAAAATAATTCATGCACATTAATCCGAATGAATTTTTTAAAGAAAAAAGTATAAATATCCGAAATCAAAACATCAAAATTATCTGCATTGTTGAACAATTAAGTGATCCAAATTAAACATTATATTAGAGTTATGATAGAGAAGAAACGAAATTGAAAAGAAAATACCTTAGTATAACGAAGGAAATTGGGCGTAACATCAAAATTATCTTTGTTGTTGAACAATTCTCCTATGACAACGTCTATCTTGGTAACGTAAAACGCACCGAGCTAAAACTGGTTACTACTTTTATTTTTTTACTCCGTTTCTTTTTCTTGTAGGTAGTTAGTTACTAGTGTATTGTAAATCGTTAAAAAATAAGGGAAATGGTAAATACATTTAATACCCTAAAATAGTTAGTTAGTTAACTTGAAGCTTTGCCACTGCAGTCCCCGAAAGGGGTGGCTTACATGGTCCATGTGTTGGTGCGGGAATGCATGGGCCCGGGGGGGATTCAACCCCCTCGTCATTAAAAATAAAAAATAAATAAAAAAAAATACACCCGATGGACTGCGTAAACCCTTTTTTTATTTTTTTATTTTTTTTTTGGGGGGGGGGGGGTATCTAAAACGGGACGAGAAAGGGTTTAGGGTTGGATTAGGCGGATCCTTTTTCTTATTTAAAGGCGGCAATACAAAAAGACACCTTAGAGGGGCCGAGTGAACCCTTTTTGGGGGGCCGGCTACCCTATAGCGGAACGGGAAAGGGTTTAGGGTTTGATTAGGCGGACGGCTACCGCGGATCCCTCTAATCAAACCCTAAACCCTTTCCCTTGCTTCTCATTTGAAGGTGGCAAGACAAAAAGACACCCTAGAGGGGCTGAGTGAACCCTTTTTGAGGGGACCGGGTATCCTAAAACGTGACGGGAAAGGGTTTAGGGTTTGATTAGGCGGACCGCTACCACGGATCCCCCTAATCAAACCCTAAACGCTTTCCCTTGCTTCTCATTTGAAGGCGGCAATACAAAAACGACACCCTAGAGGGGCCGAGTGAACCCTTTTTGGGGGGACCGGGTATCCTAAAACGAGACGGGAAAGGGTTTAGGGTTTGATTAGGCGGACCGCTACCGCGGATCCCTCTAATCAACACCCTAAACCCTTTCCCTTGCTTCTCATTCGAAGGCGGCAAGACAAAAAGAAACCCTAGAGGGGCCGAGTGAACCCTTTTTGGGGGGACCGGGTATCCTAAAACGGGACGGGAAAGGGTTTAGGCTTTGATTAGGCATACCGCTACCGCGGATCCCCCTAATCAAACCCTAAACCCTTTCCCTTGTTTCTCATTCGAAGGCGGAAAGGCAAAAAGACACCCTAGAGGGGCCGAGTGAACCCTTTTTGGGGGGACCGGATATCCTAAAACGGGACGGGAAAGGGTTTAGGGTTTGATTAGGTGGACAGCTACCTCGGATCTCCCTAATCAAACCCTAAACTCTTTCCCTTACTTCTCAATCGAAGGCGGCAAGACAAAAAGACACCCTAGAGGGGCCGAGTGAACCCTTTTTTGGGGAGCGGGGTATCCTAAAATGAGACTGGAAAGGGTTTAGGGTTTGATTAGGCGGACCGCTACCGCGGATCCCCCTAATCAAACCCTAAATCCTTTCCCTTGCTTCACATTCGAAGGCGGCAAGACAAAAAGACACCCTAGAGGGGCCGAGTGAACCCTTTTTGGGGGACCGGGTATCCTAAAACGGGACGGGAAAGGGTTTAGGGTTTGATTAGGCGGACCGCTACCGTGGATCCCCCTAATCAAACCCTAAACCCTTTCCCTTGCTTCTCATTCGAAGGCGGCAAGGCAAAAAGACACCCTGGAGGGGCCGAGTGAATCCGTTTTGGGGGGACCGGATATCCTAAAACGGGACGGGAAAGGGTTTAGGGTTTGATTAGGCGGACCGCTACCGCGGATCCCCCTAATCAAACCCTAAACCCTTTCCCTTACTTCTCAATCGAAGGCGGCAAGACAAAAAAGAAACCCTAGAGGGGCCGAGTGAAACCTTTTTTGGGGGGCGGGGTATCCTAAAATGGGACGGGAAAGGGTTTAGGGTTTGATTAGGCGGACCGCTACCGCGGATCCCCCTAATCAAACCCTAAACCCTTTCCCTTGCTTCTCATTCGAAGGCGGCAAGACAAAAAGACACCCTAGAGGGGCCGAGTGAACCCTTTTGGGGGGGACCGGGTATCCTAAAACGGGACGGAAAAGGGTTTAGGGTTTGATTAGGCAGACCGCTACCGCGGATCCCCCTAATCAAACCCTTATCCCTTTCCCTTGCTTCTCATTCGAAGGCGGCAAGGCAAAAAGACACCCTAGAGGGGCCGAGTGAAACCTTTTTGGGGGGACCGGATATCCTAAAACGGGACGGGAAAGGGTTTAGGGTTTGATTAGGCGGACCGGCTACCGCGGATCCCCTTAATCAAACCCTAAACCCTTTCCCTTACTTCTCAATCGAAGGCGGCAAGACAAAAAGACACCCTAGAGGGGCCGAGTGAAACCTTTTTTGGGGGGCGGGGTATCCTAAAATGGGATGGGAAAGGGTTTAGGGTTTGATTAGACGGACCGCTACCGCGGATCCCCCTAATCAAAACCTAAACTCTTTTCCTTGCTTGTCATTCGAAGGCGGCAAGAAAAAAAGACACCCTAGAGGGGCCGAGTGAACCCTTTTTTGGGGGGCCGGGTATCCTAAAACGGGACAGAAAAGGGTTTAGGGTTTGATTAGGCGGACCGCTACCGCAGATCCGGCTAATTCAACCCTAAACTCTTTCCCTTGCTTCTCATTCGAAGGCGGCAAGACAAAAAGACACCCTAGAGGGGCTGAGTGAACCCTTTTGGGGGACGGGATTAAAACTAGGGGGCTGAGTATCCAAAAACGGGACGGGGAAGGATTTATAGTTGGATTAGGCAGACCGCGGTCTGCCTATTCCAACCTTAAACCCATTCCCTTATTTTAAGAGGATAATCTTTGAAAGAAATGCGGGTTTATAGCTTTGGTACATCGTTACATAGTAATATGGACATTTGTAAAATGTTGAAGGTACATTATAGTTGATCACTCTTGTAACTGGCTTTAAATTAGAAAGGGGCAATTCTAAACAGTTAAAGCTTAGGTAGATGATAATAATTTAGATTCAAATAAACATTCATAATAAACTGCAAATATGTTCTGACAATAATACTTAATGAAAACGCATATGTTTTTAAACTTAACCGCATATTATAATTATACATAAATTAACATCAAAGTTCTTAACCCTTTCTGTGTTTACTGCATACAGAAGGATGAGCACTGCTCTCACCCTCCAGCAAGTCCTCCCTTATATGTTTCTTATAACCGTCTATTAATTCCATAGCTTTCACGACTGTTGGCCAAAGTATTGTATTTTCACCATCAAGAAGAGCATATGATTCTCGTACAGCTGTGACACCGGTAAGAAACTGACGGTCCATGTCAGCCTCTGTGTATTGTTTTTGTCTATTACCTTCAAGTTGTCGGGCTATCTTTGTCTCTTTCGGCCGTGATAAACTTAAATCGCGCTTCAAAGCAATGTCCGGCCTCTGTTGTAGTGACTTTGCATTCACCTCGGCTATGTCCGTTTCTCGTCATGACCCTTCCTGATGTTCTTCTAATACTTCGTTTTTACCAAGCACCTCAATAAGAGATTGATCCAGTAAATCTCTTTCGCGTTTCATTTCAGCGAGATCATACTCAACTTCAGCGAGTTTTTGCTCGATATCCGACATTATTTCCACATTGGTAACGGAACTCATATTCTGGTTCAGGCAAAAAATAAACGTATTTAAAAAGAGTGACAATAAACTTAAGGCATTATGGGAAGTACCATCTTCAACCATATTTAAGGCCATACTATAAGGTAAAACAAATTAATGTGGGCATTCACATTGTATAATCATGCAAAGAGCAAACAATGTTATTGTGAAAACAGATTACAGCAAAAGGTAAAATAATCTTCTCCTGCAAATATTAAGCACATTGCCAGATTGAAATATCTACTAGACTTAATTTTGGCAAAACGTTCGAGCCACAAATGCAGTTTGATTCTCAGTCCTGAAACAACTTTTAATTCGTCTGGGGACTAAAGTATATATTTCTTTTCACAAGATAAAAAAACATACTGATTAATCAAATAATACTTATAAATGAAATAATCTGAATGTTATATAGGCTACTATTTACATAAAGATATGCATTTCTTTTTCAGGGATAAAATAATAAGAACAAAAAAAAAAACCAGAAACCAGAGTACTTTTTCAAGGGAGTGAAGACGTTTTCTATATGATTATTCCATAGATTTTGTAATTAGCACACTAGTTTAGACAAGTATTTACAGTGAGTTTTATATTTAAACTGATTTTGAAACAGTCTTGAATGGCTTTTGTAAGTATTTCTAATATTGATTAAATAGTATTATGTCGTTTACTGTCATTAACATTCAATACATTTTTTATATATGCTATATCAAAATGCACAACAATATTTCCTATGAACATTATCAATAAAATAATGGTTCCTTTAAAGGCATGACAATGGACATTGGCAGGAATACATTATATATGAACCTTTATTTGTATGAAATAAATTACCAGAGCATATTAGAATTCCATTACTGCATTATTCTTGCAATAATATTCAATATACTTATTTATATGAAGATATGCATTTCTTTTGCAGGGAAAAAATAATAAGAACAAAAAAAAACAGAAATTAGAGTACCTTTTTAAGGGAGTGAAGACGGTTTGTATGATTATTCCTTAGATTTTGTAATTAGCACACTAATTTAGATAAGTATTTATAGTGAGTTTTATATATAAACTGCTTTGGATAAGAATATGAGAAGTTATAATTTATGAGTGTAGTATTATTTGTCTTTTCACATGCATTAGTTTACAACTGCCATTTGGCACATGTCTCATTTAATCAAATAATTATGAATAGTGGTGTCTTTTCACCTGAATTATTTTACAACTTGCATCTGAGAGTGTAATTATTAGATGCATTAATTTATATTATTTAATTTAAATGGTACATTGTTAATGCACGTAATGGACATTGTAAATACAGTGATGGGACAATTCTTTTCATGATGTATCGAAAATCCAAAAAATACAGAAGGTACTACGTCAATATAATGAAATATCATTAACAAATAAGAGAATGTACTTATATTCTTATATTCTGAATGGACATTGAAAATCAACAGTAGGTACAAGGGGCATGAGGTAAATATAAAACTTATACTCAAATTTACCTCAGCTGTTTATCTTATATATATATATATATATATATATATAACTGGGTTGAAGCGCTGTGGATGCGGCACGTGTCAACCCAGCATTAAATACAGTAATAATTACAGCCGAACATTAAATATAAACATAATAAATGATGTATAAATCTCAGCAAAATATTAGTTATAGTTTAATAAATTTTGTTATAAAATTACATTAAATAATTACGATAATTTGATACTAAATTTATTAAAAAAATTATTTTGATAAAAATTCAAAAATGTGAATATTATGTTCATTGCGAAAAATGCTTTAAATTGAGTATACTTTTCAGTATATTTATTGAAATATTTTGATTTGTAGAGATGATTAAAGTGAGTGTCTCATAATATTTTATGTTTGTGTAAAAAGACATTTTGAGAAAGTTATAAAACTTAGACCATTAAATCCTAATAAAAATATATTTGGAAGAGTCATTGTATTTCTTAAAAACATAACTTAAAGAAAACTACTAAGAGATAATTTTTTATGTGAGAATGAAAAAAATATATTACGAAAAATTGAATAAATATGAGATTTTGATAGGTTTAAAATTTGAATAGTGTGATAACGAGTATGTGTACGAGTATGTATGTACGCAGTGATCGAGAGTGCATTTGAATAATCAAAATAAATTTAATGATTATTAAATAAAATAGTATTATAAACGACATGAAAAAGTAGAAAAAATATTACATTTTTCTTTATTATCTTCAATTAAAATATGTATACGTCAAATATAAATATTGATTATGACTAACTAAATATTACTTTTAGTTAAATATTTTATATGTTATCTTTTAAATACTTTGAAGTTAAACCTCAAAAAATATTATTCGAGAAAGTTTAACCTATTTTATTTACAGGTAAACTCTTAAACATCATTTATATGTAGTTGATTAAAAATACAAAAGGTGCAATTTTGACACATAACAAAATTAAAACATTTGAATAAGGTTGGGTTTAACTCTATATGTTTCATACATAAATATTATACGGTACATAAAAAATTAAAAATTACATAAAATTATATTCACATCATTCTGAACAAACATTAATTGATTTGGAACATAACATATCTGAAATGCTATAATTTGAGAACTTAATGTTGATTGTTGCATTATTATTCGAATAAATTTTAATTTAATTAATATGATATTTGATCGATCACAAAATAATTTATAAAACGTTGATCATGCATAATTAATTATCACTTATTAGTTTTAATTAAAATTGTATGTATTTTATTTTAAAACATTGAAGTTAAACCTACAAAAATTAAATTTGAGTAAAATTAATTTATTTTATTATTTATAAGTAAGAATATTAAAGGTCATTTATAAATTATGTTAATTTTCTTCAATTTATAATAATAAAATTTTAAAACAGGCCGCGCGAAGCGCCGGATACTACCTAGTATATAGTATTACTCGGTTTGATTTAATAGACTAAAAGCAAGTTCGATCGCTGGTCGGGAAATTGATGTTGGGATAGAGCCAAAATCTTCTTCTTCACTGTCTACAACAACAAGATTTCCTAACTCGGGTGCCAAATGATATTGAAACAGGTGCAATGTCCTCCTTGTTAAGAGATTGTATGTCAAGTAACAAAGACACCTTCGGAAAACCACTACATTATCCCTGGTAGTCGTTCTAACCCCAAATGAAATGCTTGTCTTTAATCCGCTTTCATATTTCTCTCTTAAACAGGCTTCCTCAGTGTGTAAGATAAACATCTTAGCCCAACACTTGCATACTGCTTCCATGTTATGTTTGTCAGCTTGATTAACTTTTTGAAATATTTGTAGCGTGTAAGTTTCATCTTGTAGTACTGTTTTTTTTTTTGCATAGTTGTCCTCCACCCCTGCAATTATGGCGTCCTTCCCATAGAATATCCATCCTAGCATTGTCTTCTTTGCGTCAAGATGATGTTTAATGAATTGTTTTATGTCTTCCTCTTCAGAATTTGTTACCAATC
This sequence comes from Silene latifolia, assembly GCF_048544455.1. Lineage (NCBI taxonomy): Eukaryota > Viridiplantae > Streptophyta > Magnoliopsida > Caryophyllales > Caryophyllaceae > Silene > Silene latifolia. Next base: position 126,873,854 of record NC_133538.1, read on the forward strand.
TCAAACAAAATAATGACATGATTTCCTCTGTAGACAGATTAAGAATGGTTATTCCAAAATGTTCATTGAACGATAGCATTTAGAACATCATACTGTAAACTTTAAAAACACTATTAATTGAACGATGAACACTGTGAGCAATATTCGAAATTGAGTAAATTGTACAATTAGTATTTTAATTTACCTATTACTCCTATTTCTTATGTTGTACACAATTTTTCTACTTGCCCCAATTACCCAACCACACGTAAAATCTCACACAATTGTAACCAATAAATAACATCCCATTAAACTTGACATGAACATCCAATTAAACTGAAAACGACGAAAATGTAACCAACAAAAGAGGCGTGATTTTCAGGTGATTTTGTCAATGATTTAAATTAACCAAGTATAATTACCTAAGAAATACACCAAAAGAATGGACGAAATTCAGGACAAGTTAGTAAATGAACGTGATTACCTGGCAATGAAGAAGTATTGAAAACGAAGGTGGAGTATAACCAAAATTTATGGAGAAGTTACCTAATACTCCGTAGTTGAAAGAATATTTTCTTTGGAAAGATTGTTTGAAAGAAGTATTCCTTTTATCTATTTTAGATTTACACCTAATTGTGTGTTTTATAATTGAACATAAATTGGCTATACTTCCATAATAGGTATTATTAGGTCCACCCTAGATTTACGTTTGTTGGGGTTATTTGGGGAAGTAGGAAAATTGTGTGCAACATATGACATAGAAGTAATAGTTAAATTAAAATACTAATTGTAAATATTTACTCAATTTCGAATATTGATATTTCCCTTCTCTTTTCTGCCCTCTTCTCATATGATTTGTTTAAATATTAGTGTATACGGAGTATATTTTTTTGTTTTCCTTAAAATGAACATTCTCGTATTAAAATGACCACGCACGATATAAATTAATTGTATCAATTGTGAGATCCTAAAGCAAGAAAGTTATACAGGATGTAAATTTGTTTTCCTTAAAATGAACATTCTCGTATTAAAGCAAGAACATCATTGATTTTGGTGAACATTTGTTTTCCTTAAAATGGATAATTGATCATTATAGAATGTACATTATAACAAGTAGCTTCGGATGAATGCACATCCAGTACAACTTTGGTGTACATACGCCAAAGATCAAAAGTACATTATCAATACAGCAAACACAATAGACGTCAACTAACGCCACATAAGTCGACATCACAAAAGAAACTAATAAATCATATTCAGGAACTATTTGTGAATGTCGTGACACGCTAATGCATGTCTAATAATGATGTTACGATGTTTGTTGTGCTCAAATGTTAGTAGCGTGAATAGGTACTTGAATCTCAACATTGTAAACGATCTCATCTGCAAAAAAAAAAAAAAAACATGAAATTAGAATTTAATAACCAACAAGATAACATTGATTTGTTCTAAATAAGTTACAATTAAAATGTAAAACTCACATCAATTTTGGATAGTCCACAGTCCCAAGTGGCTATTCCCATAAATGTTTCCATGTTCCTCATGGTGTAAATACCACAGTCAAAAATATTTCTGTTATTTTTCCATGGAAGCATTGCTATTGTAGGATCCATGCCCATTACTATATTACTTTTCTCCATAGTTGATTGATTTTCACCCAAAAACCGTGCAAAAGCATCACCCTGTAACACAATAATAAAAATTAGACGAGATGAACCATAATGTACATGAATTTACCAATGCAAGTGAACGATAATAATTCATAGTTGAGGAGAATGTAAATTTACCAGTTCAAGTACACTATCACCATACTCTTCTAAGACACTCCCTCTTCTAATGCGATTGTCAAGAATCATGAGACATTTCCTTGGCAGGTCGAAAACGTACAACACAAAATGATTCTCAAGTGCAATAGGGAAGAAGAACTAGCATCAGGGAAAGAAACAATTGTAAGGTCACTGACAGGTAAAGGTTAATTTCATGTTAAGTAATAGCACATTTTGAAAACTTTGACAGTACATTCACTGACTTCTATTCAAATAGACTACTACAGTAATACTGAATTTAATTTCAATTACTAAATAAAGTGAGGGACTCACTAGTTCAATGGATGGAAGATCAATCCACTCAAACTCATTTAATTCTACTTCGATGCGACGCTTGAAAGGTTTGTAACGATGATCATCAATAGAAGCACTTGTGTTCTTCATTAATAACAACTGCACAATGAAGATAAAATTTTAGTAATGTGAAAATGTTGGAAATAGTAAACTGAAATACATGAAAACAATGACCAAACTTACATATGTAAGTGTACTAAAAAAGAATCGTGTGGGATTGGTTGGATTCCCATCCTTTTCTTTGTAGTTTAGATATGCCAACCAAAAATCTATGACAAAGCTTGAGATATAGTGATACGGTTTTAATGACAACAGTTGATCCCAACCAAGGACATTATTTTTGAACTCAAATAACGTATTATCTTGCACAAAAAATGATAATAGCATTATGATTAGCGAGATATGTAAAGATGAACTATGTAAATGAATATAAAATATTAAATCTTCTGTATGTAATTACCAACTCTTATCAACAGAGCCCTGGCCAGTGAACACATAATTTGAAATTTGATATTGCATTGATGTCAAAGGTATGAAGGGATTCGTGTCGTCAATAGCATCAAGGAGAGGTTCACAGGAAGGACTCCTACTAAAATGATATTGATTCACTGTTTTCGGATAAAAAGGTGGACGATCAGCAGACAGTTTCTTTCTTTCTTTTCCCTGCTCTGGTGCTGCATAAACAGAAGAGTCCTTATCTTCTGGGAATACACCTAAACTGAATGACACAGCAGTGTTTGTAGGCACGTCCTTATTCCTCTCAGCAATTAATTTTCTCACTTTACGAAGAGCCGCTATGTGTTTGCTAGCAGAAGTGAGTTGTTTGTTGAAAACCTGGTCTGTTTGATATAACTTTTGAATAGGTGTTTCAGTTAAATGAGCAAGAATTTCTATCGGTGGCACTTCTGCGTAGCTTGTTCCTAAGGTGGCCCTAACAATGTCATGTTTGTCCCTCACAATCTGTTTAATGCGTGGCCAGTTACAAGATGGATCAACAATCCCATCTTCAATGGGGCTGTCAGGAACATCAATCAACAAAGGATAAGAGGAGTTTTTTAAGATGCTACACGAAGTGCGGCGAACTCTAGGACGATTAACAATCTCTTCTATTGTAGAAAATCGGGAACATCAATTATCGCAATGAGAAGAAGAGTTTTTGCCAACTGTTTGTAAAGTATGACAAATGCTAGGATGATGTACTACTCCTATTGTAGGACTATCAGAAACTTCAATTATCTCAGCAGAAGAAGAGTCTGTGGTGAATCTTGATGGAGGTTGACAAACAGTAGGTGAATCAGGACTGATATGCACAACCATAGTGACATATGTGTTCTTCGGTTTTAAATGTTGTTTTTTTTTAAAAAAAAATGACAAAAAAAAACATATAAGACAGAAACATAAAGCCATTAAAAATAGAGATATCCAGAAAAGACATCCTAAACATTAAGAAAGTACATGAAGAAAATACATCCTAAATATTAAGTCATAGCAAAGAACATCAAAATTATTAGGAAATAATGCGTACAAATTTCGACATATTGATATGAAGCACATGTATTCAGAAAGTAAATGCTAAACGTTAACAAACCACATCAAAATCATTAGCAAACAATGCGTATAAATTCCGACATATTGATATGAAGGACACGTATCCAGAAAGTAAATGCTAAACACTAAAAAAGTACATGAAGAAAATACATCCTAAACATTTAAAAATATTAAGCCATAGCAAAGTACATCAAAATCATTAGGAAACAATGCGTATAAATTCTGACATATTGATACACCTGAGAAATAATATTAGGACTGATTTATAATGAACATCTTCGAACATTAATAGCTAGGAAACTATGTAAAATTCGAAGCAGATGAAAAGTAAACACAGTTTTTTTTAGCAAATAATTAAAGACAAAGAGTATAACCTTCATTCCGATAGAGAGCGATAAGAGTAAGTGAACGATCTGAGAATGAGAAAACGTGCAGGTACAATTTAATTGACAAGTTTATAAAAAAGTAGTAAGATGTTAAAGAGAAGAAGTTTAAAGTGGCGGTATTTTTTTAAAAAATTGGGTCAAACTATACTGCCATAAGTCCATTCTTTTTTTTTTCTTTTTTTGTTTATTCCAACTGCTAGAACCGTTTGAACCTCTACTTTTATATACCCATTTTATACTTAAAAACTTCAAATTAGGTCAAATTAGGATATATGGCCATTTAACACAATGTTAATGTTATAATTTGTCAATGTATTTTCTAAAAGTTCTAAATGTACTTTTTCGACATTCATAATGTACACATTAGCTCAAGTTGTTGGATTACGAACGACCACAAGATCGAAAGACACCTTAGAGGGGGCGAGTGAACGCTTTTTGGGGACGGGATTCAAACTAGGGGGCCAAGTGTCCTTCAACGGAATGGGAAAGGGTTTAGGGTTGGATTATGAACGGGCGCAAGACCAAAAGACACCCTAGAGGGGGCGACTGGTCCCTTTTTGGGGTTGGAATTAAAACTAGGGGGTCGGGTATCCTAAAATGGGACGGGAATGCTTTTAGGGTTGCATTAGGCAGACCGCTACCGCGAATCCACCTAATCCAACTCTAAACCCTTTCCCTTATGTGTGGTTTGTATAGCCGCAAGACTAAAAGACACCCAACAAGGGGCGAGTGAACCCATTTTTTGGGAAGGGATTAAAAATAGATCTTTGACAGTTTATTAAACAGGTTTTCCTGTTTACACTGTATATATTATGTAATTTATGTAAAAAGTTTAATTAAAATGTCCATTATCTATATTCATAATGTGCATGTTATGATAATTAGGTGCAACTAAAATATCATTAAGCACTGTTTGGAAAATGTACATTATATTATATTTAAAGGTACATTAAATCATTTTAAAAAGAACATGAAACATTAATTAAATTGTAATGCATGTGATCGTTTAATAAGATAGAAAACATCAAAAGTTCATTCAATACTTAGATTATGATGTCGCTATAGATAGATGTTGACGTGATTTTAGACCTGTTTTCCTGTTTTCAATGTATAATAGAAATAAATGTGATTTCAATTTAATTCAAATGTCCATTATGTATGTTCATAATGTGCATGTATTGTTTTACAAAAGAGATTTAAAAGCAGACCTGAAATGTACATTATATTATTTTGCTAATTCAGTACATCATAAGTCGCTATTCAAGGAGATAATAACGTTCAAGTAAATAGCACGGCAAAAATAGACAAAGAAGTACTTTAATTAAGTGCAACTAAACATTGGTTAACAAATTCAACATTTTGCTTATGCAATTACAAATCATTACACATACTAACGTACACTAAAATTTAAAACATCATACTACATGAACAGAGATGTCATCAGACAAATTCTAACGTACTGCGTAGATAATATTTGAACATTAAATGTAATCACTAGCTTTAGAGAAATGACCCTTCTTCGCATGATCAGCGACAGTTTCATGGCAATCGTTGTGGTTGAACATAAGTAATGTGCATAGATATTTGTATCGTCACACTTTAAGCACGCTCCGCTGCAAAACAGAAGCCAACAATTAACAAGATATGCAAAACACAATGAACATGAATTTCTTTAAAATAAGAACCAACACTCACATTATTTTTCATCAGGCGACATTTCCAAGAGATTAATCCCATAAATGTTTCCATGTGTCTCATTGTGTATATACCACAGTCATCAACATTGTAGTTATTTCTCCAACTAAGCTTTGCAACAATGGGATCCATAGCCAACACAACGTTGCTAGAGTCAGAAGTTTTTGGGTTCTCACTCAAAAACCTTCCAAGAGCATCAATTTATGAAAATATTTTAAACCAGTGTTAAGCGCGACTAATAGTCAAAATTCAATAGAACAACAAGAATGTGTCAAATTCAAACATACTGTTAACAGTGGAGATACACCATATTTCTTGATGGCGTCTTCATCTGAGAGTGAGTTGTCAAGAATGACGAAACGCTTCCTCACCAGGTCAACCACGTATAAGAAAAATAATTTCTCGTGTACAATTGGGAAAAAAAACTGAAATTACAAAACAAATGACGTACAACCATAAGTACAGTCAAACTCTTCGAAGGGTAAATTTTAACTAATCGTGAGGCACATGTAAAAAATGAGAACGGTACATTGCAATATAAAGTGACCTCATTTAATAGAAACGCAAAGAAAATTCCCTTTGACTCAAGCAGTTGAAATAAAACAAAAGCAGAATGCAGACATAGAATGATAGTATGACTCATGGTCTATGTTCCCAACGTGTGCATATAGTTGCAACTGCTCATGCATATTAGATATTCCCCACATTGAGAAATTACAACAATAACATTGTAAATGTTTAAAAGGTACATTTAGTACGTTTAGAAAGTACATTGAGAAATTATAGCATTAACATTGTGTTAAATGGCCATTTATCCTAATTTGGTCTAATCTGAACTTTTTTAATATAAAATGGGTATATACAAGTTGAGGTTCAAATGAGTTTAGTAGTAGGAATTAAACAAAAAAAGAAATGACTTATGCGATAATAGTATGTCTCGATTTTTTAAAAATGCAATACAACAATGGCAAAGAAAATTGCAAAGTATTTCAAGCAAACAATAACAACTTACGAGTGCGATTGAAGTTATATCTATTTCCGGGAAAAGCTGCAACTCCATTTTTACACGAGCCTCAAATAATTCATAAATTTTTTCATCACTTAAACCTGGGCTGGGTTTCGCTAATACAGACTGCATGGGAAAGTAACGAAAGAGGGAAGTACAATATTTCAAAATACATATTACACACACCATTTAAGAGTGTATGTAAATGTACTTACATGCACAAGCGTGGTAAAAAAGAATCACTTCGGAGTACCAAGATTATTTTCTTCCTCTTTACAATTCAAATATGATGACCAACAATCAATTACAACACTCGAAATATATTCAGACGGCTTTAATGACCACAAATGCATTCGCGTTGCAAAATAAGTCTTGTACGAATATAAGTGCTCACTAGAGCAAAAAATATAACAAATTACTTGTCAGGTGTGAAACAGTGAAAATGACATACATAAAATGGTAATTTAGCAAGTACACATTTTAGATTACCTGGAACGACGATTGTTAGTACCCCGGTCATTGAAAACATAATCAACCACTTGAAGGTGCATGATAGAAGAGGTGTTAACACATTGGTGTCATCTTGGATAGCGAGAAAACAATGGATCAAAACGAGATGATGTTGTTTGTTCTTTGGATAAAGGTATATAAGAAGGACTTACCATGAAATGAACCCTTTTGGTATTTGAAGAAGATTCACCGGTGATGTGGCGATCCGTTTAACCCCTTTAGCTGCGGCTAACCTTGCCTCACTCTCAAAGAAAGTCTTTCTCCAACCCTAAATCGAACGAAAATTCACCGGATGACGGTACGGATGAATTTCTCCACTTAGCACGTTGTTCTCTATGTTTAGCACGAGCAAGTTTCAATTTGTACGCTTTCTCATCTGCATTTGCTACTGAGCAATAAACTGCATTCATCCTCATCTAGTGTCTTTGGATTCCCACGGCGGTGCACACGACACATCTTCGGTACCACCACCATATGTCAAATATACAAATTCAGTTTCTTTGAATGGGCTTGTTTGACACACTCTTCACCTGGGAAACATTGCAAACCAACCGCGTATTTCTCATCTAACACAACCATATCTTCCATGACTCTCTTTTTTCCGGGCAGTGTAGTCATCGCAAACTCCTGGACAAGGCACGGTATGAAGGTACATCTTTAGTACTATGAGGTACATCTTTAGTACTATGAAGGTACAAAGAAAATATTTCAAAGTGAATCTTGAAAAGGAATAGTGAATACTTCGAGAATCAATGGATATACCTCCGGAGACGAGTACGAAATTGGAGATTTTGTATCAGTACTAACATCCCTCGACACTCTCCGCACTTTTTCAACCACTTGTCTACATGGATTAGAAAATCTAATTCTTTCCATCGGTCGACCTTTTACACGACCAAGCCCAAACTGACCAGCTTCCATCTCCTGGTTTTCCCTTAAGAAAAGTGCAGCAGATGTCCAATTCAAAAGAGTATAGTAATCTCTTTCTAAGAATCGTTTTTCATGGACAACACGGTCAACATAAACAAGCTGAAAGTAAAAACAAGATTATGACTGGAGAATGGCAGGTTTTAAAGCCATAATAACTAACAACAAATGTAACGCAGAAAATTTGTACCATTAGAAACAGGAGATGTCCACCAAAGTGATTCTTCTTCCCCTTCTTAACCCAATCCTTTGTGTTATACCGCAAACTCTCCATGACAAAGTGACACCAATCAAGCTGACCAATGGCAGACACATTCCTCAGCGATTTTAGTACATGGTGATTGACGAACAGCTTCCGATTGTTGCGCATTAACAAAGACACAGCAAGCACCACAAAATTAATCTTAAATTGATCACTGTAATCATCATGACAAATAATATGCTCTGCAAGGGTCTTGATATCCACTTGACCATCAACATGAAATTAAGCTTTCCAATGCGCGTAAAACGCATCATATTCTGCATCTTCGTCACTACAACATGAAAGTAAAACAGGTTTTCCTCCAATTGGGAGGCCAACAGCATCATGAATACAAGAAGCAGAAACAAGAAAGCGCTGTTTATCAGATAGAATGATGAAATCCGAATACGGGTTGTAGTTTTCAATTAACCAATAACCAAGGCGTAAAGGAAGCCTTGTAACCCTTAGCCAGAACAATGAAGAAAAACCAATCTCTTCCAGAGCACACCATTGATTGTAATCAAGGTGTCGAAGGACATCAACAAAACTTTTAGGTGACATCCGGGTGGTAATACGGGAGAACGTTGGAGTAGGATCATCAACAGTAGGACTGAGGTTGTTCAACCTCGGAGAAATACGGCGTGTAACAGTTCCAGGATCGCCTTTGCGCTTCAATAACTGAAAGTAGTTTTGCATGTAATATTAATGAGTTGTGTTGTGTTGTACACGTTTCACGAAGAAGTGTCCTATCAGTTTTATTGAAATGTGCATGATCTACAACAATAATGTGCACACAATTATGACCTTTTGCATGTGGTCTTAAATTGATGCTACTTACGTTAAAAGTACTTAAAATTCAACAAAAATCCAAAAAAGTACAAATTAGATCAAACTAAAAAACAACAAACAAATCGAAATGCATAATCAAGTTACGAAATCAACAAACAATGCGACAAATACAAATTCCGATAGCATGCAAATGAAAACGCAAATTTCGATTTTAACAACAATACTGAACTCAAAATTCATCAATAAATGAATAATCCGGCAAAATGAACATAAGAAACATTAATTTAGGTTACAGTAGAGTTACATAAAACGGACTAAATAAATTAAGGATGAAATCGAAAAAAGCTTGAAGCTAAACAGTATATACCTTCATGACGAAATAGGTAAGAGAAAATCCAACAGAAAGACGAAAATGCAACTCTACAGAGAATAAGGAGATAGAAATAGTTGAAAGCTTAACAAAGAAGGACGGAATCCATGGTTGAAAGCTTAACGAAGAAGCGCGAGGTAAATTAAAAGGAAAAAGAAAGACAAAGCCCTCAAGTTTTGGTAAAGGAGTGCGCGTTATAGGCCCTTAGATTAGCCGCGCCAGACAAGATCCAGCGACTGACGCGCGTTCTTACCGTTCTCACGCTTGTGCCATTCTCATATGATCCAAAAATATAATAATAATAATAATAATAATAATAATAATAATAATAATAATAATAATAATAATAATAATAATAATAATAATAATAATAATAATAATAATAATAATAATAATAATAATAATAATAATAATAATAATAATAATAATAATGATAATAATGATAATAATGATAATAATGATAATAATGATAATAATAATAATAATAATAATAATAATAATAATAATAATAATAATAATAATAATAATAATAATAATAATAATAATAATAATAATAATAATAATAATAATAATAATAATAATAATAATAATAATAATAATAACAATAATAACAATAATAATAATAATAATAATAATAATAATAATAATAATAATAATAATAATAATAATAATAATAATAATAATAATCATTGTGGACAAGGCCCTCGGGAACTGCGTCCGCGGGATCCACACTAGGCATAATCGACTCGAGGTTCTTTCGAATCGAATTAAGACAAATTAGAGTCGCCACCAAGTTTTATGGGAACTTGGAACCGTTCAAGTCAACTTTACACCTTTCATCGAAAAGCATAAAGCCAATCGACTACGAGTGATTAAAGATAAAGACTTGTACCCTATATCACTCGATTTGAATGACTCTCGTAATCCAATGGTATTTAGACGGATCCACAAACCATAAATCTTGAGTAAGGGGTGAGGGTACGTGTTAGGAAGCCCATAAGGACACCTAACCCCGCCCGTCAATAACGGCCTCTACTAAGTCAAGTATCGGATTTCAAACAAGGTCGTAGCTACTACGATATATGATATGCAAACATCGTTTTAAAACCCTAACATGTGAAGTTTCTACGTCGATTTAGATGCAACTAAACTAACTTTGTCAAAGTTGTAATTTAGCATGTGGGTTGATTGATCTAACAACATACAAAGCAAATAAGGCTTAAGGGGAATGGGGGAGCCGTTGGGATCTACCATATTACAACCCAGGCATTTCATGCCGACACAACGAGAATTTAGAGATACAACTCGATCTAAATACAATTGCGATATACGACACCCTACACGACACATGGCCATTCGGCCTAGGAAAACGTGCACAAAGGGGTGGCCCACGGTTTACATAACTTACGGCCTTGGATCACTCCTCGTAATGCGTGCTTTCGCTTAATCTTATCGAATTAGACATTGGGTCACACACCAAAGCATGCATTAGCATAAATTGGGCCATGTTGCTTTAAACAACATGCGATTTACTACGCTCTTACATGAATTGGAGCACAACTATCTAACCAAATAAGACTAAGGTTTTTCTAAATCGATTGACTCGACCCAAAAGAAAACTAATTACAAGTGAATTACAAGAGGCGACTCGATAAGCAAAAAGGTAATTACAAAATACAAAACAACGATAAATAAACGATATAAAGATGAAGCAAGAATGACAAAAAGGCATGACCAAGCACACGGCCAAGCCACGTCCACCCTAGTTCCTAGGTTAGATTCATTAGTTAGATCAAATGGTTGCGAAACGAGTTAGGAAACGAGTTAGAAAACAAGTTAGAAACGACGTTGATCGATTGAGAAGATGTCACGCGAATGTGTATTCTACACGGCCTAAAGGGTCCAACTAGGTCACAATATTACAAGATTAACGCTTACTCATCGAGTGTAAATAGGAAGATGCTAATCACGCACTCCTATGCTAGCGAGAAATCGAGTGAAAAGAGAGATGCATTCAATTAAGTTATAGAATTGTTGATCAATTTTAATGTTTGTGTCGAAGCAACCTAACATGTCTAATTAGGTTATTTAATCGATCTAAAGTCGTCTAATTAAGTCATATGTTAACAATCAGAGGTCTAACTAACATGCGAAGGGGTCCTAGGGTAGGTCGAATTGGTCGAAACAAACGAGGGGTCAAAAACGAGGAACGAAGTTAGAATTCGTTTTATTAATGCCCTACCTTGAACACGAGGATATGTAAATGAGACGGGGGATACGACCGACCGATGTGGCGGATTTCTTTCCCATCTCAAGGCAACGCGGGTGTTCATGGTGGTACTTTAACTCATACTCGGACTAAAATAGTTTCATAGTTAACGATATCAAACGATAAACAAAACGATAAACAAAGTAAAACGAAACAATAAAAAACAAACATAAAAAGAACGAAATAAAAGGGAGAAGAGGAGGATTTGATGCACTCTCAACCTATATGTATCGTTGACACCATCTTGGGTCATAATCGATCGTAGATTTTATCTCGAGAGGCCGTCGTCGACGAAGGAACAAAGCAATAACACGTTTTTTTGCAAATCTGGACAGCAACTTTCAAACTGCAATTTCTCACTCGTTTCACGGTGAAAATTATATTTAAAAGATGTTTTGAAAACTAGAAAGAGAGGAGAACAAAGATCTTAAAACAATCCTTGCTCGTTTTGAATTATTGGGCACGAAAAACGAGCACAAACAGAACTGGACAGACAGGAAAAGCCGCGAAAACAGAGTGTTTGTCACTCTGTTTTTCGAGGGGATTCGTGTACTCTAAAAGGCAATTTGGCTCGTGAATCTTTGTCTAATATGTAGATGGATGTTGTGTGGTTAATTAGGAATAAGAAACTCAAATTTTGATGGAGGTTTGAGGATTGAACGAAGGGTTCCAAAGATGACACACAAACTGATTCTCAGTTTTGTATGTCGGTTTTGTCGAGGGTTTTTGAGAGGCAATTAGGGTTTGTTTCTGGAGTTTAAAGCTTGTAAGTTACGGTAGTATGTATGGAGAACTTAGAGGAGTGAATGTATGGCAGAGGGGAGGTATTTATAGGGAGTTAGAATAGGGTTTAAGAGAGCAACAAGCAGTCGGGCTCGGTTTGCATAGCTGCTGTCCATCAGCTATTTCATGGGGTTTTTAGGGTTTGTATGGGGGGTTTGCTTGGTGGTTAACCTAAGGTAATATGGGTAGGATACTAGGGTATAGTTTAGGGTTAATGGGCACGGGTTTAAGTGGTGTTTGGAGCGGGTTTTGGACTCGGGTTTGAGCACGCAAAACAGAGGGGGGCTGCTTGTTATTTGCGGGCTGTTTATTGGGTGTTTGGGACGGGAATTGGATGGGTTTCGTGGTGGGTTTAGTGATGGGTTGTTTGTAGGTAATGAGGGGCAGAAATTGGGTTGGTTGTGGCGGGTTTGGGTCAAGCTTTGAAGCACACAAAACGGGTTGGAAAAGAGGAAGGGCTAACGCGGGTAAGGGGAAGTAGTTGGGCTGCTTTGTGTATGTTTGGGGCGAGATTTGGGACGTGGGTATGGGGGTTCAAACTAGGGTTGGATGGGTAGAGGCCTAGGTTGGTTAGTGTACTCGAGATTCGTGCCAACTCGTAAAGAAAACGGGCTCAAAAACCGAGCTATAATCAAGCTCCAAAACGTGTGATTAAAACGAGTTTTCGATTTTCAAATTCGATTTTTCAAATCGATTATCACATTAAAATAAATGATTTTTCAAATCAAATACATTCATCAAATGATTTTTCAAATCAATTATTTATTTTATTTTCAATAAAATAAACTTGAGAAAATAAACTCAAAATAAAGTAAAATGAATTCACCTTAAAAAAGCTTTAATTTAAATATCATTTAAATTAATAAAATACTCCGTCGACAACGCTCATTCTACATCGTAAAATGAACCCAAATAATGACAATGACAACTAATAAATACATGTGTCCTATCATCATCGGGTGTTTGTCGGGTTCTCTATAAATTCCAATATCGACGGATACGGATATCTCTGAGCCCCCACTTTGCGAGGCTTGGACAAGGCGAAAGTCAAAGTATACCCCAGTCCCTCTCGACCGAGGATTCGGGTCGTTTATAGTCCATTAGACTTGCGTATATAAGCTCTTGACCATAAGAAGAGATCATACTGAAACTTCGTCGGGGATTAACTCTTGCTTCATTGCGTCAAATTATAATCATTGGTCGTCGACCCATAAATTGCATATATGGTGGGTTGAGCCTTATCCTCGGGCGCCTACGTATCCGTTTCTGACGGAATCAAACCCGCGTCGTAGTTCGGCAACTGCTGACACTTGCCCAAAGTTTATCATCTGCTGGCATTTGTCCGAAATTCATCATCAGTTGACACTTGCCCAAAGCTTATCATCTGCTGGCAGGTGCCCAAATGGGAGGGACTTTCCGAGGAGGTTGCCGCCGCTTTCATCATTTGCTTTCAGCTAAGGAATTCTTCCATTTCATACTCTTGTATTGAATTGAATTCTTGGCGGATGCCATCCTTTACATCTTGATAATGGTCTCTGAAGCCAACGGCTTCAGAGCCCCCAGTTTGCAATGGCTCTAAAGTCGAAGACTTTAGAGCCCCCAGTTGAAGCATATCCTGCTATATTTGAAACACAAAAACGTACTAGCAATAATCATCACATAAGCACATTTGGATCATCGATCTTGAAATTGGATCATTTGAAAATTTGGTTCATCGACCGAAAATTGAATTTGAAAATTTTGAATGATTGGGTCATCGACCGAAAATTGAATTTGAAAATTTTGAATGATTGGGTCATCGACCCAAATTTCGAATTTGTCATCATTTAGAATATTGGGCCATCGGCCCTTCAAAAATTGAATTTTGAATTTTTGAATTTCGAAGGATTGGATCATCGACCCACAAGGATTCCACTACTTGGATCATCTATCCACAATTCGCAAAAAGTTTTTGGAATTTTGAAATTTTGAAATTTTTTGAAATCGAACCTTGATGGGTGAGCATGAAATACGACTCAGACACTCCGTATGACCCGTAAACAACGTGGGCGTAGCCCGCTACCGTAAAACAAAAAGGAAAATAAAACCGTAAGTGTGCACGGGTTTTAATTCAATTATTGACTTGTTGGGGGTAGAAATGTAAATTGGCCATTCTGGCGCCAAAAGATGGCAAATGGGAATCTCTAGGTCGCCGGACTTGAGACAGAGATATCGTATGGCATGGGCGTGGTCCCAAGGGCACATGGGAATCAAGATCACTTGGCATTGACAAGGTGAATTAAACTCATGGAGCAACAACGTTGGCTTCGCCCAGACACTAAACACAGACTGATTTTATGAGAACACTTAGACATCACACATGACTTTTGTTGGGAACATTCTGTCACTCTTCTCCTCGCCTCCTTTCTTTCAGTGAGTTTCATCATTTCTTGCCACCGCCTTCTTTCTTTTAGCGGGCTTTTACTATTTTTTCTTCCACGCCTTCTTTCTTTTCAGCGGGTTTTTCATATTTTCTGTTCCCAACACAAACCCACATCTATATGACTCAGCATCTTTGCCTACACCGTTCGATAAAGCTCATTCTGAGACTTGATACTATTCGTCTGAACCTATATCCTTATCCTAGCTTACATCGAGTACTAAGACCAACTCAAACAAAGGTGGCTTCATTTGGACTTGGTTAAGACCCGTAAGAAACCGACAAGATGACAATTTGGTTGATGAGTGGATTGAATCCCTTATTTTGAAGGACTGCCTACGTATTCGCGTGGAGCGAAATCAAATCCGACGTAGTTCGATCAAGGTGCATTAAATTGGCATTTTGATTGTGTGTACACACTCGAAGGTTTCACCTAAGGTATCATGTTATATCCCATCCTAGCCTGTAAGGTACTGTTAAATCCCGTGTTTGGGGTTGGTACAAAAGGTTGTGGTTCTTTGGGATGTGGAGCTTGGTAATAACAAGTTTGAATGGTTAACCATCATTCTGAAGGTTCGTTTTGTGGTGTTAAGGCCAAGGGCTATGGCTTATAACGTGGTTGGAAAAGGTGTCTCGGTTTTGATGAAATCCGAGTGCAAATGGGTTGGAAAACAATGTGGGTTCAAATCTCCATATATCTGGACCCTAAAAATTTGGGTGTAACAAAGACAAGCGGAATGATTCTCAAAATTCCTGACTATCCCCTTGTAACCGTCTCAGGAAGGACTTAGAGGGTAAAGAGGTCACTACTTACGCTTTTGGGCTTCGCCCATTGAACCTCAACTATGGGTACTTGACTTGAATTCTGGCTTCCGTAATTTCAACATCTTTTTTCCTTTTTTCTTTTTCTTTCATCTTTTTTTCATTTTTCATTTTTTTTTTCATTTTTTTTTCATTTTTCCAATTTTTCTCTTTTTCTCATTTTTCATTCTTTTTCATTTTTTTTCTCTCTTTGAAAATGATCTTCTATTCATTCTCTTAGTTATAAATGGATACACCTTGAAAACTGGGCTTCGCCAACTAATTTGGGTAGGAACTAACAATTCCTTGTTAGAACGGGTTGATATCTTCTCTCTTCGAGATGGGATGATTTTGTTGGGGAAAAGGCTTGCCTTCCATCATCGATAGGGGAAACAAGGAGCTAGTCCGGGTTTGTCATAGAATCATCTAAAAGCTTGTCACAAACATTGGTTCAGATGGAGGTTTTCTACCACCAGACATGGAATAGGTAAAGGAATCAAACACAGGATCCTAGTGTACCTTACATTTTGAAACGAGACATATTTCCACCCCAGGGATGCCTTTGAGTGTGTTGTGCGTTTTATCATATTTCGGAATGATTGAGGATGGGAAACAAGACATATTTGGAAACGAAACTGCAACTTTTTATTGGAAAGGCAATTGCTTAACAGACTCAAAGGAACGATTCCTAGGACACACCCTAGGTCATCGCGGGACAAACGACTCAACTTCAAGAAAAGAAAGTCCTAGACTCGACTCGACTAAGAAAAGAAAACAGATCCCGACTCATAATTTTTCAAATCTGGTCTTGAGCTTTTCCTTGTTCAAATTTGTCGACTTAGATGCTCGGTTCTAGTCCTTGATCCCTTTGATGGTCGGCCTCCATCCCGAGGTAGTCCTATGAGGATCTACGCCAATGATGAAGGTTGGTGAATCGAATTGTCCTTTATTAACTTCGTTAACGAGAGGAGTACATTCTAGAGCGAGACTCCTGATTTGAATTTCATTCTTCGGGTTTGGCAAGAATTCAAAGCAATCCACAAATATTTCCCCGATAAACACCTCTTTCAAGAGACATGGGCGGATAAGATGGGAATAATCGACATTGTTTTCGACAGAAACAAAGTTGGCGTGATCGCAAAATGGATGGGTGATGTTATTGGGTTTAACAGTTGGGATCGGGAGTGTTCTATTCTCAATCAAGTCTTGGATTTCGTGCTTAAGTCGATATCACCTTTCAGTATCATGGCCTTTCCCTTGATGAAAGGCACAATAGGCATTTGGTTTATACCATTTACCTTGTTGCTCAGCGGGTGGGTCCGGAGTTGGACCAATAGGCTTCAGCTTTCCGTGGGCTATGAGCCTTTGGAGAGCGTATGTATAAGTGCATCCGATATCGGTGAATGCCCTCGGAGCTTGGCGCTGCGGTTTCTTCGATTGCCCTTCTAAGAGATTGATGGCTTCATCAATATGGGTCGTTCTTTGGGGCCTTGGCCTTAGACGATGAGGCCCCTTGGTACCCTTTCGGCTTTTCGGCCTCGCCATTCGACATCATCTTCTACCTTTATCCCGATTCTTATCAATTCTTTGAAAGAGCCAAAATTCTGGTATTTCAGAGCATTGCGGTAAATAGGTCGTAGATTCTTTACGAACTTATCTACCATTTCAACTTCGTCAGGCTTCTTGGCTAACTTCACGCTTTCAGCGCGCCATCTTGCAAGGAATTCATTAAAGCCTTCTTTATCTTTCTGGGTCATAACCTCTAACGTCCTTATATTGGTCTGAATATCGACATTATCAGCATAGTGCTTACAGAACTCCACTGTAATATCTTCGAAAGTGGGGAAGTTCTTAAGGTCCAGATTGTAGAACCACGCCTTCGGGTGTTCATCCAGGGATTGAGCGAAAATTTCAGAGCGCATGTCAGCAGGCACTCCATTCAGTGCTAAGTACCCCTTATAGGCCTTAACATGGTGGACTAGATCTTCTGTGCCCTTAAACTTTGGGATATCAGTGAGTACCATGTTCGTGGGCAACTTATCCTGAATTGGGGCATAGGCCCTAGCATTTTCGTAATGGATGTTCTTCCCCTAGGAGAGTTTTAGACGGTCCTCAATGAACTTGAACCGTTTCTCCAGATCTGTCAGAGGTGGGGTAGATGAAGAGGAATCTTCACCCAACTTGGATTCGAACACATCCATTCTGGCCATCATAAGGTTCATGGCCTCAGTGAGTTTGTTAACAGCATCTTCCATTGCTTGAAGTCGGGTTTTTCGCGGCCTTTCTACAAGAAAACCCCGAACCGAGTCAATATTTAAAAGTAAGAGCCCATGCACACTTAAGGACACGACACCCACTTGACTCAAGTCAAGACTCGACTTAAGACTGATTAACCAAAAGGTTCGACTCACGGTTGGATTTAGACCTCGATTCCTTTTGGACTTCGACAAAACGACACGGCCCAAACCATCATAACTCGATTTTGAACTGGACTTGGTGTGACCAAACCCGTGATTGGACTAACATAGCCCATAGGTTTACGTGAAATGCCCTAAATGGCCTAGCTTAGACGTTTCTGTGGAATATCCTAGACCAAATGGTCGACCCACATGACTCAAAGCCCAAGAGGTGAGCTTGGGTGACCCAATAAGGTCGTGTTCTAGACTCTCGGGGCAAAACACGCCTAGCCTAACACGGCCAGGACCCAGACACGACTCGACGCATTTCATGCTTGGTTAAGGTTCGAGAAATATTTTGGATTGAATTTGAAAAAAAACGAATAATCGATTTGAAAATGAGATTTAAAATGGGCGACATCTGGCTATAAAAGCTTATTTTGGGCCGAAAAATCTAGTCCTACTTGGGCAAAGCATTCGCGTTTTTAAAACCATGCTATTTTGAAAGTAAGTTGTCAAAAGTTCGGTTTTGAAATCGATACGGAAAATTTTGAAAAGACTCGGGAAATTCATTTCGCACATTGTCATTCTCATGTTATAAGGATGTATGCTCCTAGACATCTCTATGTCTCGGCAAGTCTTCTACAAGAAGGTCTATGCCCTCCATCCTTTTTGGGTCTTATAGAGCAAGGGCCTTTAGGTAGAGTACCTAGAAGAGCATCCCCACCATCAAGAACCACGACGAGGCGGAGCGGAAGCAAGCAATGTGCAAGTTCCTGGCATAGTGGGACGTCGCCCCCCACGCGTCACAAAGAAGCGCTGGGACGGCCCGAGAAAGTCCTTAAGGGTTTATGCATGAATCGTAGCACTACGAGTAATGTTTTACTTTCCAATACTTTCTTTTCAAGTTTCACCTCGGAGGAAAAGACCCTAGAAACAAAGTGTAACTAGTCCTCTTTTCCCAGTGAGTCGCCAAAGCGTGGACAAGGCCCTCGGGAACTGCGTCCGCGGGATCCACACTAGGCATAATCGACTCGAGGTTCTTTCGAATCGAATTAAGACAAATTAGAGTCGCCACCAAGTTTTATGGGAACTTGGAACCGTTCAAGTCAACTTTACACCTTTCATCGAAAAGCATAAAGCCAATCGACTAAGAGTGATTAAAGATAAAGACTTGTACCCTATATCACTCGATTTGAATGACTCTCGTAATCCAATGGTATTTAGACGGATCCACAAACCATAGATCTTGAGTAAGGGGTGAGGGTACGTGTTAGGAAGACCATAAGGACACCTAACCCCGCCCGTCAATAACGGCCTCTACTAAGTCAAGTATCGGATTTCAAACAAGGTCGTAGCTACTACGATATATGATATGCAAACATCGTTTTAAAACCCTAACATGTGAAGTTTCTACGTCGATTTGGATGCAACTAAACTAACTTTGTCAAAGTTGTAATTTAGCATGTGGGTTGATTGATCTAACAACATACAAAGCAAATAAGGCTAAAGGGGAATGGGGGAGCCGTTGGGATCTACCCTATTACAACCCAGGCATTTCATGCCGACACAACGAGAATTTAGAGATACAACTCGATCTAAATACAATTGTTATATACGACACCATACACGACACATGGCCATTCGGCCTAGGAAAACGTGCACAAAGGGGTGGCCCACTGTTTACATAACTCACGGCCTTGGGTCACTCCTCGTAATGCGTGGTTTCGCTTAATCTTATCGAATTAGACATTGGGTCACAAAACAAAGCATGCATTAGCATAAATCGGGCCATGTTGCTTTAAACAACATGCGATTTACTACGCTCTTACATGAATTGGAGCACAACTATCTAACCAAATAAGACTAAGGTTTTTCTAAATCGATTGACTCGACCCAAAAGAAAACTAATTACAAGTGAATTACAAGAGGCGACTCGATAAGCAAAAAGGTAATTACAAAATACAAAACAACGATAAATAAACGATATAAAGATGAAGCAAGAATGACAAAAAGGCACGGCCAAGCACACGGCCAAGCCACGTCCACCCTAGTTCCTAGGTTAGATTCATTAGTTAGATCAAATGGTTGCGAAACGAGTTAGGAAACGAGTTAGAAAACAAGTTAGAAACGACGTTGATCGATTGAGAAGATGTCACGCGAATGTGTATTCTA
This sequence comes from Silene latifolia, assembly GCF_048544455.1. NCBI lineage: Eukaryota > Viridiplantae > Streptophyta > Magnoliopsida > Caryophyllales > Caryophyllaceae > Silene > Silene latifolia. Next base: position 126,894,268 of record NC_133538.1, read on the forward strand.
CACGGCCTAAAGGGTCCAACTAGGTCACAATATTACAAGATTAACGATTACTCATCGAGTGTAAATAGGAAGATGCTAATCACGCACTCCTATGCTAGCTAGAAATCGAGTGAAAAGAGAGATGCATTCAATTAAGTTATAGAATTGTTGATCAATTTTAATGCTTGTGTCGAAGCAACCTAACATGTCTAATTAGGTTATTTAATCGATCTAAAGTCGTCTAATTAAGTCATATTTTAACAATCAGAGGTCTAACTAACATGCGAAGGGGTCCTAGGGTAGGTCGAATTGGTCGAAACAAACGAGGGGTCAAAAACGAGGAACGAAGTTAGAATTCGTTTTATTAATGCCCTACCTTGAACACGAGGATATGTAAATGAGATGGGGGATACGACCGACCGATGTGGCGGATTTCTTTCCCATCTCAAGTCAACGCGGGTGTTCATGGTGGTACTTTAACTCATACTCGGACTAAACTAGTTTAATAGTTAACGATATCAAACGATAAACAAAACGATAAACAAAGTAAAACGAAACAATAAAAAACAAACATAAAAAGAACGAAATAAAAGGGAGAAGAGGAGGATTTGATGCACCCTCAACCTACATGTATCGTTGACACCGTCTTGGGTCGTAATCGATCATAGATTTTATCTCGAGAGGCCGTCGTCGACGAAGGAACAAAGCAATAACACGTTTTTTTGCAAATCTGGACAGCAACTTTCAAACTGCAATTTCTCACTCGTTTCACGGTGAAAATTAGATTTAAAAGATGTTTTGAAAACTAGAAAGAGAGGAGAATAAAGATCTTAAAACAATCCCTGCTAGTTTTGAATTATTGGGCACAAAAAACGAGCACAAACAGAATTGGACAGACAGGAAAAGCCGCGAAAACAGAGTGTATGTCACTCTGTTTTTCGAGGGGATTCGTGTACTCTCAAGGACAATTTGGCTCGTGAATCTTTATCTAAGATGTAGATGGATGTTGTGTGGTTAATTAGGAACAAGAAACTCGAATTTTGATGGAGGTTTGAGGGTTGAACGAAGGGTTCCAAAGAGGACACACAAACTGATTCTCAGTTTTGTATGTCGGTTTTGTCGAGGGTTTTTGAGAGGCAACTAGGGTTTGTTTCTTGTGTTTAAAGCTTTTAAGTTACGGTAGTATGTATGGAGAACTTAGAGGAGTGAATGTATGGCAGAGGGGAGGTATTTATAGGGAGTTAGAATAGGGTTTAAGAGAGCAACAAGCAGTCGGGCTCGGTTTGCATAGCTGCTGTCCATCAGCTATTTCGTGGGGTTTTTAGGGTTTGTATGGGGGGTTTTCTTGGTGGTTAAGCTAAGGTAATATGGGTAGGATACTAGGGTATGGTTTAGGGTTAATGCGCACGGGTTTAAGTGGTGTTTGGAGTGGGTTTTGGACTCAGGTTTGAGCACGCAAAACAGAAGGGGGCTGCTTGTTATTTGCGGGCTGTTTATTGGGTGTTTGGGACGGGAATTGGATGGGTTTTGTGGTGGGTTTAGTGATGGGTTGTTTGTAGGTAATGAGGGGCAGGAATTGGGTTGGTTGTGGCGGGTTTGGGTCAAGCTTTGAAGCACACAAAACGGGTTGGAAAAGAGGAAGGGCTAACGCGGGTAAGGGGAAGTAGTTGGGCTGCTTTGTGTATGTTTGGGGCGAGATTTGGGACGTGGGTATGGGGGTTCGAACTGGGGTTGGATGGGTAGAGGCCTAGGTTGGTTAGTGTACTCGAGATTCGTGCCAACTCGTAAAGAAAACGGGCTCAAAAACCGAGCTATAATCGAGCTCCAAAACGTGTGATTAAAACGAGTTTTCGATTTTCAAATTCGATTTTTCAAATCGATTAACACATTAAAATAAATGATTTTTCAAATCAAATACATTCATAAAATGATTTTTCAAATCAATTATTTATTTTATTTTCAATAAAATAAACTTGAGAAAATAGACTCAAAATAAAGTAAAATGAATTCACCTTAAAAAAGCTTTAATTTAAATATCAATTAAATTAATAAAATACTCCGTCGACAACACTCATTCTACATCGTAAAACGAACCCAAATAATGAAAATGACAACTAATAAATACATGTGTCCTATCATCATCGGGTGTTTGTCGGGTTCTCTATAAATTCCAATATCGACGGATACGGGTATCTACAATCATAATAATAATCATAATCATAATAATAATCATAATCATAATCATAATCATAATAATCATAATAATAATAATCATAATCATAATAATAATCATAATCATAATCATAATCATAATCATAATCATAATCATAATCATAATCATAATCATAATCATAATCATAATAATAATAATAATAATAATAATAATAATATAATAATAATAATAACAATAATAATAATAATAATAATAATAATAATAATAATAATAATAATAATAATAATAATAATAATAATAATAATAATAATAATAATAATAATAATAATAATAATAATAATAATAATAATAATGCCAAAGTTAATAATATTGCTCATGGAGATTGCTCCTCTAAGTTTTTCTTTGCAAAAATTCAGGAAAGGACTCAGCAACAAATCATTGGCCAAATTAATGGTAGGAATGGGCATCTTCAGCTTGGGCTAACTAATGTTGCTAACAGCTTTGTTGATTATTATGAGCATCTCTTTGGTTTGAGCACTGATGTTATGCCTTTGGATGTTAGTTATATTCAGCAGGGTCCTTGTGTTAATAATGATGATGCTGCTGATTTGGTCCTCCCTATCTCTGCTGATGAAACCAGGTCTGCTTTGTTTGACATTGGCTCTGACAAGAGCCCTAGTCCTGATGGGTTCTCTTCTGCTTTTTTCAAAAACAGTTTGGACCTGGTTAAGAACTCTTTTTGCAAAGCTGTTCAATCTTTTTTCACCACTGGGAGAATGAATAAACCGGCTAATTCTACTCTTATTGCTCTTATTCCTAAGAAGAAGGTTTGTGCTTCTGTTATGGACTTTAGACCCATCTCATGTTGCACTACTTTTTACAAGACTGTCAGCAAAATTCTTTCAAAGAGGCTTAGTAGGCTGCTCCCTCAGTTAATTAGCCCTGAGCAGGCTTCTTTTGTCCAAGGAAGGAACATTCATGAGAATATAATGCTTTCTCAAGATTTGGTCAAGGGGTATGGAAGAAAAAATCTCACACCTAGGTGCTCCATCAAGGTTGACATAAGAAAAGCTTTTGATACTTTGCAATGGCAATTCATTAGAAATATGCTTTAGGCTATGAAGTTCCCTTCCTCAGTTCATAACCTGGATCATGGGCTGTATAACAAGTTCTTGGTTCTCTATTAAACTCAATGGTTCTGTCCATGGCTTCTTCCCTGGTAAGAGTGGTATTAGACAGGAAGATCCCTTTCCCCCTTACCTTTTTGTTCTGAGTATGGAGATCCTTTCTAGATATTTGAGGACTATTTGCTCTCAGCCTAAAATCACATTGCATCCTAAATGTTCTAAAATTGGTCTGACTCATCTTGTGTTTGTTGATGATCTCATGATTTTCATTCGTGGGGATGTACCTTCTGTTGCAGCTGTTGCTCACACTCGTACTGCTTTTCCTGCTTGGCCAGGGCTCCATGCTAATACTGATAAGACCGATGTCTATTTTGGGGGGGTCAAGCAAAGTGTCAAAAGTGAGATTTTGAGGGCTACTGGCTTCTCTGAAGGCACTTTCCTTTTCAGATACCTTGGCCTGCCACTGAATACTGCTAGGAATACTGTGGATATATATGGTGTCCTGATTAATAAAATTCAAGCTTTTGTTCAGCACTGGTCCTCTACTTCCCTCTCTTATGCTGGGAAAATTCAGCTGCTAAATTCTGTCATTTTTGGGCTTGAGAATTTCTGGTGTGTTAATGCCTTATTACCTCAGAGTATTCTTAAATCAATGCAAATGGTTATGGATCCTTACACATAATCCTTCCAGCCTATGGTGCTCTTGGACTAGGGATTATAATCTTTCTAATTGCTCCATATGGAATTTAGAATGCAAAGACAGATATAGTGAGAGTTTTAGAAGTATAATTTCCATAAAAAATGATCTTATAACTAAAACTGGCTCTCCTACAGCTGCTTCAGACCTTCTGCATAGTTGGTACATTGGTGGCCAGTTCAGGGTTCAGCATGCTTATGAATGGTTTCGAACTAAATATCCACTGCTTCCCTGGATTAAGGCTTTAACTCATCATGTTGTGGTTCCTTGTCATGGTTTGGTTGCTTCTATGGCCAGTCAAGAGAGGTTAGCCACTACTGATCACCTCATTCGAAGGGGTATGCAAATCCCTAATAGATGTGTCTTATGCAAACTTGTTGTAGAAAGCCATGGACATCTATTCTTCCACTGCTCTTTCTCTGCTGCAGTTTGGTCTCGGGTCTTATGTTGGATGAATTTGCCTAGGAGGAGCTGTGACTTCAAAACTGAGCTTGTTTGGTGCATTTACAGAGGTAGCAGGAGGCATTGGAAGCACTCTTGGTTCCACAGTTGCCTCACTATCACAGTGTATAGTCTGTGGAAGGATCGTAATAGGAGAATTTTTTCTGGACACGATTGCTCTACTGATCAACTTGTTGCTATTATTAAGAGGCTTTCTACTACTGCTCTACTATCTCGTTCCTGTTTGGCTGCTAGAAGTACTGTTATTGCTGCCCTTCACTCTCTTTAGCCTACTTGGTAGGCGCTAGTGGATATTCTTTTGTAATGAATTTATCCTTTTTTGTTTCCCCTTGTGGATCAATGGAAAAGGATTATAATTTCTTGCAAAAATAAAAAATAAATAATAATAATAATAATAATAATAATAATAATAATAATAATAATAATAATAATAATAATAATAATAATAATAATAATAACAATAACAATAACAATAACAATAACAATAACAATAACAATAACAATAACAATAACAATAACAATAACAATAACAATAACAATAACAATAACAATAACAATAACAATAACAATAACAATAACAATAACAATAACAATAACAATAACAATAACAATAACAATAACAATAACAATAACAATAACAATAACAATAATAACAATAATAACAATAACAATAATAATAATAATAATAATAATAATAATAATAATAATAATAATAATAATAATAATAATAATAATAATAATAATAATAATAATAATAATAATAATAATAATAATAATAATAATAATAATAATAATTTGAGATAGGTGAGGGAGCGATCAGCGATTAGGGCGATTAGGGCATTGCCGCACTTGTCATCACACCCACCGCCGGCCACCTCACGTCGCCGCCGTCAACTCTCAACTGCGCCGGCAACCTCACGTCGTCGTCGTTCCAAACGTGGGTTGTGGTGTTCCTTTCATTGCGTTTTGAGATTAGGGTTGCTGCTTTTTCGATTTTTCAGGCTTTTTCTGCCGTTGTTTTGGGTCCCTTCCCAGAGGTCGTCTGTGGTAGCATTACCCTCGTCGGACGTCCCTTGTCGTCATCACGCTGAAGGTTGTCGTCTGGTTTGGGTACCCTCTACCAGGTTTCTTGTCACACGTTTTTTTTTCCTTTTCTCTTTCTGTTTTTGTTAGTCTTGCTAGGGTTCCGGCCGGCTTTTTCTAGGGTTCAGGCGTGGTCCTTTCCTAGGGTCAGGCGTGGTCCTTTTCTACTACTGTTGAGGTTGCCGTGGTAAGGGCAGTAGGTCGCGGTTTTTCGTCATCTACGGGTTTTCGGCATTTGGGTGCTGCTGTCCGTTGGTGTCTGTTTTGGCCTGCTGGCTGGTGCTTTCGGCAGTTGGGTGGCTACTGGTGGTTTTCCTTCTAGCTGCCCGTTCAACAGTAAGTTCTTTTAGGAGAAGCTGTGTGGGTTTTTTTTTAGGGGAAGCCGTGTGGGTGTGTGGTTGGGGGTTGTGTCTTCTCCGGTCATACATGCCCGTTTTAGCTGCTACATTTTGAGCTCATAGCTGCTTGTGCGTGGTGGTTTACGCTCAGGTGGTGTTTGTTGGTGGCTCTATAGTTTTCTGTGCAGGTTGGTGGTGTGTTCCTTCATGCCCGAGCTTGTGAGGTACCACTGTCCTTTTTCGGGTCTTCATGGGTGTCGGGATGGTTTTGGTAAGGGCCTAACTAAGGCGGCTTGGCAGAAACATTTTCAGGTCCGACATTGTCATGACGGTGCGTTGGTCCTTACGCGTCAGACTCTTACTGATAGTTTGACTGTTTATTCCAATGCCGAGTGTTCTTTGAGACGGATGGGGCTCTGGTTGTGTGGGGTGTGTTTTATGACCCGTACTGTTAGAGCAAGATGTCGGCATCGTCGGGGTGATTTTGTGGAGCATCCGGGGTGTGTTGATGGCCTTTATACCTTCCATATTCATGGTATTCCGAGACCTTTGACTCCTTCTACTTCGGTTTCTTCTGATGATAGTGTAGAGCTCGTTCAGTGGTCTATATCTTCGCTGGATCGTTTGCTGTCTTTAGGGCTTCGCACCGTGAAATCTATTCCTTCTAAGTGCCGTCTTGGGTTTGCTTGTGCTTTGAAAGGGGCCATGGATGCGGTGTTTGATGCCCCTAGTGATCTCTCCCGCTGGGTTTGTTTGCTTGTTCTACCACTTTGTTTGCTCAGGGCTTTCGCTCCTCGGAGTAATCATGAGTGTCGGACTGCTATTCGGCGTCAGTTTCAGGAGGAGAGTATTGTCAGGGCTATCCTTGCTTGGGGGGGCACCTGGGGGGAGGGGGTTTGCAGTTGTTACAGGAGTGCTTTGATGAGGGTCCTTCTTCATTTTCTATGGATGAGGATCTGGATTTGAGTGGGCTTAACCTCCGCCAGTGTCGGCGGAAGATTTCTGATGGCCATTATACTGCTGCTGTACGGGTGCTTTCTTCCTATGGGGTCGCCCCCTACTCCGATGCCACTCTCGTGGCTCTGCGTGAGAAGCATCCTGTCGCCCCGCCTCCTGCATTGCCTCCTCTGTCTGGGGATCATCATCCTCTGGTTGCCTCTTCGGCGGTGGTCTTGGATATGATTCGGAGCTTTCCTCGTGGTACTTCCTGTGGGAGGGATGGTTTTCGTGCCAAGCACCTTATGGACTGTTTGAGTGGCGCTTCTGTGGCTATCTCCGATGATTTGATCACGTCTATTACTAGGGTGGTTAATCTTTTTCTTGAGGGCCGGTGTCCTCTTCCTCTGGGTGAGTACATTGCCAGCTCCCCTCTCACACCACTCGTTAAACCGGGTGGTGGAGTTCGTCCTATTCTTTGTTGGTACGGGCCTGGAGACGGCTTGTGTCTAAGGTTGGTGCTTCTATGGTTGGTCCGTCTTTATCTTCTTATTTTGATGGGCTTTGATTCGGGGTGGGTGTGTCCGGTGGAGGAGAGGCTATCTTGCATGCCTTGAACCGGCTCATTGAGGCTCGGGGGACTCGGGAGGGGCTTTCTATGTTCTTTGGTTGATTTCTGAACGCGTTCAACCTTGTTGACCGTTCGACCATGCTTCGGGAGGTCCGCCGTCGTTGCCGGCTCTCTCCCGTTGGGTGGAGTTTTGTTATTCCAGCCCGGCCCGCCTTTTTTATGGGGAGCACCGCTTATGGTATTGTCGGGGTGTTCAAGCGGGGTGATCCGTTGGGGCCTTTGCTTTTCGCGTTGGTTTTGCATCCCTTGGTTTGCAAGATCCGGGACACTTTTGACCTCACTTTGCAGGCATGGTACTTCGATGATGGCACCATCGTGGGTGATACTTTGGAGGTGGGGAAGGTTTTGGACTTGATTATGTTGGATGGCCCTCGTTTTGGATTACATCTTAATGTCTCCAAGACGGAGGTCTTTTGGCATGTTGAGGATCCACGGAGTCGGCTTCCTGGGGTTTTCCCCACTTCTATTTCTCGGCCATTGCGTGGTGTTACGAGTTTGGGAGGACACAAGACTTGTCCTGGTTTTAGCGGTGAGATTGTGGCGACGAGAGTAACTAAGACCATTGAGCTAATGGACTTGGTTGCGAGGATTGAGGACCCGCAATGTGAGTTGCTTCTTCTTCGAGCTTGTCTTGGTATTTTCTAAGCTCTACTTCTCCCTTCGTACTTGCTCCCCTAGTGTTTTTGGGTCTGTCCATCTTCCTTTTGATGCCGCTCTTCGTTCTAGCTTGGAACGTATTGTCACCGCGTCGGGGCCGGGTTTTGGGGATTGGCAGTGGCGCCTTGCTACATTCCCTTTTCATCTTGGTGGTCTTGGTGTCTATGCGGCGGGAGATGTTTTATTTTATGCTTTTATTGCGTCCGCTTGCGTCTATTTGGTTTGCGGTGCTAAGCTCCTCGGCCCTTCCGGTATTGTAGCCGTTGGTCCTGCTTTTGATGATGCCGCGCAGATGTTTATCTGCGACTACGGGTTCAGTATATTAGGTCACCCTAGTGAAATTGTCGCCCCCAAACTTATGAAGAAATTGATGGACATTTATTTCACGACGGTTTTGCCGCCTCGTAGTCTGTTTTCTCTTTGACACCGCGCTTGCCTTGCTTTATGGCGATCTCGGCAGGTTCTCACTCCTCCGATTGGTTACGTGCGGTTCCTATCTCGGGGTTGGGGCGGACTATGAACAGGGAGGACTTACCGTAGTGTCTTTGGGGTATAAACGGGTGTTCCGTTATTCACGGTATCTAGGCCCCGTCCGCTTGCTCTCGGGTTTTTTGGGGATGTTTTTGGGGACCACGCTGTTTCTTCTCTATGTATCGTGGGCGTTAAACATCAGCATAACCTTGTCCGGGACACTCTTTTCGACATCCGCTATAGATCCGGTATTGCGGGGAAGGAGGTTGATATCGGTTTGGTTGATGGGCATGGTGGCTCTCTTCATCCTGCGGATTTATTGCTTTATTCTTGGGACAGAGGGCGTGATGTGTGCGTTGACCTGACAGGTTCTTCACCTTTGACTCAGACTGGGTTGGCAGATTTTGTGCCGGGCCGGGTTGTCGCCGATCTTTGCTCAGCGAAAGTGTGCTAAGTATGGGGATTTGTGCGCGGTAGCGGGTTATGGTTTCCTACCTTTCTCTTTCTCTTCACTTGGGGAGCTGGGTTCGGATGCTGTTGCCTTGCTCAAGCGGATCCAGAAATTCTCGGTATCTCAGGATGCGGGGGCTCGGGTGACCGCTTACATTTTTACTAGACTTAGCTTTGCTATTGCTAAGGGTGTGGGAGCCCAGATTGTCTCTCGGCTCCCCACCAATTTCATGTAAACTTTTATTTTTTTTTTAATGAAAGCTGCGCGCATCCCTTTATAAAAAAAAAATAATAATAATAATAATTACTCCCTCTGGCTTTTATTTTTCTTTCCGTTTCTCTAATATATGTGAGAAGTATTATAATGAAATGGGAAGAAAACAGCAAGCCGGAGGGAGTACATGTTTCCTAATTGCTTCCTTATACTCTATTATCTACCTATATTAGGAGATGGTCACAAGGTAATTTTCTAATCGTCTCTTCACATAGTCATCTTAAGACTAATATAACTCATTAAATAGACAACCATTCAGTGACCCGAGACTATGACCTTCACCGTGGGACACCAGGGATTTACCAGGACCCACCGTTGACTACCAGGAACAATGGGAAAGGGGTGTTTAAGGCGGGTTTTTGGTAGCTTTTGGGGTTCATTGTTAGGGTTGTCGAAAGGGGGTTTATGGGGATTCGACCCACGAAACTCGACCAATTGAACCTGGGTTAGGGTGGGTTGAGACCAGGGGTGAGAGTCGACTCCGGTGGTGGTGTCATGATGGTCGGAGGTGGAGGTTTTGCTGGAGCCGGTGTCCTCCAGTTAGTGCGGATAACGTTATTGCACGTACACTTGTACGGACAAGTGGGAGCTTGTTGGGGCTGGTGTCCTCTACAGTTAGTGCAATGACATATAAATCTCTAAAAGCATCAAAGGGTATACTTTTGTATTATTATCAGTTGGTCCACGTTTATCAATAACGGTTGGCTTGCTAGATAAGTTTGACGTTATTGTCATACTGATGGCGGTGATCAACTGGTCCCTAAAAGTCACACCTATAAGATACGTTTGAGAGATGTGACAGTATGAAAATACAGTCATGTTGATGCCTAATATGACTAAGCAGTTAGTCGGAGTTATTGACTAATAATTAGTCAAACGCGATGTTGAGATATTTATTTAATACGGATTAAATAATAATGGCTAAGGCGAATTAAGCGGTTAATTCGTAAATTAAATTTAAACGGTTATATTTAATTAACGTATATTGAATTAATTAATTATACAATATTGTCATTGTCGGACAAGTATTAATATATCGACTGAGTCATCTTACTAGTTGATATTTTAATATCCGATGACGGATGACGATTTATAATTAAAACCCGTCATATACATTTTAGCGACACGAGTCGGACCACGAGTTTAATAAGGAGGAAGTGGAAAGCCCACTTCCTCCCTAAGCAAACCCACGGCCAACCGAGAGGAACAAAAGGAGAGCTTCTCTCCTTTTTGACCTAATCTTTTGTCATTTGCACAAAATTAGGGTTTCGGGGCAATTCTCTCTGAAATTCTAGATCTCTCATCGAAAACCTCACAAAAATTCTCTCAATATTGCAAGGCAATTAGAGAGTAATTTCTAGCACAAGGGGCATAGTCTCAGACGATCTTGGGTGCAACGATTAGGAGGAAATCTATTTTGATTTCTGTTCTTAGGCCGAAATTCAAAGGACCCAAGGTTGATTCTTATACCTTTATCGTTTCTCTTGTATTTTTCGTTTATGACAATAATCACATGTTAAAATTGCGTTATAGTCCTAAAATTTAAGGGAATTTTACGGATATTTCCCTACAAGTGGTATCAGAGCGAGGCCACGTAAATTTTTCATTGTGATTTTCATAAAACGATTTGAATCGATGTTATTTTGCATTAAAAAACCGTGCGGCCGAATTTATTTTACAAGGCTGTTTTTATTTTTTTTGCATTGGAAGCCGTGCCACACGGCTTACTGCTGATCAGACGATAGTCTCGTTTTGCTTTCGTTTTGTCTTTGCATATTGTTTTTGTAATCGATTTTTAATTGCAATATGTTAAAGTTTTATCAATTGTAGATTCAATTCTATACGGATTAGGTTTAAATTGCAATTGGTTTTTTCTATCAAATCGATTTTGGTTGATTTTTGATGCTCACGGTTTTGAGCAGTTGAAAAAAAAAAAATTTTTTGATGTTTTGTCACGGTTCAGCCGTGAAAAAAGAAAAAAAAAATTTCGTGTTTTATTTTTTTTCGGCCATATCATGTGCATAATACGGATTTTGTGCATTCGCTTGATAGTGAAACGGTTCACTCATGTTCCATTTAGTTATTTTAAAGCAATTTAAAGTAACGGATTGTAATGGATTAAAATTAAGTTGATAGAAGCGGTTTTGTCACATAATTTTAATCGTTAAAAGGTGGTTTGGATAAATTTAACATAATTACGGAATTATGTCACGAATAAATTTGTTTTAGTTGATGCATTTTTATTTATCGTTATTTTTGAATGCCATGAATGTTTTTAATTACGTATTTAATTTTACAAACGGCTGTAACTTAGTGTGGCCTTAGTAGAACGTGTTACCGTAATGATGGAACACGGTCTTGGTTGTATTTTGAGATCTCGCATCTCCGTTTTGATTTTTCTTTGTAATTATAGTTTTAATTTAGAATGTAAATAGGTTTATATTTTGTAAATTTTAAATTGTAATTTTGAGAAGACCAAAGATGGAGATCGGATGCTCACTCCCGCTGCATGGACAAAGATGGAACATCAAGACAAACTTCTCGGGTCCAACGGTGGATTCCAAAGTTGTATTATGTTCTTTTTACTAGGATAGGCCACACTAGGACTTTTATTTACGTTTTGCATTCTTTTATTTATTTTATCGTAACGATAGTTTGCATCATTTTTCGCCTAAAACCAAACCACCTAATATTTGCATGAAAACTGACTCATTTAGAGGTCACGCGTTAGTTTTCTATGACATACAGACGTCACACGTTATTATAAGCCATCACCTAAATTAATTCATTCACGTAATGCTAGTTTTCGTTCACTTAAAATGAATTGAAACTAAGTTGATGGGATCTTCCTCGTATAACCAAAAATTGAGAATAGTCTTGATAGGTCAAACTCCAATGAATCCCTTCTTCGTCGGTAGGCATAATATGACCCCTTCTACGTCGGGTAAGTTGGAACTGATTGACCTATTTTATCTCAACACTATGGTCACTCGTACGATCCTGTGATTATGGTGGACTATAGATAGGATTTACGGAAATCTATCGATCAAGAATTCTAACGGTAGAACTAGCTAAACAGTTGGCTAATCAATTTACGGAAATTGAGTCTTGGGATCATTTGTATAATTCTTGAGGTAGATCGATTATACAAGTGCAATGAGTCTACACGTTAAAAATGAATTTTAAATAGACTTAAATCACCACGATGAGTTGCTTATTTCGTTTTGTTTTTCCTTTCTTTTTCAGTGTAGATCACGATCATTTAAATCGCTTATAACATAATGGTGGCCGTCTTGATGACCCAATGCCAAGTGCCACATTGGACCGTGAGTCCGGCCGGATCTTCATGAATCGGATGAATCGTCTACTCGATCGAAGAATGATGGATCAAACTTCGCGGATGGGAGGCGGCATTACGGAATGCCGCCATTGCCGTGAGAAGCTCGGATATCTGACCGAGCCCATCCCGCCAAACCTAGGCTCCACGGCTGGAGCTAACGAGATCGCCACGTATAGTGATTTCGTCATGGAAGCGGGTGCGATTAAAAACGTACTCATTTTTGCAATGGAATCCAATTTGCAGAAATTCTTCATAGACCAAGGTGCGAACAAGATTTTCACCACGCTCACTAAGGAATTCTCGAAAGCACCGAGAATCGTGACCTATGAGCATACATGTCGCTTCTTTGAGGCGAAACTCCGGAAGGGCCAACCGGTTAGCCCACACATTCTCGGCATGATTGAGAATGTCGAGAAACTGGAGACGCTTGATTGTAAGATCAGTGAGAACATTGTTATTGACCGCATGCTTCATTCACTCCACGATGGTTTTGCGCTCTTTAGAGCCAATTACTATATGAATGATTTGAAGAAAAGTCCTCATGCACTACACTCCCTTCTCGCATGCACCGAGAAGGACATGAAGTTTAGTAGGAGCACGAAACAGGATGTTCTCATTGTGTCAAACAAGGGCAAGGGTAAGGGAAAAGCTCAGGCAGACCTAGCAGTAGGTAAACCGAAGTTTAAGAAGTCGGGATCAGGTAAGAGTGGGCCTGTTGAGTCGAGCACCTCATCAGGCGCGACAAAGAGCAAGACCGGTAACATGGAATGCCATCATTGCCACAAGACTGGGCATTGGAGGCGTACATGTCCTGTATACCATGAGGACATAAAATAAGGTCGCGTTAATCATTTTGGTATGTCTTCTTCTTCTTCTTCTTTTATTCATATGATTGAGATTAACCACGCAAGTTACGGAAATTGGGTACTAGATACTGGTTGTGGTTCTCATCTATGCAATCATGTGCAGGGCCTCCGAAACATCGAACCCCTCGTAAAGGGTGAGGTGGACCTGCGTGTCGGGAATGGAGCACGAGTGGCTGCCGTCTCGAGGGGAACATATGTGATCCAGCTTCCTAGAGGATTTGAGTTATTTTTATATAACTGCTATTATGTACCAGTCTTTCTAAAAACATTATTTCGGTTTACGCACTTGACAAACTTGGTTTTTCATTTGTAATAGAGAATAATAGCTGCATTTTCTCATTACACGATATGATTTATGGCAAGGCGGTCTCCATGAATGGAATTTATGTTTTAGATCAGATCACCGAAATATTGCACGTAATGAATAAGAAGTTAAAGGTTGGTGACAAAGATCAAACTTATCTATGGCACTGCCGTATGGGACACATTAATGAGAAACGCGTTAAATAGCTCATACAGAATGGAGCTATCTCGGCCTTTGATTTTCAATCATTTGGCACGTGTGAATCATGTCTCATTGGTAAGATGACTCGAATTTCCTTCAAAGGTGTTGGAATGCGCTCGCCGACCTATTAGGACTCATACATACGGATGTGTGTGGACCTATGTCAATCACCGCACGAGAAGGCTATAGGTATTTCATCACTTTCACGGACGATTTAAGTAGATATGGCTATGTCTACTTGATGAAGCATAAAAGTGAGTCCTTTGAGAAATTCAAAGAATACCGAGAATCGGGTACGTAACCATTTGGGTAGAAAGATTAAAACACTATGATCAGACCATGGTGGCGAGTATCTTTCTCACGAGTTTGATCAACACCTTAAGGACTGTGGGATTGTCTTACAGTTAACTCCACCTGGAACACCTCAGTTGAATGGTGTGTCCGAACGGAGAAATCGAACACTACTTGATATGGTTCGATCCATGATGAGTCACACCGTGTTGCCCGACTCATTATGGGGTTATGCTCTTCGTCATTTGCTCTAATACTTAATCAAGTCCGTCTAAAGCTGTTGACAAGACTCCATATGAACTATGGAAGGGAACGGTCCCTAACTTGTCCTTTATACGGGTTTGGGGCTGCGAGGCTTATGTCAAGTGGAGACACGAGGATAAGCTCGGCCCGCTATCGGTCAAGACATACTTTATAGGTTATCCTAAAGGAACACTTGGTCATTACTTCTACTCGCCGACCGAACAACGTTTATTTGTTGCGGCTAGTGCGACATTCTTAGAGAAAGAATTTCTCGAGCACGCGAAGAGTAATAGAACCTTCGAGCTATCGGAGATTCCAGAACCAAATACCGAGCAACCATTGGAGGAACCAGTTCCTTCAATCCCGGCTGCGGTTAATATTCCTGAGGAACCTAGGAGGTCGGGAAGAGTCTCTATTCCACCGGATAGATACATTGGTATGGTCGAGGAACATGACATAGATGACATTCTGCTCTTAACGAGTAGTGAACCCGCAACCTATAAAGGTGCCATGACTAGTTCCGACTCAAAGCTATGGCTTGAGGCCATGCAATCCGAGATGGACTCCATGTATGAGAACAACGTATGGGATCTTGTTGACTTACCTGCTAAGGTTCGTCCCCTTCAATGCAAATGGCTTTACAAGATAAAGCATTCTGTGGAAGGTCAACAAGATATCTATAAAGCACGACTAGTTGCTAAAGGTTTCACCCAAGTGCCAGGCTTGCACTACGATGAAAGTTTTGCACCCGTAGTCATGCTGCGTTCCATTCGGATTATCTTAGCGATTGCCGCTTTTCATGACTATGAAATTTGGCAGATGGATGTGAAAACCGCCTTCTTAAACGATTATTTGGAGGAAGAGTTGTACATGGTACAACCCGAAGGTTTCATCGATCCTGAACATCCTAATAAAGTGTGCAAGCTTAAGCGTTCCATTTATGGACTTAAGCAAGCTTCTCGGAGTTGGAATCATCGTTTCGACCAAGTGATAAAAGAAAATGGATTTACTCGATCGGTCGAGGAACCATGTCTATATATCAAGTCGAGTGGGAGCAAGATTGTCTTCCTAATATTGTATGTCGATGACATACTCCCGATTGGGAATGACATACCTCTCTTAACTTCGGTGAAAGTATGGTTGAAAAACCATTTCCGGATGAAAGATCTGGGTGAGGCACAAAGAATTTTGGGCATCCGTATCTATCGAGATAGATCACGTCGGATGTTATCTCTCGATCGGGAGTCTTATATAGACAAGATCCTAGAGAGATTCAAACATGACTAACTCCAAAAGGGGTTTCTTCCTATGGCTCCAGGGGTGCATTTGAGCAAGTCTCGGGCACCGAGACATCGGAAGATAAAGAGCGCATGACACGGATTCCTTATGCCTCGGCTATAGGATCAATCATGTATGTCATGATATGCACACGTCCGGACGTGGCATATGCATTGAGTATGACAAGTCGATTCCAACAGCATCCAGGTGAATCACATTGGATGGCTGTCAAGAACATTCTTAAGTACCTACGGAGGACTAAAGATTGGGCATTGACTTATGGAGGCGAACAAAATCTATGCGCAACCGGTTACGCAGATGCTAGCTTCCAAACGGATCGAGATGACTCGAAATCTTAGTCTGGATTCGTTTTTACTCTTAATGGCGCTGCGATCGGTGGAAGAGTTCCAAACAAAGTGTTAAACAGATTCTACGACCGAGTCCGAGTACTATGTCGCGTCGAAGCTTCAAAGGAAGCGATATGGATGCGTCAATTCTTACAAGGACTATCTGTAGTGCCTAGTTCGAATGACCCGATCACCATCTATTGCGACAATAGAGGTGCCATCTTCCGAGCTAAGGAGCCTAAGTCTAGCAACAAGTCTAGACATGTGCAACGGAAAGCTCATCTAATCCGAGATTACGTGGAGCAAAAGGAGGTAGTGATAGAAAAGATTGCTGAGATGATAACATAGCAGATCCACTCACTAAACCATTACGACAAGATAAGCATGAAGGGCATGTTAATTCCATGGGAATTAAACGTGTTCCCGAGTTGTAGTACTCTTTTATGGATTAGATTCATTTTCTTATGTACTCTATACGACATCATCGTTTTGATATTTATATATTTTGTTTTTCATGTGGATTTGTACGACAATTTTGAACACCACAAAGTGAGCTGAACAAACATTATATTTTTTTTGGTCCTTAATTACCCACGTGAGCTGATAACTCTGGCAATTATTTTGTGACGTTGGTTGATGGTGGGTTCAACGAGCCATAAGTCAAACGGTTGGTGACCAATCACGAGAGGCGAGTTATACGAATATCTCGTAGGACACAATTGTGACAACGACGTGGAGTCCTAAATGTTTTATAACATTCGGTGCCAGGTCGTGGATAGGACCTCCATGGTGATCCTAAGAGTCGATTCTTTTGACTATCGACTGTCTCTTGAGATTAAGGCAGTTTTTGGGTGACTTTGGTTTCTTTCTCACGGTCATCCGTAACAGGGGGCAAGTAGATTTTTTTCGAGTCATTTCATCTTCGTGCTTAGATCGGCAGGAGTCGAATTGAAGGAAATATTCAGCCTTTATCAGGTACTCGATATTTCTCAGGGCCACTCGAGGAGTCAGAATCGAAATGCATGGCCATGCTCGAATACGGATTCGTCTTTATCAGTTAAGTTACTCTCTAGTCGGGGAAACCACTCTTGATACAGATCGATTGTAAAATACGACCTTTGCGGATCAGGATCTGCAAATTGTTTTACATTGAGTGGGAGAAATTTTAAATGGATATGAGAATCGGTTATCGCACATACACTTGTACGGACAAGTGGGAGTTTGTTGGAGCCGGTGTCCTCCAGTTAGTGCGGGTAACGTTATTGCACGTACACTTGTACGGACAAGTGGGAGCTTGTTGGGGCTGGTGTCCTCTACAGTTAGTGCAATGACATATAAATCTCTAAAAGGATCAAAGGGTATACTTTTGTATTATTATCAGTTGGTCAACGTTTATCAATAACGGTCG
Organism: Silene latifolia; assembly: GCF_048544455.1. Classification (NCBI taxonomy): domain Eukaryota; kingdom Viridiplantae; phylum Streptophyta; class Magnoliopsida; order Caryophyllales; family Caryophyllaceae; genus Silene; species Silene latifolia. The sequence continues at coordinate 126,911,824 of NC_133538.1, forward strand.
GCTTGCTAGATAAGTTTGACGTTATTGTCATACTGATGGCGGTGATCAACTGGTCCCTAAAAGTCACACCTATAAGATACGTTTGAGAGATGTGACAGTATGAAAATACAGTCATGTTGATGCCTAATAAGACTAAGCAGTTAGTCGGAGTTATTGACTAATAATTAGTCAAACGCGATGTTGAGATATTTATTTAATACGGATTAAATAATAATGGCTAAGGCGAATTAAGCGGTTAATTCGTAAATTAAATTTAAACGGTTATATTTAATTAACGTATATTGAATTAATTAATTATACAATATTGTCATTGTCGGACAAGTATTAATATATCGACAGAGTCATGTTACTAGTTGATATTTTAATATCCGATGACGGATGACGATTTATAATTAAAACCCGTCATATACATTTTAGCGACACGAGTCGGACCACGAGTTTAATAAGGAGGAAGTGGAAAGCCCACTCCCTCCCTAAGCAAACCCACGGCCAACCGAGAGGAACAAAAGGAGAGCTTCTCTCCTTTTTGACCTAATCTTTTGTCATTTGCACAAAATTAGGGTTTCGGGGCAATTCTCTCTGAAATTCTAGATCTCTCATCGAAAACCTCACAAAAACTCTCTCAATATTGCAAGGCAATTAGAGAGTAATTTCTAGCACAAGGGGCATAGTCTCAGACGATCTTGGGTGCCACGATTAGGAGGAAATCTATTTTGATTTCTGTTCTTAGGCCGAAATTCAAAGGACCCAAGGTTGATTCTTATACCTTTATTGTTTCTCTTGTATTTTTCGTTGATGACAATAATCACATGTTAAATTTGCGTTATAGTCCTAAAATTTAAGGGAATTTTACGGATATTTCCCTACAGGTTTTCGGCGGTGGTGGCTGGAAACACGTGGAAACGGGGGAGGGAGTGATTGTGTTATTGCTGCCGGTGTGGGGTCGTTAATGGGGTGTTGTTGTTGGGACGTGAGAGTGAGGGACCACACCTGGAACCACCATGTATTAGTGGTGACAACCGTGGTGGCCAAAGGTGGTGAGGTAATAGAGGGTGTTGGTGTCGGGTTGGTTAAAACACGGGTTGATGGAGAGAAGGTGAACCTGACCGTACGCCTGGGGGTTTAGGGTTAGGGTTGCTAGTGGTGCTACGTACGGTGGATGAAGGTGGCTAGGCTGCTGGCGTAGGTGGTTGAGTTGGGTTGTGGTAATGTCAAACCATGTAGCTAAGTTCCGAGTTCGAATTGTTGGGTTGTTGTTTTGAAGGTTGTTAGTGTTGCGGTTTTAGCAGTCGTTTGTGGTGGTGCAGCTGACATTTGCTATGAGGCTGGGCAGCTGATGGGGGTGGCTCACGGTGGAGCGAGAAGAAGAGTAGGCTGTCGTGGCTAGGTGGTTGATTTTGGGCGTGTTGTCGTGAGTGTTTGTGAGGATGGTTAACGTGGGTGTTGTAACGGTATTGCTATTGCATATGAAATGTGGTCTTTTAACCATTATTATATATATTGTTGGTGTGGTTAGTCGGGTTTATTTATTTACTCGGGTTTATTTAAGAAGTCGGGATTTAAATATAGTAACTCCATATTAATCGTATAATTGTTTTATATAATTAGTTTAGTTATTTATGTAATTAGTTTAATTAGTAAATGTAATTATTGTTATTTATTTAGGTGACTGAATTGTTAAGAAGCTTTGTTTATTGGATTTCTATTACGTTATTGGAATTTGCTGATCATGTAGAAAACTTCTCAATCTTGTCTTATTTCTGTTATTGCTAAATATGGATTAAATGTATGAGGTAGTGGATTGGTGAATAATGTGTTTAACTGTTTACAACGATCTTTTATTATCTTGCTGGATTTTCTGTCTTATGCCATTATTTTATATCATGTTTGTTTGGTTATACTACTGAGACTGTCATTATTATTGATTGTTGTTGGAGCTTGGAGATGAGTTTTGTGTGTATCCAGACTATGTGTCTGAGGCGGGATTATGTGTCTAGTATAACCAGACTGTGTGTCTGAGGAGGGACTGTGTGTCCTGGAGTATGACTGTGTGTCTAGAAGTGGAGTATGACTGTGTGTCTAGAAGTGGGTGTGTGCCGTGGTGTGAGGTGGGCGAAATGTGATTGTGGAATCTATTTGTGTAACAGAGCTGTTGCAGGTTGTTGTATTCTTGTTCATTGTTTAGTTTTCTATTCAACCTCGTTTTTGACAGTGTATTCATGAACACCTGTTATGAACCATAAATGGGGAGCAGATTTGTCGGTGCTTAAGATTAGCTGATTGGGAGCATTGAGACGTGAGCTCGACTTTGACCATAGTTGTTGTCTAGATCACTTAGTTGACTTATACAACTTAATTTATGTAATTTCCGCTGTATAGTAAATTGTAATGTTAAGATTTACATTTAATCGGTTGGCAAAGTAATAAAACCATTATTTCAGTTAAAGTTATTAAAGTACTTTGGTTTGTTTTAATTTGTATCATTTATCTCGGGAAACCGATATGGTAACAGTCCTATTTATTGGGAATGTCTTGCTAAAGGCTCCTAAATAAATGGGAGTGTTACAGTTGTTAATCTGCTTTCTTTTGGTTTTGCATCCTTTTTGTTTCTTGATATTGTGGAACTCAATTTCGCTAACAAGATGATTTTTTTGGTTACCCTTTTTGTTGCTTTGAGTTTCATTTGTGTTAATTTGAGGGTTTTAGGTGTGGTTAGTGGTTGAAATAATTGAGAGTTTTATATATGCCATCTTGAATTTGGGGTTGAGACTAAGACTATATGTGTCTTTTACCTGTGTCAAAGACAATATTAAGTCATTTTGTGCAAGAACAACTAGATGAGCTCCTCCATCTACCAAAATTGGCTTAGGTGGTTGATCCTGAAATGACTTGGTGTTCATGGTTTTTCCGTATCCGAGACCTCTGAATTCGACCCCCTATGAGTTCTGCAGCTTATTGTATACTTTACTATTATAGGGTTGTACTCTTGCACCTTCTTTTTCGTCCTACATTCACCACCTCCTATGCTTATCATAAACGATACAAGTATAAAGTTGAATATTCCCATCAATTTTGTTGTCGAATTCTGCTATAATTTCAAGAATAACATGTTAGTTTTGATTATGTAGGAATAAAATGAATTGTTGTTGTGATATTATTGCTCTATGACATATATGAATGCTCTGTCTAAGCTAACGTTCCACTTGGCTATAGCTGTTAAAATATTTTTTTTCAGATCACGCTTAGTCTTGTAAGAATGTTATCCAACGTTCTACATTTATCTCTGCTTTATCAGTTTGTCAGGTTTCTCTCTCGACCTCTTGCATCATTTTATTTTTGGACTCTTACATTAGTACTCTATTTTTTAAAATTCTGTAATGTGAATTGTATATAAGACATAAATTAAAGGATCTTGATTGCAACGATAATTACTGGTAGATACATACCGGAAGTAGTCATTGAATTAGATGAAGAAATTTCTTAAGAACAATTAAATGATGAACCCTAAAAGCTTTGCCTTCTCCTGCCTCCCTTAATCCCCAATTCTCTTTCAGTGTGTTTTTTTTAAAAAAAAATTGGATTAACCAAAACCATGTGTGGTTTATATAAGTATGTGGCAGGAGGGGCTAATTTGGTAAGTCGGCCCATTATTTTAACGGCCTGTAAACGTTAACCGTAATCCACTAATACCATTACTCCCATTAAAAACCCGAAATATTATATTTAGCCGTTATCAATTAAAGTGACTGACACCAGTAATTAGGTCTACATAACAGAGAATTAATTGGGAACCTATACGGGCTCAAATAATTCTTACATTCTCCCACTTAGACCATATTACTGACCAAAACATAATGTCACGCATAAGTAGAATCATAAGATGCGCAGAAGGCTAAATGAACATATAATGGGTTTATCTTAATTACCCTGATCACTTCCGAACAACCGGTTGACTCATGGCGGAGACACTACTATACAAGGGAAGTGGTCCTTCCACGTACTACGGACCGATCGTTTAGAATAATCAACCTGTACAAGGAGCAAACATAATCCCCGATAATGTCCTTGGGGAAAAAGGACTACTTCTGTTAATCGTGCAACATCAACAATGTATACAATAACAATAATACGATACAGAAAGTGTTCGAAAATCATCATCATAAGAAAACATAAGTTGATTAATCAAAACATAAGTGTCATCATTACAAAATACTAGCAGGATCCAACATAAATGAAAAGCCTTAATGATTATCCTCCAGACCCATATCAGTAGTATGCTTCAAAAATGTCTTTGGAGGTAATCCCTTAGTCAAAGGATCTGCTATGTTAGCACTAGTCATGATGTGCTCAATTGACACAGTGTTTTTTCGAACTTCCTCCTTAACTGATAGGTACTTCATTTCCATGTGCTTTATTCCTTTAGAGTACCTATCATTCTTCGAAAAGAAGACAGCTGCGGCATTATCACAGTAAATTTTCAGTAGTCTTGCAACATAATTCATAACGCTAAGCCCTGAAAGAAATTTCCGCAACCATAAAGCTTGAATAGTAGCCTCAAAGCACGCTACAAATTCAGCTTCCATAGTGGATGAGGTGATAATTGATTGTTTAGCACTCTTCCAGGAGATTGCTCCCCCAGCCAAAACAAACACGTAACCAAAAGTGTTTTTCCTTGAGTCCACACATCCTCCAAAATCCGAGTCAGCGTATCCAATAACCTCTAGCTGACAGTATGTCTGTAAGTGAGCATTTTGTTCCGTGTTCCCTTTAAGTACCTTAAAATTTTCTTAGCCGCGCTCCAATGACCCATTCCAGGGTTGGACTGATATCGACCCAACATACCTACTACAAAACTTATGTCACGTCTTGTACAGACCTGTGCATATATTAAGCTTCCAACCAGAGATGCATAAGGAAAGTCTTTCATGGCATTTCGTTCTAGTTCAGTCTTAGGACACATACTTAAGCTGAACTTATCCCCTTTCTGAATAGGAACATCATTGGGAGTACATTTTACCATGTTAAATCTTTCTAAGACCTTCATAATATAGGCTTTCTGAGACAACCCTAATGTCCTTTGTGATCTGTCTCTAGATATTTCCACCCCGATCACATAGGACGCCTCCGCCATATCTTTCATCTCAAAGTTGTTTGATAGGAAATCTTTATTTTGGCGCAATAAACCCAAATCACTGCTCGCGACAAGTATGTCATCGACATATCAGACCAAAAATGAAAACTTACTCCTACTGATCTTCAGGTATATACACTGATCAACAGTGTTTTCTTGAAACCCAAAGGAGGTAATGGTATTATGGAACTTAATATACCATTGCCGAGAAGCTTGCTTAAGCCCATAAATGGACTTCTTTAATATACAGACTTTGTCCTCTTTGCCATCAATAACGAAGCCTTCAGGCTGAGCCATGTAGACTTCTTCTTCTAAACTCCCATTCAAGAATGTTGTTTTCACATCCATTTGATGTAGCTCTAAGTCAAAATGAGCTACTAAAGCTAAAAATGATCCGTAAAGAATCCTTCTTAGAAACTGGAGAGAAGGTTTCATTATAGTCAATGCCTTCTTTCTGATTAAAGCCTTTAGCTACCAGTCTGGCTTTATGTCGTTCAATGTTACCTAAGGAGTCACGCTTGGTCTTAAAGACCCACTTGCAACCGACAGCCTTATAACTTACTGGTAAATTGACCAACACCCAGACCTCGTTCTTAGCCATAGACTCCATCTCTTCCTTCATGGTATTAATCCATTTATCGGAATCATTACCGTTCATAGCTTGCGAAAACGTAACCGGATCATTATCTACACTTATGTCGAATTCACATTTTTGTAGATACACTTCATAGTCATCTGGAATAGTTGACCTTCTTGGTCTTGTGGACCTTCTTAATGCTATTTCAGGTGCTGTATCTATAACATCATTATTGGCAATAATTTCATTCTGGAGTGGAGGATCATCAACATTAGGTTCCACTACATTGATTGGATCAATGTTATCATTATGTGGAACTTGTAAAATAGGTGTCGGGAGCACAGGAACGGGAATGGCTACCCTAACCTCATTAACGACGACGTCTCATACTTGATCACTCCCACTTATCTCACCGTTTTCAAGGAATTTGGCATTTTCGGTTTTTTAAATTCTGGTGCTGTTTGAAGGACAGTAAAACCTATACCCTTTGGACTTTTCTGGATAGCCGATAAACAATCCACTAATGGTTCTAGGATCAAGCTTCCTTTCATGTGGACTATAAATGCGTGCCTCTGCTGGGCATCCCCATACATGTAAGTGTTGAAGACTCGGTTTCCTCCCTTTCCACAGTTCAAATGGTGTCTTTGAAAGTGCCTTACTGAGAACTTGGTTTCTAACATACACAGCAGTCATAAGGGCATGCATCCACAACTTCATACGTAGATTGGTATTACACATCATTGTCCGTACAGCCTCTAATAGGGTTTGATTACGCCTCTTAGCAACACCATTTATCCATGGAGAACCGGTAGTCGTGTACTGAGGGACAATACCTAAACTTTCAAGGAGTTTTCAAAGGGACCAGGATGTTGTCCTGATTCATCATATTTGCCATAATATTTACCACCCCTATCTGACCTTACGATTTTCACTTTCTTTCCTAATTGCCTTTCTACCTCCTTAATGTAAATCTCTAAAGCGTTTACTGATTGATATTTTTCATGCAAAAGGTAAAGATAACAATAACGTGAATAATCATCGATAAAAGTGATGAAATATTTCTCTCCGCTCATGGAGGGAGCATCAAACGAACCACATATGTTTGTATGTATAATTTCTAAAAGAGCAGTGCTTCTTGTGGACCCTTTCTAGGTGTGTTTGGTTTGCTTACCCTTAATGCATTCCACACACGTCCCAAAATCCGTAAAATCAATAGAAGGTAGTATATTGTCCTTAACCAATATGTTCATCCTCTCTCTTGATATATGGGCTAATCGTTTATGCCACAAGAAGGAGTAACTTTCATTAGACCTTCCACGTTTCAAACTAACATTATTATGCAGAGAAACATTATGAGAAACAAAAAGAGATTCTAAAAACAATTTATCTAAATAAATACGATACATTCCGTTTTCCAAAATCCCAGAACCAATAAAAACATTGTCTCGACACATACTAAAACAACCTTGTCCAAAACTTAATCTAAAACCATCGTTATCTAACTTAGAAACTGAAATTAAATTGCGCCCGAAGGAGGGAATATAAAGGGTATCCTCCAAAATCAACTTAAATCCAGTGCTTAATTCCAAGCTAAACCTTCCAATGGCTTCCATAGAGGCTTTATCTTTATTCCCCATGTATAAGGAGGCCTCATTTGGCTTTATGGTTCTTGTTGTAAGGAATCCCTGCAAGGAATTCGAAACATGTACATTAGAACCTGAATCTAGGCACCATGTATTTGAAGGAACTTCAACATAATTTGATTCGAACCATACTAAAGCCAAAGGCTTACCCTTCTTCTCGAACCAATTCTGACACTTTATGCAGTCTTTCTGAAAGTGCCCAGGTTTCTTACAGAAATGGCAACTCTCCTGCTTCTTAATATCCTTCTTCATGCGAGATGCAGACAACTTCTCAGAAGGGCTAGACCTCACGCCCTTTCTGTTTCCAAACTTACCCTTAGATTTCCCGCTTACATGATGCACATGATGTGCCTGGGACAAGCCACCATTCTTACTTGAGGCATCAGCCTCATCTTTCTGTTTGATTCTTGCTGCTTTCTGAACCAGTTATTGGTCAATTCATTAACACTCCAAATTTCCTTAACGGCGTTGTAATGAAGATGGAAAGCAACAAACTTATCAGGCAGAGAGTTGATGATAAACTGGGCGAGGAACGGATCCTCAACCTTCATGCCCAGTTTTCCCAACTTAGCTGCCAGATTTGTCATATGCAACACATGTTGTTGCATGGTGGTCACATTCTCATTATACTTAGCAGTGGTAAGTTCAGACATAAGCCTTTTCAGATACCGCTTTATCGGTAGTCTGAAAGCGTTCCTTAATGATTTCCATGTACTTACTGGCTGTGTCACAGCCTGTCTCCGAAATGGAGGACTTAATGTTTGCTACAGTGGTAAGACGCAAAAACTTTAAGCAAAGACTATCAGATTTCTTCCACTAGTTATACTCATCAAGTACCTCTTTACCCGCACCATCAGCTGGTTCAGCCGGAGCTGTCCCAGTAAGCACCTGATCAAGTTCAAGGATCCCTAAATAGAACTCGAGATGCTCTTTCCATTCTGAGTAATTAGTACCATCAAGTTGTGGAACTGCTTAGACACAATTATTGAGGGAGCTTTGCAACGGTACTGCATTATGAACAATGCTCAGAATATTAGGCTTTGAGTTTAAGACACAATATCAATTATGACTAAGACTTGAAACTTAAATGAGCAACTCATAAACATTCATCAAGCAAGTATAGTATATGTGGACAACCTACGCATGCTTAATTACATAATCGAGTATACTCTCCTTGATGGGTCTTTCACTTTAATGTCAGGTTACCTGTGGGTAAAACCTTAATACAAGTTACTTTACCCTCATTTGTTGCTTAGTCGGATATTCACTACATAATTTCAGTCCACTGTGGTGAACTTCAACCTAATGTGAATGTCCAGTACGATTCCATTATGAGACATGGTCGCGTACGAGATGAAATCACTGTGGTTAATTTCAACTTGTCATAATGTGAAGGTCTCTTTCATTCGATACCAAAACATATATATATATATATATATATATATATATATATATATATATATATATACAATGATTAGTATGTATGCATACAACAATAATATAATTATAAGGTTATGAGAATTTATATGGACTTTCATTAGCATGATAACATTAATACCATACGAGCATATACATGATCAATCATAAGGTATCGAAAAACTATAATGTGTGAAGAAAACTATTCAGCTCGGAAATTAGTCGATAGACTATTTGTACAGAAACTTCAAACGCCAAGTATAGTCGATCGACTATGGGTTCAGACTCATAAAAGGCGGGTATTGCCGCTGAAAATTTTCGGTCCAGGGTTGCAGGTGCACGTAAGATCTCATAATTAACATAATTTACGCAAAAAAAAAGCCATAAATACATTCGATTATGGGCAGCGGAAACAATATAACATAAGGGGTTGAAAATAGGATTTAATCATCATGGGTATGTAAACAATCATGAATAAAAAAAAAAATTATATCATTCAGGAACTCCGAATTAAAACGGCAATCAGAACCTTGCTCTGATACCACATATAAGACATAAATTAAAGGATCTTGATTGCAGCGATAATTACTGGTTGATACATACCGGAAGTAGTCATTGAATTTGATGAAGAAATTTCTTAAGAACAATTAAATGATGAACCCTAAAAGCTTTGCCTTCTCCTGCCTCCCTTAATCCCCAATTCTCTTTCAGTGTTTTTTTTTTTTTAAAAAAAATTGGATTAACCATAGGTGTGGTTTATATAAGTAGGTGGCAGGAAGGGCTAATTAGGTAAGTGGGCCCATTATGTTAACGGCCTGTAAACGTTAACCGTAATCCACCAATAGCATTACTCCCACTAAAAACCCGAAATATTATATTTAGCCGTTATAAGTGAGTGACACCAGTAATTAGGTCCACATAACAGAAAATTAATTCGGAACATATACGGGCTCAAATAATTCTTACATTGTAGCATTCGCATAGTGGAAGATTATGTAGTTGGATACGATGGAAATGTTTTTTTTTCTCCCTCACAAAGTCACAGCAACCTGCAAGTATTTACGCCTAAGAGGTGTTCTGATTTCTGAAATTTCCCTTCTTCGTCTTTTCCAATCTGCTTTAATTGAATTTGCTAAAACTCTTATTGTCACTTTCAATTGAATTGGCTCACATGTATCTCACAACCATAGCTTTACCTTTCTTTCATTCATGATTCATTTCCAGCACAACTGCCTCTCAATTCTCAAAGTTTTTGGTTTGCTATTTAAATCAGTTTCCATATTTTAGGCAAAGACGGAGATGAAAGATTGGATTGGTCGGTTATCGAAGATGGGAGCTTCAGACGAATTGACTGAGCAGCAAGCCAGGCAGCTTCACTTTGATTTGGAGTCTTCGTATAACTCTTTCATGGCAGCTTTGTCGCATGCTGGGAATTGACTGTTTTTTTGTATGCTTGCTATTTCATGTTTCTTAACCTTAGACATTTGGTTTTTGTTTATAATTGTACCTTGGTTACTGCCTTCATCATAGGATGTAAAGGGTGAAAATGCATCGTCGTATCATGGAACTAGGGAGCTAGAAAATGTATTGTGTGATTATTAAGTTCACTAAATTAAATCCCTAGTGGTCTTCTTTGTTGAGGTTGTTAGTACTTTATATTATGTGATTATGCATTCTTGGTTAGGTATCTTATCAGTAGAAAACTGTTGGATGCAATTGAAACTCCATTATTGACGGAAAACTGCCAGGCCTACCTCCTCTTCTGCGAAGTACCGACTCAACTATCAAGGGGTTTTACTGATGCCCCAATCTAAAGTGTCTACGCACCCATTGAGGTAGATTCTGATTAACTTTGGTTTTTTGTGTTGCTGCTTGTCTTGAAAAAAATAATTAGAAGTTTTTATTTTTTTTTCAAGTTTTCTTATGAATAAAGTTGTGTAATGATTACAACACAACTTTCAAGTTAAGAGGTATTGTATTCTAACCATCTAGCCATTTGATTATTTCATTTCCTAGCTACTAGAAATGCATACACCTAAAACGCTAGACGGTTGAGCTTTACCTACCCGTGTCTATTCAATCTTTTTGTTCATTTCTTTCTTCAAAATTGAAAGCAATGTTGTAATCACTATACGGCTTAATTATACGCAGTTACGGATTTAACTCATAAGCTTAAACAGATTAGTTATACGGCTTAATTCATAAGCTTACTTATATTCTTTATACTGAAAGTTTTGTTGTAATCATTACATAACTTTATTCATAAGCTTAACTAGTTTAGTGCGTGAGTGCCAATATCTGTAGTATTAGATTTTTTTTGACATTAAGGCACCATTGTAGCCAAAATCATAATCTTTAACTTGTTTTAGCAAAAAGCCATTAATATATCAAGATACTTGTGGACTTACTTGAATGTTGTATATCTTCTATTCTTCTTTGTTGATTGTTTTATCTTATCTTAAGAGATAAAAAATAAAGCAACCAGAATGTACCCGAGAAATTAGAAAATAGGCATCATTCCACTACTACAGATACAGGCTATAACAACGGTCAAAAACCGTTGTTATATAAAAAAGCGGACGTTGTTAAAGCGTCCATTGTTAATGGTTTTAACAACGGTTGGTTTATCTAAGAAACCCGTTGTGAAAACTATTAACAATGGTTAAAAACCGTTGTCGTTACGAGACATTCGTTGTGGAAAGTGTGACTAATTTTTGGTGTGAAAGTTATAACAACGGTTACAATAGATAAAACCGTTGTTATAACTAAAGACAACAGGTTTTTTTAAAATAAACGTTGTTGTTGATTTAAAAAAAAATTATATATTAGTAGATGCATGCATTATTACTGCCCCTTTATGCTTCTGATGCATAATATGCATTATTACTGCCAAATCCCTGCATATGAAAGGACACAATATATGGAATGAGAAGGGTTATAAGATTTGGCACAACTTCCTAAACATATTAATTAAAAAACAACTCAAACGACACATTACTAAGTATAAATTCATGCATTATCTCAATAATCATTCCATTATATCACTATCTCCACCCTAAACTCCAAACCCTAAATCTTTAAAACCTAATAAACTCCAAACTTCCTTCAACAATGAATGATACCGTTCATAATACATGCATTATGACCGAGTACAACAAGAGTTTCATCCGCCGGTTGCTGGAAATCGAGAGGAGGTACAGGAGCTACCTTGAGGAAGCTCGGATCGCACTCAAGGACGCCAAAAAAATGCCTTGTTAGAGCCGCAGATAATGCAGCTATATGACGATATAGCATCTGCGGAACGAAACCTCCAAATAGCAAAGGAGGAGGGGATGAATATCATAGAAGAGAATGCATCCCTATATGAACATCTAAGAATTGTATTTTTAGCAATGAAATAAGTTTATATGTATATATATATCAATTAATTAAGTTTATGCATTCCTCTCCATCATCTTCTTCTTTGTTTTATTTTATTTAATTTGTTTTACTAATAAACGCAGAAAAACTAATTAAGCGAATAATAATTAAAGAAAGAACAATAATGATCTAGAAAAACACATGCAAATAAAATAATTAGAGAAAGAACAATAATGACGGAGATGACAAAACCTAAAACCATAAAGCGATAGATATTTACCTGATAATTAGAGAAAGAAAGAGGCGATGACAACAACAGTGGCGGAGATGATAAATCGACGATGAGAAAGAGTGTGGTTGTGTGTTTGTGTTTGTCTTTGTGGTTGTAGCTGATCTGTGTTTGTGTGGTATATATTGTGGAAAGTATTGACAACGGTTTTTACACATAAACCCGTTGTCATTAGAGAATATATTAACAACGGGTCCTTAGAAAACTGTTGTTAAAAAGTATTAACAGGTTTTAATATAACCGTTGTAATTACTTTTCACTAATTTTGCGCCAAATTATTAACAACGGTTATAATGTATTACAGAGTAAACTGTTGTTATTAGTTTTTATAATTACAACGGTTGTGCAAGTTTGACCCATTGCTAAAACCAATAACAACGGTTAACAACACATAACCGTTGTAATTAAGTTTAGTAAAATTCGCGCCATCCATTCTACAACGTCTTATGGTGATTTTCGTGAATAAGCGTTGTTAAAGGGCTGTTGTGGTTGCCTGGATTTGTAGTAGTGTTCAGAAGAGTAAACCCACAAGTATTTTGATTTAGTCTTCAAAATTGACATCCATGGGTAAGAGGTACATTCTGGTTGCTAACTATTATTTCTCAACAGTTGTGCTAACTGAATGAGTGATTTTTTTTCAATTGAAGCATATTATAGGCACTTTCCAATCATAAGTATTTGCAGATACGTGAAAACTTGCTATTTAATTGACACTTTCTTTGTTAGTTTTAGACCTGACATTCTATTTCATCATATACCGTCGTAATCTCTAGGTAATTTGAATAAGTTCTACTAATTTCTGAGTTTTCGAGTCTTTGTAAATGGACCTTAACTCTTTAACTTTGTAATCTCTTGATACAGTCGGACAACTCGTCTTATTCGGCAATGTCTAGTATGTGAAGTAGTAGGCTCACTATTTTCTGAGCTTCAGATCGTACCTGATGAATAAAATATTCAAGATTTGCCAGATTGACATCCATCTTTACTGAATTTGCACTGCTTTATAATATTACTGTTTAAACTGTGTTGTGTCGACCTGATTTTTCACCTTGTGTCTGTGGACTATGGTGTTTATAAAATAGAAATTTCACCATGAATTGAAAACTCTGATATTTTCCAACAAGCTATATTGAGTTTATTGCCTATGAAGGAAGTAGAGGACTGCATTCATAGTTGGAAGAGTTTGGTTGAGATTTTCTGATAATCTATTCAATGATTCTAAAAGTATATTTTGTACAATGCTACTAACTTGAGTATATACTCCTAAAGCAAGGATAATAACCATTAAACATCTAAGTAGACTATCTAGTCTAATCTAGCTAGAGCTGGCAAGTCTGACCCGACCCGAGTGACCCGACCCGAACCCGAGCAAACCCGACCCGACCCGAACCCAAAAATATTGTGACCCGAAACCGACCCGACTCGATGACGACCCGTAACCCGACATGACCCGATTATCAGTGACCCGAACCCGATATTGACCCGACCCGATATTGACCCGACCCGATACTGACCCGATTAAATTGATGACCCGATAATTATTAAGCTTACTTTTGATCAAAATGTAAGTGATTTTGTGTTTAGATTGAGATGTTTGACTTAGTAATGAATTAATTAAACCAAATAATAGGTTAAAAAATAAATTTAATGGTAAAAAATTATAGTAATGCGATTAAGTTACAGGACCCGATAATGACCCGACCCAAACCCGACCCGGCCCGACACATCATTTGACCCGAAATGACCCGACCCGATAACGACCCGAACCCGACCCGACTCGACCCGAAAGGGTATGCTGACCCGATATGACCCGAACCCGATATGACCCGACCCGACGTGACCCGACCCAAACCCAACCCGACTGACCCGATTGCCATCTCTAAATCTAGCTAATAAAGTAGATGCAAGACAAGCATTGTACAACCAATATTTTAGGTATTAACCACCGTCCTTCTTTCTTCTTTTCTGATGAATGTTATGGACTGTTGGTCCATAGCCTTTGTTTGTCATAGTGGCAGTGGTACTTGTTTGCATTGGTACCTTCTTTTCTCTATACTCCCCCTCAAGATGTGAGTGGAGACCAGTGGACCCTCCCATCTTGGACATGAGGTAGTGATGTTGTGACACTGGACAAGATTTAGTGAGGATGTCTGCAACTTGTTCTTTGGTATTGACATAAGAGGTGGTAAGTAGACCTTGTTGGATATTTTCTCGAATGAAGTGACAATCAGCCTCAATATGTTTGGTGCTTTCATGATAGACTGGATTGGCAGCAATGGCCAAAGCAGCTTAGTTATCACATTTGAGATGAGCTGGTCCTAAGTGAGAAAGTCCTAGGTCCTGAAGCAAATGAAAGAGCCAAGTAATCTCACAAGTGGTCATGGCCATTGCTCTATACTCAGCTTCAACCGATGATCTGGATACGACTGATTGCTTCTTAGATTTCCAAGAGATGGGAGATTGTCCAAGTAGAACACAATAACCTGTGGTGGATTTCCTGCTGTAGGCACATGAGGCCCAGTCTGAGTCACAATAAGCTGTGAGCTGTGCTGCAGAGGAGCTAGCAAAGAGAACTCCTTGACCTGGGGCAGACTTAAGATATTTGAGAACTCTTCTAGCTGCCTGCATATGATCAAAGGTTGGACTTTGTAGGAACTGGCTCAGCATCTGGACTGAGAAAGAGATGTCAGGCCTAGAAATGGTGAGATAAATCAGTTTGCCCACCAATTTTCTATAGATATCAGGTTGTGGCAAAGGGGTTCTCTTGCCAGGTTCCAACTTAAGAACAGGATTAACTGGTAGCCTTAGAGCCTTGGATTTATGCATGCCAAATGTAGATAATAAGTCTAATGTGTACCTTCTTTGTGAGATAAAGATACCTGCACTACTCCTGTCAATTTCAAGCCCTAAGAAATATTTCAATTCTCCCAAATCCTTCATAAGAAATGCAAAGCTTAGTTGAGCCTTTAGTGCAGCCATTTCTGTCAAGTCATCTCCAGCAATAACCATATCATCAACATAGACCAGGACAACTGTTGTTTTTCCATGGTGTTGTTTGATAAAAAGAGAATGATCAGCCTGAGATTGCTTAAAGTTGCATTCCAATAAGACTTGAGATTACTTGGAAAACCATTGTCTTGGAGCCTGCTTGAGGCCATACAGTGACTTTAGCAGTTTACATACCTTGCCAGGGGACTTAGGTTCACACTCCCCCTGTCTTGGTAAGGTGATGATGCCATTGCAGTAACCTGGAGGTAGTTTCATGTAGACATCTTCCTCAAGATATCCATGGAGGAAAGCATTAGAGACATCCATTTGACATGTGACCCAGTTTTTCATGGAGATGACAGCAAGTAAGGCCCTCACAGTGGATATTTTTGCCACAGGTGCAAATGTCTCTTCATAGTCCAGGCCATATCTTTGTCTGAACCCTTGTATAACCAGACAGGCTTTGTGCCTTTCTATGAACCCACCAGGGTTATATTTGGTCTTAAAGATCCATTTACACCCTATGTCTTGCCTTCCCTTAGGTAAGTCACTTAGCAGCCAAGTATTATTATCATTCAGAGCTTGAAGCTCCAAATTCATAGCTTGAATCCAGACCTTGTCCTGGATAGCTTCACTGAAGTGAACAGGATCACTGTTGGTCACTACAGCATGACCAGCAAAAACTGTAGCATCCTCTGTTGTGAGGTGAAGTTGGGCCATATTGGCTATGGGGATAGGTGCCATGACAGGAATGTCAACAACAAAGTCCTGGGCCTATGCTGGAGCTCTTCTGGTCCTTGGGGGTCTGGTGGCAGTTGTTGCTGTCTCTCCTGTGACAGAGCCATCAGAAGAAGAGCCAGTGTTTGGCTCAGCAGATGAATTAGTAGTGTGTAGAGGAACATCATCAGAGAAAAAAATGTCATTGTTGATAGGAGAAGACAATTCAGGTTGCAGTGAGTGTAGGTAAGCACCAAACTTCTTTATTTAGCAAAGAAACACCTTCTCATAGAACTTGACATCTCTGGACACAAAAACATGTTTCTTGACTATGTCATAAACTCTCTAACCCTTCTGAGATAGGGGGTACCCAAGGAAGATGCAGGGAATTCCCCTTGGCTGAAATTTATCTTTGTCCCTGCTGGGATTATAGACCATAGCCAAACATCAAAAGACTTTGAGACTTTGATAATCAGGTGCTCTTTGATAGAGTATCTCATATGGTGTTTTATTGTGGAGTATTTCTGTGGGTAGTCTATTGATGATGAAGGCTGCAGTGAGCACACAATCCCCCCAAAAATAGAGAGGCAGGCCAGAACTAAATCTAAGAGCTCTGCTAATCTCCAACAAATGCCTATGCTTCCTTTCCACCACTCCATTTTGTTGAGGTCTGTCCACACAGCTTGTTTGTTGCCATATCCCTTTAGACAACATGAATCTTTTACTCTCTCCCTCAGTAAGTTCCAGAGCATTATCAGACCTTAAGATCTTGATACTTTTCTCAAATTGATTATGAACAAAGTGATAGAACTGAGTTAGGAGTTGAGGCACTTCATATTTGTGTTTCATTAAGTAGACCCAAGTGGCCCTAGAGTTGTCATCTACCAGAGTTAAGAAGTATTTATGTTTGTGTCTGGTTTCCTTTCTGTAGGGCCCCCAGACATCAACATGGACCAGATCAAAGATATGAGAAGCTTTGCTCATTCTGATAGGATAAGGAAGCTTGGTTTGTTTGGCCATAGAACAAGTGATACACACCCTGTGATTATTCTGGTGAAGGCATGAAGCCACACAAGATATGTGTTTCAGTTTGTGATTGCTAGCATGGCCCAACCTTAAATGCCAAATGTCACCATCCTTTTCATTAATAATTGGCAAGTCCTTACACAAGTCCTGAGAGGCATCAGAGGAATTGAAAATGATGCCTTCAGTTTCATTCATACTAGTACTAGAAACAAAATAAGAGTTAATATTTCAAAGTTTAGAGTCACATTTCCCAACAGAAATACTTGCTAGACTAATTTGAGGTGAACTAGCACTATTAACTAGATAATAGATGCCCTTGTCTTCTTTGCCCAGAGCCCTAATCCTCTTGGTATGATAGTCCTGTATGGCACAGACATGTTCATAAAACAAGACAATACAGTGTTCATCCTTGATTATTTTTTGAACAGATAACAAGTTATGTTTGAATGTGCGAACATATAAGATGTTATTTAGCTTCATTCCATTTTTCAGTTGAAAGGAACCAGTGTGAGAAACATGTGAGGCACCACCATTTGGTAGGTTAATTTTGGATTTTTCTTTTAACTCTTTGCAATTTTCTAAGAGTTTTAAATCTGATATCATGTGATCAGAAGCTCCTGAGTCAATTATCCACTCATAAGAGCTAAGATTGACATTGTTGCATGAGATGAGTGCCATACCTGCAAAGTTGGCCTCCATTTCATCCTCAGTTTCAGGATAAGTGCTCATACCTTTCCCCTTTTGGCTGCTCATCAGTTGCTCAAACTGTTCAGTGGTCAGAGTAATGGCACCTGACTCTCCAGCACTCCCTTCACCAGTCATAGCATTGGCTGCCATTCCCCATTTGTTGGAATATTTCTGAAACTTGTCCTTGCTTGCTCCAGTTTTGTGTCCCTTAAACCCAGTTCCAGCACTATCATAAGTGCTCTGGAAATTAGTAGCTTCAGGTTTTGCCGGGAAATACTTGGCCATAGGATGACCTGCTGGATAGCCAACCACTCTCCAGCACTTCTCTCTAACATGTCCTTTCTTTTTGCAACCAGTGCAAGTAGGTCTGGTGTCAGGTGGAGTCTGATCAGCAAAGAAAGCAGCATTCTCAGCTTCAACTTTCACATTGGTCTTGTAATTTCTCCTTTGTGCTTCTTCCTGCTGAAAGATTGCAGCTGCCTCCTCAGCTGTTGGGAGAGGAGTCATCATGAGAACATTGCTTCTTATGGTGGTATAAGACGGATTCAGGCCATTGAGGAACTGAAAGAGCTTCCTTTCTTCCTGCTCTTTATGTTGAGCATCAAGGAAAGCCCCAATCTCAGGGGTCATTTCACTCAGAGGAGGCCAATCATTCATCAGCTCTATGTTTTGCCAGAGGATTCTGAGCTTTGTGAAATACTCACATATAGTCTTCTCTCCTTGCTCCAGGTCATCCAGCTCCTTGTTTAATCTGAATTTCCTGGCTCCATTGCTCACAGAGAACTGCCTTTGCAGGTAATCCCACATATCTTTTGCAGTTTCAGAATACATCACAGATCTCTTGATCTGTGGTTCCACATTGTGCAGGATCCAGGATATCAGTAGACTGTTGCAGGTAACCCAGGCAGCTTCCCTTAAGGGATTGTTGGTGGGTTTCTTCACCAAACCAGTGAGCAATCCAAGTTTTCTCTTGGTGTAGATGTGGATTTCCATTTGCCTTTTCCACTCATGGTAGTTCTCAATTCCAGAGAGTTTAGTATCCACCACTATAGGATGTGCACTCTCAGCTGGATGGAGATAGAGAGGATCAGAGGTTTCTATGATTGCATTTGCGAAAGGAATAAGAGACTCATAGATACTCATTGTTATGAAAGAATTTTTGGAAACAGAAAAAGGAAGATAAAGAAAGAAAGAAGGATAGAATGCTTGTGAATGAGTGAGATTCAACAAGCCAACGTCCAGTTTAAATAAACGGGATTTGCACTTCAACCATTAATTCTCAACCACAATTGGTTAACAGTCTCCTCGTCCTTATGGCTCAGATACCATATTGAGTTTATTGCCTATGAAGGAAGTAGAGGACTGCATTCATAGTTGGAAGAGTTTGGTTGAGATTTTCTGATGATCTATTCAATGATTCTAAAAGTATATTTTGTACAATGCTTCTAACTTGAGTATATACTCCTAAAGCAAGGATAATAACCATTAAACATCTAAGTAGACTATCTAGTCTAATCTAGCTAATAAAGTAGATGCAAGACAAGCATTGTACAGCTAATATTTTAGGTATTAACCACCGTCCTTCTTTCTTCTTTTCTGATGAATGCTATGGACTGTTGGTCCATAGCCTTTGTTTGTCATAGTGGCAGTGGTACTTGTTTGCATTGGTACCTTCTTTTCTCTACAAGCTAACTTGTAGAAAAGAATAAAATTTGGGAATGTTGTTTTTGTAATGTCATATGATGATGTATTAGTTTGTCGTAATGTGCAAACTGCAAACTAATGTATGGGGACCTTTCACATAACTGATAAATGTTTGTATGGATATAAGTTTACATAAATATGGTGTTATGTAGTCACCGTTTAGTTAAAAATAAGTTTTTCAGTAATTCCGAGGGAGAGGTTGTTCACCTGTATAATGATGGTTTCTTATGTTTCCACTTTGGTGCATAATGCTTCACCAACGCTACAAACTTCACGGCTCTTTCTGTTATTAACTTAGGGATATAATGTAGTTAGAAATTCACGAGCAACTACTGTTTTCAACTGTTTACAATTTAATCAATGCCAACTAGTTTTGGGACTAATGAATTTTTGTTGTTCTTGTTGTACTGTTGAACAATGATTGTTGTTTGATATAGGCAGTAATGTAAAGCAACTATTTTGATAAAATTTATACAAATAGTTCGATACTACTTTTTTATTGAGCTTGTTTAGTTGCCATCGATTCTTGACTATGCGAATTTTTCGTATGGAAAAATTCTTAGGTCCTCCGGGAGGACAATTATTGTGTCCTCCCTAGCCAATAAGAAGCCTTCATGACTATTTAAAAGTAATAAATATAAAAGTAAATATAAGTTAAATATAGCCATAAAGACTTCTTATTGGCTAGGGAGGACACATTAATTGTCCTCCCGGAGGACCTACGAATTTTTCGTATGTATTTTCGCTGTAGACTATATGATGATACTTCGATAGAAATTTCTTTTGCTTATTCATGTCCTAACCGTTAGTTTCTTACATCCCATTTTTATCGCCTATTGAAGGAGCGTTCATGCAGTGGCTGGGCTAGGTGGCTTTGGAGGATCTCATGTGGGGAGATGCAGCACAGAAGTGCATACCTCTCGGCTACCTGTATACATGTCGACCTTGGACTTAGAAGATTCAGTCATTGAATGAAGTCCCTTTAAATTTCAACATAGCTCTTTATTTGAAGGTTAGTTGTCATTGTCATTAGTGCACAATGTTTCCCGTTGAATGTATGGATTACAAGATCTACACATACTAGCCTCTAAATCTTGTGGATCTGTAGAAGATTGTTAGGATACATGGAATTTTTTCATGTGTTCATTGTAAATCGATATTATAGACGAGCCTGGTTGCCTTTTTAAGGTTAATGATATGATATGGTGTTATTAGTTTCATTGTACTAGTATATGCTCTTGATATCATTTTAATTTACTCGTCTTTAATGGCTATTATGTCTATATTTATATCCCTACTTCACCTCATTGATATTTAATTCTCATTTGTCTAGGTGCCAAATTCAGCGAATACCCTTGGCGCAGTGCATCTGAAAGAAAGAAGCATTTTCGCGATCTCACTTTTGGGAGCGGATAAGCCGCCCCTAGCTAGGAATTATGGTTTTGAAACATTTTTGTATTTTTGCTTGAAAACAGTAGTAACGATATACTCGTATCTTATGATTTCTCTTATATGGATATTTAGTTACTATATGTTTTGTGAATTAGTAATGTATATAATTTGATAATGTAAGTTTATGCTATAAAATTTTGTTTTGGATATATGCTCGTTAAATTATTATATTCTATATGCTCTTTATGAGTTCATCTAGTAATATATACATTTAATTTTGTCGATGATAGTGAAGAAAACATTAGAAGCAAAAAAATTATTAGAGGGCCTGGGAAAAGCGTCGGGAAGCTTCCACATTCTCGACGCAAAGAAGTGTCAAAAGCCCTTAACACTGAAAAGCGCCGCTAATTTAAAAGGTTGCTAACGCAAAAAGGTGTCGACAAGATTGACGCCAAAAAGCGTCACAAATTCCCGACGGCTCAAAAAACCACCCTTTTCAAAGCGTCGAGAAATAAAATGCTGACGCTTTTAAGCGTTAAAACAGCCTTAAAAAGCGTCGAGAAATGGCAGGATTTGTTGTAGTGCATGCGGCCCAATCATCACTAGGTGGTTGGCGGGAGGTGTAGAAATGAGGTATCTACAGGATTGTTAACTGGATTTTCTACCTTGACAAGTTGAATGAGGGAGTTTACAGAGTCATATAATTTCTGGCTACCGTTTGGAGCATCTGGGTGTTACGGAATAACGTCATATTTCGAGGGGAAAGATTCCATCCACAAGGTTTCTTTAGATATTGGTCTCTGATGGTAGCCTCTGCGATCAGAGCAAATGATATAAGAAAAGGAAATGAAGGAAGGGAGAGCGAAAATGGTAATGTGGAGGATATGAATGAGGGTGAAATGGTTAGGATTCGAGATGGTTACCCCTTCTATTTTGTGGGAGGAGCAGGGGATTGCGACAAAGTACCTGTGAAGGTTGATGCAAGCTGGTATGAGACATACGACGCATCAATAGGGTGGGTGACCTACGATGGAAGGGGGACTAGGATCTTTGAAGGAGGAATTAAATTAAACGCGGAATCCGCTCTCCAAGCGGAGGCGTTAGGGCTCAAGAAGGTCATGATGTGGGCACGGGGACGAGGTCTCTTACATCTGGATGTTTTCTCTGATTGTCTTCAGTTGGTTAATATTTGCAGGACTTGAAAGGCATAACCATCTCATAAGTTGGATTATAGAGGATATGTATCGTTTAGGCGCAGGTTTTCATTGTCTGAGTGTCAGTTATCTACCTAGGAATTTAAATAAATTAGCTCATGGCCTCGCACGTGAGGCCATGAGGATGTAGAAACCCTTTCTTATTAAGATGCCCAAAAAAAAAAAAAAAAAAAAAAAGACTTGGTCTCCATTATAAAAGCTATAAATGTAAAGGTAAATATTGAAAATACTAGAAATACAGGCTTCTTATTGGCTAAGGAGGACGCATTTATTGTCCAGTCGGAAGACCCGGGAATTTTTCTTTGAGTAATTACGTTCTTTTATTGGTAGTCTTGTAGAACATTTCAAGAATGCAATCCTCAATCCATACAAGGTATTCGCCATGTGTTTTGTGATTACAAGATATTCGTTTTCGTACAAAATGGGAGTCCAATCGTATACTGAAGTCAATCGAGTTTTATTTACTTCTAATTTAGTTTGTAATAATAATTATATCTATAAATCACGATGTATATTGTTAATCGGATTTAATTATACATGGTAAGTGGTAACACCTTTTTTCCGAAAAATTTAATTAATTTAACCGTTCGGATATAAAGAGAAAGAGTTTTCCTTGATTATTTACCATTGTAAGTTTGTAACACAAAGTCGTGATTATTTTCCTGTAAAAGAGCACTGAATTTGATCATTTACCTACCATATTAGCAAGTTTGGACACTATTTCCTTAGTTACTAGACAACATTAACCTTTTTAACTTGTAGTACAAAATATTTTCATATTCCTGCAATTTTTCTTATATTATCTTGAATATATGGCAATAAGAGCGAAATAGCGGTAGTGGAACCGATATAATATTGGTAGTAAACTAAAAAACTAACTAAAATTAGTTAGTTTGATCTCGTGTAAGACTGTTTTACACAATTTTTATAAAACGAATTCAAACATCTTCATATTAGTAGGTAAAACAAGTTGCTAAAAGAATCTGTTTTATAGTTAACTTGTGTAGAGCCGCATTATACAAGTAATTGTGTTGAAAATTTTGACTAAAAATTAAATCTCTGTTAATTAATCATAAGGGAGAGCGATCGTTCTACTGTGGACGGTTCACGGCTATCTACCGGATCGATCGATAAAATAAACACCAATTCTTATTTAAGACGATGTTAACTTAAGATGGGCCTCATAACTGATTAAAATAGAGGTGAAAATAAAAGAAAATTTTGAAAGATCTTAGACTAAGACGGTTTTGTAAAATAAAATAACACAAATAGATTATCCGATATCCACAACTTGCCAAAAAAAAAAAAAAATTATCCACAACTTAATGACTAATATATTTCCATGCAGGTAATGTAATCTACCCATGAATGACTTGCCAGAATCATAGATGGCGATAGGGCACCATCCGGTGGCGCTGAATCTCGGCGCCACCTTAATTAAAAAAAAAAATTAAAAAAAAAATTGTTGGTTTTCATTTTTGCGCCAATTGTTGGAGGATAGAATTGTAATTTTACCTTATTTAATAGCTATTTAGCTATAATCAAACTCTTAATAAAATCAATTAAATTTACATTAAACTAGTTTTATACCTGTGCAAAAAATGCACGGGTCGTTATAGCAGACGCTATCATTAGATACATGAATATATAATTGAGCGTGATTAAGTGTTCAATATCGTGACAATATAAGTAATCCATATTTGGAGATTCAAATATTTGATAAATATTAGATTTGAATATCAGATAATACACAACCGTATTTTATTAGAATATATTAAAGGTATTTGACATGTTAGACCCGTTGAATGTATGTACATTGCAACATTTTATATAATTGTGACATTTTAACTTATAAACTTATGTTTTAACATAAGTAATTAAAATAGGAATAAGGGATAGAAATATGAATTGGGTTGAGGAGAGAGGGTAATTAAATAGAATAGAAAACATTGAGGGACCCACATGTAGAAACTCATCAACCAATAAAAAGTCTTTAAAAAACTCAGCTTTTATACTATTAAGATTATTTACGAAGTATAACACAATACCGTTCTTCATCATTGTGTTCATCCCCTTCTTTTTTATTTCTTCTACTAGTTCTCTTCTCAAATATAGTACGGTGGTTATACTTTATGCCTTTTTTTTCACTTCAATTCTCCTTTAACATCCAATATTGATTGATTGAATTTAGTTTGCTCAGAGTATATATTAGATCAAATTGATACTGGATACGGCTCATGTTCTTTGCCGAGCATCACTGTCGCCCTTCATTCATTTTAAATCTTCTTATGTTGAACTCTCTTTCTATGTTCCGTACTCAACTTTTGTACAACTTAGTTTAATTTAATTAAGCGTAACTTAGTTCATCATCCTTCAAAATCATTCCATCTAGCTTAGCTCAGCTCAATTCCGTTCAGTATAATTTTGCCCGGCTAAGTGCAGTCCAATTCATTAATAATTGAGTATCTTAGATATCACTTTATTTTGACAACATAATACTTTATAAATATATTTCAACATATAATTTTGTCATCAATATAAACTATAAAATACAAGTATTAAATTGTCGCGATAAAGTTTTAACATATTATATAGTCCTTCCGTCTCAGTAATGTGGTTACCTTTAACTAAAATACAGCTCACGAAAAAAAAAAAATGTAAACAAATGATCGAAATAAAGGGTGCACAAGAATACAAGATAAGGTATACTTTACCATTTTTATCGTCTTAATTTATAATATAATAAGATGGTTTATAGAAATGTTTGTTTCAACCACTTAAATAGGCAAAAAGACATTTAATATTAAAATTCAAACTAAAACTAATTTATTATAAATAAAAAAAAATTAACAAACACGCTGTTGAATACCCTTGATTCTTGAACCCGGGTTACCTCTTACCCACCGGCCACCACAACACAAAGATAGTAAGATACCATCCTAGCAAAAGCTTTGAATTGTTTCTACTAGTTTTCTTGCCCGTGCGTTGCACGGTTATTAAAATAATGTGTGATAAATTTCACCATAAAATGGAATATAGACATATAGTACATCGTTCATGTCTAAGTTTTTATGTATGCCGCATTGACATAAGAATAAAAGAATGTTTGATTAATAAAATACTTTTTTATAGGAAAATAAAACTAATATGAAGTTTATATATATGATACTTGGACTGATAGTTTTTAGAATTTGTTAATTAATACCTGTTTGTTTTTCAATTGGTGAAGGAAAAAAATAATATCCACTCTGCATAATCAACTCAATGATGCAACAAATCTCCTTCTTTCGAATAACAACTATAATTTAATCATTGCTGGATCAAATTGTAATTATGTAAAAACATTTAGAGGTAGTTAGAATATTATATCTTCCGCTCAAACTATAGAAGTACTTTTGAATGTGAACCAAATTCCGACGCAATACTACATGGCTAGGGCTGCTTATCCCCCCTATAGCAATAGTCTTGGCCCCCATCTTCTCATTTGAAACAAGATTTTTCACGCAGGCCCCTATTTTTCTCCCCTATTCACACACATGATCTAAAACAATCTCATCCCTTGAAAGATCGATCCTTGTCTCCGAAACTTATCTCAAATTTATCCAACCAAGTGAAAAACTAAACCCCTATTTCTAGAAAAATCCACCATCCAATGGCAACTAACTCTTGCTCTCGACAATGTTGTTTTTTAGGAAAATAAAACCAATATGAAGTTCATATATATGATACTTGGGACTGCGAGTTTTTAGATTTTGTTCATTAATACCTGTTTGTTTTTCAATTGGTCAAGGAAAACAATAATATCTACTTTGCATAATCAACTCAACGATGCAACAAATCTCCTTCTTTAGAATAACAACCATAATTTAGTCATTGTTGGGTTAAATGGTAGTTACGTAAAAACATTTACAGATAGTTAAATGTTATATCTCCCTGTCAAACTATAGACGTACCTTTGAATGTGAACCAAATTTCAACGCAATACTACATGACTGGGGCTGCTTATGACATCCCCCTATAACAATAGTCTTGGCCCCCATCTTCTCATTTGAAACAAAATCTTTCACGCAAACCCCTATTTTTCTTCCCTATTCACACAAATGATCTAAAACAATCTCATCCCTTGAAGATCGATCCTTGTCTTCGAAACTTCTCTCAAATTTATCCAACCAAGTGAAAAACTAAACCCCTACTTCTAGAAAATCCACAATCCAATGAAAACTAACCCTTGCTCTCGACAATGTTATTAGAATTACGATTTTACTTTAATTTGGGTTGATGGGGTCAAGATTAAGTTTACCAGTATGATCTTTTGAGGTTTCTCCTTATTATTTATGTTACCTATATGTTTTAATTCAAGCGACATTTTGCTGATAAATAACCTTATTTATTATCACTATCCTCGTTAAACTCATCACCCTCCACAAATGCACCCTCCCCTCCACCCCACTAATTAACCCGCAAAATAAAACATCAGCCACTATGATTAGTTCTCACTACTTGAAACAACCTCTAATCCACTATCACTATCACTACCTTTCTGCCACGTTTTACATCTAAGAAGTCATAAATCACATTCACCTCCATGAAACACCAATCTTTACTCCAGATGATATGGATCCTCGTCTCCCTTATCGAAGACAATTTATTTCTCCTTCAACAAAGAAAAGTTTAAGAAACAATCTTCCATCTTATCTCTCTCCCTTTCCCTTCCTAGTCTTTTTCTCGTCCCCTCCCTTACCTCCATTCCAGATACTCAAACAAAGTGTTTGGGTACTATGTTTGTAAACTGAACATGTTTGAATAATATATATATACACGAACTTTGCTATTTATTTCATTTTGCATAAATAAATCTTACTACCTCCATCTCATTTTTATTGTCCTTTTTTCTTAAAATTTTATTATCTCATAATTATTATCCCATTTCTAGATCTAGTAAGAAAAACTTTAGTCAATCAACTCGTCGTAATCAACCGCATTCCCACTCAAAACAACCTTTAGCCCACTACTTAATCCCTTCGGTTCACACATAAAACGGTCTAAAATGCAAAGCTTTCACATCTCTCTTGAAAATTCCATCTAACTAACAGAAAACTAACCGCTACTTTCTCAACTTCATCATTTTTACATTCCGTAAAGAATAAGTTGAACATGACAAAAAAAATGAAGAAACTTAGGTTTTGTTTGATAACGACAGATTGAACATTTTTATAGCATTTTGAGAGTTTTTACACTATTTAAATAACAAATGTGCTATTTTGTGTGTTGATCATCGACATATTGAAATAGTAGACTGTGGTGTAATTTCCTGTTTTACATTATGACCTTTAATTAGTATATTATAAGAAAATAAAAATTGAGTTTTTTTTATCTCTGAAGAAATTAAAGATCAAACTTTATCTTTATCATATTTATAATTATTTTTCTTCACTTAAAATATATAAATTTAAGCAAGTTCAAATAAGTTAGCTAAAAGTTATAAATCACAAATTGTATGAAGCAGTATAATCATTTTTTTTATTAATATGAAATAAATGTCATAAACTTCATGAGAATATTAATGCGGTAGAGAACTATAAAAGAGGTGGCAAGTACGTGACCCCCTTTTAGGTTTAAATTTTTTCATTTATTTTTATATTTTTGCCTAAAGGTGGTTAAAGAATCGTATTATGCATGACGAATATGAACCCTTACCCAATTCGTATCTCTCCCTAAATTATAGTGATGATGTGCTCAATTTACACACAAAAAAAATATATAGCATCGACAATAATTAGTTTGCTCTATATAATTGAATAGTACCTTTTTTATGCATGTAAATTTGTCAAAAGAAAAGCTTGAGAGAGACGGTCTTCACTATGTTAGGGAAAGACTACTCTTATCCTTTTATGTGTTTTTCATGATTTTTTTTAATGTTGATCGTTGCTTGAATTGAATCTTAACCTTATACATATTTCTATAATAAGTGTATCTAATTTAACTTCAAGCCTTATTCAAATCTATTTTATTACTCGTGGTACCATTTTTACTTTAAATTGTAAAACAATCGCACAATAAAGTTTTTTAAAATATTTACTCATTTGTCATAATATGATATTTTGATTCGCAAATAGCACCAACTTTCTTTATCTTTTAATACTCCTTGAAAAATAGATATCAAACTTTGTACTTATCAATAATTTGTGAATATCTTATTTAAATTTTGATTAATATACTTTTATATAATGACAAATGAATGTACATAATATAATAATAAATTATCAATAGAAGTTGAAATGTTTTGTGAGGGAAATAACTTTAAAATTAGTAGGAGAAATACATATGACCTTTGAAAAATAAACTTCGTATTATGTATAATTAAATATGACATTAGCAATAACAAAAGACGTAGGGGCATATTTCCGCGATTATTTTACTCTTTACATGAGTAAATTCCATGTAGTACGTATTATGCATGCACATTTGTCATAGCCCAGTTCGCCCTAGGGCCTTTTAGCCTCATAATACCTTATTTTTTTAATCGAAAGTTGTTATAAAATTGGATATTATAAATATATCAAAGGTTTTTTTCCTTCTAATTTAATAAAAAGTGAACAAATACTAATGAATAATTTTTTAATATTAATAAATTGTAGATAATTAATTTATTTCATGTTTCTAATAATAAAATTGTAAAATAATTAATTAATTCTCATTTCTAATAAGAAAATCATATTCCTAATTATAATAGAAAATTTTAAAATAATTATTATCTCTTAATTCTAATAGTATAATTAGGAAAAAAAGCCTTAATAAATTGCCTATTTCTGATAGTAAAATGGTGAAATAATTAATTAATTCTCATTTTTAGTAGGAAAATTATATTCCTAATTATAATAGAAAAATTGTAAATAATTAATTATCTCCTAATTCTAATGTTAATATTATAATTAGAAAAAAAAGCCTCCTTTAGTTATATATAAGAAAAATTATAAATAAATAATTATCTCCTAATTTTAATGTTAATAGTATAATTAGAAAAAAAAAGTCTCCTTTAGTTATATATATTGATTGGAATTTGGATGTATTTATACCTATAATCACTCCTGGTCAACGGTAAGAATATTAGTAGTTCCACTAAAAACGCCTATTTACGTGAGATTTTTTTTTTTAATATCTATAATTATTATTATTGTTACAATTATTAATTAATAATTTTAAATTCCTTTCCCAAAAAAAAATAATTTTAAATTCCTAAACTACCCTTTAAGACTTTTTACTTTAAATTTCAAATTTTGATGGAGGGAAAGCAAATCAACTAATGAATTTACAATAATAACCCTGGTGACGCCCAAATTGAGTGCCACCCGGTGGCGCCATATCATTATTCAATCATATTTTTGCTCACAACTTACCCATTTAGAGCACCCAGAATAGAGAGGATTGAGCCTCCTCTTAACCCTCTCTCTCCTATAAGAGGACATCCTCTCTATTGTGAGAACTATGTTGGTTGTCCTCTTATATAAAGGAAGAAGGGTGCTTACTCTACTTTTAGAGGAAAGTAGAAGAAAGGAGACATAGGCTCTTGTGGCCACAAGCTAATGTTTATTTGCCATATGGATAATATTTTAATTTATAATTTTTATTTATTATGGAAAAAATATTACTCAATATACTTATAATTGTTATTGTACATTCATATTTGTTCGAACATATATGGACTATGTTTCAAGGCTCGAACATAAATTAAAAATATGCATCACAATTTAATGTTGAGTTTCATGTATTTTGTTGTATGAATTTTATATCTTACTTTGTATTATGAATTTGATGTATTTTGTTTTATGAATTTCATATGTTATTTAATTTAGCAACACAAACATTTTTTAAAGTTAGTTTTATTAAGTTGTAAATTATTAAAACAATATAAAGTAACCCATAATATTAAATATAAATAAAATAAATATAATAATAAGAAAAGTAATATAAGAGGATCCTCTCTATTGTGGAGGAAAAAAGATGTAGTAGAAATGAAGAGTATATAGATATAGTGGGAAATGAGGTGGATGAAAGAGGGAATGAGGTATCAAAAAAATAGAAAGAAAGAGAAAAAATAAGAGGATGAAACCATCCGTTCTATTGTGGGTGCTCTTAAGAAGGAAACTCCAAAAAATATTAGGGGGTGTTTGGTTCACCCAATATAGGTATGAGGTATGGGTTTGGAATGAACCAAACACATACCATGTGTTTGTTTGGCAAAAATGAAGGTTTCATACCCATACCTTAAACCCATGAGGTATGGGTTTCTCATACCCAGGGAGATGGGTGGGTATGAGATTGATACCCATGGTATCAAATTAGAAATATTAAAAAGTGTTAAAAACAATTGTAAAAAAATCTTTTTATATATTTATTTGATTAAATTTTCTCTACATGACTTAATAGTATAAAAATTATTAAAAATATTGTATTTTGAAGATTTTTTTAGCTTTAATTGATTTCTAATCCCATACCTCCAAAATTGAACCAAACACAAGGTATGAGGTATCAAATTCTAACCCGATACCACCCAGGTATGATTCCTGATTCCAAACCCATACCCACGCGTGAACCAAACACCCCTTAGTCTTTTTGAATGATTTTCTCTTTTAACACACTAAAAGTTATATACAATTCACTTAATTTCTCTTCATCTCTATCTCTCACAATAATATAGTCTCTCTTAAGATTTAAAAAAAAAAAGTCGTCTTCAATACCCCGAAGAAAATTGTCCTGGCTGTCAATAGGGAATACTCTTAGTCGATTAACAAAATGTTTGAAGACAATGAATTAGTTGGAGAAAATTTCCATCAAAGCAACACAACTAATGTTAATCAGCAAATGTGGCCAGATTGGCTTCCTCAAGATTGGAGCATTCATCAAAATATAGATGATCTCGGTGACCCGTCTAATGTGGTAAGTCGATTAATACTCCCTCCGTCTCAAATATTTGTTTACCTTGTATTCTATATATACATTGAAAAAACATGTGAAAATTGATGTTTCTGCTACACCATTAATTATGTTTTGACCCTTTTATTAGTTAAGTTTTCCGGTTTCATAAACTAATGCATATATACTCATAGAGTCATAGATGATGTATTGTTGAGTAATAATTTCGCTACATATTACCATATTATAAATCCTGAACTCGCCCACTCACAAGTTTTACATGGTCCTCACCTAGGAAGTATGCCCGTTGTAGGTTACGCACAAAAAAGAAAAAAAAAGGTTATTTCATGGGAATAATCCAACCTATGTCCCCTCTTCTCATATTAATCTATCCTCGTATTTAACTGAGAATAATCTCATCTTTTACGTCATTTAACTTGTAGTATACCAATAAAAGGGTTACCTATACATACGGTTTCCCTTGTGTATAAACCTAATTAACTTTTCCCTCCCTTGATTATATTCATAAAACAAACCCAGATTTTTAATCCCAAAATCTCTACAACTCCTCCGCCACTGACTACAACACCGACCACCCACAACAACACCCATCACCGACAACAACACCAACCATACACTCCTTCTACCCGACAACAACACCAGCGGCCTTACTCCTTTCTTTCTCTCCTTCCTTTCTTCTTCCAAATCTGCCCAGAAATCCCAAATCAATTTGTAACTGATCCCAAATTAAAAATAATCTCAAAACCCCAGAAATCTCAAACTTTTCTTCTTCCCGGATATGTAACTTGCGCTAAACTATTCTTAATAATAATCAAAACACAAAAAGCAATCAAACACTATACTAATTTAATAACGACGGATATATGTGGGAAAGATCCAAGGGGTTTAAAGATATACTCTATATTCTACTGATGGAACATGGAATCTATATGACTATATATCCTTTTTTGATCAAAAACCCAGAAAACCATGAAAATATATGACGGAATTTGAGCAAAAACCCAGAAAATCTACTGATGGAATGAGCATCAAATACTCACATGTGACTATATATTCTTTTTTATCAAAGATATCAAAATTTGAAGAGGTAGAAAGTGAGATTTGAAGGGGTTTTTATTGAGATTTGTTGTTTTAATTTGATTTGAAGGGGTTTTTAATGTGCATCCAAACATAAAACTCGGGTTAGATTGGTGGTAGTGGAGTGAGGACGGGGCGGTGGTGGTGGTGGTGGTGGCAAAGTAGTCAGGTTGCTGAGAAGGAGGGACATGAATGTGATGATAATGGTTGTATAGGGTGGTGGTGGTGATTGAAGAAAAAGGAATGATAATTGAGGTCTGAGGAAATGAAGAATAAACAGAAAAATAGAAGAAAAGGTGACATAGTCACTTGTTTAGAAACCTGTAGTATCAGGTCAAAAATGGGGTTGGTCTATTAAAAGTTAAATGACGTCAAAGATAAGATTATTCTCAATTAAACACGAGTATAGATTAATATGAGAAGGGGAGACATAGGATAGATTATTCCCATGAAATAACCAAAAAAAAATTGACGCATGTTTATTATACGTTTGGAGCAAAAAATTGAGTTTGTTAGTGAAATGTTGCATGATTGTAGATCTGTTTGTTTGTGATTTGTAGGAGTATTCAGTCAAACGTTGATTGATTCTTCTTTATTTGTGCCTCCAAAAACATGCATTTCTTCAACTCTGTCTTAAACAAAAATTTATGAAGAGTTGAAACGATAAATATCTAAGAGGGAGAGGGGTGAATTAGGGGTATCTTTTAAAAAATTTCTCCTTTACTTAGTTAGAGGCTAACATAAGTAAGAGCTATTAAGTACAAGTTTGAGAAACTTAATAGATTGTAATTTCACAAGAGGTACATTATGTCTCACCTTATCCACCCATCTTATCCATTCACTTCATCATATTTCCACCACACAAATGAGAAGAGAGGAAGAGAGAAAAAGGAAGACAAACCTGAAGATTTTGCCCCTCCGTCTTGAGACCGTAAGGTAAGACAGTCTTATACTATCTTATATATTAATTAAATTATACCATTGACCCTCCTCGACCTTGACCCACCTTAGGACCATCGTTGACCACCCTATACCCGCTGTTGACCACCCAAATATGGGTTTGACCAAGTAGAAATGGTTGTTTGTTGTTGTTGTGGTGACTCACTTTTGGGCTGCGTTTTACCTCGCCATTAGTGGTTGACTTAGGGCGGTTGTGGGGTGGTTGTGTCGAGGGTTGAGTGGAGAGAACGGTGGTGGTCGTGGATGGTGGTTTAGGTGGGGTTAAGTGGTAGTAAATGGGTGGTTTATGGAGGGTGTACGAGTTGTGTATTTGTCGGTTTGTAGTGGTTGTTGTAGCGTGTTGCTGCTGTTTTGTCGTGGTGGTTGGGCTCGGGTCTGAAGGTGGCGACAAGCGGGGGTCAAGCCATGACCACCGTGGTGGTGGTCGCTCACGGTGGTGGCTGTTTTGGTAGAGTTTTGTGGTGTTTGGTGTGGGTGGTTGTATTGTTGTCGTGGTTGTATAATTACCATTTACCAAAAAAAAAACCAATACTATATAATTTTTGTAAACTTTAATAGTAAACTAATTATTAAAATAACTTAATTTCTGTGTCAATATAATTAATGTAACCATTTAATATGATTAAAATATAGTTTTAATTTTTTAAAAATATTTTTCATTTTAAAATGGTTGAAAAAAAGTCAGATTATTCTTTACCCATATTCTGACCCTAATTCGACCCGTATTTGATCAGACTCGTATTCGACCTAGCCCTCGACCCGACCCATCCGGCCTGTTTGACAAGTCTACACATACAAAACAAATAGTGACTATATTTATATGGTAAACAACTGAATAATTTATCATATTGCAACGACTTTTTATTTGCTAATTCATGTCAGCAATAACCAGTTTTCGTAAAACAGTCATATCTCACTCGTTTCTTGATCATTTTGGGCGTGTGATCTACCGTTGGAATTGTAAGAGAACAAGCTATCACCTCCAGTTGTAATCGCATCAATAATATGTCTAGATCTCAAGTTATGACAGTTTTAAGACGACCCTTCTATAGGCAGACATTAGAACAACTCCACTAAGTCTAGTATAGGTTATACTCGGTCCCCTTTATAGTTATAATTCACTCCCGAGTGGTCTTTCGTCTAGCGTAAGATATTATCACGCATCCCAGGATTCTTTTGCGGGACCCAAAATATCCGGGTGTTACAATAACTCACTTGAGTAGATAAAGGAAAGCTATTTGAGATTCCCTAGGCACTTTTACTTTTGTCTTATCTACCCATATGAGTAATACTTGACCCGTCACAAGTACAATATTAGAGGAATTTAGGCTTTGTTTGACAAAATTAACTGAAAACTGAAAAGGTAGCTGAAAACTGGAAAGGTAACTGAAACCTGAAAAGGTAACTGATAAGGTAGCTGAAAATTAGAAGCTGATATGATAACTGATTATATAAAATTGGCAAACTAGCTGAAAAGGTAGCTAATTTTTGGTGAAATGACGTAAAATGGTATAGGAATGATCTATTATTATAAATTGAAGGGGTAAACATGGAAGATAAAATCAGTTCAGGTACCTGATTTCTAAAATGCTACCCCATGTAGCATTTCATTTCAGGTATCTTGCCAAACACGTACAAAACAATAAGGTTACTGAAATGTTGGTCAAATAAGCTACCTGAAATGCTATGCCAAACAGAGCCTTAAAGAAATGACAAATACTTCCTCCGTTCCAGCTGATTCTTTACGTTTTTTTTATACACATATGTTAATGCACGTTTTCTTTTGTTCATATCTTCAGCTACATATTACTAAAAATTATATAAAAGTTTGATTTTCATAGTCCATTCGATGATATGATTTAAACAAGATCTCACATGACTATCTTTTATGTTATATATTAGAAGTTGTATAGGAGTTTCTACTTACTAATGAATAGTGCCGAAAAAGTAAACGTACAAAAACAAATAGAACGGAGAAAGTAGAAATTAAGTGGACCCTTGATGTCAGTGTCCTTGCAAATGCAAAAGAAAGGGTATCCTGGCCATACCATTATTAATTCCCGCGGCTTAGTTGATTTGGTCCGCGGAAATATGAATACCCTAAAAATATCTAACTTTTATAATTTTTGTAAATACGTAGCTAACGATATTTGTTTTGGTAATTTACTACCGAATTAGGTTAAGTAAGGTCAATGTGGTCTAATTCGTTGTATGACAATTGAGTAAATTATGTTTGTGCTAAGTAAGGAAATTGTAGACGTAAATAAAGGTTAACACAAGAGATTTGGTGACGCGGAAAACCCAATGTGGGAAACGACCGCGGGAAGGGACGGTACCCTTCCAATGAGTGCACTAGCTTTGAATATGAGATTTGAGTACAAAGGAGACGGCACGATGGTCTAGCTAGTATAATTGCGTTATATTTGTATGATAGTTCTTGAATGAATCTTCTTCCTTGTCTTCTTGGCTATTTATAGGGTAGGAACCCTAGTCGTGTCCTACTCCTTTTATGGCAAGTAATATTAGTCCTGCCATGCTTCTTTCCATAAACGCGACCTTGTATTCTATTCTCCCTGATCTCCCTAAAATCCCCCTGAATTCTCCCTAATGATTCCACAACACGCGGGTTTCTTCTGCTCACGGGCCATTTGCTGTTGCTAATCTACTCGGCCCAATATGCTCAGTGAGTCTTGATGGGCTTGCTCCCTATTAGGCCAATATGCAGAATTTGGCCCAAACAATTTGCCCCTAATTCCTTGTGAGACACGTCTCGATGCGTCGAATAAGGAATTGCCGTTTTTAAATCTCGCGCCACCTTTTCTGTTGGAGCTTGTGTCCTCCACAAATTAGTGTGATAACATTTGTAAATCTCTTACAGGTTCACAAGGGTATACTTCGTATATTTAATCAGTTGATTAACGTTTACCTAATAACGGTTGGTTTGCTAGAAAGTTTGACGTTATTATCATACAGATGGCGGTGATCAACTGGTCCCTAAAGGTCACACCTATAGGATGTGTTTGAGAGATGTGGTTATAGAAATATGATCACATTGATGCCTAATATGACTAAACAGTTAGTCAATGTGTTGATGAGACAATTATTTAATGAAGATTAAATAATATTAGTTGAGACGAATTAACTGTGAATTCGTAAATTAAATATAATAAGTTATATTTAATTAAATGTATGTAATGTTAGCTTGGACGAATTAATCTGTTAATTCGTAATTAAATGTAATCGGTTATATTTAATATCAACAAGTTGAATGTGTCATAGTGGTAATAGTGAGGGTACACAAATCAAGAGGTCATGGGTTCGATCCTCACTAGATGACAATTTAACACATTTTATACATTTTTGGAATAACCAAAAATAAGGAAAGAATACTCCTTATTTCGTAAATGGGCCGAGAAAAATGAAAAAAAAAAAATCCTACCCTAATCAATCCCTTATACACGGTTTATATGGGAGTGAGGGAGAGGATTTTCTGACCTAATTCATTTTTTCATTTTTGCCTCCTCTCTCATCGGAAAAACACAAAGAAAACCTAAAAATTATTTTAATTTTTTGGATCGATTCTAGCAAAATCAAGGGCATTTCTCGGAGCATCTTGGGTGCAACTGATAGGAGAATATCTATTTTGATATTGTTCTTAGGCCGTATTTGCTAGGACCGAAGGTTAATTCTGAATCCTTTACTTTTGTTTATGTATTGTAATTTATGACTAGTGATCGTCATCATTAAATTCGTTATAATCCTTCATTTTAAGGGATACAAATAATTTTCCACAAGTGGTATCAGAGCAAAGGCCACGAATTTTAATTTTGATGATTTTCATAAAAATTGTATGTAAACTTTTAGAGTTTCCGAAAAAAAAATTAGGGCACGGCTGTTTTTTTTTTTGTTAATGCCGATTGAAAAAAAATGTTTGCAGCCGGTGTTTGTTCTTTTTTATGCGAGATTTCCATTTTTATTTTTCATAATGTTGTTTTAATCAGTTAAAATTATCATATGAAGAATTGGTAGATGTTTGATTTGATGCAGATTAAGTTAAAAAATAAATGGAATCGTCATGTTTGATTTAATGCAGATTAAGTTGAAATTAAAAAGGCATTAGGGACCTAATTTAAAAACCATGAAATTTTTTTTGCTGTTTCTGTACTGTTCACGGATGAACAGTATTAAAAAAAAAAATCGTGCTGTTTTTTTTTGCTCTCGGTTTTTTTTAAAAAAACCGATTAAAGTTTTTTTGCGGTTGTTTTGTTTATGCCGTTTTGGAAAAGCATCCGAAAAAAAAAAAATTTGTTGTTACTGCTCACGTGCTACTGTTCACAGGGGACATAATTTTAAAAAAAAAAAATTTTTTTTCGGTTTTTACAGATAAAACCATGTATAAAATAAGAAACGTGCTTGTTTTGTTTTTCTTTGTTTATA
Source organism: Silene latifolia (assembly GCF_048544455.1). Taxonomy (NCBI): domain Eukaryota; kingdom Viridiplantae; phylum Streptophyta; class Magnoliopsida; order Caryophyllales; family Caryophyllaceae; genus Silene; species Silene latifolia. Next base: position 126,949,376 of record NC_133538.1, read on the forward strand.
CCGAGACCAAATAAAAAAAGGATTTTGATTTTGGCCAATTAGTTATTGTGAAACGGTTCACAATTAAAAGATACCGAATTATTTTAAAGCAGTTTAAAATTTTGACGGATTGAATTCATATTACAAGTTTAATATGGATTAAGATAGAAATTAATGTGATTAATTGAGGAATTGTCACTTAATTTGATTTAAATAGGTGGTTTGGATAAATTAATCAACATAATTAAGGAATTGTGTCATGTATGTTTAATTTATTTTTAGTTGATGCATTATATTTTATTTTTGTTGAATGAATCGATTGAATGAATTTAATTTACGTATTTTTGCAATCAGTTGTAATACTTAGTGTGGCCTTAGCCAAATTATGTTTTCGTAATGAAGGAAACATAATTTTTAATGTAATTATGAGATCTCGAATCTCCTTTATTTTTCTTTAGTTTTTGGGTTTTGAAATTAGAATGTAATAAATAGGTTTATTATGTAAATTTTATTTATTGTAATTTTCAAAAGAAGACTAAAGATGGAGATTGGAGTTCACTCCCGCTACATGGATCAAGATGGAACATCAAGACAAGCTTCTTGGGTCCAAGGAGGATTCCAAACTTGTATTTATTGTTCATTTTGATAGGATAGGCCACACTAGGACTTTTACTTTTTTTTACGTTTTTCATTTTATTGCTTTTCATTCACATGTTAGTTTATGCATCATATTCCGCCTAAAACCAAACCACCTACTAATAAAATGCATGAAAATTGACTCATATAGGTTGTATGTTAGTTTTCATGGACATACAGATGTCACAGTCTTATTAAGCCATCACCTTAGTTTATTCATTCTCGCATGCTAGATATTAGTTCACTTAAAATGAATTAAAATAAAGTTGATGGGATCTTCCTCTAAAACAGAAATTGAGATTAATCTTTATAAGGGCAAACAACTATGAATCCCTTCTTCGTCGGTAGGCATAATATGACCCCTTCTACGTTGGGTAAGTAGTTGTGTTGACTTAGTTTACCTCAACATCATAGTCCGAAGAGTTTCTCGTGATTATGATGGACTAAAAATAGAATTTACAGAAATTTATCGACCAAGAATTCTAACGGTAGAATTAGCTAAAAGGTTAGCTTATCAATTTATAGAGAATTGAGTCTTGGGATCATTTATATAATTCTTGAGGGAGGTCAATTGTATAAATGTTCTGAGTCTTCGCGTTATGACAGTAGTTCATTAGACTTAAAAATATAAACGATGCACATGCTTATTATTTTTATTCTTCTTTCTCATGATGTAGAACACGATTATTTTTCATAATCTTTGTTACAACGAAATAGCTGGAAATAACGCAATCCCAATGCCTAGTGCCACACTTGATCGCGCGTCTGGCCGAAAGTATTCATCGACCGGATGAATCGGTTCACACGTCTACGAAAAATGATGGGTCCAACTTTGTGGACTCGGGAGGCGGCACTACGGAATGTCTGCCATTCTTGACGGTAAGCTCAAGTACTTAATCGAGCCAATACCGGTCAACCCAAGCCCCAATGCAGGAGTCAACGAGACACTCGCTTATAGTGATTTCGTTATGGAAGCGGGTGCGATAAAGAACGTACACATCTTTGCAATGGAAACCAAGTTGCAGAGACGCTTCATTGCCCAAAGTGCAAACAAGATTTTCACTACGCTCACTAACGAATTCTCAAAAGCACCGAGAATCGTTACATATGAGCATACCTGTCGCTTCTTTGATGCGAAACTCCAGAAGGGCCAACCGGTTAGCCCACACATTCTTCACATGATTGAGAATGTCGAGAAGCTGGAGGCACTAAATTGTATAATCAGTGAGAGCATTGTCATTGACCGAATGCTTCATTCTCTTCACGATGGTTTTGCCCTCTTCAGGGCGAACTACTACATGAAGGACTTGAAAAAGAGTCCTCATGAGCTACACTCCCTTCTCGTACAGACCGAGAAGGATATGAAATTGAGTGGGAGCATGAAGCAGGATGTTCTCACGATTTCCAACAAGGGTAAAGGTAAGGGCAAGGCTCATGGCAACCTAGCTGTAGGTAAGCCAAAGTTTAAAAAGCCAGGAAATGGTAAGAGTGCGCCTGGTGAGACTAGTGGCTAACAGGGCAAGGCAAAGAGCAAGGGCGGTGACATAGAGTGCCACCATTGTCACAAGACTGGACATTGGAGGAGGAACTGTCCCGTCTACCGTGAGGACATCAAAGCAGGCCGCGTCGTTCCTGTTGGTATGTCATCTTATATTCATATGATTGAGATTAACCATGCAAGTTTCGGAACTTGGGTACTTGATACTGGTTGTGGTTCTCATCTGTGTAATCATTTGCAGGGCCTAAAGAACATCATACCTCTCGAAAAAGGTGATGTGGACCTGCGTGTCGGGAATGGAGCACGAGTTGCTGCTGTCTCGAAGGGAACATATGTAATCCAACTCCCTAGTGGTTTTGAGTTATTTTTAAATAACTGTTACTATGTACCCAGTTTATCTAAGAACATTATTTCTATTTCCATACTTGCTAAAGACGGTTTTGCATTTTCAATAAAGGATAATAGCTGTATTTTCTCTTTTAATGAAATGATTTATGGCAAAGCAGTTTCCATGAATGGAATTTATATCTTAGACCAAACTACAGAAGTATTACACGTGAATAATAAGAAAATAAAGGTTGGTGACAAAGACCAAACCTATCTATGGCATTGTCGAATGGGACACATAAATGAGAAACGCGTGAAGAAACTCGTCGATAATGGGACTATTCCCGCATTCTATTTTTCTACATATGGCATGTGTGAATCATGTCTCATTGGCAAGATGACTTGAATTTCCTTCAAAGGTGTTGGAATGCGTGCTAGTGACCTATTAGGACTCATACATACTGATGTTTGTGGACCTATGTCAATTACCGCTAGAGATGGCTATAGATATTTTATCACTTTCACGGACGATTTGAGTAGATACGGTTATGTCTACTTAATGAAGCATAAAAGTGAGTCCTTTGAGAAATTCAAGGAATACCAGAACAGGGTACAAAACCAACTGGGTAGAAAGATTAAAGCACTCCGTTCAGATCGGGGTGGCGAATATCTTTCAAATGAGTTTGATCAACACCTGAAAGACTGTGGAATCGTTTTGCAGTTAACTCCACCTAGAACACCTCAATTAAATGGTGTGTCCGAACGGAGAAATCGAACCTTACTTGATATGGTTCGATCCATGATGAGTCACACGATAGTGCCTTATTCATTATGGGGTTTTGCTCTTTTGTCAGCTGCTCTTATACTAAACCGAAGTCCGTCTAAAGCTGTCGACAAGACTCCATATGAAATGTGGAAGGGAACGGTACCTAACTTGTCCTTTATTCGGGTTTGGGGTTGCGAGGCTTATGTCAAGTGGAGAAACGAGGATAAGCTCGGCCCGCGATCGGTTAAGACATACTTTATAGGTTATTTAAAAGGAACATTTGGTCATTACTTCTATTCGCCTACCGAACATCGAGTTTTTGTTGCGGCTAGTACGACGTTCTTAGAGAAATAATTTATCGAGAACAAGACGAGTAATAGAACCTTCGAGCTGTCGGAGATTCCAGAACCAACAACCGAGGAACATATGGAGGAAGTTGTTCCTCCAACTGATGATACAGTTAATATTCCTGAGGATCCTAGGAGGTCGGGTAGAGTCTCTCATCCTCCGGACAGATACATTGGTATGGTCGATGAGAATGACGTTTTACTCCTAGAGAGTAATGAACCCGTTACCTATAAAGGTGTTGTGACCTATTCCGACTCAAAGCTATGGCTCGAAGCCATGCAATCCGAGATGGACTCCATGTATGAGAATGACGTATGGGATCTAGTTGATTTACCTAATAAGGTAAAACCTCTACAGTGCAAATGGCTTTACAAAATAAAGCGTTCTGTAGACGCGCAACCAGATACCTATAAGGCACGATTTGTGGCAAAAGGTTTCACTCAAGTGCACGGATTACTTTATGATGAGATTTTTGCACCTGTAGTCATGCTACGTTCCATTCGGATAATCTTAGCGGTAGCCGCATTTCATGATTATGAAATTTGGCAAATGGATGTGAAAACCGCCTTCTTAAACGGTTATTTGGAGGAAGAGTTGTACATGGTACAACCCGAAGGTTTCATAGATCCTGAACATCCTAAGAAAGTATGCAAGCTTAAGCGTTCCATTTATGGACTTAAGCAAGCTTCTCGGAGTTGGAATCATCGTTTCGACCAGGTGATAAAAGAGTATGGCTTCACTCGATCGGTCAAGGAACCATGCTTATATATCAAGTCGAGTGGGAGCAATATTGTATTCTTGATATTGTATATCGATGACATACTCTTGATTGGGAATGACATTCCTCTCCTATCTTCGGTTAAAGAATGGTTGAAGAACCATATCCAGATGAAAGATCTGGGTGAGGCACAGCGCATTTTGGGAATCTGTATCTACCGAGATAGATCACGACGGACGTTATCACTTAGTCAGGAGTCTTATTTGGATAAGATTCTTGAGAAGTTCAACATGACCAACTCCAAGAAGGGGAACCTTCCAATGACGACTGGGATGCGGTTGAGCAAGTCTCGATCACCCACGACGCCTTTGAAGGGATTGAACGCATGAGTCGTGTTCCTTATGCATCGGCAATAGGATCGATCATGTATGCCATGATATGCACACGTCCGGACATGGCATATGCATTGAGTATGACGAGTCGGTACCAAAAGACTCCAGGTGAAGCACACTTTGGATAGTGTTAAAAACATCCTCAAGTACCTACGGAGGACTAAGGATTGGGTATTGACTTATGGAGGCTATTCTAAGCTATGCGCAATCGGTTCTGCAGATGCCGACTTCCAAACGGATCGAGATGATTCAAAATCTCGGTCCGGGTTCGTCTTCACTCTTAATGGTGCTGCGGTCAGCTGGAAGAGTTCGAACAAAGTGTTGTAGCATATTCTACTATCGAATCCGAGTACTATGCCGCTTCGGAGGGCAAAGGAAGCGATATGGATGCATCAATTCTTACAAGGACTTACGGTAGTTCCTAGTTCGAATGACCCGATCACCATCTATTATGACAATAGAGGTGCCATCTTCCAGGCTAAGGAGCCAAAGTCTAGCAACAAATCTAGACATGTACATCGAAAGCTCACCTGATCCGTGATTATGTGGAGCAAGAGGAGATAGTGATAGACAAGATTGCGACGGATGATAACATCGCGGATCCTCTCACTAAACCGTTGAATTATGATAAGCATGTAGGGCACGTTAATTCCATGGGAATTAAACGCGTTCCTGAGTTGTAGTACTTGATTATGGATTTGATACATTATCTTTTTTATATATACTATTTATAACTTCATCGTTTTATATATAATATTTTATTTTTCATGTGGATTGTACTGACAACATTGAACGCCACAAAGTGAACTGAATTACATTATATTTGTTTTGGTCCGTAATCGCCAATGTGAGCTGATAACTCCGGCTATTATATTGTGCAGTCGATTGATGGTGGGTTCAACGAGCCATAAGTCAAACGGTTGACTGATCGATCACAGATGTGAGATTATAACGATACCTCGTAGGACAACTTTTTTGTGACAACGTAATGGAGTCCTAAATGTTTAATAACATTCGGTGCCAGGTCGTGGATAGGACATCCATTGTGTTCCTAGAGTCAATTCTTTTGACTATCGACTGTCTCTTGAGATTAACGCAGTTTTTGGGTGACTTTGGTTGCTTTCTCACGGTCTGCCAAGTAATCGAGGCTAAGTAGATATTTTCTGGGTCATTTCATACCGTGCTTACATCTGCAGGATTCGAGTTGAGGAAAATATCCAACCCTTATCAGGTATAGTTATTTCTCTGGGCCACTCGAGGAGTTGAACTGAAATGCATGGCCATGCTCGAATGTTGATTCGTTTATCAGTTAAGTTACTCTCTAGTCGGGGAAACCACTCTTGATGATGATCGCTTGTAAAATACGACCTTTGTGAATACGGATTTGCAAATTGTTTAACATTGAGTGGGAGAAATTTTAGGATATGAGAATCGGTTATCGCACATACACTTGTGAGGACAAATGGGAGTTTGTTGGAGCTTGTGTCCTCCACAAATTAGTGTGATAACATTTGTAAATCTCTTACAGGTTCACAAGGGTATACTTCGTATATTTAATCAGTTGATTAACGTTTACCTAATAATGGTTGACTTGCTATAAAGTTTGACATTATTATCATACAGATGGCGGTGATCAACTGGTCCCTAAAGGTCACACCTATAGGATGTGTTTGAGAGATGTGGTTATAGAAATATGATCACATTGATGCCTAATATGACTAAACAGTTAGTCAATGTGTTGATGAGACAATTATTTAATGAAGACTAAATAATATTAGTTGAGACGAATTAACTGTGAATTCGTAAATTAAATATAATAAGTTATATTTAATTAAATGTATGTAATGTTAGCTTGGACGAATTAATCTGTTAATTCGTAATTAAATGTAATCGGTTATATTTAATATCGACAAGTTGAATGTGTCATAGTGGTAATAGTGAGGGTACACAAGCCAAGAGGTCATGGGTTCGATCCTCACTAGATGACAATTTAACACATTTTATACATTTTTGGAATAACCAAAAATAAGGAAAGAATACTCCTTATTTCGTAAATGGGCCGAGAAAAATGAAAAAAAAAATCCTACCCTAATAAATCCCTCATACACGGTTTATAGGGGAGTGAGGGAGAAGATTTTCTGACCTAATTCATTTTTTCATTTTTGCCTCCTCTCTCATCGGAAAAACACAAAGAAAACCTAAAAATTATTTTAATTTTTTGGATCGATTCTAGCAAAATCAAGGGCATTTCTCGGAGCATCTTGGGTGCAACTGATAGGAGAATATCTATTTTGATATTGTTCTTAGGCCGTATTTGCTAGGACCGAAGGTTAATTCTGAATCCTTTACTTTTGTTTATGTATTTTAATTTATGACTAGTGATCGTCATCATTAAATTCGTTATAATCCTTCATTTTAAGGGAAGTATACAGATAATTTTCCACATTTTGCACAGCTTCCCAAACACTCATCATTGCCCCTAGACCTTCTCCTCATTTCCCGCACCCTATTTCCTCTCTCTTCCTTTATAATCTCAACTACCCACCTTCCTTTCTCATTAATTTCAAAATTTAAAACCCCACCGCCTCTCAAAAACCCTTCTTCTCCCCCTTGCTTCTTCGCCGGTTTCCGCCATTTTTATCGCCGCTTCGCTTCGTCAGGTACTTCCCCTTTCTTGTAATATTTCTTTAATCCAATTTACTTTCCTTCTTCGATCTTGGGTAAAGCTCGCCACACTACCTCGACCTCTACTCCGGCCGACCAAAACCCAGACCCTACCTTTCCATCCCGCAACCTTTTCGTTCACCCCCACGACTGCAATTCTTCCCTGACCTCCGCCGACATCCCCTTAATCAAAGAGGTATTGGGGCTTGGCGACGAGGTTGATATCGCCATTACTGAGCCTGGCCAAAAGGCGGATACCATCCGTGCAGGATGGGTTTGCTTTTACCTCTACCCCTTCAGATACGGTCTTCGATTCCTCTTCCCCAAACTTATGCAAGATTTCCTTCGACCCAACAACTTCGCCATGGCCCAAATTTCTGCCAACATTTGGAGGGTTCTCCTCTACTCTCTGTCAGCCAGCCAGAATACGAGCAACACCATCTCCCTTGGTGAGCTGGCTCATTTGTATGAAATCTGGTCCCTAGGAAGGGGCCAGTTTTCCTTCCGCGGCCGTGGTGATTCTCCCTTCGGGCATGTGTCTAAGTCAAGGGATGAAAAATATTTTGAGGAATTCTTCTATCTGAGGAAGGCCTCCATCCAGCCACCTGTTGAGTACATTTTTGAAGACTAGATCCTAACCTTGAGTAAGTTCCCCTCTTTGGCGTCTGTTCTTGTTTTTCCAATGCTTACCGACTTACTTCTCGTTTCAGTGCAGGCCCGTGCAACCTAACTCGTCTAGGTGACCCGACATCTGCCCGGAACAAGTTGTTCTACATCTCCTTATCCGACAGGAAGTTTCCTGATCTGCTACCTGGTTTTTCGCCTTCTTCCTCTTCCAACCCTCAACAATCACCTCACATCATGTCTTCTGGTATGTCCCCTTATACTGTCATGCTAACTGTTTTAAGTTGACATCTCTAATGCCTGATATCTTGCGGTTTTATCTGGTATTCCTGACACCTGGCGTCTGGCTGATTGCAGGTTCTAAAGTCGATCCTCTGGAGGCTATCCTTCAGAGTGCTAAGAGAAAGAGAGATGCTGGGAGCCCTGACGTGCCTTCTGCGTCCAAGAGGAGTGCCCCTGCTGCTTCCTTTCAGTCTCCTCCTACCCACTCTAGCACTGCTCGCCCTGAGCCTCTAGAAGTCAGTCCACTATCCCGTCATCCTCCTACCCCTCCTGCGAGTCCTGCTGCCACAGCTAGTGGCGGTATCATTGCCCATTTTTTCGATGGCGTTGGGAATATAGACAAGGTGCCGTATTGGCCTGAGATCGACCAGATCCTCTTCTTTCCTTGGTGGAAGCTTTCTCTTAATTCTGCCTAGAAGAGATGGCAGAGAACGACGTGCACAACGCTTTCATGGTGAGTACTTCTCTTCTGCTGCCTGCTCTGAATCTTTCCATACTAAATCTGCTAACCCTTTCTTTTCTGCTAACAGGCCTTCCAGTCGGCTCTTTACAATAGGAAGATGATCAACGTAGTGCAGACCACCAGTCGTGCTACCAATGCCAAGAATCGAAGCGATCGGGACCATTGCGACTTGGAGCAAGCAGCGAGCGCTCGAGGGGGCGTGTGGTGGAGCTGAAGGCTGAACTAGCTGGCGCCAAGAAGAAATTATAGGAGGGAGCTGATCAGTTGGCGTGCACTCAAGAAGTGTGCAATACTTTCTCTATTTCCCTTAAACGCTCTGACGAAAAGATCAGTGAGATGATCTCCCTTGCCACCAACATTTTCGCTTATGCTACCTGGCAGGGAAAGATCATCGGGATGCGTGCTGCTCTTGCTGAGCCTCCAACCCTGCAGGCTATAGAGGAGGAAGAGAGGCAGCTGGAGACCCTTTACCCTGTTCAGCCTGACTTGAGCATGCTGATGTCTGAGGTTGGCGAGGTGAATTCTCATGCGCTGATGGAGCAGACGGCTGCTGAGGAGGCTGGCTCCTTTCAGGAGGTTGCCATTGCTGAGGGAGCTCAAGAGGCTGCTGGCACTGAGGGCGTGAAACCTAGTCCTGTACCTGAAACGGAGGGTCAGTAGGAGAAGGCATAAGAGGTGGCAGAAAGGGAGGTCATTGATTTGGCGTCTAGTTAAAAGTTTTTTTTTTCTTTCTTTGAATGGTAGTCTGACCCTGTGTGGTGCAGACTTGTAAGAATTTTTAAACACTTTTGTTTTGTGTTCTCCGCCGTGGTGGCGGTTGTCTGAACTTAGGGCCATGCCTGCCTTAAATGCGTGCTAGGCCATATTTTGAAATACTTCTTGCCCAGTTTTGGCAAGTTTCGTTTATATCGTAACTTGTAGATTTTATGTACTTAGCTTAGGAAGCTGCCGTGCCAGCCTACTGGCTGGCTTTAGTTGGTGGCGGCCGTGTCAACTTAAGAGGTTGATTTAGACCAGTCGTGTCATCCTGAGAAGGCTGATTTAGACTTAGCTAGCTGCCGTGTCAGTCCAATGACTGATTTAGGCATATGCCGCATTCTGGGTGAGTTGGCCGTGTCAACTTAGGAGGTTGATTAAGACCAGTCGTGTCAGCCTGAGAAGGGTGATTTAGACTCAGCTAGCTGCCGTGTCAGTTCAATGACTGATTTAGGCATATGCCGCATTCTGACTACTTAACCTTGTTCATGACGCAAGGTGTGTTCATCATGTTTAAAGCCAACAGGAGCGTACCTTAGGCAAGTTTATCGTCATTCTAGGACCAACGTTGCAAGATTCTTGTAGCTTAGAGATCCCTGCGTTCCATATGTGTGTGCATGTTAGGGCCCTGATTGATTGCGTCGAGTACTCGGTATTGAGAGCTACATTTGGGGGTGGTATCCAGGGTAGCTGGATGAGCGTAAGATGTCAGCCAGGCTTCATTTTGTATATTCCACAAGCCGCCTGGTGAGGGTGCTCTTATTGGAGAATTTAGTTTAGGCATGTTGGAGTGGCATGTGCCTTGTCACTCCGCGTTTGCAGTTGACAGTTCTACTAGCAACAGTTTCAATATACCATAGATATTAGAGTTCAGAGTGATGCATTCAAAGAAGCCTGAAAATAGAAAATTCCACTAGAGCGATGTGAAGTACCTGATGTTGTGTCATGGGGTGCCAGAGCAATTGTGGTCCTAGGAAGCTACAGACCACACAGCTCTAATATTAGTTTTAAAGTTCAGATAAACAAGAGAAAAGAACTGGAATAAAATTGGTAGTATGCCTACTACCGTTTTTTTATTGGCTTTTTTGGATACACTACTTTGTACACTAAACTCTACTTGTTATCAAAAGTGATACCTCTTCAGGTGAAGTATGTTCCATGGTTTGTATATGATTTAGCCGTCCATGGTCATCAATCTGTATGCCCCATGGCCAACAACGCCTTCTACCTGGTATGGTCCTTCCCACGTGTAGGCGAATTTACCTGCCTTACGATTCTTGGTGTTTTGGAACACTTCACGGAGAACCTGGTCTCCTACCTCCAGGAGCCTGATTTTTACGTTCTTATTGTAACTTATGGTGACTGACTGCTTGTACGCAGCCAGACCTATCTTTGCACTTGCTCGCAGCTCATCTATCGTGTCTGGGCTTCTGGCCATCTCTACACTGTTCAGTTCCCATATCATACTTCCATACCTTTGAGTTGGAACTACAACCTCTGATGGAATAACTGCTTCCGCGCCAAACACCAGACAGAAGGGTGTCTGGCCTGTCGCCGTCTTTGGCGTCATTCTATCTGACCATAGCACTAGTGGCAACTCATTTGCCCACTTTTCTCCTAACTCCTGTAATCTCCTTCTTAAGTTATCCATGATGATCTTATTGCTGGATTCAGCTTGCCCGTTGGACTTTAGAGTCCTGGGTGCTGACTTTTTCAGAGAGATGTTCCACCTGGCACAATATCCTTCCGCGTCGTTTGAGATGAATTATGATCCATTGTCACATATGATTTATGACGGGATACCAAACCTGTAGATGATATTACGTTTGATAAAAGAGATGACCTGTTTGTCTTATATCTCTATGAATGCTTCGGCTTCCATCCATTTGAAAAAAAGTCTGTCATTGCCAGCATCCATAATCTGTTTCCCGTAGCTCTAGGCAGAGGACCCACGATGCCCATTCCCCATGACATGAATGGCCAGGGGGAAATGATGGGATGTAAGGGCTCTGCTGGCTGATGGATCATTGGCACCGAGCGCTGGCAGGCGTTGTATTTCCGAGCATATTCAGCTGAGTCTTTCCTCATTGTGGGCCAGAAATAGCCTTGTCTAAGGGCTTTGTTTGACAGTCTCTTGCCCCCTGCATGGTTTCCACATTCGCTACTGTGGAGGGCATGCAACACAGTCTGTGCTTCTTGTTTATCCAGGCACCGTAAGTAAGGTCCTGCCAGTGACTTTCTAAAAAGTACATTGTCAATTAGTGTGAATATGAAGCCTTTCATTCTAAAACCCCTTACCTCCTTCTTGTCATCTGGCAGCTTGCCATGTCTCAACCAATCTAGGTATGGCATTCGCCAGTCCCAGTCATCTGTCTGATCAGCTGGCTGATCGTCTGGCGGGACAGCTGTCTGGCCATCTGTGCTTGCTAGTCCCGTCTTGCTGATCTTCCAGTTCTCCTTTATCTGCTTCTTCTAATTTTTGGATTGATGGTTCCAACACATGTGCGATGGGGATGTTAGCCAGCTCGGTTGGTTTGAAGGTTGCCCCCACAGTTTCTAGGGCATCTGCCTCCACATTCTGGTCTTTGGGGACCTGCTTTAGCTTGAAATCTCTGAATTTTTGTTTGAGCTCCTTTGCCACTTTTAGGTAGGCTACCATCTTTGAGTCCCTGGCTATATATTCATCATTCACATGGTTAACTATCAGTAAGGAGTCACTGAATACCTGTAGATTTCTGATTCCCAACTCCAGGGCTACCTGCATTCCTAGTATTAAGGCTTCATAATCTGTTTCATTGTTATTTGCCTTAAATTCACTTCGTACTGCATGCGCTATCAGGTCTCCCTACGGAGATCGCAAGATTAGTCTTACACCAGCCCCTCTTTGGTTGGAGGCTCCATCAATATGCATCTGCCAGACTTCTACCTCTTGGTTTCCTTTGAGGGTTAGGATTTCCTCGTCTGCCATATTTTGGATAGCTGGGCTGAAATCTGACACAAAATCTGCCAGTGCCTGCGATTTTATTGCCGTTCTTGGATCATACCTGATGTCGTACCCACTAAGGTGTATGGACCATTTTGACATTCTGCCTGATAGCTCAGGCTTCCTCATTATAGATTTTAATGGGTAATTGGTCACAATTTGTATGGTGTGGGACTCAAAGTTGGGGCGCATTTTGTAAGATGCAATTACAAGTGCTAGTACCAATTTTTCAAGAGATATGTACTTGGTCTCCGCTGGGAGCAGCGACTTGCTTACATATTAGACTGGCTTTTGTTCCTTGTCCTGCTCTCTAACTAGGACCGCGCTTACTGCTACCTCTATGACAGCCATATAGAGAAACAACGGTTCTCCCTGTTCTGGCTTTGATAGTAACGGCGGGGTGCTGAGGTATTATTTCAGCTCCCTGAATGCCTGCTCATGGTCTGCAGTACACTCGAACTTCTGGCTCTTCCTCAATATATCGTAGAATAGCCTGCACTTGTCTGATGATCTCGAGATAAATCTGCTCAAAGCTGCCATCTTGCCTGCTAGCCTTTGCACATCTTTCGGCTTTTCAGGTGACTCTAGTTGTAATACTGATTTAATCTGCTCTGTGCTAGCCTCTATTCCCCTTTGAGTCACGATGTAGCCCAAGAATTTTCCGGATGAAACTCCAAAGGTGCATTTGGATGGGTTTAACTTCATTCTGTACTCTCTGAGGGTGCTGAATGTTTCTGCCAGATGCTGCATGTGATCCTTGGCTTTCTTTGACTTCACCAACATATCGTCAATATATACCTCCATAGTTCTTCCTATTTGCTCTTTAAACATCCGGTTGACCAACCTTTGATATGTGGACCCTGCATTTTTCAGGCCAAAGGGCAGGACGTTGTAGCAGTATATCCCCCTTTCAGACATGAATGTTGTCTTCTCCTGATCTGATGGATCCATTTTGATTTGATTGTAACCACTCCAGGTGTCTAAGCATGTTAACATTTCATGTCCAGCTGTTGCATCCACCATTGCGTCAATGTGTGGTAGTGGGAAGGGGTCCTTTGGACATACTTTGTTGAGATCAGTGAAGTCCACGCATACTCTCCACTTTCCATTCTTCTTGGGCACCACTACTACGTTTGATAGCCACTCTGGATACTTTACTTCTCTTATCTTGTTTGCCGCTAGCAGGCTGTCTATTTCCTGATTAATTACCTTATTCATTTCAGCTGCGAATTTTCTTCGTCTCTGCTGGATGGGCTTGCATCCTGGGTCTACGCTGAGTTTGTGTGTTATGATGGATGGATCTATCCCTATCATGTTGTCAAAGGACCACGCAAAACAATCCAAATTGGCTTGCAAGAATTTGACTAAGTGCTGTTTGAGGTCTCATGTGCATCCTCCTCCTATTAGCACAGTTCTTTCTGGGTGCAGCTTGTCCAGGTTGATCTGATCTAGCTCCTCGGCTGGAGGCTCAATGTATTTGTCCTGGACATGTTGTTTCTGTAATTTCTATACTGGAGGGTTGGCAGTGCATTTTAGCTTCTTCTTGTAACAGCCTCTGGCTTCCTCCTGGTCTCCTCGTATTGTCTCTACTCCCCATGTTGTGGGGAACTTTACACATTGATGATATGTTGAGGGAACTGCTTTCATCAGATGCAACCATGGCTTTCCAAGAATAATATTGTAGGTAGATGGTCCATCTATGACCAAGTACCTTACCTGTTTGTTGACTCCTCCTACATAGGTTGGGATCACGATTTCTCCCAATGAGTTAGCTGTTTCTCCACTGAACCCTACTAGCGGGATGGTTTTCTTTTGCAAGTCTTTTTCGCTGAATCCCATGTTTTCTATAGTTTTTAGCATGATTAGGTTGACCGAGCTACCAGTGTCTACCAGGACTTTTCTAACCGTGCAATTGGCCATTGACAATGTTATGATAAGTGCATCATGATTTTCCTGGTTGTCATGTACATCTTCATCGTCAAAGGCGACAGCAGGCAGGTCCCTGTGAGAAACTCTGCAGGAAGTTTCTGGTCTATCTCCCTTATTTTCAGTAGCACGTCTCTTGGCTACTGAGTATGTTAATCCGCTTAAGTCTGAGCCGCCTATTATCACGTTTATTATTTTGGTGCATGTGGGTGGTGTTGCGGGCTTCGTGGAACCTACCTTATCCTGCTGCTTGCCCCCACGTGGTAATAGGTGGCTTAACTCCCCTGTTCATATATGCGCCTGATCTCCCTGCGCAGAGTATAGCAATCTTCCGTGTTATGCCTAATGCCGCGATGGAACTCGCATTTTTTCTTACTGTCTTTTCGCCATGACTGTCCTTCTACTGGTGGCCTGGGCCACCTTACCCCGTCTCCCATCTCCCTGAGTGCTTTTAGGATTTCGCCGACGCCAGTCGTGAATCCGTATTCTGCCAGGGTGGGGAGTTATTGATTCTCTTCTCTGTTGTCGATTCTGTTGACTCCCCTACCATATGGCCTGTACCTTTCCTCCTTTTTGCTGGTGGATTGTTTTCTACTTGACTTTTCTATGGTTGATGTGCTGGATACGCTTGGCGTATTCAGTATGCTGGCTCTAGCTAGGATACCTTCTTCTAGTCTGATCGCAGCTACTGCCTTCTCTTGCACCGCTTCAAAGCTATGACAAGGGTGCATAGTCAGCTGCTTATATAGGTCTGACTCATGGTGTAGGCACCTTCTGAAGGCTTCCACTGCTGTTGACACGTCGCACTCCCGTACTGCCACCTTCTCATGATTGAACCTGGTGTTGTATTCCCCAATGGTCTCATTTGCGCCTTGAACAATTCTGTACAAGTCGCCTGCATGCTTTTGTGGCTTCCGGCTGCTTGAGAATTGCTGGGTAAATGCATTCACCAGGTCGGCAAACGTTGATATTGATCTGTTAGGCAGACTTACGAGCCACCGGAGTGCTGGTCCCGATAGTGTGGATCCAAACCCCTTGCACATACAAGCTTCCTTTGCGTGTCCGACGGCTGTTACTGTCATCATTTTTTGCTTGTACTGGCTTACGTGGTCAAAGGGATCTGTTGTGCCATCAAAGAGAGGCATGTTCGTATTTGTGAACCTCTTTGGCATGGCGACACCAGATATTGCATCCACGAATGGCGAATCAGCATAACTATCGAGTGCTGCGTTCTCGAGTGGAGGTGGGAGTCCTGGGACCCTGCTTAGCATCTCCCTCAGTTCTAGATACTGCTGGTTGATCAGGCTTCCTGAGACTGAGCTATGTATGTCTGCTATCTGCTGATTCAGAGTGCTGCTTCCAGGCCCGAATTCTTGAAGATTCTGATGCGGCGTGTTACCTAATGGGGCTGAAGTCACGAGCATTCCCTGGTGCCAGCTTACCTGTGGAATACCTGTGGATCCTGCACCTGGTGTTTGGTTTGTTATCACGAGGTTACTAACTGGGATGTTAGCTGGTTGTATTTTCACACGGCTGGCAGGCTGCCAGCTGTCTGGTGTGAGGTATCCAAGTCTTTGTGGGATTATCCTTTCTCCTGTTGGTACTACTGTCATATCTAATCTTGTTACCAGTTCGGCTTGTATTTGCCGAGGTTGACTCCTGCTGCCCGATGCCCCCTAGGTGAGGTCCACTATTGGTGCCCGATCTTCATCCTCAGTGCTTGCTGGTGTGCTGGACTGTTGTCTCAGAATATCTATCTACGCCCAGAGTTCCCTGTTCCTCTTCCTTGCCTCGGCTTCCGCCTTCCTCTGGTCTTCTCGCATACCTTCCATGACCTTCTGTAGATTTTCCATGCCGCTAAGCAAGGTTTGTGTTGGACTTGGCGGTGGAGTGAGGCCTGAAGTTCCTGTTCCCCTGTCTGATATGGATTGTGCCGCCCCAGCAAGAGTTTTGGGAGGTAGAGTGACTTTTGTCATAGATGTGGTTCTTGGCGCGTGTCCGAATGCCCGAGTTTGAGCCGCCGATGCTAGATTTTGGATAGGATTTGGTGGTATTGATGGGTGACTGCTCCCTGACACGGCCGATGATGTTTGTTTGACCATTATGTGTCTGAGTAATTAACGATTGACGACCACAATGCCCCATGGTGGGCGCCAAACTGTTTTGGTAATTTTCTACCGAATTAGGTTAAGTAAGGTCAATGTGGTCTAATTCGTTGTATGACAATTGAGTAAATTATGTTTGTGCTAAGTAAGGAAATTGTAGACGTAAATAAAGGTTAACACAAGAGATTTGGTCACGCGGAAAACCCAATGTGGGAAACGACCGCGAGAAGGGACGGTATCCTTCCATTGAGTGCACTAGCTTAGAATATTAGATTGAGTACAAAGGAGATGGCACAATGGTAAGTAATATTAGTCCTGCCATGCTTCTTTCCATAAATGCGACCTTGTATTATATTCTCCCTGATCTCCCTAAAATCTCCCTGAATTCTCCTTGATGATTCCACAACACGTGGGTTTCTTCTGTTCACGGGCCATTGGCTGTTGCAAATCTACTCGGCCCAATATGCTCAGCGAGTCTTGATGGGCTTGCTCCCTATTAGGCCAATATGCGGAATTTGGCCCAAACAATAGTTAGCGCGTAAAACATGCGTTGACAAACGTTAAAAAAAAGTGGTAGAGTGAAATTAAACGGAGGAAGTACAATATTAGAGTAATTTAAAGAAATGACTAATAGAAATGAAGTGGGCCCTTGATGTCAGCGTCCTTGCAAATGGAAGAGAAAGGGTATCCTGGCCATACCATTATTAATTCCCGCGGCTTAGTTGATTTGGTCCGTGAAAACATGAGTACTCTTTAATTATGCAGGCATTTTATTACGAGTCCCCATAAATTCACGGGGTAAAGGTACGGATGGGGACACGCAATTTCTTTGCATTTGGACTAAACAAGTGGGCTCCACAATATCAGATTAAAGCTGGCAAAAGGGCACTTTGCGGGTATCTTTGTCATGTGCACCAAAATCCCGTGTCCCCGTAGCTTTACCCCGTGTATTTAGGGCTACCCTTTATTATCCAACTAGCTGAAGCTACTCTCCAAATTTATGCACTGTTCCCGGAGAAGATACTCTTATCATTTATCATGCTGAAAATGACAATGGGAGAGAAATGACGTTTTCTTATAAAAAAGCAATATTTTTCTATAGTTTTTTTGGCTTCATGCTAATACTAATTTTAAACCCGTATAATTTTGACTTTTTATTACAAAGTTCTTTTTGGCTTCATGCTAATACTAGTTTTAAAACCGTGCAAAAATTGCACGGGATTAGATATTCAACAATTTGACTAAACACATACTTTCTCCATTCAACTCCATTCTACCACTTTTCATTTTCTACACTATTCACAAGTGAACATTCAGTTTCGATTTTCTCTCAATACATAAGAGAAAATATATTCATGTGAGATCTTGTTTGATTCGTCTTTACGAGTACATTAGAAATATCTAACTTTTATAATTTTTGCAAATACGTAGCTAACAATATTTACCGCGTAAAACAGGCGTTGACAAACGTGAAAAAGTAAAGTGGTAGAGTGGAGTTAAATGGTGGACGTACATATTAGATTGAAAATTTCACATAATTATAAATTAGAAAATTAATAATATCCAACGTTCATAATATATACTCCGTATTATCTAATAAATGTACAAATATTGAATTATATTGTTTTTTATTATTAAAATGATTGCCAGTTTAAATTAATGCGTACTGGCCCGAATGAGCCTACTCATACCCGGTTAGACACTTGAACAGAGGGCCCGAGTTTAACTCGTAACTTGAATGACCTGATCTATAGCGCGACTCGAAATGTTTATTATGGAACACTTTATATAATTAAGTTGATAATAATAGGCGTGAATGACTTCAATTCGAAATGACTCGATATGATACAATTTTTGTCAAACTCGAGATCAACCTAAAATGACATGTTCTGCATGTGGCCCAATCGACATGTTTGTTTGGTTTAATTTAATCTGTCAAAAAATGTAAAATTTACGTCCCATTTAAATAGTAAAAGCAAAATTGAGAACCGACTACTTAATAAACTACACAAATTCTCATTTAGGATGGACACTATCCATCTTAAGCTTAAGCCGTGTTAGATTTGTAATACCCATCATTTTGATAAGTTAGGTAGAGCAGAGTGGTCGTCTAAAATGCTTGTATGCGTGGCTTTTAGTGCGTGTAAGGGTTTTAGTCGATCCACTGGTATTATGGGTCGATCGACTAAGTAAGAGTTTGGCTTATGACGCGAGGAAAAGTTTAGTCGATCGACTGACTTTCTCAGTCGATCGACTGAGTTCGAAAAGTTTAGTCGATTGACTGACTTTCTTTGTAGATCGACTGAGTTCAGTCAGGCATGTTTTATGCAAATTCTTGTTTTAACCCTAGAACTATATAAACCCCATCCCATCACAATTATACACTTTTGTTAGTTTAAAACAAAACATACACTCACCCATACAGAACTCAATGTGAGAGAAGAAGAAGGAGAAGGACTCGTAATTTCCGTCTCACTATTCGTGCTAATTATTGTAAGTGTTCTTGCCGTTAGTTTTAATTTATTGCTTATCATAAGATGACTCGTAATCGGTACAACACCATGCCCTAATCGTGCAGTCGTATAATGGATGCCCTAAATCGGGTTTAGGAGTTCTAATTAATCTATTTAATTTATCATTGATTGGTTTGAGTTGGGAGTTGCCTTAGCCGTGGCCAGGCTGTGACCGAGCCATGGCTAGGCCGTGACAGGGCCATAGCTAGACCATGACTGGACCAAATAAGGGTGTTGGCGTTTGGTGGTTTGTTAGTCTCCAAAATCGTATAAGATGAGTTATTGATTGAATATGATAATTACTGTTTTAAGATCGGGAATCATTGAATGGTTCTAGTTCATTTCCTTCATGATCTTGCGAGTTATTGCTGTTAAGGTAAGGACATCCTACTCACCTTCATTACATGTTCATGTTTATATAAATCGTGTACATATGTGAATTGTTGCAGGGATGATGCGGTGCTATTTTAGTCGATCGACTGGACCCTTTAGTCGATCGACCATATAGGCAAGACAACAAGTTCATTGATGTTGTATAGTATATCATTTGATTTATGAGTTATTATTGTCATACACATTTAATTCATATATGTTTATTTGTTTTATACTATTATTGAGGCGTGGTGACAAGAAGATGCGCTTGATTTATGTTGTGGGCACGATGCCAGGGAGTATGCCAGTGTGTTGCGATTTGATCGGTACGTTGCCAAGGAGTGTACTATTGGTATGAGCACGGTGCCAGGGAGTGTGCCATACTTGCTGAGAGGTGACGGTTGGCTCGTATAAGATGGGAGATCGGTCATCGACGGTTGGCTCGTACAAGGCGGGAGACCGGTTAACCATGATTGTGTTGTTGTTGTTGATTACTTATTATTCACCTTGCTCTCGAATTTAATTATTTAATTTATTATTATTATTTCCTTCTGTAATGATATCCATATTTGACCTAGAGGTTGACCGTGTGTTGTGTTTGTCAAAATCTATCACCTAATTTCCGGGGTAGGTTGTGTTGATCCATTCAATGATTTTCGATTGAATGGGGAGCAGTTAATAAAGCAGGTACAGAGTAATAGCTGTGTTTGTTGCTGTGCTTAGGAGAGGGATGAACGCGAAAGATTCTTGGAGCTAGTGTCTAGTCTCACGAGTCACTAAATGTTATTTGAGCGTTGAATTTATTTAATATTTCTTTTGTAAACATTTACACTTCTGTCACTTTTGGTTGAGGTTTGTAAAGCCAGTTTGGCTAGTCGTTCTTTATGATGTAAACTTTACTTAAAGTATCTTTTTGATTGTTTTACTTTATTATTCACTGCCTCGGTTTACCGAGAAGGTAACAGGTCCATTTAGTCGGGTATGCCTTTTTAAGGCTCCTTTCTAAACGGGGGTGTTACAAAGTGGTATCAGAGCAACGATCCTAAAGGCCTAAACAAATGAACCAAATGAACCTAGGATGTGTAAATAAAATGAACACCGGGTAGGAGCTAGTAGGAGTCCCCTTAGCTCGGTTGACCCACGGTGGTCCCACCAGCAGCCACTCGTCCTAGGTCAAGTCAAGGTCAAGCCACAATGGTCCCAAGGCTAGCTAAACACGGTTGTACAACCAATTACACACAACCACCAATAGTTACAAAACTCCGGAAACCAACGCGCAAGTTGTCGCCTTTAACCACCCCACTGCCACCACCATGGTCGACCAACCACCAGTAAACCACCCAACCTAACCCAGATCTAAGGCGAGTACAAACAAAATGGTAAATCCCATCGTTCCCTTCACGGCTCAACCTGACAACACCCCCTACTAACACCCCATAAACCAATCCTAGGTCGGTCAAACGTCGGTCAAGGGTGGCTCCGTTTAGGTCACGGCAGCAGTCACAGTCATGGCTTAGTCGTATGGTGTGTAATTTATGAGTTCAGTCAATTAATAAAGCATGAGTTATATTATGAGACGGTTTCTTACCTTGAGGCAATTATACAAGATGAATATCCTTATTTTCTCCCTTTAGATCTCCCCGCCCTCTCTTATTGATGAATTATTGTGTTTTTAAATTATATAAGGTCTATTGGTGGGTCTTTCCTTGCTTTTATAGTAGTAATAAGGAAGGTGGAAGGAAACTACCTAATTTCAATATTATTATTATTACATATTATTATTATTACATATTATTATAATTGTAGTATTATTTTGTATTAGTAGCATCGTACCATTAGTCTTACATGAGCCACACACGACTACCTTCCATGCCCAACTCGACATTCCGACTCATTCATTATTTTATTATTTTATTTCTGTCTCACAATATAATTCTCTAGTTACTATAATTAGTTAAATACCTTTTGAACATACATTTTAATATTTTCACCGTCTGTCTAACCTTTAACCTTGGCTGAAAATACAGGGTATTACAGTCTTCTCTCCTTAAAAGAACTTCGTCCCCGAAACTCACCCAAATCATCCAACTGGCCGAAACAAACATCTTAAATTAACCAATTTAAATTCTTTAAAAGATCCTTTTATTATCAAACTAACATTAAAATGTCACAAAATACGAGATTTGAGATCCTATCCCCCCTAAAAAAAAGGGTTACATCCCTATAACCAACTTGCTTACACAAAAAGGCTAGGATTCTTGTCTCTCATTACAGCTTCAGCTTCCCATATAACTTCTTCTACCTTATGATCAGACCATAAAACTTTCACCAATGCTGTCTCACCATTGCGAATCTTCCTCACTTTCTATCCAAGATTTATTTAGGTACCTCCACATAAGACAACTGCTTATCAATCTCAACATGTTCAGGCTCCAAGACATGAGTAGGATCACTCATATACTTCCTCAGCTGAGAAACATAAAACACATTATGGACCCTATCCAAAGCTGGAGGTAGTGCTAAACGGTAAGCTACCTCTCCAACTTTGTCTAAGATCTCATATGGTCCAATAAACTTCTGACTCACCATCCCTTTCTTCCCAAACCTCATCACTCCCTTCATTGGAGACACTTTCAACAACACTTTATCTCCCACAGCAAATTCTATCTCACTTCTCTTCAAATATGCATAGCTTTTCTGCCTATCCTGCGCCGCATGCATCTTCTGTCGAATAATATGCACTTGCTCCACCATTTCTTGTATCATCTCAGGTTCTAACACAATCGCATCTACTCTGTTATCCCAACAAACTGGACTCTTGCACTTCCTTCCATACAAAGCCTCAAAAGGTGTCATGCCAATACTATCATGGTAACTATTATTATATGAAAACT
Source organism: Silene latifolia (assembly GCF_048544455.1). Lineage (NCBI taxonomy): Eukaryota > Viridiplantae > Streptophyta > Magnoliopsida > Caryophyllales > Caryophyllaceae > Silene > Silene latifolia. The sequence continues at coordinate 126,971,622 of NC_133538.1, forward strand.
CTATCAAATCCAACCTCTCCTCCCATGATCCACCAAACTTCATCACACCAGCTCTCGGCATATCCTCCAGTGTTTGAATTGTTCTCTTAGTCTGACCATCAGTAGCTGGATGAAATGATGTGCTCATCTTCAACTGAGTCCCCATTAAAGATTACAACTCCTGCCAGAACATAGATATAAACCTTGAATCACGATCATAAATAATATCCTTTGGCACACCATAATGCTTCACCACATACTTGACATAGGCCTTAGCCAACTCAACTTTACTCTAAGTATCTTTTATATGAATGAAGTGAGCTGACCTAGTCAATCGATCCACTATTGCTCATATTATATTATTCCCCTTCTGAGTTCTAGGCAATCCCACAATAAAGTCCATACAAATGCTCTCCCACTTCCACTCAGGTACATTTAATGATTGAACTTTACCCTAATGTCTCTTATGCTCTCCATTTACTCTTTGACAAACCAAACATCTTGCAACAAACTCAGCAACCTCTTTCTTCATCTTAGGCCACCAGAAAGTCTTTTTCAAATATTAATATAGCTTATCTCCTCCAGGATGAACAGAATATGGAGTAGAATGAGCTTTAGTTAAAATTTTTCTTTTTAATTCTTCATCATCAGGCACACACCATTTCCCATCAAATCTCAGGCTTCCAGCATCACGAATCACGAACTTGGAAATACATTCTGTACCCTCGACACCCTCTACGACCGCGCGCCACTTAATGAATCTCAGGTCATCCTTTTGCTTCTCCCTTATTTCACTATACAATTCCGGATCAATGGTTAAATCTCCAATTGTATCTCCCTTATTAATCATAGAAATGCCCATCTTCTCCACCTCTTCATGCAATCTCACCCTTGACATGGCAGTACACAAAGCATGAACAAATTTCCTACTTAGTACATCTGCCACTACATTAACCTTCCCTTCGTGATAAACTATCTCCATATCATAGTCTCCAATCAACTCTATCCACCTCCTTTGTCTCATCTTTAGCTCCTTCTGAGTATAAATGTATTTCAAGCACTTGTGATCAGAAAATACCTTAAAAGTAGCTCCATAAAGGTAATGGCGCCATAATTTCAATGCAGACACCACTACTCCCAACTCTAAGTCATGAGTAGGATAATTCTCTTCATATGGTTTCAGCTATTGAGGCATAGGCTATCACCTTCCCATTTTGCATCAACACACATCCCAATCCATTCTTCAAGGTACCAGTGTAAACTTCAAAATTCTCACTCCCTTCAGGTAAAGCTAGAACAGGAGCTGTAGTCAGGCGGTCCTTCAAGGTTAGAAATGTCGTCTCATAACTCTCATCCCACTGAAACTTATTTTCTGTCCTCTTCAAGGTAGTCAATGATTTAGCTATTTTTTAGAAGTGTTTTACAAACCTCCTATAATAGCCAGCCAACCACAAAAAACTTCGAATATCACCCATATTCTTCGGTCTCTCCCATTTAGAAACAGCTTCAAGCTTACTTAGATCCACTGACACTCCCTCTTTAGACACCACATGCTCTTAAAAGGCAACTTTTTCCAACCAAAACTCAGATTTACTCAGCTTAGCATAAAGGTTATTCTCCCTCAGGGTTTGCAACACAATCCTCAAATGCTTCTCATGTTCATCCTTATCCTTAGAATACACTAGGATATCATCAATAAAGACAACTACGAGCTGATCGAAATATGGACTAAACACGCGGTTCATTAAGTCCATAAAGACCGCCAGTGCATTAGTTAACCCAAATGGCATAATAGCAAACTCATAGTGTCCGTATCTAGTCCCGAATGCAGTCTTATGAAGATCTTGATCATTAATTCTCAACTGATGGTATCCCGACCTCAAATCAAGCTTAGAAAATATTTCAGCCCCACTCAACTAGTCAAACAAATCATCAATCCGAGGCAAAGGGTACCGATTCTTTATGGTCACATTATTTAACTCTATGTAATAAATGCATAACCTCATACTCCTATCCTTCTTCTTAACAAATAACAGAGGTGCTCCCTAAGGTGACACATTTGGTCTCACATAGCCCTTATCCAACAACTTCTCTAGCTGCTTTTTAAGCTCCTCCAACTCCTTAGGTCCCATCCTATAAGGTGCTTTAGAAGTAGGTCCCGACCCCGGTTTAAAGTCTATGCCAAAATCAATATCCCTCTTAGCTGGTAACCCTAGAATCTCCTCTGGAAACACGTCCTGGAAGTCTCTCACTATAGCTACTGATGCCGCCCCTGGCACCTCCTCCCTTGTTGATGTGTGCATTTTATATATGGTTTTTACCCTATATTTACACGCATTTCTGTGTTATTTATGTGGTGACTAGCTACAAATGCCCCCGAATAGTCTACTTTGGTCTGTCTTGTATTAATTACAGGAATGAACCGGAAAGGAGCATAATCAAGCTTGAACTTGTTCTATTTGCATGCATTTTGGAAATGGAAGAATCGGAGCCTGGAAATTGTCACCTAAGGATGCGTGAAGTGGTTTAGGAAGGTGTTTTGAAGTTCATCCACGCTGATACAATGCTGCTAAATCGATCGACCAAGATTGGTTGTAAGAACTGGTCAATCGAACACAATTTGCTGCTGAAGATTCTCGATCGAATAACTATTATCCTCGATCGAGAAGGGTGTTTAAGGAGTCCTTCAATCGAGTATCTATTATGCTCGATCGAAATGTTTGATCTTGATTCCATTCGATTGAGTGGTTTACTTCTACTCGATCGAGTGATTTTGCCGTGAGGATATTTTTACGCAAGGATATTTTATTTCTATCTTAGAATAAATAGGATTACGGCAGTCGAACAATGGATCTCTTCTTTTTTGGATCTAAAACTTTTCTCTCTCACTTTTACCTTTTACTCCATAGACCTAAACTCTCGCACTCTTGGAACTCCTTTGTAATCGGTACTCTCGATCTTTAATTTATCTATTAATAATTGCAGTTTTTGTTCTTCTATTCATCCTCCTTTTCTCTTTGCTCTATTTCTCTTTCTCTTGTTTTGATTTAGTTATTTATTACCATGTTCGATTTACTTATTTTGTTTGTCTTTATTGCTTTCTTAATTTACATTATGCGTAGCTAATTTTCCTTATGCTAGGATATAAGGGGAGCCATGGTAATTAGGAGGATATGATTAGGTGATTAGTTTTATCTAGATTTAGATTTGTATTGTTAATCACTGCATTTAATAACAATTAGTTGTTTGATTCGACGCATTCAGCTAGTTGATTTGGTGCACCTTGACCTAGATCGAAAGATTGGAATGGGTAAGACCTGCAATGAACATTAGGGCATTCTAATGAGGGCGGATGCTAAGTTAGTAATGTTCTAGGGCGAATAGCGGACCGGAAGGACCTTTTCACTACCCTACAGACCGAGTCTATCTGACCTTTGACCCTAGATTGAATTCCTAGGAAACCATGGTGAATCGATTGTCCTAGCTGTTTCTCTCTATATGTTAATCCCTTTAAACTTTAGTTGTTGTTCCCTTTTTTCTCTCTTTCTCTTTATCTCCGTAGTTTAGAATCAAAACAATTAAACCCCCAAGAAACGGTTACTTAGACAGACTTAGTTAGCATACAGAGTTCCCATCTCCCTGTGGATTCGATACTCGATTGCCTCTACTATATTTTATAGAGGCCGGTTGGTTTTATTTTTGATAGGGTTGTGACAGCCTTGTCAAATTTTGGCGCCGTTGCCGAGGAGGTGGCGTTATTTTTTTTCTTTATTTTAAGTTTGTCTCTCGTCTCAAGGACTTTATTCCTTGAGACTGGTCTCATATTTTTTTTCTAGTGCTATAATTGTTTTTGCAGGTGATCCGTCCTAGAAGAGGGCACTGCTATATCTGCTGTACTGACAACTACATCTGCTGAAATGCCTAATATCGCTAGTCACTCAGAACCTACTGTAGATACCTTACCAAAGGGGTTCTTACTTCATACTACGGATGCAGGTACCTTTGGAATACATCCATCTTACATTCAGTTGGAGGAGAGGAATCTTTTTAAGGGAGTAGGTGGTGAGAGTCCGGGCAAGCATATGGTGTTGTTCACTGATTACTGCTCCGCCATTCCCTTAGTTGCTGGGGTGACGCAAGAATGGGTCAAGGAATTCCTTTTTCCTTTTTCTTTGACTGATGACGCCCGAGATTGGTTGAGAGATCTGGATAGGGAAGCTTCTGGTGTGACTGATTGGAATTAACTAGCATTAGCCTTCTACATGAGGAACTTTCTTCTACAACGCATTACGAGGCCAAATCACTACTTTCACACAATTGGCCGCTGGAGATTTGAATGAAGCTTGGACTAGGTTCAAGAGACTGGTTCGCTCTGTACCTCATCATGGTTTCCAACAATGGTCCCTCTGCAATTATTTTTACAATGGGTTGTATGATGATCAAAGGGCCATATTGGATGCTGCAGCCCAAGAAAGATTTCAGAAAAATATTGAAGATAACAAGGGATGGCATCTTGTCGAGGACATGGCCATACATATAGCTGAGTATGGAAATCCTAGAGGAGGTAGGCGAGTAACCGGAAAGGATAATGAATCTCCTATAGCTGAGGTAGCAGTCCTTAATGCTGGGTGTGACGAGACCAAGAGCCCGATAACTTTGGGTGAACAAGAACAGGTCCATGCTATGATTGAGCAAGAGGTAATTTGTGGTAGATGTGGCGCGGAAGGACATGATCCGATTACGTGTATGGCAGAAGTAGAGCGAGTCCATGCTTATCAACAATTCAAGCAAGGAATCCCGTTCTCCCAATTTTATGAAGATTTAGCCATACCAAGTGTGTCTAATCTTATTGATTCAATACCGCAGCAAGATGAATCTTATTCTACAAATATAGAGATAGCAGAGTTGAAATCCTTGGTGCTATCTTTGGCACTTCAAGTCCAGAAAAATGCAGAAGAAAATGAAGGTTCTAAAAAGAAGTTGCAGGATCAATTCACACAATTTGCATCTGATCAAATGAACCAAGCAGTCAATTACCTCCTTGTGACCCGATTAATCTCCGAAGTGGTCTTACTTATGATGGACCAAAAATGTTGATATATCTGTTGATAAAAGTCCGAAAACTATTTTAAAAGAGCAAATTGACGAAGACGCTGCTGATCCTCGTCAAAGTCCTCGATCGTGTGAGTTGGGTACTCGATCGAGTACTTGTGTCACTGAAAGCTCTCGATCGAGCAGTAATGGTCCTCAATCGAGAAGTGCCAAAATTGATGACCTCGATCGAGATGTTCATGTTCCTCGATCAAGCAGTTCCCATGAGAAAAGGTCTCGATCGAGTGATAATGTTACTCGATCGAGCACATGCAAAGGCGACTACACTATTTTGAAGTCTAAAAATGCTGATGGATCATCTTCCCCTGCTGTGGAGATGCCAAGTTTAGACAAAGGTAAAGAGAAAGTCGTAGACCCGCTCATCATCACCAGAATTCCTTATCCAGGACGATTGAAAGACGCTAAGGTCGAGCGACAGTACGGTAAGTTTGTGGATGTGGTCAAGAATCTTCAGGTGACCGTTCCTTTTACTGAGGTAATTACCCAGGTACCTTCTTATGCGAAATTTATGAAAGATATTTTGACGCATAAGAGAGAGCTTAGTGAGTTTGAGATTGTTGCCTTTATGGAAGAGTCTAGTAACTTAATTCTTAATAAAGCTCCACCTAAAATGAAAGACCTGGGTAGTTTCTCTACTACCTGTATCATAGGAAATGAAGTGTTAGATAAGGCTCTTTGTGATTTAGGAGCCAGTATAAGTGTCATGCCTTACTCTGTCTGTAAGAAGCTTAATATGGGTCAATTTAAGATGACCAATATCACTCTTCAGATGGCTGATAGATCGGTTAGACGACCGTTAGGTATCCTAGAAGACGTGCGTGTCAAGGTAGGCAAGTTCTTTATACTAGTAGACTTTATTGTCTTAGACATAGCCGAGGAGACCTGAACCCCGATTATATTGGGAAGACCATTCTTTTGTATGGCTGGGGCTATTATAGATGTCAAACAAGGGCGTTTGACTCTTGCAGTGGGGGATGATGCTATCACTTTCAGTTTGCCTGGTAAACATGCTAGACCAATGGTAGAGGATACTTGTTATTCAGTTGATATCGTTGATGAGTCTGTTTATAAGTTCTAGTCGGATTCCTTGATAAAGGATCCACTGGAAGCTTTGATGTTGTTAGATGAGTGTGCAGATAACCCCGAGAAGAATGACGCTGTGTTTGATCTGCTTGAAGCTGCGATAGATGAGCGTGAACTTACTGACGCTGAAGGAGAGAGGGTGGAACAATTTGTAAACACACTTTGCGCCATGGAGGTAAAGATACCTGAGCGTAAGCCTCTTCCTTCTCATCTCAAATATGCATTTTTAGATGAAACTGAGCAGTATCCAGTCATTGTTAGTGCCAAATTGGATGATAAGCAGCTCACCGGTTTATTAGCCGTTCTTAAAAAAAACAAGAAAGCGATGGGTTATTCGTTGGATGATATTCAGGGCATCATTCCTGATATTTGTATGCACATGATTGAGCTAGAAGAAGATCACAAACCTTGCAGACAAGGTCAGCGCAGGCTGAATCAGAAGATGCAGGATGTTGTGATGGCTGAGGTAATGAAGCTACTCGATGCAGGTATTATCTACTATGTTGGTCATTCTAAATGGGTGAGTCCAGTTCAGGTGGTTCCTAAGAAAAGAGGAACTACTATGGTTAAGAATGATAAAAATGAATTGATACCTACTTGATTTGTGACTGGTTGGCGGATGTGGATAGATTACAGACAGCTGAATGCCGCCACGAAGAAGGATCACTTCCCCCTTCCTTTTATTGATCAGATGGTAGAAAGGTTAGCCTCTTATAATTTTTTCTGTTATTTAGATGGATATTCAGGGTTCTTTCAGATCCCTATTCATCCAGATGATTAGGAAAAGACTACTTTTACCTGTCCTAAAGGTGTTTTTGCTTATCGTAGAATGCCTTTTGGTTTGTGTAATGCCCCTGCCACCTTCCAAAGGTGCATGATGGGGATATTTTCTGAGTATATGGAGTCTATTATGGAGGTGATGTAAAATCTGGTCGATTTTAAAGATATGAAAAGTTCGTTGGTCTGTTCGAATTATATAGTAAAATACGCAGCGGAATATTAAACTGTTTATTTGATTTTTATATGTTTTTAAACGAAAATTAAAAGATGACGTGATCACTCCCTCCTTCCTTGCAAGGAATTTGTTTGTAACACATGACTGGTTTTTGTGACTCTCACCTCGCAAGGATCAACTACACTCTAATCTCTCCCTCGCAAGAAAGAAATAACACACTCAAAGCTCGCAAGCAATATGCAACAAGAAAACTTGTATTAATTCTCAAACTCAATGTTTTGTGTATATTAAAAATTGAATACAAAAGACCCTATTTATACTAAGTAGGAAACCGACCTCCCTTCCCTAAACTTCCTTAACTCGTCCTAAACAGATTAGGAAACCGACCCAGAGTATGGCAAACTGTCTTATTACAATCTTGCTAATATTAGGAAAGAAACTATAAGGAAATAATAATACTACCTTAAATTTATTGACTAGAATTAGGAAAGCAAAAATAAGGAAACTAATAATCTTAAACACCACCATCAGCACCGACCTTGACCCTCTTGGTTGGCGTGTTGAGTTTGACGGATTCCAACCCGTCACCCTTGCTTCTCCATGCTATCATATTCATGATACTTGAGCCCATTTTGAAACCTTCAGAAATTGAGTTACATTTCGACTAATTAAGACTTCATTTTCATTTTCCTCAAGTGCTTCTGCATCATTCTCCCCTTCTTTTTGAGAATTTGACCTCAAATTTTCGTCATCTAAGTAAGGTGACAAATCTCTAACATTGAATGTCGCACTTACACCTCCATACTCGTTCGGCAATTCTAACTTGTAGGCATTAGTTCCATAGCTTTCAAGTATCCTGAATGGTCCATCGGCTCTTGGCATCAACTTATTCTTCCTCTTGGATGGAAAACGTTCCTTCCTCAAGTGTCACCATACTAAGTCTCCAACTTTGAAAATAGGTTGTTTTCGATGTTTATTTGCTTTCTCCTTGTATCTAGCATTAGCTTTATCGATTTGTGCTTTAACTTGCTCACAAACTCGAAAAAATGCAGCTTGTCTTTCCTTTGCTTCGAAACTCATCACATCCTTCTTTGGTATAGAAACCAAATCAATAGGAATATACGGATTCACCCCATAAACAATCTTGAATGGTGATCTTCCCGTAGTCATTGACGGCGTTCGGTTGTATGCAAACTCAGCATGAGCTAACTTAACATCCCAATATTTCGTACTTTTGCTAACCAAACCTCGTAACAAGCTTCCCAAAGTTCTATTAGTCACCTCGGTTTGTCCATCTGTTTGTGGATGATGAGAAGTATTAAATAATAACTTCATTCCAACCAATCTCCATAATGTCTTCCAAAAGTAGCTTAAGAACTTAACATCTCGATCCAATACTATAGTAAGTGGAATACCATGTAATCGAACAATCTCTTTGTAATAAAGTTCAGCAATATTGGTAGCATCATCAGTTTTATGACATGGGATGAAATGCGCCATCTTTGAAAATTAATCCACAATAACCATAATTGAATTCTTCCCTCTTTGAGTTCTAGGCAAACACAGTATAAAGTCCATACTTACCTCATTCCACGGTTGTGTTGGTACGGGCAGGGGCGTATAAAGTCCATTTTTGAACGTACTCTTTGCCTTTTGGCACACCACACACTTAGCCACGATCTCTTGCACATCCTTGCACATCTTTGGCCAATAAAAATGCTCACTCACAATATCATTAGTCTTGTTTACTCCAAAGTGTCTAGCTATTGCACCACCATGAGCTTCACGAATCAAAAGCTCTCGAATTGAACCGTTGGGAACACACAATCGATTGCCTTTGAATAGATAACCGTCTTGAATAATATATAACCCCGTTGGCTCAATAACCTCCTTAGCAAACTCTGGATCTGTTTTATATAGTTCTTTGATATGTTCAAATCCAAGCATTCTCGCGTCCAACTAGATCAATAAAGAAAAACCCTCCTACGATGGCGGTTATAAATGGCCTTTTGTGGCGGTTTTTAGAAATTTAGGGTTCGTCGTTTATCGCGGCGTCGTATAAACTTTACGGCGGTTGTAGGTGGTAATTAAACCGCCGCAATAGCTGTCCTATAGTGGTGGTGGTTATAAAAAACCGCCATTATAAACTTATATAATACGACGGTTGTTAGACAAGAACCGCCACCAAAGGTATTTCAATAATAACTTTCCACCACTACATGTTCTCTATAACGTTGGTTGTTGTTAAAGAACAGCCACTAAAGGTAATTATGACGTCGGTTGTTAGTAAAGAACCGCCACTAAAGGTGAACTAATAGTGGTGTTTCATACTTAAGAACCACCACCATAGATAGATAGTTTTTTTAAAAAAAATTATTTGCTACCAAAATTTCGGCACCAATGTCGACATTGACTTATAAGCCAAATAGCGAAATAAACAAACAATACATGCAAAAGAATGCCAACCAACGAACTAGCATATCATCCGACAGAAAAATAATGTCGATGTTCAAAATTATACATCTAAGTGTATAGTTATAATCACATACACGTCTTAGTGAATAAACTAATCTAACATTTCATGTTCTCTAAACATTTAATAGCCTACGCGTCTTTAACATCTTTCATCTCGTCAATTAACATAGTTGAATTAACATAGTTGAATCTGCAACAATACATTTAGCAAACCAATAGTTAGAAAAACTATCTAAACATTATTAAAATAAACATAGGACACAATAGAACACTCCCGAGTTTAATTGAAAGCTTTTACATGAGTGAGACACTTAACGTAAATTCTGATCTTACTTGCTCAGCTCAACAATTGCTTTCACTTCATCAAACAATACATTACCATCTGTCTACATCATACACCATGGTATAGTACGTCTTGAACTATATGCATTAATTTGTCAACGACCAGGGCAAAAAAAATAAGGAATATGGCTATGGTAAAAAGAAATGATTAAGAGTAGAGCCTTGATGCTCTCCGCCAATAATATAGAACTATTTGGCTGCCTAGTGCTAGTCTGTACACTTAAACAGACTCCTTTGCACATATCTTTGATGAGGCTAGAGTGTCAAATATAATCTATCTTCATAAAATAGCTTTCTTTGGTAAAAACATATGTAAATTGTGTCTCTTACCCAATAGTTGGACTCAAAGACTACCAATGCAAGCCAGCAAGTCCCAAATCAGAGTAAAAGCACATCATTTTTTGTCCTATTTAAAAATTACTCATCTACACTATACTTGGATTCTATATGCATGACATCATTTTCTTTTATAAAACTAACATTTAATTAGTAGACTTTTGTTGATAAAATTACTCATCTACAAGTAAAGTCTATGTTACTTCGGCTCCTCATATGAGCTTGTATACCTATGTCCGACACTTGACAGTTGACACTTGTACATTGGTATGATACTCCGAAGCTTCATCTTAGACTGAAAACTTGACATTTTTTCGTAGAAGAGCTGAGTTCAGTAACATAAGATTAAGGTGATATTGATTCTGATACAGAATTTTGACGATAAATCAGAATACCTTGAAGCAGCAGGGGTAAGCAGTACTGTTATGATACCATAACACATTCTGATAAGGCACACTCAGCCGCCTGTATGAGTTGTGCGAGTTGTGCTACAGGCATTAGGGATGGTTTTGCTAAATCCTTTACAGTAGGATATTGCATCGACCTCTCCTCCCATAGCATTCTGAAACTCGGCAATTTCTTCCGATATATCCTGTAAAACTTGCATTATTTAGAAACAGTCATTTTTTATCCAAAAATCTTACTTCATCTCAAAGACATTCAAAGTGATCTTCCAAGATTATACTCTGTAATAATGGAAGCCCTTCATTCATAATCAGCTGCCAAATCAAGCAGGAAGATGAAGTTTAAATACTGCACAGCTAGGCAGATGAATCTCCAACAATATGCTTAGTGGTTAATAATAAACTCCCGCGTACACTAAGTCCCACGTCATCAAATAAACTTATACCACAATCCTGTGACATTGTCATTGTCATTGTATAGATAAACCAATACTAATAAAAATCCAATTCAAAAAAAATTAATGTAAAAAAAACCAATTACATAACCCCAAACTGAAATTAGGGTTTACTTTTACTGAAAGTGAAAAATAGAAGAGAAAAAGAATGATGAAAACTTACCAATTGAAGAGAACAAAATAGATCAATAGTGATCGAAGGAGACGAAGGACCAAGTTGAACATAGAAAATACTTTAATTGCAAAAGCGTAGTTGTGGTGGTGGTGGTGGTGTTGCCTATGATGGTAGTGGTGCTGGTCTTATTTTTATTTTTAGTTTAGGAGAAATCGAATTACCTGACCGGGAAGTAGATGGAGGGGGGCAAAATCGATCAGTACAATCGTTAAATTAGAAGGAGAAGAAAGACAATGGTGTGTGAGAGCGGCGGAAGCGATGTCCCTGGCGGAGGAGTGGTCAACTAAGTGGAGGAGGTGAAGGCGATAGTAGTGGAGGGAATTAGGGTTTCACTAGGGAAAGGGGAAAAATGAAATTGAATTGAGGGGATTGAGGTTTGGCAGTTAGACTAAAAATAATTGTGTGTTTGAGATCTAAAGGGGCTTTACACTTTATTTTACTTTGTTGCAATTAAAGTCGGTTCTGTGTCAAGTCTACAGAAACTATCGAACCAGAACTCAACCTCACCTTCAAGCTGCACTCTGGCTTCACGATGATATTCAGTACTTGGTTCTGTGCTCTGGTGACTGCTTAGACTATGAACTTGCTAACATATGTTATTTTGAACTTGATGACACTCAAAAAAAGTAAATCACCCTGCAACAAATCATATAATGTACTTCGTCAATCAAAAATCAACATAAGCAGGTGTGACACTCAAAGCTTAAAGGTTATAAGGTTTTGGAGAAATGCACGAGTGATGAGAACTTTGAAAAATATAAGGAGGCTAGACGAGCCGCTAAAAAGGCAGTTACTTTATGAAACTTTGCCATCTGAGTTAAAGAGTTAAAGTTTGATTTTGATAAAGTATGTGATGAATGTGCTAGAGGTAAACATGTTAGAAGTTCCTTTAAATCCAAAAGAATTATGAGTACATCTCAACCTTTGCAACTTTTACATATCGACTTATGTGGACCAATGAGAACTAGAAGTAGAGGTGGTAGTCGTTATGTATGTGTCATTGTTGATGATTACTCTAGGTTCATTTGGGCACTCTTCCTAAGCTCTAAGGATGAGACATTTGATGAGTTTATAATTTGGTTAAGAAAGATTCAAAATAAACTTGGTTTAAAACTTGTTTCAATGAGAACCGATCACGGAACCGAATTCGAAAACTCATCATTTGGTGCTTATTGTGATGACAATGGTGTAGACCATAACTTCTCGGCTCCTAGAACCCCACAACAAAATGGTGTGGTTGAAAGGATGAATAGAACCCTTGAAGGAATGGCTAGAACAATGTTATTATCTAGTAAGTTGCCTAAGAACTTTTGGGCCGAAGCGGTAAATACTGCTTGCTACATTCATAATCGTGTCATGATAAGGACTATATTGAATAAAACTCCCTATGAATCGCTACGTGGAAGAAAACCCAACATTTCATATTTTAGATGTTTTGGAAGCAAATGTTTTGTTCATAACAATGGTAAAAAACACTTGGGTAAGTTCGATCCACGTAGTGATGAAGGAGTATTTATTGGGTACTCCGACCATAGCAAGGCCTATAAAGTCTACAATAAAGGAACCTTGTTAATTGAAGAAAGCATTCATGTCATTTTTGATGAATCTAGTGTGCTTGGACAGGTACAAAACGTGAATGATGATGATGATAGCGATGACGATGAGTTTGAGATTGGTCTTGTTCGAAAGGACTTCGTGTTCGCGGATGAAGAAGCTCCCAACACTGAATTGCAACAGACACAGAGACTGTCACCTTCAAAGGAGATCAGCAACTCGGGGGGAACACGTAGCACCTGCTCTATTGTTTCTTCTCGAAGCAACAGACCCAACGATGTTGCCTCCACCTCCGTAATCAAGTAACCCAAAAAAAGTGAGGAGGAAGATCCTTCCGGGCCAAAAGAAACATCATCCTTTGTGGATCGATCTTTGGGGGAACAAGAAGCCATTGTTCCAAAGAAGTGGAAACATCAAAGCTCTCATCCACTCACTAATCTTACAAGTGATCTCAACTCGGGAATTCGAACAAGATTATCCCTCAACAATCTCGCTCATCTCAATGAGTATTGTGCCCATAATGCCTTCCTTTCTCAAATTGAACCTTCAAATGTGATCGCCTTGATGATGCAGATCAAGTTGCTTGCTATGCAAGAAGAACTCAATCAATTCAAAAGAAACGAGGTATGGCACTTAGTCCCTAGACCGCCTAATCGTACCGTCATTGGTACTAGGTGGGTCTTTCGCAACAAGCTTGATGACTCGGGAGAAATTGTAAGGAACAAGGCTAGACTAGTGGTGCAAGGTTATAACCAACAAGAGGGTATTAATTACGATGAAACCTATGCACCGGTAGCTAGACTTGAGGCCATACGATTGCTTATAGCTTTTGCGGCTCACAAAGGCATTAAACTCTTCCAAATGGATGTCAAAACCGCTTTCTTAAATGGATATTTGGAAGAAGATGTCTTTGTAGAGCAACCACCGGGTTTTGAGAACAATGACTTGCCTAACCATGTTTTCAAATTAGACAAAGCTCTTTATGGTTTAAAACAAGCACCAAGATGTTGGTATGATAGATTGTCTAAATTTCTTATTGAAAATGGTTTTAAAAGAGGCTCCGTTGACAAAACATTGTTATTAAAGCAACAGTCCAGTGAACTGTTGGTTGTACAAGTATATGTTGATGACATTATATTTGGTGCAACAAATGAACTCCTTTACTTATATTTTTCGGAACTAATGAAATCGGAGTTTAAAATGAGCATGATGGGTGAGCTAGGATTTTTCCTTGGGCTCCAAATTAAGCAATCAAAGGATGGAATCATGATCCATCAACAAAAGTATATTAATGAAATGCTTAAGAAATTTAGGATGACTAATGGTAAGCCTCATGATACACCTATGGTAGCCGGGTCCAAATTGGACAAAGATGAACTCGGTAAGAATGTTAGTGATAAAGTGTATAGAGGTATGATAGGCTCACTTCTCTACTTGACCGCAAGTCGTCCCGACATTCTCTTTAGTGTTTGTTTATGTGCTAGGTTCCAAGCAAATCCGAAAGAATCACATTTTAAAGCCGTTAAACGAATTGTTCGGTATTTGATTGGAACACAAAATCTTTACTTATGGTACCCTTTACATTGTCCTTTTGATCTCATAGGCTTTTCGGATGCGGACTATGCGGGGTGCACGGTGGATAGAAAGAGTACCTCCGAAATTGCAACGTTCTTGGGTCCTTGCTTGACTTCTTGGGGCTCAAAGAAACAAAACACGGTAGCTCTTTCTACGGCCGAAAGTGAGTATGTTAGTGCGGCACATTGTTGTTCTCAACTCCTTTGGGTAAAACAACAACTCTTGGATTTTGGTATTATTTTTGACTCCATTCCCTTAATGTGTGATAATACGAGTGCAATAAATATTTCCAAAAATCCTATTCAACACTCTAAAACCAAACATATTGATATTCGTCATCACTTTATTCGTGATCATGTGGAAAAAGGACATATTAAACTTATCTTTTGCAAAACCGAAAATCAAATTGCCGATATTTTCACTAAGCCACTTGCAAGAGAACATTTTGAGAAATTTAGACTAGAAATTGGGTTAATTAATAGCTTGTGATTTTTAGTGTGAGTTTTACAAATTTCCTTAATTGATTAAATTGAAATTGGATATATGCTTGAGTATTCTAAGTGCATTGACATCATTTTTAGACCAAAAATTGACACCGTATTTGTGAGTCGGTAATCACTCAACCTCATATCTAAATTTACGTTTATTATATGCTACCTTGTGTTTTTATTTCGAGTAATTAAATGTGTTTAAGTTGGGCCAACTACCTCACCTCCCACATTTATTGGGCCATTTACTACCTCAACCCACCATCTATCCCTATACTCGTCCAAACCTCCTAATCCACTTATCCTTTCATCTCCCAAATCCACAAACACCCTCAAATATCACCTACCTCTTAACCTACCATGGTCAAGACCTCTTTCAATACCCATATACCCATCAAACCAGCTAACATGACATCCCCACCTGTCACATCTAACCCACCGACAACAACAACTCAAACCATGCCCCCACACAAAATCTCCCACGCCTTTCCTCCACAAACCTCAAACACGATTCCTTCACCTAACCCAGATCCTCCAAACCCACAACCATCACCGATCTCCACTGTTTCATCATCACCAGACAACATCCCTATCTACACCATGGTAGGACGTCGCACTCGAGGAGGTCGGAAGAAGAGCACTTCTGTCCCAAGCTCTTCCTCTGAACCAGTTACGGTGGATGTCGAAGATACTGAAGAAACTGAGTTTGATTTGAATGAAAATCCTACCAAGTCCGCCGAGTCTGACCTGATTCCGGCGAAGAAAAACAACAAAAGGAAAGAAAAAGCCTCTTCATCCCAATTACCCCCAATTTCTGAAAATATCGAACAAACCAACATCGAAAACCCTCTTGTTAATTCCCCTGATGAAACATCCACACCCAGTGAACCACCTCTGAAAAAATCAAAACAATCAAAGAAAATATTGGTGTACCTCTCTCCCTCAGATCCGGTTTCTCTAACCTCTAAATGGGACTTGGCTATTGTTTGGGATCACCTTGAAAGCATAGATCTCCCTACCTCCATCTACAAAAATTGTGAGAGGTTGATGAATCCCAAAGCTATCCATTCTCCTCGGGTTTAAAACCAAACTTGGTTC
This sequence comes from Silene latifolia, assembly GCF_048544455.1. Taxonomy (NCBI): domain Eukaryota; kingdom Viridiplantae; phylum Streptophyta; class Magnoliopsida; order Caryophyllales; family Caryophyllaceae; genus Silene; species Silene latifolia. The sequence continues at coordinate 126,987,653 of NC_133538.1, forward strand.
GAGCCTCCTGCTTTTCATACTGTCCGTGACATGATATTGGCTCAAGGTTGGGAAAAATTGTTGGAAACGCGTGAACCGGTCTTTGTGAGTGAGGTGATTCAATTCTTTGCAACCGTTCGTATTGATAAATCGGGTGAATTTCTTACGGCTAAGGTGAATGGTAAGCCTCTTAAACTTTCTCAATCTGATTTTGCTACCACCCTTGATATCCCAGTCGGAGGTTATGACAAACTCCCCTCCGAAACATGGGTTGCTTTACCTTATGCCTCACCCCTTAATGTTGCTCAAGTCGTGTGTCCCAAAGCCGTAACTTGTGGTCCTGTGAGTAATACCCAAATACCCCCTCCTCTTCGAATCATTTTTAACATGCTTTGTCGGTCAATTTATCCCTCGGGTGATCGGGGAAAACTCACCATAGCCCAACAATACCTTATTTATCACATTGCAACTCATAAGAAGGTGAACTTAGTTGGGTTAATGTTCAAGCGTTTTCATCTTATTTCGACCAAACTTCGTAGACCCTCTTCTAGCGTGCTACACTTACCCTATGGAATATGGTTGTCGGTTGTGCTCAAGGCACATGGAGTTTTAGTGAGTACTAGCTTGGGGTCATTGGACATGTGTGACATTATGAGTGATGGTCAAATGGGGAAAATGCTTATCAAAGTTGAAAATGATGAATTAATCTCGGTGAAAATTAAGAAGGATCCGGAGGGTGGGTCATCTACTCAAGTGAATACGGGTAGTATGCGGGAAGTTCTTCAAGCCGTGGCTGAGTTAAGTGCTTGGATTAAGCAAGATGCCCATCAAAAAGATTTAGCTATCTCGGCCCTTGCTTCCACAGTGGACCTCATCCATGGTGAGGTGGATATTATCTCCACCCTCGTGTCAACAAAGGAAATTGGTGATGATGCTCATGTGGATGATGATCCTTTGGGTAGTGGCTCGGATGGTAAACAAGCTTCCTCTCCTTAGCCTATCCCTTTTACTCTCGGCACCCTTAACCCTTATCCCTGCCTTTTTCATTTTGCCCCACCTTGATTGTGCCCTTCTAAGACATTATTTTCTTTACTTGTTATTTTGACATTTGGTAGTGTATGTTAAACTTTATTTAGCCATGGTGAGCTATGGTTAACTTATGTTTAATCCATATGTTTATGTTGACTTTGTTACCTTGTCACGATTACATGTGTCTTTTTGCGTTTTCTTGTGAATTATTTGCACTCTAATGCTTTTGACATCCCTATCCGTTTGATGATGTCAAGAGGGGGAAAAGGTAAACTCATGCTCTTAATCTCTTTGCATATTGATTAACTAATGTCTTGTCTAACCTTCTTAGTTTTGAATCTTGTTTTGGGGCAATGTAAAATTGTCATGGTAGTTTGATTCTAGCTCTTGCCTTAGGTAAGGTAATATTGTTCCTTCTCTCATTTGATCTTGCTTGCTTAAAATCTTGAATCAAGGTGTTTACATTGCTTATACATTCGTTTGGGGCTTGTCATCTTCAAAGGGGGAATTTGTTGGGTTCCTTATGGTTGATGATGACATGCCCATTTGATTTGTGTTATCTTAGTTTACCTTTTCAGGATTATTGATGTAATCAAGCATGGATTAAGAAGTGTTGAAGTTGTTAATCATCCCTTTGCATTGAGTCTTAGTGTCATCTAATGTACAAGCAAGAAAGTAGAGTATCATAGAGTAATAGAAACAGTCAAGTCGACTGTTACTTTCATTAGTAAACAGCTGCTTGGATTGTTGCCACAATTCGTAAAACTTGAAGTCCTTTTTATCTTTAAAAAAGCTTTCACGTGACTCTTATTTTTCAAAGATAAAACTTCAGATTTTATTAGGAGATGGTCTTCAATAAAGAGTGGTTTGAATTATTATTAATTTCAAAATATTTCCTCTTTATGCAAATTCAACCCTTTGGTCTTTTAGAAAACAAAAAATGCTTTTTGCCATATTTGTGTTAACTTGTCATCATGTGACTTGTCTCACATCCTTTGTTTTCTGAATTTGCATGAGCTTTTAAGGATATCTTTCAAACACTCTTTCTCTATTCTTGCCTTTGCAAAAGAGCCCTCTTTGGTGCAAGTTTTGGGTGGTTGCAAATGTCCTTCACATGTGTGGTCTTTGACCCTTCAAAACCCTAGCAACCTCCTCACCCATTTCCTCTATAAAAGGCGTGCCTCTCCTTCATAAAATCCCAAGACTTTTCTAAAATAATTTTTCCAACTTTGCAAATTGTTTTTAAAGCTTAAAAATCGTGTGTCTTTGCAAAAACCTTTAAAAGTCTTCAAGTTGTTACGATGTAGCTCTTGTTACTTTATAATACAAACTCTCTTGCTTAAGAATTGTTGATCTTGTAAAAGTTGTCCATCTCTATTCTTTGCTAAGAATATGTTAGTGGAAACTTGATCCTATAACATTCTAAGTGTGTTAGTAGAGTTTAGGACGGAGTAGTCTTTAACTCTTGGCAACCGGAGTAGGTTGCGAGTTAGCTTGTCATAAGAACGGAGTAGTTCTTGTACTAGCTTTAGAACCGGAGTAGGTTGGTGTCTTTTATTGTAAGGGTCTTTTAGTTGTCGGAGTAGATCACTAAAAGAAAGCAATAAAAAGGTAGATTGGACGTAGGCACTTGAGTTTCTTGCCGAACCAATTCAAAAATCTCGTGTTCAATTGTTTTACTTTATTTCCATTTGCAATTTATTTTGTTTGTTTGTTTTGCTTTGCTAAACCTTGAAGTATGTGATTCATCATCATTTGTCACATTTGGTCTGTAGTTGTATTCCACAAACTGAGACAAATAGCCACAGTCAGAACGATTGTTACTTTCATATTTCAGCAAACATTAGTCGTGATACTTGTTTAGTCTTTCAATATTATTCAAAGTATCCTCTCATCTCTTTTGTCCTCGTAACTCACTTTAATTCAATAAAGTTGAAGTTATAATTTTTAAATAGTACCTAATTCACCCCCTCCCCCTCTTAGGTACTTGAATCCATAAACTCAACAGTTTGCTTTAATTGATGACGTCCATTACAGTAAAACAATCTTGCTTTTTAACATATATATCTGATGTTGATAAGATCGTGCAAAAACATATACTACATTAGTAACCAATCTACTACTAGTAACAAACAAGACCAACATGATATGACCTAGCAAAGGTTCTACGGGAGCTATGGTTAGGTTTGCGGGTAGGAATTGGGTACTCACGACATTAAAATACCACAAGGGTACCTTTCGCTTTTGTGCTCCCCCAGTCATATGGACCAGACGAGTTGCCAAAACGCGACGTCATGAGGTGGAAAATATGTGTAAGGCCTAGTCGGTCGAATGGACCTTCTAAGTATACAACATACTTTACCAAGGGTGAATAGGATAGCTTAAGATGACATAATATTGGCTTACGGAGAGCCTATGCCTTTTTTTGTCTTAAATAAAGTACAACGTATAAAGTAAAATAAAACAATACCGTATTACTGTATTAGTATGCAAAATCAACAAAAGAAAGGAAAAGAAAGAAAATAAAAATAAAAATAATATACTATAATAAGAAAAGTGAATGCTGAGAGCATTGCATGCATGGGAAAACTAGAAGATGTACGTGTAAGTTTTTGGTTTATCAAATTCTCTGTTAGGCATGTTATCAAGTTCTGACTTTTTGTTCTGATCACGTCCGATATTTAATCAAGTATGCAGTCAGTATTTGATCTTAATCAATAGCCGCGCTTGAACAGCGAAATAAACAACGTCAAATATGTATTATCACAAATAAATTTCGAGTCTTACCCTCTTATTAAGTCCCCAGTGGAGTCGCCACTGTGAGATCTCTGAAAAAATCTCCTTTTTGAAAATAAGTAAATAGTATGGAGTCGCCAGTAGATTTTATAAAAAAACATACAAAAATAAAGTTAACGGAAAAGGCCCCTTTTGATCCCTGGTATGGGGACTGATCCGTCACTCCGGTCTGAACCAAAGATTGCGGATTCGGGGGTAAAGGTACGATCAGAGAAGGTGTTAGGCACCCGGATCGCCCATCAAACTGACGGCATCTACCATTTATTTGTAATATTATATATTTGACGAAATTAAGACGAAAAGAAGGTTAATTGTACAATTTAATACAAATTATTTACAAAAACAAATTAACTAGGTTAGTAAATACAATAAAATAGAGAATTTAAATAAAAAGACAAAATATAAGAATTAAATAAAAAAAAGAGTAAAGAAAAAACTTATTTGAATCTGGTACCTCAGGCCTATCTGGATGTTTGACTATTAATGAATTTCGACTTTGTCGTTAATTAACGGCTCTTATGCGCTTATATGAACTGGGATGATTTATTTGAATGATTTGATTTAAAACTGGGATTGTATATTTAAGAAGGTTGATTTGAAAGAGAGTGGAATTTCTGGGTCTGGATCGACTTGTGTGTCGCTGGTTTTGTGTATATCAGATGCCCCCCGTATTATCAAGTGAAAGTCCCCTTTTATAGTTAATAATGCCCCTTCCACTATTTGTGTTTGACCTGAAGTCCACTTGGATTTAATAGCCAGATTCCTTTGTTCGATCGCAACACAAACATATCCCATAGCTGTCAAAATGTGCACTTATTTATTTATTATTCCGTTGTCTAAATATTTAACATAGTCGTGGGCTTCCGTGTCTAATAAGCTTTAGTTATCAACGGACTGATTAATAAGATGGTTTGCCTTAATTACTTGGGCTTATGAATAAAAATGGGTGATTAATGGTAAGGTTTGGTTACAAATGGTGTGTTAAATTGGAATGAATGAGACAAATATTTATGAATGATTTTATGCCATTTTGAGTGGTTTTCGGGAAATAAGCGTAAAGAGCCGTAAATTATAACATTGTCAATTTTCATTTAGTCTTTTATTATTAGCCTCATCATCGGGTACCCGTAAGGCTAGTAGACAACTTTGAGGTGTCTACAGTTGATGCGGAATTAAGACGTGACCCACGATTCTTGGGTATTATTGAGCAAATGGAACTGCGCAAGAGCCCAGCTTGCTTGGTGTTAGGAGACACTATCTTAGGGTTGGATAACCGAAAGGCCAATCGTGAGCTCATGTATCTAGGAAGTCCTATTATTTTACAGGTAAAATGTTCCCCTCATTTTCGTTTTTCTTTTTTCGTTTTTTTTGTTTTTTTGTTTTTTTGGACGTGAGACGGAGGGTAATAATATTTGCCTCCTTTCCGCATATTTGGTTGATGGAGAGGTTGCGGTTGATCGAGCCCCCAGTTGATGTGCCTGGATATCTATCATGATCGATCATGATGAGGACAATGCTATACATGGTAGATTATACTCGGGTTTGCAACTATTGGGAGAACAAACGAAGGAGGTCCTTTGATTAGACGGATTGTCCCTTGGTGGCATCTTAGAGCATTGACAGGAGTATCATCCCTTGATCCTACTCGATCTATTCGTATCCCAGGCTTGCGGTTCATGGTCAGCATATTCCCGGAGAGGTTGATGAGGCAAGTTGGAATGAAGCAGAAAATCCCGAAGGTTGACAACGTTCCGCAGACCGCTTAGGCACACACTTCTGAGTCCTGTCGTGAATAGGCATTGCGTTGGACCCAAAAGAACATATGGTTTATACCTGTCCCAATTGGTTCATTGTGGGTGTCAGATTCTTATTTGCAGTGGACAATGGCTAGAACCTCGGAGGAGAGCGAGAAGCTGAGAAAGCATGAGCCGATTGACTACAAAATCCGCGAAGTGGCGAAAGAGAACCAGAAGTACTTGACTAAAGAAGAAGAAGAAGAAGAAGAAGAAGAAGAAGAAGAAGAAGAAGAAGAAGAAGAAGAAGAAGAAGAAGAAGAAGCTGGATTCCGAGTCGTCCGCCCAAAGAAGAAGCCAAAGAATGCTCCTGTTGAGAAGATGATTGTGGATCGAAATGGGAAGACTAGGCCTCGGGAAATACCATTGGTGATTAGGTTGGAGATAACCCAAGAGCGCCACCCTTGAGGTCGAGACAAGAAGTATGATAAAAATCACAAAGGCAAGGGGAAGATGGAAGAATAGAAATAGCCTAAGTCTTTATTAGCATTTATTATTTGTCATTGTTGTACTAAACGGCGATATTTTTAGAATCTTAGCCTAGCATTTATTTTAGCATTTTGTATTCTTTGGCGTATTACTAATAAATGGATAAATTGATTGCTTTTTGTTAGGAACATAAAATCAAGTCCTTTTATTTATTCTTTCGAATCCCAAGTGCCAACGCAAATGTCCTATTTACATTTTTTGAAGAGAAATTGATTTGGTTATATCCTGTGAAGGATCGCCTATGTATTCATCGAAAATAAAATCAAACCCATAACGTACTTCGAAAATAGAAAATGTAAATGAGTAAATGTTCAAAGCAAGAACTTGTAATGAACATAGAGAATAAGCATGGTGCTTTACTTACTCTTAAGAATGCAATTAAGTTATATTGATGATACTGAGGTTGAAAACAAAAAATCGCAGAACATAAGAGCGAGGTGGCACGCATTTCGAGGCAGGTCGGGGCCGTATACTACGTGTCGCAGGAGCAGAACGTGGATCCCGCGTGGCACGTTTTTTAGGTGTATTCTAAGGGTAATATCGCTTGAGTTGGTCTAGATTAGTCGGATTTGAAAACTCGTTCCCGTCTAAATATGTAATTCTAACTGCACCCTCTGAAAGTATATATTTGACTAGATAAGGCCCGGCCCAATTAGGTTTGAATTTTCCCCTTAGGTCGACTGGTAAAAGAGCTCGGACAAATTTGAGCACTAGATCTCCCTCTTTAATGTTTCGGGATTTGACTTTCTTGTTGAGGGCTCTCCTAATCCGTGCTTGATATGTCTGGACATTATGCAAGGCACGTAATCTTTGTTCATCTAAGAGGACGAGTTCTTCATTCCTATCCCAATTCCATTCAGCTTCTGAAATTTGGCTTTCAAGTAGAATGCGTAAATATGGGATCTCTAACTCTACTGGTTATATGCCTTCCATGCCTTATGTTAGGTAGAAAGGAGTAGCCCCAGTGGGCGTCCTGACTGAGGTTCGATATCCCCATAATGCAAAGGGTATCTTTCTAGGCCAATCTAGATAGCTGTCAATCATTTTCTTGAGGATCATGATGACATTTTTATTTGCTGCCTCTACTGCACCATTAGTCTGAGGTCGATAAGGCGAAGAATGATAATGCTTGATTTTGTACGTGGCCAACAAGTGCTCGGTTTCAGCTTGAAAGTAGGACCCGTTATCGCTGATTATCTCATGTGGGCACCTATATCGACAGACGATATTGGTTTGTATGAACTTAACCAAAATGAAACGACAACCCATCCCAGTTGGAGTGATCTTCCCTATGATGTCAATTCCCCAAGAAGAAAATGGTCAAGGAGATGTCATCGTGTATAGTAGAGATGGTGGGACGTGTTGTACATTCCCGAAGATCTGGCAATTGTGGCAATGACTTACATATTTGATGTAATATGTCTCCATCGTTGTCCAATAGTATCCTAAACGCATGATTTTCTTTGTCATCATGGGACCACTCATATGAGGACCGCATTCTCCATCATGAACTTCTTCTATAACTTTCTTTGCTGTTGAATGATCAAGGCAAAGCAAAATGATGCCTTGTGGCGTTCTCTTGTATAACTCCCCTTATAAAAGAGTCGCTCGTTGTCCCCTCTTATCCATATCGGATGGGTACGCGCCATTGACCTTGTAATTCAAAATGGCTTGATGCCAAGGCTCCTCCTGATTTTCGTTTTCATTGGTAAGACAATGTACATAAGCTGGTTCGGACCATCGTTCAATGCACAGTGGCATTTCCATCATGCTGTCGAGCATGTTGATCAAGGATGCAAGTTTCTCAAGAGCGTCTGCAAACTGATATTCTTCTCGAGGTAGATGCAAGTAGACCACTTGATCAAAGAATTGAGCCACTTGATCTATCCTGGCTTGATATGGCGCAAGACTTTCACTCCGGATTTTCCAAGACCCAGTAACTTGATTGATGATCAAAGACGAGTCGCCATGGACTCGAAGTCTCTTGATACCTAAACTAACTGTTGCTTGTAAACCGATGAGGAAGGCCTCCTATTCCGCTGCGTTATTGGTCACCTCGAAGTCGAGTTTGACATAAATTGGTGTATGCTCGCCTTCAAGAGAAATGAGCAACACTCCTATACCATACCCTCTTAGATTGTAAGCGCCATCGAAATAGATGTCCCATTATTCTGTATTGGTGTGTAGAATATCTTCATCTAGAAATGACCATGTATCTATTAATTGGGTATCATGAATTGGGTTGTCTGCAAAGAATTCAGCTACTGCTCGTCCTTTAATGACCTTCAGAGGTACATATTTGTGATCGAACTCTGAGAGCATCAAAGTCCATCTTACCAAACGTCCATTTAAAACTGGTTTTTCGAAAATGTATTTGACAGCGTCCACTGTGAGTGCACCTTGACGGAATAGATAAGCATATAATGGCGTAGCTTCTTGGTTGACAACACAAGAGAGAGGCATGTCTTTTCAAGTGGTGTATACTTAGTCTCATATTCCAAGAACTTTTTGCTAAGTTAGTATATAGCTCTTTCTTCTCTCCTGACGACCTATGCAAGCATGGCCCCCATGGCTGTTTCTGTGACTGTGAGGTACAGAGATAGAGGTTGATCTTTCTGCAGTGACATTAAAACAAGTGGTTTGGCCAATATCTCCTTAATTCTGTCAAATGCCTTTTGACAATCGTCGTCCCACATGGCGTGGTCCGTTTTCTTGAGCTTTTAGAATATAGGTTCGCAAATCGTAGTGAGCTTTGAAATGAAACGTCTTATGTATTGTACCTTGCCTAGGGATCCTCAAACTTTCTATTCTGTTTGTGGCTGTGGAATCTCGATTAAAGCCTTGATCTTAGATGGATCAATGTCTATTCCTCTCTGACTAACTACATATCCCAATAGCTTGCCGGATGTGACTCCGAACGCGCACTTCTGAGGATTAAGTCTTATGTTTTACTTGCGCAACATGAGAAAGAACATCCAAAGGTTAGCGATGTGACCTTATCTATCCTTGGATTTGACAATCATGTAATCTACATATACTACTACTTCTTTGTGCATCAGGTCGTGCAACAGGGTAGTCGTGGTGCGCTGATATGTCGCTCCAGCATTGATTTATCCAAACGGCAAAACGGTGTAGCAATAGGTACCCCAATGAGTGACAAACGCCGTTTTATGCATGTCTTCTTCTGCCATTTTGATCTGATTATATCCCGCATATTCATCCATAAAAGAAAGGATTGCGTGATCTGCTGTATTATCTACTAGTATTGTTGGAGCTTGTGTCCTCCACAGTTAGTGTGATAACATATATAAATCTCTTATAGGTTCAGAAGGGTATACTTAGTATTTCATCAGTTGATTAACGTTTACTTAATAACGGTTGGCTTGCTAGAAGTTTGACGTTATTATCATACTGATGTCGGTGATCAACTGGTCCCTAAAAGTCACACCTAAAGGATGTGTTTGAGAGATGTGATTATATGAAAATATAATCACATTGATGCCCCACTAAAAGGTTAGTCTATGTATTTGACTAAACAGTTAGTCAATGTGATGATGAGACGATTATTTAATACAATTAAATAAAATTAGCTGAGACGAATTAACTGTTAATTCGTAAATTGAATATAAACTGTTATATTTAATTAATGTATATAATGTTAGCTTAAACGAATTAAGATGTTAATTCGTAATTACACGTAACCAGTTATATTTAATTAGCGAATTATAAATATGTTATATTTATAGTTAATCTATATATTATGCAATATTGTCATAATAAAATGTTGACAGACCGGTATTAATAAATCGACTACAAACTGTTGTGTGTAGACTTATTAATACATGTCGACATAAATATGACAATTGAAATAAAATACACATTTCATACATTTAGACAATAACCAAAAATAAGATTTTTCTCCTTATTTTTGGGTTGGTGAAACCGAAATTAAGAGGTAAAAGAGGAAGAAAAATCTTCCCCTTATTTCCTCCCATTTTGACGGTTTTAAAGAGGCAAAAGAGAGATCATTTTCTCTCATTCTTTTGACCTAATTTTCTCACATCACAAAACGAAAAACCCTAAAAATTAATTAACAATTTTGGGGATCTCTTTCTAGCAAATTGAGGGGCATTTCTCATAGCATCTTGGGTGCAACAATTAGGAGAATATCAATTCGATATTTGTTCTTAGGCCATATTTGCTAGGACTAAAGGTTAATTCTAAATCTCTAGTCTTTTTGTTTATGCAATTTCATTTATGACTCGTATTTTCATAATTATAATTTCGTTATAATCCGAAAATTTCTAGAGGTATACCGATATTTCCCACAAGTGGTATCAGAGCATAGGCCACGAAATTATTTTATATGATTTTCATAAATGAATTCAAACAAAAAAAATTTGAAAAAAATTATTTGGGCCGAATTAAAAATTTTTGCCGAGATGAATTTTGTTTTGTTTTTGATGTTTTGTTTCCATTTGATTTATTGATATTGTTGTTTTAATAAGTTAAGATGATAATATGATAAATTTGTAGATGTTTTGATTTAATAAGAATTAAATTAAAATTTAAATGGAGAAATTGTTGATGATTTGTTTTTGCTATATAGTTTTGGCATACAAATTAATTTAATTATGTTTAAATCAATTGTGATGATCGGTTTAATCATGATTTAGATATTCATTTTAATAGGTTAAATTGAATCATCTAATTTGAATATATGTTTAAATTAAAAAGAAGATTATGCCAATCTTGTTCTACTAGCAACTTTAAACGAATTGTTCATATAAAAGTGGTTGTTTTCGATTAAGAAAAAAAAAATTCTGTTTTTTTCGGTTTTGTGGAAATGCCGAGAGCATTGAATTTTTTTTTTATTTTGGCCAATTATAATTATACATTACTTTTATAATGTATGATTGTTTGTTGTGAAAAAGTTCACAAATTAGAGATACCAAAATTATTTTAAAGAAGTTTAATATAATGTTAGATTAATTCATATTATAGGTTAATGTGAATTAAGATTGAAATAATTGTGAGTAATTGAGGAATTGTCACATAATTTGATCATTTTAAATAGGTGGTTTGGATAAATTACTCTACATTATTAAGGAATTATGTCTTGAATGATTAATTTATAGTTGATGCATTTTTATTTGGTTGAATGTTTTGTTGAATGGTTTATTTACGTATTTTTTGCAATCGGTTGTAATTTGTAATACCTAGTGTGGCCTTAATTAATTATGTTTTCGTAATAATGGAAACATAATTTTAATGTAATTTTGAGATCTCGTATCTCCTTTGGTTTTCTTTTATATTATAGTTTTGAAATTAGAATGTAAATATGTTTATTATGTAATTTTTAATTGTAATTTTGAGAAGACTAAAGATGGAGATTGGATTGCTCACTCCCGCTACATGGACCAAGATGGAACATCAAGACAAGCTTCTCGGGTCTTAGGAAGGATTCCAAAGTTGTATTTATGTTCATTTTGGTAGATAGGCCACACTAGGACTTTGTTTTTGTTTTACGTTTTTCCATTCTTATTGCTTTTCTTCACATGATAATTAGTGCATCATATTCCGCCTAAACCAAGCCACCTACTACCTAAAATGCATGAAAATTGACTCATATAGATTGAATGTTAGTTATCATGGACATAAAGATGTCACACAATTTTAAGCCATCATCTTAGTTTATTCATTCTCGCATGCTAGATATTAGTTCACTTAAAATGAATCAAAATAAAGTTGATGGGATCTTCCTCTAAAACTGAAATTGAGACTAGTCTTTATAGGCCAAACATCTATGAATCCCTTCTTCGTCGGTAGGCATATAGGACCTTACTCACCATATGACCCCTTGTACGTTGGGTAAGTAGTTTGTGTTGACTTAGTTTACCTCAACATTATAATCCGAAGAGTTTCTCGTGATTATTGTAACACCCCCATACTCCAAGTGCCTTACCAGGACCACTTAAGGCATGGAAGCGCTACCATCTCGGTTCCCCGAGGTAATGATAATCATAAGACAATAACGAAACATACTTAAAAGTATATAATGTTTAAAGTGATTGCATAGCAATTCCAAAGCGATAAAAGAAATACAAGATTCTCGACGGTCTCTTGCTAAAACTATCAAAGCTATAAAACATCGTCGACACGGCGGAAGACTTCTAACCGCCACGTGATGACTCATCCCGGCCTATCCCATACGCGTCATATCATACCTGCTCAATAAATGCTCACCACCCCCGAATGGATCACCACAGTTTTTAAAACATTTAAACGGGGTCAGTACTAATCACACAACTCAATATATATCAATAATAAGATAAACAGGCAGCTTAACCGTCACACACACAACAACACCAATTCCAACAATCTCAATCACCGACTGTCCACTGGACCAGCCCTGCCAGTGGGGGACCGCAGCCGTACCCACCAAATCCCCGCTTCTCATAATGAGCGATAACCATGTCCATTAATGTGCACATCCCTTCTGTGGCGGGTTCCACAGAAGGCGAAACTAGGGCGTGAAGCCACTCCCACAAGTGACCCCACCAGCCGAGGCCACACCTCGCGAACCACAGACAACGATCACAACCACAATCACAATACAATTATTATATCAAACAACCAATCACAATACATCAACCAATATCCCATTATGGGACTAATACTGAGTAGGAAATCCTACCTGGAAAGCACAACTATCAGACGGTCTCTACAGCTGTCTCAAAAAGGCTCTTCTACGAAACCTTCTCCTATCATACAACATACAAATGCTACCAAATCACAAACTACTCAAAAACCCCCAAATCCCTAGATTAGGGTTTAACAAACTTAAATGAAAGACAATAAAAAGGGTACATAGATCTTACCCTCGACGCAAGGAACTCAACGGTATAATCAACGCTCAGAACTGACCTTCCAAACTCCGGGTATTGCTAATAATGCGATTAGGATGAAGAACTTGCTTGCTTTCTCTCTTAAACAGTAATTTAGGTTTTGCAAAAGTGATTTAGAATAATGACGACAAAGCTTATATTCCTTATTCGCATAATTAACAAAACCCGAGAAAACTCCCCGTAAAACCGGCTACTCGATCGAGTACCCAAGGCTACTCGATCGAGTACCCCCTTACTCTATCGAGTACCTAAGGCTACTCGATAGAGTACCCCCTTACTCTATCGAGTACCTAAGGCTACTTGATAGAGTACCCCCTTACTCTATCGAGTACCTAAGGCTGCTTGATAGAGTACCCCCTTACTATATCGAGTACCTAAGGCTACTTGATAGAGTACCCTACAGGTCAGAAACTTTTCTAAAACGCAACTTACCCTTACTCGACAGAGTAAGGCCTACTCGATAGAGTACCCCAAGACTTATAAATACGGAGTATTACAATTATGATGGACTAAAGATAGAATTTACAGAAATTTATCGACCAAGAATTCTAAAAGTAGAATTAGCGAAAAGGTTGGCTTATCAATTTACAGATAATTGAGTCTTGGAATCATTTATATAATTCTTGAGGGAGGTCAATTGTATAAATGCTTGAGTCTTCCGTTATAACAGTATTGAATTAGACTTAAATCATAACGATGAGTATGCTTATTATATTTTTCTTCTTTTCGCAGTGTAGAATACGTTTTATTTTGATAATACTGCTTACAACAACTAGCTGGAAATAATGATATCCCTATGCCAAGTGCCACACTTGGACGCGAGTCCTGGCTAAAAGCTTTCATGGACCACATGAATCAGTTCACACGACTGAAGAATGACGGGTCCAACTTTGCGGACTGGGAGGCATCATTACGGAATGCTGCCATTGCTGATGGTAAGCTCAAGTACTTAACTGAGCCAATACCGCCAAACCCAGACCCCAATGCAAGAGCTAACGAGTCAATTGATTATAGTGACTTCGTTATGGAAGCGGGTGCGATAAAGAACGTACTCATTTTTGCAATGGAAACCAATTTGCAAAGACGCTTCATTGCCCAAGGTGCAAACAATATTTTCACCACGCTCACTAATGAATTCTCAAAAGCACCGATAATCGTTACTTATGAGCATACCCGTCGCTTCTTTGATGCGAAACTCCAGAAGGGCCAACCGGTTAGCCCACACATTCTTAACATGATTGAGAATGTCGAGAAATTGGAGGCACTTGATCGCAAAATCAGTGAGAGCATAGTCATTGACCGTAAGCTTCATTCATTTTATGATGGTTTTGCCCTTTTCAGGGCAAATTACTACATGAATGACATGAAGAAAAGTCCTCATGAGCTATACTCACTTGAAATTACTACCGAGAAGGATATGAAATTGAGTGGGAGTATGAAGCAAGATGTTCTCATGATTTCCAACAATAATAACGGTTAGGGCAAGGCTCACGACGACCTAACTGTAGGAAAGCCAAAGTTTAAAAAGTTAGGAAACGGTAAGAGTGGGCCGGGTGAGACTAGTGGCTCACTAGGCAAGACAAAGAGCAAGGACGGTAACGTTGAGTGCCACCATTGTCACAAGACTGGGCATTAGAGGAGGAACTGTTCCGTGTACCGTGAGGACATAAAAGCAGGCCGTTAGGAGGAACTTTCATTTTTTCCGACCATCTTGGACTGAAGATAAGAACCAACGATGAATCAGGATACAATCGACTACTTTTCATACTTACTCAAACAAGAAAAGACTCATAGAAGGACTCATAAGGGAAAGGACACGTGTGTCCTTTGTGTCGTGCAGGTTTTGAAAAAATAAAAACTAGTTGGTTTTTGAAATGTTATTCTAGACAATCATTGTATGTGACTGTAGGAGTGTCGATTTTGAAGTGATTTTGAAAAATGGTTGATTTTTGAAATTTCGACAGAGTTTCGACTTGATTTTGTTGACTTTGAGCGACCTTTTTAGGCCATTTTGAAAGATTTACATTTTTGCATTTTGAAGAAAGGGTTTTGAAAATTTCGTCATGGTTTTATTTACAAAGGTGACAACATATAAGTTACAAATATAAGCAGACGCATTATAACGACATGTTGAGTGCTTTTAGAAGGGTTTTGGCTTAAAGGTGGGTTGTCATACCTAGCTATCGTACCCTGGTCTGTGGAGAGGTCTGTGCCAAACATGAGTCGAGTTGGTTCCTAGTCCATTCGCTCAAGTAGTGAAAGCTCTTGATACGAACATGAGTAAGTATCGTGGTATGGTTGACGTCAATCGTTTTCCATCTTTGGGCATAAATAGGAACTTGTACCGTCCAGACAGGACGATTGGTCGAATTGGTTGGGTTAAGCCTGGGAAGGCTAGTTAAAACGACCTAAGAAGGTCGAGTAATGAAAACTAACAACTGTCTCATATAGACTATTCCCTATCCTTGTTCAAGTTTCACCCTAGAACACTAGACTTATTCTAAGTGTATTATCCCCAGCGGAGTCGCCAAACTTTGGACACAATCACCCGCGCCACGCGCACTCACGCGCGCGTTGGTTTTGAGGCGGCGACATTTCTCCCACGGAACTCTGGCGCGAGGCCAAAGCACGTCATGGGCCGTTACCGATTTGTAAGGCATTTAAACCGGTGAAAGGTTTGACAAGCCTGCATTTGTGGAGTCGCCACCAATTTTTATGAAAAATTGGAACCGTTCGAATACTTTATGCCATGCTAAGAAATAAAGTAGTGACATGAACACTAAGAAATTCGTTACCCTTAGCATTTTATGTCTAGAATAACTCTCGTGATGCCAATGAACACGGATGCTCACAGAGATCTTGAGTAAGGGGTGAGGGTACGTATTAGGAAGCTCGTTTATTTGAACACCTAATCCCGCCCACCTCGATAGAGGGCTCTACTAATGATCAGGGAAGTTATTTATATTTGATATGTCGTCAATTAAAACGCATGCAATGCAACATCCACGTTTTAAACCTAGCATGTGAATTTAGACTAAGTCAGTAAACACATAATTTAGCAATCAATTGGGTCGAAGTTAGAATTAGATTAATTACATGTGAATGCCAAGTAAATAAATCATACAAGAAATAAAAAACAAAAAATAAAATAAATTACATAGATTACAATTGAATTAAATTGAATTTACGTCATAAATATGCTTGAAAAAGATTTGAAAACAGAAGAAAATATAAATTAAATTATGAAAATATGTCGAATTATAAGTGATAATACAAATAATATTCGATTAGAAACTTAGTTAACCTACGACAAAGCGAGAACGGGTTCAGAGACAGAAGGCAGCCCAGAACAGGCGATGCACCCTCTGGAAGAGGCGCATCACCTGTTGCGGCTGTTCTAGAGCTTGACTCTGACTGTGAAAAGTAGGCCCCTGGTTATTTAATGCTCTTTAGTTGTTTTACTTCCATTATTAGCATGCAACTAAAGTAGAAGTGATTTAATCAGATTACATGCATCTAAGATCGTCATAAAGTAAAAGCAAACGAATTAAAATGAAGGTTTACGAGTTATGGTTATTTACGATGTCGGAATTGCAAAAGATGAGAACTTGGATTACAAAACAAACGAAAAACGGAGTTAAGGGTTGATAAAACTGGAAAACAAACTAAAACATGTACAAAGACGAATTCAAACGAATTGATATGGAGAAATCAAATCTTTTGAAATCTGGGTTTGAATTAATGACGAAAACCCGCAAATATTGAAATATATGAGATTTAGGTCGGAAGGATTTTATGAAATAAGTAAAAGAATTGAAAACATGAGAATTTGAAGAAAATAGAAGAGAAAACGAAAGAAAGGGATGAACAGCAGATAATCGAGGAAGAAGAAGAAGAGCAGCAGCAGACAAACAACCTCTGGAAGAGGCGCAACAGATGATGTGACTATTCCAGAAGGCGCTTCTGCTGATGCGTATCTTCTCGACGGTCTTTCGCTGCTGTTTCGTCAAAAAGGGTTTTAAAGCGTGGTTTTGAAAACGGTTTTGAGCATAATTATGACACAAATTCTTACAAAAACTATAATACAGAAATTAAATTGGGATTTACACCCTCAAACTTACATATTTCACGTAACAAGATTGACTAAGTTGTCGTTAGTGATTGCTCTGTTAGGTTCATATACCTATTATTAGACTTTTCTAATAGTGAACTAATGAACATATTAACTTAAGTTCATTAAGATCTAGTGCATGCATAACTAATTAAGAGATAGAGAGAAAAATAATATTTTTTTTTTTTTTGCAAAAAGATTATCATTTCATTCAATTAAGAAAGAAATTACAAGGGTTTTTGCAAAGACTAACCACTATACAAAATCCTCAAAGACTAGCAACTATAAGCATATAGCTCTTATGATGTGTCCACATTAGTAGACGAGTAGAAACTAGGAACTTAATCCTCCTAACAATGTCATGTACAGTATTCTTTCTTCCTCTAAACAAACGAGAATTGCGTTCATTCCAAACTTGGTAAACAGCTGCAGCCAAAGTAGTACTAAACCAAGCCATTCTCCAATTTTTCTTCCCTCCATTGCCAGCATGCTCAAGTTCAGAAAATAAGCATGAACCAGACGATTCACTCCCATCCAATTCATAAGTCATGTTGCAGATTTCTGTGAGAAAGAGCAGTTGAAGAACAAGTGACCATGATCTTCAGAGCGACTTCACAAAGAGAGCATCTGTTCACCATATAAAAACCACGATATTGCATATTATCCACAATGGCTAGTTTCCCCTGAGCTGCCAAAGAGCAGATTATCCTATGACTAGGAACTATGCGAGGATGAGTTAAGGCTTTAGCCCAAGGACCAACCTGCACAGCTCCTCTCAGATAGCTATATGCCATAGTGACTTTAAATTTTCCATGAGAACACCAACTACTCAAGAAAGAAGAAGCATTAGAAATCGCTCGCAAGAGCAACCAGTCTATCCCTCACAATTAAGATCCCTTTAAGACTTGAGGAGAAGCTATCATGGGTTTGGATAGTCAGACAGTCGATCTTTGCAGAATATAAGCCTTGTGCAGGAAACCCAACTCCCTTCAACAAGTATAAGCCAACAAATGAAGCCATCGCATTGCAAAGCATCATTCCATGTAGAAAGGTCCTTGATGTTGAACCCACCTGCATCCCAGGGTAAACAGATATCCCTCCAATTTTTAAACACCATTCGCTCCTTCAAAAGGAATCCCCAAAAGAAATCCTTACAAAGCTTATTGATATTATGAAGGACCTCTTGGGGTAAAAGATTACAAGAGCACCAAAAAGTTTCCATGCCAAAAATGACAGAATTTATCAGCTGAACTCTACCAGCATAGGTAAGGAGATTAGAAGACCAATGCTGAATAGAGTGCTTGATCTTAAGAATGAGGGAATCAAACATTGCCACAGAAACTCTAGAAGTAGATAAAGGTACTCCCAAATACCTAAAGGGAAACTGACCCTCAGAAAAGCCTGTATCATCAAGAATAGCCTCCTTCACAGCTGGATGCACCCTCCAAAATAAATGTTGGTTTTCTCAATGTTAGCATGAAGACCGTAAAGCTCAAAGAAACATACCAAGAGTGTCTTTTAATCGCTGCACGAGAGGAACATCCCCCTAACAAAGATCATCAAATCATCAAGCAAAAATCAAGTGATTAAGCTTTAATCTAGAGCACTTAGGATGATAAGAAACAAGAGGCTTATCACCAAGGATCCTAAGATATCTGGATAGAACTTCCATGCTGAGCACAAACAAATAAGGAGAAAGGGGATCACCTTGCCTGATCCCACTTTTCCTGAAAAAAACCCAGATAGATCACCATTAATTTTTAAAGAATACCAGGGGGTTTGAATGCAACCAAGCACCCAATCAATGAATTGCTGAGGAATCCCCAGGCCAGGAAGCATAGCAGCTATAAAAGACCATTGGAGAGAATCAAAAGCTTTTCTAATGTCCACCTTAATCATGCAACGAGGTGAGACATTGGCTCTATTATACCCTTTAACCAAAGTTTGAGATAACATGATGTTCTCAAAAATGCTACGACCTTTAATAAAAGCAAAGCTTGTTCAAGACCAACAATGGAGGGGAGAACACTCTGGAGCCTGTTGGCTAAGACCTTACTAACTGTCTTATAGAAGACAGTACAGCAAGATATAGGTCTATAATCAGTAACAGCAGTAGGTATAGCTTTCTTAGGGATCAGAGATATAACAGTAGAGTTAGCCTGCTTGGACATTTTGCTAGAAGAGAAGAACTGATTCACAGCTTTACAAAAATCCTTAGCAATGATCTGCCAAGCTGACTTAAAGAACCCTGCTGAAAATCCATCAATACCAGGACTACTATTTGAATCCATACTGAATAGTGCATCTCTGATTTCAGTAGGAGAAATCTCTCTAATCGTGGGATTGCCTATCGAAGGAGTAACCACAAACACCTTGAGAAATAAAATCGTATCTAAGGTTGCGTAGGAGAACTATGCCCCAAAAGATCCCGATAATAATGTTGAAAAAGATTAATGAAGAAAACCCCATATGGAACTTGCCATGGTGATCATGAATGCCACCAATAACCTGCTGATGGGTTCTTTCAGAAATTTTTGCAAAAAAATACTTCGAGCCGCAATCGAGTCCTGGACATCTTTAATTTTTGCCCTACGAGATAGGATAGAAAATTCATGATCTCCGAGCTTAGTATAATCAGCAAGTAAGAGTCTTTCCTCCTGAATAAGAACATCAGAGAAAGGATTTGATGCAAGATTATTTGGCACTCCATCAAAGCATTCTTAGCAGATCGAACTCGTGAGAGATATTACTTGAAATGAAGCTTATGAAAATGGGTAAGAGCATGCTTAACATTTTTTAATTTCGAAAGAAAGCGAGTACATAGGACTACCCCGCAAAGGAGTATTCCAAGTGCTTTTATAGTGTGCAAATAATCGGGATGGGCCACCCAACTATTAAGGAAGCTAAATCTCTTGACAACTTTTTTATCCTGAGAAATTTGGACCAAAATAGGTGAGTGATCAGAAATGCCAGGCTCGTGAAAGTGACCAAAAGCATTAGGATAGGTGGTAATAAATCCATGATTAACCAAAACCCTATCCAATTTGGACCAAACCCTAGTCACAGAATCTTGCTTGTTAGTCCAGGACATGTCAACCCCAGTGCAAGTAAGGTCATCAAGGTGACAAGAAGTAAGACAATCATTGAAATCAAGCATATCCTGGAGTACAGGAGGAGTATTGCTCAATTTCTCAGAAGGAAACCTCACCACATTAAAATCACCCAACACCAACCATGGCTCTGAAGTGGCAACTGCATCAAAACTGGACCAAAGCCTATGCCTATCCAGAAGGTCATTACACCCATAGACAGTACTCAAATGAAAAGTAGAGCAGGACTCATGGTGATGCACCTTAAAGTGGATAAGTCGCTCAAAGAACATGATCGACTAAGAATAGTAACAAAGATCTTAGGATTAAAGAAAACCCAAATTCTCCCATTGTAATGATGAGAATAATTGCAGACCACTTTCCAATTTCTGAATTTCTTACTAATAATTTTGGAAGCATTATGCTCCTTAACCCTGGTTTCCAA
Source organism: Silene latifolia (assembly GCF_048544455.1). NCBI lineage: Eukaryota > Viridiplantae > Streptophyta > Magnoliopsida > Caryophyllales > Caryophyllaceae > Silene > Silene latifolia. The sequence continues at coordinate 127,008,292 of NC_133538.1, forward strand.
AAGAGCCAAAATATCAATCTTATTACCCCCTAAATATTCCCTGACTTCACTATGCTTTAAAGGACAGTTAAACCCTCTTATGTTCCAGGAAGCAACTTTCATTGAGATTTATCAGGAGGGACAACTTCCCTAACTTCCAACATTACAGTACAACATGCTGAATGCAACTCAGGAGAAAGAACAGAAGAGGAAGGCATTACCACTGAAGATCTCTGACCTAGCAAAGAGCATCCTGAGTCTACATTCTCCAGTGTTGATACCATTCCAATTTTGATCCCTTCTGAAGTAGCACCTAGTTCCAAAGATGTCTCTGAAACAACTTCAACAGACTCCAATATCTCCCCTGGTTCCAAAACCTGAAACTTATTGGCAAGAGGGAAGGAACCATTCTGGGAAGGAGAAATAACTGCAGCATCTTCTGCAGAGATTTCAGTAAAAGTACCATCAAGAAAAGGGTCAGCATCATAAGGTGGAGTAATCTCATTCAACTGCACCTGAATGGGATCAGTCTGAATCTCTGGCTGCACAGTAGGTGTGCTCTCAGAGACAGGTTGAGGCGTATGCCACTTACAAGTTTCAATTTTATGTCCCAGTTTACCACAACCAGAGCAGTAAAAAGGAACCCACTCATACACCACTTTCTGAGATATTTGACCCAGGAAAGGAGTATTGATGACCACAGATTCAATGAACTCACTAGAGACATCAATTTCCACCAATACACGAGCAAAAGAAAGCTTTTCCTTGTTGGTGGTTGCAGGATCCGCAAAAAGAGGCTTACCAGCCTTACTAGCAATCTTACTGAGCACATTTTCAGACCACAAGTAAGGATCCAAACCCGGAAAAAAGACCCAAACAGGAACAGTAGCTACCCTTTCCATATTACCAGAAAACGTAGGTGTCCATTGGTTGAGAATCAGTGAATTTCCACCTATCGTCCAGGGACCAAGCCTTAGAACTTTGTTCATGTCCTCCAATGAAGAGAATCTAAAGGAAAACCATCCTTTTTTGTAATATTGAACTACAGGAAGTGCAATTTTTGCCCAATATTTTGTAACAAAGTCTTGAACAATTTTGAGAGTCGGTTTTGCCCCAATCACATGACCCATTAAAGTAAATTCCCAAATTTTAAGTTCATCCTCAAAATCAGTTTCCTCAATATCGATTTCAGAAGCTACCGCACTATTCTGACAGAAATGCAAGCTCATACCCAAATTTTTTGGTGCCTTAACCACATGAGACCAAGTTTTAGTTGAGGTTTTACCCACAACATCAGGAACAACAGAACCAGACGGCAACGGAACTGAAGAAACAACAGTACTATCCACTAGAACACTCAATTGCTCCGAAGGATTAACTACCTTTGAGGCATCAATCCCTAAATCATCAGAGGATGAATTAGGGTTTGGATCAATCAAAGTAGTAGACACAGGGATAGAAGGAACAGAAGAAATCTTAGAACACCTTCTTTATTTGGTTCGATAATTTGGGCACAAATAAGGACACCTTCTTTATTTGTTCTTGAGCTCAAGTATTATGGATGATCCTCCTAAATCCCAAATATAGAGATCCTCCTCTTGTTGCACCCAAAACAAAATCCTTAAACTAATATATTAACTAACTAGATTAAATATACTAGTATGCTTAAAATAATTCTAATAATATCTTTATTACTACATTAGTAATCTTATATATTGAAATTAGAATTTTAGATGAACAATTTTTAAGGTTTCTAAAACTAATTTTAGAGAGATGTAAGTGAGAAGGTAGAAAAATGAATATGTTCAAGAATGAAAAATTATAGAGAATAATTCTCTATTAGAGAAGGGGGAGGAGCCGGTTGAGAGGGGATGGAAGGCCAATGCATGGCCTTCACTCTTTTTTTTTACTTTTTCTCTTCTCAAAAACTAGGTGTGTAAGGCTATAGTATAGAGTGATTATCATGTTTGCCATACAATATTAACAAACAAAAATAAACCCATTTCCTCTACAAAAACCGGTGCTCCTCTATAAAATGGACTTCCATTTTATTTTGTCAATTTGTCATTTGTCACACAATATGTCACATGTAGTATGTAACATGTTATTAATTAATTTAATGCATATTTATCAAATAAATATCATTATATACATTAATTAAATTACATATAACAAATTGTCTAGTAATCACAATTACATGGTATAAAACGGGACATATTAATATAATTCACAATATTTTGTAATTATATTTAACCATTCATTCTTATCTTAATTGTTTCATAAACAATGATCAATTTTAGTAATGAAATCTTTTAATTACTAAAATAAATCTTATTTAATCAAATTATAATAATATATAAATATTATCACTAACAAAATAATTGTTCAATTTTAAGGAATTGATCAACTTGTATGGATATACAATTAATCAACTTATCTATTAAGGGAATTGTCCTATAGGTGTGACCTTAAGGGATCAACGACAGTAATGTTAAACTCTAGTTAGCTAATCATTACCGATTAATGTTGATCAGTTGACTATATAAATGAATCATCCCTTACGCATTCTTAATATGAGATTTAAACATGTGATCGCACTATTGTTGAGGACACATACTCCAACAATTTTTCACTTATCCGAGACAAGTGTGCGTCACCAATTCTCTTGTCCTATTACAATATCCCATTCAATGCAAGGTGTCTTACAGGTCGTACTTGCATTTGATCATATCTTGAGTGGTTTCCTCGATCTGGAGAGTAACTGTCTGGCCGGAATTATCTACCGTAGATACCTTCCGAGCGTGGCCACGCATTTTCAGTTCACTTCTCCTCGAGTGGCCCTGAGATTTTCAACAACCCTGACAATGGGGTGGACAATTCCTATCGCACTATTCCCTTCGTATAGCCAAAGATCATCATTGTAACACCCCTGATTTTCGGCTAAAATAAAAACATTCTTTACATATAAAACTCGCCGAAATACAAGGATATTATAATGAATATACAAAGTCTCTTATTACAATCCCTTTTAAAAATAAAAGAATACAAAATGGAACCAAAACTTTATAAAGTCTTTATTAAAAATCTTCTCTTGAATTAAAAATCCTTTTGAACAGCAGCGGAAGACCTGAAAGCAAAATCAGAAGACAGAAAGGAACTACCCCCATGACGAGTAGCCCCGAAGGGAGAAAACACGTCAGCCGGAAAGCTAAGTAACAGATAATACCTCAATATAAGCAGAATAGTTTCTGGTCATGGCGTGGAAACACAGACATGTAAAAATAAAAATAAACAGAGATAATAATAAAAACACTCCCCTTTACTAATCTCAATCTCAACTAATTACTCCATATCACTCATTACTCCATCTCACTCATTCGTCCGTCTCATAATATAATACTCAAAAAGTAACCAAGTATCGCATTCTCATCATCTACTCTAAGACCAGGACAAGGGGTGAGTGAACTGGCGGATAAAACCGCGAAACAATACTTCCATATCAATATCGATTTCAAATTCAAATAACTCAGTAACTCAAAAACCATGGCCACGCTGGGCCGTAAACATAACTCGACTCAAAGGCCCCATAACTCATAACTGAATACCAGTAACCAGATTTCCATCTCAATTTCAATATCGATATTGTCAAAGGTTCATAGAATCGTGCTAACACTTAGAGAATAACTCTAAGCTACCCACCCACGAGTCAAGGTCAAAGAAACGACAATGATTAACAATACAATAAAATACCAAAAGTCCAATTTAGAAAATTCTAATTCGTTATATGTCAAGCTTGCACGAAACCATTATCATCGCTCCAAGTCTCAAAATACAATTATCTAATCATCTCCATTAAGTACCTTACCTTAAGAGCTTTAATAATGGTTGTTCACAAAACCACTAAAAACAAATCCAACCATCACGTTAGTTTCCAATCAACAAAATTTCTTTATACCAAAAACGTAACTTCAGCCACCATACTAACCAACTATATAGACCACTCCCCAACTTAATCGAACTAAACACACCCATTTCACCGAAAGGCAAATTTACGAAGTACTAGGTATATACTAATAACATAAGTAAGTAATAGCAACAATAATATATCTTTATTATAATTTCAGCAAATAAATCGATTAAGTCAATAACAATCAGCAAATATAACACACAACCCCGAACAATTGTAAGAGTATTAGGATCGGTAGAATCGTGTTACCTTTCGACGGAAAATTAATTGATGCGGCTGACTCGAGGATAACGGTGACTGTAAATTTGGGCAAATATAAGAGATCTGGAAAGCAAGGAAAAGGATACTTGTTTCACGTGTGAGTGTGGGCAGCTCTAATTTTGGCCAAACACGGAAATTGATAGACAAACATAGCCGCATGTTTATGTATGAATCAAATGAATAAGGGTGGAGGCAGGGAAAGAACGAAAGAGTAAAGAATTGTAGGGTTTGGCTCTTAATTGTAACAATTGGTCTCCCTTGTGACGGGTTACCATTTGTGGCGGATATTTTGTGAGATAAAATGGTAACAAAATGGGTTAGTGGAAAAATGGGACCACATGAATAGTGTTGCAGAGAGAGAAAAAGTGGGTACTTTGTGAGGTAAAATGGTATCCGTCTCTCAAGAGTGACGGATAGGTGCCGTCACAAACAAGAATTTGTGTAATTGTAATTCTAGGAAACGGACTCCACTATTAATATTAAAGTCTATTCCGTACTCGACTCGAAGATGGAATTCTAGAGAGTTGAAATCCGCAAATTATATTGTAAGTTTATTTATCAAAAGACGGAAAATTGCTTTTATAATATTAAAATATTTGGATATTACAATATTCCCCTCTAAAAAAAACTTCGTCCTCGAAGTTCGGATTTGATGAAAATGAAAACTCCTCTTTAAAATTTTAGGGTATTATAATAATGACCCAAAATACACTCATTTGACTTCAGTTACGACAGTCGTAGAGTATAAATCAAAGCCAGTTAGAAACTTGTGCCAACTTGGGCGAATAGTCTGTCAAAAGAATTGACTCATAAGAATACTATAGTAGCTCTTTCCACGACCAAGCTTTATGAATTTCCAGAACTCTATAAGCGGTCACTGCTCGATAAAGTGTCTCATACACTCTGTCTATGTGATTGACTAGTCATCCCATATGACCCTATGACACTTGAACTTGCCATCAATCGCATCACACTCTAGTCATTTCGAGACGTCACCTCCTATAAGTAACCAGGGGCTCATACTATGTCAATCCAGTTCACTTTAATGGGGTTTAATATTGTCTCAACAACCCATTTGGATATAACAAAGTAATAGATGAGTTTAAAGAAACTCGAACGATAAATGTGATTATCATATATGAATAGTCAATACCTTATTACTACTTCATATCTTATAATCTATAGTGTACATTTTACACTAGTTAAACTTCAATAAAAGCTTGGTAAGTGGATATACCATGTATCCATACATTCCAACTTTATGAATTGTTATTTCCTTCTCTTTAATGTTATTTCTAATGACATGAATTTATCTAAGTAGATGTCTAGTCTTCTTACTAGACTTGGGCTCTTATACTTTGAAGATGCTCCCATTGTTATCATTTAACTTGTGATAAAGTCTTTGGTAGAGGGATCTACTCTCATTCCCTATGTTGACCATCTTATCACAATGTACTTAGATTCTATTTGTAGAACTTGCAATAGTTGAAACTAAAACATTTCTCTAGTCTCTTACTCCTAAGTCAATAAAATCAGCCTAGGATTTCGATGAATCCTTATAGGTTTGAAAACTAGAGTTTGTGTAACCCTTCAACACACAGCTTAGTATATCATCCAAACATAAGAACGAATCCCCAATTATGTTAAAGAATCTTAAAGGATGTTTTTTAAGGCTTTCAAAAGACCTTCATTCGAATTAACCCATTATTGACTTATTATGCTCCAAGCATATGATTCATCACGGCATGTGCATATAATGGCATACACAATCGTTCTAATGGCAGACACATTATAAATCGATTTTATGTGATCAACAACTTATTTAGGTTCAGTGAATGACTATGACTCTATCATAGTAATTCCACTTTCATCAATATGAATAACCTACTCAACCTTGTTGATGTTAAATAGATAAAGAATCTTATCAATATAGGATACTTATCTAAGTGCCAATATTCTCTCAAATTTAACACATAGATTTAGAAATCTTGAATACATCGCACCTTTTCCTAGTCTCCCAATCACTCTTTCACAGGGGAGAGCATTGGTACATTATTCTCAATGAGTAATATGTTATCAACATATAAGACATGGGAAAAATAATTCTGGCTCCCACTTAACTTCATCTATAAACATGATTCTTCAACAATGTGAAAGAAACCATTCTCAATTATCACATGAATGAAAAGTATGATAATTACAATCCTTTAATGCTTGCTTAAGACCATTTTAGGATCGCTTAAGTAAGCTTTGCATAATATGTTAGGATTCTTAGATCTTTATCTAAGGTTTTGTGTTCCGTACACATCCTTCTCTAAATTCCCATTTTAGAAAAGCGAATTTTTAATATCATTTGCCATTCTTCATCAAAATGAAATGTGGCAATTCCTAACATGATTCATCTTGATTAACATCTTCATGTCGATCTATGTTTTTAGGTACTCTAAAGCTATATTTACTTTAAAGAGACCATCGCCTTAAAGTAAATCTACTCAAAGTAAATCTACTCTTGAGTACAAATTTTCTTTTTAAATTTGGATTGTAATGCTATGGTTTTTATGCAACAAAGTCGATTTGGGGCTACTCGCAATTGATCATTCAATAGGGTCATAATTCCATTATTTTCGAAAATTAACATATTAACAATAAGACATGTATACTTTACTCCCACTCTATCTTAATAGATTATAGTTCCATTACTTTCAAAAAGTAACACATTAACTATAAGACATGTTTGTGATGATCTACTCCCACTCTATCTCTTAGAAATACTGCTATCTTCTTAAGAGATAGCTTTGTGAGCCACAGACATATATGGTGAAGTAATACAAGTTCGTTTAGATTGACGTGTTAGCTCATCAATAGACCAGCTCTATTATGGCAGCTTGATTCATGTAATATGCGAGTCTGATCCATGTCATTTGTTAAATAGACTTCCTATTTTAGGGATCTCCAGGTTGACCTTTCGATTAAAATAATGTATATGTTTTGGATTGCAAATCCCCAAAAGTGAGTTCGACAACTCAACCCGACTCATATTAGTTTGATCTTATAGGTAGTGACACAAGGTCATAATCCATAAGTGAGAATCAAATTCATTACTTAGATATTCGCTACCACGATCCGATCGTAATGCTTTAATTTTCTTGTTCAATTGGTTCTCTACTTCCTTTTGAAATTCTTTAAATTTCTCAAAAGCTTCACTTTTATATTTGATTAAGTAAACATACCCATATCTACTTAAATCGTCGGTAAAAGTGACGAAGTAGTCATAATTTCCCCTAGCGGTGATACTCATTGGACCACATTCATCGGTATGTATTAGTCCCAATAAATCACTTGCTCGTGTCCCTTTACCACTAAAGGGAGCACGAATCATTTTGCCAAGGAGACAAGTTTCGCATATTCCATATGATTGAAAATCAAATGGTCCAATAAATCCAGTCGACACTAGCCTTTTAATGCATTTCTCATTTATGTGACCTAATTGAAAAAGCCAAATGTACGAATCATTTGGGTCACTTATTATGAGTATTTTGGATTGTATGTTATAGATATCTTTAGTTGAGTTGGAATTGTCTAAAACAAAAATACCATTTATAGAAGTGGCTTGGCTTACGGCCAAGTCATTTTAAACAAAATACAACGATTGTTTTGATGGTGAAGAAAAATCCTTCAATGTCAAACATAGAAATGGAAATAATGTTTTTAGACAAAGTGGGTACATAATAACAATTATGTAGATGCAACTTAAAATCACTTAGCTAAGGCAATCATATAGGTTCCTTTTGAAATGGCGGCTAGATCCATTTGCTAATCGGAGATCCACGTCACCCTTGCTAAGTGCTTCCACATTACTTAACCCCGACTGGAGTGACAAGTCCGGCTTTGATATCTGCCAAATACTTGGTGCAATTTCGCTTCAAATGACCCATGACATTACAATAATGACATTCATCGTAAGATTGGGCACCCTTCTTGGTTTTAGTTGTGGTAGTCTCACTTACCACTTCCAATCCATAATCAGGTTTGGGTTTCTTACCCTTCTTTGCCTTTCCTTTAATAATACCATTACTCCTTTCAGTTGCAAGGACATTCTTTCTAGAACTCCCACTCAATAAAATATTTCTCCTTGCTTCTACAAACAAGGATGCCATGGAATTTGTGAGATTCTCCTCACAAGATTCTCTTACCAAAGAGGTGGGCATGAATATGGGAGTGGGAGGTGTGGAAGTGGTAAGGTAGCAAAGATTTCCATCCTCACCTATCCCAAAGCGTAGTACTCTAGTCGTATCATTGTCGTACAAGGAGCGTTTTTCATTGAATGATTGAAGCCATGAATTAATGGTGATCGGTGTAAGAGTATTAGATGAATCCATTGCGGATTAAATAACTACAAAAACGGAGATGAAGGAAACAATTAACATTTATCGTTATAAAACTTGTAAATACAAGTATAGCATTTATATAGTGACCTCTACCCAACTATAATAAATGATTCTGAGATCCATCTTTATACAAATATGGGTACGGGGAAACCGATACATCCCATACTTATACAAATCTGGTGAATTAACTCTTTAATTGATTCTACTTTTAGAACTCTCGGTCGATGTTTTTCATAAAACCCATCTTTAGCCCCGGAACATAAGACTAGTCATAATATCCCGTTGAGACCAACCAAATTTTGCGTGTAATAACGTTTTATTACCCCACTTACCCAATGATAATTGAAGGCACCTCGGGAAAACCGAACCTACCCCAAATGTCACGGGGATTCATGGGTCCTACTATTTGGTAAGTCTAATCTCAATTTTAAAATCAGTGAGAGGTCATGTCAATTTATTATCTATCAATTTTAAGTGAGCTAAAAGGTCGAATTATCGATAATATTAATTGACACGGTCGAAAATTCGATATGATATGCATGTGTTGTTATGACGATTTGGCAATGCATGCAACATATTAAAAGAAATGCAAAACAAATAATAAATTCCTAGTATGGCCTTCCTCAAATAGAAAATCAAATAATCTATGACATAATCGGAAATGAAGTCCTTTGGTCCCTTGAATCTTCAAGTGGCACGCCTCCCTAGAACACCGTCTTTGTCAAAATGCCTTTCCGAATGGTGTCGTCTTGAAGAAAATCCGGAATTACAAATAATAATAAAAATACATAGCTATTCCTATTATACATTTGTAAAATGAAAAACTAGTAAAAATAAAAGTGATACGAGATCACATTAAATTACAACCGAATCAATATCCCCTTACATTACGGGTAATATTGATTAAAACTAAGGCCATACTAAGATAAAATTACATAATTCAAAATTACATAAATAAAATATGACATTAAACAATGAAATATGCAGCATTATAATATGTGTCTATCATACCAAAATATGTGCCAAATCGCCCTATTTAACTTATATCGATTATATAACCCGTTTTTATGGAAATGCACGATTTTTACTTATTAAAATCGCTAAATAATAATAATGGAAACAAAAAAAAAATAATTATGTTCAATCAACTTTTTCTCTAAAAACTTTTTCTCTCTCTAAAAACTTTTTCTCTCTTTTTTCTAACAACTTTTTTAACCGAATTTTCAACAAACTTTCATGAAAACCACTTTTACTTCGTTCCTCCATTAAATATTCTTCTTTCATGGCTCGTACTAGAGCTCGGAATGCTAAGGCCAAGTCGGCCATGGCTACGCCGGTAGCAAAAGACTCCGTTGATGGTTCTATTGTGGAAAATGGTGGCTTTTTGGAGGAGGACTCTTTTACCCAGCCGCGAATTCCGGGGACGGTGAATGATCTAATTGCCTCCGCCATTGCGATTCTTTGGTATAGCTTCGTCTACTCCATTACCTCCTACGATTCTTCTCTTGTTCATAATATTGTAGTTTCGCAATCTAGTGATTCTTCTCAACAAATTGATACCATCAAGTAATAATCCCTTTGGAAAATTCGATACGATTGTGAATAATTCTGTTTCTCCTTCGATTGTTAATAATGCGATAAAGGTCCTAATGATACCGATAAAGGTCCTAATGATCGATAAAGGTCCTCTGAATCATTACGTGAATAATGTTTCGCCAAACCCAAAATTGGGCTTCCATTGTTAATAATACGAAGCAACAGGGTATGGATTTGTTTCTTTGTGAACACATAAAGGATTTCGACCTTTGTTGATTTAGAGGAAAGTGATTTTGCGGATGAATTGAAATTATGGGAAAACACTTTAATGGGACATATTGTGGGATCTAAACCTTCTCTTCTTTGTGGTCCAAGGATTTGTTTTGAAATATTGGGGAAATTCGCTAAACCAGTAGTTCAATACTTTAGAAAGGGATGGTTTTCCTTTCGTTTCTCTAATTCTGAGGAAATGAATGTTGTTCTCAAGAATGGCCCTTGGAAAATTGGGAGTAATTCTCTTATTCTTAAGCATTGGTCTCAAATGTTCTCTTGTGAAATGGAGACTGTCTCCAAAGTTCCAGTTTGGGTCTTATTTCCGGGTCTTGACCCATTTCTTTGGTCAGATGTTGTGCTTAGTAAGATTGCCAGTAAATTGGGTAGACCTTTGTTTGCAGATCCTGCCACTACTACTAAAGCTAAGCTCTCATTTGCCCGAGTTTTGATTGAAATTGATGTCTCTAAGCCTCTTTTTGATACTGTAACACTTAACATTCCTTACTTGGGGCGGAGTTGATCGGAAGGTTGTCTATGAATGGTACCCTTACTTTTGTAAAGGGTGTGGTAAATTGGGTCATACCTTGGATTCTTGTAAATGGGAAAAAGCTAAGGCTCTGTTAGCTAAGGGTACTAAGGATACTCCAATAGTTGAGACTGTATCTAGTATTCCTTATGGGTCTGTCTCTTCCGATCGGGGGGTGTGTTAATAACCGGGAGCTAGGTGGTACCTCGGATGTCCCATCGACAGTCTCTCCCTCTAAGGAGAGGAATGTTGACTCGGGCTTACAAAGAAGGTCGAGATCCTCTCCCTCTAGAGGAAAGATGTCAAAAGGGGGGTCTGTAAAGCACTCAAAGCATGCTCGGTAAAGTGGTTGTCCCAAAAACGATCTCCTCTCCTCTTGTTGAAGAATTGGACACTAACTCTATCCCTTCCTCTCCCAATCAGTTTTCCCTTCTTGATGATCAGGACTCATTGGTTGAGGATAATTTGGTTGTTATGGATGTTGGACTAGGTGGTACCTCAGTGGCTAATCCAGCACAGGTAGGGGGTGATTTAGAGAATGTAGGCTCAGTTGGCCAGAGATCTCTAGACCTTCCTCCTCACCCTGCTGGCATTAGTGCTGTAAAGCACTCAGCATGTCCAGAGTCTTCCCTAGTGGTTTCTCCAAAAGTGGTGGTTCCCCCTGATAAACTTTAATGAAAGTGGCTGCTTGGAATGTTAGGGGCTTTAATAACCCTGTCAAGAATAGTGAAGTTAGGTCCTATATTCGTGAGACTAAGGTGGATGTGATAGCTTTGTTGGAAACCAGGGTAAAGCAACATAAAGCCCAGAATATTCTCAAGAACTATTTTGGGAATTGGCACAGTGTTTGCAACTATGATAAGCACTATAATGGGAGAATTTGGTTACTTTTTAATCCTTGTACAGTCTCTATTAGTGTTACTCAGATGGAGGCTCAAGTTATTAGTGGTTTGGTTCATCATTTTGAAACTAACACTGATATAAACCTTAGTGTTGTGTATGCTAGTAATGATGCTGTTCAGAGAGAAGCTTTATGGGACTCTCTTAGATCAGTGGCCACTCCTAATCCCTGGATTGTGTTGGGTGATTTTAATGTTGTTAGATATCCTGAGGAGAAGCTTAGCCCTAATCCTCCCTCCTTCTGAGATGTTAGACTTTAACTCTTGTGTGTCTAATCTGTCACTTGGATGATATTAGTAGTTAGGTGTGATATGACTTGGACTAACAAGCATGACCCCGACTCTAGGGTTTGGTCTAAACTTGATAGGGTGCTTGTCAATCCTTCCTGGATTTCTTCTTTCCCTGGTTCTCATGCTGTCTTCCATGAGGCAGGGGTTTCTGATCACTCTCCCGTTTTGGTCTCTATTACAGAAGATAGGAAAATTTTAAAGAAATTTAGTTTTCTAAATAGTTGGGTGGAGCATCCTGATTTTTTGTCCACTGTTCAGAAGGCTTGGATCTCTCCTACTTTGGCAGTCCATGTATTGCTTGTTTGCTAAGCTTAAGTCTCATTAAGCATGCCCTTACCAAACTGCATAGTAAGGATTATAGCAATATCTCCTTCAGAGTTCAGGAAGCAAAAGTTCAGCTCCTTAGTTGTCAGCAGAAGCTCCAACTTGATCCTTTCTCTGCTGTTTTGATTCATGAGGAAAAGAAATGGATGCAGGAATTTACCAAGTTTAAGAAAGCTGAATTAAATATCCTTCAGCAAAGAGCCAAGCTTAAAAATATTCAACTTTCTGACAGTAGCTCTAAATATTTTTTTGATAAGATTTCTGAAAGGCAGCATCACCAAGTTCTTGGTGCCATTTGTGATCGTATGGGGTTCTGCAGCAGGTCAAGACAATGTGGGACCGCATTCCAAAACTACTATCAGAATCTGTTAGGTGAGGCTAAATGTGTTGATAACTTCCCATCTTGTTCCCATTCCTAATGGGCCTAAAATTTCGAGGATGATTCTCTTGGATTAACTCAGGTTGTTTCTCCTCATGAAATAAAAAGTCTTGTTTTTAGTATGGATTCTAATAGCGAGTCCTGGTGTTGATGGATTTTAAATTTGGTTTCTTTAAGTCCGCTTGGAGTGTAGTTGGAGGAGATTTTTGTAAATTTGTTCAAAGTTTTTTCAAGACTGGCAAAATGTCTAAACAGGCAAACTCTACTATTCTCTCTCTTATTTCTAAAAAAGATGTCCCTCGTACTGTTATGGATTTTAGACCTATTTCTTGTTGCACAGTTTTTTATAAAGCTGTTAGCAAAGTTCTAGCTAATAGGCTCCAAAAAGTGATTCCTTCTATTGTTGGAGAAGAACAGGCTGCTTTTGTTAAAGGACGGAGTATTCATGAGAATATCCTTCTTTCTCAAGCTTTGGTGAAAGGGTATAATAAGAGAACTATTTCTCCTAGGTGTCTTATCAAAGTGGATATAAAGAAAGCCTTTGATTCTTTGCAATGGAGTTTTGTTGCTCATATGTTACAGGAGTTTGGGTTTCCCAAGCAGTTCATTAGCTGGATCCTTGGTTGTATCACAGGGACCTGGTTCTCTTTGAAAATTAATGGAGGTCTTTTTGGCTTTTTTCCTGGTAAGGGTGGCCTTAGGCAAGGGGATCCTCTTTCCCCTTACCTTTTTGTGGTGAGTATGGAGATCTTATCTAGATCTCTTAGAACTCTTTGTCTTCAACCTTTGGTATCTTACCATCCCAGTGTAGTCACTGGGTTTGACCCATCTTATTTTTTGATGATTTAATGGTGTTTGTTCGTGGGGATGTGCCATCTGTGTTGGCTGTTCAGCAAGCCTTAGCTTCCTTTGCCTCTATTTCTGGGCTCCATGCTAATGTGGACAAAACTCAAATCTATTTTGGTGGAGTTGTTCAGGAAGTTAGAGATGCTATTTTGATTTCTACTGGTTTTTCTGAAGGAAGTTTTCCTTTTCGTTATCCTGGGGTTGCCCCTTGGCACCTCTAGGTACTCTGTGAGTATGTATGACTCTTTGCTTCTTAAGATTCGAGACAAGTTGCAAGCATTGGTCGACAAAGTCTCTAACTTATCTTTGGAAAGGCTCAACTTTTGGATCTTTGTTATCTTTGGCATTGAGAATTATTGGTGTTCTAGTGTTCTTTTGCCCAAGAAAGTCTTACATCAGATCAATCACTTGAGTAGGAATTTTCTGGGGCATTAAGGAAGGGGACAGAAAAATGCGGTTTAAAAGTTGGCATACTATTTGTGCTCCTTGGCATAAAGGTGGTTTTAATATCAAGAATGTGCAAATTTGGAATATAGCTTTATTGATCAACTGGATTTGGAAGTTCTCTAATAGTTCCAATAGTCTTTGGGTTAAATGGCACAAGAAATATGTTGAAAATCGATACCATTTGGTCCCTCCCTTCTAAAGATCAGTTCTCTTCTAGCTTTAAAGGCATTTTGGCTGCAAGGAGTATTTTCCTCCTCAAAACGGTTCTCCCAAGCAAACTGAGGCCATGTTAAACTCTTGGGTTGCGGGTGGTAAGCTCATTATCCGCAAAATTTATGAGTTTTTGCTTGATGTTCCTCAGCAAGAGGACTGGTCAGATTTGATTCAGTGGCAGCATTTAACTCTTCATAATTTAGACTTACTTGATCTCATGCATTGGAGTTATGGTTCCCAACATGGATGGGCAGCAGCTTGGTTTCGAACTACTTTAGCTGCTGCTACTTATGGCATTTGGATTGAGAGAAACAGGCGTATCTTCTTGGATCATGAAAGCACAGTTCAAGCAGTGGTTAACAAGATTAAGTATACTGTTGCCGTCCGTTTGTATATGAGTCCTAGATTTTCTAATTTTGTTTCGCAACTTAGTGCTTAGTCTGTTTCTTGTTTTTGCTCACTTGTTAGAGCATGGCTATGCTTAAGTTTTGGCTTAGGCTATTCTCTAGTGTGATATCCTTGCAAAAATTACTTGTAATTTCTTTTCTTCATTGAAATGAAATGATAATCTTTTGCAAAAAAAAAAAATCGCTAAATAATACTAAAATCTAATTTTAGTCCAAGTTAATTATCCTAACACTCTTAGGACTCAAAAATTAGTCATTACTCAATTTTTGACAGTAATTGAACTTGATATAATTTTATACTCATTTTTTACCTTAAAATCATAACTCATTATGAAATAAATCCAAATTTAATTACAATAATTTCAAAATTTGAATTTTAATTTTTGAACATACTGTAATATATCCATAACACTCATAATGTCAAAAATCATGGTAAAAATTTTCGAATTTATTTCGAGAAAAATGTAGTTGCAATTTATCGGTTTTATCAAATAAAACATCTAAAGCATACAAAAATTAATCTAATCAATTTTACAACTTTATATCTGATAAGTGGGATATAAATGCAACCTAAAATAATTTTCTCATGCCATGTAATTTGATTTAGCTATTTATGCTAAAATAGTCACTATTTATGTCATTTTTACACTAAAAATTCATAAATCATGCTCAATGAATCAAGTTCATCAAAAATTTTACACACAGTGAGTAAAATGTGCATGTGACAACATATTAAAATTTCATGGCCTATTTCGAAGTTTAACTATTTTTAACCATTTTACCTCCTTTTAATCCATTTTTATCTCATAAAAATCATAAATCATGCAAATAAATCAAATTTATACGAAATTTTACATACAATAAGTAAAATATGCATGTGAGGTCATATAAAAATTTCAAGGTCATAAACTAAGTTTAACTATTTTTAGCATTTTAAATACCATTTTAGTCATAAAAATGTAATAAAATAACTAAAAATCATTAAAATGAGCAATAAAATACCATAAATCATAAATATGACCTAAATACATTTTAGGACCGGAATATACAACATACATCAATATTTCGTGGCTTGATATAATAAATCACAAATTTTTAGTTTTAATCAAGTTATTAATAACTCGAAAAAATTATAAATCGATTATGCATGCAACATCCTATGCTCTGATACCAATTGTTAGGTTTATATACCTATTGTTAGACTCTTATAATAGTGAACTAATTAACATATTAACTTAAGTTCATTAAGATCTAGTGCATGCATAACTAATTAAGAGATAAAAAGAAAATAAATGTTCCTTACATTTTTTGGTTCGATAATTTGGGCACAAATAAGGACACCTTCCTTATTTGTTCTTGAGCTCAAGTATTATGGATGATCCTCCTAAATCCCAAATATAGAGATCCTCCTCTTGTTGCACCCAAAACAAAACCCTTAAACTAATATATTAACTAACTAGATTAATATACTAGTACTCTTAAAATAATTCGAATAATATCTTTATTACTACACTAGTAATCTTATATATTGAAATTAGAATTTTAGATCAACAATTTTTAAGGTTTTTAAAACTAATTTTAGAGAGATATAAGTGAGAAGGTAGAAAAATGAATATGTTCAAGAATGAAAAATTATAGAGAACAATTCTCTATTAGAGAAGGGAGCAGGAGCCAGTTGAAAAGGGGGTGAAAGGCCAATGCATGGCCTTCACTCTTTTTTTACTTTTTCTCTTCTCAAAAACTAGGTGTGTAAGGCTATAGTATAGAGTGATTATCATGTTTGCCCTACAATATTAACAAACAAAAATAAACCCATTTCCTCTACAAAAACCGGTGCTCCTCTATAAAATGGACTTCCATTTTATTTTGTCAATTTGTCATTTGTCACACAATATGTCACATGTAGTATGTAATATGTTATTAATTAATTTAATGCATATTTATCAAATAAATATCATTATATACATTAATCAAATTACATATAACAAATTGTCTAGTAATTCACAATTACGTGGTATAAAATGGGACATGTTAATATAAATCACAACATTTTGTAAATATATTTAACTATTAATTCTTATCTTAATTGTTTCATAAACAATAATCAATTTTGGTAATGAAATCTTTTAATTACTAAAATAAATCTTATTTAATCAAATTACAATAAGATATAAATATTCTCACTAACAAAACAATTGTTCAATTTTAAGAAATTGATCAACTTGTATCGATATACAATTAATCAACTTATCTATTAGGAGAATTGTCCTATAGGTGTGACCTTAAGGGATCAACTGATCACCACCGTCAAACGACAGTAATATTAAACTCTAGGTAGCTAATCATTACCGATTAATGTTGATCAGTTGGTTATATAAATGAATCATCATGCATTCTTAATATAAGATTTAAACATGTGATCGCACTATTGTTGAGGACACATACTCCAACATGCTCGACTCGATGTATGAGAGAAAGTGCCCTTAAAAAAGTATTTAAAACAAATTGATTAGATTGATTGAGTGGAGTTCGTCAAATTGGTCGGTTTATGCAAATGTGAGTGGTACTCAGAATGATCTGGGCTTACGTGGTCGCGTAGAGCAAGGACGTAGGCGTCGAAAAGCAAGAGCACGGTCTTAGAATGCAAAGGGAGAAGAGAAGGGCAGACACTCGCATGAGAAATATGTGAGGCGGAGGCCTCTATTTATACTAATCACGTGAAGGGATTTAGGAAAAAGTAGGATTAGGAAAGAAATCCAGAAGAAATCAGGGAACTGGGAAAAAACCAGCCCAGGAAGAGGCGCAACAGGAACTGTGACCTTTCAAAGAGGCGCAGCTTCTGCTGCGTTTTCTCTTGGGTGGTTTCCTCCTCAGCAAGAAAGATTTCGGCGGTTTTTAATTGGAATTAGGGAAGATGTAAGCTTCCTTATTCCGCAAGGAAGATATTTCCGTGATAAAAGATAAAATTTAGGAATAATACTCCAGAAAAATCTAGAATATTTCGACTCGGTTTTAAGACGGTTTTAGAAAATGAAAGCGGTTTTTTACCCGGACTCCAAATGTACTCTAATTACTGTCAAAACGACCATATCGGCGCGTAGATGACAACCATGAGGTTGGCTCGACTGTTTGAGCTATCACGCATCGACGAACTAACGAAACGTAATAAATCGCTCCGCGTGATCAAACATGCGGCTTAATCATCACTGGTTGGTTGGCGGGTGGTAAAGAAACGAGGTGTCTAATGGCCAAAGCTCCTCTTCTATGCATCCTGGTTCCTCTATTGATTCTACTCCTCCTTCCTCTTACAGTTTAGTTTCTTCTTCCCCTTCTTCTCCCCTATTAAGGCATAGGATAAGGGGACATTTGCTAATAAGATTGGCTCCTCCCCTAAAGGTAAAGGATCTTCTGTTAACAGAATTTTTTGTTCCTTACTCCTGAAGTGTCCTATGTGGTTCAACTGGATTATTAGTTCCAAGTGCTGGAACCTCGTGAAGTTCCAGCTGAGGATGTGATTACTAATGTGGGTGTTAACTCTAAACTAGGTGGTACCTTGGTTCTAATTCAGGATGGAATGGATGTTTAGTTGGAGAATGTAGGCTCAGAGTGTGTCACACTAGGCCAGAGATCTCCTTCTGAGATATCTATCCCTCTTGATATAAGTTCTGAAATGCACTTAGAATGTTCAGGTGTTAGTCAGCAGATTGTTAGTGCAATGGGTGCTCCTCCTCCTATCTCTCAATAAATATTGCATCATGGAATGTTAGAGGGTTTAACTTTTCCATAAAACATAGTGAGGTTAAAGAATTTTTGTGGAATAATTAGATTGACATTTTTGCCATTCTGGAAACTAGGGTTAAAAGCAGACATGCTTCTAAAATCATTAGGAAAAATTTTAGAGATTGGATTGTGGTGGGTAATTATAGTGAGCACTACAATGGTAGAATTTGGGTCCTTCTAAATCCTAAAGCCATTGTTATTTCTTAAAAGACCTTGGCTGCACAATATATCAATTTCCAGCTAAATCATTTAGAGTCTAATTTGGATTTTCATTTGACTGTGGTTTATGGTAGTAATAATGCCACTGAGAGGGAACATTTATGGAATGGTTTGAGAAACTCTTCTACTTCTGATCCATGGTTGGTGGTAGGGGATTTTAATGTTGTTAGGGAGCCTGCTAAGAAACTTAGCTTCACTCCCCCTCTACTTCATGAGATGCTGGCTTTCAATTCTTGCCTCTCCTCTTGCTTGTTGGATGATCTTGCTTGTGTTGGATGTGACCTCACTTGGACAAATAAACAGGAGCCACTCTCTAGGGTCTAGTCTAAATTAGATAGGACTCTACAAAATCAAGGTGGATTGCTAAGATGCCTAATTCCTTTGCTCACTTCTTGGAACCTGGTATTTCAGACCATTCTCCGATTATTGTTCATGCTTTTGATGATAGAAAGATTAGAAAAAGATTTAGCGTCTTGAATTGCTGGATTGACCATCCAGACTATATTAGCATAGTTGTTGATGCTTGGACTACTGATAAAAAAAAGCACTCCAACTTTGTTTTTTTATGAAAAATTGAAATCGGTAAAGAAAGCTCTTACTGCTCTACGTAAAAAGGAATTTTCTAACCTCTCTGTTAAAGTTAAAGCTGCTAAGAACATTTTGACTGATTGTCAAGCCAGGCTTCAACATGATCCATTTAGTGCTGCTCTAATTTATGAGAAAAGGAAAAAAAAATAAAGGAGTATTCTCTCTTGAAATCTGCTGAACTGACTTTCTTACATTAGAGAGCTAAGCTAAAGCATATCCAATAAGCTGGCTACAGTTCTATGTATTATTTTTCAAAGCTCTCTGAAAGAAGACATCAACAAAAGCTTGGTGTCATTCAGAATGCTAATGGTGATAATTTTTTTTGGTTCTAATAAGATCAATGAGGCTTTCCAAGATTATTATAAGTGCCTACTTGGTCAAAGTAGACAGGTCAGACATCTTGATGATGAATTTCTTCTATCTAGTCAAACTATATCTTCTTTTGATAGTATAGCTTTGAAATCTGACCTTACTCTCAAAGAAATAAAGGATGTTGTTTTTAGCATGGATGCTAATAGTAGCCCAGGGATTGATGGGTTTTCTAGTGGGTTTTCTAAATCTTCCTAGGCAGTAATTGGTATGGACTTTAGTAAAGCTATTTACAATTTTTTCCAAACCAGTTATATGACCAAACAAGCAAACTCAACTGTTAATTCTCTCATTCCTAAGAAACCTATTCCTAGCTCTGTTGTGGATTTTAGACCCATTTCCCGTTTCACCATTTTTTCCAAAGTAATTTGCAAAATTTTAGCCAACAGACTTCAGAAACTGTTGCCATCTATTATTCGTGAAGAACAAGCAACCTTTATATCTGGTAGAAGTATTTTTGAGAATATAATGTTTTCTCAAGCTCTGGTTAAAGGTTATGGTAGAAAGAATATCTCTCCAAGATGTCTTATTAAGGTGGACATAAGAAAAGCTTTAGATTCTTTATAGTGGGCTTTTATTGCTAATTTTTTCAAGCTGTTTGGTTTTCCTCCGAAGTTTAGTGATTGGGTTCTGGGGTGCATAACCAATCCAGGATACTCTTTAAAAATTAATGGAGAAATTACTGGCTATTTCCAAGGGGCCAGTGGAATTAGACAAGGTGACCCCTTGTCACCTTATCTTTTTGTCATGGGGATGGAGGTTCTCTCAAGGTATTGGAGAAAAATTTGTCCACAAACCGTAAGTTTCTCATCACCCCAAGTGTCAAAGACTTAATCTCACCCACTTGGTGTTTGCTGATGATCTAATGATCTTCATTAGGGGTGATGTTCCTTCTGTTTCAGCTGTCTCTGAGGTGCTAGCTGACTTTGCTCAAGTGTCAGGTATAACAACTTGACCTGCCACCGTCGTAACACAACCCCAATAAGATGGGATGTGTACCTTTGAGCCTATTATTTGTCCTCACTTAAGCCCAAAAGCACAAGGCCTTGTTACTAAGTGGTGGGTGAATGCCCTTATAAACATATCACAATCCTCATATTTTTCCGATGTGGGACAACTCAATCTCATAACCTCACGGGGTGTTACAAACTCCCCCACTTAAATAACACAACGTCCTCGTTGTGCCCGAAAGCTTACCGCAGCCAAGCCCAGAATCCTCCCCTGTTAGGTGGGTGACTTGGGTACTCCTGACCACAGGCTTACCACACGGTCGCAGGGTTTCTCTGATACCATTTATAACAACCCGACCCACCACCGTCGTAACACAACCCCAATAAGATGGGATGTGTACCTTTGGGCCTGTTATTTGTCCTCACTAAAGCCCAAAAGCACAAGGCCATGTTACTAAGTGGTGGGTGGAAGCCCTTATAAACATATCACAATCCTCATATTTTTCCGATGTGGGACAACTCAAACTCATAACCTCAAGGAGTGTTACATCAGGGCTTCATGCTAATCCGAAAAAGACCAGTGTGTATTTTGGGGGAGTTAGTCTTGTAACTAAAGAGGCTATTCTTAGTGTTACTGGGTTTTTTGAAGGATGGTTTCCTTTCAGGTACCAAAGATTGCCATTGAATACTTCTAGGCTAACTACAACTATGTTTGTTCCTCCGATTATAAAGATTCAACAAGCAGTGACTCATCTGTCTACTTATCCTTTGTCTTATGCTAGGAACATTCAGCTTATTAAATCCATTGTTTTTGGGCTTGAAATTTTTTGGTGCACCAGTGTTCTTCTTCCTCAGCAGGTTTCTAAGCAAATTAACAAAATGTGGAAAGATTTCTTCTGGGGTATTCCCACAGGAGAAAGGAGAATGATATTCAAGAGTTGGAAGAAAATATCTTCACCTGTTGCAGCATGACGATTTAATGTTAAAGGGCTCTCTGCTTGGAATTATGCTCTGCTCAGCAAATGAGTATTCTTATTGTCTACTTCTAGCTTTGAAAAATTAGCTCAATGGACAGAAAAGTACATTCTTAAGCATTCTGATATTTGGCACACTGAAGTAAAGGAGCATTTCTCTTTTAGTTTGAAGAGCATTCTTTCTACTAGAGATAAATTCATAGTTATTGCTGGTAGTATTCAGAGTGCTCAATTCCTGCTACATAGCTGTTATTCTAGTTCTAAGTTTAGTGTTTCCAAAGCTTATGCTAGTTTCAGGGCTGCATCTGAAGCAGGCAACTGGACTAAAGCTCTTGAGTCACCCATCATTATGCCAAGCCATAAGCTAATCTGTTCCATGGCATCTCAGAATCAATTAGCCACAATTCATAACCTCAAACAACGAGGTATTCCTTATGCTAACAGGTGTGTCCTATGTGAAAATGAGGAAGAGAGTCAGGCTCATTTATTCTTCTAGTGTGTTATATCAAAGGAGATCTAGAATCACTTGCTTCATTGGATGGATTTACATAGAGATGGAATGTCACTTTTTGATGAACTAATTTGGAGCAGCAATCAAGGATACAGAAACTGGAGATAGGTCTGGTTTCTTGTAACTATTGCAGCAGCAGTGCATCAGATCTGGTCTGAACGTAATAGGAGAATTTTTCAGGAGCAACATAAGTAATGTGTAGATGTTATTAGGAAGGTGCAATTTCCGGTTGCTGTCAGGATGCTTATGTGTCAGGAACACCAAGATTTATGTGTAATTCAGACCAAGTTATGTTCTTCCTGGAAAAAGTAAGCTTCTCATTAATAATTAATTATCCATATCCCTTACAACATTTTATAGGGTAATCACCATAATCACCTTATTTCTTACTTATCATTTCCACCCATTGCTTAAAGTTCCTATTGTTGCTTACAAAATTAATGCTACTAAGCCTCATCCTCACTTCATTGTGCACTTGATCAGCTAGAATCTCAGGCCTAGCAAGCATCATATCCATTCTGCTCTTGTTCCTGCTCCACCAAATTCGTGTCATCAAACTTGCTAAGATCACTGCAATAACCTTCTTTCTGTCCCTGCTTCTATTCCTCCAGTTGATCCACCAGTCAATGCAATGCTGTCCAGGTAGCTTAACCGTGCACCACCTGGCTACCAGATCCCTGCATTTGATGCTATACACACACTTGAAGAATATGTGGGTTAATATCCGTATAATACCCTTTAAATTTAGGACTATAACGTAAATTTAACATGCGAATATCGTCATAAAACATAAATACAATAGAGAAACGATAAAGATAGAAATCAACCTCGGGTCCTTTGATGCAGCGTAAAGAAGAAGAAATCAAACGAGATT
The DNA here is from genome assembly GCF_048544455.1 of Silene latifolia. NCBI lineage: Eukaryota > Viridiplantae > Streptophyta > Magnoliopsida > Caryophyllales > Caryophyllaceae > Silene > Silene latifolia. Next base: position 127,031,293 of record NC_133538.1, read on the forward strand.
CCCTCCTAATTGTTGCACCCAAGACTTGTCCGAGATATGCCCTTGTGCTAGATGGTGTTCTCTGATTGCCTTGCAATATTGAGAGAACTTGTTGTGAGGTTTTCGAGATGTGAGATCTAGGTTTCAGAGAGAAACTGTCTCCAAAACCCTAGTTTTCTGTAAAATGAATTGTCTAGCTCACAAAAGGAGAGGAGCTCTCCTTTTGTGTGTTTCGGCCAAAACCGAGAGCCCTCATGGGGAAGTGGGCTTCCACTTCCTCTTACTTTTAGCTCGAGGTCCAGTTCGCCATATGCTAAAATGTATATGACGGGTTTGTATTATAAACTGTCATCGGTTATCGGTTATTAATACATCGACTAATAACACGGATTAGTTGAAGTATTAATACATGTCCGACAAAGACAATATTGTATAATTAATATTCAATATACATTAATTAAATATAAATCGCTTATATTTAATTTTACGAATTAACCGGTTAATTCGCCTTAGCCCATGATATTTAATCCGTATTAAATATAATATCTCAACATCACATTTTGACTAATTACTAGTCAAATAACTCGGACTAATTGGTTAGTCAGATTTGGCATCTACATGACTGTATTTTCATACGGTCACGTCTCTCGAACGTGTCCTATAGGTGTGACTTTTAGGGACCAGTTGATCACCGCCATCCGTATGACAATAACGTCAAACTTATCTAGCAAGCCAACCGTTATTGATAAACGTGGATCAACCGATAATAATACCAAAAGTATGCCCTTTGATCCTTTTAGAGGTTTATAAGTCCTTGCACTAAGCGTTAAGGACACCAACCCAACAAGCTCCCACTTGTCCGTACAAGTGTATGTGCAATGACGTTATCCGCACTAACCGGAGGACACAAGCTCCAACAAACTCCCACTTGTCCGAACAAGTGTATGTGCGATAACCGATTCTCATATTCATTTAAAAATTTCTCCCACTTAATTTAAAACAATTTGCGATCCGGATCCACAAAGGTCGTATTTTTACAATCGATCCGTATCAAGAGTGGTTTCCGACAGAGAGTAACTTAACCGATAAAACGAATCCGTATCCGAGCATGGCCATGCATTTCGATTCTGACTCCTCGAGTGGCCCCGAGAAATATCGAAAAGTACACGATAAAGGCTGAATATTTCCTTCAACTCGACTCCTTCCGATCTAAGCACAGCATGAAATGACCAAGAAAAAATCTACTTGGCCCCTCATTACGGATGACCGTGAGAAAGAAACCAAAGTCACCCAAAATCGCCGTAGTCTTAAGAGACAGTCGATAGTCAAAAGAATCGACTCTTAGGATCACCATGGAAGTCCTATCCACGACGGCAACGAATGTTATAAAACATTTAGGACTCCACGTCGATGTCACAAGTGTGTCCTACGAAATATCCGTATAAATCGCCTCTGTGATTGGTCGGTCAACCGGTTGACTTATGGCTCGTTGAACCCACCATCAACCAACGTCACAAAATAATTGCCGAGTTATCAGCTCATGTGGGCAATTAAGGATTGAAAAGATATAATGTTCGTTCAGTTCACTTTGTGGTGTTCAAAATTTGTCGTACAAATCCACATGACAAACAAAATATATATATAAAATATCAAAACGATGATGTCGTATAGAGTACAAGAGAGAATGAATCTGATCCATAAAAGAGTACTACAACTTAGGAACACGTTTAATTCCCATGGAATTAACATGCCCTTCATGCTTATCTTGTCGTAATGCTTTAGTGAGAGGATCTCCTATGTTATCATCTGTAGCAATCTTTTCTATCACTACTTCCTTTTGCTCCACGTAATCCCGGATTAGATGAGCTTTCCGTTGTACATGTCTAGACTTGTTGCTAGACTTTGGCTCCTTAGCTTGAAGATGGCACCACTATTGTCGCAATAGATGGTGATCGGGTCATTCGAACTAGGCACTACAGAGAGCCCATGTAAGAATTGACGCATCCATATCGCTTCCTTTGTAGCTTCAGACACGGCATAGTACTCGGACTCGGTCGTAGAATCATTGTAACAGTTTGTTTGAACTCTTCCAGTGATGCAGCGCCATTAAGAGTAAAAACGAATCCAGATCGAGATTTCGAGTCATCTCGATCCGTTTGGAAGCTAGCATCTGCGAACCGGTTGCGCATAGCTTTTGATCGCCTCCATAAGTCAATGCCCAATCTTTAGTCCTCCGTAGGTACTTAAGAATGTTCTTGATGACTAACCGATGTGATTCACCTGGATCTTTGTTGGAATCGACTTGTCATACTCAATGCATATGCCACGTCCGGACGTGTGCATATCATGGCATACATGATTGATCCTATAGCCAAGGCATAAGGAATCCGTGTCATGCGCTCTTTCTCTTCCGGTGTCTCTGGTGCCTGAGACTTGCTCAAATGCACCCCGGGAGCCATAGGAAGGAACCCCTTCTTGGAGTTAGTCATCTTTGAATCTCTAGGACTTTGTCTATGTAAGACTCGACCGAGAGATAACATCCGACATGATCTATCTCGATAGATACGGATGCCCATAATTCTTTGTGCCTCACCCAGATCTTTCATCCGGAAATGGTTCTTCAACCATACTTTCACCGAAGTTAAGAGAGGTATGTCATTCCCAATCAGAGTATGTCGTCAACATACAATATTAGGAAGACAATCTTGCTCCCACTCGACTTGATATATAGACATGGTTCCTCGACGGATCGAGTAAATCCATTTTCTTTTATCACTTGGTCGAAGCGATGATTCCAACTCCTTGATGCTTGCTTAAGTCCATAAATGGAACGCTTAAGTTTGCATACTTTCTTAGGATGTCCTGGATCGATGAAACCTTCGGGTTGTACCATGTACAACTCTTCCTCCAAAAAGCCGTTTAAGATGGCGGTTTTCACGTCCATTTGCCAAATTTCATAGTCATGAAAAGCGGCAATCGCTAAGATAATCCGAATGGAACGCAACATGACTACGGGTGCAAAAATCTCATCGTAGTGCAAACCTGGCACTTGGGTGAAACCTTTAGCAACTAGTCGTGCTTTGTAGATATCTTGTTGACCTTCCGCAGAATGCTTTATCTTGTAAAGCCATTTGCATTGAAGGGGACGAACCTTAGCAGGTAAGTCAACAAGATCCCACACTTTGTTCTCATACATGGAGTCCATCTCGGATTGCATGGCCTCAAGCCATAGCTTTGAGTCGAAACTAGTCATGGCACCTTTATAGGTTGCGGGTTCACTACTCGTTAAGAGTAGAATGTCATCTATGTCATGTTCCTCGACCATACCAATGTATCATCCTGGAGGAATAGAGACTCTTCCCGACCTCCTAGGTTCCTCGGGAATATTCACGCAGCGGGATTGAAGGAACAGGTTCCTCCAATGGTTGCTCGGTGTTTGGTTCTGGAATCTCCGACAGTTCGAAGGTTCTATCACTCTTTGCATTCTCGAGAAATTCCTTCTCTAAGAATGTCGCACTAGCCGCAACAAAAACACGTTGTTCGGTTGGCGAATAAAAGTAATGACCAAGTGTTCCTTTAGGATAACCTATAAAGTATGTCTTGACCGATCGCGGGCCGAGCTTATCCTCGTGTCTCCACTTGACATAAGCCTCGCAGCCCCAAACCCGTATAAAGGACAAGTTAGGGACCGTTCCCTTCCATAGTTCATATGGAGTCTTGTCAACAGCTTTAGACGGACTTCGGTTAAGTATTAGAGCAGCTGACATAAGAGCATAACCCCATAACGAGTCAGGTAAAACCGTGTGACTCATCATGGATCGAACCATATCAAGTAGTGTTCGATTTCTCCGTTCGGACACACCATTCAACCGAGGTGTTCCAGGTGGAGTTAAGCGTAGGGCAATCCACGATCCTTTAGGTGTCTTGATCAAACTCGTGAGAAAGATACTCGCCACCACGATCCGAACGCATTGTTTTAATCTTTCTACCCAATAGGTTCGACCTATTTCGGTATTCCTTGAATTTCTCAAAGGATTCACTTTTGTGCTTCATTAAGTAGACATAGCCATATCTACTTAAATCATCCGTGAAAGTGATGAAATACCTATAGCCTTCTCGTGCGGTGATTGACATAGGACCACATACATCCGTGTGTATGAGCCCTAATAGGTCACCAGCGCGCATTCCAACACCTTTGAAGGAAATCCGAGTCATCTTACCGATGAGACATGATTCACACGTGCCAAATGATTGAAAATCAAAGGCCGAGATAGCTCCATGTTTGATGAGCTGTTTTACGCGTTTCTCATTAATGTGTCCCATACGGCAGAGCCATAGATACGTTTGATCTTTGTCACCAACCTTTAACTTTTTATTCATTACGTGTAATATTTCCGTGGTCGGATCTAAAACATAAATTCCGTTCATGGAGACGCGCCTTGTCAGTAAATCATATCGTGTAATGAGAAAATGCAAGTATTATTTTCTATTACAAATGAAAAACCAAGTTATCAAGTGCGTAAACCGAAATAATGTTTTTCAAAGACTCGGGTACATAATAGCAATCATATAATGATAACTCAAATCCGCTTAGGAAGTCGGATCACATATGTTCCCCTCGAGACGGCAGCCACACTTGCTCCATTCCCGACACGCAGGTCAACCTCACCCTTTACGAGAGGCTTGAGATTTCGGAGGCCCTGCACATGATTACACAGATGAGAACCACAACCAATATCAAGTACCCAAGTTCCGTAACTTGCGTGGTTAATCTCAATCATATGAATAAAAGTAGAAGGAGAAGACATACCAACCGGTTTAACGCGACCTGCTTTTATGTCCTCATGATAAACAGGACATGTACGCCTCCAATGCCCGGTCTTGTGGCAATGATGGCATTCCATGTTTTCGGTCTTGCTCTTTGTCGCGCCCGATGAGTTACTTGCCTCACCAGGCCCACTCTTACCTGATCCCGACTTCTTAAACTTCGGTTTGCCGACTGCTAGGCCTGGCTGAACTTTGCCCTTACCCTTGCCCTTGTTTGACACAACGAGAACATCCTGTTTCATGCTCCCACCGAACTTCATGTCCTTCTCGGTCTGTACGAGGAGGAGTGCGATTCATGGGGAGTTTTCTTCAAATCATTCATATAGTAATTCGCTCTAAATTGCGAATAACCATCGTGGAGTGAGTGAAGTATGCGGTCAATAACAATGTTCTCGCTGATCTTACAATCAAAGGTCTCGACTTCTCGACATTCTCAATCATGCCGAGAATGTGTGGGCTAACCGGTTGGCCCTTCCGGAGTCTCGCATCAAAGAAGCGAGTGGTAAGCTCATAGGTCACGATTCTCGGTGCTTTTGAGAATTCCCTAGTGAGTGTAGTGAAAATCTTGTTTGCACTTTGAGCTATGAAGCGTTTCTGCAAATTGGATTCCATTGCAAAAATAAGTACGTTCTTCACCGCACCCGCTTCCATGGCGAAATCGTTATACTTGTCGATTTCGTTAATTTCAACCGTGGGGCCTGGGTTTGGTGGGATGGGCTCAATCAGATATTTGAGCTTCCCATCGCAATGGCGCATTCCGTAATGCCGCCTCCCGGTCGTGAAGTTTGATCCATCATTCTTGATCGAGTAGATCGATTCATCCGATCCATGAAGATCCGGCCGGACTCACGGTCCAATGTGATACTTGGCATTGGGTCGTCCTCACGGCCAGCCATTATGTTATTAGCAGTTTAAATGTTCGTGTTCTACATTGAAAAAGGAAGAAAAACAAAACGAAATAAGCAACTCATCGAGGTGATTTAAGTCTATTTTAAAATTCATTTTAAACATGTAGACTCTCGCACTTGCATAATTGATCTCCCTCAAGAAAGATACAAGTGATCCCAAGACTCGATTTACGTAAATTGATAAGCCAACTGTTTAGCTAATTCTTCAGGAAGAACTCTTGGTCGATAGATTTCCGTAAATCCTATCTATAGTCCACCATAGTCACAGGATCGTACGAGTGACCACAGTGTTGAGATAAAATAGGTCAATCGGTTCCAACTTACCCGACGTAGAAGGGGTCATATTATGCCTACCGACGAAGAAGGGACTCATTGGAGTTTGACCTATAAAGACCGTTCTCAATTTTGGTTTATACGAGGAAGATCCCATCAACAAAATTATAATTCATTTTAAGTGAACGAATAACTAGCGTCAGTCGTGAATGAATTTATTTGGATGATGGCTTTAAAACGTGTGACATGAGAATGTCAATGAAAACTAACTCGTGACCTCTATATGTGTCGGAGTTTTTCATGCAATAAATAGGTGGTTTGGTTTTTAGGCGGAATATGATGCATATAATCGTTGCGAAAAATAAATAAAGGAATGCAATACGTAAATAAAAATTTCCTAGTGTGGCCTATCCTAATAAAAAGAACAAAATACAACTTTGGAATCCACCGTTGGACCCAAGAAGCTTGTCTTGTTGTTCCATCTTGATCCATGTAGCGGGAGTGAGCATCCGGTCTCCGTCTTTGGTCTTCTCAAAAATTACAATTAAAATTACAAAATATAAACCAAATTACATTCTAATAAAAACTGTAATTACAAGTGAAAAATCCAAAACGGAGATACGAGATCTCAAAATACAACCAAGACCGTGTTCCATCATTACGGTAACACGTTCTACTAAGGCCACACTAAGTTACAATGCAAAATAAATAAATAAATACGTAATTAAAAGGCATTCAAGGCATTCATAATTAACGAAAATAAATGCATCAACTAAAAACAAATTCATTCGTGACATAATTCCGTAATTATGTTAAATTTATCCAAACCACCTTTTAATGATTAAAATTCATGTGATAAAACCGCTTCTATCAATTTAATTTTAATCAAATACAGTCCGTTACTTTAAATATGCTTTAAAATAACTTAATGGTACGTGGTGAACCGTTTCACAATCATAGCGAGTGTACAATATCCGTATAATGTACATATTGAAGCCAAAAGAAAATTTAAATCAAAAGAAACAAATTTTCAAAGCTGTTAAAACGGAAATCCTTCGATCCAGGGACATAAGTGCTCGATCGAGGGACAAAAGGGCTCGATCGACTGGATTGCAAGTCGATCGAGAGGGTTGCCAAACAGAAAGTGCTCGATCGACTAAACTGGTGGTCGATCGAGTACCTTTATCAAGAAATCGCTCGATCGAGTACGAGGACAACTCGATCGAGCAAAGAGGGTTTAGAAAGGGTCGATCGAGTACACGGGGGACTCGATCGAGCAAAAGGTTTTTGAAACGGGTCGATCGAGTACAACAGGGGACTCGATCGAGCAAAAACAAGACAGAAAAAAACACTCGATCGATTAAAAACTTGTTCGATCGAGTACAAAACTTTTCGAAAAACTCCAAACCCTCGTGAAACAAGTTTTATGATACTAAACCACAACAATTTTGATCAAAAACGCATAAAATCAATTTTAACAATTGACAAAAACATGACATATTGTTATAATCTCCGTATAAAACAACAATATGCAAAAATCAAAACGAAAACAAGATGAAATTACCGTGTAATACATGACACGGTTTCAAAAATTTTCGTGTATACTAGGCACGGTTTTGAGACAAAAGCAAAATCGTTTCAAGATCGTTTTATGAAAAACACATAGAAAAATTTACGTGGCCTCGCTCTGATACCACTTGTGGGTTAATATCCGTATAATACCCTTTAAATTTAGGACTATAACGTAAATTTAACATGCGAATATCGTCATAAAACATAAATACAATAGAGAAACGATAAAGATAGAAATCAACCTCGGGTCCTTTGATGCACGGCGTAAAGAACAGAAATCAAACGAGATTCCCTCCTAATTGTTGCACCCAAGACTTGTCCGAGATATGCCCTTGTGCTAGATGGTGTTCTCCGATTGCCTTGCAATATTGAGAGAACTTGTTGTGAGGTTTTCGAGATGTGAGATCTAGGTTTTAGAGAGAAACTGTCTCCAAAACCCTAGTTTTCTGTAAAATGAATTGTCTAGCTCACAAAAGGAGAGGAGCTCTCCTTTTGTGTGTTTCGGCCAAAACCGAGAGCCCTCATGGGGAAGTGGGCTTCCACTTCCTCTTACTTTTAGCTCGAGGTCCAGTTCGCCATATGCTAAAATGTATATGACGGGTTTGTATTATAAACTGTCATCGGTTATCGGTTATTAATACATCGACTAATAACACGGATTAGTTGAAGTATTAATACATGTCCGACAAAGACAATATTGTATAATTAATATTCAATATACATTAATTAAATATAAATCGCTTATATTTAATTTTACGAATTAACTGGTTAATTCGCCTTAGCCCATGATATTTAATCCGTATTAAATATAATATCTCAACATCACATTTTGACTAATTACTAGTCAAATAACTCGGACTAACTGGTTAGTCAAATTTGGCATCTACATGACTGTATTTTCATACGGTCACGTCTCTCGAACGTGTCCTATAGGTGTGACTTTTAGGGACCAGTTGATCACCGCCATCTGTATGACAATAACGTCAAACTTATCTAGCAAGCCAACCGTTATTGATAAACGTGGATCAACTGATAATAATACCAAAAGTATGCCCTTTGATCCTTTTAGAGGTTTATAAGTCCTTGCACTAACTGTTAAGGACACCAACCCCAACAGAATAAATGTTCATGATCCTCCCTTCCATCCCGCACAGGTAGCATAGGTTGTCCTGAGTTATCTGCATTCTATGAAGCCTATCCTATGTTAAACGTCTTTCCTGAGCAACAAGCCAGATAAAAAATTTATGCCTTGGCAGTATCCATTTTACCGTCACCATAGGATCCCAGGAAACCTTCTCCTCATCAAGTCTAAGTAATTGGTACCCCTACTTGACTGAGTAATCCCCAACCAGTCTCTGTGCACTATACAATAGCTGATGTAAAGCAGTCTTTACTTGACATATTTTACGCCAAGCCCAGCTGCTATTAATATTTGGTTCATAATTCCTCCATTCACATCCTTTAATATAGACTGAATGGACCCATTTCACCCACAAGTGACCTGCTTTCTATTCTATCCACCAAACATATTTACCTAAAGATGCAACATTCCATTCATATAACTTCTTTAACCTAAGCCCTCCCTATTTAATGGGTTGGCACACAGCATCGCAAGATAACAGTGCTGGTCCCTCTTTCTGCTCTGCACCATGCCACAAAAATCTTCTGCAAATGACCTCAATCCTGCCAATGGCAGTCTTAGGCAGAATAAAACTTCCTAGCCCAGTAGGAATGAAGTGTAATCAAGACAGTTTTGATAAGGTCTAGTCTGCCAGAGTATGAAAGCTTCCTAGCCCCTATGCTCCTGATCCTATCAACCACCTTTTCCACCAGACAGTGGCAGTCCAGAACAGACAATCTTTTTTAGGAGACATTTACTCCAAGGTACCTAAATGGCACTGTACCTTGTTTCATCCCAGTCTCATTCTCCACTTCTATAATCAGTTTCTCATCGATGCCATTACAATAGAAATTAGATTTTACTCTATTAAACACCAAACCAGAGGCCATAGAGAAAAAGTTAAAAGCATTTATCATCAGCTCAATACTTTTCCTATCCCCTTTACAAAACATAATGAGGTCATCAGCAAAGCATAAATGATTTAAACCAATGCTCTTAAAAAGTGGGTGATGTCTGAACTTTTTGTGATTCTGAATAATCCCCAAAATCCTGCTGAGATACTCTACACAAATGGTGAAAATTAAAGGAGACAGTGGGTCTTCTTGTCTCATACCTCTTTTTCCTTGAAATAAGCCAAAGCTCTCAGCATTCAATACTATGGAGTAAGGAGTAGCCACACAAAGCATAATAAGCTCAATGGTTTGATCAGAGAATCCTAGAGAATCTAGCATTTCATGAATAAACTCCCACTCGACTGAGTCATAAGCCTTTTGAAGGTCCAATTTCATCAACATTCTAGGAGAACAAGCTCTCCTCTTATACAATCTGATTAAATCATGACATATTAAGATGTTTCCCACAATGTCTCTCCCTTTTATGAAATCACTCTTTGAAGCACTAATGATCTCAGGCAGAATATCACTCAACCTATTACAGATCACGTTTGACAGGCACTTGTATATGGTGTTACAGCATGCAATTGGTCTGAATTACATTACATTCTCAGGAATTTCCACCTTTGGTACTAAAGTAATAACTGTGGTATTGCATTGCTTCAATACTTTCCCTTTAGTAAAGGCATCTCTAATAGCTCCACTGACCTCCTTCCCCACAATATGCCAGGCATCCTTGAAAAACTGACTGTTATACCCATCAGGGCCAGGGGCCTTGTTTCCAGATATGTCAAACATTGCCCTCTTAATTTCTCTGTCAGAAGGAGGAGCTGTAAACCTTGCTCTATGCTCATCAGTTAAACACATACCCATTCTTATAATTGTCTGTTTAACATGTGCCACATGTTTAGATTCTCCCAATAAATATTGATATAACTCTTCAAATGCATTCTTAATAGCATCATTTGATAAACAGTCCTGCTGTCTCATGTCCTTCACCTGATGCACTCTATTCTGACTCCTCCTCCTTTTAATCATAGAGTGGAAAAAAGAAGTGTTCTCATCTCCCTCTGCAATCCAAGCCATTTTAGCCTTTTGACTAAGAAACATGTTTCTGGCTTTTAACAATTCCACTAACACTGCAGCACAGACTTTCTCAGCATGACACAACCCACTATTTAAGGGATCATGAGCTAGTTTCAGTTGAAGCTCTTTAAGAGCTAACTTAGTAACATTGGATAGATTCTCAATATCACTAAATTGCTCCCTATTAAGTTTCTTAAGCTCCCCTTTTAACAACTTCAGTTTAGTGACCACTGTGAACATAGGGACCCCTGTACTTCAATTCGCCATCAATTACTCACAATATTATCAAAATCCATTGCGAGAACCCACATATTAAAGTATTTGAACGGCTTAGGTCTCAAATGATGCTGAACTTCAAAATTGGTTAGACAAGGGCAGTGGTTAAATAACCCCTCAGGGACAAAATTTACAACACTGTCACGGAACTCAATAATCCAATCATCATTAATGAGCACTCTGTCTATTCTGCTATACACTTTCTCCCCACTTTCATGCTTGTTATTCCATGTAAAGAAGGCACCAGTTGCCTTAAGATCAAACAAATGACAATCATGAGTGACCTTATTTAAAGGAATAATATGTACTCTGGTATCATTAGCCCCTCCCATATGTTCATTAATATCCATTACAGAGTTAAAGTCACCACAAGCCATCCAAGGACCTATGATAATCCTATGGTAGCTTCTTAGACAACTCCATAAATTCTCCCGCTCTGCTGCTTTGTTAAACCCATACACCAAAGTGTACCAAAAACCCTTCCTTCTAATTTTATCATATACTTTAGTATGTATGGCTTGAGCAGTCATATCCTTCACATTAACAATAAACATTGTTGGATCCTATAGTAACCAAATTCTACCTCCACTATGTAAACTAGAATTAGTGCATATGAACCAGTTATCACACAAGTCGTTCTTAACTTTATTCAATCTATGACTTAATTTTTGTTTCCACTAATCCAAACAAACCTACTTTATTCTGGTTAAGAAACCCATTTTATTTCATACTGTTTATTAATACTATTCAAGCCTCTCACATTCCAGAAACCACAGCTACCCATTATCAACTTGGATTCTGCTACATTCCCCTTTCTCAACTATCCTATTTCTAATCTTCTGAATAGAGTGGATCAATGCTTCCATGAAACTCAAGCCCCATGGTGTGAAAACTCTCCCCTCACTAGTTTCCTGCCTCATCATTTTAGTAAGGAGCCTTCTAGGCACAGAATGCTCTACCACAGATTTAGAAATGACCACAAGTGTAACAATCCCAATATCAACAGGAAAAGGGCATTTCTGAACAGGTCTCCGCACATGAGCCTTTTGTTGAATTGGACCTGCCATCTTCTGAGTTGGTATCTGTTTATCTTTCTGTTTCACAGGAGTAGCAACCTTAGGCTTCCATATCTTAGCCAAAGGTCAAGCATCCCCACTTCTACATTTTACAGCAGCATGTCCCATCCCTTTACATGTTGCACACCTAATAGGGAGCCAGTCATACATCACCTTGACTGTATGTTGCTTATCCTTCTCATCAATGAAGCCTAACTTAGGAGGGAATTCTTGGTCAACATTCACCTCAATCATAGTCCTTGCGTAGCCCAGAAAGTCCCGATGCGGAGTTGCTTCATCACTCTTAATATATGTCCCCACAGTGTTACTAATTTTCTTCAGACACTCAGTTCCCTAAAATTTAACATCTAAACCATACATTTTGATCCAGATAGGAACTCGCTTAACGTCATGATGTAGATACCCGTATCCGTCGATATTGGAATTTATAGAAAACCCGACAAACACCCGATGATGATAGGACACATGTATTTATTAGTTGTCATTGTCATTATTTGGGTTCGTTTTACGATGTAGAATGAGCGTTGTCGACGAAGTATTTTATTAATTTAAATGATATTTAAATTAAAGTTTTTAAGGTGAATTCATTTTACTTTATTTTGAATTTATTTTCTCAAGTTTATTTTATTGAAAATAAAATTAATATTTGATTTGAAAAATCACTTTATGAGTGTATTTGATTTGAAAAATCATTTATTTTAATATATTTTTTGATTTGAAAAATCATTTATTTTAGTGTGTTATTCGATTTGAAAAATCGATTTCGAAAGTTGAAAACTCGTTTTAATCACACGATTTGTGAGCTCACTTTATGCTTGATTTGGGCTCGATTTTCGACGCACTTTCGACCCAACTTCCTCTTCCATAACCCGCGTTCGATTCTTAGCCAAAGCCTACCCCAAACCCTTTGTTTAACCCACCCAAATCTCGTTCCAAACATCCCCCCCAACACAGCCCAATTCCTTCCTTTACCCGTGTTTGTATAGCCCATCGAAAGCCCTTCTAAACCAACTCAAACTTGGTCCAAACCCGCAACCCATGACCACCAACCCGTGCTCCACATTACCCACAACAACCCAGCACCTAGACCACCTTGAAACACTTCCATAAGTCCATCCAAAACAGGCCCCAAAACGAAACAGCCCACAACCCCCTGTTTTCGTTCAGCTCAAACCCGAGTCCAAAACCTTCTCCAAATACCACTTAAACCCGTACCCATTAACCCTAAACCATACCCTAGTATCCTAGCCATATTATCTTAGCTTAACCACCAAGAAAACCCCCCACACAAACCCTAAAAACCTCACGAATAGCTGATGGACAGCAACTATGCGAAACAGGCCCGACTGCTTGTTGCCCTACTTCTACCCTTCGAAACTCCTTATAAATACCCCCCTCCACCATACATTCATTCCTCTAAGTTATCCATACATACTACCTTCACTTACAAGCTTTAAACTTCAAAAACAAACCCTAATTTCCTCCCAAAAACCCTCGACAAAACCGACTTACAAACTGAGAATCAGTTTGTGTGTCCTCTTTGAAACCGTTTGTTCAACCATCAAACCTCCATTAAAATTCGAGTTTCTTATACCAAATTAACCACACAACATCCATCTACATATTAGACAAAGATTTATGAGCCAAATTGCCCTTGAGAGTACACGAATTCCCTCGAAAAACAGAGTGTTATACACTCTGTTTTCGCGGCTTTTCCTGTCTGTCCAGTTCTATTTGTGCTCGTTTTTCGTGCCCAATAACTCAAAAAGAGTAGGGATTATTTTAAGATATCTGTTCTCCTCTTTTTCTAGTTTTCAAAACATCTTTTAAATCGAATTTTCACCGTGAAACGAGAGAGAAATCGCAGTTTGAAAGTTGCTGTCCAGATTTGCAAAAAACGTGTTGTTTGCTTTGTTCCTTCGTCGACGACGGCCTCTCGAGATAAAATCTACGATCGATTACGACCCAAGACGGTGTCAACGATACATGTAGGTTGAGGGTGCATCAAATCCTCCTCTTCTCCCTTTTATTTCGTTATTTTATGTTTGTTTTTTTATAGTTCATTTTTGTTTGTTTATCGTTTTTGTTTATCGATTGTTATCATTAACTATGAAACTAGTTTAGTCCGAGTATGAGTTAAAGTACCACCATGAACACCCGCGTTGACTTGAGATGGGAAAGAAACCGCTACACCAGTCGGTCGTAACCCCCGTCTCATTTACATATCCTTGTGTTCAAGGTAGGGCATTACTAAAACGAATTCTAACTTCGCTCTTCGCTTTTGACCCCTCTTTTGTTTCGTGTAATTCGACCCACCCTAGGACCATTCACATGTTAGTATGACCTCTGATTGTTAACATATAACTCGTTTAGATGACATTAGATCAGTTTAATAACCTAATTAGACACGTTAGGGTACATCGACATAGCTTTAAAAATCAACTAACAATTCTGTAACTTAATTGAATGCATCTCTCTCTTTCACCTAATTTCTCGCTAGTATAAAAGTGCGTGATTAGCACCGTCTTATTAACACTCGATGAGTTAAATTAATTAGCAAACTTGACCTAATTTGACCCCTTTAGGCCGTGTAGAATACGCGTTTACAAGACATCTTTTCGATCGATCAACGTCGTTTCTAACTTGTTTTCTAGCCCGCTTTCGAACTTGTTTCGCAATCAATTGATCTACCTAATGAACCTAACCTAGGACCTAGGGTAGCCGTGTCTAGAGTGGCCGTGGCTTGGCCGTGTCCTTTGGTCTTTCTTGCTTCGTTTTTTATGAATCGTTTGTTCTTTATTGTTTTGTCGCTTGTAATTTATCGTTTGTTCATCGAGTTGTAATTTTCAAGTTAGATTTCTTTTATCGAGTCAAAACCTCTTCCAAAAACCTTAGTCTTGTTTGGTTAGATGGTTGTGCCCCAATGCATGTAAGAGCGTAGTAAATCGCATGTTGTTTAAAGCAACATGGCCCGATTTATGCTAATGCATGCTTTGGTGCGTAGCCCAATGTCTAATTCGATAAGATTAAGTGAAAGCACGCATTATGAGGAGTGACCCAAGGCCGTGAGTCATGTAAGCCGTGGTCCACCCCTTTGTGCACGTTTTCCTAGGCCGAATGGCCGTGTAATGTGTTATGTACGGTTTTTGTGTATAGCGTTGTATTTTAGATCGAGTTGTATCTTTAATTTATCGTTGTGTCGGCATGAAATGCCTGGGTTGTAATAGGATAGATCCCAACGGCTCCCCCATTCCCCCTAAGCCTTGTTTGCTTTGTTTTGTATGTTGTTAGATCAATCAACCCACATGCTAAATTACAACTTTGACAAAGTTAGTTTAGTTGCATCTAAATCGACATAGAAATTTCACATGTTAGGGTTTTGAAAACGATGTTTGCATATCATATATCGTAGTAGCTATGACCTTGTTTGAAATCCGATACTTGACTTAGTAGAGGCCGTTATTGACGGGCGGGGTTAGGTGTCCTTATGGGCTTCCTAACACGTACCCTCACCCCTTACTCAAGATCTATGGTTTGTGGATCCGTCTAAATACCATTGGATTACGAGAGTCATTTTAATCGAGTGATATAGGGTACAAGTCTTTATCTTTAATCACTCGTAGTCGATTGGCTTTATGCTTTTCGATGAAAGGTGTAAAGTTGACTTGAACGGTTCCAAGTTCCCATAAAACTTGGTGGCGACTCTAATTTATCTTAATTCGATTCGAAAGAACTTCGAGTCGATTATGCCTAGTGTGGATCCCGCGGACGCAGTTCCCGAGGGCCTTGTCCACAGTTTGGCGACTCTGCTGGGGACAAGAGGACTAGTTACACTTTGTTTCTAGGGTCTTTTCCTCCGAGGTGAAACTTGAAAAGAAAGTATTGGAAAGTAAAACATTACTCATAGTGCTACGATTCATGCATAAACCCTTAAGGACTTTCCCGGGCCGTCCCAGCGTTTCTTTGTGATGCGTGGGGGGCGACGTCCCACTATGCCAGGAACTCGCACATTGCTTGCTTCCACTCCGCCTCGTCGTGGTTCTTGATGGTGGGGATGCTCTTCTAGGTACTCTACCTAAAGGCCCTTGCTCTATAAGACCCAAAAAAGATGGAGGGCATAGACCTTATTGTAGAAGACTTGCCGAGACTTAGAGATGTCTAGGAGCATACATCCTTCTAACATGAGAATGACAATGTGCGAAATGAATTTCCCGAGTCTTTTCAAATTTTCCGTATCGATTTCAAAACCGAACTTCTGAACAACTTACTTTCAAAATAGCATGGTTTTAAAAACGCGGAACGCTGCCCATGTAGGACTAGATTTTTCGGCCCAAAATAAGCTTTTATAGCCGGCATGCTGCCCATTTCAAATCTCATTTTCAAATCGATCATTCGTTTTTTTTTTTCAAATTCAATCCAAAATATTTCTCGAACCTTAATCAAGCATGAAATGCGTCGAGTCGTGTCCGGGTCCTGGCCGTGTTTGGCTAGGCGTGTTTCGTTCTAAGTATCTAGAACACGACCCTGTTGGGTCACCCAAGCTCACCTCTTGGGATTCAAGTCATGTGGGTCGACCAATTGGTCTAGGATAGTCCACAGAAACGTCCAAGCTAGGCCATTTAGGGCGTTTCACTTAAACATATGGGCTATGTTAGTCCAATCACGGGTTTAGTCACACCGAGTCCAGTTTAGAATTGAGCTATGACAGCTTGAGTCATGTCGTCTTGTCGAGTCCAAAATGAATCGAGGTCTAAATCCAACCGTGAGTCGAACCTTTGGTTAGTCAGTCTCAAGTCGAGTCTTTGCTTGAGTCAAGTTGGTGTCGTGTCCTTAAGTGTGCAGGGGCTCTTACATTCGAATATTGACTCAGTTCGGGGTTTTCTTGTAGAAAGGCCGCCAAAAACCCGACGTCAAGCAATGGAAGATGTTGTTAACAAACTCACCGAGGCCGTGAACCTCATGATGACCCGAATGGATGCAATCGAATCTAAGTTGGGTGAAGATTCCCCTCCATCTACCCCACCTCCGATCGATCCGGAGAAACGGTTCAAGTTCATTCAAGACCGTCTCAAGCTCTCCTGGGGAAGAACATCCACTATGAAAATGCTAGGGCCTATGCCCCGATTCAGATAAGTTGCCCACGAACATGGTACTCACCGACATCCCAAAGTTCAAGGGCACCGAAGATCCAGTCCACCATGTTAAGGCCTATAAAGGGTACTTAGCATCAAGGGAGTACTTGACATGCTCTCCGAAATTTTTGCCCAATCTCTCGGATGAACACCGAAGGCGTGGTTCTATAATCTTGACCTTAAGAACTTCCCCACTTTCGAAGATATTACGGTGGAGTTTCAGTAAGCACTATGCCGACAATGTCGAGATTCAAACCAACATAAGGACTTTGGAGGTAATGACACAGAAGGAAAAAGAGGGATTTACGGAATTCCTCGCAAGATGGCTTATTTGAAAGTGTGAAATTAGCCAAGAAGCTTTGTGAAGTTGAAATGGTAGATAAGTTCGTAAAGAATCTACGACTGTTTACATGCAATGCTCGAAATAGCAGAATTTTGGCTCTTTCAAAGAATTGATAAGAATCGGGATAAAGGTAGAAGATGATGTCATAAAGGCTGAGGCTGAAAAGCCGAAAGGGTACCAAGGGGCCTCATCGTCTAGGACCAAAGCCCCAGCAACGACCCATTTAGATGAAGGCATCAATCTCTTAGAAGGGCAATCGAAAAAGCCGCAGCGCCAAACACCTAGGGCATTCACCGATATCGGATGCACTTATACATACGCTCTCCAAAGGCTCATAGCCCAAGGAAAGTCAAGCCTATTGGTCCAACTCCGGACCCTCCCGCCGATTAACAAGGTAAATGGTATAAACCAAATGCCCTCGTGCCTTTCATCAAGGGAAAGGCCATGATACTTGAAAGGTGCTATCGATGAAGCACGAAATTCAAGACATGATTGAGAATGGAACACTCCCGATCCCAACTGTTAAACCCAATAATATCACCAATCCATTTGGCGATCATGCCAACTTTGTTTCTGTCGAAGACAATGTCGATTATTCCAATCTTATCCGCCCATGTCACTTGAAAGGGGTGTTTATCGGGAAGATATTTGTGGATTGCTTTGAATTCTTGCCAAACCCGAAGAATGAAATTCAAATCGGGAGTCTTGCTCTAGAATGTACTCCTCTCGTTAACGAAGTTAATAAAGGACAATTCGATTCACCAACCTTCATCACTGGCGTAGATCCTCAGAGGACTACCTCAGGATGGAGGCAGACCATCAAAGGGATCAAGGACTAGAACCGAGCATCTAAGCTGACAGCTGAACAAGAGAAAGCTCAAAACTAGATTTGAAAATTATGAGTCGGGATCTGTTTTCTTATCTTAGTCAAGTCGAGTCTAGGACTTTCTTTTCTTGAAGTTGAGTCGTTTGTTCCGCGATGACCTAGGGTGTGTCCTAGGAATCATTCCTTTGAGTCTGTTAAGTAATTGCCTTTCCAATAAAAAGTTGCAGTTTCGTTTCCAAATGTGTCTTGTTTCCCATCCTCAATCATTCCGAAATATGATAAAATGCACAACACACTCAAAGGCATCCCTGGGGTAGAAATATGTCCCGTTTCAAAACGTAAGGTACAATAGGATTCCGTGTTCGATTCCTTTACCTATTCCATGTCTGGTGGTAGAAAACCTCCATCTGAACCAATGTTTGTGACAAGCTTTTAGATGATTTTATGACAAACCCGGACTAGCTCCTTGTTTCCCCTATCGATGATGGAAGGCAAGCCTTCTCCCCAACAAAATCATCCCATCTCGAAGAGAGAAGATATCAACCCGTTCTAACAAGGAATTGTTAGTTCTTACCCAAATTAGTTGGCGAAGCCCAGTTTTCAAGGTGTATCCATTTATGACTAAGAGAATGAATAGAAGATCATTTTCAAAGAGAGAAAAAGAAAAGAGAAAAAAAGGACGAAAAAAAAAGCAAAAGAAAAAAATGAAAAATGAAAAAAGAAAAGAGAAATGAGACGAAAAAAGAAAGAAGAAAAAGAAAAGTGATGAAAGAAAAAGAAAAAAAGAAAAAAAAAGATGCTGAAGTTATTGCAAAAGGTTTTTGGTTGAATGTCGAAGTTACGGAAGCCAGAAGTCGAGTCAAGTACCCATAGTTGAAGTTCAATGGGCGAAGCCCAAAAGCTTAAGTAGTAACCTCTTTACCCTCTAAGTCCTTCCTGAGACAGTTACAAAGGGATAGTCGGAAATTTTGAGAATTATTCCGCTTGTGTTGTTACACCCATCCTTTAGGGTCCAGACATGGAAATTTGAACCCACATCATTTTTCAACCCATTTGCACTCGTGGTTCATCAAACCCGAGACACCCATTCCAACCACATCAGCAGCCATAGCCCTTGGCCTTAGCACCACAAAACAAACCTTCAGAATGATGGTTAACCATTCCAACTTGTTATTACCAAGCTCCACATCCCAAAAGATCCAAGCCTTTTACACCTAACCCCAAACACGAGATTTAACGGTACTTTACAGGCTAGAATGGGATATGACATGATACCTTAGGTGAAACCTTCGAGTGTGCACACACAATCAAAATGCCATGTTTATGCACCATGATCGAACTACGTCGGATTTGATTTCGCTCCACGCGAATACGTAGGCAGTCCTTCTGAACAAGGGATTCAATCCACCCATCATCCAAGTTGTCATCTTGTCGGTTTCTTACGGGTCTTAACCAAGTCCAAATGAAGCCACCTTTGTTTGAGTTGGTCTTAGTACTCGATGTAAGTTAGGATAAGGATATAGGTTCGGATGAATAGTATCAAGTCTCGGAATGAGCTTTATCTAACGGTGTAGGCAAAGATGCTCAGTCAAATAGATGTGGGTTTTTGTTGGGAACATAAAATATGAAAAACCCGCTGAAAAGAAAGAAGGCGTGGAAGAAAAATAGTAAAAGCCCGCTGAAAAGAAAGAAGGCGGTGGCAAGAAATGATGAATACTCGCTGAAAAGAAAGGACGCGAAGAGAAGAGTGGCAGAATGTTCCCAACAAGAGTGATGTGTGATGTCCAACTGTTCTCATAAAATCGATCGTGTTTAGTGTCTAGGCGAAGCTAACGTTGTTGCTCCGTGAGTTTAATCCACCTTGTCAATGCCAAGTGATCTTGATTCCCATGTGCCCTTGGGAGCACGCCCATGCCATACGATATCCCTGTCTCAAGTCCGATGGCCTTGTGATTCCCATTTGCCATCTTTTGGCGCCAGAACGGCCAATTTACATTTCTACCCGCAACAAGTCAATAATTGAATTAAAACCCGGGCACACTTACGGTTTTATTTTCCTTTTTGTTTTACGGTAGCGGGCTACGCCCACGTTTGTTTACGGGTCATACAGAGTGTCTGAGTCGTATTTCCTGCTCACCCGTCAAGGTTCGATTTCAAAATGCCAAAGATTTGAATTCAAATTTCAAAAACTTTTTGCGAATTATGGGATAGATGATCCAAGTAGTGGTACATTTCAAGTCAAGGTTCAAATCTCAAAGTTCAAAATCAAATTTTGGGTCGACGACCCAACATCCAAGTGATTCATTTCAAATTCAAAATTTGGGTCGATAGCCCAATTATTCAAAATTTTCAACATGTTCAAATTTCGGGTCGATGATTGATCTTTCAAACTCAAATTTCGGGTCGATGACCCAACATTCCAAGTGATGTCAAATTCAAAATTCGGGTCGATGACCTAATTATTCAAAATTTTCAAATTCAATTTTCGGGTCGATGACCCAATCTTTCAAATGATCTAATTTTAGGATCGATGATCCAAATGTGCTTATGTGATGATTATTCCTGGTACATTTTCTATGTTTCAAATATAGCAGGATATGCTTCAACTGGGGGCTCTAAAGTCTTCGACTTTAGAGCCATCACAAATCAGGAGCTCTGAAGCCGGTTGGCTTGAGAGACCATTATCGAGATGTAAAGGATGATATCCACCAAGAATTCAATTCAATACAAGAGTATGAAATGGAAGAATTCCGTAGCTGAAAGCAAATGATGAAAGCGGCGGCAACCTCCTTGGAAAGTCCCGTCCCATTCGGACAAGCGCCCGTGAGATGATAAATTTTGGGCAAATGTCGTGAGATGATGAATTTTGGACATACGCCACAGATGATAAACCTTGGGCATGTGTCAGCAGTTGCCGAACTACGACGCGGGTTTGATTCCGTCAGAAACGGATACGTAGGCGCCTAAGGATAAGGCTCAATCCACCATATATGCAATTTATGAGTCGACGACCAATGATGACAATTTGACGGAACAGAAGCAAGAGTTAATCCCCGACGAAGTTTCAGGTATGATCTCTTCTTATGGCTGGCGAGCTTATATACGCAAGTCTAATGGACTATAAACGACCCGCGGAATCCTCAGGTCGAAAGGGACCTGGGGTATACTTTGACTTTCGCCTTGTCCAAGCCTCAGTCAAAGTGGGGGCTCTGTAGATACCCGTATCCGTCGATATTGGAATTTATAGAGAACCCGACAAACACCCGATGATGATAGGACACATGTATTTATTAGTTGTCATTGTCATTATTTGGGTTCGTTTTACGATGTAGAATGAGCGTTGTCGACGAAGTATTTTATTAATTTAAATGATATTTAAATTAAAGTTTTTAAGGTGAATTCATTTTACTTTATTTTGAATTTATTTTCTCAAGTTTATTTTATTGAAAATAAAATTAATATTTGATTTGAAAAATCACTTTATGAGTGTATTTGATTTGAAAAATCATTTATTTTAATATATTTTTTGATTTGAAAAATCATTTATTTTAGTGTGTTATTTGATTTGAAAAATCGATTTCGAAAGTTGAAAACTCGTTTTAATCACACGATTTGTGAGCTCGTTTTATGCTTGATTTGGGCTCGATTTTCGACGCACTTTCGACCCAACTTCCTCTCCCATAACCCGCGTTCGATTCTTAGCCAAATACTACCCCAAACCCTTTGTTTAACCCACCCAAATCTCGTTCCAAACATCCCCCCCAACACAGCCCAATTCCTTCCTTTACCCGTGTTTGTATAGCCCATCGAAAGCCCTTCTAAAACGACTCAAACTTGGTCCAAACCCGCAACCCATCACCACCAACCCGTGCTCCACATTACCCATAACAACCCAGCACCTAGACCACCTTGAAACACTTCCACAAGTCCATCCAAAACAGGCCCCAAAACGAAACAGCCCACGACCCCCTTGTTTTCGTTCAGCTCAAACCCGAGTCCAAAACCTGCTCCAAATACCACTTAAACCCGTACCCATTAACCCTAAACCATACCCTAGTATCCTAACCATATTATCTTAGCTTAACCACCAAGAAAACCCCCCACACGAACCCTAAAAACCTCACGAATAGCTGATGGACAGCAGCTATGCGAAACAGGCCCGACTGCTTGTTGCCCTACTTCTACCTTTCGAAACTCCTTATAAATACCCCCCTCCACCATACATTCATTACTCTAAGTTCTCCATACATACTACCTTCACTTACAAGCTTTAAACTCCAGAAACAAACCCTAATTGCCTCCCAAATATCCTCGACAAAACCGACTTACAAACTGAGAATCAGTTTGTGTGTCCTCTTTGAAACCGTTTGTTCAACCATCAAACCTCCATTAAAATTCGAGTTTCTTGTTCCAAATTAACCACACAACATCCATCTACATATTAGACAAAGATTTACGAGCCAAATTGCCCTTCATAGTACACGAATTCCCTCGAAAAACAGAGTGTTATACACTCTATTTTCGCGGCTTTTCCTGTCTGTCCAGTTCTGTTTGTGCTCGTTTTTCGTGCCCAATAACTCAAAACGAGTAGGGATTGTTTTAATATCTCTGTTCTCCTCTCTTTCTAGTTTTCAAAAAATCTTTTAAATTGAATTTTCACCGTGAAACGAGAGAGAAATCGCAGTTTGAAAGCTGCTGTC
Source organism: Silene latifolia (assembly GCF_048544455.1). Classification (NCBI taxonomy): domain Eukaryota; kingdom Viridiplantae; phylum Streptophyta; class Magnoliopsida; order Caryophyllales; family Caryophyllaceae; genus Silene; species Silene latifolia. The sequence goes on from NC_133538.1 coordinate 127,054,304, forward strand.
CAGATTTGCAAAAAACGTGTTGTTTGCTTTGTTCCTTCGTCGACGACGGCCTCTCGAGATAAAATCTACGATCGATTACAACCCAAGACGGTGTCAACGATACATGTAGGTTGAGGGTGCATCAAATCCTCCTCTTCTCCCTTTTATTTCGTTATTTTATGTTTGTTTTTTTATAGTTCGTTTTTGTTTGTTTATCGTTTTTGTTTATCGATTGTTATCATTAACTATGAAACTAGTTTAGTCCGAGTATGCGTTAAAGTACCACCATGAACACCCGCGTTGACTTGAGATGGGAAAGAAACCGCTACACCAGTCGATCGTAACCCCCGTCTTATTTACATATCCTCGTGTTCAAGGTAGGGCATTAATAAAACGAATTCTAACTTCGCTCTTCGCTTTTGACCCCTCTTTTGTTTCGTGTAATTCGACCCACCCTAGGACCATTCACATGTTAGTATGACCTCTGATTGTTAACATATAGCTCGTTTAGATGACATTAGATCAGTTTAATAACCTAATTAGACACGTTAGGGTACATCGACATAGCTTTAAAAATCAACTAACAATTCTGTAACTTAATTGAATGCATCTCTCTCTTTCACCTAATTTCTCGCTAGTATAAGAGTGCGTGATTAGCACCGTCTTATTAACACTCGATGAGTTAAATTAATTAGCAAACTTGACCTAATTTGACCCCTTTAGGCCGTGTAGAATACGCGTTTACAAGACATCTTTTCGATCGATCAACGTCGTTTCTAACTTGTTTTCTAGCCCGCTTTCGAACTTGTTTCGCAATCAATTGATCTAACTAATGAACCTAACCTAGGACCTAGGGTAGCCGTGTCTAGAGTGGCCGTGGCTTGGCCGTGTCCTTTGGTCTTTCTTGCTTCGTTTTTTATGAATCGTTTGTTCTTTATTGTTTTGTCGCTTGTAATTTATCGTTTGTTCATCGAGTTGTAATTTTCAAGTTAGCTTTCTTTTATCGAGTCAAAACCTCTTCCAAAAACCTTAGTCTTGTTTGGTTAGATGGTTGTGCCCCAATGCATGTAAGAGCGTAGTAAATCGCATGTTGTTTAAAGCAACATGGCCCGATTTATGCTAATGCATGCTTTGGTGCGTAGCCCAAAGTCTAATTCGATAAGATTAAGTGAAAGCACGCATTACGAGGAGTGACCCAAGGCCGTGAGTCATGTAAGCCGTGGGCCACCCCTTTGTGCACGTTTTCCTAGGCCGAATGGCCGTGTAATGTGTCATGTACGGTTTTTGTGTATAGCGTTGTATTTTAGATCGAGTTGTATCTTTAATTTATCGTTGTGTCGGCATGAAATGGCTGGGTTGTAATAGGATAGATCCCAATGGCTCCCCCATTCCCCCTAAGCCTTGTTTGCTTTGTTTTGTATGTTGTTAGATCAATCAACCCAAATGCTAAATTACAACTTTGACAAAGTTAGTTTAGTTGCATCTAAATCGACATAGAAATTTCACATGTTAGGGTTTTGAAAACGATGTTTGCATATCATATATCGTAGTAGCTATGACCTTGTTTGAAATCCGATACTTGACTTAGTAGAGGCCGTTATTGACGGGCGGGGTTAGGTGTCCTTATGGGCTTCCTAACACGTACCCTCACCCCTTACTCAAGATCTATGGTTTGTGGATCCGTCTAAATACCATTGGATTACGAGAGTCATTTTAATCGAGTGATATAGAGTACAAGTCTTTATCTTTAATCACTCGTAGTCGATTGGCTTTATGCTTTTCGATGAAAGGTGTAAAGTTGACTTGAACGGTTCCAAGTTCCCATAAAACTTGGTGACGACTCTAATTTGTCTTAATTCGATTCGAAAGAACCTCGAGTCGATTATGCCTTGTGTGGATCCCGCGGATGCAGTTCCCGAGGGCCTTGTCCACACATGATTCACTAGATTCATATCAGGTTCTCATGCTTTCTCAATAACCGGTTTATTGTCAAAAATCAGTTGACCATTATTCAATACAATTTGCTGCTTCTCCTTTGTTTTAAATCTTACCAAAAATATTCCATTAGGCATGAACGCTATCTTATCCACCCCATACCCCTGCCAAATCCGTTTTACATACCGCTAAGCACAGAGCTAGGTGGATTAGCGCCTAGAATGTAACAAACAACAGAAGTAGACCAGATGTTGATCTCACCAGCAACATCCTCACTAGTTAGTCGGAGCAATGGTTGAATTGGTATCGTCTTCACCACCTCTTGTTGAGTTACCGATTCATCAACTGGTTCATGCTCAATCTCCTCAACAATCGATTCGAGGTCAGATTCGAAGTCATCAGATGAAAATCGAAGGTGTCGTGGGGTTTTCCCCTTATTAAATCGAACGTCTACTACATTTTTTTGGGTTTTTTGTGATGAATTTGAAGGATTTTTAGTGTTCTTCTTATTTCGAGCCATGTTGCTTCAGAGACAAGCCAAAACATCAGAATTAGGGAGAATTTTCTCTCTCTAAGTTCTCTCTTATCCTTGCAAGCAGACAAATGCCAAGTTATGTTCTTAATTGTATTATTTTGATTGTCATGTAAGGGTTGTTTGATAGTTGGGCTTGATCCTTAAAGACTGCCTTATAGTGGTTAGTCTTGCAAAAACATTGTAATTTCTTTTTACCTTGAAATGAAATGATAATCCTTTTTCAAAAAAAAAAAAAAAAACTAAAAAAATTCTTTAATATACTTGAATTAATATAGAATTATTTTTAAGCTCAATCTACAATCTAAGATTGCTGAAATCTCAATCCATGTTATTCCATATCGTCGATGAAGGAGGTGTTAATTAACTTGGTTTTCAATCTTGTATTTGTAATTCCTTTTTTGTGTTATTGTGTATATGAACTTTTTGTAAACATGAAATTTTTTTTTTTAATATAAACATAGGTGGTTTTCATAACCCAGATTCAAAATAAATCTTATCAGCATTAAAATCGTCCTCGTGGCTCCTTTTTTTAAAAAAAAATAAGGACAGAATAACCCTTTTGTTTATATATATATATATTTATTTCAGTACAAATATGATGCTTTTTTAAGGACGCACTTAAATCCACTACCCCGCTGGATTTATTTTCGTTTGAAAAAACTACCCTTGAACGAAAAATGCGACTACAACATTTGTACATTACCCCACTTTTTATTAGATTTAATATCTCTGCCATGCAAAGTAACTCAATAATACTCCCTCCGTTTCTTTTTATATGTCATTTACACTTTTCGAGACACTCCCTTCTCTCTTCAATATCTCTCAAAATATAAGAGTAAACACAGTGAAATGTATATTCATTTGAAATATTTTTTCATAAGGAATTTTATGGTATAATTTTTATAATTTTTAGAATAATATAGTTTTGTAAAAATTAAAGTCAAAGGCTCAACTCGAAAACCAAAATCGTCATATAATATAAAACGGAGGGAGTATTTTATTTTTAACCGAGCTTGTTAAAAATGTATTGTCAACTTAAAAAGTAACTAATGTTTTGAAAAATAAGTTCAATTGACTTTGAGAATTGACTTCAATTAGTCGTTTGTACGATTATATCATACTCCGTATATTGTTATACTCTCATCATTCCATGTTTTATTTTCTTAATTACTTCGTAGTTTTTTTAGCTTATAAACCATTTGTGATAATTTGAATTGTTGGCCCGACATCATTTGAGAATATAAAGAGTTGCACATTTTAATCAAAAAAATGTACTTTCATGTTGCACATTTTAATCTACAAATTTACACGAAAAAATTGTTGGGACTTGGGCCAATTGGCCTTTTCAACAGCAAAACAAATTCATTTCACAAAAAAAAAGTGAATGTAAATTGTATAAACAATGTGAAATTGGAGTTTGCTTCCTTATCTTCATCGTGCAAATCACCGGCAAATCTGCAAGTCACTCCACTTTACCCCTTCCGTACCAAATCTTTGTAAGTTGAAAATTGCAGTAACAATGAAAAGGAAAAGAGATAACCGAATTTGTAGTGACGTGGTAAGAGAGCCACTGCCTTGAAAACTATATTTCCGGTACGACCGTGGTGGCGATCAGCAGATGACCGGTAGTTCCCCAAGGATTTACACTACTGCACTCAGGCACGCCCACTCGAGACTGAGAGCATTGGAACGACAGAATTTGCTTTACCCAGAAATTATAGAGAAAATGAGAAGAGAAGAAGAGAGCGTGTTGTTGTGTGTATCCTGAAATGAAGGTCTCCTTTATATAGAAGAAATTTAGCAGGTGAGGAGCCAAAAATTGATTCCGCATTAACATCAGTCAAACGTGATTAAGGAGCCATTAACGCAGAAGATATGGCTCTTAATTGCAGACGATTTGATAGATGCACCTGGTCACTTTCCTATAAACGAACCTGGTCACTTCTTCCTTAAACAAAAACACGCAGCTCTGGCCCAAAAAGATAGGCACAGCCCGCCGCAGGCGATTGCCAAATACCAAATCCCAAATCCCGAATCCGGATCCGGGCCGGGCCGGGCACGGGCACGCGCGCGTGTGCGAGCTGAATTAAGCACCTCGCAAAACTTTCATAAAAGCCTCCCATGACCCACTAGTGACATGGTAAGGAGTGTGGTCATATATAAATACAACAAACACTCTTTTCCTCACCAATGTGGTACAATTGGAAAAATATACATGGCATAAAAAGCCCCTATTTCCAACAATCCCCCACTAGGGGCGCCAGAGACAAAGAAACAGAATTCCTGGGTAAAGGAAGGATTGGATACTTAGGTATCAATATCTTTCGATTTCAATTGACACTTTAGTGAGATGTGGAAATAACTTACTTACAGCGAGAGAATATCTTGCGATTTGAATTCCTAGCTGAGCTTCGGTCGATACCCCCCACAACACATATCATACCTTCAGAATTGTGATCTTTCCGCGATTTCAAAGTGCAACGCGCTCTTTTTAGAGCATTGCGTTTACCTCGGTACTAATAGATGTGTTCAGAAGACTTCTCATAGTCTTTATAATCAACACACCTACGTAGGTGGCTCAAGTGCTTCTCAATAGCACTTCATGCATGAGCCATTAAGGACATAAGTCCAACCTTAAGTATGATACATGATACCGTCGTAAAGTATCAAAAATAAAATTTATAATACCGACTACTACTATAGATAGTGGTAGCACGGGTCGATCCGCAGGGAGGTAGGGAATTTATAGTTGATCTAAATTTTAGTCTAAGGAAGTTGGGGGTTTTGGATTTTGAACTATATCTAAATGCGAATAAAAATAAATATAACTAAAATGCAAATAAATAAGGCAAATAAATAAGATGATTGTTAACTAAAATTAAAAGAATGCTAAGACGTTAGGTTCACTGTAGCTGCGACGACGGTATCTAAGTAAGTCTGATAAATTACGATAGGTGGGCAAATAAGAAGTCCTCTCGGTCCAACTTAACAAGTAGCGCCTCTCAGCCTATGCTACTGGTCCCTAGGTCTCACGAATACTAGCTCTCGCCTTGAAAAGTGATTCCTAATGCCTAAATTACTTATCTCTCGATCTGAGCGTAATTTAGTCGTTTCAATTGGTAGTATATTTCCCTTCCCTATCTTTCGATCTTCTCGGTTGGTCAATTCCTCAGTATTTAACAAGTCTCCTCTCGGTCTCGTTGTCAAATATTGCAATTAAAACATTGAAACGGTGCTAATCTATCGCGCGTCAGTCGATCGACCAGCTAAGCCAGTCGATCGACCAACGGGTCCAGTCGATCGACCAAGGTCCGACATCAGGTTTACTAATCTACGGCGTCTTCGCTGCAGATCCCCTCACACCTTAGCACGGGGTAATTAGCTACGCATATTTAATCTAACTACAACTACGAGATTGATAATAACGATAAAAGGGTGCATAATTGAAGTAACTAAATGATATAATTGCATAAATTAAAACTAGGGCTATAGGAACTAACTACCAATTCCATACTAATGAAGGAATTAAAGTAAAATAAAGTGAAATTAGGAAGAAGAATTGATACCCGTCGTTGTGAGTACCAAAAATAAGATTTATAATTTCCTATTAAGACTAACCTAGGCTAGTGGAAACAGGGTCGAACCACAAGGAGGCAGATGTAAATTCTAGTTGTCTAAATTCAGTCTAAGGTAACAATAGTGGGGGTTGAGTTGAGATGGTCTGTAGCTAAGAATAAATAAAGACAATAAACTAAAAAGATGGCTTAAACAGATAAAGAAGGGGTACCAGGATGATCGGTTCATTAAAGCTTCGACGGCAGCATATTAAACAGGTCTAAATCGAACACAAGTGAGGCGGGAAACAAGAGGTCCTCTCGGTCCACTCTTAACAAATAGCATCTTTCGATCTCGCTATAGGTCCCTATAATCACTAATACTGACTCTCGTCCTGAAAAGTGACTAACGGTCTAAACTATACCTATCTTTCGATCTCAGAACAGTTTAGTCGATTTAATTTATGGTCTAACAACTTCCCTATCTTTCGATCTAATGGGTCGAGTCACAAATTAGGTATCTAACTGGTCGCATGCATTCGATTAGTTAAATACAACATTAAATTCAATTAAAACGAAGGGTAACCTCACGAGGTCAGTCGATCGGCCGAGAAGGTCGATCGATCGATCGACACGCGAATCAGCCGTGTTCAATACTTTGCCGCCTACGCTAAAATTCGCCTACATCCTAGCACAAACTATTTAGCTACTCATGCTAAGGGTAAAAACAATAACTTTAATAATGAAATTAACTAATGGATTCATGCTTGAAACGATAAAGAAAACAATTAACATAAACAATAAATTGGCTGCGGGAATTAACTAGCAATTCTATACTAATGACGAAATAAGTAATAATCTGGAAATTAGAACAGAAGGAATACCGAATTTCGCAGGAGGAATATAACGGAGTGATTGAAAGCACGACGAAAATCCAATGCAAAATAATATCCCAAACCCTAATTAATAAACTAAAACTCAATGTCAAATTTCTGATAATAAAGCTTCCTTCTAAACTAGGTATCCTCAGTTACGTTATATAGAAAGTATACGTAACAATTATTCTAAAACCTAAACTTAATGGGCTTCAAGTTCCTCGGTCTTTTAATTCACGTCTGGAACAGAAGTGTGGTCGATCGACTAAGGTAGGTGGTCGATCGACTGGGATAGCAATGAACAGTAGCTTCTGTAACCCGATAGTTGGTCGATCGACTAAAGGAGGTGGTCGATCGACTGCTTGAGCTGCTACTTGACTTCTATAAACTCGTGGATTTGTCTTTTGGGCCTTGAAAGGCGCACCAAGCTCGTTCCTTAAGCAAATACTTCTCGTCACATGCAATGCAGGATACTCGGGGACGGATTTAGCTCGATTTCCGCTGGATTCTTCACATTTCTGCAATAATGTACAAAAATACGAAAGTAGACGGAAATAGGGAGAAATGCAGCATAAACTACATGAATGAGCTCTGAAATGCGTGTAAAATGGGATGTAAAACATCATATAAAAGACACGCATCAAACTTCCCCAAACCGAACCCTTGCTTGTCCCCAAGCAAGAACTAGACTCGATCTAATTACCTAATGGAACGAGTTCAATCTCAAAGCGAAATGCAACATGTAAAGCCTAAACCAATTTAATGCAATAACCAACAATCAATTAGCAAATGAATCATGCAAACGAGTTATGGAGTCGTTAAAAACATGTTGAACCGTCAACTATAGAGACTTATTAAATTGGACTCTCACGGGTCGCTCAAATCACTCAATAAGTACAGGTGAATATATGTAAGATAGAAAGAATTAATTTTGTAGTGACTCTCACCTAACTACGACCTATGAAGACATGCCAGCAATAAAATATGAAAATGATCTCTATGACCGTACATATGCATTCCAACCAAACAGATGACCAATGACACATGCCGAGGTATATATGGGATATGTGAGGTATGGGTAAGAAGAGGCAAAGCATTTTATGGTAAAGTGGAGGTACAGGTGATCAAGCTAGTACCAAAACGGAACCAAATGGCAACATCCAACTTCTTGCTCAATATCAAACGAAACAGTGCTATAGCAAGCACAAAACTCACAATCTCCAAAATACTAAATCAATAAACTCCCCTTAGGATATGAATGAATCATGGGAGCAAAAATCGCCAAATAATAAAGACTGAATCATGCGAATTGATTTTTCCTTTTTCTTTCTTTCGAATTCCGTCGATCGACTATAAATGGCAGTCGATTGACTGCTTCTACTGTACAGAACTCTCTTTTTTTTTTCTTTTTCGAATTATTTTTTTTCCTTTATTTCATCTTCTTTTTCTATTTCTTTCTTTCCTTTATTTCATCTTCCCAATAACATCTCAACAGAGCATATGCCACCAAAAATGAGTAACAACCCCAAGAACACAGACTACTAGCTTGACAAAGGACAGGCTAAATGTAGGATGTAGTAAATGGGACAAAAAGGGATATTTTTGGCAGTGTGGAGTTTATGGGTAAAATGAGAAAAGGTGACCTCTACCACATCTGTCAACAAACCACAGACCAAATGCATACAGGTATTAAGCAGATCAAGTTCATATTTATGCAAATTAAGGAAACATGTCTCATGAGGAGTACTACTCACATTCCTAGATAAACCGGTCATGAATGTCACCAGTTATAGGCTCTAATTATCAGAATATATGATGTAGATTGCCAATTTTCTAAGTCAAGTCTCAAGTCCAGCAAATAATTTAACGAAAACTCGTAGACTTGCAATTACGATTCCACTAATAACATGATGATAAGCAAGGCTCAGGCAATACAGGTGCAAATGCAATATCATCCTTGAAATACTACCGTTCCGACTCGACCTATATGCTAAAATAAACATGCATTTTATTGAAATTTTTGAAATTTTTCAATTTTTTTTGAATTTTTGTATATATGGATGAAATGAAATAAACAATGCAAGACAAAAATATAAACGTGAAACAGAAATGCAATAAAACTTATGCAAATGCGACGCAAAACCCTTCCCCAAACCAAATCACACAATGTCCCCATTGTGCAAAATCATGTAATGAAATAAAAGAGAAACGGGAATTTGCGAGAAAATAAGTAAACAAGACATAAAGTGAAGACAAGGAGACTCACAAGACTTTAAGCGCAGCAAGGGAAACCTCCCCAAACCAGCGTGAGCTAGGAGGTTTTGAGAGCTGATGCTACTAATAAGTGCCTGAAAGACAGAAAATACCACGCATAAGACTGAGAAAAACAATTTTGAAGCGGTAAATATGTGCACAATTGAGAAAATAGAAGAAATAAGGAAATGGACGGAAAATAAAGTGGAGTAGAAAACTCCCTTAAGTCCGTAAATCGACCAAACACAGCAGGGGAGAGGTCGTGAATAGGTACAACAGTGTCTTCGGTCGATCGACCAAAAGGGGCAGTCGATCGACCAGAGGAACAGGAACAGAAACTCCTGGAAAGCGCAACTCAGTCGATCGACCAATGAAGTCAGTCGATCGACTGAAAGCACTGCTGTACTCCTTACTTCTTCGTATTTCCTCAATAACTTGAGCAAATGAGGTCTAGAAAACCTGCAAACGCACAATAATACGCGCCCAAAATTGCGCAAAACCCAGCATAAAGTCTAAAGTACTTAAAAATCCTAAGCAAGCGAAATAAAATGCGAAGTTTTCGCGCACACAAAAGCAATAAAAATTGTCTTTAACAAGAGCAAATAAAATGAAGTTTATAACGAGCTCGATCAACTAATAGTTGATCAAGAAAGACCACGGTATGGCCCACTTCGTCGGCTTCTGGCTACTAGAGGTAGCCTCAATGGTGCTTATCTGAGCAGCTGCACCCTTCTTAGCTTCCGCGTCCGTATGGCTCAACGGATCAACATTCTCATCATCTCCTCAGTCAAGGATCTCTTCGGGCTTGTCAGAATCCAGATTAGACTTTTTGGCTTTGACTGGCTCGTCATCAACAACTTCATCAATCCCATAACCCAGGCAACCAAGACCTCCTCTTTGAATGATCGGCTTCTTTACAGCTGGCACAACTTGCAAAGACTTCCTTCCCCAAACCGGCTCTGCATTATCTAAAACAACATATTCTTCCTCCTTCTTGCTCCCAAACGGGGCGGAGGGGTTAAACGAAGTAGTAATAGAGACAGGCAATTCGGGAAGCACAAAGTACGATTTCTTTTCAGAAACCGTGTTACAAGTTACCAAGCCACATGGGGTCCTTTTTCTTAGCCGGTTGGATAAAGACAATAGAATGCTTGCCTACTTTGAAAGTCAAGGTACCTAGACCGACATCTATGATCGCACCAAAGAAGTGTGCGAAATGGCCTACCCAAAATAATGGGAATATGAGCATCCTCAGGCATGTCAAGGACAACAAAGTCTACAGGAAAGAAAAACTTCCCTATTTGGACAGGGATGTCCTCTAGGACTCCTATGGGTTGGACCGCAGATCGGTCAGCCATCTGTACTGTCATATCGGTAATAGCAAACCTGGTCAACTTAAGCTTCCTAGCCAGACTCAAAGGCATGACGCTTATACTGGCTCCTAAGTCACATAACGCCTTCTCAATAGAGAAGGTACCTATATTGCAAGGAACAGAAAAGCTACCCGGATCCTCTAGCTTATGGGGTGCAGTGTAAGACAAGTAAGAGCATGACTCTTTGGTTAGTGCGACAGTGTGCACTGTTTCAAGTGACTTTTTCTTTGACAATAATTGTTTCATGAATTTAGTATATGCAGGCACTTGATTGACCAATTCGAGAAAAGGAACTTGTACATTCAGACTACGAATAACTTTTTCAAACTTACTGAAAGATACCTGTTCCTTCGTCGGCACGAGTCTCTCTGGATATGGGGCTGTAAGAAGTACCTTAGCCCTCTCCTCTAAATCGCGCGTGCCGGTATCCGTGGACTTAGGCTGAAAGTGTGGGGTAATATCCGTATAAGACCCTTTAAATTTGGGACTATAACGTAAATTTAACATGTGAAATATGGTCATAAACGAAATACAACAATGAAACGATAAAGATAAAGAATCAACCTCGGGTCCTTTGATGCACGGCGTAAAGAACAGAAATCAACAGAGATTCCCTCCTAATTGTTGCACCCAAGACCGTCCGAGAAATGCCCTTGTGCTAGAATGTGTTCTCCGATTGCCTTGCAATATTGGGAGAACTTGATGTGAGTTTTTCTCGAGATGTGAGATCTCGGTTTCAGAGAAAACTTAATCTCCAAAACCCTAGTTTTTTTTGTAAATGAAAATCGCTAGGTCAAAAGGAGAGGGAGCCTCTCCTTTTGTTGCCTCGGTCCGCGGGTCATGAGAGGGGAGAGTGGGCTTTCCACTTTCTCCTCACTTAACTCGTGATCCGATTGAACCGACCCCACTCGCTAAAATGTATATGACGCGGTTTGTATTATAAATCGTCATCGGTTATCGGCTATTAAAACATCAACTAATAACACGGGTTAGTTGAAGTATTAATACATGTCCGAAAAAGACGATATTGTATAATTAATTCAATATACATTAATCAAACATAAAACGCTTATATTTAATTTTACGAATTAATTGGTTAATTCGCCTTAGCCCATAATATTTAATCCGTATTAAATATAATATCTCAACATCATATTTTGACTAATTACTAGTCAAATAACTCGGACTAACTGGTTAGTCAAATTTGGCATCTACATGACTGTATTTTCATACTGTCACATCTCTCAAACGTATCCTATAGGTGTGACTTTTAGGGACCAGTTGATCACCGCCATCCGTATGACAATAACGTCAAACTTATCTAGCAAGCCAACCGTTATTGATAAACGTGGATCAACCGATAATAATACCAAAAGTATGCCCTTTGATCCTTTTAGAGGTTTATAAGTCCTTGCACTAAGCGTTAAGGATACCAACCCCAACAAGCTCCCACTTGTCCGTACAAGTGTATGTGCAATGACGTTATCCGCACTAACTGGAGGACACAAGCTCCAACAAACTCCCACTTGTCCGTACAAGTGTATGTGCGATAACCGATTCTCATATTCATTTAAAATTTCTCCCACTCAATGTAAAACAATTTGCAGATCCGGATCCGCAAAGGTCGTATTTTACAATCGATCCGTATCTAGAGTGGTTTCCCCGACTAGAGAGTAACTTAACCGATAAAACGAATCCGTATCCGAGCATGGCCATGCATTTCGATTCTGACTCCTCGAGTGGCCCCGAGAAATATCGAGTACGATAAAGGCTGAATATTTCCTTCAACTCGACTCCTTCCGATCTAAGCACGGCATGAAATGACCCAGAAAAAATCTACTTGGCCCCCTGTTACGGATGACCGTGAGAAAGAAACCAAAGTCACCCAAAATGCCTTAGTCTCAAGAGACAGTCGATAGTCAAAAGAATCGACTCTTAGGATCACCATGGAAGTCCTATCCACGAACGGGCACCGAATGTTATAAAACATTTAGGACTCCACGTCGATGTCACAATTGTGTCCTACGAGATATCCGTATAAATCGCCTCTGTGATTGGTCGGTCAACCGGTTGACTTATGGCTCGTTGAACCCACCATCAACCAACGTCACAAAATAATTGCCGAGTTATCAGCTCATGTGGGCAATTAAGGACTGAAAAAAATATAATGTTCGTTCAATTCACTTTGTGGTGTTCAAAATTTGTCGTACAAATCCACATGAAAAACAAAATATATATAAAATATCAAAACGATGATGTTGTATAGAGTACAAAAGCGAATGAATCTAATCCATAAAAGAGTACTACAACTTAGGAACACGTTTAATTCCCATGGAATTAACATGCCCTTCATGCTTATCTTGTCGTAATGCTTTAGTGAGAGGATCTGCTATGTTATCATCTGTAGCAATCTTTTCTATCACTACTTCCTTTTGCTCCACGTAATCCCGGATTAGATGAGCTTTCCGTTGTACATGTCTAGACTTGTTGCTAGACTTTGGCTCCTTAGCTTGGAAGATGGCACCACTATTGTCGCAATAGATGGTGATCGGGTCATTCGAACTAGGCACTACAGATAGTCCATGTAAGAATTGACGCATCCATATCGCTTCCTTTGTAGCTTCAGATGCGGCATAGTACTCGGACTCGGTCGTAGAATCTCTTTGTAACAGATTTGTTTCGAACTCTTCCAGTGATCGCAGCGCCATTAAGAGTAAAACGAATCCGGACCGAGATTTCGAGTCATCACGATCCGTTTGGAAGCTAGCATCTGCGAACGGTTGCGCATAGCTTTTGTTCGCCTCCATAAGTCAATGCCCAATCTTTAGTCCTCCGGAGGTACTTAAGAATGTTCTTTGACTAACCAATGTGATTCACCCGGGTCTTTGTTGGAATCGACTTGTCATACTCAATGCATATGCCACGCCCGGACGTGTGCATATCATGGCATACATGATTGATCCTATAGCCGAAGCATAAGGAATCCGTGTCATGCGCTCTTTCTCTTCCGGTGTCTCCGGTGCACGAGACTTGCTCAAATGCACCCCGGAGCCATAGGAAGGAACCCCTTCTTGGAGTTAGTCATCTTTGAATCTCTCTAGGACTTTGTCTATGTAAGACTCGATCGAGAGATAGCATCCGTCGTGATCTATCTCGATAGATACGGATGCCTAGAATTCTTTGTGTCTCTCCCAGATCTTTCATCTGGAAATGGTTTCTCAACCATACTTTCACCGAAGTTAAGAGAGGTATGTCATTCCCAATCAGGAGTATGTCGTCAACATACAATATTAGGAAAACAATCTTGCTCCCACTCGACTTGATATATAAACATGGTTCCTCGACCGATCGAGTAAATCCATTTTCTTTAATCACTTGGTCGAAGCGATGATTCCAACTCCGAGATGCTTGCTTAAGTCCATAAATGGAACGCTTAAGCTTGCACACTTTCTTAGGATGTTGTGGATCAATGAAACCTTCGGGTTGTACCATGTACAACTCTTCCTCCAAAAAGCCATTTAAAAAGGCGGTTTTCACATCCATTTGCCAAATTTCATAGTCATGAAAACCGGCGATCGCTAAGATAATCCGAATGGAACGCAGCATGACTACGGGTGCAAAAATTTCATCGTAGTGCAAACCTGGCACTTGGGTGAAACCTTTAGCAACTAGTCGTGCTTTATAGATATCTTGTTGACCTTCCACAGAATGCTTTATCTTGTAAAGCCATTTGCATTGAAGGGGACGAACCTTAACAGGTAAGTCAACAAGATCCCATACGTTGTTCTCATACATAGAGTCCATCTCGGATTGCATGGCCTCAAGCCATAGCTTTGAGTCAGAACTAGTCATGGCACCTTTATAGGTTGCGGGTTCACTACTCGTTAAGAGTAGAACGTCATCTATGTCATGTTCCTCGACCATACCAATGTATTTGTCCGGAGGAATAGAGACTCTTCCCGACCTCCTAGGTTCCTCAGGAATATTCACCGCAGCCGGGATTGAAGGAATTGGTTCCTCCAATGGTTGCTCGGTATTTGGTTCGGAATCTCCGACAGATCGAAGGTTCTATCACTCTTTGCATTCTCGAGAAATTCCTTCTCTAAGAATGTCGCACTAGCCGCAACAAAAACACGTTGTTCGGTTGGCGAATAGAAGTAATGACCAAGTGTTCCTTTAGGATAACCTATAAAGTATGTCTTGACCGATCGCGGGCCGAGCTTATCCTCGTGTCTCCATTTGACATAAGCCTCGCAGCCCCAAACCCGTATAAAGGACAAGTTAGGGACCGTTCCCTTCCATAGTTCATATGGAGTCTTGTCAACAGCTTTAGACGGACTTCGGTTAAGTATTAGAGCGGCTGACAAAAGAGCATAACCCCATAACGAGTCAGGCAACACGGTGTGACTCATCATGGATCGAACCATATCAAGTAGTGTTCGATTTCTCCGTTCGGACACACCGTTCAACCGAGGTGTTCAGGTGGAGTTAAGCGTAGGGCAATCCCACAGTCCTTTAGGTGTTGATCAAACTCGTGAGAAAGATACTCGCCACCACGATCCGAACGCAGTGTTTTAATCTTCCTACCTAATAGGTTCTGCACCCTATTCTGGTATTCCTTGAATTTCTCAAAGGATTCACTTTTGTGCTTCATTAAGTAGACATATCCATATCTACTTAAATCATCCGTGAAAGTGATGAAATACCTATAGCCTTCTCGTGCGGTGATTGACATAGGTCCACATACATCCGTGTGTATGAGTCCCGATAGG
Source organism: Silene latifolia (assembly GCF_048544455.1). Taxonomy (NCBI): domain Eukaryota; kingdom Viridiplantae; phylum Streptophyta; class Magnoliopsida; order Caryophyllales; family Caryophyllaceae; genus Silene; species Silene latifolia. The sequence goes on from NC_133538.1 coordinate 127,069,580, forward strand.
TCAGCGGTGCGCATTCCAACACCTTTGAAGGAAATTCGAGTCATCTTACCGATGAGACATGATTCACACGTGCCAAATGATTGAAAATCAAAGGCCGAGATAGCTCCATGTTTAATGAGTTGTTTTACGCGTTTCGATTAATGTGTCCCATACGGCGATTGCCATAGATACGTCGATCTTTGTCACCAACCTTTAACCTTTTATTCATTACGTGTAATATTTCGGTGGTCTGATCTAAAACATAAATTCCGTTCATGGAGATTGCCTTGCCATAAATCATATTGTGTAAAGAGAAAATGCAAGTATTATTCTCTATTACAAATGAAAAACCAAGTTTGTCAAGTGCAGAAACCGAAATAATGTTTTTAGAAAGACTGGGTACATAATAGCAATCATATAATGATAACTCAAATCCGCTAGGAAGCTGGATCACATATGTTCCCCTCGAGACGGCAACCACTCTTGCTCCATTCCCGACACGCAGGTCAACCTCACCCTTTACGAGAGGCTCGAGATTTCGGAGGCCCCGCACATGATTACACAGATGAGAACCACAACCAGTATCAAGTACCCAAGTTCCGTAACTTGCGTGGTTAATCTCAATCATATGAATAAAAGTAGAAGAAGAAGACATACCAACGGGTTTAACGCGACCGCTTTTATGTCCTCATGATAAACAGGACATGTGCGTCTCCAATGCCCGGTCTTGTGGCAGTGATGGCATTCCATGTTTTCATTCTTGCTCTTTGTCGTGCCCGATGAGGTGCTCGACTCACCAGTCCACTCTTACCCGAACCCGACTTCTTGAACTTCGCCTTACCTCTCTTTTGCTAGGTTTGCACGAGCTTTGCCCTTACCCTTTCCCTTGTTTGTTACAACGAGAACATCCTGTTTCATGCTCCCACTGAACTTCATATCCTTCTCGGTGCGTACGAGGAGGGAGTGCGATTCATGGGGAGTTTTCTTCAAATCATTCATATAGTAATTCGCTCTAAATTGCGAATAACCATCGTGGAGTGAGTGAAGTATGCGGTCGATCACAATGTTCTCGCTGATCTTACAATCAAAGGTCTCCCGCTTCTCGACATTCTCAATCATGCTGAGAATGTGTGGGCTAACTGGTTGGCCCTTCTCGAGTCTCGCATCAAAGAAGCGAGTGGTAAGCTCATAGGTCACGATTCTCGGTGCTTTCGAGAATTCCTTGGTGAGCGTGGTGAAAATCTTGTTCGCACCATGGGCTATGAAGCGTTTATGCAAATTGGGTTCCATTGCAAAAATGAGTACGTTTTTAATCGCACCCGCTTCCATACATAAATCATTAAACTTGGTGATTTCAAGACTAGCCGTGGGACTGGGTTTGCCGGGATGGGCTCCAATAGATATTTGAGCTTCCGTCGCGGCGGCAGCATTCCGTAATGCCGCCTCCCATCCGCGAAGTTTGATCCATCATTCTTGATCGAGTAGACCGATTCATCCGATTCATGAAGATCCGGCCAGGACTCACGGTCCAATGTGGCACTTGGCATTGGGTTATCAGTAGAACCAGCCATTTGATATTAGCAACTTAATAATTCGTGATCTACACTGAAAAAGAAAGAAAAACAAAACGAAATAAGCAACTCATCGAGGTGATTTAAGTCTATTTTAAAATTCATTTTAAACATGTAGACTCTCGCACTTGCATAATTGATCTCCCTCAAGAATGATACAAGTGATCCCAAGATTCAATTTCAGTAAATTGATAAGCCAACTGTTTAGCTAATTCTTCCGTAAGAACTCTTGGTCGATAGATTTCCGTAAATCCTATCTATAGTCCACCATAGTCACAGGATCGTACGAGTGACCATAGTGTTGAGATAAAATAGGTCAATCGGTTCCAACTTACCCGACGTAGAAGGGGTCATATTATGCCTACCGACGAAGAAGGGACTCATTGGAGTTTGACCTATAAAGACCGTTCTCAATTTTTGTTTATACGAGGAAGATCCCATCAACTAAATTATAATTCATATTAAGTGAACGAATAACTAGCGTCTGCGTGAATGAATTAATTTGGGTGATGGCTTAAAAATCGTGTGACAAGAGAATGTCAATGAAAACTAATTCGTGACCTCTATATGTGTCAGTTTTCATGCAATAATTAGGTGGTTTGGTTTTTAGGCGGAATATGATGCATACTATCGTTACGGAAAAATAAATAAAAGAATGCAATACGTAAATAAAAATTCCTAGTGTGGCCTATCCTAGTAAAACAAAACATAAAACAACTTTGGAATCCACCGTTGGACCCGAGAAGCTTGTCTTGATGTTCCATCTTGATCCAAGTAGCGGGAGTGAGCATCCGGTCTCCATCTTTGGTCTTCTCAAAAATTACAATTTAAAATTACAAATATAAACCTATTTACATTCTAATTAAAAACTGTAATTAAAAGAAATAAAATGGAGATACGAGATCTCAAAATACAACCAAGACCGTGTTCCATCATTACGGTAACACGTTCTACTAAGGCCACACTAAGTTACAACTGTTTGCAAAATAAATAAATAAATACGTAATATAAAGCATTCAAAAACATTCATAATTAACGATAAATAAAATGCATCAACTAAAACAAATTCATTCGTGACATAATTCCGTAATTATGTGAAATTTATCCAAACCACCTTTTAATGATTAAAATTCATGTGATAAAACCGCTTCTATCAATTTAATTTTAATCTAATACAAATCGATTACTTTAAATACGCTTTAAAATAACTTAATGGTACGTGTGTGAACCGTTTCACAATCATAGCGAGTGTACAATATCCGTATAAAGTACAAATTAAGGCCAAAAGAAAATTTAAAACAAAAAGAATAAATTTTCAAAGCTGCCAAAACAAAATCCCTCGATCCAGGGACATAAGTGCTCGATCGAGGAACAAAAGGGCTCGATCGAATGAGGCTGCCATTCGATCGAGGGGTTTGCCAATCGGGGAGGTGCTCGATCGACTAAACATGAGGTCGATCGAGGACCTATATCAAAAGACTGTTCGATCGAGTACGAGGAGGTCTCGATCGAGCAGTCAGGGTTTAAAAAGGGGTCGATCGAGTACATCAAGGACTCGATCGAGCAAAAACAAGACAGAAATAGCACTCGATCGAGTAGAAATACGCTCGATCGAATGCAAACATGGCTGAAAATCCAAAACCCTCGTGAAAACAGTTTGACAATGCAAAACCTACTATGATTTTGATCAAAACCGCATAAAATCAATTCTATAAAATACAAAACTTGACATATTGCTATAATCTCCGTATAAAATAACAATATGTAAAAGAAAAAATTGAAAACGTAAACAAAAACAGCCGCAAAACACGTTTGGCCGCACGGTTTTCAAAGCACGAAAACGCAACAAAAAAAATTTCAGCCGAGAGAAAAAGTTGCTGCCTCACGGTTTTCTAGGCAATCCGAGATCGTCTCAAATCGTTTTATGAAAAATCACAATGAAAATTTACGTGGCCTCGCTCTGATACCACTTGTGGTGTAATATCCGTATAAGACCCTTTAAATTTGGGACTATAACGTAAATTTAACATGTGAAATATGGTCATAAACGAAATACAACAATGAAACGATAAAGATAAAGAATCAACCTCGGGTCCTTTGATGCACGGCGTAAAGAACAGAAATCAACAGAGATTCCCTCCTAATTGTTGCACCCAAGACCGTCCGAGAAATGCCCTTGTGCTAGAACGTGTTCTCCGATTGCCTTGCAATATTGGGAGAACTTGATGTGAGTTTTTCTCGAGATGTGAGATCTCGGTTTCAGAGAAAACTTAATCTCCAAAACCCTAGTTTTTTTTGTAAATGAAAATCGCTAGGTCAAAAGGAGAGGGAGCCTCTCCTTTTGTTGCCTCGGTCAGCGGGTCATGAGAGGAGAGAGTGGGCTTTCCACTTTCTCCTCACTTAACTCGTGATCCGATTGAACCGACCCCACTCGCTAAAATGTATATGACGCGGTTTGTATTATAAATCGTCATCGGTTATCGGCTATTAAAACATCAACTAATAACACGGGTTAGTTGAAGTATTAATACATGTCCGACAAAGACGATATTGTATAATTAAATTCAATATACATTAATCAAATATAAAACGCTTATATTTAATTTTACGAATTAACTGGTTAATTCGCCTTAGCCCATAATATTTAATCCGTATTAAATATAATATCTCAACATCATATTTTGACTAATTACTAGTCAAATAACTCGGACTAACTGGTTAGTCAAATTTGGCATCTACATGACTGTATTTTCCTACTGTCACATCTCTCAAACGTATCCTATAGGTGTGACTTTTAGGGACCAGTTGATCACCGCCATCTGTATGACAATAACGTCAAACTTATCTAGCAAGCCAACCGTTATTGATAAACGTGGATCAACTGATAATAATACCAAAAGTATGCCCTTTGATCCTTTTAGAGGTTTATAAGTCCTTGCACTAACTGTTAAGGACACCAACCCCAACAGAAAGTCCACCACCTTTTACTTGTTGAAGCTTGACCCCTCCTCAGACCGTCTCAAATGAGAACCATTAACCGTCATCGGATCAAACGGAACCGGATCGACCCATCAGCACTCGGGTCTGGTCCTAACACCTTCGAGTCGTCGTGCCCGAAACAATTGGTCTCTCAAGTTATCGGGCATCGGAGGACTAAATTCCTCGCTATCGCAGATAACCTTGGTCGATCGACCACTCTCCTCGATCGATCGACCGTTGTACGCGATTCGAAGCTCCAGTAACCCGTATGTCCGATCGATCGGCCGGGTGTATCGATCGATCGATCGATATACCTGGTAGACGGCTGTTTCTTTGATTTATTCGTTGAAGCTTTATTTTGACTTGTTTCCGGCTCATCTTTTTCAACAGCGTCCTCGACCATGGCAGGACCATCAAGGGTGGACCCACTCCTCAAAGTGATGGCATTTAAGGTCTCCTTTTGGTCAGTTTGGGTCGGCAAGTGTCCGGGAGCTCGAGTGTTACTTTTGCTAGCCAATTGAGCAATTTGGCTTTCTAGTAGCTTCATCCCGGCCTCTCTTGCTTGGGACTCCTTTAGCAACAAGTTTTTAAGCTCGGAAAATTCAGAATTCTGCGATTGTTGCTGCTGCGGCACATAGGGAGGTTTCTGATATTGTTGTTGCTTTTGATGAGGAGGCACATAAGGTTGTTGCTGCGGCGGAGGTTGAGTTGGGTTCAGGACATTTTGACTCCTCCAACTCAAGTTTGGGTGGGCATTCGGCTCATAGTAGGTGTTTGTCTGCCTATAGTGTTGAAAGGCAGCACAAGACTCAAAGGGACTAGGGCAGTTCTTCAAGACGTGCCCCTCAGCTCCACACCTTTCGCAGACGAAAGGACCGTCTGACACAGCATTTACTTGGTACATCCCACCTTTAGAAACTCCTCCTAGTTCATACTTGTCAAATCTTGCAAAGAAGAGCCTCAAGCGCAAAGAACAGAGGAAGATTCAGCAGCTCTCCTCTGGTTCCCCTCCGGAATTACCATACTCGGCCTTGTGGGTGGCTAGATCGTCAATGATCTTCCACCCCTTGGTTGCTCCCAAATTCTCAGCAAATCGGCCATTGGTCGCATCCAAAATGGCCCTCGATCGTCGTACAACCCATTGTAGAAATGATTGCACAAGCTCCACTTTTCGAACCCATGGTGCGGTATGGTTCGCACCAGGTTCTTAAATCGGACCCATGCCTCGTGGAAGTTCTCATCTGGCCCTTATTTGAAACTTGTGATTTGGGCTCTAATAGCAATCGTCTTAGAAGCAGAAAAGTACTTCTTGTAGAATGCTAATGCCAAGGAATTCCAATCAGTAATCCCATGAACGACTCGGTCCAGATCTCTATACCACTCCCTTGCAGCATCACGAAGGGAGAAGATGAACATGGTCTCCTTGATCTGGTCCTGGGTCACACCGGTGGGTGGGGGTATGGAGCAGCAGTAGTCAATAAAGGTCTCCATATGCTTAGCTGCATCTTCATTTGCAGCTCCCCCGAACTGGTTTCTCTCAACCATATTGATGTAAGAAGGCTTTGGTTCGAACTTCCGGCATCTCGGTAATTCGAACCCCTTATATAAGTTTTCAGCTGTCGGCTCAGAATGACTAGCTATACTTGCTTCCTCGGCCATGTCTGAAATTTCTGGAGAAGTAACTGTCTCGGCTGAAGAAGTAGAAACGGGCGAAGACGGTGGATTTTCCTCAAACAGCTCGTTCTCGTAAAAGCTAGAACGAGAACTAGGCTCTTCCTCTAACTGTTGCTCTTGAAATAATCTCCTCTCAACGTGCAAGGATCTTTCAATCTCGGGATCGAATGGTAGTAGTGGACCACCCTGCGACCTGCGCATAAGAAGAAACTAAAACAAAAAAATAAGAAAAGTTTAAGGAACGGATGTTCCTTAAACTAAGAAAGACTAAAATTAAAACAACTAAAATTAGAACTATTGCCTCCCCGGCAACGGCGCCAAAATTTGATACCCGTCGTTGTGAGTACCAAAAATAAGATTTATAATTTCCTATTAAGACTAACCTAGGCTAGTGGTAACAGTGGTCGAACCACAAGCGGTGAGATGTAAATTCTAGTTGTCTAAATTCGGTCTAAGGTAACAATAGTGGGGTTGAGTTGAGATGGTCTGTAGCTAAGAATAAATAAAGACAATAAACTAAAAAGATGGCTTAAACAGATAAAGAAGGGGTACCAGGATGATCGGTTCATTAAAGCTTCCAAAAAGATATTAAACAGTCTAAATCGAACACAAGTGAGGCGGGAAACAAGAGGTCCTCTCGGTCCACTCTTAACAAATAGCATCTTTCGATCTCGCTATAGGTCCCTAATATCACTAATATCGACTCTCGTCCGAAAAGTGACTAACGGTCTAAACTATACCTATCTTTCGATCTCAGCACAGTTTAGTCGATTTAATTGATGGTCTAACAACTTCCCCTATCTTTCGATCTAATGGGTCAGTCACAAATTAGGTATCTAACTGGTCGCATGCATTCGATTAGTTAAATACAACATTAAATTCAATTAAAACGAAGGTTAACCTCACGAGGTCAGTCGATCGACCGAGAAGGTCAGTCGATCGACTGACACGCGAATCAGGCCATGTTCAATACTTTGCCGCCTACGCTAAAATTCGCCTACATCCTAGCACAAACTATTTACCTACTCATGCTAAGGGTAAAAACAATAACTTTAATAATGAAATTAACTAATGGATTCATGCTTGAAACGATAAAGAAAACAATTAACATAAACAATAAATTGGCTGCGGGAATTAACTAGCAATTCTATACTAATGACGAAATAAGTAATAATCTGGAAATTAGAACAGAAGGAATACCGAATTTCGCAGGAGGAATGTAACGGAGTGATTGAAAGCACGACGAAAATCCAATGCAAAATAATATCCCAAACCCTAATTAATAAACTAAAACTCAATGTCAAATTTCTGATAATAAAGCTTCCTTCTAAACTAGGTATCCTCAGTTACGTTATATAGAAAGTATATGTAACAATTATTCTAAAACCTAAACTTAATGGGCTTCAAGTTCCTCGGTCTTTTAATTCATGTCTGGAACAGCAGTGTGGTCGATCGACTAAGGTAGGTGGTCGATCGACTGGGATAGCAATGAAAAGAGCTTCAGAACCCGATAGTTGGTCGATCGACTAAAGGAGGTGGTCGATCGATCGCTTGAGTGCTACTTGACTTCTATAAACTCGTGGATTTGTCTTTTGGGCCTTGAAATGCGCACCAAGCTCGTTCCTTAAGCAAATACTTCTCGTCACATGCAATGCGGGATACTCGGGGACAGATTTAGCTCGATTTCCTGGATTCTTCACATTTCGCAATAATGTACAAAAATACGAAAGTAGACGGAAATAGGGAGAAATGCAGCATAAACTACATGAATGAGCTCTGAAATGCGTGTAAAATGGGATGTAAAACATCATATAAAAGACACGCATCAAGAATACCGAAATAAGAAAGGCAGGAACTGAATCCGAACGTTAAAAATAACTTTATTGATAAAACTAAACTAATTGAAATCCGATGTAAAACTAAACTAATCTACCGTTCTTCTCTCATGCCAGAGAGACCTCCCCCAAACTGATGAATGACGTTTTGTTTTTATCGAGAAGTCCCGTAACTTATTCCTAAACCTAATTACAAGTGGCTTCGGAATTCTAATTTTAATTTGCGCGTCAGAGTCGTGGGGTTGTCGATCGACCACTGACACCAGTCGATCGACCAATGGTGCTGTACAGTGATGCATTCTGACGAATTTTGCAGCGCGCACCGATCTTAAAACAGCTGCCATTTCTTCGTTACTTGGTCAAATCAGGCGTTCTACACGGTGTTGGAAAGCTAAGAGGATAAGATTTCACCTACAAGTGGAATCAGTCGATTATCTGTTCTAGAACTCGAGATATAGCCATCTGAATAAGGCTGCAATGTCGAGAAGCACTTCTTCGCTTGTTAAAGCTTTGCAACTTGTACGCAACCATGCTTTTGCTATCTTTTAGGCCTTAAAAAGCGCACCAAGTTCATCTATCGAGTAACTACTTCATGTCAAATCCTATGCCAAGCACTCGGGGATGGATTCGGCTCGATTTCCGCTGAATTCTTCACATTTCTGCAATATTACACAAAAACAAGAAAGTAGACGGAAAAAGGGAATATAGTAGAATAAACTACACATTTGAGCTCTGAAATGCGTGTAAAAGAGGGTTTAAAACATCATATTTTAGACACGCATCAAACTTCCCCAAACCAAACCCTTGCTTATCCCCAAGCAAGAACTAGACTCAATCCTAAAGCCTAATGGAACGAGTTCAATCTCAGAGCGAAATGCAACTATAAAGCCTAAACTAGTTTAATGCAACAACTAACAATCAATTAGCAATATGAATCATGCAAATGAGTTATCTAGTCGTTAAAAACTGTTGAACTGCCAACTATAGAGACTTATCATTATGGACTCTCACGGGTCGCTCATATCACACATAAGCACAGGTGAATATATGTAAAAGATAGAAAGAAGTAATTTTGTAATGACACTCACCTAACTACGACCTATAAAAACATGCCTGCAGTTTAATATGAAAATAATCTCTACAACCGTACATATGCATTCCAACCATTAATGACCATGACACATGCCGAGGCACAATTTGGATATGTGAGGTATAGGTAAGAAGGGGCTAAGATAAATTTGGAATAGAGGAGTTAAAGCCAAGCTAGTAACTTACTAAACACCAAATTATAACAACATCCAACATTATTACTCAAGATTCAACAATAAAACCGGTGCTAATGATTAGCACTAATCTCACAATCTCCAATAATAACTGTAATTCCCAAATGATAATAATAAAACATGGGAATAAAATCACCATCTACTCAAAACTTCAACCATGTGAATTTTTCTTTCCTCGGGCTTCAGTCGATCGACCAAGATGGTCAGTCAATCGATTGAACTCTCTCCTTTTCCCAATACGGTGCTCTCGGTTGATTGACTAATGATGCAAGTCGATCGCCTGGATTTTGCTCTTTTGTCGAACACTGTTCTGTTTTTGTTCTTTATCTTTTTTTTGTTCTTTTTTTGTTCTTCTTTTCTTTTCCTTTTTCATCTTCCCAACATCATCTCAAAATGAGCATTAGCTACCAAAAACGAAATAACAATCCCAAGAACATAAACTACTAGCTTGACAAGGGCAGGCTTAATGTAGGATGTAGTTAATGGGACAAAAAGGCTATTTTTGGCAGTGTGGAGCTCATGGGACAAATGAATAAAAAGGGGGGCCTCTTCCACATGTGTCAACAAACCACAGACCCGAATGCATACAGGTATTAAGCAGATTAAGTTTATATTTATGCATATTGATGTAACATGTCTTATAAGGAGTAACTACTCACATCCTAAATGAACTGGTCATGAACGCCACCAGTTATAAGCTCTAAACCTCAGAAATATCAGTAGTTTGCCAAAAATCTAAGTCAAGTTTCAAATTCAGCAAATAAATTAACGAAAACTCGTAGACATGCATATGTGATTCTACTAATAACATGTCAATTAAGCACGACTTAGGCATAAACAGATGAAAATGCAATGTCATCATTGAAATACTACCGTTCCGATTCAACCTATATGCTAAAATAAACATGAATTTTGTATATATATATATATATATATATATATATATAGGAAATAAAATAAACAATGCAAGACAAAAACTAAACGTGAATGCAAAACAGAATGAATGCAACGCAAAACCCTTCCCCAAACCAAATCACACAATGCCCTCATTGTGCGAAATCATAGTATAAAGAAGCGAAAGGAAATGGGGAGTTGCTATAACTAACTAAACAAGACATGAAGTTAAACTCGGAAACTCACAAGACTTTAAGCGCGCAAAAGGAAACCTCCCCAAACCAGCGTGAGCTAGGAGGTTTCAGTAGCCAGCAGTGCTACCATAAGTACCTGAAAGGACAGAAAATACCGTGCATTATCCGAGAAAACAAAGTTGAAGCGGTAATTATGTGCAAAGAATTAAGCTGAAGAAAGCGATAGATGAATAAAAAGGAAAGAAAATAAGGATAAAATTCCCTAAAACTCTCTTTCGTGCTCCGTAAAACGACCAAACACAGCAGGGGAATGATTGAAAATAGGTACAGCAGCAGGAAGCGGTCGATCGACTACACAGGCCAGTCGATCGACTGATATACCTGACGAGGACAGTGCTTTCTTCGAATTAACTCAAATAGCGTGAGTCAATATGGTCTAACAACCTGCAAATGCAAATAATACAGCGCCCAAAATTGCGCTAAACCCAAATGTAAAGTCTATAGCCTAAATAAATCCTGAGCAAACCAAATTAAAGCGAAGTCTCACGCACACCAAAAAACAGTAAATAGTCTAAAAAGGAATAAATAGTCTTAAAGTGGTTTATAAAACTAGATAGATCAACGGAAGCTGCGGAAAATCTTCGACCAAGGCTTCTGACTATATGATGTACCCTCCGCAATGCTAATCTCAGCAGCTGGACTCCACTCCACTCCTTCATCTAGAATACTCAATTGGTCATCAACGGCTCTAGCGGCTTCCCAAGCTCTTGGATCGTCTGGTTCATCAAACTCTAAGTCACAATCCGACACTTTCCTCGACTCTTCCTTCCCCAAACCAGTTCCTGCAACAGTAAAAAAAAAAGAGTTTTGCTCCATCGTGCTCCCAATCTGGGGCGGAGGTGTTAGAGCAGGAATAAGCATAGGGGAAAGAGGTGGAGTATCATCAAATTTGCTCGACAAATTAGCAGCTTGATTAGCCACTAAAATTGCCAACCGATTTTCAAAATTTTTATCAGATTCAATCCTAGCTTCTTCCATTTTTATAACTTGCACCAAGAGAGTTTGAACCACCTTTCTCAATTCCGCAGTTTCATTTGTAGCATTCTCCAGCTTTTCGAACCTGGCATTAATGGAAGCTTCTAGTGCCGCAATAGCATTCATTTCAATACTTGGTTTTCGCGAATTCCCACGCGAACTTCCCATCTATCAAGAGTACTCAAGCCTTCCTCCTGAAATGATTCTTCTAAAAGTCTCTGTCTAGCGCAAGGTGACCTGCTTATAAGAAGAAACTACAAGAAGAAGAGAAGGACTGCCTCAAGGAACGGATGTTCCTTGAGACCAAAATAAACTAAAATAAAACAACTAAAAATTTACAATGCCTTCCCGGCAACGGCGCCAAAATTTTATACCGTCGTAAAGTATCAAAAATAAAATTAATAATACCAACTACTACTATAGATAGTGGTAGCACGGGTCGATCCGCAGGGAGGTAGGGAATTTATAGTTGATCTAAATTTTAGTCTAAGGAAGTTGGGGGTTTTGGATTTTGAACTATATCTAAATGCGATTAAAAGTAAATATAACTAAAACGCAAATAAATAAGGCAAATAAATAAGATGATTGTTAACTAAAATTAAAAGAATGCTAAGACGTTTGGATCACTGTAGCTGCGACGATGGTATCTAAGTAAGTCTGATAAATTATGATAGGTGGGCAAATAAGAAGTCCTCTCGGTCCAACTTAACAAGTAGCGCCTCTCAGCCTATGCTACTGGTCCCTAGGTCTCACTAATACTAGCTCTCGCCCTGAAAAGTGATTCGTAATACCTAAATTACTTATCTCTCGATCTTAGTGTAATTTAGTCGTTTCAATTGGTAGTTTATTTGCCTTCCCTATCTTTCGATCTTCTGGGTTCGTCAATTCCACAGTATTTAACAAGTCCCCTCTCGGTCTCGTTGTCAAATATTGCAATTAAAACACTGAAACGGTGCTAATCTATCACGCGTCAGTCGATCGACTGGACCAGCTAAGCCAGTCGATCGACCAACGGGTCCAGTCGATCGACCAACGGGTCCAGTCGATCGACCAAGGTCCGACATCAGGTTTACTAATCTACGTCGTCTTCATTGTAGATCCCCTCACACCTTAGCACGAGGTAATTAGCTATGCATATTTAATCTAACTACAACTACGAGATTGATAATAACGATAAAAGGGTGCATAATTGAAGTAATTAAATGATAGAATTTGCATAAATTAAAACTAGGGCTATAGGAAATAACTACCAATTCCATACTAATGAAGGAATTAAAGTAAAATAAACTGAAATTAGGAAGAAGAATACCGAAATAAGAAAGGCAGGAACTGAATCTGAATGCTAAAGATAACTTTATTGATAAAACTAAACTAATTGAACTTCGATGTAAAACTAAACTAATCTACCGTTCTTCTCTCATGCCAGACAGACCTCCCCCAAACTGATGAATGACGTTTTATTTTTATAGAGAAGTCTCGTAACTTATTCCTAAACCTAATTACAAGTGGGCTTCGGAATTCTAATTTTAATTTGCGCGTCAGAGTCGTGGGGTGGTCGATCGACCACTGAGACCAGTCGATCGACCAAGGGTGCTGTACAGTGATGCATTCTGATGAATTTTGCAGCGCGCACCGATCTTAAAACAGCTGCCATTTCTTCGTTACTTGGTCAAATCAGGCGTTCTACACGGTGTTGGAAATATAAGAGAATAAGCTTTCACCTACAAGTGGAATCAGTCAATTATCTGCTCTAAAACTCTAGATATAGCCATCTGAATAAGGCTGCAATGTCGAGAAGCACTTCTTCACTTGTTTAAGCTTTGCAACTTGTACGCAACCATGCTTTTGCTATCTTTTAGGCCTTGAAACGTGCACCAAGTTCATCTCTCGAGTCACTATATCATGTCAAATCCTATGCCAAGCACTCGGGGATGGATTCGGCTCGATTTCCACTGAATTCTTCATATTTCTGCAATATTACACAAAAACACGAAAGTAGACGGAAAAAGAGAATATAGTACAATAAACTACACATTTGAGCTCTGAAATGCGTGTAAAAGAGGGTGTAAAACATAATATTTTAGACACGCATCAATTCATCAAGTGCGTCTCAAAAGCACCACCAGTTAAGGCTATGAATCATATAACGCCATAGGAATAGAAACTTTAGGCCTAGTCACTCTTGACTTAAGGACTTAAGTCCCATTCCCCTCGACGTTTCAACGACTAGTCTCCTAGTGAATCCCTTAGTAAAAGGATCAGCCAGATTGCTTTCGGACTTCACAAAGTCTAAAGCGATTACTCCATTATCAAGGAGTTATCTAACTGCAGCGTGCCTGATTCGAATGTGTCTTTTCTTCGCATTATAGACATTATTCTTAGCAGCACCAATAGCTGCTTGTGAATCACAATGTAAGGAGACCGGAATATTTTGTCCCCCCCACATTGGTACATCTGCCAATAGCTTTTTCAACCAATCAGCCTCTTGTCCTGCCAACTCAAGAGCTATGAACTCCGACTCCATGGTAGAGCGTGCAATACAAGTCTGTTTAGAAGACTTCCACGATATAGCACCTCCACCCATGGTGAAGACATAACCACTAGTAGAACAGATCTCATCGTTACCTGAAACCCAATTTGCATCACAATATCCTTCTAACACAGCAGGAAATTTACTATAATGCAAGCAAAGGTCAACTGTTCCTTTTAGGTATTTTAGTAAACGACGAAGAGCATTCCAATGTTCACTACTAGGGTTATGTGTGTAACGACTAAGTCTACTAACTGCATAGGCAATATCTGGTCGAGTACAGTTCATAATAAACATCACACTACCTAGGATTTTAGCATACTCTTCGTAGGATACACTCTTACCCAAGTTCTTACATAAATGTATACTAGCATCGTAGGGTGTCCTAGCAGGCACAACATCAAAGCAGTTAAACTTTTTCAACACTTTTTCCACATAATGAGATTGACTTAAAGAAATTCCTTTAGAATTTCGAATGACCTTAACTCCCAGGATCACATCCGCTTCTCCTAAGTCCTTCATCTCAAATTTTGATGACAAAAATTCTTTGGTTTTAATTATTACCTCCAAATTACTACCAAGTATTAACATGTCATCACCATAAAGGCATATAAGCACACAATCAGATTCTATTACTTTTGAATAAACACATGAATCAGAATTGTTTACCATAAAGCCATTACTTACCAAAGTGTTGTTAAATTTCTCATACCACTGTTTATGTGCTTGTTTCGGACCATATAGTGATTTATTCAGTTTACACACCTTATTCTCTTGACCCTCTACCACAAACCCTTCAGGTTGCGACATATAAATCTCTTCCCTTAGCTCACCATTCAAAAAAGCAGTTTTGACATCCATCTGATGTATAAAAAAGTTATGAATAGCAGCTAAGGCGACAAGAGTTCTAATAGTCGATATTTTGGTCACGGGTGAATAAGTATCAAAATAATCAATATCTTTCTTTTGTGTAAAACCTTTAACCACAAGTCTAGCTTTAAATCTTTCTATAGTACCGCCAGGTCTCATTTTGTTTTTCAAAATCCATTTACTCGTAATGGGTTTACTACCTTTAGGTAAATCAATCAACTCCCACGTCTGATTAGACATAATAGAATCAAGCTCACTTTTAATAGCATCTTTCCAAAAATTAGCATCAATGGATTTCATAGCCTCATTGTATGTTTTCGGATCATCTTCTATTAAAAATACTGAAACAAACTCATCACTAGCACACACAGTGTAACCATGTTCAGACAACAATGTTGAAACAAAATCAGGTCCAAAGTTTTTAGGACATCTAGGTCTCTTAGTCCTTCTAGGTTCAGCAACATGATCAATAGAAGTGCTACTACTAGCATGTGAAGAGATATCAATAGATGTAACAGGCAAACTAGGAGATGAATCAACATTCTTCTGTAATGGAAAAACATGCTAAAAAAACACAGCATCTCTAGCTTCAGATATAGAACGATCACTCAAAGACATGAATCTATATGTAGAACTATTTTGAGCATAACCTATAAAAACACAATCATAGGTCTTAGGTCCAACTATAGGCCTTCTAAAGTCAGGTAAACCCACTTTAGCTAAACACCCCCATACCCTTAGGAAGCTCAGGTTAGGAGGATAGCCTTTCCATATCTCGTAGGGTGTCTTGTCTAACTTCTTATGAGGTACACGGTTAAGAATATGACAAGCCGATAGAATTGCTTCCCCCTACATATCCTCAGAAAGGCCAGAACTTAAAAGCATAGCATTTATCATTTCTTTTAAAGTTCTATTTTTTCGTTCAGCTACTCCATTGCATTGAGGTAAGTAAGGTGGACTAGTCTCATGTATTAGACCGTTTTTGTCACAAAACTTGGCTAAAATAGTTTGATTTATACTCGCCTCCTCTGTCAGACCTTACCCTTTTGATTTTTCTGTCAAGTTGGTTTTCAACCTCATTCTTAAAACTTATAAACGAATGTTCTGCTTCATCTTTTGTCTTAAGTAAATAAACACAGGTGTACCTTGAACAGTCGTTTATAAAAGTGACATAATAATTTTTACTACCTCTACTTGCAACATTTTTGAAGTCAGCTAGGTCGGTGTGAATTAGCTCAAGAAGACTCGTTTTCCTAGTGGTAATTGGCTTACTAGGTTTCTTTGTGAATTTAGCTTCAACACAGCTAGCACATTTAGAGAATTCTTGACTCGACAAACTTGGAATTAAACTCATAGTTCTAAGTTTTTTAATGTAGTCAACATTCACATGACCTAATCTACCATGCCAAACATCAATAGACCTAGCGATATAAGCATAAGTAGATGCAATATTATTAGAAACTGAACCAGTGTTCAATACAAAAAGACCCCCAAAAAGATAACCCTTGCCCACAAATTCCCCATTACGCGACATTACCACCTTGTCAGCCTCAAAAACAAGTTTCAACCCGACTTTGTTTAATAAGGCACTGACACAAGGTTTCGACGTAACGAGGGTACATACAAAACATTATTTAGAGCAAGTGTTTTCCCCGAGGTGAGTTTGAGAAAGATCTTGCCTTTGCCTTTGATCGGTGCGGATGAAGAGTTACCCATGAAAATGCATTCCCCATCAGCTACCTCCTCGAACTCAGCAAATAACCCTTTTTCAGCACAGAGGTGTCTAGAAGCGCCAGTGTCCAAGACCCATTCAGCAACATTACCCACCACATTAGCTTCCACAACCACAGCAGCAATGATGTCATCAATCACAACATTGGCTTCAGCAGATTTCTTTTCGGAGCATTGGTAGGCTTTGTGACCAGCTTTTCCACAGACATAGCAAACAATTGGCCACTTTGGTTTCTGAATCTTAGCAACTGGTTTGGTATGCTTCCCTGGACCATTTTTCTTAGCAGGACCCTGGTTCTTCCCCTGGCCAACCTTGGCCTTACTCTTACCCTTGAATTTCTCAACATTGGACGGACCACTCGACTCAACCAGATTAGCCTTGATAGAAGCATTAGAAGCATTTACAGACACACTAATGGTTTTGTCTTTGAGACGATTTGCCTCCTCGGTCTTCATGTGACTCACTAATTCTTGGAGGGAAAGGTCTTTTTTCTTATGTTTCAGATGGTTTCTATAGTCAAACCAGGAAGGGGGGAATTTTTCCAGTAACACATTTGCTAGAAAAATCTCATCTAGTTTCATCCCTTCATTAACTACGTCAGCACAGAAATTCTCATAGTCATGAACTTGTTCCATTATAGGTTTGTCATCTACCATCTGGAACCCCAGCCATTTCCCAACGACATACTTCTTTTTACCCGCGTCATCAGCCCCATATTTTTTCTCAAGTAATTCCCATATGGTTTTAGCAGATTTATGAACCATAAACAAGTCAAATAGGGTATTAGTCATAAGATTAAGGAGGTGAAACCTAACTGTTTTATTATCCTTATCATGTTTTTTAATAGCCTCTTCATTTGACTTGACTACTGAAATTGCAGGAGATGTGGTCTCAACAAATGATGCAGCAATTTCGGTTACAGGCGTAGGCGGGTCAGAAAATATAACGTAATCAATTTCAAATTGCTCAAAAAACATCAGTAATTTTTTAGACCAACGCTTATAGTTCTGACCATCTAAGGGTTCGACTTTTGACAAATCAGGAGCATTCTTAGACATGATCGACATTGTTACAGCAACAATAATATAGTTTTCAAATTGTTAGTTGAAAATTGCAGTAACAATGAAAAGGAAAAGAGATAACCGTATTTGTAGTGACGTGGTAAGAGAGCCACTGCCTTGAAAACTATATTTCTGGTACGACCGTGGTGGCGATCAGCAGATGACCGGTAGTTCCCCAAGGATTTACACTACTGCACTCAGGCACGCCCACTCGAGACTGAGAGCATTGGAACGATAGAATTTGTTTTACCCAGAAATTATAGAGAAAATGAGAAGAGAAGAAGAGAGTGTGTTGTTGTGTGTATCCTAAAATGAAGAAGGTCTCCTTTATATAGGAGAAATTTAGCAGGTGAGGAGCCAAAAATTGATTCCGCATTTACATCAGTCAAACGTGATTAAGGAGCCATTAACGCAGAAGATATGGCTCTTAATTGCAGACGATTTGACAGATGCACCTGGTCACTTTCCTATAAACGAACTTGGTCACTTCTTCCTTAAATAAAAACACGCAGCTCTGGCCCAAAAAGATAGGCACAGCCCGCCGCAGGCGATTGCCAAATCCCAAATCCCGAATTAGATCAGGGTCGGGCCGGGCACGGGCACACGCGCGTGTGCGAGCTGAATTAAGCACCTCGCAAAGCTTCCAGAAAAGCCTCTATGACCCACTAGTGATATGTTAAGGAGTGTGATCATATATAAATACAACAAACACTCTTTTCCTCACCAATGTGGGACAATTGGAAAAATATACATGGCATAAAAAGGCCCTATTTCCAACAATCTTCACCCATTATTTTGTTTATCAATCTTTGTTTTTTTATACTCACATAAATCAATTTAATACTACCAATTAATAATAGATAATGTGCACGCCCATGCCCAATAAAACCTCACTACCACCGCCATCGATGATGCGACGAACTCTCACACAGAAGAGCGGACAGAAGAGACGTTCAACGACCACAACACACCGAGTTACCACCATCGCCATCAAATCACGACCGTTAGTCACACTTTAAACACCATTGTACACATATTATGCCATGTCGTTGACCATGTAACCCAATTGTTAAGAAGTTCCTGTTAAACACATCTTATGCCATGTCGTTGACCGTTGTATGATCGTCGGCGTTGTCCGCTCCACTTGGCGCATTTTTTGGAGGCTAGTCTTCTGTAAAAGATATGCCATAGGCGGTAGTGGTGTGAATCGTGATGGAAGCGAATTCGAATTCGAAGAAGGGATTTTTTGGTGGTGGTTGGGCTAAATTGTGGTGGCGGTTGTTTAAATCACAATTACTAGTTTTAAACCCGTGCAAATTGCACGGAAATGTTGTTTAAAATATTGTTATTTAAAAGTTTTGTTTTCATTTTTGTGCAATTTTAATGTTTTGTTTTCCTTTTTGTGCAATTTGCACCGGTTTAAATAATTTAAAAAAAAAAAACGATTACGTTTTATGAATCATCTTTGAAACTTCCTCCATTACAATCATTTCTATACATTTGTTGAAAATATGTGAGTTATATTTTAATGAAATGTATATAATTAATTGAAATGAAGGGAGTATTTTTTATCTGTATAATAATCTCATTTGTAATTAGCGATTTGTAAGTGACGGACGTATACAAAATATGGTAATATTAACAATACAATTTTTATTCGAAATATATCAAAACATAAATCTTAAAACTCGACCGTACAATATTCGAAATATATTACTCTGTAACACATTTGGTTAACCAATGCGATTGTTACATGTAAGATCTTGTGTTCTTGTATTAGGTACATATTTAGATTGATTGTTATCATCTCATCTGCAGAACTAAAAGTTATATCATGTTGTAGACTCATACTATGTACTTGTTGTATAAATAATTTTAAAAATATACTAACATATAATAGAAGTGTTACAAAATTCTTGCAATATGTCGTTAAATTTCGTTAAATTTATTTGGCAGAGAAAACTATAAGTAGATACGGAATTAGATAAGCCCCTTGTGCTTCATATTTCATAATATGGGCCAATCTAATTTAAATATATATATGATTGGATAAGGATTGGATAAGCTAAATCTATGTCCTAATATGGCGTAGTGTAATTACGGTGTCTATACTTTATTTGCAATGAACGTAAATAATGCTTAGGGTGATCTGGTCAGGTAGTGATTGTAGTATGATATACCTTCTTGTTAGTTAAATTTTGAGTTACTACTTTGTCATGCTACTTGCGCAACTTCAAAACAGGCCGCCTTACATATCAAACCAAACTATTCGCACGAAAATAAAACAAAATTAGTAAAATTTGAACCGGTCTTTAAGCAGACCCGTGGAAAATGTTAAACTCGTTTTTCATTTAGTACACTTTGTAGAAGTCGTGCAAGTTTAAAGTGAAAATTTTGACCCGTGAACGTTTAAAATGAAAAAATTTAACCTATTTTTCATTTAGTACCGATTGTTAATTATAGTGAAATACAAAATGAAAATTTTAACCCGTGCAATTTTAAAATGAAATTTTTGACCTTGCCCTTTTAAAATGAAAATTGTAACGCGTTTTTCGTTTAATAACAATTGGTACTTAGTGAAACATGAAAATTATGACGGGTACACACTTAAAACAATTTAGCCGAATGATTTAATCGTCTAAAGCCAGGGAAAACATTGGATTATACTAACTGATATGATATCTGATCCGAAAAATCGGATATCCTATCCGAAAAATTGAATATCCAATCTAAAAACATACTTGAATTGGATAGGCTTTCGGATATCAAATCGGTTTTAAAATGGGTTACAAAATTTTCGTATATCTGGATCGAGACCCTGTTCTTTCTAGCTTATTTTCAGCTAACTTCAGTTCAACTCAGCTCTATTCGATTCGATTCACTCGATTCGATTCGATTCAACTCTATTGATTCACCTCGGCTCGATTCGATTGGCTCGGCTCCATTCGATTCGATTCGGCTCATTTCGGCTCCACTAAATTGACTCATTTCAATTTTGCACATCTTAAACTTAATAGTTTTTATTAATATTTTTAATATTATTATTATTATTATTATTATTATTATTATTATTATTATTATTATTAATTAATTAATTAATCATCCTCATTATATTCATATTAATAAAATTAATACTATTACTAATATTACTAATATGAATATGAATATTAATTATTAATAATATAATTAATAACATTGTTAATTTTAATATTACTATTATTAATACCTAATTGTTTTTTTATATACGAACTTTACTATTTCACATAAAATTTTTCATAAACGTTCTATTTTGTACCATTTTCACCTAAAACTGAACCAAATGGACTCTTGAATCAATATTTTTCCTCTAAAACTTAATTTAATTCCTCAAATGACTTAAAACTTACAAGATGGATTCTAATTTATCAAATAATAAATTAATTTACTTGTTTACCAATTATTAATATTATTTGTTGAGGTTTAATTAATCAATCATATTTTATTTGTTTGTTAAAGATGAAATTAGGGTCTATCGATTTTTATTTATCTAATTAATTAAATTAGGACTGTTGTTGTTTCGTGGTGGCTACCTAATCACTCAAATTAGGATGATACATGGCTAGACTTTAAACAACAATCTAGCAAATCGGTGCTCCATTATTTCATCTAATAAAATTGATGGTGGACTGTGGTTCATGGTGGCTACCTAGTTAATCACTCAAATTAGTATAATTACTAGTATTAATATTAGTAATGTTCTTTTTCTTCTAGTAGTATTAGTAGTAGCAGTAGCAGTAGCAGCTACTACTACTACTACTACTACTACTACTACTACTACTACTACTAATAATAATAATAATAATAATAATAATCATAATAATAATAATCATAATAATAATAAAAGTTTGCGTTTTTATAAAAAAAAAACAATAATAATAATAATAGTAGTAATAATAATAATAATAATAATAATAATAATTATTATTATTATTATTATTATTATTATTATTATTATTATATTTAGTATTAATATTAATATTAATAATAATATTAATATTATTTCGGCTCAATCGATTAGTTGATTCGATTGATTGATTTCAGCTCCATTCGATTCGATTCGATTGATTCGGCTCGGCTCAATTGATTTGATTCGCAATTCAATTTAGCTCCATTGAGTTCATTTGATTGATTCGGTTCTAAAAAGCGGAAAAAACGAGTCCGAGACTCTTAAGTTAAGATGATTTATTTTAAGCAAGACCATCCGTAATTAATAAGGCCCATAGCAATTTATGAAAAAACAGCCTACGTATACATAACAACTATCAAATACGGAGTACCCATTATAATTTCTCATTAATGGAATTTTACATAAATGATACACAAAAGAAAGTAACCCACCACTAAACCTAAAATTTGTTACTCTCCGCTCTTGTACACTGCCTATACCCCTTTTTTGTCCTCTTTCTCCATCTCAATCTTTGATTAATGGATGGTTTTCTTTCATCAATCTTTTACACAAAATTTCCTCTGATCGTCACAATCTTGAAATCCCACTTTCTCTCAATTGCTACTCAATTTCCTCACTAATATTATGCTCAATTAAAACCTTGAATCCTACCTCATATCACTTTCACTCTCATTCTTTCCCTAAAAAAATAATAAGAAACTATATTGGTTTAGATCTATCGTCCTATTGCAAGTTTCGTAAGTATTAAAATCATCCCTTATTTTTTCTCCAAAAAATATTCTTGTTTGTAATTACTCTCTTTTTAACAATTTTTCGCCTTTTTTTTTGCATTTGTTTTCATTTATTCATAAGAACGCTTTTCTTCTTTTGTATCTGAGTTTAAATAAAATTTTAAATATTTTGTAACTATAATTTTAATAATTTCCCAGAAATATGTACCAGATATACTTTTATGTCATTAGTTATGTAGATTTAGAAAATTTAATTTTTAAACATGCCCTCTACGTTATATTTTATTTCAGCTTTTTTTTTCCAAATGTTTATTCATCATTTTGACTATAATTATTGGTAGATTTGTTATCTTATAAATAGTTTCGGTTTAAATATTTTTTTCACACTTTTTTAATTTATTTTCTGGTATCGATGGAAAAAAATTCAGTGATAATCTGATCTCCATTACTTTTCGATCTCTGAGAGATTCCTTCTTTATAATATGGATTTAAATATAATTATCATTCAAAGATAGTAGTAAATTTGGCCCAATTGAAATGGATTATCATTTGTTCATAGACAATTAAGCTTCATTGTAAAATGTAAACTATGTTGTAGTTAAATGGTATAGTTGTTATAAGTGGTGAAGTAATTTGTCTGGTTAATTGTGTAGTCTGTATATAAACAATTAGTCTCCCTTGTGACGGATGCTATCCGTCACAAGGTGAAGACGGAGCGAATATCAACCAGATTAGATAATATGGATAGTAGTGGTCCCTTTTTTGGTATTAATATAATAAAAAGATGATTTGACAATGGAGATTAAAAAAAGGAAAAATGGGGAACTCCCCATGTTGAGTGAGGCGGCTAATAAGTGTATCACATCCTTGCTTTTGCTTTTTTTATTGCAATTTTGAAAACTCCACCTTTCTCTAGCTTTTTTCATTATCTCTCCAGAAAACCCAAAATAATTAAAATCTCTACCATCTTCATCCTCACCATTTTCATTCATCTTTTTCATCTTCATCTTTACCATCCGCATCAAAATAATTAAAACCAAGACGGTATCATTTTCATATTTTTGGAGCTTCATCAAGCTAATGGGAAAAATAACAGTGGCTAGAAAGAAAACTCCGCAAAAAAATGTGGAAGGTATTGTGTTTAACATGTTGATTTTATGGTGGTATTTTGAGTTTCGTAATTTCTTGTAAAATATTGCTCAAATTTGTAATCAATGGTCACATTTGGTTAATTAATTGTTCTTGTATCCAATCTCTCCAAAGATATTGTGTTTCATTTATTTAACTTTTTTTTTACACCAAAACAATTGATTTAATGTAAAAATTAGGTTTTACGAATCTTGATTTTTTTTTTGTGATCCGATTTGTTTTCGTATTGATCTTGTTGTTTGTATTAATTAATGTCAAAATTAAGTTTTTGTATTAATTGTTGTTGTGCTCTGATTTTACTAATTTTTTGATCTTACGAATCTTGATCTGATTTGATTTGTTTTTGTATTAGTTAATGTCAAAATTAGGTTTTGTCGAAGGCTTGTGATGACGAAAATAGAGAAAAATGTGATTTTGTGTTTATCTCGCAATGTTTGCGTTAAAAATGTTACCACCTTAGTATCCAGATGTAACCCTGTTTGAAATGTTGTCTATTAGATACAATGCTGAATTAATGTTATGATGATAACGTCTATGAATAAGCATGGTGACATATGAAAATGTTACCGCCTTAGGGTGAAATGTAACTGTTAAATTAGTTATTTGGTTTACCTCAAAGCCTCTTAAAATGAAAACATATGAATAAAAATGGTGAAATGAAAACGTTAATATAAATGACTAAACATGATGACATATGCGTGTGTTGAAAATGTGATCAACTTAGTTAATAAATGTACATATGTTTAAGTATGTTGCTCATTATATATATAAATGTTTATTAGGGTTTAAAACGAATCTTAACAAGATAACATAAATGAGTAAACATGGTGACATATGTGTTAGTGTTGAATATGTGATAATCTTAGTTGAAAAATGTACTTAAGTTTGAGTATGTTGTAATTTATATTTATGTTTATTTGAGTTTAAAATGAATCTTAACATGTTAACATAAATGACTAAATATGGTGACATATGTGTTTGTGTTGAAAATGTGACCATCTTAGCAAAAAAATGTACCCTTGTTTGAGTATGTTGCTCATTATAGAAATGTTTATTAGGGTTTAAAACGAATATTAACAAGATAACATAAATGAGTAAACATGGTGACATATGTGTTACTATTGAATATGTGACCACTTTAGTGAAAAATGTTTTTATGTTTGAGTGTGTTGTTATTTATGTGTACGTTTATTTGGGTTTAAAATGAATCTTAACATATTAACATAAATGACTCAACATAGTGACATATGTTGTAGTGTTGAAAATGTGACCGCCTTAATTGATAAATGTATCTATGTTTCAGTGTCTTACTCATTATAAAAATGTTTGTTTCAGTTTAAAATTAATCTTAACATGACAAAATAAATGAGTAAACATAGTGACATGTGTGTTAGTGTTGAACATGTGACCACCTTAGTCAAAAAATATACCTTGTGACAACACATGTAACCATTACACTAAATATTTGTTTAGATTTGAATGAATGTTATAGTGATAACATCTAAGAATCAACATGGTAACATATGGTTTGTGTTAAAAATGTGACCATCTTAGTCTCGATATGTAACCCTGTTTTAAATATTGTCGTATTAGTTAGAATGTGTGAATGAATATAATAACGATAACATTTATGAATAAACATAGTGATATATGACTTGTGTTAAAAATGTTAGTAGCCGAGTCTCGAAATGTAGCCATGTTTTTAATTGTTGTCACATTAGTCTGAATGTGAATGTTATAACGACAACATCTATGAATAAACATGGTGACATATGATTTGTGTTAAAAATGTTACCACCTTAATATCGAAATGTAATCATGTTTGGAATGTTGTCATGTTAGTTAGAATGTGTTAATGAATATTATAATGACAACATTTATGAATAAACATGGTGGCATATGAAAATGTTACTATCTTTGTCTCGAAATGTAACCCTGTTTGAAATGTTGTCATGTTAGTTATAATGTGTGAGTGAATATTATAATGACACTATCTATGAATAAACATGGTGGCATATGAAAATGTTACCATCTTTGTCTCGAAATGTAACCCTGTATGGAATGTTATTGTATTAGTTAGAATGTGTGAATGGATGTTATGATGGTAACATCTATGAATAAACATGGCGACAAATGAAAATGGTACCAGCTAAGTTTCAAAATGTTCCATATTTTAAATGTTACAATATATTAGCCAGAATGTGTTGCCATATATTTTGTTTGAAGTACACTTCTAATGTAAAGTAATGGTAAGGTTTTATACTCATTTCGCAGAAATTTGTATGCAACCTTAGCACCTAAAAATGGACAAAACAAAGTCCAACGTTGGACAAACCTCGAAGCAGTTGGAGGTGCAAACAACAAAGAAATTGGAGATCCTCCAAAGGGTGTTGCCAAGAAAAAAAATGAAGGGGACAAAGGCCATTCATGGACTATTATCTGTTTAACTGTCAGTTTGTAATAAAACTTATATTTAGTACTTGGTGGTTTGTTTGGGGATATGTTATTTTGGAATAGAATTTTATTCCCTCTTGATATAAGACATCTAAGATAATGTTTGTTTTGTGACTACCTTAATAATTATAAAATGTCATCATTATCTATCTAAATGTGCGCATTTTTTCTTAACAATTTTAACTATGTCATCGTAAACGTCTAAAATGTCTTAATTTTTGTCGAATATATGACCATTGAAATTATAAAATACTTCAAAGAGTGTTATGTGACTATAAGACAGTACAATGTTACCATCTAAGAGATTATAGTAGTATATTACCTTCAGTTATAAATACTTAAAAAATTTGTTCGTTTAATTTCTAATGTTATCATAAGAGAGTGCATTGTTACCATTAGAAAATGTATATAAAATTGTAATTAATTGGTAACAGATTTATTTTAAATGGTAACATAACATAATGTTAATATTAAGAGACTGATATGTGACTACATCACTAGTAAAATACTATATATACTTCGTTCTTTTAATTTCTAATGTTACATGGAGAGTATAATGTTACCATTTAAATTCTCTCTTTGGTAGTCTGAAATTGGTTCAAATGATAGCATACTTAGCTAAACTAGTGACATAATGAAGTGAAATTGTAATATATTTAGTTAAACTTAGTGATATACTAGAGTGAAATGGTAACAATTTGAGCACTTGTGATTACAAAACGTACGCTGACAATGTTATAACAACCTTACAGCACTATAAAACATGTACTACCTAAAACGTTTTTCCCAAAATGTGGTCGGATTGTTATCATATACCCAAATGCCCTTTTGCGCCTTTTATATCATGGGGGAGAACGTTGTATGTGGAACTGTTAGTTGCCCGCATCTCTATGGTTGGTTTCCTAGCCTTCTTCTTTCCCAAGTTCCTTTCTTTTTTTTACGTTGATTGCGCCCGTTGTTGTACAACGTATAGGGTCAATAATAGTAGGCGCCCGCAACTCTATGGTTGGTTGGTCTTCGTCCATATTAAGGGACACATATGTGCCACTAACATAGCCGATGTCTCGTTGCTGGTAAATATGAACACATTATCAGCATATAAACTTCAGATGTTTACACATTAACATTTAATGTAACCAGTTAATAGGTAGAATTTTACCATCTTAGTTATACCATTAAAATCTAACTGTACAACAAAGATGTGATTTGAATTTGAATAGAGACTTATAATGATCACATATATGCATTGCGATGGTGACATGAAAGTTTGTGTAAAATGTTATTATCTAAGTCAATAAATGTAACCATTTACAATAAGTTTTATTTGATTTAAATGAAACCTATAATGATAACATATATAAATGAACATACTGACATGTGAGTTTGTGTTAAAATGGTTACCATCTTAGTAAGCATGTGTTGTCACTTTACAGAATGTGTGGCATAAATGTTACCACCCTTAGTAAAATGATATAATCTTAGGCTGAAATGTAACCATAATAACAATGTTTAATAACAAGTTAATAATATTGGTACCTTCTTCAAACATGGTCACATATTTGTAAAAACATGCTCACATTTTCAACAATTACATATAAGTCACCATGTTCATTATATTATGTTATCATCTTAAGGATAATTTGTAACACCAAAAAGCATAATATTATTGGTACATATCTTGATAATGTGGTCACATTTTGAACAATCACATATATGTCACCATGTTTAACCAATTATGTTAACATGTTAAGAATAATTTAAAACATAACATTGGTACATTCCTAAGCTAAGATGGTCACATTTTCAACAATCACTTATATCACCATGTTTAGACTAAGTTGATATGGTGACAATTGTATAATCATATGGTCACAACAAAACCAGGGTGTTTTGTTAAGAAATGATATCATCTTAGCCTGAACACCCCGAAAGATCAGTACCTATGACAAGAGCAACCAAATTTAAAATTTTGGTTAAAATGGTAACACTATACCATAAAGGTGATCACACTGTACGCTAAAATGGTAACATATATGACTGATCGTATAAACTTTTAAAAATGCATCTACAATTATATTTTTCAAAACGCTAAAATGGTAACATATATTTTGTAAAGTGGTAATATTTTCAACAAACACATATATGTCACCAAGTTTAGCCTACTATGTTAACATGTTAAGAAAAAATCAAGGGGCTTCCTGACATAGAGTGGTCATATTCACAACAATCACTTATATGCAATCACTTAGATGTAGATTTCTTGATACTGAAACCCAAGAGTTGCGAATGTTTCTTATACATGCTGAAAATGTGTTCCCATTTTCCAGCTTTTATTCCAAATAAGCTCCCTGAAAGATCAGTACTTGGGACAAAAGATCCATCAAAATTTAAACTTTGGTTAAGATGGTAACACTGTCTCCATAAAGATGGTAACAATTTGCGCTAAAATGGTGACATATATAACTGAATATTATAATAACGACAAACCATTTTTAAACTTTGGTTAAAATGGTAACACTGAACTCTAAAACGGTAACATGTATGATTGTATAAGGTTTTCAAAACGCGAGATATTTTCCATTAACCTAAGTGTAACACTGTCAATTTAATAGACGTATTTGTTAGTTTGAATCTTCATATTGAATCTACTAACACCTTCATCTAATATTGAATCAAAAAAGGCATCATCTTAGCAAGACGACCGACCATCTTACAATCTCATCAATAAAACCAAAGAATCTCGTCATCATAACGGAAACTTAACATCACATCAGCAACAACGAAAACAACAACGCCAACAAATTAGCATCTCATCAATAGCAATGAAAACAACAAAGCTAACAAATATTCAATATTTTCATCTAAAATTGTAAAAACATCAACCCAAATCTATTACCCTAAAATCTCATCAATACAAATATCATCTTAAAGAATAAAAAAACAACGAAAACAAGAACAACAACAAATTAACATCTCATCAACAACAACGAAAACAAAAAAGCCAACAAATTTTCAAAATTTTCATCAAAAATTGTAAAAACATCAACCCAAATCTATTGCCCTAAAATCTCATCAACAAAAATAACATCTTAAAGAATATAGAACACAAACCTTTCGTAATCAACATCGTCACGAAATCTTCGTCATTACCATCAAGTAATACACCATCCTCGTTCTCGACAACAACGATTTGGTCCTTTATTGCCGTCATAGGTACCTCGTCTAGTACCATGTCTTTATTTATTTTTATTGGGTAAAATGTCTTTGCGATTTTAGATGAGATTGGAAAAAAGTTAGTGTTAATCTTATTGTTAATTGTATTTTAGATGAAGATTTGTTTGGATGAATGTGTAACTGAAGCTATAAAGTTTGAAATTTGAAGGAGAATGGTGTCTGTAGGGTTGTAGATGATAGGTGAAAAGGAAGAAAAGATGTAAAGGTGATATGATGTAGGTGACACATGCAAAGTCACAATAAATGTTCTGTACAACTTTGTCCCCTATTACACAATAAACAAACACAAATTCTCATTGATGGCAGCCATATTTGGTCTTCAGCTGAAGACGGGCCAAATGTCGCCATTTTAACTACAAAATGTTACCATTTTAATGACAAACTATTATAGCTTTAAAAATTATTTACCTTAAAATGGTTACATTTTCATCTTAAATGGGTGACATTTTGCCCGTCTTCAGCTGAAGACCAAATATGTCTGCCATCAGCAAGACTTGCTGATAAACAAATACCCACTAGTACTTAGCATCCGGCCCGTTTTTTGTACAATATGTGTCTATTCGCTCCGTCTTCAGGTTGTGACGGATACCATCCGTCACAAATGAGAATTTGTGGTATATAAAAGAACACTAATTCTTGGTTAAAAAAGAAATCAGTGAACGTGGTGGGTCATTTATTTTTTTTATTTTTCATTTTTTTTAAAAGCACTTTTAACCACAGGGTGACACGGTAATACCCTACAATTTTGGAATATAATATAATATTTATTTTTAATATAAACTTTCCAAAAATAATTTTTAGTTTAATTGTCTTTGACATCGTTTCCTACTTGTTTGGGTTATTTATATGCTCGTTTCTAACCCATAGCCTTATTTCTAAAACCCTTGTTTTAGTACCAATGAAACTCATATTCCTTTCTTTAGTCGCCAAACACCTCAACCCAAATTTCTAATAATTTGCTATAATATTGATGATGATCACCATGTGATTATTAAACCCCGCTTAATTCTTTAATTATATATCTATCATATGTAAAATTGCTATTTGTCTATAAACTCCTCCTGGTTGGCCAAAATTGTGGGTGTTTCCAATCACACATGCAAGGTTACACCTTTTTGTTCCCTTCTTAATTTCATTCTCGCCTTTCTCGAGTCAGCTATATAAGTGACTTTGTGTTAAAGGTAACACGATTTTACTGATTCTAATACTCTTATTATTGTTCGGGGTTATATGAATTGTATTAATTGTTATTAACGTTGTAACACCCCCATACTCCAAGTACCTTACCAGGACCACCCAGTTATAAGGATGTTACCATCTCGGTTGCCCGAGGCAATGAATATCATAAGACAATAAAGAAACGTACTTTAAAAGTAATTATAGTTTAAGTGATTACATGTTCAAAACCAAAACTGATAAAAGGAAATACAAGTTCTCAAAACTATCTACTTTCAAAATACTATCAAGCGTCGGACACGCGGAAGACTTCTAAAGCGCAACGTGGTGACTCATCCCGGCTATCCCATACGCATCGTCTCATACCCGCTCACCACCCCCGAATGGATCACCACAGTGTTTAAAACATTTAAACGGGGTCAGTACTAATCACACAATTTATATGATCCAACAACACAACAAACAACATAGCTCAAACAGTCACACACACAATCACACCCACTCCAACCAATCTCTGTCACCGACTGTCCACTGGACCAGCCCTACCAGTGGGGGACCGCAACCGTTCCCACCTAAGCCCCGCTCATCATACCGAGCGATAATCCTGTCCCATTAATGTGCACATCCCCTTCCGTGGCGGGTTCCACGAAGGGCGAAATTAGGGCGTGAAGTCACTCCCGCAAGTGACTCCACTCAGCCAAGAACGCATCTCGAGAACCAGAGACAAACAATCAGCAATCAACAATATACAATCACAACCGTCCGAATCAATCAACAATCACTAATTACAAAGACAATCACCACACATTATGTAATTAATACTGAGTAGGGAAACCCTACCTGGAATGCAACACAAACATCAGACGATCTAGCAGCTGTCTCAAAACCTTTCCTCTACGAACCCTTCTCCTATACACATAATCATACAATTATCACCTAATCAACATAACCCTCCCAAAACCCCCAAATCTACCCAATTAGGGTTTTAAACAAACTCAAAGAAACAGTATAAAATTGGTATGTAGATCTTACCCTTGACGCAAGGAACACTATGATGCAAAGAACAAGATGATCCGACACTCCTAGCCTTGGGGATTTGCCAACAACGCGACGAGGGAGAACTACGTAACTCCTTTTTCTTTTGAAGGGTTTAGAAAGGTTAAAAGTGATTAAATAAACTGACGGAAACCTTTTATATCAAACTCGCGTTATTAGCAAAACCCGTGAAATCATTCCCCGTAAACCGGCTACTCGATCGAGTAGCTAAGGTACTCGATCGAGTGCCCCCTTACTCGATCGAGTATCTACGTTACTCGATCGAGTACCCAACAGGTCAGAAACTATTTTAAAACGCAACACACCCTTACTCGACAGAGTAAAGCCTACTTGATGGAGTACCCAGAGACTCATAAAACCGTAGTATTACAGTCTTCCCTCCTTAAAAAGAACTTCGTCCCCGAAGTTCAACCCATACATAAAAACAAACATACTAACTCGGTCAAGACGCAACAAAGCTACTAAGAACTCAAAACAAAACCCTAACTTACA
This sequence comes from Silene latifolia, assembly GCF_048544455.1. NCBI lineage: Eukaryota > Viridiplantae > Streptophyta > Magnoliopsida > Caryophyllales > Caryophyllaceae > Silene > Silene latifolia. The sequence continues at coordinate 127,101,455 of NC_133538.1, forward strand.
AAACATGAAAACATGAACTCTTAACACCAACTCTACCAACTATTCCTACCTCCATACCTCGCTCACGATGTCGTATCAACTACATCATAAACTCTCCCGACACTAACTCCATACATAAACAACTACATAAACATCAAACGGAATGTTACATTCTACCACCCTTAAAAGGAACTTCGTCCTCGAAGTTTACTCACACTCATAACCTCATCATTCAACTGTCAAGACTATCGAAGTATTCTCGCATTCCTAACATCGAACTACTACAAGCACGTCCATGACCTTTTAACACTATCAACCACAACATATACAAATCCATACCTTATGCTACACCAACACTCTACTTCCAAATATACTACCATATGTACAACCATCAAAATCTCTTTTATTGCATCCTACTCCTCTTAAGATAAATGTTACGTCCTCGTAACTCACTAATACTAAATCCTAGATATATCTTTTCATTATCCTCATCACCACCGCTTGTCAAAGATAACCACCTAGAACCTAAACACTCGCCATGCACATATCCAAGGCTCTCTTACTTAAATAACTCTCATACTTCACTTCACTCGTCACACCACCTAACCTATACCACAAAATCCTTAACTTAACCCAAAACTTCACTTGTTCCCTATTACCGCCACATGACACACCTCTCTATATAAACTACATAAAACTCTTATCGCCAAAAGCATAACTCACGATCCACACTTGTTACGTACACTCACACTAGATCCTCAAGTTCCTTTCTTTCATTACCGCAAGACTCATACATAACTTAACACGACACTAATTACTCAACACCCTACACTCACTGTCTCAACAAAGGATTATGAACCACCTGCATATATCAGATCATGACTATGACTACTGATGCCTCAACTTAAAACAAGATCAAAATTACTGTAACAACTTCTCACAGCTGTGTCCCATCAACAGAATCTCACTATAACATGACAACAACGAAAACATATACAACTCTCTTTCATATCATACTCTACCCTCATACCAAAACTTAACTGGTAAGAAACATCAGTAAACAAAACAACTGTCTATCTGTACAAAGTGAAACTCACAGGAGGCAACATCAAACAAAACAACAATCTATGTATGACTGGTATGTACTTTTGAAAACTCGTATCATAATTGTAATACCCCCATACTCCAAGTGCCTTACCAGGACCACTCAGTTATGAAGATATTACTACCATCTCGGTTACCCGAGGCATGATATTCATAAGACAATAACGAAACAACTTAAATAATATAACTTTAGTGAAAAGTACAACTGAAACCAAATCCCAAAATACGGGTACAAGTTCTTAAAACCAACTGTCTACTGAAATACTGAAATGTCATAAAACTAAAAGACTACAGCGGAAGACTTCTATCGTCAGACGGTGGCACCTCCCAGCTATCCCAGTACTCAACTCAAACCTGCTCAATTACTGCTCACCATCCCCGAATGGATCACCGCAGGTTTACAAAACAACAACCGGGGTCAGTACTAATCACACAACTCAATATATATCAACAATAAGATAAACAGACAGCTTAACCGTCACACACACAACCACACCAATTCCAACAATCTCAATCACCGACTGTCCACTGGACCAGCCCTGCCAGTGGGGGACCGCAGCCGTACCCACCAAATCCCCGCTCCTCATAATGAGCGATAACCCTGTCCATTAATGTGCACATCCCCTTCCGTGGCGGGTTCCACGAAGGGCAAAACTAGGGCGTGAAGCCACTCCCGCAAGTGACCCCACTCAGCCGAGGACACGCCTCGAGAACCAGAGACAAACAATCACAATCAACAAACCGTCACAATACAATTACTATATTATTCAATCAACCACAACACATCAACAATCATCCCATTATGGGACTAATACTGAGTAGGAAATCCTACCTGGAAAGCACACTATCGACGGTCTCTCACAGATTTGTATCAAAAGCTTCTTCTACGAAGCCTCCTCCTATCATACAACATACAAATGCTACCAAATCACAAACTACTCACAAACCCCCAAATCCCTAGATTAGGGTTTAACCAACTTAAAGGAAAGACAACAAAAAGGGTACATAGATCTTACCCTTGACGCAAGGATCTCAACGGTATAACAAATGATGAAAACCGACCTTCCAAACTCCGGGATTTGCTAACAATGCGATTAAGATGATGAACGTACTTGCTTTCTCTCTTTGACAGTAAATTAGGTTTTGCAAAAGTGTTTAGCATGATGACGGAAAAGGTTATATATCGTAATCGCATAATTAACAAAACCCGAGAAAAACTCCCCGTAAACCGGCTACTCGATCGAGTACCCAACAGGTCAGAAACTATTTTAAGACGCAACTCACCCTTACTCGACAGAGTAAGGCCTTCTCGATAGAGTACCCAAAGACTCATAAATACGGAGTATTACAGTCTTCCCTCCTTAAAAAGAACTTCGTCCCGGAAGTTCAAACCACTACTAAACAAAGGTACTCCCTCAACACTTCCGACTCAACAACCAAAACAAAACTAAACATAAAACATGTTACTAACCCAACTCATCCCGACAAACATACCGACACAACATACAAAAAGGGTATAAAACTCTTAAAACTCTTCGCGATCATCTCCTACCCCCCTAAAAGAAACAAGGTTACGTCCCCGTAACCATACATACCTGATCAAAAAGAAAATGGTAACGCTCTTTCATAGCTTCCTCTGGCTCCCATGTAGCTTCCTCAGTCTCGTGGTTAGACCAAAGGATCTTAAGCAAAACTGTCTCACCACTCCTAGTCTTCCTAACCTTTCGGTCAAGAATCTGCTTAGGCACCTCAAGATATGATAAGGACTCATCTAACTCTAAGTTCTCTGCCTCTAACACATGTGACGGGTCACTCACATACTTCCACAGCTGTAATACATGAAACACATTATGCACTCTCTCAAGCACAGCTGGTAAAGCCAGACGATATGCAACTTCCCCAACTCGCTCTAAGATCTCATAAGGCCCGATAAACTTCTGACTTAGCTTGCCTTTCTTCCCAAATATCATAACCCCACGCATATGAGACACTTTCAAAAGAACCTTGTCCCCAACTTGAAACTCTATGTCCCGGCGATGTAGATCTGCATAACTCTTTTGCCTATCCTGAGCTGCTCTCATCCGTTCCCTGATCATCTTAATCTGTTCCACCATATCTGGTCCTAAAACCACTGCCTCAGCACTATCGTCCCAACAAATCGGACTCCCACATCTCCTCCCATACAAAGCCTCAAACGGTGCCATACCAATACTAGTGTGATAGCTGTTATTATAAGAAAATTCTATCAAGTCCAACCTCTGTTCCCAGCTACCACCAAAGTCCATCACACAAGCTTGCAACATATCCTCAAGAGTCTTGATTGTTCTCTCAGTTTGTCCGTCTGTCGCAGGATGAAATGCTGTACTCATCTTCAAAGTTGTTCCCAACGATTCCTGCAACTCTTTCCAAAACCTTGATATAAATCTCGCATCTCTGTCAGACACTATGTCCTTAGGGACTCCATGTAACTTAAGCACGTTCTTTCGATAGGCCATAGCCAATTGTGCTTTAGTCCATGTATCTTTCATTGGAACAAAGTGAGCTGACTTGGTCAGTCGATCCCCTATTACCCAAATTATGTTGTTACCTTGTTTACTCTTTGGCAAACCCACGATAAAATCCACGGAAATGGATTCCCACTTCCACTCAGGTACCGTTAAAGACTGAATCTTACCTTGTGGTCGTCGTTGTTCCCCCTTAACTCTCTGGCATGTCAAACAACGGGCCACAAACTCAGCTGTCTCTTTCTTCATTCCAGGCCACCAAAACGTATTCTTTAAATCCTTATACAACTTATCTCCACCTGGATGAACTGAATATGGTGTGCAATGCGCCTCTGTCATGATAGTCTTTTTCAACTCCTCATCATTAGAAACACACCACCTACCATCAAACCTCAAACTACCATCTGTGTGAATGGAGAATCGAGACACTGTCCCTTTCTCTACTCCAGCTCTCCACTCCACTATCTTAGGATCCAACGCCTGTTTACCTCGAATGTCATCATAAAACTCAAGCCGCACCGTCGTCGGATCACCCATGGCATCCCCTTTCTGCATCATATGTATCCCAAACCTCGCTACCTCATCTCTCAACCTCATCAAAGATAGAGCTGTACACAAAGAATGTACACTCTTCCTACTCAAAGCATCAGCAACTACATTGGCCTTCCCTTCATGGTAGATAATTTCCATGTCATAATCGCCAATCAGCTCCATCCACCTCCTCTGTCTCATGTTCAACTCCTTTTGAGTGAAAATATACTTGAGACTCTTGTGATCAGAAAATACCTTAAAGATTGTTCCATAAAGGTAATGTCTCCATATCTTGAGAGCAAACACCACTGCACCCAACTCCAGATCATGAGTAGGGTAGTTCTCCTCATAAGGCTTCAATTGCCTAGAAGCATAGGCAATCGTTTACTGCGTTCGCATCAACACACATCCCAACCCATTCTTTGAGGCATCTGTATAAACCTCAAAGTTCTCGATCCCTTCAGGCAATGCTAAGGTAGGAGCTGTGGTCAAACGCTCCTTTAATGTTTGGAACGCCGTCTCACAACTCTCATCCCAACGAAACCTGTTCTCTTTCCTCATCAACGCTATCATATGTCTAGCTATCTTGGAGAAATCTTTCACGAACCGTCTGTAATACCCAGCTAAACCCAGAAAACTCCTGATCTCAGCAACATTCTTTGGTGCTTCCCACTTTGTCACTGCCTCAATCTTCGCCGGATCCACAGCTACTCCCTCCTTAGAGATCACATGCCCCAGAAAAGCAACTTTCTCTAACCAGAACTCACACTTGGACAGCTTAGCATACAACTCATGCTCCCTCAAAGTTTGCAACACGATCCTCAGATGCTCCTCCTTAGTCTTAGAGTAGACTAAGATGTCATCGATAAATACCACCACAAACTTGTCCAAAAACTGTCTGAAGATTCTGTTCCTCAAATCCATAAACAAAGCCGGTGCATTAGATAACCCAAACGGCATCACTACATACTCATAATGGCCATACCTCGACGTGAAAGTTGTCTTTGGTATGTCCACTTCTCTAATCTTCACCTGATGGTACCCCGACCTCAAATCAATCTTGGAAAAAACCGATGCACCACTCAACTGATCAAACAGGTCATCTATCCTTGGCAAAGGATACTTGTTCTTCACCGTCACTCGGTTCAGCTCCCTGTAATCTATGCACAACCTCAAACTCCCATCCTTCTTCTTCACGAAAAGAACTGGTGCTCCCCACGGCGATACACTAGGTCTAATGTATCCCTTCTCTATCAGATCATCCAACTGTTTCCTAAGCTCCTCCATCTCCTTAGGACCCATACGGTACGGTGCCTTAGAGATTGGCCCCGTCCCTGGTTTCAACTCTACTGTGAAATCTATCTCTCTTCTCGGCGGCAACCCCGGCTGGAAACACATCCTCAAACTCTCCCACCACTGGTATCTGATCAACTGTCGGACCCTCTATCCGGTCATCTCTCACATGGCACAATATCAAAGGACATCCTTTCCTCAGATATGACTTCAAAGTGACAGCTGCAATCAACTTAACTTTGGGTTTGACTAGAAACCCACGATAAGACACACTAACACCCTTAGGACCTCTTAAAGACACTTTCTTTTGATGACAGTCTATCTTAGCTTTATACTTTCCCAGCCAATCCATCCCAACTATTATCTCAAAATCGTCAAAAGGAAACTCTAGCAAGTCTACAGGGAAATCAACTTGCCCAACTATCATAGGTACATCCCTATATAACCTCCCACAAGATACAGACTCACCCGAAGGTATAAAAATTTGCTCACTTACAGACTCATATACCCTCAAACCCAACCGTTTAACATGACTCGAAGATACAAACGACTGAGAAGCCCCCGAATCAAACAAAACAAAGGTATGAATACCATTAACAAGAAAAGTACCGGTGATAACGTGTGCATCCTCCTCAGCTGCTTTCTTCTCCATCATGAATAACTTTCCCTTTGGTCTTGTCCACCTCCTGGACAAGATCTTGGTGATGTGGTCGGCTTAGCACCCGACCCTTGATTGTTGTTGTTGTTCGTCGATGGTTTCAGATAAGAATTACCGCCGTTGCGGTTACCTCCACTCGATAGCTCGACTTCCCGGTTTGCCCATGATCCGTCGGTCTATTGCTCGCATAGCTCTGCGCAGTCTCTCGGAAAGTTTCGGTGCACTTGTGCACTCATGTCTCTTGTGACCTACACCACCACAACTATAGCAGGTCACTTCCCAACTACCACTAACACTTCCACGGCCACGCCCAAAGGAAGCCCCAAAGATCGAACCACGACCCAGAAGAAAACCCTTTAGACCGATTGTGGTTGCCTTTCTTGTGACTAGGTTGGCCACCACCCTCGCTCTCAGACTTCCTTTTCTCACCACCTAACCTCTCCTGAGCCATCTCCACCAACCTCGGCTCTCCGGCCCCTCTCATAAGCTTCCTTAACATCGTAAGGACTCCCACGGGTAACTTATCCATAATCTTAGGGGTCAACCCCTCTCAAACCTCGCCGCTAGATTCTCCTCACTCAAACCCATATCCTCAAAGATACCTAGACTTGTCATTGAACCGCCTCGTAGTACTCGGCCACAGACATCTCGGGTCATCTTAAAATCTGTCAAACTCTTCTCTCAACTTACTCCTCACATGCTCCGGTACAAATTCTTTTCTCATAGCCCTACGAAAACTCTTCCCAAGGTATAGCAGGTAAACCTTGGTTCACATACAACTCTTTAGCACTCACTTTCACCGTATCCCACCACTTTACCATTTGTCTCCCTCGGATAGAACGCACTGTTCCACTCTCATCTCATCGGGACGGTGAACCAAATCTAATATGTTCTCCATCTCTCTAAGCCAGCTATCAAGAAGGTTCGGCTCCCCAACTCCCTTGTACTCTTTCGGGTTAAACCTCGCTATATAGAGGCTGATTTTAGAGTGATCAACCTCTTTCTCCTTATCCTTATCCTTATCTTTCCCCACAGTCTTTAAAGCCTCCGTAAGAGCATCCTGATGCTCCAACATCTTAACAATGTCATCTATGTTCATAAGCTCAGCTCTCGCATACAACACATTCTTCTTGGGCGGCATTAATACGGTCGTTATGTACCAAAATTAAATACCTAAATATAACTAACAGAAGTTAGCGATAAGTAGGGTCGATCTCCACAGGGAGGCGGTTTACTATCTACTTGTCTATCCTATCTGTCTAATGTCACTAATGGGGGTTTTGATTGTTGAACTAAACTAATGAAGCTAAGGCAAGAGAGAGAGAAGTAAGAGAATTTAGCAGATAAAAGAGAGAAATATGCTAGGAGTCGGTCTACCGTGACAGCTATACTATCGGGTCAACTGAGTCGATTAAACTATTGATAAGAAGAGCTATGGTCGTCACCTTTCGGTCCTTAAACCGCCCTAGGGTCTCCTAACTTAGCTTTCGCCCTAATTAGGTATTACCTATTGTAATTAAGCAAGCCTTCCCTTCCAATCTTTCGATCCAGGTCGGGGTTAACTAGATAAATTGGTCTCCTGCATGCATTCATTCAACCTAATAACAATTAAATTGCCTAATACAATTCTTATCGCAAGACTAATCTAATCATGTCGATCCTAACATATTACTACCACGGCTTCCCTAATCCTAGCATACTAAGGGGAATTAGCTACGCATAATTAAATAGAGAACAAGAAATAAAGAAGAAGTAAACATTAAATAAAAGTAAAGAGAAGGAATGAATTACTGAATTATTGATCCGGAAAATAAGGAAGAACAGAAGTAAAAGTAGCAATGATAGAGCAAAGCAACGTCTGACAGTGTCAGATGAAAAGGAGAGAGTTTACAATGACGTCCTACTATCCTATTTATAAGAAAAATAGGATTTATTAAACCTAATTGACGGAAATAAGCTAAAAAGCCCAAGCCCATAGCGAATCTACTCGATCGAGTGGTTTTAAACTACTCGATCGAGTAAACTAGAGCTTAAACCACTCGATCGAGTAGAAAATCTACTCGATCGAGTAAATCAAAAAAGGCAACTACTTGATCGAGCAGAAAAAGGACTCGATCGAGCATAATTCTACTCGATCGAGTACTTTCCAGCGCACAATTTCCTTCTTCGCGCACTGAACTTCAAACGGCTGCCATTTCTTCGCTACTTGGGCAAACAGGGTGATTCCGGTGGCATTGGAAAGCTAAAAGGACAAAATTTCATCTCCAATTGGAATAACCTGAATATCTGTTGTAGAACCCGAGATATGGCTCTCCAAAGTAGGCACTAGCAATTTGAAGTTCTTCCTTTGCTCGCCTAGCTATCTTTCTTCTTTGCGCATCTCAAAATAGCTACATTCCCGCTCCAAATTCACTCTTCCTCCAAATTCATGCTAAACGGACGGTAAAAGGCTTGATTTCACTACTTTTGGGTTCATTCCTGCAAATAAGACAAAATAACCCAAAGTAGCATATTCGGGGCATTTCGTAGCATAAAACCACGATAAAAGCATAGAAATACGTGCATAAATTAGGCTAAAAGACTATATAAAATGCACGTATCAGGCATCTTGAAACTATAACAGAAAAAGGGGTGGATATAAACATACGCGCCAAAACCTCAAAACTAGAAAACAGGCTGCCCGGACCCTACTCGATCGAGTTCCCAAACATACTCGATCGAGTAACAGGCTACTCGATCAAGTGCCCACTATACTCGATCGAGTGCCCCAACATCAGACCCCAAACAGACCTTCTGATCTCTAACATACTCGATCGAGTGCCCGAGGTACTCGATCGAGTGCCCAAAAACACGATTCTGGACTCAAAATCGTCAAAAACCCACCCGATCAAGTCAGTCCCACTCGATCGAGTCATGCTAACTCAGAAACGCTACCCGCATGCTATATCATATGCTAACATGCTAAAAACTTTATAAAACCAACATTATATCATAACTAAGCATATAATGCTACGCATCTTTTCATACGATCTACGAAATCATTATATCATGTTATTAAACGCCACATTGTAAACATCCAAAATGTTTCTCATTCCAACAACAGTTCTACATACATCATCAACCTTTCTTTCACATTCTCAACTTCCTACTGCAAACATCCAACGGTTACACACACTTCATGACATTCACACACAAGCTAACCAAACAACTCATACGACCTTGACATACACCCCCCCATGTGACCGGTTCAAAATTATAGGGCGAGTTCGCGACTTCAGGACGTCTCCCAAGCCTTTGCATTAGCTCCTACAACCTTTACCCGGGTTCATTTTAATTGACTCCCTATATTCATTAGATTCATTGGTTACAGGTTTCGGGATCGTCGCTCTGATACCATTTGTAACACCCCTATACTCCAAGTGCCTTACCGGGACCACTCGGTATGAAGATATTACCATCTCGATTCCGAGGCATGATATTCATAAGACAATAATGAAACAACTTAAATAATATAACTTTAGTGAAAAGTACAACTGAAACCAAATCCCAAAATACGGGTACAAGTTATTAAAACCAACATCTCTTGAAATACCGAAATGTCATAAAACTAAAAGACTACAAAGCGGAAGACTTCTATCGTCGACGGTGGCACCTCCCAGCCTATCCTAGTACTTAACTCAAACTCGCTCAATTATCGCTCACCATCCCCGAATGGATCACCGCAGTTTATAAAACAACAACCGGGTCGATACTAATCACACAACTCAATATATATCAACAATAAGATAAACAGACATCTTAACCGTCACACACACAACCACACCAATTCCAACAATCTCAATCACCGACCGTCCACTAGACCAGCCCCGCCGTGGGGGACCGCACTACCCACCAAATCCCCGCTCCTCATAATGAGCGATAACCCGGTCCATTAATGTGCACATCCCCTTCCGTGGCGGGTTCCACGAAGGGCGAAACTAGGCGTGAAGCCATTCCGCAAGTGACCCTACTCTCCGAGGACACGCCTCGAGAACCAGAGACAAACAATCACAATCAACAAACCGTCACAATACAATTACTATATTATTCAATCAACCACAACACATCAACAACCATCCCATTATGGGACTAATACTGAGTAGGAAATCCTACCTGGAAAGCACACTATCGACGGTCTCTACAAATTTGTATCAAAAAGCTTCTTCTACGAAACCTCCTCCTATCATACAACATACAAATGCTACCAAATCACAAACTACTCACAAACCCCCAAATCCCTAGATTAGGGTTTAACCAACTTAAAGGAAAGACAACAAAAAGGGTACATAGATCTTACCCTTGACGCAAGGATCTCAACGGTATAACAAACGATGAAAACCGACCTTCCAAACTCCGGATTTGCTAACAATGCGATTAAGATGATGAACGTACTTGCTTTCTCTCTTTTGACAAGTAAATTAGGTTTTGCAAAAGTGTTTAGCATGATGACGGAAAAGGTTATATATCTTAATCGCATAATTAACAAAACCCGAGAAAAACTCCCCGTAAACCGGCTACTCGATCGAGTACCCAAGGTACCCGATCGAGTACCCCCTTACTCGATCGAGTATCCTAGTTACTCGATCGAGTACCCAACAAGTCAGAAACTATTTTAAGACGCAACTCACCCTTACTCGACAGAGTAAGGCTTACTCGATAGAGTACCCAAAGACTCATAAATACGGAGTATTACAATAATCATCCCGCCTACTCCACCACAACCGGTGACGGCATCGCAACACCACCACCAACAGCCACACCGCAGTGCGAAAATACCCGCATCACAACACTATGTACCGTGCCCGGATCACCACCCGAGGCACAACAACCACATCGATAGACATCACAACTACATACAATCCCCATACACACCGACTTAATAACTTCTCGACAAGAAAAACTTACTCAAATCCACTTTACTAAATCACAACTCAACATATTTTATGAATTAAACAGATAATGACCTCATGAATATCATCCCCTTACCATATCACGGAATAACGTATATCATGAATACATACAAGTATAACCAGTCATGCTAGATCCATCAAATTATTACCTTCTTGAATATCATTCAATTAAATTACCGTGTCAAACATATATTACAGAACATTCAGATCACAGCTTTATAACTATCACACCGTACCACTTCCCGTGAGGTCAGAACCTCACACAAACATTTATACACATCATATACCCGTAATCACACCCACCTAGTCAATCCTGATCACGTAAGTTACCACTCAACAAAGGTTACCTGTCGCCCGAGCTTAACTCATATGCCCCTCATAACATATTCTCCCATTCGCATATCCATCACCCCCTGCCAAATGTAACCATACTATTAATACTCAACTACTAACAACCGCCTCATATAACCACATCTTACACTCTCTCACAACCATACATATCAACCTGGTCTCTGCAAAATCAACCGCTTCAGAATTATTACCTTTCTAATGTACCATTACCCTTAACCACTAGTCACAAACCATAACACTACCGCTGCCCGGGCATCAAACCTCTTACACTCATCTCTAAATATCACGATTTCTTTCCTATCTTTGGTCAACATCCCAAATAATGAACATCAAATCCATCAACAAAATTACTTCAACATTCTTCCCAATACCATTCTTAACTGTATCATCATCTAAATCTCCACCAAAATCTCATATCATGCAGATATTCTAGCAACTTCTTACTTTCCTGAATTCCTCAAAACTCATGACTAATCATGTTGTCCCGAAACTCCTCTATAATAACATCCTCATGGTTGGTAGCACCCATCTCGACGACTCCTTACCTCTATATCACATAACTCCGGTCAACATTTTCTTAGTTTTATTCCCCTCATTCTTTCCTTTTACACTCTACAAAATCAATTAACCATTCAACTCCTTATCACTTCTACCAAACTCTTTAGTGTTTCGGTTACTTTCTCACTGCTCCAAAACTCACATCTAATTATTTCATATCGATATCATCTCACTCTTTCTTACCACAAATATTCTCTTATTATATCATCAATCACCCTTGCCACTAATCCATCCATAAAATCAATGTTTACTGTTCAACAATTGCATCTCCCTCCTATCATACCGCTAATTGCCCAAGAAAATCACACAGTAGTTTCATCTCTTAATAAACCAAATCTCCCAAACTCGCTCACTGTCTACAAATCCACCTCGCGACATGTCTCCACAAAGTTCACTATATACTACTCTTCTCAAACCCTTTAAAAAGAAATTTCACTATGTATTTTCTTAACCCACACGACTCCTAACCATCCCCCTCCATGATTCTTTACACATCTCAAGCTGCCACCATTTGCGTCCCTCATTTCAATCTTTTCATTCTCACGTTCCATAAACTCAGATCATCCCTTGCCCACATTCAATTACTCTTGCATTACTCAACATACAAACATATCGCTCATCTCATCTCACAAAACATGCTCTATGTCTCAATAAACCATACCAATATGTCTTTTCTTTTTCCACTATCTATCACAACACATATCACTCATGTCCTCCCACCGAACTCCTACTCACCACAGGTGGCACTCACTTCACCATAAGATTGGGTAACTTACGTATCAAGACCAACATACATGTAAAACAATCCATAAAGAAGTAAAATAACAACTTTGAATTAAATATAATATGCAACGAATTCAAAAGATAAGCATATGACCCAAAACAGGGGTCACTAGATCGAGTACAGGCCACTCGATCGAGTAAGTGACTTACTCGATCGAGTAGGTGAAGATCAGAAGCACGTAAAACAAATTACCAGGGCCACTCGATCGAGTAACTGACGTACTCGATCGAGTCCCCCCTACTCGATCGAGTACCGAGGCTACTCGATCGAGTACCTACGCATTTCTCAACACTGTCCAGTTTTCGTAAGACAGTCATAACTCACTCATTTCTTGGTCGTTTTGGGCGTTCGACCTATCGTTAGAATCGTAAAAGGACAACCTATCACCTCCAATTGGAATCACATTAAAATCATTTATGAATCTCAAGTTATAATAGTTTAAAGACAACCTCCCTATAATCGAAAGCACAACTACTTGATTTTACTTCCCAACAACTTAAACGACAACATGGTAAACAAAAACAACTCGATGCTCATAAAACCAGTATCCCTAACCACATGTTACTAACTTCAAAAGCCAAGCAACAAATAACTCGATGCACATATATCATTCAACTTACCAATCAGATATTACCCACATGTTTTTATTATATAACTTTACGTAAACAAAATCACAATTATATGACATCAAGTATCATATTCACATGTTACTAGCATAACAACCTTATAAAATCTCTTCCATCATACAACATGCGTTATAAAAAAAAAATATCATATTATCATGCAACAATTATCATCTTTTCCACCAATTATTCATGCTCTTACTCAAACTTTCCGCTATATAAACTCGTACAACACTACCAACAACATATATGTATACAACTCTATGTATAACTCAAATCAAACAAATTTTCTTTCCGTATTTCTATAATGCCATATCGTAAAACAACTATCATGCTTTCAATCAATAACGTACGAAATCACATCATCACCATCTTTTCTACACATTCCCCATTCTCAACATACATACATCCACTGATTCATGCCATACATCACTACATAGGTACACAATACACAAGGTAAACACATAGCGATCCCGACTTATATCCCATAGTGACTGGTTCAAAATTGTAGGGCGAGTTCGCGACTTTAGGACGTCTCCCAAGTCTTTGCATTAGCTCCTACAACTTTTACCCCGGGTTCATTTTATTTGACTCCCTATGTTTATTGGGTTCATTGGTTATAGGTTTCAGGATCGTCGCTCTGACACCATTTGAAAACACCCCCATACTCCAAGTGCCTTACCAGGACCACTCAGTTATAAGGATGCTACCATCTCAGTTGCCCGAGGCAATGAATATCATAAGACAATAAAGAAACGTACTTTAATAGTAATTATAGTTTAAGTGATTACATGTTCAAAACCAAAACTGATAAAAGAAAATACAAGTTCTCAAAACTATCTACTTTCAAAATACTATCAAGCGTCAGACACAGCGGAAGACTTCTAAACTGCAACGTGGTGACTCATCCCAGCTATCCCATACGCATCGTCACATACCTGCTCAATAACTGCCCACCTCCCCCGAATGGATCACCACAGTGTTTAAAACATTTAAACGAGGTCAGTACTAATCACACAATTTATATGATCAAACAACACAACAAACAACATAGCTCAAACAGTCACACACACAATCACACCCACTCCAACCAATCTCTGTCACCGACTGTCCACTGGACCAGCCCTGCCAGTGGGGGACCGCAGCCATTCCCACCTAAGCCCCGCTCATCATACCGAGCGATAACCCTGTCCCATTAATGTGCACATCCCCTTTCGTGGCGGGTTCCACGAAGGGCGAAACTAGGGCGTGAAGTCACTCCCGCAAGTGACTCCACTCAGCCGAGAACGCATCTCGAGAACCAGAGACAAACAATCAGCAATCAACAATATACAATCACAACCGTCTGAATCAATCAACAATCACTAATTACAAGACAATCACCACACATTATGTAATTAATACGAGTAGGGAAACCCTACCCGGAATGCAACACAAACATCGGACGATCTAGCAAATTTGTCTCAAAACCTTTCCTCTACGAACCCTTCTCCTATACACATAATCATACAATTATCACCTAATCAACATAACCCTCCTAAAACCCCCAAATCTACCCAATTAGGGTTTTAAACAAACTCAAAGAAACAGTATAAAATTGGTATGTAGATCTTACCCTTGAGGCAAGGAACACTATGATGCAAAGAACAAGATGATCCGACACTCCTAGCCTTGGGGATTTGCCAACAACGCGACGGGGGAGAACTACGTAACTCCTTTTTCTTTTGAAGGGTTTAGAAAGGTTAAAAGTGATTAAATAAACTGACGGAAACCTTTTATATCAAACTCGCGTTATTAACAAAACCCGTCAAATCATTCCCCGTAAACCGGCTACTCGATCGAGTAGCTAAGGTACTCGATCGAGTGCCCCCTTACTCGATCGAGTATCTACGTTACTCGATCGAGTACCCAACAGGTCAGAAACTATTTTAAAACGCAACACACCCTTACTCGACAGAGTAAGGCCTACTCGATAGAGTACCCAGAGACTCATAAAACCGTAGTATTACAAACGTGGTGTAATTTATGTGCTAAATCAATTGGGTGATAAATTATATGGATTATTGAATATTAGTAGTAATTGTATACTATTAATTTTTTTGTTAAATTGTTGGTATATGTGAGATGGGTTGTGTCGTAGAGTGCTATGAGTGTAGCATTGTGAGTTTGTGACCACTTCTAATGAATTATTATTAGTAGATTGTAAGGATAACGATGGTCAGTGAGCAATGGCAAAGGATTAGTTTCAATGTTGAAATTAAGAGATATGGTAATTTAGAGTATAACTAATGGTTAGTATAATTAGTTGATCATATTGTCTGACCTTGATAATGGTTTTTAACGAATGGGCTTCCTAAGTATTGAATTGTGAATGGTGCTAGTATTGTATTTTAATTGTCTTTCTCTTTGACCTCGACTCGTGGTTGAGTTGTTTAGAATTTACTCTAAGTGTTAGAGCACGGTTCTTTGAACCTTTGACAATATCGATATTGAAATTGAGATTGGTTACTGGTATTGAGTTATGAGTTATGGGGCCTATGTGTCGAGTTATCTTTACGGTCCAGCGTGACCATGGTTTTTGAGTTATTGAGTTATTTGAGTTTAAAATCGATATTGAGATGGAAATATTGTTTAGCGGTTTTATCCGCCAGTTCACTCACCCCTTGTCCTTGGCTTAGGTTCGACGATGAGAATATGATACAAGGCTACTTAGAGTATTATTTTATGAGACGGAGTAATGAGTTAATATTGAGTTAAGTGTTAGGACGAGAGTGTCTATTATATTGTGGAGTAGCTTTGAGCTTGAGATTAGTCTATGGGGAGTGTTTTTATTATTCTCGATGTTTATTTTTATTTTTACGGGTGTATGTTTCCACGCCATGACCAAAATTAATTTGCTTATATTGAGGTATTATCTGTTACTCAGCTTTCCGGCTGATGTGTTTTCTCCCTTCGGGGCTACTCGTCATGGGGGTAGTTCCTTTCTGTCTTCTGGTTTTATTTCAGGTTACTTCCACTGCTGTTCGAAAGGATTTTTATTTCAAGAGAAGATTTTTAGTAAAGACTTTATAAAGTTTTGGTTCCATTTTGTATTTTTTTATTTTTAAAAGGATTTGTAATAAGAGACTTTGTATATTAATTATAATATCCTTGTATTTCGGCCACTTTTGTATGTAAAAGTTAGTTTTTAATTTAGCCGAAAATCAGAGGTGTTACAGACACATCAGCTCTGTGGTTGTTCTTTTAATAAAGAGGATGTGTGAATTTAATATGTATGGAGAACTAGAGAAGTAGTTGATAATGGCGTTGGAAGTTTAGCCGGGTCTCTAATAACGGTGTTACGTCTCTTTAGTAAAAGTGTTGATTTAATTAATTGTTCAGCACGCCTGGTATTTGGGCAATAGAAGTGTAAATGGATGTAAATGAAATTTTCAATTTTGCCCCTAATTCTAGACTGAATAAGAAATTATACTCCCTCCTATTTCTAAGATATTCCATACTCCCTCCATTCAACTCCACTTTGCAGGTTTCTCATTTGCACACTATTCACAAACGGGCATTCAACTTCAATTTTCTCTCGATATATAAGTTAAAATATATTCATGTGGGATCTTATTTGATTCGTCTTTAAGAGTACATTAAAAATATCTAACTTTTATAATTTTTGCAAATACGTAGTTAAAGATATTTACCGCGTAAAACTCGCGTTGACAAACGTGATAATGTAAACATGTAAAGTGGAGTTGAATGGAGGGAGTATTTCCTTAGACGACAAATTCACTAAAATCTCCCACTTTCCTTATTTGTCTATTATTTGTGGTTATAATAACTCATAACCCCACATTCTCTCTCTTACCTTCATTTACATCCACATATCACCATTTCAGTAAATACTACCCAGAAACAAATGTGGAAGAACTTAGTGAATAGGAGGGAGTAGAACTTTATGGACAATTTTGCCCAAATTGATAAGAGAGCTAAAGAATAGTTTTCCTAAACCCTCATAGTGCCACATTAGCATTATAAGGCTCTTCTTTAATTAATATAATGATAATTTATAAACACATTTCACATTTTCACCGTTGACTAACTATTGACTAAGCCTTAAAATACGGGGCATTACACGATAGGTAAGGGTGCTCGAACCGACTTGAGGACCAAGTCGCCTTCTTTGATGCTTCCGGGCTTGACTTTCTTGTTGAATGCTCGTTGTATACATCGCTAGTATAGTTGAACATTGTGCAAGGCATTGAGTCGATGTTCATCGAGGAGGATGAGTTGCTCGTACCGTTGACGGACCCATTCCGCCTCCGGGACTTGGCTTTCTAATAGTATGAGTAGAGATTGGATCTTTAGATATACTGGTTGTACTGCCTCCATAGCAAATGCTAGGTAAAAAAGTGTTGCTCATGTGGGTGTTCGGATGGAGGTTCGGTATCGCCAGAGTGAGAATGTGACTTTGCTCGGCCTATCACGATAATTATCTTGCATTTTCTTGATGATGGTGAAGACTGTTTTCTTTGTTGTTTCTACCGCTCCGTTGGTTTGGGGACGATAGGGGATGAACGGTATCGTTTTATTTTGTATTTTTCTAATAAGGTTTGTGATTCGGCTCGGAAGTGAGAGCCTTCGTCACTGATGATTTTATGGGTTACCCCATATCTGTAGATGATGTTCTCTTGGATGAACTTGCCCACCTGCTTGGCGGTAAAGACGGCGTAGGGTTGTGCTTCTACCCATTTGGAAAAGTAGTCGATTGCGATGAGAACGAAGCAATGCCCTTTAGTGCTTATCGGATTGACTTTGCAATGATGATGCCCCAGGTCGAGAATGGCCAGGGTGATGTCATGGTATATAGTAGGGATGGTGGTATGTGTTGTATGTTGGCGAAGATTTGGCAGTTGTGGCAATGTTTGACGTAGTTTCTGTAGTCGCCTTCCATGGTGGTTCAATAGTAGCCCAACCGCATGATTTTTCAGGCTAGAATCATTGCGTTCATATGAGGGCCACACTCTCCATTGTGGACCTCTTCCATGACTTTCCTCGCTTTGGTATGGTCAATGCAAATGAGAAGGATGCGTTGAGGTGTTCTTTTGTAGAGTTGATTTTGGTTCATCACGAATTGTGATGAAAGTAGTCGGATTCCTCTTTGTCCTCTCGGATCGGAATTGGGAGGGTATTTGTTTTTAGTTTTTAAGTTAGGGTGGCTTTATATCAAGGTTCGGCATGGTTTTATTCATCGTTGTTGATGGCACAGACATGAGATGGCTTGCTCCTTCTTTCAATGTATAAGGGCATGGATGTCATGTTATCGGGTTTGTTGAGGAGTAAGGCTAGTTTTGCTAGGGCATCGGAAAATTGGTTTTCTTCTCGAGGCAAGTGGAAGTAGTCAATTTGGCCGAAGAATTTGGCTTCTTGGTTTTTTTTTGCTTGATAATGTTGTTGGGAAATGTGTCCTTAACAATAGTGCGATCACATGATTTAAATATCATTATTAAATCTCATTTTAAGAATACATGTGGGATGTAATATTTTACAGTCAACTGGTCCACACATATCGGTAATGATTGGCTGACTAGAGTTTGACATTACTATCGTGCGACGGTGGTGATCAGTTGATCCCCTTAGGTCATACCTATAGGGAAATACTCTTAATTGATTATTTAATTAATCGTATACCGATACGAGTTAATTAAATTGCTTAAAATTGGCGGATGATTTTGTGAGTATAATTTACGTATCTTATTGTAAATATGATTAAATGAGACACGGTCTAAGTAATCGAATTATTTTATTACTTAGATGAAATTATTGTTTACAGAAACAATTGAAATGGAATGAATAAATTATAATAAATACAGAATGTTGTAGTTTATAATTCGGGAACACTTTTGGCACAAGTAATTATGAATTACTAGTCGATTTTGTAAATGACATATTTTATGAGTATGTTGATTTTTAATATGATAAAAATACATTGCATTGTTACATGTCATGTAACATGTAACACATAACAAAATTGACAAATGACAAAGTTAATATGGACTACCATTTTATATGGTAACCGAAAATTAGAAGGGCATTAAGGGTTTGTATTGTTTAAATTTATTTTATTCAAAACACAATGATAACCCTAGAGTTGCATGCCTAGCCTCTTGTGAAGAGCAAAAATGAAATGCATTGGGCATACTACCCAATGCATTTTTTCGGCCATCCCACAAGAAAAGAGAGAAGTGCTTTTCTCTTACATAACATTATTCATTCTTTTCACTATATATAATTTTCTAGTGTAAGAAAATGCATAATCTCTACAATATGTGATTTTTCTAGAGAAATAAAATCTCACAAAAATACTCCCTCTTGACCGAGATTTTCAAGAGTAAAAATACAATTCATTTTGTGTCAATTTTATAGTAAAACCAATATTATTACTAGATCTAAATAATATTGGTTATTATGAGTTTCCTTGGGTATATGCTTTTGGGAGAGGTTCTAATTTGAACCTTGTTCATCCAATATTTGGAAGCTCAAGAACAAGTGAGTAGGTGAACTCACTTGTGGCCATAAATCCGAAAATCACAATGTAAGATGATGGTTTCTTCTTTATATTGTTTATTAGTTTGCATGCATAAGATCACTTATTAATTTTATGACAAATTAAAATAAAACATATATGAATATGTTAGTATTTAGATCTACTTTTCCTTCAATCAGTATCAAGAGCCTTGGTTGTTTGCATGCAAATCGGTTAAAAGTTTTTCCGAGTTATAAAGATTAACATATAAAACTTGTATAATTTGTGTTATTATGATATATCACAAAATTAATATTTGCATGTTAAAGTTTCTGATCCTAAAATGTATTTAGGATATTTTGGTTAATTTATGGATTTTATTGTTCATTTTATATAATATTGGCATTAAAATGTGATTTTTATGATAAAAATATCATTTTTGGACGAAAATTAGCTAAACTTCGAATTTTCCAGTGGTATTTGGATATGTTTTCACATATATTATTTTTAGATGATCTGGAAATTTTCATAATTTTATGAGTTCTTATGCTCGAAAAATGGATTTTTCATGATAAAAATCGGATTTAAGTGATAAATAGGTTAATATGAGATAAATTTAGAATCTGGTCATAGAAATTTAGTATGTTGTCACATGAAATTTTACAAGATGTGTGTAAAATAATAGGCTATATTTAAGTCTTTGTGCATGATTTATGGATTTTTGATGAAAAATAGCATAAATAGTGACATTATTAGTGATAAATTAATAAAACATAATCTATGACTAAGGAAAAACGTCACATGTTGCATTTTATTGTCTTTTTCAGATCTAAAATTGAAAAGTTGATGAATATAATTTTTCTCATGTTTTTATGATTATTTTGTTAAAAAACCGATAAACCGCAACATTGTTTTTCCGGAAAAATTTCGAAATTTTTAACCTAAGTTTTTTGAACATTGTGAGTGTCATGGTATTTTTCCAGAATTTTCATGAGTTTAAATTTCAAATTTTGAATTTATTTGAATTTTTGTGATTTATTTGAAGTTTATAGCTTTTTTATTGTAATTTTTGGTCCATTAATGAACAATTTTAGAAATATGAGTTAATTATGGTCAAATAATTAGTGAAGACTAAATTTTGAGTCCTAAGAGGTTAGGGTAATTAAATTATGCATAAATATGAATGTATGTAATTTTTGTGATTATAAAATGTTGAAATCACGCAAATCCGTAAAAACCGAGTAATATACGATATTGGCTAATTAAAGGCGATTTAGCATAAAATTGGGCATGTTCATACATATTATAATGCTGCATTTTCTTTATGATTGTCATAATTTTATTTATGTAATTTTGAATTATGTAATTTTTACTTAGTATGGCCTTAGTTTTTAATTGGTATTACCCGAAATGTATGGGAATATCGATTCGGTTGTAATTTTATTGTGATCTCGTATCACCGTCTTATAATTTAATAGATTTATTTTATTATATTTACAAATGTATAATAGGAAATTATGTAATTTATTATGTAATTTTATTCATTTCGGAGTTCCCAAAGACGGATTTCTTCAAGATGGCGATACATAAAGACGGTGTTACCTAGAGATGCGTGCCACAACTGAAGTTCAAGGGACCAATGGAGTTGGTTTCCGAATATGTAATAGTTAATTAGATTTTCTATTTTAGGAAGGCCATACTAGGATTTACTTTTATGCTTTGCATTTTATTTATATGTTGCATGCATCGCTAAATCGCCATAACTAAAACGTGCATCATCTTTTAATCGAGTATATCGACCGTGTCAATTATAATTATCGTAGTTCACCTCTTTAGTTCACTTAAAACGTGATAGATAATAAATTGACATGACCTCTCGCTAAAATAAACAATTGAGACTTAGCCTTACCAAATAGTAGAAACCATGAAAACCTATTTCGCGAGGGAGTGCACTCGGCCCTACCGGGGTACAAACCTTGTTACGTAAGGGAAGTGGGTGATAAATGTCTATCCACCGAATTCATGTTGATAAGGGATGAATCGGCCCTACTGTGCCCAAGTTGATGTGGATTTGGATTCATGGACACATTTATTCGAAATTTGGATTGAGCTCAACGGAAGTATTCGTGACCGTAGTCGCATGTGTTCGGGCTAAAGATAAATATTAATGTAATTTTATCGACCAAGAGTTCTAAAAGTAGAATCGATTAAAGAGTTAATCCACCGAGTTATATTGATAAGGGATGAATCGGCCCCTACCGTGCCCAAGTTAATATGAATTTGGATCTTGGAATCATTTATCATAGTTGGGTAGAGGTCACTATGTAAATGCTATACTTGTTTTTCAAGTATTAATAAACGATAAATGTTAAGTTTTCCACTATTCCGTTGTTATATTGTTCTATTTCTTTACCACAATTCATATACGATATCATTTCGATTCAAAACTCCATTAAAACATCGTATCTAAAGACAAAATTTGAATTTTCTTCTAAAGACCTCGAATGAACCATTGCTAAGGATCTCTTGTAAAGAGTATAGATTAAAGTTATTCATTATCAAACAGGTTTTTGATTCTTGACTAACACTTCTACTTACAATGGATTATGTTTCATATACTTAATTGAATTAAGTACCTTGAAACGATAAATTGTTTTGGTAATTAGTTTTGTCAGAATTCGTAATTGACCAAAATAACGCAACCACTTCAATGAAAGTTCTAAGACTAAAACGATTGAATTGAAGAGTAATCTTTATAAGATTCACCTTTGCTTCTCTAAGTAAAGGCTCATTGAAATGAGTGGGAGCATTCTCTTAAACCGTTAAGATGAGGACGAGGTTAAAGAAGTAAAATTGGAATGGAATTGATACAAGGTTATGTTAAAGGTAAAGTTGTTGAGAATGACGATACTAAACCTATCAATGCCGACCGATAAAGTTTATATTGTCTTAAATGTTAGACACGAGAAAGGAAACTACCCCAAATTATTGAAGAATCAACTTGTTAGTTGTGGGACATCTAATGGGACCTTCTTCGTTAAATGTTTATTTGATTAAACATAAATTTTGCTAGTATTACTTCGTCAATATTAGAAACCGGTGGTGGTTTTCATCATTATGTTTGATACATAGGATGATTAGAATATGACGACTAGCAACAATGAAGTCAAGAGATAGAGTCATTGTGTACTAAATCTAGTTTTCGGGTTTGGAGTTGTACTTAATTGTGACTATTAAGTACATAAACTCTAAATAAGAATACAATTTGTTAAAGATACAAAAGAGGTTTCACTTTTGTGACCCTATACACCATGATTTGATGTATGGCTAGCCCATCATCAAGGTGATTATATTCTAAACCAAACTAGAATGATATATCATGAAAATGATGCAAGACTCAAATTGGTAACCCAAGATTAAACCTTAAATTTTGGAATGATGAACGCAAAGAGTTATCGAGTACTCTTGAAACCATTAGATTGTTAATGGTATATGCGTATCTTGTATTCAAAGCAAGATATCTCGTACCTTTTGGTTGAAAAGGAGATCGAGGTTATAAATCATCGATCCAAAATAGTTTGATCATCATCTTTTACCAACGATTTAGTGAATCTAAAACCCACTTCTTCAATAGAAGGAATGTATTCAATACATGTCATATAGATTCTTGCAATCCTAAGATAATGTGAAACTTAAGAGAGGATATTAAGTAGGACATCAATGAGTTGGAATCAACATTTTGATCATGTGATAAAACATTTCTCGATAAGTCGAGAAGTTGTGTTTATACATGGAGTTTAGTGGGAGTTACGGAATTTTTAATTAGTCCGATATGTGGATGACATATTGATCATTGTGAATGATTTAAGACTTTTGGAGTATTATAATACATCTTGAATATCCGGATTTATGAAGATAAATCCACATGATATTAGCGTCAGTAAGAAGTCTTATGTTGATAAGATTCATGACTAGTTCAATTAAATTGAACATATTTGATTGATTTCATTTGCTTCCGCTGCCGAATCAATTAAAAAGAAATGATGTATAACACTTCATATAATTTGAGTATGATGAATTGTTTTCAAAATCGAATTTAAGTAATCTTTACCAAGTAAGCCATAAAGATTACCCTTAAGTGCTTTCAAAAGCATTAAGGCTATGATGCAAAGTGTTTATGATGCAATTTTGTATAAGGGTGTTACACAAGTGACAATTGACAATTGAGATTGCGCATGGTTTCCGACAAAACCATAATCAAAACACATTAGTATGGTTAAGATACCATTGTGGCAATGTTAATTAAGAAGTAGATTTTCTAGAATCGTTCTAGGCAATAAAGAACAATGAGAGATATTTATAACAGAAATTGAGTACACTTGCAATCATGAGATGTGCAAGAAGGATGAGTCCCGCATTAATCGTGAAAAAAAAGTGGGAGCTATTCTTAGGCTAGAGGGCCTATGTCTTGATTGGATCTCGACACGTACTCAGAAAGTTTTGTAATGCAAATGTATACATTACAAAGGAAAACGAGTATGTAGTAAGGTTGAGTAAGGTACAAGAAATTGATAAAACCTACTAACCAAAGCCTTCTCAAAGGCTAAACATGATGAGTCATGTCATTTCAATTGAATTGAAATGAACAACTACGTACAAGATCAAATTAGATTATAGAACATGAAATAGTAATCAGGCATTGACTATTTATATGTGATAATCGCATTTGTCGTTCAAGTTTTACTTTAAAACTCTTTTATTATACTTTGTTACATCCAAACGGGTTGTAGAGACAACGTTGAACCCCGTTAAAGTGAACCCGGATTAACATAGTATTAGCCCATAGTCGCTTGTATGAGGTGACGTCTCGAAGTGACTAGAGTGTGATGTGATTGATGGCAAGTTCAAGTGCCATAGAGTCATGTGAGATGACTAGTCGATCACATAGGCAGACTGTTAGGAACACCTTGTCGGGCCTTATGACCGCTTATAGAGTTATGGCAATTTATATAGCCTGGTCGTGGCGAGAGCTGCTATAGTATTCTAATGAGTCGATTCTTTTGACTAAAGACTGTTCGCCTAAGATGGCACAGTTTCAGGTTAACTTTGATTTGTGTTACTACGACCTTCGTAAATGGGGTCAAATGGGAATATTTTGGGTTATGATGGCTGTGGCTAGTCGAAGGGAATAAGTGCAATAGGAATTGTCCACCCGCTTGTCAGGGTTAAAACAATATCTCAGGGCCACTCGAGGAGTAATGAACTGGAAATGCGTGGCCACGCTCGGAAGGTATCTATGACAGATAAATCCGGTCAATCAGTTATTCTCCAGATCGAGGAAACCACTCTCGATATGATCACTTGCAAGTACGACCCGAAAGACACCTTGCATTGAGTGGGAGATAGTAATAGGACAAGAGAATTGGTGACGCACACTTGTCAAGAGGATATGCATTGTGTTTCATTATGAGGATATGCATTGAGGGTATGTGTTGTATGTTGGCGAAGATTTGGCAGTTGTGGCAATGTTTGACGTAGTTTCTGTAGTCGCCTTCCATGGTGGTTCAATAGTAGCCCAACCGCATGATTTTTCAGGCTAGAATCATTGCGTTCATATGAGGGCCACACTCTCCATTGTGGACCTCTTCCATGACTTTCCTCGCTTTGGTATGGTCAATGCAAATGAGAAGGATGCGTTGAGGTGTTCTTTTGTAGAGTTGATTTTGGTTCATCACGAATTGTGATGAAAGTAGTCGGATTCCTCTTTGTCCTCTCGGATCGGAATTGGGAGGGTATTTGTTTTTAGTTTTTAAGTTAGGGTGGCTTTATATCAAGGTTCGGCATGGTTTTATTCATCGTTGTTGATGGCACAGACATGAGATGGCTTGCTCCTTCTTTCAATGTATAAGGGCATGGATGTCATGTTATCGGGTTTGTTGAGGAGTAAGGCTAGTTTTGCTAGGGCATCGGAAAATTGGTTTTCTTCTCGAGGCAAGTGGAAGTAGTCAATTTGGCCGAAGAATTTGGCTTCTTGGTTTTTTTTTGCTTGATAATGTTGTTGGGAAATGTGTCCTCAACAATAGTGCGATCACATGATTTAAATATCATTATTAAATCTCATTTTAAGAATACATGTGGGATGTAATATTTATGATCAACTGGTCCACACATATCGGTAATGATTGGTGACTAGAGTTTGACAACAATGCGTCGTGTGACGGTGGTGATCATTGATCCCCTTAGGTCATACCTATAGGGAAATACTCTTAATTGATTATTTAATTAATCGTATACCGATACGAGTTAATTAAATTGCTTAAAATTGACGGATGATTTTGTGAGTATAATTTACGTATCTTATTGTAAATATGATTAAATGAGACACGGTCTAAGTAATCGAATTATTTTATTACTTAGATGAAATTATTGTTTACAGAAATAATTGAAACGGAATGAATAAATTATAATAAATACAGAATGTTGTAGTTTATAATTCGGGAACACTTTTGGCACAAGTAATTATGAATTACTAGTCGATTTTGTAAATGACATATTTTATGAGTATGTTGATTTTTAATATGATAAAAATACATTGCATTGTTACATGTCATGTAACATGTAACACATAACAAAATTGACAAATGACAAAGTTAATATGGACTACCATTTTATATGGTAACCGAAAATTAGAAGGGCATTAAGGGTTTGTATTGTTTAAATTTATTTTATTCAAAACACAATGATAACCCTAGAGTTGCATGCCTAGCCTTTTGTGAAGAGCAAAAATGAAATGCATTGGGCATACTACCCAATGCATTTTTTCGGCCATCCCACAAGAAAAGAGAGAAGTGCTTTTCTCTTACATAACATTATTCATTCTTTTCACTATATATAATTTTCTAGTGTAAGAAAATGCATAATCTCTACAATATGTGATTTTTCTAGAGAAATAAAATCTCACAAAATTACTCCCTCTTGACCGAGATTTTCAAGAGTAAAAATACAATTCATTTTGTGTCAATTTTATAGTAAAACCAATATTATTACTAGATCTAAATAATATTGGTTATTATGAGTTTCCTTGGGTATATGCTTTTGGGAGAGGTTCTAATTTGAACCTTGTTCATCCAATATTTGGAAGCTCAAGAACAAGTGAGTAGGTGAACTCACTTGTGCCCATAAATCCGAAAATCACAATGTAAGATGATGGTTTCTTCTTTATATTGTTTATTAGTTTGCATGCATAAGATCACTTATTAATTTTATGACAAATTAAATTAAAACATATATGAATATGTTAGTATATAGATCTACTTTTCCTTCAAATGTGCTAGGCCGTCGGTTCGGATTTTCCATGATCCGGACACTTGATTGATGATGAGTGATGAATCATCGTAGACCCTCAACTGTTTGATGCCAAGGGTTATGGCTGCTTGTAGACCGATTAGACATGCTTTGTATTTAGTGGCATTGTTGGTAACGGTGAAGTCTAGCTCGAATAAAATTGGAACATGCCCTCCTTGTGGTGATATTAGAAGGATTCCTACTCCCAAGCCTCTTAGGTTTGATGCACCATCAAAATACAGATCCTATGTTTCAGTGTCTGCAGAAAGGGTCTTGGTCGAAGGGTGACCAGGTGTCGGTCGTCGGATCTTCGTTGACGGGATTTTGTGCTAAGAAATTGGTGACGACCCTTCTTTTAATGACCTTGAAAGGTACAAACATGAGGTCGAACTTGGATCGGATGAGTGTCCGTCTGGAGAATCTTCTTTTTAATACGGGTGTTTCAAAGATGTATTTTATGGGGTCTATTTTGGAATAGATGTGAACTGTATGACTGAGCATGTAATGTCATAGCTTCTTTGTAGACCATACCAGGGCAAGATATATTTCCTCCAGTTGGGTATATTGACTTCGTATTTAATAAGCTTTTTACTAATGTAGTAAATAACTTGCTCCTCGCTGTTCATGGCTCCTATGGCGGTGTTGGTGACAGTAAAGTATGGGGATAGAGGTGTACCCCGTTGTGGCGTTATAAGTACGGGTGGTTTGGATAGGATTTTCATAATCCTGTCGAAGGTTTTCATAATGCACTAATCTTTTCAGAGCCCTAGCATATATTGTTCCCAATTGGTGAATATCCTTTGAGGACGCTCGGCTTTCCGTGCGGTTAGTTCCAAAAGATTGACTTCTTCAACTTATTTTTTTTGCCCATAGGTATGAGTTACAGTTGACGTATACCTTTGGTTTTAGCCAAGACGCCTTTGCGTAGATCATCCTGAATACGAGTCCCCAGAATTTGCAAATCTTAGAAAGTCTTGATATTTTAGTACCTTAGCAGATTGGAGTACACTAGATAAAGATTATTGACAAATTTCTATACCAAGGTTGCTTCACTTGGTTTGCTCATGAGTTGGGTGCTTACCCTCCTCCAACAGGTTAGAAATTCATTGAATCCCTCCTTATTATTATGAGTTAGGACTTCTAGAGTACGAGTGTTGGCTTAAATCTCGACATTATCGGCATACTGCTTAGAAAATTCGACGGCGACCACATCCCAGGAAGTGATGCTTTTTGGGTCAAGGGAGGAGTACGTACCATTGAGGAGGAATTGGCTCCAGAGAGGACAGGTAAATCCGGGTGAACAGTTCTTGCTTGACCCCCTTAATAGACATGTAGTCTTTTAAGGCTCTGATGTGGTTAAGTGGATCTTGGGCCCCTTTGAACTTAGGCACATCAGTCAAAATGAAGTTGTCAGGCTGACTAAATGGGCAGTGGTGAGCAGGCTGACTAGCTGGGCAATGGAGAAATCTCCATTGTTGTCATTATTTTTGTTGTTGGACAAAGCTGAAAACGTGGCCATTATCTGAGGTAGAAAACGGCTTACGTTACATTTCAATCCGACATGGGTCAACGAATAATTACAAATGAGGACGGAAAAATATTTTGGACTGACAAGACAAGGGTGACCATGTATGACGCATCGGTGCTGACTCGATTGTTGGTACAACGATGTCGACCAGAGTTTGACTCAAGTTCAACATAATGGCGTGACGCCGTTGAACGGGTCTCAACAGTGAGACGACTCATAATTAAAGACCCATAAGTAAGTTTGCTTTGACTCGATAGACAAGAGGCTGAATAGGAGTGGTGGACTGAAATTTTCTAAAATAGAAATTTTTAAAAAATGGATTCGTTGTTTGTAGACGGTTTTCGAGAATAGGAATTCTCATGGACCGGTTTGTTAGGTTGAAACGGTTGTCTTAAGTATAGTTTCAAAAGACAGTTTGAGTTAAAGTCATGACGGCTTTGAAAATGGTGCGTTGTTTTCGAAGACGGTTTTAGAAATTCAAAAGTTATGTGCTATAAAAATCGAGATTTGAGAAGCTTGAAATGTTGAAATTGTTGTGGTCCCGAAAATAGTGCGTCATTTTCAAAGAAGGGTTTGATAACAGTGCGTCGTTTTCGAAATTTGAAATGGTTTTGAAAATGATGCGCTGTTCTCGGGATTTGAAAAGGTCTCGAAAACGGTGCGTTGTTCTCGGGATTTGAAAAGGCTATTATGTCTGCGCAAATGCGTGTTTTGAAACGGTTCTGAAAATCGGGTTTTGAAATCGTTATTATGACGCTGTAAAAAGGTGCTTTTGAAATGGCTGGAAAAACCAAGAATTGAAATCGACATTACGATGGCGTAAAAAGATGCTTTTTGCAATGGTCGGCAAAAGACCGAGGTTTCGAAATTGCCATTGTAACGGCGTAAAAAGGTTAATTTACAAGTTTTGAAAAATAACACGGAAGGACTTATGATCACATAGCATATAAGCACTCACAATTCATTATATTATGCTCAATGTTGACACGGGTTTTGGTTTGATAAGGGTGGTTACACACCAAGCGATCAATCCTCGATCTTCGAGAGGGATGTCAATCCAAACAAAATGTGTAAGATTGGTGCTCTAGTCTTCTTCACGTAGGAAGTGAAAGTTCTTTGACGAAATAAAAAGTGTAACATCAACGACACGCTTAACGCAATTGGGATTCGAAGCGCGGGGATGAGAAAACTCACGCAGACGAGACGAGCCAATTAGTCTATAAAGATTAGGTTGCGGGTCCGGACAACGAACCCGATTATGACCATAATATCAAATAATGAACATTAACCATCTATTTGTGGGTTATCCCAGCGGAGTTGCCAATCTGTGGACATGGGCCACCCGCTGATGTGAGCGAGTCGTTGTTCACTCAATCAAACACATTTATATTCTCAACAAACAACTAGTAAGTGGTTAAGTCGTGGTCGATCTACAGGACGGTGTGTTTTGGGTCCTAAGTCTATCTATTCTAAGTTGTGCAAGTGTCACGGTTATATGGATTTGAGGTTGTGTTCTAAACTACGACAAGGAAATCTAAACAAATGAAGAGCAAGGTAAGTAAATAGAAATGGAGATATATACAAATGATTAAAGACACAAGGGTGTTATGTGATCATAGGGGAATCATGGTAAGATAACATAAATGAGTCACATATATGCAAGCAATTATTATTATTGGAATCGAGTTAGCTTATATCTTACAATTCCTAGGGAGACTTAGGTCTCGGATCCGAGTTGATCAAAACCTTACAACACCTGGATCGACTTGGTTCTCCCTATTCAACTATATTCAGGGTCTAACAAGCCTTGAGTTACCTTATATCTTACAAGTCTTGTTGAAAAGATAAGAGAATCATGCTAGGTTGTCAATCAAACATTTCATCAAACATAACATGTGCATAAGTTGAAATTACAATAAGCAAGCATTCATATGAACTCATTAAGCATAGATTTATCCCATAATTACTCCCTTAATCCCTCATTAACCCTAACTAGAAGACTACTCACTACACATCATGATTAATATGCTAGCAATGGTGTCAAACATCACAACACAAATGAAAATGATGATTAAGAGGGGTAATAAAACAAGAGATTAACAAGTAAATAAAGAGGGATTAAGAAGGTTACCAACTTGGAAAGAAAAGATGAACATAAGTAAAGGAGAATCATTGAATAAAGATGGAGATTTTTCACTTAGTCTTCAAATACATACCCAAGAGATCCAAATGTAAATAACTTGAATTTAACAAAGGAAATTGGAAGAATAATGGAAGAAACTTTTGATTAATAATGGAGAGTTGTCAATTCCCCAATACAAACTCAAGAATTCTTTAATTACAAAGCTAGATCTAAGATTGTCAGAGAAATAATTAAGGAAAGATTAAAGTGCAATTTGTGGAATGATTAAAGAGTAGTTCGATTCTAATCTACTCTTAAGAAGGCTTAATCTAAACTAAAGAGGCTTAATCTCCTTCTAAATAAAAGAGGGGTATATATAGTAATTAAGCTTTAGGGTTAATTATGAGCTTAAATAAAGGCTAGGCCCACCAAACACGAATAACTCCTTGTAAGTCCCCTGAGCAGGTCGTGCGTCCTGGAGCTGTTAAGAAATAATCCTGGAGCTTAGGTCGAGCGTCCTGGAGGGGAGCACACACGAGCTAATGGTAGAAACGCATGACCTAAGTTAGGGACGCACATCTTGATGGGAGGGACGCCCGTCCTGATGCTGGGAAGTCCGTCCTGGCGGTCAGCTTGTCTATTTGAGCTCGGATTGTAAAACGGACTTAATTTCCTCATCCGAACTCCTATTGGAGTGATTCAAAAGCCTAGACCACTTGATCTTTTGACGCCGTTTCATCTAGCATAGTTTCATAGCCAAAAAATTAAGTCTTAGTTTGGTTCCAAGCAATTTCTTCTTGTAATGGCTCCCTTCTCGTCATCCTTGTCCAACAACTTGTTGGGATAAATTCTTGGGTCATGGCGATTGTCCTTCATTGCCCAAAAACTTGCTTTATTTACCAAGGCCTTTAGCCTTGGTCTCCTCTTTGATGCTTCGTCGTTGAATGCAATCAATTTAGCTCCGTTTTGCTCCGTTTAGGCAAGGTTAGTGCTCCTCTCCTTTCAAGGACACCAGTTCTCATAGAATATGCATAATAGGAAGCTAAAGATAAGAAACGACCCTAATACACACTAAAAAGTATAGGAACTAGGCTAGTTAGGGGACTAAATGTGTGTAAATATGAGTCACATCAAATATCTCCAAACCGAATCTTTGCTCGTCCCGAGTAAAGAGGTGACTAAAATTATGACCTTTATTTATACTAATCTAATAACATAGGCGATATGAGAAAATTAACGGGTCTCACTCCACCCCTTCAACTCATTACAAGACATCTATGAGGCAAGATGCCTTCTTGCAAGGCAAGGTGGGGCTTGCCAAAACTTTGATGCACCTTAGATTAAGCACATAAACAAATCAAAGGATGCATCTACAAAAGAATAGCCACTTTCCCCATCTAAGTGACGGAAATTAACTAAGAGGGAAGAAATTTAAGGGTACACATTCTATTATAGATACTAGTTCTCCGAGTCACTAAGTCCAAGAGGATACAAACAAGTCACCTCCAAGTGGTGTCAAACTAGGCTACTTTCGTCCACAATTGTTAAATGCTTTCGTCAAGAGCAAGTTTCCCATGGTGTTAGAAAACACTGTATGATCGTGGAATTCCCCTTCTTGCCTAGACAAGAAGAAGGGTCATCCCCTCTTCACCATGCAACAAAGATTGGATCATCAATAGATAAAGGGATCAAGATAATTGAGTTTCACGATGGTAGTTTGCTTTTGGGTTATTTTTTCCCCCATTTTCGTAGCATAACAATTAAGAACATTTCTTGCTATTTTTGATGTTTGGCATTTGATACTTTGGCATTTTGACTTTTCGGCTTTGATATGACATTTAAACATTGAGAGTAACCTCATATGCAGCAAGGGTACTCTAGAAAAGCATAGGAGTCTATTTTGTTCTCCTTATTTCTTTGAAGAAATTGAAAACTTTTTGACATTCATTTGGCATTTGAACTCAATTTGATGATTATAGTGCCCATTCCCTTTTGGTTGACAAAATGATGAGAGAAGTAAAAAAAAGGTTGCATGGCTTTAAAGGTCATCTTGGAATAAACGGTAGCCAAGGAATTATCACACCACAAGGTGACTAGGCCTTAGTCCATAGGTCAAAAGATACTAGTATGACACATCCTAGGGTGTCTTGAGTGTATTCTAGCAACCAAAGTTTCAAGGAGAAAAATTATCTACAAGGACCTTATATACACTTGTCAAGCTTCCCAATTAGGGATTTTCACAAAAAAATTTCTACCATGCAACTACATGCCATGATGCAACTAACATATATACAACTCTAATGTATATGCTTCTATCAACTATTATGCCATATAAACTAACTACAAGCTCCTAACAACATATAGGCACGAAAAACCGTAACACAAAACTCCATAACATCCTCATAGACATATAGCTCATCCTCCTTATAAGTAAAAAGAAATGGAAGAGAGAAAGGATTAGAACAATTATACCATGCGGCCTTCTTATTCCCTTAGGATATGTTTCAAATAGAGTGGCATACCTATATGAGAAGAGAATAATACACACAAGTATAGACAATTCTACACTACTAAATGAAAGAACATGTTTTTGGTTTTTGAATTTTTTTAATTTTTAGGGATTTTTTTTATGAAATTAAAAGCATATTTTTGAGATTTTTAAAGATTTTTCAAATTTTTATAAGGTTTTGGAATATAGATTTCCACCCCCACTTTATTTTGAACATTGTCCTCAATGTTCAACGTAGGAGTAGGAATGAAAATGCAATGCATGAAATGAATCAATGCATGATCTATATAAATGCAACTATATGTTATATGTCACAATTGATACAATTAAGCTAAACTAAGCTAAAGTGATGCATGCTTTCTATTAATATGAAAGCTAATTTGAATTAGCTTAGGTTACTTATGATCAAACCTCCCCAAACCGAACCAAACACTATTGCTTGTGCAAAAAGGAGGAGGTTTGGTCATGAGTGACCATGCATGAATGCAAAATGTATGCAACTAATTATATGAGATATCTATACTATACTATATGAGATGAGCTAATTTATATGAGCTAACTAGACTATTATGATGTATGATATCGATTTAAATTAGAGCTAATTTGAATTAACTCGGAGTACTTGTAATCAAATCTCTCCAAACCGAAGAAAACAT
Source organism: Silene latifolia (assembly GCF_048544455.1). Classification (NCBI taxonomy): domain Eukaryota; kingdom Viridiplantae; phylum Streptophyta; class Magnoliopsida; order Caryophyllales; family Caryophyllaceae; genus Silene; species Silene latifolia. Next base: position 127,135,462 of record NC_133538.1, read on the forward strand.
TGTTTCCAATGCAAAAAGAGAGAAGGTTTGGTTACAAGCACTAAAATGATTCTAGATGTAATTATACTAAATGAAATGCAAATTAATGAAGCTAAATGCAAAGTGAAAGGAAAGGATAACTTACAAATGGTGGTTTAAGGTAGGACTCCACCAAACTAAGTCAAAGAAAATTTTTATATTGGCATCGTCTATGCCACTTAATGCTCTTAACAACTGATCAAAGGCTTTTAAATAGGCCTCAATTAAGCACAAGTAAGACCTTGGCCACTTCAAAATAGAATAGAGCCAATCCTCCACAAGGTGCTTCTTATTGAAATTTCTCCCCTTCACTTTGACCTTTTCACCATAGCCTTTTTGGCTCTCCAAACTAGCAAGCTTAAAATTCTTATCATCGGGAGGCTTCCATTCTCTCCCGTCTCCCTCAAATATAGTGATGATGATAGCATTCGGATTTATCAATCTTTCAAGAAAAGAAGGAGAATTCTCATAGCATTGATGATGGGATAGCTTAGGAATTGAGATTGTGGGTGCCAAGTCTCCACAAGTAAGCTCATTCATAACTTTGTTCTTGAGCTTCTCCACGAAGTACCTTTTAAATGATAATTTGAACTCTTGGAGAAGGTTTACCATATCATCTCCAACAATCATAGGTTCCATGGTGGGTGCGAAAAGGTCTTCATAGTAAATAGGAAAGAGACATTCATCTTCTCCATGGAAGCATACCTCAAACTTCTCAAGGATGGGCTCCTCAAGTGAGGCAATCTCACAACTCCATTCCTCTTTTAAGTCCACCTCTTCTTCATTACATAAGTCATTGCAAGACACATACTCCGCATAATCTTCTTCCATAGGCTAGTCATCATCGTTATCTCCATACGAATCATAAAAAGGAGCTTCGCTCATTCTCATTAACTCTTACTCCACCATCTCAACGTCCACTTCAAATGACACTCCCTCATACTCACAAAGGCTAAGAGTATTCGGGTTTCTCAACCTCACATCTTCTTTATCGAATACCACGCTTTCATACTCACAAGAGCTCAAGGAAATTGGCTCCTCCAACTTCACATCTTCCACATCAAAGGTCACTCCCTCAAATTCGCATTCATGGACAATGTTTGTAAAGTTGGGTACCTATTGGAGTATAGGACGCTCAATGCTTAAGAATTGGTGAGGAGTGATTGGTGGGGTGGTTACTTGGGTTGCCTTCATTTGGGAAGTTTTATTTTCCAACTCTTGACCATGGGTAGCAATGCTTTGAAGAACATTGTTCCTATTTTGGCTCTCTTCTAGCACGTGTGTGAAGAAATTTTGTTAGTCTCCTAGCATTTGGAGAACCACACTTTGAATGTCAAAGTCATGCTCCTTTTGGTGTTTCTAGTAGATGGGAGAGTGGTTATGTTGTGGATATTGGATGCGGGGGTTTTGGTAAGAAAAGTTGGGGTTGTAGTAAGGACTTTTATTGTATGAGTTGTAAGGTAGGTTTGTGTTGACTTTCTCCTCAAACTCCCCATACCCATTGTTGTCATACTCTATAGATCCACCACATACTTCATGTACTAAGCCTTCATCATTATAGCTAGGACAAATATATAACTACAAACAAGGAAACTAGAAGAAAACGGTAAAAACAACCTTGAGGAACAAGTTCCTCAAGGTTACGGCACAATTAAAATACACAAACAAACAAGAACTTAATCACAAGACACCCTCCATGGCAACGGCGCCATTTTAATGTGAGCGAGTCGTTTTTCACTCAATCAAACACATTTATATTCTCAACAAACAACTAGTAAGTGGTTAAGCCGTGGTCGATCTACATGACGATGTGTTTTGGGTCCTAAGTCTATCTATTCTAAGTTGTGCAAGTGTCATGATTATATGGATTTGAGGTTGTCTTCTAAACTAAGACAAGAAAATGTAAACAAATGCAGAGCAAGATAAGTAAATAAAAATGTAGATATAAACAAATGATTAAAGACACTAGGGTGTCATGGGATCATAGGGGAATCATGGTAAGATAACATAAATGAGTGACATAGATTCAAGCAATTATTATTGTTGTAATCGAGTTAGCTTATGTCTTACAATTCCTAGGGAGACTTAGGTCTCGGAGCCGAGTTGATCAAAACTTTATAACACCTACATCGACTTGGTTCTCCCTATTCAACTATATGCAGGGTCTAACAAGCCTTGAGTTAGCTTATATCTTACAAGTCTTGTTGAAAAGATAAGAGAATCATGCTAGGATGTCAATCAAGCATTTCATCAAACATAACATGTGCATAATTTGAAAGTACAATAATAAAGCATTCATATGAACTCATTAAGCATAGATTTATCCCATAATTATCCCCGTAACCCCCATTAACCCTAGCTAGAAGACTACTCACTACACGTCATGATTAATATGCTAGCAATGGTGATTAAGAGAGGTAATAAAATAAGAGATTAACAAGTAAATAAAGAGGGATTAAGAAGGTTACCAACATGGAAATAAAGATGAACATAACTAAAGAAGAATCCTTGAATAAAGATGGAGACTTGTCACTTAGTCTTCAAATGCATACCCAAGAGATCCAAATGTAAATAATTTGAATTTAAGGAAATTGGAAGAGTAATGGAAGAAACCTTTAATTAATGATGGAGAGTTGTCAATTCCTCAATACAAACCCTAGAATTCTTTAATTATAAAGTTAGCTCTAAGATTGTTTGAGAAATAATTAAGGAAAGATTAATGTACAATTTGTGGAATGATTAAAGACTAATTCTGTTCTAATCTACTCCTAAGAAGGCTTAATCTAAACTAAAGAGGCTTAATCTCCTTCTAAATACAATAGGGGTATATATAGTAAGTAAGCTTTAGGGTTAATTATGGGCTTAAATGAAGGCCAGGCCACCAAACACGACTAACTCTTTGCAAGTCCCCTTAGCAGGTCGTGCGTCCTAGAGCCGTGAAGAAACAATCCTGAAGCTTAGGTCGAGTATCCCGGGGGGAGAACGCACGGGCTAAGGGTAGGTCCGCACGTCCTAAAGTAGGGACGCACGTTCTAATAAGAGGGACGCCCGTCCTGATGCTGGAACGCCCGTCCTGGCAGTCAGCTTGTCTATTTGAGCTCGGATTGTAAAACGGACGTCATTTCTTCATCCGGACTCCTATTGGAGTTATTCAAAAGCTTAGACCATTTGATCTTTTGACCCTGTTTCATCTAGCATAGTTTTAGAGCCAAAAAATCAAGTCATATTTTAGTTACAAGCAATTTCCTTTTGTAATGCCTCCTTTCTCGTCATCCTTGCCCTACAACTTGTGGGGATAGATTCTTCGGTCATGGGGATTGTCCTTCATTGCCCAAAAACTTGCTTTATTTACTAAGGCTTTTAGCCTTGGTCTCCTCTTTGATGCTTCGTCGTTGAATGCAATCAATTTAGCTCCATTTTGCTCCGTTTAGGCAAGGTTAGTGCTTCTCTCCTACCTAAGGTAGTGACGCACGTCTTGATGGGAGGGACGCCCGTCCTAGCGGTCAACTTGTCTATTTGAGCTCGGATTGTAAAACGGACGTCATTTCCTCATCCGAACTCCTATTGGAGTGATTCAAAAGCCTAGACAACTTCATTTTTGATGCCGTTTCATCTAGCATAGTTTCATAGCCAAAAAATCAAGTCTTAGTTTAGTTCCAAGCAATTTCTTCTTTTAATGGCTCCCTTCTCGTCATCCTTGCCCAACAACTTGTTGGGATAGATTCTTGGGTCATGGGGATTGTCCTTCATTGCCCAAAAACTTGCTTTATTTACTAAGGCCTTTATCCTTGGTCTCCTCTTTGATGCTTGGTCGTTGTATGTAATCAATTTAGCTCCGTTTAGGCAAGGTTAGTGCTCCTCTCCTAGCAAGGACACCAATTCTCATAGAATATGCATAATAGGAAGCTAAAGACAAGAAACGACCCTAATACACACTAAAAAGTATAGGAACTAGGCTAGTTAGGGGACTAAGTGTGCGTAAATATGAGTCACATCACCTGTACACTGATCTGTAGGCACATGGCGGTCGAAGAGCCACGTTCGGGGACGTAGGAAAATGCTTTCGGCCAGATCGTATTAGATCGGTCAATTTTATCTCGATGAAGGTCTAGAAACGATGGGAGATGTTCGGAGTCACCACCAAGCAATTATGGGGTGCTTGGAAACCGTTCGATCCACCTTGTACATCAGTCAAACGAAGCATAAAGCCGTGCTTGACTTAGGTACTAAAAATAAGGACTCGTTCTCCTTTAGCATCCTATAGTAGAAAGACTCTCGTATTACCCTGGATAAGGCAATTCGTTATCCAGAAACTCTAATATGGGGTGAGCGTACGTATTGGGAAGCTCTTTAATCGAACGCTTAATCCCGCCCGCGTAACGGCCTCTACTAATCGATCGTGGTTGTTAAGTGCAAAAGTTGATAAAACGGGTTAAATGTATGAATGCTCATCCAATAGTTTAACCTAACATGTGGATTTTGCTAAGTCGGTTGTTCATGCAATTACCAAGAAATTGGTTTCAAAGTTGCATTTAAGTTGATTTGCATGCAAAACGAAAATTAAACATCCATTTACCGAGTTAGATTTATGGTGCTTAACACGATCCATTTGTTTGGAAAAGAATGTTAAAAGATAAAGTGTAAAATTTAAACTCGCCAATCTGATCCGTATGCTTTCGGGTTAACCGTAATCGGGATCATCCTAAACAAGTGTTAAAAAGAAGCAGAACAGTGCCAGACAGCGCAGTAGTGAGCGAGCCGTACGACGTGACAATGGGCTTCTTCTAGGTTTGAAAAAGTTTGTCAAAACCGTTTTAAAAAAGGTTATTAAAAACCGCTTTTGTTGAAAAGGTTGTTAAAACCGCTTTTGTGCTAATGTTTTGAATATGATTTGCATGAATTGGTGCATTTACCATTATGTTGGTAATATTTTGCATCGGATTCGGATTTGCAAGCTTGATATGAACACACTACTACAAAAATAGGCTTAGAGAACTGTTGAAATGATCTTTAGAGAACGCCTTAGAAGCGTTCTTTAGGTCAGCGTTCTCTAAAGCTTATAAAACGGTTGGAAGAGGCGTTTTCTATTCACAATCATAGAGAACTGTTGAAATGATCTTTAGAGAACGTCTTATAAGCGTTCTCTTTTCATAAGAATAGAGAACGGTGGGCTTAGCCAACAATTCTCTATTCTTCTTTTTTTAAAAAAAAACTACTACTACGTATATAATATAAATGGAGAAATATTGAAAATTAAAACAAAGAAACAAAACAGGAAAAAGTAGTCACTTTTATTACTCCAAAAGTAGCATACACCGTATCATTAATCACCAGCCCAAACACCATAGATACTGAAATACGCTTTATACCAGCTTCTGATTTACAAATAATAAGTTATACAACTAACTTAAGATACACCTATTATACCATAAATACTGAATTTCTCTCTTACGACCTCCGCAGCATGTGTTCCATGTCCTTAATTATTTCCTATAGCATGTCTTCATTAGAAGAAAACCTGTTGCAACCTGCTACAACTATCCATTTGCATCCATAGGTGATAATTCTAATGCAGCAAGTCAAGTCATAACCACCATATATGAACTGCATCCATAGATGATGACTTGATGATAATTCAATTTCCCTTATAAATTGCTAGCCACATGATGTGTCAACTTAAACAGGTATATTACTAATACAAGTTACTAATTCAGATATGATTAACTATTACGTATAATATGCAATTAGAAAAAAGAATCATTGTTTGGTATGAAACAAAAAGTAAAAACTTACTGGCTCATTAGTGTTTGATACTTGTGCTATCTTCAGTCCCTTCTATAATATGTCATATGAAAAATTACAGACAGGAAATGATAGCAGATTGAATTAAGAGATGTCTGGTAAGAATAAACAAAATTGATCATAACTCAAAGGAACTTTAAGAAATTTTAGAAAGTACATGAATATTTTGGAGATGTCATCTTTGTAAGCTGTAACAATACACTAAAATTGATCAGAATATAAGCTCACTATTATACCCAACAACTAAAATGTTCCAGTAATCACAAGTTTAAGGATAATCAATAATTTTAGAGATAATTGAGAAATAATTATCAGTAGAGATTGTTAAGGAAATTAGAGTAATGGGAAGATAAGAATCTACCTAAAGGCAACCATCACTAATTGAGAGATGTGAATATGTGATTGCCAGCAGTGAAAAACATACCAAACAGCTTAGTGAAAACGTCTTCAATTGGTCCACAAGTTCATTCCTCATGCTTTACAGCTCCCGATGCAGCAATCACCTGTAAAAATACGACATAAATATTCATACTTAAACGAGAAAATTACGGTTAGCGACGTCGTGGTGAGCGTAAGATATAATTCTAGTGAGCGACACCAATGAGCAAAAGATACAATTACAATGGGCGGTATGGTGAAAATCCCAAATCACGATGAGTACGTAACCACGATAATTCAAACTCTGAAAATTATGGTTTAGAATTGTAGAGAAAATCAGAATCAATCCTTTGAAAATATTAGAAAAGTGTGAGGCAGCATGTGTACTTGATACTCTCATGTCAAGAGCTTCAATGAGCATTAATCCCATCATTAACCTCCAATTACGCACATCTCGAAATGATAATGTTAATCGTGTAATACAAACGCAACAAAAATGTAAATGAACAAATTCTTAAATAATTCAGCTACAAAAACAGAAATACAAATCACGATTATCACTCAAAATGAGAATCTTACAACAACCAGGATGAAGATTACCATAACACAACATATCAGTCCTGTCACCCATAAAAAAAAAATCATAACTTTTTGCCAAGCGAATCTATTAGCTTACTTTAATAAGCAGGACTAACTAAAGTAAAGAAAACATATATATCAAGGTTTAATAATAAGAAAGAATGTAATGTAGAGTAGAGAATATGGAAAAAAAGTGATACGTGTGATTAAATCCTTTGTGTTTCAGTAATGCTGTTGACATAGAGTATTGAGATCAACCTCCATCAGCTCGTAGAGTTTCAAATCACAATTTTAAGCAAAAATTTGACTTTCAACAAACACAACACACATGCCATATACTCCAACTTATCGACTAGGCTACTTGTAAGACTAAAGCATAAATCAAGGCAGGCATTGAGTTTGGTTAGTATCATTATCATACAACAATCAAGTTTAGCACAATAATCGTTTTTGTTGTTCATAGAATCATAGTACAATATAAGAGCTTCAAGTAAATCATAGTCCTTAATACCAAAGAATCAAATAATTAAAGAAAAACAGAACGCTACCTTGGTTGATCCTGGTTGGGACATCCGAGGCCTCTTGAAGCTGTGGAAAAACATGACAGCCCCCATGTTCATCAATTACGAAAATGTGATATTGAGGTAATATCTAACATAATAAAATGAGACATATAAAATCAATACAAAAAAGCCCAATAATTGCAGCACATATATACGAATACTGAGGAAAGCACATGGAATACAAATATATTGAATACAAGAGGTGTGAAACAAGAAACATACCTCTGTTCTATCAGTTTTCGTCAATTTTCCTCTTTATTATAAAAATCCCCAATTTCTAGGGTTTAATAAAGTAAAGACCTTAGATTAGCAAAACCAACCTGCAACTTTCAAAGAAACAAGTAAGTTTCTCGATTAATATACGGAATTCGAAACGTGACAAAAATAAATTCTCAAAATTTTGGAGTAATGTGAGCAAACCCTAGAAATTTCGGACCAGATGAAGAGGCGGAAAGTGGTGGTGTACAGTTGTGATGCGATCTACGATGTAAGGGAGTTGGTGGCGGTTCTCGATAGTCGACGAAATACGGGTGATGGAGATTAGTGAGGGTGATGGAGATTACTGAGGGTGAGGATTGAAGGGGTTTATTCAATTAAAAAACATGGCGGGTTGTATCTTTGTTTTGCTAAGTAGAGTGAAGTACGGTGTATAATACTCCGTAGATTAATAGCATTATTATTATATAAAGAATAAAGGAAAAGTTGGATGGGTTTTAGTCCGATTATTTTTTTCATTTTTTATTTTTAATAAATGTAGAGAACTGTTAATATAAAAGGCGTTCTCTATTATTTTTTTACATAACGCTTATCTAAGAAAAGCGTTCTCTTTATTTCTAGAGAACATTTATCTAACTGGGCCGTTCTCTATTAGGCGTTACTTATTCCTATCTTTGTAGTAATGATAGTTTATGAATAAGATGTGTAAAATATATGCTTAACCATTTCATCATCAAATTCGAGTTAAATCAACATGGCATGTATTTTTACCAAGGATGACACACAATATGGTCAAGATAAGAATGGAATAAAAATAAAAATAAAAATAAAAGAAAGCAAAATGAAATAAAGATGTTTGATATGAACTAATTATGTTAAGTTCATTGCTTTGTAATTAGTCAACATTTATCATCGTACTCGAATTAAACCGACATGGTATGTACAATCCAAGAGTGATTATGAATATGACTAAAAGGCTTGCAAGTGTAAATGAATGAGAAAAATGAACAATAAAAGAAAAGGGTGTTTAAGTACCCATTAATTTGTAATTAACCAACAAATATCATCGTCATACGGGATAAAACCGTCATGGTATAAATAACCAAGGATGATTTTGGTAATGGTAAAAAATCCTTGTCATAAGAATGAATAAAAGTGATAAAAAGAGCCGTAAAAGTAAAGAAAGAAAATAGAGGAAAATAATGAAGGAATGATGAACTCAAACACGTTTGAGTCCTGACCCGAGGATCCCATTGGGACGCGGGCCTTCTTGCGTGGCAAGGAGCTCCTGTCTTAGGCCAAGACTCGGTTTTTGGTCGATCATTCCATGTTTTGAAGCGTGTTATGCATGATTTATTTTTATAATACCACAGAAACAGTAAAACATGAAGTAAATGAGTTTATTACGCCCTCATACTTATATGTTCGGTTACTTGTGAAAATAGACAAAGGTTAAACTCATGAGTCAAAAAACTCGATTTAAAACTAATTTGTAAGAAAGAGTGTTGCTTTTAGTTGTTGATTAGGTGTAGTTGGTCGAAATGGTCGGTCAAGTGTTTTTATTGTACGATGATGGTACCAAACAAAGTGTGTAAGGCTCGTATTTTGGATCGGTAGGTCCAAAACTCGCGTCGATTTTTGACTTATAAAGTCGAGTTGAGAATTTTAAGGGAGAGGTGAAGGGGCGGACACTCGCGTAAGTGTAAATGATGCATGAAGGGGGGGTATTTATAGAAGAATGAGTGGTGTTGGTTGCGTATTGTTAGATTAAGACCCCATATTATATTAGACTCCTCTAATAATGTACTAAATTACTAGTTAACTTAGTTTAAGATGGTCTTAATGACATGCATGCAAACTATATGCTCGAATAAGTAAATAAAAGAATTTTCCTCACAATGACAATTAGGTAATGCACACCTCAAAATAACTTTGAGGTTCTTGAGCTATGAAATTGTTGGATAACCTCCTTACCCAAAGTCTCCAAAGTAGAAGATTTCCTTCAAGTAACACCCAAGATATCACCCAAATAATCGTAATATTACTAACTAGATAATTAGAATTTTGACTAGAATAATAAAACAAATATTATTACAATGATAATATTTAATGTTTATTATTTTTTTGTGAATTTGTTTTAAGTTTTGTTGATGAAGATGAAGGTAAGAAATGTAACAATTTTTTTTCTTTCCTGTTCTCTTCTTCACGACAACAAGGGAGGTTTTTAGACAATTTTTTTGCTCTAAAAAATAACCCTTAAATGCGTAAAAGGTGAGGCATTAATAGGCCTCTAAATGCAAACAATTCATGGACATACCCCATGTGGTTAGGCAAATTTTTCTCAAAAATTGTTGACTTTAACAACAATTATGCCGGTCCATGTGAGTAGTTTTGGTCTTATTTTGACTTTCGATATTTGTCCTATAAATGTTTATAAGTTCTATATTTAATTGTCTTATATAATTAAATAATAATTTGATCATTTAACATTTAAATAATACAAATTTATGACTAATATACACTTAACTTTTAATTGATATTTTACCATTTCATCAATATAAAATGTGTCTTTTATGATCCAATTAGCTAATTTGACAACCCCTTGTAATATTATTAGCTATTTACCTCTGTCTCACAATATATACATCTACCTCAAATATTTAGCAAATTAACCTTTCCATTACTAAATACTGTCTTATTTAATCATATTAATACAAAATATAAAATTTATTAGTTAATTATCGTATAATTGAATAATAAACTTACTTGGCCCGAGTTCTAAACTCGACTCAAAACACAAATTCACTCGACTAACTATTAGTCGTATTATTCTGGAAGCTAATTAAATTGTATCTTATACAAATAATTAACTTTCCTATTTGGGCTCAATCCTATAAGTGTGACCGAAAGGGATCAGTTAAACACCGCAAGCAAACGACAGTAACGTCTAACTCTAGTCAGCTGAGCGTTACCGATATATGTTGATCAACTGACAAGTATAAAATAAATATTATATCCTTAATATTCCTTTTATGAGATTTGTTATGCAGACGCACTATTGTGGAGGACACCTACTCCAACAATCTCCCACTTGTCCAAAACAAGTTGTGCGTTACCGATTCTCTTGTGCGTTATATCTCCCACTCAATGCAAGGTGTCTTTCAGGTCGCACTTGCAAATGATTAAATCATGAGTGGTTTTCTCGATCGGGAGAGTAACTGTCTCACCGAATAATCTACCATAGATTCATACGAGCGTGGCCATGTATTTCCAGTCACATCTCCTCGAGTGGCCTTAAGATAATAAACCCTGACGTGGGTGGACAATCCTGTTCACCTATTTTCTTCATTCAATCACAGATCACCATGACCCAAACGATGCCCATCGGCCTCCTTTTACGGCACGACCTAGGACAAAAATCAAAGCCAATCGAAAACTATACTGACTCAGACAAATAACCGCTAGTCTAAAGAATCGACTCAAAAGAATAAATAAAAATCCTTGCCATGACCAAGCAACATGAGGACTCTATAAAAAAAAAATGGTCACTGCCCGCCAGAGTGTCTCAAAAGTCTGCCTATGTAATCGACTGGTCATTTTAATGACCCAATTGTTGTCGAACCCACCATCAATCGACTTACAATCTAGTGACTCCGAGACGTTACCTCATTAAGTAACCAGGGAAAAAAATACAATGTAAATCCTGTTCACTTTAAGTAGGGTTCAACGTTGTTTTAACAACCTACTCGGAAAGACAAAGTATAAAAATAAAATAGTTATGAAAAACTCAAACTATAAATGTGATTATCATATATGTAAATAATGATATAAAATCCAATTATTAAATATCTTATAATCTATATCAAATCAGGTACACGTTTCAATCCCATCGAAAGTACACGACTATTATACTTAGCCTGCAATAATGACTTAGTTAAAGGATCAGCAATGTTATCATATGTCCCAACCTTTCAAATCGCTACTTCCTTTCTATCAATATAATCTCTAATTACATGATACTTCCTGAGTACATGTCTAGACTTATTACTAGACTTGGGCTTCTTCGCTTGAAAAATAGCCCCAATATTATCACAGAAAATGGTGATAGGATCTGCAGCTGTGGGAACTACTCTTAGCCCTTTGAAAAACTGCCAAATCCAAATAGCTTCCGACGCGGCAAGATACTCAGCTTTCGTTGTAGAATCCGCATTAACAACTTGCTTGAAACTCTTCTAGCTCACAGCACCACCATTCAACATAAATATATAGCCTGTGTGGGATTTAAGATCATCCCTATCAGTTTGGAAACTGGCATCCGTGTAACCTTTTAAACATAGCTCAGTATCACTTCCAAATACTAAGAACCAATCCTAAGTCTTCTCAAGTACTTAAGGATGTTCTTCATGGCTATCCAGTGACTTTCACCAGGTTCTTTTTAGTAACGACTCATCATACTCAAAGCATACGAGACATCAGTACGGGTAAACATTATAGCGTACATGACTGATCCAACAGCGGAAGCATAAGGGATCAATTTCATGCATTCAATTTGTGCTGGCTCAGTAGGACATTGTGACTTGCTTAGAGTGATCCCATGACCTATCGTAAGATGACCTCTCAAAGAGTTTATCTTTTTTAACCTGTTAAAAATTTTATCTATATAAGCTTCTTGACTTAATGCTAATATCCTTTTGGATCTATCCTTATAAATCTGGATACTTAAGATGTGTTACGCCTCTCTAAAGTCTTTCATTCAAAAATTATTTTTAAGCCACTCCTTTACAGAAGTGAGCATTTGTATATCATTCCCAATGAGTAATATGTCATCCACATATAAGACTAAAAAAACTATTTTGCTCCCACTAAACTTCATGTATAAACATGGTTCCTCGACATTTCGAGTGAAGCCATTCTGTTTAATTACATGATCAAAGCGATGGTTCTAACTCCTTGATGCTTTCTTAAGACCATAAATGGAACTCTTAAGCATGAATACTTTCTTAGGATTGTTTGGATCAACAAAACCTTCAGGTTGTGGCATATACACTTCCTCTTCTAGAAACCCATTCAAGAAGGCGAATTTTACGTCCATCTGCCAAATTTCATAATCATGAAATGCAGCAATCGCTAAGATAATCCGAACAGACCTAAGTATTGCAACTGGTGCAAAGGTCTCATCATATTGAAAACCATGAACCTGAGTGAATCCTTTTGCAACCAATCGCGCTTTGTTGACATCTTTATGTCCATCCAAGCCGATTTTGATTTTAAAAATCCATTTACACTAAAGAGGTCTAACATCTTCATGCAAATCAACCACGTCCCATACCTGATTTTCTCGCATAGAGTCCATCTTGGATCGCATGACCTTAAGCCATAGTTTATATTTTGGACTAGAAATAGCTGACTTGTAGGTAGTAGGCTCGTCAATTTCTAAAAGTAAGACATCGTAGTTACCATATGCCTCGATAATACTAAGATATCTATCAGGAGGGTGGCTAATGCGAATTGACCTCCTAGGAATTACAACTGAGCCAGATGAAGAAGGACCATCTTCCTGCATCATATCCTTAATATGTGGCTCTTTAACTTCACTAAGTTCAAATAAATTCTTTTTCTAGGAAGACAACATCAGGAGGTACAAACACTTCGTTCTCGTCACGATTGTAGAAGTAATAACCACGTTTTTCCTTAGGATAACCTACAAAGAAACACAAACGATAAATTATGGACCTTCCCTTTCCACAAATCATGTGGAGTTTTATCAGCTGCCTTAGTTGGACTTCGGTTAAAAGATGAAATAGTAGAAAGAATTGCAAATCCGCAAAATGAGTCAGGAAGCTTAGTCTGACTCATCATAGACCGAACCATATCTAGTAATGTTCAGTTTCTTCTCTCAGCTACACCATTTAATTGTGGTGTTACGGGAGGAGTTAATTGTGATACTATACCACAATCTCTTAGGTGAGTATCAAAGTCATTACTTAAATATTCCCCACCATAATCAGATCGTAATGCTTTGATCTTTCTTTCAAGTTGATTTTCTACTTCATTTTGGAATTATTTGAACTTTTCAAATGCTTCACTCTTGTACCTCATTAAGTAGACATATCCATATCTACTTAAGACATTAGTGAAAGTAATGAAGTCGTCATAACCACCTCTAGTAGTGATAGTCATTGGCCTACATACATCGGTATGTATAAGACCCAACAATTGACTTGCTCTTTCTCCTTTTACAGAAAAAGGTGAACGAGTCATATTGCTACCAAGAACAAAAGACTCGCATGTGTCATAAGATTCGTAATCAAACGGTGATAAAATACCAGTCTTTCCTAGTCTCTTAATGCAATTTTCGTTTATTTGACCTAAACGACAATGCCATAGATAAGATAGTTCTGGGTCACCTGTTTTGAGCTTTTTACTTTGTATATGATAAACTTCATTAGTTAGATCGAGAATATAAATACCATTGATAGATTTAGCATAACCACATATCATATCATTAAAAGAAAAAGTACGACATTTGTCTTTTATTACAAAACTGAAACCCTCTACATCTACTACAGAGATCGATATTATGTTCTTTCTTAAAGTAGGTACAAAATAAAAATTATTTAAATACAATTCTAAGCCAGATGCTAAACTAATGACATAAGTCCCTACTAGGGATGGCAATGGGTCGGGTCTGGGTCGGGTCCAGCAAGACCCGGACCCGGACCCGTCCCCAAACATGGGACCCAGACCCGACCCACACCCTAAAGGGTCTAAATTTATTGGACCCTTACCCATACCCAACGGGTCCGTGTCGGGTCCGTGTCGGGTCCGGGTCCGATCCAGACCCTTGCCTGAACACTTTCCTCCTGTAGTCCTGTGTATTCAAAATGACCTCTGCTTTGTGCATATTTATGCACTGACTTCTTTTTGTGCACATTTATGCACTTCATTTTTGCACTCCTTACAAATACCAAATACAAAGTCTTGAATAAAATTACAAAGTCTCGATAAAATTACAAAGTCTTAAGCAATGAGTTATAAAGTCTTATCAAAGTTCGTAGTCTGATGCGTGTATTTTATATAGACTTTTTAGTCCATTTATTCACGCATTTCTATATTGTTTAAGTGGTTTTATACCGCTATTTGCCCCGAATTGGCTCCTTTTTGTTTTTATTATTGTTTTGTAGGTACAAGACAAGAAGTAGCGGAAATCAAGCCTAAAACATGTCCTTAAGCATGCATTTAGGAGATGAGTGGATTTGGAGCTCGGAAACTACAATTACGAGATGCGCAAAGGAGTAGTGAAGCTTAAAAGGCAAAGGAAGAACTTCAAATTACTAGTTCTTGCTTTGAAGAGTCATATCTCGAGTTATATAACTGATATTCAGGTGATTCTAAGTGGAGGTGAAAGCTGATCCTCTTAGCTTTCCAACGCCGCAAAAATCACTTGATTCCGATAAGTAACGAAGAAATGGCGGCCGTTTGAAGTTCACTGCGCGAAGCAGGAGTTACGCGCTGAGAAGTTCTCGATCGAGAACTATGTTTGCTCGATCGAGAGCTTTGCTATACCATTTTGCTCGATCGAGAGCTACATTTCTCGATCGAGAGGGTTGCTGAAAAGAGTGCTCGATCGAGAGCCTTAACCTCTCGAGCGAGAGGTCTGCCAAGAAGAAGTGCTCGATCGAGAGCTTTATCCTCTCGATCGAGAGCTTATCCATGCTATCCTAGTGATTGACACGTGAAGAAGATTAGTTTTACGCAAGTTCATTGTACTTAGACTTTTTAATAGGATATTAGGATATTAATAATATCCTCTCCTTATTATAAATAAGAGAGGAAGTCGACATTTACACGACACAATTCACGAGACTGGAGCTCCTCTCCAGTTTCGACTTCCCTCTATTTTCGCGGATCTCAATATATTCTTAGTTCATTTTCGGTATTTCTTCCTCCCTTCTCTTTATGCTTAATTATTTTATGCATTGCTAAATTCCTTGCTAGGACGATAGGGGATCCGTAATTATGTTAGATTAGCAATCGAATTATTATGATAATGCTTATTTGATTTATGTTGTTATCACTACATATAATTGTTATAGTTTAATTGAGTCGACGCAATTAGATTATAGATCTTAGTTAACCTTGACTTGGACCGAAAGGTTGAAAAAGGGAAGACTCGTAGCGATACGTTAGGATACGGTAGTGAGGGCGAAAGCTAAGCTATTTGTATTTTAGGGCGAATTAAGGACCGAAAGGTGACGTTCGTAACCCCTTAGATCTATTTGCTAGACCTTAGACGTAGATTGCTAAACTGATTAATCATGGTGAACCGACTGTCTTAGCTATCCCTCTTCCCTTGCTTTTCTCTTACTCTCTCAAACTCGTAGTTTAGAAAACCAATTTTATAAAACCCCCACTTTTGACCGAATAAACGAACCGTTAAAACAGATAACTTGCCTCCCTGCGGATCGACCCTTATTACTACCTTTTAGTAATTTGGTTTTATAAATATTTTTTTTGATACTAAAACGACGGTATCAAATTTTGGCGCCATTGCCGGGGAGGCAATTGCCCTATCTATTTTTTTGTTTCGTTTATTTCCATCCGTCTCGGGAAATTTTATTTCCTGTGACAGTTCTTATTCCTTCTCTAGTGTTGTTTGATAGGTCTTACAGGTCCTATAACGATGCTTCAGAAGGTATTTTGTGAGAGATGTGGTGTCGTGGGACACGAGGCGGCTTGTTGCCTTGCAGATCTTGACGATGTTTATGCTTATCGACAGTATAAACAAACTCATTCTGTTTCGTTCCCACCACGCAGTTATACGCCACATCCGTACTATCCACGTGGCTTCCAAGAGCCCCCCTATCCTTTTTCGCCGCAACAACCCACTCCCTCTTTCGATGATGACAACAACGAAGAGATGGACGAATTGAAGTCGCTATTGGCGGCACTTACTCTTCAAGTTGAAGAATCGACAAACGCTGCTGTCGAGAGTCTTACGCATTCAATGGCTCAAATAATAACCGAGCCAGAGAATGTTATGTATGACACGGATTCCGAGGACTCGGATTTCGTGGAAATCTTCAACATTGCTGCCTATGATTCAGCCGAGGAGGTGGTCGATCGAGCAACTAAAACAGCTCGATCGACTGATTGGGATGAAGAGTTCCCTCGATCGAGTGACTATGTTGCTCGATTGAGGAGTTTTGTTGAAGAAGGTTCTCGATCGAGTGAATACACTGCTCGATCGAGAGATTCTAGCGAATAAGGAGTTTGATCAAGTGATTCACTTTCTCGATCAAGCACAATAGGTGCGGATAACAATGGTTATTCATCCGATTCTATCCCAATTGACGATGAGAAGGTGAACGAAGGTCGTATCGCTTCAGTAGAAGGTACTATCGTTCCTTTTGTTGACTTTAATACGAGTTTTCATCTTTCCGTTAATTCATATACTGTTTTTGAATTGACGCCTCCACCCCAACTCGGGAGCAATTTGGAGGAACATCGCTATATTTCTTCTTATGCAGGTTTAACGAGCTGGAACCCGGGAAAGGGATCGCAACATTCCGCCCCGCCTAGGAAGAAAGAAAAAGGGGACAAGGGAGTCGTGATACGTGCCTTGATGGGCCGCTACTCCGATACTGCTGTGCTGTGGAGGACGGTATTGAAGCTATTGATGGCCGAAATAACTGCTTTCAGTCAAAAGCCTCAAGGAGAAGCGAATTATTTCCTTAGTTGTTAAGCCGGGTTTGCAACCCCGTGCAATTTGGAATAAATTTACACTTAAAACTTTTTATGCTTTTTAAACATTCTTTAGACAATTAGTTTAAGTAGACTAATGTTCTTCGCGTGAAACAACTATTTTGGTATTTGGAATGCATTTCCTGTTTAGTTTTGCAGATAGCTGAAACAAGGTTTGATCGAGTAGTTTTACTACTCGGTCGAGGGGAAATTGGAGAGTAAGGCCTCGATCGAGGGTCCGTCTGGTCGATCGAGGAAGCCAAGCTTAGTAAAGGCTCGATCGAGTAACTTTGTTACTCGATCGAGAGGATTATGGAGGCAATCGAGATACTACTCCTTCTCGATCGAGGAGATTTCGAAATAGGGGAGTTACTTCAACTTTTCTTATTTCTTTTCGATTTATTTCCTTCTTTTGATACTTCCCATTTTCGTGCACCCCCTCCCCCTTAATTTTTTATTTGCTTATCTCAGCCTAGAAAATAACAAATAGGACTACGAACCCTGCTGTTGCCGTAGCCGCCTCTTCTGCTGTTGACTCGCGCGCTTACTGAGTAGTACGCTAGCTACTCGCTCCCCTAGTTTGATGCTGGTTTGGGGAAGCCGTTTTGTAAGTACCGTCTTCCATATTTTTCATCTTATTTATCGCATTTTAGGAACATGTATTAGGTTGCGTGCCCCATCTCCCATTTAGCTGCTGTAGTTAGCTGTGAAGACAATGAGGACATTGTCTGTTTTGGTTTGGGGAGGGTGTATGCATCCTTTTGAGTCCGCATTTCAATTTGTTTTGCATTCATATTTCTTGCATTTTTGTATGCATTGTATTTAATTTCAAAAAATAACAAAAACCATAAAAACTTAAAAATTTCGAAAAAACCAAAAATATCACGTTTAATTTTGCATTTAGGTTGTGTCGGAATGGAATAATTCTATGTTGTAATTATTTTAACTTAAGCCTTGCAAATTTTTCACGTCTTTTAGTAATTTTCAAAGCATTTTCTCGAATTTCGTTTCAAAATTCGTTGAACAAGTAGACTTGACTTGAAATTTTGGCAAGCTACTTATAATTTCTGAGATATAGAGCCTATAACTGGTGACATTCATGACCGGTTAATTTAGGAATGAGAGTAGTACTCCCATCATTTCATGTTTTGCATGTGTATGAGTTTTGATTGCTTTTTGCCTATACGAATCAGTTTGTGGTCGGTATTGCATGTTTTGAGAACTATTGCATCTCCCCCTTTCTCATTTTGCCCCATTTAACTCCACATTAAGCCATATCTGCCAGTTGCCCTTAACTACATCCCATACTTAGCCTACCATTGTGCTGAGGTAGGTAGTAGTATAGGAATTTGTTAATTTGTACAGTTTGTGGCTCGTTTTCACTGTTTGGAGTGAGTATTTATGAGAAATGTTGGAAAATGCTGATGAGAGTGGTCGATCGAGAGATATTGTGCTCGATCGAGCCTTTTATGGTTACATTTATGGTCGATCGAATGGTTATGTGATCGATCGACTAAACTTGAGTTAGTGACCGCTCGATCGAGAGCTCATTCAACTCGATCGAGAGGTTCCTTGTGTCAGCCATGAAGGAAGAGAAAAAAAGGGAGAAAAGAAAACAATGAAAAAAAAGAATGAATGAAAAAGAAAAAAAAAAAGGAGTTAATAAAAATTACTTCTTATTTAATAATTTGGCTGGGACGATATACACCTCATATGCTTATTGTTATGATTTGGAGGTGTTCATTTTCGATTATGTGTTGAGTTTTGCCTAAATATTAGAGGCAATGATTTATTTTTCAAGTTGGAGGAACGGGATACGGTTTCTAATGGTTTGTTAGGTACTAGCTTGGCTATTTGCCCCTCATTTCCATACTTGTTTTGCCCCTTCTTTCCCACTTAGCCTCACGTATCCATATCTTGCAATAGTTCGGCATGTAATAGTCCTTGATGGTGGTTATGCGTATGTACGGTAGCTAAAATCATTATTCATGCTAGTTAAGCATACATGAACATGTTGGTCGTAGTCTAGGTGAGCGACTATATTTTCTTTCTCTCTTACATATAATGCTTACCTTGTGCCTATTTGAGAGAGAGTGACACGGGAGAGTCCATTTTTGAAAGTCTTGCAAGGTCGAACGTTCAACTATTTATGAAATATGTATAAATTCGTTTGCTTTGTTATTGCGCTTTTAGTAGTTGACTCTTTTGCATTAAATTGGTTTGAGTAGACGATTTCTAACTTGTCCTAGTTTTGTTCCTTTTCATTAGCTCATGTAGTTAGTTGCATTTAGTTTGCTTGAGGACAAGCAAAGGTTTGGTTTGGGGAATTTTGATGCGTGTATTTTATATAGACTTTTTAGTCCATTTATTCACGCATTTCTATATTGTTTAAGTGGTTTTATACCGCTATTTGCCCCGAATTGGCTACTTTGTGTTTTTATTACTGTTTTGTAGGTACAAAACAAGAAGTAGCGGAAATCAAGCCTAAAACATGTCCTTAAGCATGCATTTAGGAGATGAGTGGATTTGGAGCTCGGAAACTACAATTACGAGATGCGCAAAGGAGTAGTGAAGCTTAAAAGGCAAAGGAAGAACTTCAAATTACTAGTTCTTTCTTTGAAGAGCCATATCTAGAGTTATATAACTGATATTCAGGTGATTCGAAATGAAAGTGAAAGCTGATCCTCTTAGCTTTCCAACGCCGCGAAAATCACTTCATTCCGATAAGTGACGAAGAAATGGCTGCCGTTTGAAGTTCACTGCGCGAAGTAGGAGTTACGCGCTGAGAAGTTCTCGATCAAGAACTATGTTTGCTCGATCGAGAGCTTGGCTATACCATTTTGCTCGATCGAGAGCTACATTTCTCGATCGAGAAGGTTGCTGAAAAGAGTGCTCGATCGAGAGCCTTAACCTCTCGATCGAGAGCCTTAACCGAGAGGTCTGCCAAGAAGAAGTGCTCGATCGAGAGCTTTATCCTCTTGATCGAGAGCTTATCCATGCTATCCTAGTCATTGACACGTGAAGAAGATTAGTTTTACGCAAGTTCATTGTACTTAGACTTTTTAATAGGATATTAGGATATTAATAATATCATCTCCTTATTATAAATAGGAGAGGAAGTCGACATTTACACGACACAATTCACGAGACTGGAGCTCCTCTCCAGTTTCGACTTCCCTCTATTTTCGCGGATCTCAATATATTCTTAGTTCATTTTCGGTATTTCTTCCTCCCTTCTCTTTATGCTTAATTATTTTATGCATTGCTAAATTCCTTGCTAGGACGATAGGGGATCCGTAATTATGTTAGATTAGCAATCGAATTATTATGATAATGCTTATTTGATTTATGTTGTTATCGCTACATATAATTGTTATAGTTTAATTGAGTCGACGCAATTAGATTATAGATCTTAGTTAACCTTGACTTGGACCGAAAGGTTGGAAAAGGGAAGACTCGTAGCGATACGTTAGGATACGGTAGTGAGGGCGAAAGCTAAGCTATTTGTATTTTAGGGCGAATTAAGGACCGAAAGGTGACGTTCGTAACCCCTTAGATCTATTTGCTAGACCTTAGACGTAGATTGCTAAACTGATTAATCATGGTGAACCGACTGTCTTAGCTATCCCTCTTCCCTTGCTTTTCTCTTACTCTCTCAAACTCGTAGTTTAGAAAACCAATTTTAGAAAACCCCCACTTTTGACCGAATAAACGAACCGTTAAAACAGATATCTTGCCTCCCTGCGGATCGACCCTTATTACTACCTTTTAGTAATTTGGTTTTATAAATATTATTTTTGATACTAAAACGACGGTATCAAATTTTAAAATTTGACAAGGCTGTCGCAACCCTGTCAAAGATAAAACCAACGGGTCTCAACTAAATGTAGCAGAGGTAGTCGGGTATCGAATCCACAGGGAGATGGGAATCCTATAGTCAACTAGGTCTGTCGAAAGTAACCAAAATAGGGGGTTTGTTTGTTTGTTTTCTAAAAACTACGAGTAAAGGAGAGAATAAAAGGAACGAGAGAGAAATAAAATAGAGATGAACAAGGGAGAAAGGTACTAGGATTGTCGGTTCACCATGGCTTTTAAAGTCCGGACTAAAATAAAGATGCCCTAAATCCAAGCTGTGGGTAATAAACGTCACCTTTCGGTCATTAGTTCGCCCTAGGCAATACTAGTTTAGCTTTCGCCCTAGCTAGCATAAATCCTAATAAAACGCTGCAGAACTACTCATTTTCCAATCTTTCGATCTAGGAGAAGGGGATAACGAGACAGTTAATTGAGTGCGTCGACTCAAACAATTAAGAGATATTAAAGCAGCAGATGCATACAACTAGACTACGGGTGTTCTAATTAATTCGTCCTTCCTACGCCATGGCTACCCTAAATCCTAGCAAAGCGATTAGCTATTCATGATCAAAATGAGGAACAATAGTGGCAAAGCAAATAACAATAGATAACATAATAAACGAAACTGAACTGAAATTATGCTATGATAATACCGAATTCAACATAAGAAAAATTGAGAAATGGCGATGAAAAGTACTTCCGATCCAAAAACTCAAGCAACAGTCTCCGTCCTCCGTCCAGAATGTCATAATTAGGTCTCTAGTATTCCTTGCCTCTTTATAAGAAAAATAGCAAGGAAATAAAGCGTTATAAAATAACAACACAATCGAATTAAAGCCCATCAGTGCGTGGCCTCTCGATCGAACTCCACAGTTGCTCGATCGAGAGCTTCCCCTAAGTATCTCCCTCGATCGAGAACATGGCATCTCGATCGAGGCCTTCACCTTTGCATTCACTCGATCGAGAACAGGACATCTCGATCGAGGGGTTCTTGACTTCTTGTGTGTTCTCCTAATCCTTTGGATGCCTTCACGCGTCTCAAGATGGTAAAGTTTCGCGCCAACTCTCGTAAGCAAGCTTGGAGGATCGCAAATAGGCTGATTTCTAGTCATTCCGGTTCGTACCTGCAAATAATGCAAAACAAAACAAAGTAGACTATTCGGGGTATAAAGTGACATAATATCACTCAAATACATAGAAATGCGTGCCAAAAGAGACCGTAAAAGTCTATATAAAATGCACGCATCAAACTTCCCCAAACCAAATCTTTGCTTGTCCTCAAGCAAACTAATGCAACTAGCTAGGATGAAATGGATAGGAGTAGAACATAGACAAGCTGAAGACCGCCGTCTTAAACCGTTTAATGCATAAGAATCAACTACTAGTAGCTCGACATCAAGGCAAATGAATTTATGTATATTTCAAAGAGACGTTGAACTTTCGACCTTGCAAGACTTTTAAAAATGGACTCTCACGGGTCGCTCAATCACACAAAGAAGCATAAGGTGATATATAATATAAGCTAGAAGGAAAAAAGAACACTCACCTAACTGCGACCTATAAGAACATGCTTGCAATCTAACGTGAATAAAGTCTCTACAACCGTACATATGCATTCCAACCAAACTGATGACCAAGACACATGCCGAGGACTTACATATGGGTAAGTGAGGTAAAAGGTAAGAAATGGCTAAAATGAATTTGGATACGTGGGGTTAATAGCCAAGCTAGCAACAACGGGTCCAAATTATGCAACTTCCCTACTTCAAACTCCATACAAATCAATACGAAACACTGCAAATTGGATGCACACAACTCACTAATCGACACAAAATTATCAACTCCCCATAAGGCATAGATTAAATATGGGAGTATAAATCACAACATACAGTCTTTCATTTTCCGCATATGATTTTTTCTTTTCTTTTTTTTTGCTTTTCTTTTTCTTTTCGGATTTTCCTTTTCCTTTTTTTTTTCTTTTTTTTTTCCACTTATTTTTCAATATTTCTCCTTCATTTCCTTCACCCATCCATCTCATGAAAAGATATAATAACCAACTGCAAATCGACACATTCCCAACATTGCTACCATTACTAGCTCGGCTAGGGTAGAAAAAATATGGATTGTAGCTAAATAGGGACAAAATGGGCAATTTGGCTATGTGGAGCTCATGGGTAAAATGAAATAAAGGGGTTGCCTCTCCAAACATGTGTCACCAACCACAGACCCGAATGCATACAGGTACTAAGTAGACTAAACTCATGCTTATGCAATTTGATGTTACATGCCTTATAAGGAGTAACTACTCACTTCCTACATGAACTGGTCATGGATGACACCAGTTAAAAAGCTCTAAACCTCAGAAAGATATTGTAGTTTGCCAAAATTTCAAGTCAAGTCTACTTGTTCAACGAATTTTGAAACGAAATTCGAGAAATTGCAAAGGTTGTTGCTAAAAGATGTGAAACAATGCAAGGCTTAAGCAAAAAGACAGTTATCAGCAATGAAAAACTCCCATCAGACTCAACCTAAAATGCAAAAATAAACATGATTTTTTTGAATTTTGAAATTTTTCAATTTTTATGAAATTTTTTTTTATGAAATAAAATACAATGCAAACGTAACTAAACGTGGTAACAAAAATGCGATAAAAACAACATGCAGACACGATATGGATGCAAACCCTCCCCAAACCAAACTGACAATGTCCCCATTGTACAAAGTAAAGGAAAAGAGATGCAGACGAAAGAGAGGGAGAGTCGAAAACTTACAAAAGTGTGTAGACCACGGACCTCCCCAAACCGAACCAGATAGAGAGGTTAGTAGGGCTCTCGATCGACAAAGGATCAGGTCGATCGAGAAGAACACGGTACTCGATCGAGATAAGTAACACTCGATCGAGGCTTTTAACGGTGCAGAAACTCGATCGAGCAAGTAGGAGCTCGATCGAGAGCTTTGAAGGGGAAGGACCACTCGATCGGGCAAGAAGGCTACTCGATTGAGAGCTGTTGCATCAGTAAGGAACAGTACGGTACCTGTGCTGTACAAAAAAAATGCGAAAATTCTATTAAAATTGTTCAAACGCACACCAAACAGAAATAAAGAACGGTAAAAGTTCCAAAAAACAAGTACAACAAATTACAATTGGGTTGCCTCCCGATAAGCGCAGGTTTATAAGGTCCCGCACGACCTATAAGCGTCAAACATCACTCTCCGCCATCGCGTCGAAAAAGAGAACTTCGACGCGTCCAACCACAGCATCAGCCCCATAGTAATGCTTCACAAGATGACCATTAACTTTGAAGCGATTCCCCTCGGAGTCCTCTAACTCAACTGATCCAAATTTTGTGACGCCTTGATCACCGTGTACGGACCACTCCACCTAGACTTGACTTACCAGAAACTTGATCTAAACCGGGCATTAAACAAGAACACCTTTTGCCCAACATGGAACTCACGGTACAATCCTCTTATCGTGCCAACGCTTAGTCTTCTCCTTATAAATTCGGGGGCTATTATAAGCGTTCAAAACTAGAAACTCCTCCAGCGCATCTAGCTGCAATAAACGCTTCTCACCACACAAGTCAGCATCATAATTAAGCTGGCGGATAGCCCACCAAGCTTTATGTTCTAGCTCAACAGGAAGATGACAAGACTTTCCATACACTAAACGATACGGTGAAGCACCGATTGGTGTCTTAAAAGCCGTCCTATAAGCCCACAACGTGTCCTCTAGTTTAGCACTCCAGTCTTTCCGTGATTTAGACACTACTTTGCTCAATATCTCTTTTAGTTCGCTATTAGAGACCTCAACCTGTCCGCTAGTCTGAGGGTGATGCCCCAAAGTCCTACGGTGTTTGACACCATATTTAGACAGCAAAGCAGTCAACTGTTGTTCTCTAAAATGCATACCCCTATCGCTAATGACGACCCTAGGGACACCAAAACAGGGAAAAATAATCTTATGAAACAGCTTAATCACGGTCCTGGCATCACAATTGGGGGTGGCAATTGCCTCCACCCACTTAGACACATAGTTTACAGCTACCAGAATATACCTATTACCCTGGCTAGATGGGAATGGCCCTTGATAATCAATGCCCATACATCAAAAATCTCAACCTCTAGGATGCCGTTCTGAGGCATCTCATGTCTCTTGGAAATGTTTCCCATTCTCCGATAGGCATCACAGCTAGCAACAAAAGTTTTAGTGTCAGCGAAAAGAGTTGGCCAATAAAAACCTGACTGCAATACCTTAGCCACGGTACGTGATGGACCGTGGTGTCCTCCACAAGGAGCCGAATGGCAGTCTTCTAGGATAGCTTTGGTCTCCCACTGCGGAATACACCGTCTGTAGAGTCCGTCTGCACATTCCTTAAATAAATAAGGGTCATCCCAGAGATATTGCCGTGCATCGTGTAAGAACCTCTTGCGCTGCTGATGAGATAAATCGGTGGCGTGCACGATCGTGACAAAGTTAGCATAGTCGCAAACCAAGGTTCAGCACCATCCTTAGAATTCACAGAGGTTACAGAAAAGACATCAGCAGAAAATAAAGAGTCGTCAGCGAAAGAATCATTAATAGGAAGAGAATCCTCCCCCTCCTGTTGCGTCAGACACGACAAATCGTCGGCTACGACATTTTCTGCTCCCTTCTTATCTTTAATCTCCAAGTCAAACTCCTGTAAAAGGAGTATCCATCTCAAAGCAAACGGGCTTAGCTTCCTTCTTGTTCGAAGGTGTTTTTATTTGCATGATCTGTAAAAATAATAACTTTAGAACCCAACAAATACGATCTAAACTTATCTAACGCATAAACAACAGCTAAAAGCTCCTTCTCCGTGGTAGCATATTTCACTTGAGCCTCATCCAGAGTTCGGCTCGCATAATAAATTGCACTCAGCGCCTTGTCTTTCCGCTGGCCTAGCACCGCTCCTAGTGCATAGTCGCTGGCATCGCACATAATCTCGAAGGCGACTTCGGTCGGAGGCTGGATAATGGGCGCAGAGACCAAAGCCTGCTTCAAAGTGTTAAAAGCAGAAAGACATTCATCATTAAAATCAAAAGGAGCATCCTTTAAAAGCAACTGTGTAAGCGGTCGAGCAATCTTTGAGAAGTCCTTGATAAACCGACGATAAAAGCCAGCGTGACCAAGGAAACTTCTCACCCCCTTAATATTAACTGGAGGGGGTAATTGCTCGATTACTTGCACCTTTGCTCTGTCTACCTCAATACCCCTGTTGGAGACTAAGTGCCCAAGGACAACGCCCTCATTTACCATAAAATGGAAATTCTCCCAGTTTAGCACTAGATTAACCTCAATACATCGCTGCAAAACTTTATCAAGGTTAGCTAAACAATTATCAAAGTCATTCCCATAGACACTGAAATCGTCCATAAAGACTTCCATGATAGACTTGATATACTCAGAAAAGATCCCCATCATACACCTCTGAAAGGTGGCAGGGGCATTACACAAACCAAAAGGCATTCTGCGATAAGCAAAGACACCCTTCGGACAAGTAAAAGTAGTCTTTTCTTGATCATCTGGATGAATAGGGATCTGAAAGAACCCTGAGTACCCATCCAGATAACAGAAAAACTCATGAGAAGCCAATCTCTCTATCATCTGATCAATGAAAGGAAGGGGGAAATGATCTTTCTTGGTGGCGGCATTTAATTGCCGATAATCTATACACATCCGCCACCCGGTCACTAGTCTAGTAGGTATTAGTTCATTATTTTCATTTCGGACAACTGTAGTACCACCTTTCTTAGGTACCACCTGAACGGGACTTACCCATTTAGAATTACCAACTGAATAAACAATACCTGCGTCGAGTAGTTTTATAACCTCAGCCGTCACAACCTCCTCCATCTTCGGATTCAGCTTTCGCTGACCCTGCCTGCAAGGTTTGTGATCATCCTCTAGCTCAATCCTGTGCATGCAGACATCAGGCCTGATGCCCTTAAGGTCATCCAACGAATATCACATCGCCTTCCTATTTCTCTTAAGAATAGTCAATAAAGCAGTTAACTGTCCATCGTTGAGCTTAGCGCTCACAATCACTGGAAACTGCTCAGTATCATCAAGAAAGGCATACTTAAGGTGAGAGGGGAGAGCTTTACGCTCGGGGACCTTTACCTCGACTGAGCACAAAGTGTGTGCCAAGTTCTCTACTGTTCCGGTGAACGTCGATGACTCTATCTCATCGTAGTAATTCTATGCAAATGTTCGACATCGTCCTCGTCATCCGAAAAATTTGCTCACTCATCTAGAAACATCAAAGACTCTGCGGATCCTTAACTAAGGAATCCGACCAAAATTAAAAGGAGACTCATCAATAATATCAACGAATAACAAGTATCCTCTATCATCGGTCTAGACAAGGTCTCGGGCAGACTAAACGTAATCACATCATCCCCTACCTCTAGAGTCAAACGCCCGAGTTTGACATCAATAATAGCTCATTTGTACACAAAAACGGTCTCACCGAAAATAATGCAGGTACGGGTATCCTCAAGCAATATCTAAAACAATAAAGTCCATGGGATAAAGAATTTGCCTCTCTTGACAGCACATCCTCTAAGATACCTAAGGGCCGTCTAATGAGATCATCGGCCATCCGTAGGGTGATATTGGTCATTTTTAGGTGACCCAATTTAAGCTTAGAAAAGATAGAATAGGGCACGACACTGACACTAGCTCCAAGGTCACACAGCGCCCTATTTATCACCACATCTCCTATAACACAAGAAATAGAGAAACTACCCGGGTCCTTCAATTTAGGGGGGACTTTCCGAAATTAGACTACTAGACTCTTCCATGAAAGCGACAAGATGCGGTTTCTCCAAATTCCCTCTTACGCGTAATAATATCTTTCATAAATTTTGCGTAAGGAAGTATTTGGGTAATTAACTCAGCAAAAGGAATGGTTACCTAAATGTTTCTTACCATATCTGCGAATTTGCTGAATTGTCTCTCCGTCTTTGTGTCGCGTAATCGACTCGGGTAAGGGACCTTGACCATAGGAAGTGGGTCCTCTTCTTTCTCTTTACCTTTATCGGTTCTTGACACCCTCGCAAAGACACGGGAGGGTACCCCACTACGATCGGCATTAAAATGCGTGTCCGCAGGCTCAGCATCTCTCGATCGAGGCTCAGAAGTGCTCGATCGAGAGCTTTTCTTGCTAACCTCTCTCGATCGAGAGGTTTCATTGTGCGACTTACTCGATCGAGAAGTATCGGCTCTCGATCGAGAGGTTTCTTCCTCAGCATGGGTCGATTGAGAGGTAAGTTCACTCGATCGACTACCCTTCAGCAATTCTTCGTCATTTTGCTGAACAGTGATCCCTGCCTCGGCGTTTGAACTTTCTGGAGTATGTTCTGGTCCGTCATAAGTGCGACCACTCCTCAAACTTATTGCATTTACCTGGTCTTCCTCTAAGCACATTGATTCACATTTTTCGAGCAGTTTACGGAAGATATCCGCACCAGATTCTTGCTCAAGATGTTGCGTGTGAATGGCGGCCTTAAGGTTGTACTCGACCTGAACATTGTCAGCATAAAGCTCGAGGGAAAAGCCTCCTTGCCTAAACTTCCGATAGGCTAGAACGCTCTCGGATATAACCGTGCATGAAATGGGATTGTGTCCCCATTCGCCACATCTTCCACAAATTACCTCCATAGCTGAACTATAACCTGTAAGCACAAAAACACTCGGGCCAAGAATGAGAACTGTCTCAAGGAATAAATTCCCTGATACAAAAGACAAACAAAGGAACTATAAAATTGCACCGTCTCCCCGGCAACGGCGCCAAAATTTGACACGGCTGTCGCAACCCTGTCAAAGATAAAACCAACGGGTCTCAACTAAATGTGCAAAGGCAGTCGGGTATCGAATCCACAGGGAGATGGGAATCCTATAGTCAACTAGGTCTGTTGAAAGTAACCAAAATAGGGGGTTTGTTTGTTTGTTTTCTAAAAACTACGAGTAAAGGAGAGAATAAAAGGAATGAGAGAGAAATAACCATGGCTTCTAAAGTCCGGACTAAAATAAAGATGCCCTAAATCCAAGCTGTGGGTAATAAACGTCACCTTTCGGTCCTTAGTTCGCCCTAGGCGATACTAGTTTAGCTTTCGCCCTAGCTAGCATAAATCCTAATGAAACGCTGCAGAACTACTCCTTTTCCAATCTTTCGATCTAGGAAAAGGGGATAACGAGACAGTTAATTGAGTGCGTCGACTCAAACAATTAAGAGATATTAAAGCAGCAGATGCATACAACTAGACTACGGGTGTTCTAATTAATTCGTCCTTCCTACGCCATGGATACCCTAAATCCTAGCAAAGCGATTAGCTATTCATGATCGAAATGAGGAACATTAGTGGCAAAGCAAATAACAATAGATAACATAATAAACGAAACTGAACTGAAATTATGCTATGATAATACCGAATTCAACAGGAGAAAAATTGAGAAATGGCGATGAAAAGTACTTCCGATCCAAAGACTCAAGCAACAGTCTCCGTCCTCCGTCCAGAATGTCATAATTAGGTCTCAAGTATTCCTTGCCTCTTTATAAGAAAAATAGCAAGGAAATAAAGCGTTATAAAATAACAACACAATCGAATTAAAGCCCATCAGTGCGCGGCCTCTCGATCGAACTCCACAGTTGCTCGATCGAGAGCTTCCCCTAAGTATCTCCCTCGATCGAGAACATGACATCTCGATCGAGGCCTTCACCTTTGCATTCACTCGATCGAGAACAGGACATCTCGATCGAGGGGTTCTTGACTTCTTGTGTGTTCTCCTAATCCTTTGGATGCCTTCACGCGTCTCAAGATGGTAAAGTTTCGCGCCAACTCTCTTAAGCAAGCTTGGAGGATCGCAAATAGGCTGATTTCCAGTCATTCCGGTTCGTACCTACAAATAATGCAAAATAGAACAAAGTAGACTATTCGGGGTATAAAGTGACATAATATCACTCAAATACATAGAAATGCGTGCAAAAAGAGACCGTAAAAGTCTATATAAAATGCACGCATCATAGTCCTTGGACTCCTTACAAATAATACCAAATACAAAGAAATGAACTAACAAACATAATCCTTAAACAATACACGGCGGATCAAATAGCTCCTCCTCTTTGATATCGTCGATTCGAATATCATCAACATCCTAAGAAAATAAAAGGTAGAAAGAAATAATTAGCACAAAAGAACAAGTAATGCGAAAAAGACATTATAAAGACTAAAATACAAGGAAGACACAAGTTAATACCATTTCGATTGTATCAATAATGTCTCCCTCAACTTCCGAGTCCTCGTTGACCGTAGAACAAGTACCTCCCATGTCACCTATAAACAAATAATTATGCAAACATAAAGTAATAAACAATGGTTTTGATTTACTTAATAATTATGCAAACTAAAACGATTAATATTAAAGTTACCTTGAAAATCTTGTTGCTTCCAATTTTGTAAGCACATTAATGCTTCAACGGTGTTTGCATGAAGTCTAGAACGATGAGCACTCACAACTCGCCCTCCCATGCTAAAAGCACTTTCCGAAGCTACACTAGATATTGGAATGGCAAGAACATCCTTAGCAATAGTCCGCAAGGTAGGGTATCTACGATCAATTTTCCACCAACTAAGAACATCAAAACTATCATGTTCTCCTTCCGGTTGATCTTCTAAGTAGTGTTCCACCTCACCCTTAACAATCACCTTCCTTGTCTTGGTTTCCTTTTCTCTAGCATATGCATCTTGATGCACTACACCATGTTTTCTTTTTCCATTTCCTTGTGAAATACTTTGTGTACTACTCCCCTCACTATTATCTTGATACTCCACTACAAGTTTATCCAATAAAAGTCTCACCCTCTTCACCTCTATCTCAGCATCTTCCTTATCATCTTCATCATAAAGCATCTTAAAATAGAATGACACACAATCCATTTTATTCCTAGGATCCAAATTAGCGGCAATGGCTAGAAGACCGTTGATATGCTCCCAATATTTACCAAATTTTTCAAGCATTTTTTAGCCATTTCTCTTATAACAAGATGAACATCTTTCAACCAACTCATTAAAGCAAGCTTAATTTCACATGCTTTTCGGAAGAATAAGTTAGAAGTAGGATAATGCCTACCCGAAAACACTTTATTAGCATCATCAAATATAGCCAACTTCTCACAAACTAGGCTAGCCAAAACCCAATCTTCACTAGAAGGAACATCAAACTTTAATCTTTCATTTAGACGTTTGAGCCTAACAAAGACATCTTTATAGGGCAAGGCAGATTGAAGCATATAAAAAGTTGAATTCCATCTTGTTTTGCAATCAAGTATCAATCTTGTAATATTTGTTTTACCAAGGAAACGACAAGCCTCCTCAAACTTTTCAATTCTTTTCGGAGTAGACATCCAAAAAGAAACACAATTCCTCACTTTCACAATCCCCGACTCAATGACATCCAAACCATCCTTCACAATCAAATTTAGGATGTGTGCACTACATCTCAAATGCAAAAAACTACCTTTCAAGATTAGACATTTTTCTTCAAAATTTTTGAGTAGTATTTTCATCATAGCATCGTTAGTGCTACAATTATCTACTACAACCGAAGAGATCTTGCTTTCTAGACAATATTGTGACAAACAATCCATTAAAACCTTGGCAAGAACGCCTTTTGTATGTGGACATGGCACAAAGCAAAACCTCAATGTTCGATTTCTCAATACCCAATTTTTATCAATGAAATGTGAAGTCACAACCATATAACCCTTCTTTTGATTGGAGGCTGTCCACATGTCGGTTGTTATAGCTACTTTCTTGTCATTAAACCCCAACAATTGCTTAAGAGAGATCTTATCGTCATTGTAAAGCTTGAGAATATTACTTCTCAAAGTATTTCTAGTAAGCATTTTAAAAGAAGGATTAATACTCTTAATGAAATCCCTAAAGCAATAGTGATCAACAATCGATAAAGGATACTCATGTATAACTACCATATTAACCAACTTCGATCTAGAGATTTCTTGGTCAAACTCTTTGTATTTTTGTTTAAGTTCCAAAGTACTAGACCCGTCCAAGTTGGTTTGCACTCTTAATTTTTTTTGACCGACTCCACTAACTAAATGTTTCATTGGACAAGTAGTCTTAGCATGTTTTGTAAGATGGGAAGTACCACTATTGCCATCTCGACAAAGGAGTTTCTTACATTGTTTGCACTCTGCCTTCGAAACATCATTGTCCGTCACTTTATTAAAGTAAATCCAAACTTACGAACCCTTGTTCTTGTTGAGTGCTTGTGTATCTACAACAGGTGTTTCATTTATGCCCGGAGAAAGGTTAGTATGATGAGGAAGACCATCAACAAAACCTTCTTCATCATCAGTACCTTCTTCATCAATATCATATAAGACATTCTTTGATTGAAAACAATTGGATCCATCCTCATACATCTAGAAAAATGAAAAAACAGAGAAAAAAAACATGTTACTGGCTTATCCATAAACAATCGTATACATAAACAGAGAAAAATGAATACGAAAAATGAAAAAACAGAGAAATAAAAACATGTTATTGGCTATCCATAAACAACCATATACATAAACAGAGAGAAATGAATACGATAAATGTAACCTATCAAAGAAAATTAACAGTCGGCTTCTCCCTGTCTTTTCTCTTTTTCTTAAGAGTATACATAAACAGTATACATAAACAGCCGTATCAGTTTATGAATTTGAAACAGTATACATAAAACACGATTTATATCAGTTTCTTCATCATGTAAATATCATTTCAAGTACTAAATGAATACGAAACTAAATATGACACTAAATTTAATCACCTTCTTCATCGATTTACAGTACTAAATGATACAAAAATGAAATTAAACAATGATTAAACAAAGAGATTGGCGAGAATAATGATTAAAACCGGACTTAGAATATACCGTTCATCCAACAACAATGCATGAATAATGATTAAAAATAAGGATATTGAGCGAGAATAATGAAAGGAAATAAGGAGATTTATAATTAAACAAAGAGATTGAACCTTTGTGAAAGCAGAAGGCCCGTCGTTGACTCGCTGGTGTCGTCGCTGGCGTCGGTTGATGGAATCGCCGTCGTCCACACAGTAGGGTTTGAGAAAGGGGGAAGTTTAGGGAAGAAGGTGATTTAGAATTAGGGTTTGAGGAACTGAGGAAGTGTTGAATGGTGTTGGTGACTTGGTGTAGTCGGCTGATTGTTTGGTTTAAGTTTATTTTTTATTTTTTATTTTTTTTTAAATTACACGTGTGTTATGACTTATGAGTCATGTGTTTTTTTTTTTTTTTATAAATTATACGGGTCTAAGGGTCGGGTCGGGTCCCAAATAATCAGACCCGGACCCAGACCCGAATTAATTTACTAAGACCCATACCCGACCCATACCCATCGGGTCCCAAAAAGTTAGACCCAGACCCGACCCATTAGGGTCCGACCCGAAGGGTCTGGGTAGGGTCCCCGACCCACTGCCATCCCTAGTCACTACTGAGACGGCATCTACTGATAAGTAATAATTTAGTATTGTTTCACTCCCTGTTTATAACCTTATTTCGACTTGATTTTGTGTGCTTTTAATGAATTAAAGCTCATTTTACTATTTTAATTATTAATTATTAGTTTTATTATAATTCTTGCAAATAATTGTTATTATTGTAGAAGTTTGTATTGTTCTTTGTTATTTCAATTTTTGTAGGAAAGTAAAATGAAGACAAGTTGAGTTAACGAAGGTTGACTGATAGGCTCATATTTCTACTCTATATTTAGCATACTTTAAGTACAATAAAGCGACATTGGGATGCGGTTTTACATGATTTACATCACTATTGCCGTTTTTCGAGTGTCGAGGTAATAATGGAGTTTTGAGCAATGATTGGAAGCAAAGGCATGTTTTGTGGTCTACCATGGTACAAAATATTTACAAGCAAGAAAGAAGACTAACTAAGATATGATAAAGTGAAAGGATGAAGCAATTGAAGATTTGAAGCTTCGTTTGCATAAGGATCGACTTCAAATGAGTATATCTTGAGTTCTAGAGCTCGAATCGATGCAAGGCCAAGTGGAGGTGAAAGCTTATGTTCATAGCTTTCCAACAATAGGTCATACGCCTCATTTGGCCAAATAACGAGAGAGAGATGGCCTTTTGAAAAATGCAGTCTAGGGGCAAGGGCGCACCATGCGCCTTTCCCAAAGCTATAGGGCGCACCGTGCGCCTTTTCTGGGTATTACGCGTTTTGATGACGGGCTTCCATCCAACTTAAGCCCATCATTTCCTCTTTAACCTAGGACTATATATAGGTGAATACCATTAGGGATTCACAATATTATGCTTAATTTTGTTAATCAAGTTGTAATTGAAGAATTATCATCTAATTTGGGTTTGAGATCTATTATGGAGAACTAATCTCCTCTTCTTAATCCAACTCAAAGGTGTAATATTTGGTTGTAAGACACTCTAATCTTTCCTTAATTTGTATTATTGTTATTAATCTCTTGTATTTATTGTATTGAATTTTGGAAACCTTGTTTGATTATAGTAATTAAGTGTGATTTCCTTGTTACTTAATCTTGCCAAGTTCCTTAATTTATTTTTGTTGGGTTTTTTAAGTGTGATTTCCTTGTAATCCCATGTTGTAACAACTTGTTATTAGACAAATGAATGTGATTTCTTCTTGGTTTAATTAACATTTGAGAGATTAATTTGTAACTGCTCATTAATTGTGATTTCATTGTGAGTAATTGCACCTATTAGATTCCATTGGTACATCTTCTTGTTATCTACCTTATGTTTGTGATTTTCACTAGGGGAACTAATAAGTTGGGTCAATTATTAAGTGTGATTTCCTTGTGATTGGCTTCTAATTAAGGGAATTTGGAGAATTAATCTCACTAATAGGGTAATAACAATGGTTAAAAGGATTGATTGAGTGGTTTTATCAACTAAAGTGTCTCACTTTATTGAGTTGGGTTAAGTCTTCCTTAAACTTGATAAATTTGCATCTTAAAACTTGTCTAATTGATTACTTGCTACTCAGTTTTATTTGAATGTTGTTTTTATTTTGTTACTTTTGAAAACCAAACCAACCCCCCCCCCCCCCCCTCTCTTTTTCATTTACATGCTTGTTTGTTGACCACTTCACAATTGTTCTTATAATATAATTGACAACCAATTGCAAACCCCCCTTCTCTTGGGTACGATCCCCTTCTTACTACTTTACTTGTCTTAGAATTAGTTTAAATTAGTATCAAGTGTGGCTTATAAATTGTTAATTTGGCCGTCATAAGTAGCGACATTTTAGGCATGTCAAATTTTGGCGCCGTTGTCGGGGAAGGTAACGGTTTTGTTAGTGTTTTTAATTGTGTTTTTAGAGTAGTTGTGTGTTTTGGTTTGCTTAGTAGTGTAGCTAGTTTTTGTAAATATTAGGATTAGTTTAACTAGTTTCTATTGCTCTCTTGTTTGATTTAATGGCTTCTCTTGATTTTCCTCAATTTAAGGATGAACCATTTCACAAGTATTTAGATAGGTTGGGTGAGTATGTCCCTAGATGTCGATACCCTTATCGAACTTGGGAGCTTTGTCATGTGGTGTTTAATGGTTTGAATGATGAAACGGTGTTACATGTTTATCATTTAAGTGAGGGGAAATTTAGATATATGTTTAGCTATGAAGAGAAGTGAGAATTTTTTCTATACCTGGCTAATGAAACTTATCAATGGGAGTTTTAAAACTCTCAACAACCCCCTCCTAAAACTTCATCCTCTTTACAAGACATAATGAAAACTCTTGCCGTAAATCAAGCCAATACCAAAGAGTTTTAAACCACCATGCTTCAACAAAATTGGCTCACCGATTCTAGGATTATCAATCTAGAACTCAAGTGGGCCAAATTCTTAACACCCTCACCAACAAACCATTCAAGGAGGGAAACTTCCTTCTCATACCATATCCCCTCCTAAGGAGCAAGCAAAAGCGGTCTCTTTGAGAAATGGTAGAGAATTGGAGGAGGTGCCCAAGGTCCCTAAGAAGTCAAAGCCTCTTCTGGTTGTTCAAGAGGTAGAGGATGTGATTGAAGAGGAAATTGAAGTAGTTGTGAAAAATCAAGAAGTTTCTACACCAAAGCAAACAAAGAACATTGAGCCACTTCCTTTTCCGGAGTATGAGCCACAAGATCCCTTTCCTAGTGCTCTCAATGATACTAGGGTCATGGAAAATAAGACCTCAAGCATATATGAAATATTCTAAAAGTCTGACGTAAACATTCCACTCCTTGATCTTCTTAGTAGTGTACCAAAACATGCAAAATTTTTGAAAGAATTGTGCACTAAAAAGAGCACCAACAAGGCAAAGAGCATGAAGAAAGTGCGGGCTAGTGAACATGTCTCGGCTATGTTTCAAAAGCGTTTACCACAAAAGTGTGGTGATCCGGGCATGTTTACTATTCCTTACAAGATTGGTGAATTAGAGTGCCAAAGAGCCATGCTTGATTTGGGTGCATCTATTAATGTTTTGCCTAATTACCTTTATAAGTCTCTCAAATTGGGGCCATTGAAATCGACTCATGTAATCATTTCATTGGCCGATAGGTCCAACATCTACCCCAAAGGTATCATTGAGGATGTTTTGGTCAAGGTGGGAGACATGGTGTTTCCCGCTGACTTTTATGTGATTGACATGGAGCCCAAAAAAGGCTCAACACCAATCTTGTTGGGGAGACCTTTCATGAAAACCTACAACACTAAGATATATGTGTCTAGTGGGTGTCTTACCATGGAGTTTGAGGGCCAAATGTTCAAATACAACATATATGAGGCAATAAAATACCCTATAGAGACTTCTTCTCTATGTTTACTTGATATATTTGAACCTCTTATTCAAACAATTTATGAATTGTGTGGAGGTGACACTTTGGATGTTGCCTTAACTAATGGAATGGTTGGAGAAGATTTGGAGTATGTTTTGTCTTGTGATTTGGAGGCAACCTTGCAAGATTTGGAGGCAAATCCACCAATGGAGGAATTGGAAGAAAACGAGAATATTGTGGTTCTTGAGGATGTTGGTTGTGACCCTTCTTTGGCTAAGAAGTTAGTGAGTATGAATTTTGAGGAGAATGTTAAGAGGGTAGAGAACATGATGATTGTTCAATTTTTGCCACACAAAGAGGAACCGCCCTTAGTTTATATGAAAGAGCTACCAATTCTAGTTCCTAAAGAACCTCTTGTGTCCTTTCACTCTTACTTAGTTTTTACCAAGTCCAACTCTTCTTTCAAGGAGCCTTATCATGACATTAATTTGTTTTTCGAACATGAAAACTCAATGAATCACTTGTCATATGGATATGTTTTCATTGTTCATGCTTGGTATTGTTGGAATATGTGTCCTCCGACAATAATGCGATCACAACTGTCGATCATGATGATCACATGTTTAAATCTCGTTTTTAAGAATACATGTGGGATGTAATATTTTACAGTCAACTGGTCAACACATATCGGTAATGATTGGCTGAATAGAGTTTGACATTACTGTCGTGCGACGGTGGTGATCAGTTGATCGATCCCCTTAGGTCATACCTAAAGGGTAACACTCTTAATTGAATATTTAATTGATCGTCTGACGATACAAGTTAATTAAATTACTTAAAATTGACAGACGATTTTGGAAGTAATATTTACGTGTCTCATTGTAATTTGATAAATAAGATACGGTCTAAGTAATCGAATTGTTTTATTACTTAGATGAAATTATTGTTTACGGAAAAAATTGAAACTGAATGAATAATTTATTATAAATACAAGATGTTGTGATTTATAAATTAATAAACCATTTTGGTACAAGTAATTGTGAATTACTATGTTAATTTTTATAAGTGACATATGTTATTAATATGTTGATTTTAATTGTTAAAAATACATTTCATATATAAGATGTCATGTAATGTGTCACATGTGACATACTGACAAAATCACAAATAAAATGGACTCATCCACTTTTATGTGTGTGTACCGAAATGGAGGGTGTATTAGGATAAAAATTGTGTTGATTATTTATAAGTGGAAAACATAATTATAAAACCTACACCTAGCCTTGCATGCCTATATTATTGGTTAGAGAATCAAGCCCATGCATAGGGCACCCTTCCACACCCACCGACTTTTGCCCTCTAAAGATCATCAAATGGGTTCTTTCATTATTCATTCACACATTTCTTATTTCTAGTGTAAGAAATAGAACTCTCTTAATATCTTATAAAAATTAGAGAGATAAAACTCCAAAATTCCTTCCTCTATATTTCGAAATAATAGAGAACAAAATAAATATTTTGGGTCAATTTTTAGTAAGATTATTATTATTCTAGATCAAGTAATATTAATCTACTAAGAGGTTATCTTGGGTATTCATCTTTGGGAGGGATTCTATCTTTGAATCTTTGTTCATCCATATAAGGAAAGCTCAAGAACAAGTAAGAAGGAGATCTTACTTGTGCCCTTTGATCCGAAATTTTATAGTAAGGAAAACGCTTTCTTCTCTATTCTTATTCATGTTTGCATGCATAAGATCTATATTTAATTTTATGACTAAATTAATTGTAACATATATGAATATGTTGTATAATGAGATTATTTATTTCTAACAAGCGGTATCATGAGCCTTAGGTTGTTTGCATGCAAATCGGTTATTGTTTTTCCGAGTTATATGATTAACAAACAAAACTTATAAATTTGTGTTTATTATGAGATATCACGAAATTTATTTGCAGGTTAAAGTTTCTGGTCCTAAAATGTATTTAGGATTTTTTGGTTTTTTTATGGATTTTACTGTTCATTTTATATAGTAATGGCATTAAAATGTGATTTTTATGATAAAAATGTCATTTTTGGACTAAAAATAGCTAAACTTCAATTGTTTCTGTGGTTTTTGGATATGTTTTCACATATATTATCTATTGATGACCTTTAAATTTTCATAATAAGATGAGTTGTTATACTCGAAATATGGATTTTTCAAGTTAAAATCGTATTTAATTGGATAAATAGGTTAATATGAGTTATATTTCGAATATGGTCATAGAAATTTAGTATGTTGTCACATGAAATTTTACAAGATGTGTGTAAAATATTTGGCTATAATGAAGTCTTTATGCATGATTGAATTTTTAATGAAAAATCACATAAATAGTGACTTTAATTAGTAAAAATGCTAAAACATACTTCATGACTAAGGAAAAATGTCACATGTTGCATTTTATCATGTATTTCAGATCTAAAAGTGAAAAGTTGATAAAAATATTTTTTCTCATATTTTTATGGCAATAATTGATAAATCCGATAAAGCGCAACATTGTTTTTCTCGATAAATTTCGAAATTTTTAACCTAAGTTTTTGAACATTATGAGTGTGATGGTATTTATCCAGAATGTTCATGAATTTAAATTTCAAATTTTGAAATTATTTGAAATTTTTATGATTTAATTTGAAGTTTATAACATATTTTTGTATTTTAAAGTCCATTTATGAACAATATAAAGAAATATAGGTTAATTATTGTCAAATGTTAGTGGAGACTAATTTTGAGTCCTACGTTAGTTAGGGTAATTAACTAGTACATAAATATGATTTTATGTAATTATTGTGATTATAAAAGGGTTAAATCACGCAAATCCGTAAAAACCGATTAATATACGATATTGGCTCCTTAAAGGCGATTTAGCATAAAATTGGGCATGTTCATACATATTTTAATGCTGCATTTTATTTATGATTGTCATATTTTAATTTTATGTAATTTTTGAATTATGTAATTTTACTTAGTATGGCCTTAGTTTTAATTGATATTTTACCCGAAATGTATGGGAATTTCGATTCGGTTGTAATTTATTGTGATCTCGTATCACCGTTTTGTAATTTAATAGATTTATTTTTATTTTAATTACAAATGTATAATAGGAAATTATGTAATTTATTATGTAATTTTATTATTCCGGAGTTCCTTGAAGACGGTCCCACTCGAGAAGGCGATCCATTAAAGAAAGTGTTGCCTTGAAATGCGTGCCAAGACCGAAGTTCAAGGGACCAATGGAGTTGGTTTCCGAATTTTTAATAGTTTATTAGATTTACTATTTTAGGAAGGCCATACTAGGATTTTATTTATGCTTTGCATTTTATTTATATGTTGCATGAATCGCTAAATCACCATAACTAAACATGCATTTTAAATCGAGTTTATCGATCGTGTCAATTATAATTATCGTAGTTCACCGTTTTAGTTAACTTAAAACGTGATAGATAATAAATTGACATGACCTCTTGCTAAAAAAAATAAACAATTGAGACTTAGCCTTACCAAAAAGTAGAAACCATGAAGACCTATTTCGTGAGGGAGTGCACTCGGCTTTACCGGGGTACAAACCTTGTTACGTAGGGGAAATGGGTGATAAATGTCTACCCACCGAATTTATAAAGATGAGGGTTGTTTTCGGCTTTACCGATGCCCAAGTTGATGTAAATTTGGATCACGGACACATTTATTCGAAATTTGGGTTGAACTCAACGAAAGTATTCTCGACGGTTGCCGGATGTGTTTTGGGCTATAAATATTAATGTAATTTTATCGACCAAGAGTTCTAAAAGTATAATCGATTAAAGTGTTAATCCACCGAGTTATATTGATAAGGGTTGTATTCGGCTTTACCGATGCCTAAGTTAATATGAATTTGGGTATTGGAATCATTTATAATAGTTGGGTAGAGGTCACTATATAAATGTTCATATCTTATTAAATTTCATTTACAAGTATGATTTAAAAAGACAAATGTTAATTTTTTCTTTTCCTCCATACTTGTAGTTCATTACAATGAATCCATCAAACGCTACCACACCGATAACTATTGAGTCTTGCCACAATGTTTTTGACAACGTTTGCTTCAACAATGATTTCGACACTACTAGAGAAATTTCTTTTGGGATAGGTTCGGATGGAAACATAAACTTCGTCACTTCTTCTAAACCTCCTACTACTACAAGATCTCTTGTGAGCCGGTCTCAAGAAGACCACCTCATAAAATCTATAGGATTTTTGTCTTTGGAAGAGAAAGATGCCAAAACTAGTGGGAGCTCAAGCAATCAAGTTCTTGCTTCCAAGGGAAAAAAGTTTAAGAAGAAGGGAAAGAAAGGGAAAAACTTCAAGTAAGTTGAAGATGAGTGCCATTATTGCTATGGCATGAGACATTGGCTTAGGAATTGTCCCGTATATTTGTGAAATATAAGGGAAGGGATCATCATTCCAAAAGGTAAAATTCCTAAGGAAATTTATGTTATTGATGTAAATTATACTTCCACTACGACATGGGTACTGGATACCGGTTGTGGTTCTCAACTTTGTAATCATTTACAGGGGTTAAGAGACGTGAAGAGGCTTAGCAAAGGAGATGTGGATCTACGACTTGGAAATGGAGCTCGAGTAGCGGCCGAATCCAAGGGAACTTATGTATTAGCTTTGCCTAATGGGTTTGAGTTGTATTTACATAATTGTTTTTATGTGCCTACACTTTCTAAAAACATTATTTCAATCGCTATGTTAGACATGGACGGTTTTTGTTTTGTCATTAAGAACAATCGTTGTACTATTTCAAGGAATGACTTGGTTATAGGCCAAGCTCCTTCCATTAATGGTATTTACATTTTAGAAACCTCGAATCCAACTAATGACATCTACAACATTCAATCAAAGAAACTCAAATCAAGTGATCCAGATGAATCGTTCATTTGGCATTGTCGATTAGGTCACATAAACGAGAATCATATCAAAATATTAATTTCAACTAATGTGATTACACCATTTGATTATCAATCATATGGAACATGCGAATATTGCCTTCTTGGCAAGATGACTCGAAAT
The DNA here is from genome assembly GCF_048544455.1 of Silene latifolia. Lineage (NCBI taxonomy): Eukaryota > Viridiplantae > Streptophyta > Magnoliopsida > Caryophyllales > Caryophyllaceae > Silene > Silene latifolia. The sequence continues at coordinate 127,177,569 of NC_133538.1, forward strand.
CCTTTTAGTGGTAAAGGGACACGAGCAAGTGAGCTATTGGGACTCATACATACCGATGTGTGTGGACCAATGAGTATCACCGCTCGTGGAAATTATGACTACTTCATAACCTTCACTGATGACTTAAGTAGATATGGGTATATCTATTTAATGAAGCATAAAAGTGAAGCTTTTAAGAAATTCAAGGAATTTCAAAACGAAGTAGAGAACCAATTAAACAAAAAGATAAAAGCACTACGATCCGATCGTGGTGGAGAATATCTTAGCCTTGAATTCGATTCACACTTGAAAGGTTGTGGTATTATATCACAACTTTCTCCACCCGGAACACCACAACTCAATGGTGTTGCCGAAAGGAGAAATCGAACCCTACTTGATATGGTTCTATCCATGATGAGTCAAACCGAGTTACCGAACTCGTTTTGGGGATTTGCGATTCAAACCGCAATAAGATCTTTGAACAGTTGTCCCACCAAAGCCACCGAGAAAACTCCATTTGAGATATGGAAAGGAAGAGTTCCTAATCTATCCTACATGAAATTTTGGGGTTGTAATGCTTATGTCAAAACCAAAACTGACAATAAGCTAGCCCCACGATCTGAAAAATACACCTTTGAAGGCTATTCAAACACCCGAGGTTATTACTTCTATAAACCACAAGGAAACAAAGTGTTTGTGTCTTGTGAGGCTGTCTTCTTAGAAAGAGACTTTATTTCTAAGAGACAGAGTGGGAGAAATTTAATACTTGATGAAATTCAAGAGCCACAAACCGAGGTAGAGACGCAAGAAGATGTTCCTTCGTCGTCTAGTGCGGTTGTCCCTCCTCCTCTTAGAAGAACGGGCCGAGTTATTCGCCATCCCGATCGATATGTGGGACTTATCGAAGAAGATGGAACACTCAATGTGTTGCTTTTAGAAAGTGACGAGCCCGCCACCTACAAAACCGCAATCTCTAGTCAAAATTCCTCCTTATGGCTTGAAGCCATGAAGTCCGAGATGGATTCTATGCATGAAAACCAAGTTTGGAACTTGGTGGATTTGCCTAAAGGGGCAAGACCTCTTCAATGCAAATGGATTTTCAAGGTAAAAAATGGCATAGAAGGACATGATGATGTCTACAAAGCTAGGCTAGTGGCAAAAGGATTTACCCAAGTACAAGGTCTTCATTATGATGAAACCTTTGCCCCCGTAGCCATGCTAAGATCCATATGGATATTGTTAGCGATTTCCACATTTCATGATTATGAAATATGGCAAATGGATGTCAAAACCGCTTTTCTAAATGGGCATTTAGAAGAGGAGGTGTACATGATATAACCCAAAGGTTTTGTCGATTCTAAAAATCCTAACAAAGTGTGCAAACTTAAGAGATCCATTTATGGACTTAAGCAAGCATCTAGAAGTTGGAATCATCGATTCGATCATGTGATAAAAGAGAATGGTTTCGCTCGAAGTGTTGAGGAACCATGTTTATACATGAAATTTAGTGGGAGCAATGTTGTGTTCCTAATCTTGTATGTCGATGACGTACTACTCATTGGAAATGATATTCCGATGTTGTCTTCCATTAAGAAGTGGTTAGGTAACCACTTCCAAATGAAGGATTTAGGAGAGGCACAACGCATAGTAGTTATCCAAATCCATAGAGATAGATCCAAGAGGATATTGGCACTAAGTCAAGAATCTTATGTTGATAAGATTCTTCGACGTTTCAGCATGGACAAATAAAAAAGGGGATTTGTACCTATGGTAACTGGGACTATATTGAGCAAGTCTCAATCTCCCTCCGAATACCATGATGTTGAACGCATGAAGATGATCCCTTATGCTTCCCCTGGTGGATTAATCATGTACGCCATGATATGCACACGTCCTGATGTCTCGTATACCTTGAGCATGACGAGTAGATATCAAGGAAATCCAGGTGAGAGTCACTGGATAGCCGTCAAGAACATCCTTAAGTACTTGAGAAGAATTAAGGATTCTGTCTTAGTATTTGGAGGAGACACCGAGCTCCGTGTTAATGGATACACGGACTCAAGTTTTCAAACAGACAGAGATGATATGAAATCACAAGTGGTTTTATTTTCATGCTCAATGGTGGTCTTTGTTATGGAGAAGCTTCAAGGAAGTCAGAATCGCGGATTCAACCATGGAGGCTGAGTAAATTGCAACATCAGAAGCTGCCAAAGAAGCTGTATGGATCAGACAATTCACGGAAGGTCTAAGAGTAGTACCTACCGCCAATGATCCCATCACTCTCTATTGTGATAATAATGGGACGATCTTCCAAGCTAAAGAGCCAAATTCTAGTAATAGATCTAGACAAGTACTTAGAAAATATCATGTCATTAGAGATTTCATTGAAAGAAAGGAAATTGCGATTTGTAAGGTTGGGACGGATGACAATATAGACGATCCGCTCACCAAGCCTTTATCGCAGGCTAAGCATGATGGACATGTTGCGTCCATGGGACTTAAACTTGTACCAAGTTTGTATTAGATTTCGGAATGAATTAAAAGTGTTGTTTTTGTTTATGTTCATAATCACATTTGTCTTTTTTGTCTTTTATCTTTTCCTTATACATTGTTACATCTAAACGGGTTGTAGTGACAATTGAACCCCGTTAAAGTGAACACGGATTAACATTGTATTCGCCCATAGCCACTTGTATGAGGTGACATCTCGAAGTAACTAGAGTGTGATGTGATTGATGGCAAGTTCAAGTGTCATGAAGTCATGTGAGATGACTAGTCGATCACATAGACAGACTATTAGGAACACTTTGTCGGGCTAATGACCGCTTATAGAGTTCTGGAAAATTTATATAGCCTGGTCGTGGCGAGAGCTACTATAGTATTCTAATGAGTCGATTCTTTTGACTAAAGACTATTCGCCTAAGGTGGTACGATTCTGATTAACTTTGATTTATGTTACTACGACCTTCGTAAATGGGGTCAAATGGGCATATTTTGGGTTATGATAGCTGTGGCTAGTCGAAGGGAATAAGTGCGATAGGAATTGTCCACCCCTTGTCAGGGTTATAACAATATCTCAGGGCCACTCGAGGAGTAATGAACTGGAAATGCGTGGCCACGCTCGGAAGTTATCTATGGTAGATAATTCCGGTCAATCAGTTATTCTCCAGATCGAGGAAACCACTCTGGATATGATCACTTGCAAGTAAGACCTGAAAGAAACCTTGCATTGAGTGTGAGATAGTAATAGGACAAGAGAATTGGTGATGCACACTTGTCAAGGACAAGTGGGAGATTGTTGGAATATTTGTCCTCCGACAATAATGCGATCACAACTTTCGATCATGATGATCACATGTTTAAATCTCGTTTTTAAGAATACATGTGGGATGTAATATTTTACAGTCAAGTGGTCCACACATATCGTAATGATTGGCTGACTAGAGTTTGACATTACTGTCGTGTGACGGTGGTGATCAGTTGATCCCCATAGGTCATACCTAAAGGGTAACACTCTTAATTGAATATTTTATTGATCGTATGACGATACGAGTTAATTAAATTACTTAAAATTGACGAATGGTTTTGGAAGTAATATTTACGTGTCTCATTGTAATTTGATTAAATAAGATACGGTCTAAGTAATCAATTTATTTTATTACTTAGATGAAATTATTGTTTACGGAAACAATTGAAACTGAATGAATAATTTATTATAAATACAAGATGTTGTGATTTATAAATTAGTAAACCATTTTGGTACAAGTAATTGTGAATTACTATGTTAATTTTTATAAGTGACATATTTTATTAATATGTTGATTTTAATTGTTAAAAAGACATTTCATATATAAGATGTCATGTAATGTGTCACATGTAACATATTGACAAAATCACAAATAAAATGGACTCATCCATTTTATGTGTGTGTACCGAAATGGAGGGTGTATTAGGATAAAAATTGTGTTGATTATTTATAAGTGGAAAACATAATTATAAAACCTACACCTAGCCTTGCATGCCTATATTCTTGGTTAGAGAATCAAGCCCATGCATATGGCACCTTTTCACACCCACCGGTTTTGCCCTCTAAAGAGCATCAAATGGGTTCTTTCATTATTCATTCACACATTTCTTATTTCTAGTGTAAGAAATAGAACTCTCTTAATATCTTATAAAAATTAAAGAGATAAAACTCCAAAATTCCTTCCTCTATATTTCGAAATAATAGAGAACAAAATAAATATTTTGGGTCAATATTTAGTAAGATTATTATTATTCTAGATCAAGTAATATTAATCTATTAAGGAGTTATCTTGGGTATTCATCTTTGGGAGGGATTCTATCTTTGAATATTTGTTCATCCATATAAGGAAAGCTCAAGAACAAGTAAGAAGGAGATCTTACTTGTGCCCTTTGATCCGAAATTTTATAGTAAGGAAAATGATTTCTTCCCTATTCTTATTCATGTTTGCATGCATAAGATCTATATTTCATTTTATGACTAAATTAATTGTAACATATATGAATATGTTGTATAATGAGATTATTTATTTCTAACAGGTATGTCTTTACTTTCTATTATTGTCACTTCTCTTGTTTGTGGGCTAACATGTTTGATAGGTTACTAAGAGCATTGAGTTGCTCCACTCTTGACCATTGATAGAAGATGGAGCTTGAAAAGGCGTCGAGCAAACGACGGAAACCAAGAGCGCTTTACGGGAGGTAACATGTACTCCTTTAATGTTTTTATTATTGTCTTTTCCTAATAATGGATTATGAGTTGTTACTTGTGTGTAAAACTAAACTTTTTGAGTAGTGCACACAAGGTGTTTCTGAAATGGTGCAAGTGATTTATTAAAATCTTTTGATAAGTCCTTGCTTGAGAGTAAAAATTATCATGCTTGACAATTCCACCAATGCTCCTTATCAAGCCCATTCAAGCTACCTTTGTACCATATTATTCCCAAGCTCACTTTTTGACGCAATCACTACATACATCACCACTCTTCTTGCCTAATTGTCTAAACACCTTATTTCCCTATCATTACCTCAATCATGTGGAATCGCCTACAAAAGAATTCCCACTTTCACTCCCACAAATCAAACAATGAAAAAGAAGCAATCAAAGTTCAAATATGGAGGAGTTTTGTTGGAAAAATGGCAAAGTATGTTGAGTTATCATTTTGCTCATGACTTGTGCTTGGTACACCATGATAATACCAAGTGAAGTAGATGGAGAGAAAATGTAAGGTTTGAATATTTGAGCTCATAATCGAGAGTCGAGGGTGTTGGTGGTGTAAGTTAGTGAGCTTGTGAGATGGAGTTGAACTTGTTCTAATTTGAAGAGAAAGAGGGTGCCTCAAGTTATTTCATTGAAGATTGATTAAGATGTTCACCTTCACTTTGAGGACAAAGTGAAAGACAAAGTGTGGGGTGGACATGAGTTGTAATATATTGTATATATTTAATTTCATGCATTGTACTCCATTTCAAAAAGAAAAAAAAAAAGAAAAATGGAAAAAAAATTTGGAAAAGAGAAACAGAAAAAAAAGAAAGAAAAGAAAAACCCGGCTAGGATGAAAACCCGAAAGGGCATCCTAGGCAAAAATGGGAAAGTGGCCGAGGTCAGAGCGAAAACCCGAAAGGGCGCTCCGGGCAAAAATAAGAAATAAGTGCGAGCCACGAGAGTAAAAGTGAGGAAAATGCTAAACCGAAAACCCGAAAGAGCGGTTTAGGCAAAATGAGAGAGCTAAGAAAAGAAAAATAATGAAATATTGATTTCTTGTCACATATTTTACTACTTCCTACATGGTGTTGGTGACATAAGAGGACGAGTCAAAGAAGGTTGCAAGGGTAGTTTAGAAGTGTGTCAAGGCTAGGAGGGGGATTTGGAGGCATATCTTATGACTAGCACTTGGTGCATTTGGTGTTTGAGTTGTTTGGATGATATTGTTGTTGTTATATGATTTGTCCTAGATTGTGTTGAAGTATTGTTGGAGGATTTTGAGCTTGTCTAATTATTTAGTTTGGAGGTGTTTGATGCTAGATAACCTTGTGATACCACTTTGTAACACCCCCATACTCCAAGTGCCTTACCAGGACGGCATGGGAACGCTACCATCTCGGTTAACCGAGGCAATGTATATCAAATAGACAATAAAGAAACGTACTTTAATAAATGAATTTAAAGTGATACATGTCCAAAACCAAAACCGTTAAATAAAATACAACTGTTCCCAATAATGATAATCCAAATAAAGTAAACAAATGTTTAAGACACAGCGGAAGACTTCTAGACATCTCGTGGCAACTCAATCCAGCTATCCTATGCGCATCATCTCATACCTGCTCAATAACTGCTCACCATCCCCGAATGGATCACCACAGTTTTCAAAACATTTAAACGAGGTCAGTTATCGTTTACATAAAACAATGTAATAGAAACAATACAACAATCATCCAATCTCCATCATAACTCCACACACCTGACTACACACTAAAGTGTGTAGTCCTGCCAGAATACTCATCGCAACAAGTACTCCACACCGCCAGTGGGGGACCACAGCCTTTCCCACCTAAGCCCCCCTCATCTCATCCGAGCGATAACCCATGGTCCTAAATGTGCAAATCGCCTCTGTGGCGGGTTTCACAGAGGGCAAATCAAGGGCGTGAAGCCACTCTCGCAAGTGACTCCACTCAGACGAGGGCGCACCTCACGAACCACAGACAAACAACAACAACCAACTTTAACACCAATAATTACCAATTCAATACAATATAGATCAATGACAACAACCAATCATCACTACCAACCAATTATCCAATACACATGTAAACAATAACTGAGTAGGGAAACCCAACCTGGAAAAGCAATCACCAAGATCCTCACAATTAGCTAATCAGAAACGCTCCTCTTACGAAATCACCTCCTATCAAACACACAGTCATACAATCACCATCTATTATCAAAATACTCCCAAAAACCCCAAAATACCCAGTTAGGGTTTCGACTAAAATCAATTAAACGATATGAAAACTATACAAGGATCTTACCCACAATTCGACGGTCTCAACGGCGTAAAGAACACAACGATCCGACGACTCTAGCCCTTAGGATTTGATAGCAATGAGAGAAGAACAATCGACGTTGCTTTGTTTTCTTTGTAAAAACTTTAGAGAATAAGAGTAAAAGTAAAGAGGAATTGTCGAATTAGGTTTACATATCTCTCCACGCATTACTATCGAACCCGGCTGAATACCCGTAAAACACGACTTACTCGATCGAGTATGTCACTTACTCGATCGAGTGCCCCTTACTCGATCAAATACCCATCAGCAGAACACTGTTTCGAAAACCAAACATACTTACTCGACAGAGTAAGCCCCACTCGATAGAGTACCCAAAGACATAGAAAACCTTAGTATTAAAGATAAGGGGGAGAAATAAGGAAGATGTTATGTTGGATTGTGAAAATGAAATTGAATTGGTGGAAATTAGGATCATCTTAGATGGGGGAAGACATAAGGAGGGTGCGTGAGTGAAGAGCGGCTCTTGATTGGAGGATTTGGGTCACTTACTTTTGTGATGATGTTGTAACAGAATAGTAACCATGTTGATAATGTGATGAGGGTGACATAAGTAGGATGAGGTGTGAAAGAAGAGGGAGGGATTGATTGAGCTTACCCATACTTATTTTGTGAGCCTTTTGTTGATTGATTGGTTCTATAATAGTTTGCTCGGGACAAGCAAAGGCTTAAGTATGGGGTATTTGATAGGGTCGTATTTATACTCTCTATTTATCATATTTTAAGTATAATAAAGCGACATTGGGACGCGTTTTTATATGATTTACGTCACTATTGCCCTTTTTTGAGTGTCGGCGTAATAATGGAGTTTTGAGAAATGATTAGAAGCAAAGGCATGTCTTGAAGTCTACCATGGTACAAAACATTTACATGCAAGAAAGAAGACTAACTAAGACATGAAGAAGTGAAAAGATGAAGGAATTGAAGATTTGAAGCTTCGTTTGCATAAGGATCGACTTCAAATGAGTATATCTTGAGTTATGGAGCTTGTATCGATCAAGGACAAGTGGAGGTGAAATCTTATATTCTTAGTTTTCCAACGACAGGTCATACGCCTCATTTAGCCTAGTAACGAGAGAGATATGGCCTTTTGAAAAATGCAGTCCAGGAGCAAGGGCGCACCGTGCGCCTTTCCCAAAGCTATAGGGCGCGCCGTGCGCCTTTTCTGGGTATTACGCGTTTTGATGATGGGCTTCCATCCAACTTAAGGCCATCATTTTCTCTTTAGCCTAGGACTATATATAGGTGAATACCATTACGGATTCACAATCTTATGCTTAATTTTGTTAATCAAGTTGTAATTGAAGAATTATCATCTAATTTGGGTTTGAGATCTATTATGGAGAACTAATCTCCTCTTCTTAATCCAACTCAAAGGTGTAATATTTGGTTGTAAGACACTCTGATCTTTTCTTAATTTGTGTTATTGTTATTAATCTCTTGTGTTTTGTTTATTGAATTTTGGAAACCTTGTTTGATTATAGTAATTAGTGTGATTTCCTTGTTACTTAATCTTGCCAAGTTCCTTAATTTATTGTTGTTGGGTTTATTAAGTGTGATTTTCTTGTAATCCCATGTTGCAACAACTTGTTATTAGACTAATGAATGTGATTTATTCATGGTTTAATTAACATTTGAGAGATTAATTTGTAATTGCTCATTAATTGTGATTTCATTTTGAGTAATTGCACCTATTAGATTCCATTGCTACATCTTCATGTTATCTACCTTATGTGTGTGATTTCCACTAGGGGAACTAATAAGTTGGGTCAATTATTAAGTATAATTTCTTTGTGATTGGCTCCTAATTAAGGGAATTTGGAGAATTAATATCACTAATAGGGCAATAACATTAGTTAAAAGGATTGATTGAGTGGTTTTATCAACTAAATTGTCTCACTTTTTTGAGTTGGGTTAAGTCTTCCTTGAACTTGATAAATTTTTAACATAAAACTTGTGTAATTGATTACTTGCTACTCACTCTTATTTGAATGTTGTTTTGTATTTGTTACTTTTGAACCCCCCCCCCCCTTTTTCATTTACGTGCTTGTTTGTTGTCCACTTCACAATTGTTCTGGTAATATAATTGAAAACCAATTGCAAACCCCCCTCCTCTTGGGTACGATCCCCTTCTTACTACTTTACTTGTCTTAGAATTAGTTTAAATTAGTATCAAGTGTGGCTTATAAATTGTTAATTTAGCTGTCTTAAGTAGCGATATTTTAGGCATGTCAATGACGCGTCAAAGAAGTCAAAATGCAGCAACTTCAAGGAGAACTAGAGCACGGTTAACAAATTTGTCCTTCATCAGTATTTGAACCTCCTGCTCATTTCATTAAGTCAAAAATTCTACAAAAATCGATAAACACCAGTAGCTCCATCAGCACTGTACCACACTCCTCCGCTCCACCCTGCTCCTCCGTGTCGGAATCGACACAAAACAAATCCGATGGCAACCACCAGCCACCTTGGTCATTCCCTTGTTCACCATCAATTCAGCAGCAACTCCACCGACTCTGTCGCACCTCTACTATCCTAGCTGCCCACAACAATTCACCTAGCCTCCATTCAACACCCCACAACCACGTGCTCATCTCATCTCACTTCCGTCAGTCAGAGCAAACTGTTGGAGTTAGTGTCCTACACAATAGTGCGTTTACATAATAAATCTCATTAAAGGAATATCATCAGATATTTAATTATTTGATCCTCGTCAGTTGATTAACGTAAATCGATAACGGTTGGCTCACTAGAGTTTGACTTTATTGTCGTGAGACGGCGGTGATCAACTGACCCCTTTCGGTCACATCTAAAGGAACGAACCCCAATAGACAACTAATTAATTGTATGAGATACAATTTATTTAGTCCCTTGATTTATAGACTAAAAGGTTAGTCGATTATTTAGAGAGATTTCGAGTTGCGAACTCGAGGCACGACAGTTATTATTTAATTATGCGATAATAGAATAATAAATTTTGGGAGACGGGTTTTAGTTAATTAATTGTTAATTCACTAAAATTATACTAATTGATTAATGTGATTAATATTAGTACGTAAATAATATGTCTAGCGGTACACGTATATTTATGGAGTATTTAGACGAAATTAATTGGAAGCATTTAAACATCAAACGATGTTTAAATAAAATTTACACGTATTTGTGCGACAAATATAAGAACCAAAATGGACCCGTAAATGGGACATTGGACCGTGTAAATGAAGTTAGTGGATGATCACAATCCTTTCACTTTACTTGTGATACTTCCATAAGTTATTTTATAATCATTTTTTGCATGTGATGTAAGATTGACAAAAATAAGATAAAATAACACTCCACTCACCCGCTCACCTACCCGGCCACCCCTTTCCAGATAGACCAAGTTTTGCTCATTTTTCTATATCTTCACTTGTACATTTTGCATGTGATATCTTTCTTGGTCTTCCTCTCTCTAAAATTATTATACATCTTTACTAAGATTAGTAATCAAATATTATTACTACGAGTGTTAGTAATATTACAAATATTATCAAGGGAATAATTTTAACAAGTTTCTAGTAAAATACTTGTTTGATTTTTGGGTTGAGTTTTGGGTGCAACTTGAAGGAGACTTTCTTTTTGAAGGTTTTTCAAGGAGGATCATCCATATCTCTTTAGCTCAAGAACAAACTAGATAGGTGATCTAGTTTGTGCCCATATTACCATAAAATCAATGTAAGGAAATTGTTTTTCCTTAACTTTTATTTGTATGCTATTTGCATGCATGTTACATAGATCACTAAAAGTATAAATTATGAGATAATTTAATTTTTATTAGAGAGTCTATTATGGATCTATGATCTTTCAAGTGGTATCCGAGCTTAGGCTTGTAATTTGCATGTTGATTTTAAGCATATTAATAAATTATGAGATAATTTATAAAAACTCAAAAATTGTGTTAAAAGAGGTTTTAGCACGAAATTTTTGGGGCATGCACACCTACTGATCTCAAAAGATTTGTGCTAAAGTTTGGTGATTTATGAAGTTATTTTGCTATTTAATGAATTTTGGTAGAAAACTGAGTCAAAATGCCGTATTTTAGTTATAAATTGACTAAAAATAGTTAAATGATGATTCGGGCCATGGATTTTTTTATGGTGTTTCATGCATGATTTCTACTGATTGTATGCAAAATGTTGAAGGTTTGTTTGAAGTTTTGCATGTTTATTGATTTCATGAGATAAAAGTCGATAAAAGTGAAATAAATTAATCATAATTTTGAAACGTCTGTTCCTGTCCATGATAAATTTATGTACATTAAAAAATATTATTTAAAAGTTAAAAGTGAAATTTATTGGTTTTACTGGTTAAACACCGATAAATATCGATCTTTTTCTTCATAAATTTTATCGGGATTTTTGGGGCAATTTTTCTGACATTTTGGTGTTCTTGGGAGTGTTCCAGAATACTCAATTTTTTTTTTAAATTTTTGGGTAATTTTTCAATTATTTTGGAATTTTACTTAAAAATTATGATTTTACCGATTAAATTAGCAAAATATCACCAAATGAGGTCAAAAACAGTTTGGACAATTAGTTTGGACTTAAATGTGATTTAAGAGTTGATTATTGATTTTTACATGTTGAAAATCGATTAAATCCACAAACACCGAGATGGATACCAACGATTGATGGATAGGGCGATTTTGGCATCATTTTATAGCATTTTAAGCATATTTATTTAAGTTGAATGAATGATTGTCATTTATTTAAAGTATTTATCTTGTTGTACCTAGTATGGCCTAGTTTATTTTAATCGTTATTACCCGAAATGAATGGGAATATCGATTTGTTTGTAATTAAATACGATCTCGTATCGTCGGTTTGTAATTACTTAATAGTTTTATTTATTTTACTAATTAATGTATGATAGGAATAGCTATGTAATTCAATTGTAATAGTTATTCTTACCGGCATTTCCAAAAGACGGATTACCTCGAGACGGAGTCTATTTTTGGAAGGTGTTCCAAATCCCACAAGGAGCCACTTTTGGAATGAAGAGGCAAGGAATCAAGGAGTTGGTTTCCGATAATGTAATAGTCTAGTTTTTATTAACTAGGTGGCCATACTAGGATTTATTCATATGCTTACTTGTTTGCTTGTTTTTATTTTCGCGCATGCCAAAATCGCCATTCACATGCATTTTATTTTCACGGTTGTCAATTCACATCATTTACATTCACCGACTTAGTTCAACTATAGGGAATTTATGATTAAATTGACAAGATCTCTCACATAACTAAAATTGAGATTAGCATTACCAATAAGTAACACCTATGAATCTCTTGTTCATTAGAGCCACGCTCGCCCAAGCGGGGTGTTCTCTTTTTACCTTGGGTAAGTAGGATGGTAAAAAGGTTATCACACGCTAAAATTGGTTGGACTCAACGGGATATAAGACGGTCTTGTGTTCCGGGGCTAGTAGATGGATTTAAGGAAATTCGTCGACCAAGAGTTCTAGAGGTAGAATTAGTCAACGTGACTTACCGAATTTACACAATTATGGGATGTTTCGCCCAAGCGATGCTCATTTTTGTTTAAAATTTGGGTCTTGGAATAATTTAAATAATTTAGTGGGAGGTCATTATATAAATGCTAAAACTTGTTAAACATGTTTTCACAAGTAATTCTTAAAACAATGGATGTTAATTTTTCCTTTTTGTTGTAGCATTTTAATTCGCAATGACAATTTCATCAACTCTATCGACTAATTCACTAGGCAAAGATTCATGGCTAAGGTCCGTAATGGACAAATGTATCTTAAAAGATGACGGTAGTAACTTTCTTGAATGGGAATCCAACATCAAAAGTATCGCGTTGTCCGACAATGTGCTCACTTACTTGACCGATGCTCCTCCCATCGAGCCCGGTCCAAGGGCTTCATTGGTGGTGCGGACCGCCTATGATGACCATGTGAGGATGTCGAATGATATCAAGAATGTGTTGATATGGTCGATGTCCCCAAAGCTCAAGCTATCATGCATTTCTTTAAATGCGTACGAGATATTCACTCGTATGGTTACTATGTTTTCACAAACACCTAAAGTCCGTCAATATGATGCAGCGGCACGCTTCTTTGAAGCCAAGCTTGAGAGGAGCCAAAAGGTTGGTCCCGATGTACTCAAAATGGTCGAATATGTCGACATCCTAGAGCGTCTAAGGTGTAAGATTCCTAAGACTCTTGTGGTGGATCGTATCCTCCACTCACTTCCCACCAACTTTGCCCACTTTAGGGTGACTACAACATCAATGGCATTGATAAGAGTTATCATGAAATTCATGCACTCCTCACCCAAGCGGAGAGGGATATGGAAGCTAGTGGGAGTGACAAAGGGAATGTTTTAACCATGAAGTTAAAAAATATGTCCCTTGGAGTTAAGAAAGGAAAAGGAAAGGAAAAGTCCCAATTCAAGAAATCGTCAAAGAAACATGACAAGGGAAAGGGGAAGGCCGTTGTGAATGGAAATCCCAAGGCAAAAAGTGTCAAACTCTCCGAGGCCGAATGTTTCCATTGTAATGGGAAGGGGCATTATAGGAGGAGTTGTCCCAAATACTTGGAGGATCTCAAGGAAGGGCGTGTGACGCCTATTGGAATGATTTCCTCTCTCTATGCGATATGCATTAATTATGCTTGCACTTCCACTTGGGTACTTGATACCGGATGTGGCTCTCACCTTTGTAATCATTTGCAGGGTTTAAGGAACGTGCGAGCACTAGCAAAAGACGATGTGGATCTCCGCATGGGCAATGGAGCTAGAGTAGCGGCCGTTTCCGTGGGGACCTATGTGCTCACTTTAGCTAGTGTTCTAGAGTTGTATTTAAATAAGTGTTATTTTGTACCAAATTTAACCAAAAACATCATCTCCATTTCCGCGTTAGACGTGGAAGGCTTTTGTTTTATGATTAAGGACAATAGTTGTACTTTTTCCTTAAATGATGTGGTTTATGGCAAGGCCATTTCAATTGGAGGCATTTGTGTTTTAAATGATGTTAATGACGTTTATCATGTGGAAACTAAAAAGCTCAAAACGGGTAATCCAAATGAATCCTAGCTTTGGCATTGTCGTTTAGGCCACATAAACGAAAGACGCATTAAGAGACTTGCTTCATCAAAAGTGCTCAAACCATTTGGTTTCGAATCTTATGGTACATGCGAGTCTTGCCTTCTAGGCAAGATGACTCGTGCACCTTTTGCGGGAAAAGGGACACGAGCTAGTGAGGTTTTGGCTCTCATACATATGGATGTGTGTGGACCATTAACCATCACCGCTAGAGGAGGTTTTCACTACTTTATTACTTTTACTGATGACTTAAGTAGATATGGGTATGTCTAGTTAATGAAGAACAAGAGTGAAGCCTTTGACAAGTTCAAAGAATTTCAAAATGAAGTAGAGAACCAATTGGATAAAAGGATTAAGACACTATGATCCGATCGTGGTGGTGAATACCTAAAGTCTGAATTTGATTCACACCTGAAAGATTATGGTATAGTATCACAATGGACTCCTCCTGGCACACCACAACTAAATGGTGTGGCCGAAAGGAGAAACCGAACTTTACTAGATATGGTTCGGTCTATGATGAGTCTAACTGACCTTCCTAGTTCATTTTGGGGTTTTGCCCTCTTGTCTTCAATATTTTCACTAAATAGAAGCCCGACTAAAGCGGCCGATAAGACTCCATATGAGATATGGACAGGGATAGTCCTTCATTTGTCATTCATGCGTATTTGGGGTTGCGAAGCGTACGTTAAGATCATGTCTGACAATAAGCTTGCACCCAGGTCTGACAAATGTCTTTTTGTAAGATATCCAAGGGAAACATATGGCTATTACTTCTACAATAAACACGAGAACAAAGTGTTTGTGGCTCGTGATACTATCCTCCTAGAAAAGGAGTTTATTTCTAGGAGACAGAGTGGGAGAAAATTTGAACTTGAAGAAGTTCGAGAGCCACAAACCGAGAATGAGGTAGAGGAGAACGTGGAGGATAGCATTCCCTCATCCTCTGAAATGGTAATTGTTCCTAGAAAGTCAAGTAGGATTTCTAATCCACCTAACCGCTACCTTGGCAACATCGAAGAGGATGGTGTTTTGTTACTTTCGGAAAGTGATGAACCCACTACCTACAAATCGGCCATATCTAGTCCCGACTCCTCGCTTTGGCTAGAAGCCATGCGATCCGAAATAGATTCCATGTACGAGAACCAAGTATGGGACTTGGTGGATTTACCTGAGGCAGTGCGACCCCTTCAGTGTAAATGGATATATAAAATTAAGCTCGGCGTGGATAAACAAGTGGATGTTTACAAAGCTAGATTGGTGGCAAAAGGTTTCACCCAAGTTCATGGTTTACACTATGACGAAACCTTCACTCTAGTCGCTATGCTTCGGTCCATTAGGATAATCTTAGCGGTTGCCGCATTTCATGATTATGAGATTTGGCAAATGGATGTCAAAACCGCCTTCTTCAATGGGATTCTAGAAGAAGAGGTGTACATGATACAACTTTAAGGTTTTATGGATACATCTAACCCTAAGAAGGTGTGTAAGCTTAAGAAGTCCATCTATGATTTTAAGCAAGCGTCTAGGACTTGGAATCATCGCTTTGATCATGTCATTAAACAATATGTTTTCACTAGAAGTGTGGAAGAACCGTGTTTATACATGAAGTTTAGTGGGAGTAAGGTTGCATTCCTTATCCTATATGTGGATGGCATATTGTTCATTGGGAATGATGTTTCATCGCTCACTTCCGTAAAGGAGTGGCTAGGTAAACACTTCCAAATGAAGGACTTGGGAAAGGCACAACGAATCTTGAGTATCCGGATCTATAGGGATAGGTCCAAGAGGATACTAGCATTGAGTCAAGACACTTATATTGACAAAGTTCTTGACCGGTTCAATATGAAAGACTCCAAGAGAGGATTTCTACCTATGGGCCAAGGGATTACTTTGAGCAAGTCACAGTCTCTCTCCACCCCTAAGGAAATTGAACACATGAAGACCATCCCTTATGCTTCCGCTGTTGGGTCTATCATGTATGCTATGATTTGTACTCATCCCGACGTTGCGTATGCCTTGAGCATGACAAGTCGTTATCAAGCCAAGCCTGGTGAGAGTCACTGGATAGCCGTAAAGAACATCCTTAAGTACTTGAGAAGGACTAAGGATTTGTTCTTAGTGTTTGGAGGAGAAACTGAGTTGCGTGTAAGAGGTTACACGGACACAAGTTTCCAAACCGATCGAGATGATATGAAATCCCAATTCGGCTATGTTTTTATGCTAAATGGAGGAGCTGTTTGTTGGAAAAGCCTTAAGCAAAGCGTTACCGCGGATTCTACAACAGAGGCTGAGTACCTTGCAGCGTCTGAGGCTGCGAAGGAAGCTGTTTGGATTAGGCAATTCATGGAGGGACTAGGAGTAGTCCATTCCGCCAAAGATCCGATCAATCTATATTGTGATAACAGTGGAGTTATTTTTCAAGCCAAAGAGCCGAAATCTAGTAACAAATCTAGACACATTGAAAGGAAATACCATGTAATTAGAGATTATGTGGAAAGGAAGGAAATTGACATTTGTAAGGTTGGGACATATGATAATATTGCTGATCCTTTAACCAAGCCTTTATCAAAGGCTAAGCATGATGGTCATGTCGTCGCAATGTGATTGAGACGAGTACCAGATTTTCTTTAGATTATGGATATGTAATAATTGGATAGTGTATCTCTTATTATATATATGATAATCACATTCATTGTTTTCGCATTCATTCTTTTATGAATCTTTTATTTAGTGTGACTAAATTTTTAAATACCTTTTTTATCTGAATAAGTTATGGAGACAATGTTGAACAATATTCAAGTGAATAAGATGAACATTGTATTTTGTCCCTAGTCACTTTATGAGGTGACGTCTCGGAGTGACTAGATTGTGAGTCAATTGATGGTTGTTCAACACCATGAGGTCATACGTGATGACTAGTCGATTACATAGGAAGAGTGTGTGACACTTTGCCGGACAGTGACTATTTAGAGAGTCCCTAAGCTCTATTATAGACGCCTAGTCGTGGTAGGAATCTCTTAGATGGTCCTATGAGTCGATTCTTTTGACTGGAGACTATTATCTGAGCAAGTGCAGTTTCCAAGTGACTTTGGTCTTTGTCCTAGGTCGTGCCGTCAAAGGAGGCCAAAGGGCATTTACTAGGTTATGGTGATCTGTATTGTGCAATAGGATAGATATGGTAGACAGGAATTGTCCACCCACGTTGGGTAACTATATCTCAAGGCCACTCGAGGAGTTAATGACTACAAATGCGTGACCACGCTCAGAAGTAATCTGTGAGAGATTTTTCCGGTCAGATATTCACACTCCCGATCGAGAAAACCACTCGCGATATGTTCATGTGCAAGTGCGACCTGAAAGACACCTTGCATTGAGTGGGAGATTAAAACGAACAAGATAATTGGTAGCGCACACCTTGTGTCGGACAAGTGGGAGATTATAGGAGTTAGTGTCCTCCACAATAGTACGTTTACATAATAAACCTCATTAAAGGAATATCGTCAGATATTTAATTATTTGATCCTCGTCAGTTGATTAACGTAAATCGATAACGGTTGGCTGACTAGAGTTTGACGTTATTGTCGTGAGACGGCGGTGATCAACTGACCCCTTTCGGTCACACCTAAAGGAACGAACCCCAATAGACAACTAATTAATTGTATGAGATACAATTTATTTAGTCCCTTGATTTATAGACTAAAAGGTTAGTCGATTATTTTAGAGAGATTTCGCGTTGTGAACTTGAGGCACGACAGTTATTATTTAATTATGCGATAATTGAATAATAAATTTTGGGAGACGGGTTTTAGTTAATTAATTGTTAATTCACTAAAAATGTACTAATTGATTAATGTGATTAATATTAGTACGTAAATAATATGTCTAGCGGTACACGTATATTTATGGACTGATTTAGACGAAATTAATTGGAAGCATTTAAACATCAAACGATGTTTAAATAAAATTTACACGTATTTGCGCGACAAATATAAGAACCAAAATTGACCCGTAAATGGGACATTGGACCGTGTAAATGATGTTAGTGGATGATCACAATCCTTTCACTTTACTTGTGATACTTCCATAAGTTATCTTATGATCATTTTTTGCATGTGATGTAAGATTGACAAAAATAAGATAAAATAACACTCCACTCACCCTCTCACCTACCCGGCCACCCCTTTCCATATGGACCAAGTTTTGTTCATTTTTCTATATCTTCACTTGTACATTTTGCATGTGATATCTTTCTTGGTCTTCCTCTCTTTAAAATTATTATACATCTTTACTAAGAAGTTAGTAATCAAATATTATTACTAAGAGTGTTAGTAATATTACAAATATTATCAAGGGAATAATTTTAACAAGTTTCTAGTAAAATACTTGTAAGATTTTCTGGTTGAGTTCTTGGGTGCAACTTGAAGGAGACTTTCTTTTTGAAGGTTTTTCAAGGAGGATCATCCATATCTTTTTAGCTCAAGAACAAACTAGATAGGTGATCTAGCTTGTGCCCATATTACCATAAAATCAATGTACGGAAATTGTTTTCCCTTAAGTTTATTTTTATGCTTTTATATTTGCATGCATGTTACATAGATCACTAAAATGATAAATTATGAGAAAATTTAATTTTTATTAGAGAGTCTAATATGGATCTATGATATTTCACAAACAACTAGACCCCACCAATTCCGTCCTTAACCAATTCGACCACCTCCATTGAAGCACTAAGTAGCAGCTTCGACGAGAACATATCCGATCACCAGACACCATGGACGTCCATTCGACCAAGCCGAACCGCCTTATTTGTGAAGGAATATGTCCTAAGACATTTCCGGCAATTACTAAATATAATATAAGATATTTTATAGAGATAATTATTATGTTATTTTAGTGAATCATAATTGCTTGCTAGAGAATAAATATGGTAATTAATCACAATAAGATTGGATTAATGACTAAAATAATATAATCCTATGAGGTCACATATATAAGCACGGTTAGGAAGTATTAGTCCTATAAGGAAACAGATATGAGGCATCGGTTTTAGGAAAAGAATAGGAGTTCTTTCCTTATTCTACCTAGACTCTCTATTATGGTATGTGATACTATATATAAAGAGTCCAAGGGTGATGGAAAGGATGATGAAGCTTTTTCATAAGAAACCACAAAGGAGAAAACATATTGTCCTTCCTATATACCATCTGCCTCAAGCACCCATAAAAGTAAGAGAGTGATATTGATCCTTCTCTTCCTTTCTAGCAGACGTGGGTATCCGGGTTGTGCTTGTGGACCGAGTAGAGAGGCAACAAGTGGGGCTCTCAGATCTTTCCTATTTATAAGGTATTTGTGGAATTTACACTTCAAGAGGTAAGTATTCCTTTCGTCTTATTGTATGATTCTTATTATCTTATGCATATGTTCCTAGGATAGATGTTAGGAAATTGTTTCCTGAAATTCCGCTTTCACATCTATATAATCCTTCAGTGGTATCAGAGCAATGATACCCGTCGTTGTGAGTACCAAAAATAAAATTTATAATACCTATTAAAACTAACAGAAGCTATTTGTAACAGGGTCGAACCACATAGAGGCAGATGTAATTATTAATTGTCTAATTTCAGTCTAAGGTAACGAATGTGGGGGTTGAGTTGATTTGGTCTATAGCTAAAACAATAAAAGACAATAAACTAAATAAACGGACGAAACAGATATTAAAAAGGGTGCTAAGGATGGTCGGTTCTTTGTAGTTTTGGCAAAGCAAACTAGGTAGGTCTAAAACAAACACGTGAGGCGGGAAAACAAGAGGTCCTCTCGGTCCACTCTCAACAAGTAGCGTCTTTCGATCTCGCTACGGGTCCCTAATATCACTAGTACTGACTCTCGTCCTGAAAAGTGACTAATATTCTAAACTTTACCTATCTTTCGATCATAGTATAGTTTAGTCATCTTAATTGGTAGTCTAGCAACCTTCCCTATCTTTCGATCTAATGGGTCAGTCAATTACTAAGCATTCAACTAGTCGCGTGCACTCGATTCGTCAAAAATCGAATTTAAAGCAATTAAAACGAAGCAAAAACCTCACGAGGCCAGTCGATCGACCAAGGTAGGCGGTCGATCGACCGTGGCGCGATTCAGGGTTCCCTATTCAAACGCCGCCTACACTACAGATTCCCTACATCCTAGCACAGGGTATTTAGCTACTCATGATATTGATAAAAACAACAATAATATTAACGAAATAAACTACTGAACTCATGCTTAAAACAGTTAAATAACAAATAACAATAAACGATAATTGGCTTTTGGGATACTAACTAGCAATTCTATCCTACGAACGATAATAAAACAATGAAACTAAATATAAGAACAAAAAAGTACCGAACAGAATTGCAGAGAATAAAGATCCGAGAACCCGAATGCCAAAGTAACTTTTATTGAATGGAAAAGATTATAAACTAAAGAACCCTTAAGAATTTCTTATAATAAAACTAGATTAAAAACTTGATAAAAAATTGCCCCCTCTTCTCAAAACCTAGCATACGTTATATAGAATACAACGTAGTTCTTATTTCCAAAACCTAACTAATATGGGCTTGCTATTCCTCGTTCTATTAATTCACGCAGTTTAGCGGCTTGGTCGATCGACCATCAAGCTTGGTCGATCGACAGTAAGCTCGAACAGTGGCTCCTGGAAGTCGTGGTCTGGTCGATCGACTAAGGTAAATGGTCGATCGACTGAAGTAGCTGATACTTGACTTCTAACTTCTCGTGGATTTGTCTTTCGGGCCTCGAAATGCGCACCAAGCTCGTTCCTTGAGCAAATACTTCATGTCAAATGCAATGCAAGATACTCGGGAACGGATTTAGCTCATTATCTACTCATTTCCGCATAAATCTACAATATTACATAAAAATTCAAAAGTAGACGAAATGGGGCAAATAGTAGCCTTAAACCACATAAATGAGCTCTGAAATGCGTGTAAAATAGGGTGTAAAACATCATATAATTGACACGCATCAAACTTCCCCAAACCAAACCCTTGCTTGTCCCCAAGCAAGAACTAGACTCGATCCTAAAAACCTAATGGAACGAGTTCAATCTTAGAGCGAAATGCAAACTGTAAGGCCTAAACCAATTTAATGCAAAAACCAACAATCAATTAGAAATGTGAATCATGCAAACGAGTTATGTAGTCGTCAAAAACTGCTGAACCGTCAACTATAGAGACTTATCAAATTGGACTCTCACGGGTCGCTCAAATCACTCAATAAATACAGGTGAAAATATGTGAAAGATAGAAAGAATTCATTTTGTTAGTGACACTCACCTAACTACGACCTATAAGAACATGCCTGCAATATAATATGAAAGTAATCTCTACAACCGTACATATGCATTCCAACCGAACAAATGACCATGACACATGCCGAGGTAAATAAGGGATATGTGAGGTAATGGGCAGGAAAGGCGAAACATTTATGGGAATGTGGGGGTACAGGTGATAAAGCTAGTACCGTAACAAATCCATATGACAATATCCACTTCTTGCTCAAACTTCAATCCACACGGTGCTATAGGAAGCACAAAACTCGCAATCTCCGTATTAATCAATCAACTAACTCCCCATAAGATACAAATGAAACATGGGAGCAAAAATCGCCATTTGAATAAAGACTTGAATCATACGAATTGATTTCTTTTCTACTCGGGCATCGGTCGATCGATCAAGTAGAGCAGTCGATCGACTGCATTAAACAGTACAACACTCTCTTTTTCTTTTTCGAATCATTTTTTTTCTTTGTTCCTTTCTTTCCTCTTCCATTTTCCCAACGACATCTCAAAATGAGCATATGCCACCAAAAACGTAGTAACAATCCCAAAAACTAAAATACTAGCTTGAGAAGGGCAGGCTAAATGTAGGATGTAGTAAACGGGACAAAAAGGCTATTTTTGGCAGTGTGGAGCTTATGGGTAAGATGAGAAAAAGGGGACCTCTACCACATGTGTCAACAACCCACAAACCGAATGCACACAGGTATTAAGCAGATTAAGTTCATATTTATGCAAATTAATGAAACATGTCTCATAAGGAGTAACTACTCACATCCTAGATAAACTGGTCATAGATGACACCAGTTATAAGCTCTAACAACTCAGAAAATGATGTAGTTTCACTACTACAAATTAGCACTTGGGCCACGGCTAAATTCGTGGCGCAAGTGCTAAATTTCCGTGGCTATATCATTTTGCCACGGGAATACCTTCCGTGGCGCAAGTGGCCGTGGCAAAGACATAGACACGGGAAAAACAAGAACGTGGCTATTATTGAATTTTTGGCCACGGATTCTCTCGTGGCTAATAACTCCCGTGGCCAAAGAAATTTCCCGTGGCGAAAAAATAATTCCCGTGACAAATAATATATATGAAAATTAAATAAATAAAACGTAAAATAATTTATTTATTTTTCACAATTGGTATTTTTTCATATACGGAACCATGACAATCAAGGTAATTGTTTCGCTAGTTAACTTGATTCATTTGAACGTTATTTGGTTTCGCCGGTCATGCATTTGTGAGCATCGGAGAGGCTTCCCAGGAGGTCACCCATCCCAACACTAATCTCACCTGAGCACGCTTAACTGTGGAGTTCTTTTGATGTGCCACCGAAATTAAATGTTAACTTTGTTGATATAATTAGCACTTTGAATCCTTTTAAGTTTATTTTTTTTTCAAATCTTACCTTTAGTACTATTTAATTACATAAATGTTACATGATTTACAAATTTTTGCGGGAAAAACATTATTTTGGCCGAAAGAATTAAATTTTCGATAGTAACCTCCTAACTAATGATTTTGATGTCATTTTTTTTTGCCGAAGTCAGCAAACCATTTTCTCCAAAAAGTAAACGTAATTGTGTTTTCCTAACATTTTTTTTATTTCTTTTGTTTATCGACATTCTTATTTTAATTTCTCATGTACTCATTTTTTCATATATTTTTCTATGCAAATTATATTGTATAACCGTCGTACCTGATGTGACCATTTTTTGGTAAAGTAATGACCGCTTTTTATAACTAAAGGTCTTTTTTCCCCAAAGTGATCAGTATTAACCAAAAAGTAGTCACTTTTTTACCCAAAAAATACGAAAAAGACTATTGTACAAAAGAATCGCTTATTTTCCTAAACCGATTTCTCTCTTTTATCGTTTACCGTTTCTATTCTCAAAATTTCACATTGTTTGGAATTGATTGTAAATTATTATAATTTCTATATTTCTCTCTGTAATGCGCTTATTTTCAATGAAAAAAATTTGGAAATTTTTTTTCTCAGCGAGTTAAATTTTACGTAAATTGTTCATGGTACCCTCGAATTTTGACAGATTACATATGGTGCCCTTTTTTTAAGTTTTTACATATGGTACCCCTATATTTAGCTTTTTCAGTCCCAGAATACTCGTTGACAAACTTCCGTCATAACGCCGGTACCCATATGCCTTGTGACGCCTTTTTTTGTTATCTAATGCGTTATCAATTCATCATCAAATACCTAAATCCTTATTTTGTCTAATAAAATAACATTTAGTACCTAAATAATATAACAATAACAACATAACATACTTAATTATTCATCGAATTACTTATAAGACTAACGGCGTTATGACGAATTTTCGCCAAAGGGTATTCTAGTAATGAAAAAGGTAAACACAAGGACACCATATGTAGAAACATAAAATAAGGGGTGTCATGTCTAATCTGGCAAAGTTCAAGGGTACCACGGGAAATTTCCATAAATTTTATATCAAATTCAAAATTTTCTAAAAATATCCTACAAATAAGTTGGAAATCAAATTTTGAATGAAATAGTTTAACAATATATTCATTTTAGATTTCTCTAACATAGATGGAAATAAGGTTTTTTATTCAATTTGATATGTTATATCTTTAAATGTGATACGATCATTTAAGATTGTTATTCAAGATTATAAAGTTTAATTTCAAAAAAAAAAAAAGAAATTCACGATTTTAATAACAAAATTATATATTAAAACAATTTTTTTAAATTATTATTGTTTTAAAAAACCTACCAAACATAAATGCGATTTGTAAAAAAATCAAAAAATTTAGGCGATAAAATTCTTTGCTTGCATATAAGTTTATAAAATTTTAAAATTTCTTATTAAAGTACATAAAATAATAAAAATATTAATTAAATTAATCAAAGTGGTTCTCAAAATTTATATTTAAATGTATTTTCATATTATTATATTTGATTAAATTTCATTCAGATTTAAGTCAAGAAAAGATACTGCCACGGGTGTTTGTTAGTTCGTGGCTAACAAAATATTTGCCACGGAACAATTCGTGACTAAATAAACTTTCGCCACGGGTGTGACATAGCCCGTGGCTAAAATAATTATTTGCCACGGGTGTAGCCTAATTCGTGGCGAAAGTGACTTTTTGCCACGGGAAAAATTATCCCGTGGCATAATTTTTTTTCCAAAATAATGAATAAGTTTTTCCCGTGGCTAAACAAACATTAGCCACGAATTATAAATTCCCGTGGCATAATTCGTGGCGCAAGTGACAATTTGTTGTAGTGTTTGCCAAATTTCTAAGTCAAGTTTCAAGTCCAGCAAATAATTTAACAAAAACTCGTAGACTATGCAATTGATTCTACTAATAACATGTCAATTAGCAAGGCTTAGGCGATAAAACAGATGCAAATGCAATGTCATCATTGAAATACTACCGTTCCGACTCAACCTATATGCTAAAATAAACGTGCATTTTTTGAATTTTGTTGAAATTTTTAATTTTTTTTGAATTTTCTGTAAAAATGGAGAAATTAAACAACAATGCAAGACAAAATGTAAACGTGAATGCAAAAACATATGAAATGAAACGCATAACCCTTCCCCAAACCAAATCGCACAATGTCCACATTGTGCAAAATCATGTAATGAAGAAAAGGAAAACGAGAATTTGCGAGAAAATTAAGTAAACAAGACATGAAGTGAAGACATGGAGACTCACAAGACTTTAAGCGCAGCATGAGCTAGGAGGTTTCAGTAGCCAGCAGTGCTACTAATAGGTACCTGAAAAGACAACAATACCACGCATAAAACCGAGAAAGCAATGTGGGAGCGGTAATTACGTGCATAAGATGAAGAAATTGAAGAAAACCAAATTATGTCGGAAAATAAAGAGGAGGAAAGACTCCCTCAATTCCGCAAAACGACCAAACACAGCAGGGGAAAGGTCGTGAACAGGTACAGCAGCGACAACGGTCGATCGACCATAGCAGGCAGTCGATCGACTGGAATGAACAGAAACAGAAGCTCCTGGAAGTCGCACCTCAGTCGATCGACCAGGGTAGGCGGTCGATCGACTGAAATACTGCTGTAATTTTCTGATTTCTTCGAATTAGCTCGAGAACTTGAGCTAATATGGTCTATAAACCTGCAAACGCACATAATACCGCGCCAAAAATTGCGCCAAACCCAAAGTAATGGTATAAAGTACTAAGAATCCTAAGCAAACTTAAAATGCGAAGTCTCGCGCACACAAAACAATAAAAAGTTCAACGAAAGCAATAAAGTGTATAGTTTTTGAAAAAGTCTTAATCAACTAATAGTTGATCAAGAATGGCCACGGAATGGCCCAGTTGGTCGGCTTCTGGCTACAAGAGGTAGCCTCAATAGTGCTCATTTTCTAAGCTGCACTCTTCTCAGCTCCAGCATCCGCAGAACTCAACGGATCAACATGTCGGACATCTTCCCATTCAATGACCTCTTCGGACTCGTCGGAATCCAGATCAGACTCCGTTGCTTTGACTGGCTCATCTTCGGGCTCCTCATCCGTGCCATAGCTAAGGCATCCTAGACCGCCTCTTTGAACTATTGGCTCCTTCACAGCTGGAGCGACATGCGGCTTTTCCTTCCCCAAACCAGCTCCTGCAATATCTAAAATAGAAGAATCTTCCTCCACTTTGCTCCCAGTCTGGGGCGAAGGTGTCACAACAGGAGTAGGGGTAGAGATAGGCATATCAGGAAGTATAAAATAAGATTTCTTTTCAGAAACCGTATTGCAAGTGACGGGCCACATGGGGTCTTTCTTCCTAGCTGTCTGGGCAAAGACAATGGAGTGCTTCCCTACCTTAAAGTTCAAAGTACCCAAACCAACATCAATAACTGCACCAGCAGTGTGCAGGAATGGCTACCTAGAATAATAGGAATGTGGGCATCTTCGGGCATATCTAGTACCACGAAGTCAACAGGGAAGAAGAACTTTCCTATTTGCACGGGTATGTCCTCTAAGACTCCTATTGGCTGGACCGCAGAACGATCAACCATCTGTACTGTCATGTTCGTGACTGCAAACCTATTCAACTTTAACTTCCTAGCAAGACTCAAAGGCATTACATTAATACTGTCTCCTAGGTCACATAAGGCTTTCTCAATAGGAAAGGTGCCAATATTACATGGGAGTGAAAAACTACCTGGGTCTTCTAGCTTAAGGGGTGCAGTGTGGGTCAAATAAGAGCATGATTCCTCAGTGAGTGCGACAGTGTGCACAGTTTCAAGTGACTTCTTTTTTTATAACAGTTGCTTCATAAATTTCATGGAAGCAGGAACTTAATTTACTAACTCATGAAAAGGAACTTGTACATTTAAGCTACGGATAACATTTTAAAACTTATTAAATGATACATGTTCCTTCGTCGGCACTAATCTCTCCGGATAGGGGGCTGAAAGTAGCAACTTAGTCCTCTCCTCTAAATCTCTCATGCCGGCATCGGTGGATTTAGGCTGAAAATCCACCACCTTCTCCTTGTTGTAGCTTGACCCTTCTTCAGACCGTCTCAAATGTGAACCATTAATCGACAAAGGTTCGTACTTCGGAACCGGAACGGACCCATCAGCAGTCGGGTCTGGCCTCAATATTTTCGAGGCAGTAGTACCCCGAAACAAGTGGTCCCTCAAGTTATCGGGCATCGGAGGACGAAAGGAATCACTTTCAGCAGCTTGGTCAGTTGATCGACTATGTTGCTCAGTCGATCGACTGAGTTCTACAGTTCCAGAAGCTGTCTCTTAGCATGGAATGGTCGATCGACCGGGTGTGTCGGTCGATTGACTGACATACCTGCTAATCGTCTTTTTCTTGTTATTAATCGTTACATCTTTCTTTTGACTCTGTTCCGCCTTATCTTTTTCAGCGACATCCTCAACCATAGCGGGCCCATCAAGGGTAGACCCACTCCTCAAGGTAATTGCATTTAAGGTCTCCTTTTGATCAGTTTGAGTCGGTAAATGTCCCGGATCTCAAGTGTTATTCTTGCTACCGAATTGGGCAATTTGGCTCTCTAACATCTTCATCCCGACCTCTCTAGCTTGGGACTCCTTCAGCAACAAGTTCTTCAGTTCGGCAAACTCGGAATTTTGGGATTGTTGTTCTTTGTTAAGGGACATATGGAGGCTTTTGAACCGTTGTTGCTTATGAGGGGGCATAATTCATTCTTCTTTGTGGAGGTTGAGTCGGATTTAAGACATTTTGGCGGCTACACCTCATATTCCGATGGACATTCGGCTCATAGTAAGTGTTCGTCTGCCTATAATGTTGAAAGGCAGCACATGACTCAAATAGATTACGACAGTTGTCTGAAACATGTCCCTCAGCTCCACATCTTTTGCAAACGAAAAGACCGTCTGAAACAGCATTCACATGGTAGATCCCTCCTTTTTAAGCTCCTCCCAACTCGTACTTATCAAATCTCGCCGTGAGAGCCTCTAATGCAGCTACAGAAGGAGATTCAGCAGCTCTCCTTTGATTTCCCCTGGAATTTCCATACTCAGCTTTATGGGTGGCCAAGTCATCAATGATCATCCACCCCTTAGTATCTCCCATATTCTTCTGGAATCGACCACTGGCTGCCGCATCCAGGATAGCCCTTTGATCGTCATAGAGCCCATTGTAGAACTGATTGCTGATACGTGCATATTCTATACACTTTATCTGTGGCTTTAGCATGTATTTCTATGCATAATTGGTAGCTTAAGGCTGCTATTTCTCTCGAAACGGTTTACTTTGCATTTTCTATGATTTATTGTAGGAATGCGCGGAAGTGGGCTAAATCAAGCCAAATTCGTCCTCCGGAAGCAAGTTCAAGGAAGCCAAGAAGAAGGAGAGTCGCATTTACTCACCTTGGGATGCGTGCAAGGAGTGAAGAGTTGATTGGAAGCAACAAGGAGCCACTGCTCAGCATTTTCAGTCGATCGACAATGCTTTTCAGTCGATCGACCACTGGAGCTCAGCCAGAAGCTACTGTTCCGCATACTCAGTCGATCGACCACTCTGGCCTGTCGATCGACCTGATTTCGAACTGATAGTTATTTCTCCGTGTTAGACTTTCAAAAGCCCAACTTGTAATTAACTTTGGGTATCTTTTTATCAGTAGAACGCATAAACTTTTAGGTTATGCTTTCATTCTGGAAAAAACTTAGTTTTCAGATCTAGCTGGAGACGGAAACCTTGGATTCGAATGCATTGTTCTTGATATTCAATTAGTAAGCTTTTATGCAATTCTTCCTCTTTCTTATTTTTTCCTTGTTATTTTGATTCTTGTTTCATCAATTAATTTCAGCAATTGAATTTCTCCCCTTTGTTCTAGTTAGATTCTATCATGTTGAATTTGTTCTTATTTATTAATTTCGCAATTAGTGTAGTTATGATTATGCGTAGGTAATTCCTTTGATTGGGAATAAGTGAGCCATGGTGTGAAATTAGGATTGTTGTGTAGCATGAGTTCTTCCGTATTGGTCTTGTTATCTTTTGATAGATCCCTTTGCTAGATTGAAAGATTGGTAATTTGATTTATCGTTAGATTTAGAATTTCTCTTGAGTGAAAGCTTTGATAAATTCTAGGGAATTATTAGACCGTGAGGTTATTTGAGCTTTGATCGAAAGACTAGCTTATTTTCCCTGAGACCGTATTATGAGACCTCTGCTGCTTGCCTGACCTGTTATTTGCCATGGTGAACCGAAATTCCCGATCCTCTTTTTATCTTGTTAAGAATATTCATTTTAGCAATTAGCCAGTTAATCAATCAATTTAAAAACCCCCAATTAATTGTTACTTTATAGACTGAAAAATAGCAAACAAAATCAACCTTGTCTCCCTGTGGTTCGACCCTTACTATCACTAGCTATAGTTTTAGTTTGGAATTATAAATTTAATTTTGGTACTAAACGACGGTATCAAATTTTGGCGCCGTTGCCGGGGAGACGGTGTAATTCTGTTTGCTTTATTTTAGTTTATTTTTCTTGTCTCAAGGAACTTTTGTTCCTTGAGGCCATTGCTAAACTTTGCTTCTAGTTTTGCTTTTGCACAGTTAGAAGACATGTTTTTGAGAGGAAGACTTGAGTACTCTCACTTTGGAAGTTATGGCTACGATATACGATAATTTTCAGCCAAAGGAGCACCACCTTCCAAAGGGGCGCCAGTTACCTACCCCTACTACCGGTAAATTCGAGTTTCATTCCTCTTATATTGATTTAGTGGAACGGAATCAGTTCGCGGGTCTGCCAGATGAAGACCCCTTGAAACATATGGAAATTTTCACGGACTATTGCTGTTCAATACCTATACCGGAGGGGGTAACTCAAGATGAAGTAAAGGGGTTTATGTTCTTATACTCCTTGAAGGATTCGGCGCGAGATTGGTACCGCTACCTCGATAGAGTAGCAGCTGGAGTCACTGATTGGACATCTTTAGCACTAGCCTTCTACAAGAAGTACTTCCCGCTTTCAAAGACTGATGCCTTGAAGGGTAAAATCACGAGTTTTTCAAAGCAAGGAGCCGACGAAGATTTTTGTGAAGCATGGGGACGTTTCAAACGTTTGGTCCGAGCTGTCCCTCATCATGGTTTCCAGCAATGGTATCTTTGCAACCTATTTTACAATGCTTTATATGATGATTACAAGGTCATTTTGGATGCAGCTGCTAATGGTAGGTTCCAAAATAATACCGGTCAAAGTAAAGGTTGGAACACCATTGAGGAGATGGCAGTCCATAAAGCTGAGTTTGGAAGTTCACGTGGAAAGTCACGAAGGCAAAGTGAAGAAATGACTGCTGTTGTGACACTTATGACTTCCATTTCTACCCGTCTCGAGAAGCTCGAGACTTACAAGCTCCCAAGGAGAAAGTCGAAATTCTGTTCAAAACTCGGATGAGATCGAGAAGTTAAGAGAGATGGTCCAACTCCTTTTGGTTCAAGTGGCGAATATGGAAGCAAAAGGGATTGAGTCCTCACGGAATTTTGTGAAACAATTGGAGAATATGGAGGCTAAGCAAGCCGCTAATTCTTCAAACAAATGTGAAGGGCCGGTTGAGACGATCAATGCCATCAATCTCGAAGTGGCCTTTTATGAAAGTCCCGACAAGCCAAAGGAAGACTCGGAAATGATGAAGAAGCTCTTTTGAATTCGATGCAAAAACGAGTCGAATGCGATCTTGTTGGTCGATCGAGCAACATTCCCGATCGATCGATCAATTGTCGACAAAATAGTTTCTGGTCAGAAACTATTCACACCTAGCACATCCACTCGATCGACCAACATCCTCAGTCGATCGACTGAGATACCTGATGACGTTAATCCTGGACAGAATTGTTCACGCCACTTACTTGGTCGATCGACCACCCCTACCGATCGATCGTTGGATCTCAGAGCGGGATGCAAATCCGTCAACTAGTTTGCATGATTCGTCACTCATTGATGATTTGACAGGGGTTTTAAACCTACGGAAGCCGAAGGTTCGATCCTACGGCCAGTGTTGCAGTCCCGTATCCGGAGCGTTTGAAGGCTACCAAGTTGGAGCGTAAGTTTGGTAAGTTTCTGGAGATGGTCCAGAATCTCGAGGTAACGGTTCCTTTCACTGATTTAATTACCCAGGTACCCTCTTACGCTAAATTTATGAAAGATATTTTGAATCGTAAGAGAAATTTTCGTGATGATGGTAATGTTGCGTTTGTGGAGGAATGTAATGCTCATTCACAAGTTAATGTGCCACCTAAATTAAAGGTCCCGGGTAGTTTTTCAATTCCTTGCACTATAGGTAACCACGTAATTGGAAAGGCCCTCTGTGACTTAGGGGCCAGTGTTAGTGTCATGCCATATTCTGTTTGCGAAAGGTTAAACATTGGTAGACTTAAGGTGACCGATATTACCGTTCAAATGGCAAATAGATCGACTCAGAGACCTATAGGTGTTCTAGAGGATGTACCCGTTCGAGTGGGTAAGTTTTTTATTCTTGTCGATTTCGTTGTTTTGGACATTGCGAGAGGATAGTCGGATACCTATTATTTTAGGCAGACCGTTCTTATATAAAGTTGAAATTTGTGATAGATGTCAAACGCGGAACCATCACCTTAGAGGTAGGGGATGACACCATTGAGTTCAGTCTTGCTCACAAGGCAACCGAACCCGCGATGAGGATACGTGTTATTCCATTGATATTGTTGTGTGGTTGTTACTTGTAATTGGAGGGAATCCTTAGCCAAGGATCCCTTAGCTGATCTAACCCATTTAGATGAGTGTGCAGGTAATACTGATGGAGAATCTTTGAGGAGCCGGATGCTTTGGTTGCCTCAATGGAGAGCTACGAGCTCAATGAAGAAAAAGATGAGATGCTTTTAAGCCTGGCTAACGATAACTTGGTGAACACTTGCTACACCATCGAAGCTGATTCTGTCTATCTTTGTAGAGGTAAAGGTACTTTGGAGCGTAAGCCACTTCCTCCTAATCTTAAGTATGTTTTTCTAGATGATATGGAGCGGAGACCACTATTGTTAGCTCTAAGCTCAATGATGACCGGTATGCTTTGATGTGTGTACTTAAGAAAACAGGAAGGCTTTGGGTTACTCTCTGGATGACATTAAGGGCATCAGCCCCGATGTTTGTATGCATAGGATAGAGCTGGAAGAGGGCCACAAGCCTTACAGAAAGGGTCAACGTAAGTTAAACCCGAAGATGCAGAAAGTTGTTATGGCTGAGGTGATGAAACTACTTGATGCAGGTATTATTTATACAGTTGGCAACTCCAAGTGGGTTAGCCCAGTTCAGGTGGTCCCGAAGAAAGGAGGGACTACCGTGGTTAAAAATGATAAAAATGAATTAATACCAACTCGAGTAGTGACAGGGTGGCGGATGTGCATTGATTATAGACAGTTGAATGCCGCCACCAAGAAAGACCATTTCCCCCTCCCTTTTGTTGACCAAATGACTGAAAGACTTGCTTCTAACAAATTTTTCTGTTTTCTAGACGGGTATTCAGGGTTCTTTCAGATCCCTATTCATCCGGACGATCAGAGTAAGACTACTTTTACCTGTCCATAGGGTGTTTTTGCATATCGTAGAATGCCTTTCGGATTGTGTAACGCCCCTGCTACCTTTCAGAGGTGCATGATGGGGATTTTTTCTGATTATATAGAAAATATTATGGAGGTATTCATGGATGATTTCTCAGTTTATGGTAGTGACTTTGATCGTTGTTTAGCTAACCTTGATAAAGTCATGCAGCGTTGTATAGATGTTAATCTTGTTTTAAACTGGGAAAAGTGTCAGTTTATGGTCAATGAGGGAGTTGTGTTAGGGCATCTGATTTCTGATAAAGGTATACATGTTGACAAAGCAAAGGTACAGGTGATTGAGC
The DNA here is from genome assembly GCF_048544455.1 of Silene latifolia. Taxonomy (NCBI): domain Eukaryota; kingdom Viridiplantae; phylum Streptophyta; class Magnoliopsida; order Caryophyllales; family Caryophyllaceae; genus Silene; species Silene latifolia. Next base: position 127,210,452 of record NC_133538.1, read on the forward strand.
AATTACCTCCTCCCGTGAATGTTAAAGGAGTGAGGAGTTTCCTTGGTCACGCTGGTTTCTATCGGCGTTTCATTAAGGATTTTTCAAAAATTGCTAAACCACTTACACAATTGCTCCTTAAGGATGTTGTCTTTGAATTTCTTGATGAGTGCCATGTCGCTTTTAACGAGGTTAAAGGAGGCCCTAGTTCTGCGCCAATCATTCAGCGCCTGACCGGGACCTCCCATTTGAGATCATGTGTGATGCCAGCGATTATGCGATCGGTGCGATTGGGACAGCGAAAGAATAATTCTTTGAATGTCATATACTATGCGAGCCGAACTCTGAATGAGGCTCAAGTCAAATATTTTACCACTGAGAAAGAGTTTCTAGCTGTAGTTTTTGCCTTAGACAAATTTCGATCTTCTTTGTTAGGTTCTAAGGTTATTGTTTATACTGATCATGCAGCGTTGAAGACTCTCTTTATTAAGAAAGATGCGAAGCCGAGGCTTTTAAGGTGGATACTCCTTTTGCATGAGTTTGATTTGGAGATCAGAGATAAGAAAGGAGCAGAGAATGTGGTAGCTGACCACCTATCTCGTCTGCAGCTGACAGAAAGGGAGGATTTGTTGCCTATTAATGATTCTTTTCCGATGAGAGTCTCGTTAGCTATTACTACTTCAGGGTCTTATCCACCTCCGTGGTTTGCTGATTTTGCTAATTTTGCTGTGACAGGTAGGATACCACCCGAGCTTTCATGGCAGCAGAAGAAGCGGTTTGCCTATGATGCTAGACAATATTTTTGGGATGATCCTTATGTTTTCAAGGAATGCGCAGACGGTCTCATCCGGAGATGCGTACCTCAGTGGGAGGTGAAGGATATCCTAGAGGCTTGCCACTCTTCTGCTTATGGTGGTCATCACGGTCCGTCCAGGACCGTAGCTAAGGTACTCCAATCTGGTTTCTATTGGCCTACTTTACATGCAGATTGTCGCAGTTTTGTTGCTGAGTGCGATGCTTGTCAAATATCGGGGAATATTTCCAAGAGACATGAGATGCCACAGGTAGGCATTCTTGAGGTTGAGATTTTCGATGTCTGGGGCATTGATTATCAAGGACCCTTTCCGAGCAGTCAAGGTAATAAATATATCCTCGTAGCTGTAGATTATGTATCCAAATGGGTGGAAGCTATTGCTACTCCCCATTGCGATGCTAAGGCCGTGATTAAATTGTTTAAAAAGATTATTTTCCCTCGTTTTGGTGTCCCTCGGGTTGTCATTAGCGATGGGGGAATGCATTTTAAAGAGAAACAACTTAGTGCTTTATTGACTAAATTCGGTGTCCAACATCGTAGAGGTTTGGGGTACCATCCCCAAACTAGTTGTCAGGTTGAGGTTTCTAACAGAGAATTGAAAGAAGTCTTAGCTAAAGTTGTTTCTAAATCACCGAAAGATTGGAGTCTTAAGTTAGCTGATGTCTTATGGGCTTATAGAACTGCGTTTAAAACGCCAATCGGGATGTCACCATACCGATTGATTTATGGTAAGACATGTCATTTACCTGTCGAGTTAGAGCGTAAGTCTTAGTGGGCTATTTGTGATTTGAATTTGGATCCTAACCTCTCTCGTGAGAAACGCATGACACAATTTGAATGAGCTAGAGGAATTTAGGCTGGCGGCCTATGACAATGCAAGGATCTACAAGGAGAAATCAAAGCGCTGGCACGACAAGAGAATCATCAAGCGCGAGTTCCATATTGGCGATAAGGTACTTCTTTTTAACGCTCGTATCCGTTTATTTCCTGGTAAGCTGAAATCCAGGTGGACCGGCCCCTATACGGTCACAGCTGTCACAAAGTTCGGATCAGTTGAATTGGAGACCTCTGCTGGAGAAAGGTTCAAGGTAAATGGCCAATATGTGAAGCACTATCATGGATCAGATGCATATGTTGGGAAGGTCGAGGTTTTGTACTTCGATCCGCTATCAAATGATGAAAAGTGAGGTAACAAGGTCGTGCGGCACCTCTTAAACCAGCGCTAACTGGGAGGCAACCCAGGATGTAATTTTTTGTAACTTAGGAACTTTATTTTGTCATTTCAATTAATTTGCACTTTGAGTTTTTGTTTTACTTGTTTGTTGTTTTCTTTAATCCCCTTTAATTGGCAATTTCTTGGTTTGGGGAAAATTGTACGCCTTTGATAATTTCTGCAGGAATTTATTTTATGCAAAGTGCGTAAGTGGGCTACTGGATTTTTGCGAGAGAAAGACAGGAAGTTATGATGGCAAAATGAATTTTGACGAATTTAAGTCCATTTGCCAGTTCAAATAGTCGATCGACTAGGAGGTTCAGTCAATCGACTGAAGCGAGGAGAACAGAGGCTACTGTGTATAGGGAAGTGGTCGATCATTTGGGTAAAATAGTCGATCGACCACCAAGGAGAGTCCGAAGCTATTTTGTGCAGGTAATCTGGTCGATCGACCGAGTAAAGTGGTCGATCGACCACTTCGCGGGTTCAGAATGAAGCTAATAAGGGAAGTCTTCATCCCTTACTCTTTTATTCTTTCATTTTCCAAAAAATCAGAAAAGGCCAAACCCTATTTCCTCTCCCTTTTCGCGTTTTCAAGCGCAAATCCGTCTCACTCTCTTCCTTTCTTGCTTTAATCTTCAAGGAAATCATCAAGGTATGTTTCTAATCTTATCTTTATGCCTTTTATTCGAGTTTTCTTTGAAGTTCTATGCGAAATTTTCGAGTAATGTGCCCTTGAGACGAAAAATCGATTTGGGGAAATCGATTCTAGGGTTTGATTTCTTGTCATCCTTGTACTTTAATCGCTTAGTCTACTCTTTCCCCCTTGTTATTCAACGCAAATAAGCAGTTAGGACGTGTTTTAAGCCGTTTCCCCCAATTTATTCGAAACCCTAATTCGCTTCGGGTTTAATCTTGATTCGGGTTTCGGATATTGACATTGCTAAAGGGTTTTTCGTTGCTTATGGGCTGTTTTGCAGGTAACAACAACGACAAAGGGAAAAGAGCCAATGCAAGAGGGACAATCGAGCCAAAGGCCAGCTAAGCGGCAACGAGGACCGCCCCTGATGATAGAATCCACTACGGATAGTCTACTCCGACTATCCGGTTATCTTTGATAAACCTATTCAGCGCGCTAAATTTTCCTTCTTTGTTTCGAGTGTAAAGGTCACAGCTACCCGGTTTCTCCACAAAGACACTTTGGAGAAACTAGGCTGTTACGAGTCGGTCGTGTCCCTGCTAAATGGGACGGGTATGACAGGTTTAGTGGACATGGCTGAGTTCACGTACTATGTTATGACCCTTGAATTCTTTTCCTCTTACGCTTTTGACTCCAAAGCCTTTGAGGCTGATGCGACCAAACCCTGCATTTCCTTTCGACTTTTTAATGTCAATTATTCCTCGACACTTGCTGATTTTGCGAGTTTTCCGGGTCTTTACTTCGAGGGCGTAACCTCGGACCCCTCTGACACTCACCGGGCCATGTGGTCTTGTATCGGTGACACTTACGGGTCGAGGAGGACGGGCACTTCCGTCCACTTGCCCCCTCTTCGTTATTTTCTACGGCTAATGGGTAATACCATTTTTGGCCGTAAAGAGTCTAATAATGTGAATAATATTGAGCTGTCGATTTTGGCGGGCTATCTGAACGTTGAGCGTCGGAGAGCCCGCATCTATAACATTGCCTACTTGACCGCCGCTCACTTTCAGACTGTAAGTGAGGGCACCTTGACCACCATTGCGGTGGCGGATTGGTGACACGTATCGCCAACCGCCTTGTTTTACTTTTCCCTCGACAGAAGGACCCCATCGACCCCGAGCGCGTTTCATGGACCTCCGTTACGCGAGGGGTGTCTATTGCGTCGATAGACAGATGCGGTGGAAGATTGACTCTTTCATCCGTGACCGTATCCTCCACATCGGCTACCCTCCCTGTCCCGCCCTTACCATTGTTGAGGGGGCGGCTCGGCCGCCCCGCCTAGTTACAGGCTTCCTCTGGTGGCGGCCACACCTGCTGCTAGCACTTCAAGGAGAGCTCATGCGTCCTCTTCACAGACACCCTCTACCTCCACTACCACTCCCACTGCTGGCACCTCCACTTTTCGACCACCTACTCCTTTGGTTGTCCCTCCGGTCATGGACCAGAGGGCAATGTCACGTGTTTTGGGTGACTTGTGCGGGGAGTTTCAACGAGCACGAGTTGGACACGGCCATCGCCTGCACCCGGTCTACGATGAGTTGGCTCGGGGGGATGCTTCCCGGGGTGACCTGGGCTCACCCTTCTTACTTTGTCCCCCAAAGGCGGTTACCCTCGGCCTGCTAGGAGACCCCCTCCTACTACTACTGCTGGTGCCTCCGGTTCCAGGAAGGCCACTCCCGCTGCTGCTGCTGCGGAGGAGGAGAGCGACTCGGGGTCCGGAGAGGACAGTGACTCTGACTACGAGGGTGGAGATTAGATGCTGGTGACCTCCCGTTTTATTTGGTTTGGGGAGGTCGGATTTTGTGAGTTATTTTCCTTTCCCTTTTCGCTTCCTTTTACTTTTTATGCTTTTATTCTCCCATTTTTCTCGCTTTGGTGATTTCTTTGTTGAGCACAATGGGGACATTGTGCGTTTTGGTTTGGGGAGGGTATTTGCATATGCCTTTTGTTTTGCATCTGCATTTGTTTTTTATTGCATTCCAGTCACATGTTTAGTGCATTTCTGTTTGCATTTGTTTTTATTTTCACCATTCAAAAAAAAAAAACAAAGAAAAATTGAAAAATTCATAAAAACCAAAAATATCACGTTTACTTTTGCATATAGTTGAGTCGGATTGGAGTTATTAATGATGATTTTGCTCTATTAGTCAAATATGCCATTCCTTGCCTTTTCATAGCTGCTTAGCAAGAATTAAAAGTGATCTCTCAAATTTTGTTATGGAATCCATTTCGGGCAATTAGACTTGACTCATTACTTTTGGCAAACTACTTATACCTTCTGAGATATAGAGCCTATAACTGGTGACATTTATGACCGGTTAATTTAGGATTGAGAGTAGTTACTCCCTTCATTTCATGTTTTGCACGTGTATGAGTTTTGATTGCTTATTGCCTATACGCATTGGGTTGTGGTCGGTATTGCATGTTTAGAGAGCTATTGCATCCTCCCCTTTCTCTTTTTGCCCCATTAACTCCACTATAAGCCAAAATTGTCAGTTGTCCTCAACTACATCCCATACTTAGCCTACCATTGTGCCAAGCTAGGAAGTAGTAGAGGAAATTATTGTTTTAAGCTGTTTTGGTTCGCTCTTGTAATGTTGGAGCGGGTATTTTTGAGGAGTGAAGGAATTAATTCAGCCTGAAAACAGGAAGAAAGGAAAAATTCAGAAAAATGAAAAAAAAAGATGAGTTGTTTACCTGGGCAGAATGCTTTGGTGTGTGCAGGGTGGTCGATCGACTGCCATCATTGGTCGATCGACCACCGGTTCAGATTTTATGCAAAAAAAAAAAAAAAAAAAAAAGAAAAGAAAAGAAAAAAAAAAGTCTTGAAAATAATAAGATCTCGGTTGAAATAAGAACACGCCTCATGTGCTTACCTCATGATTTGGAGGCGTTTGTTTGGGTTTTGTGTTGCCTAGTCAATAAAGGCATGGTCTTTTTGTTGAGTTGGAAGAACGGGATTCGGTTTCTGATGGTTCGTTAGGTACTAGCTTGGCTCTTACCTTCACTTTCCCATAATTGTTTTGCCCCTTCTTTCCCACTTAGCCTCACATATCCAAATTTTGCAATAGTTCGGCATGTGATAGTCCTTGACGGTGGTTATGCGTATGTACGGTAAATAGAATCATTATTCATGCTAGTCAAGCATACATGTTTTGTCGGTCGCAGTCTAGGTGAGAGACTATACTTTTCTTCCCTCTCTTTTACATATTATCTTACCATTTGCTTTGCTGAGAAAAGAGTGATCTGGGAGAGTCCGATTGTATGAGTCTTGTAAAGTCAAACGCCCGACTTAATTCTATGATATGCATAAATTTGTTCACTTGATTTAAGCTTTGCAGTGGGTGACTTTGGGCATTAAATGGTTTGGCATTGACTTGTAGTTAGCTCTGAAATGTACCCCGTTCCATTTAGTTTTTTTTATATACGGGTCATAGTGCTTGCTTGGGGACAAGCAAGGTTTGGTTTGGGGAGATTTGATACGTGCATATTCTATACACTTTATCTGTGGCTTTAGCATGTATTTCTATGCATAATTGGTAGCTTAAGGCTGCTATTTCTCTCGAAACGGTTTACTTTGCATTTTCTATGATTTATTGTAGGAATGCGCGGAAGTGGGCTAAATCAAGCCAAATTCGTCCTCCGGAAGCAAGTTCAAGGAAGCCAAGAAGAAGGAGAGTCGCATTTACTCACCTTGGGATGCGTGCAAGGAGTGAAGAGTTGATTGGAAGCAACAAGGAGCCACTGCTCAGCATTTTGATCGATCGACAATGCTTTTGATCGATCGACGACCGGAGCTCACCGAAGCTCTTTGTTCGCATACTCGATCGATCGACCACTCGGCTGTCGATCGACCTGATTTCGAATCGATAGTTATTTCTCCGTGTTAGACTTTCAAAAGCCCAACTTGTAATTAACTTTGGGTATCTTTTTATCAAGAGAACGCATGAACTTTTAGGTTATGCTTTCATTCGGAAAAAACTTAGTTTTCAGATCTAGCTGGAGACGGAAACCTTGGATTCGAATGCTTTGTTCTTGATATTCAATTAGTAAGCTTTTATGCAATTCTTCCTCTTTCTTATTTTTTCCTTGTTATTTTGATTCTTGTTTCATCAATTAATTTCAGCAATTGAATTTCTCCCCTTTGTTCTAGTTAGATTCCATCATGTTGAATTTGTTCTTATTTATTAATTTCGCAATTAGTGTAGTTATGATTATGCGTAGGTAATTCCTTTGATTGGGAATAAGTGAGCCATGGTGTGAAATTAGGATTGTTGTGTAGCATGAGTTCTTCCGTATTGGTCTTGTTATCTTTTGATAGATCCCTTTGCTAGATTGAAAGATTGGTAATTTGATTTATCGTTAGATTTAGAATTTCTCTTGAGTGAAAGCTTTGATAAATTCTAGGGAATTATTAGACCGTGAGGTTATTTGAGCTTTGATCGAAAGACTAGCTTATTTTCCCAGAGACCGTATTATGAGACCTCTGTTTGCTTGATGACTGTTATTTGCCATGGTGAACCGAAATTCCCGATCCTCTTTTTATCTTGTTAAGAATATTCGTTTTAGCAATTAGCCAGTTAATCAATCAATTTCAAAACCCCCAATTAATTGTTACTTTATAGACTGAAAAATAGCAAACAAAATCAACCTTGTCTCCCTGTGGTTCGACCCTTACTATCACTAGCTATAGTTTTAGTTTGGAATTATAAATTTAATTTTGGTACTAAACGACGGTATCATTTGCATAGGCTCAACTTCTCAAACCCATGATGCGGAATGGTTAGCACAAGCTTCTTGAAACGGACCCACGCCTCATGAAAGTTCTCATCCGGACCCTGTTTAAAGCTTGTGATCTGAGCTCTAATAGCATTCGTCTTCAAGGCAGAGAAATATTTCTTATAAAACGCTAAGGCCAGCGAATTCCAGTCAGTGATCCCATTAGCAGCTCGGTCCAGGTCTCTCTACCACTCCCTTGCAGCATCACAGAGTGAGAATATAAACATTGTCTCCTTCACCTGGTCCTTGGTCACACCGGTCGGCGGGTGTATAGAGCAACAATAATCGATAAATATCTCCATATGCTTGGCTGCATCTTCATTTGCAGCTCCCCCGAATTGGTTTCTCTCAACCAAGTTGATATAAGAAGGCTTCGGTTCGAATTTCCTATCAGCTCCCGGTAATTCGAACCCCTTGTATAGATTTGCACTGTCGGCTCGAGTGACTTGCTATAGTCACTTCTTCACCATCTCTAGAAAAACTGGAGAAGTGTGATCTCGGTGATGAAGTAGAAATAGGAGATGAAGGTGGATCCTCCTCGAACAGCTCGTTCTCGTAGTAATCGGACCGAGTACTCATCTCTTCCTCTCGTCGGCAATATCCTAGATGATCGTCTCAACTCGCGCAAGGTCTTCTCAATCTTTAATTGAACGGTACTAATTCACCACCCCGTGACTGCGCATAAGAGGAAACTACAAAAAGAATATGAGAATAGTTTAAGGAACAAATGTCCCTTAAACTAAGAAGCGAACTAAAATAAAACAACTAAAAATTAGAACAATTGCCTCCCTAACGGGCGCCAAAATTTGATACCCGTCGTTGTGAGTACCAAAAATAAAATTTATAATACCTATTAAAACTAATGAAGCTAGTGGTAACAGTGGTCGAACCACGAGAGGCGGATGTAATTATTAATTGTCTAATTTCAGTCTAAGGTAACGAATGTGGGGGTTGAGTTGATTTGGTCTATAGCTAAAACAATAAAAGACAATAAACTAAATAAACGGACGAACCAGATATTAAAAAGGGTGCTAAGGATGGTCGGTTCACTGTAGTTTTGGCGGCAGAAAACTAGGTAGGTCTAAAACAAACACGTGAGGCGGGAAAACAAGAGGTCCTCTCGGTCCACTCTCAACAAGTAGCGTCTTTCGATCTCGCTACAGGTCCCTAATATCACTAGTACTGACTCTCGTCCTGAAAAGTGACTAATATTCTAAACTTTACCTATCTTTCAATCTTAGCATAGTTTAGTCATTTTAATTGGTAGTCTAGCAACCTTCCCTATCTTTCGATCTAATGGGTCAGTCAATTACTAAGCATTCAACTAGTCGCGTGCACTCGATTCGTCAAAAATAGAATTTAAAGCAATTAAAACGAAGCAAAACCTCACGAGGCCAGTCGATCGACCAAGGTAGGTGGTCGATCGACCGTGGCGCGATTCAGGGTACCCTATTCTAATGTCGCCTACACTACAGATTCCCTACATCTTAGCACAGGGTATTTAGCTACTCATGATATTGATAAAAACAACAATAATATTAACGAAATAAACTACTGAACTCATGCTTAAAATAGTTAAATAACAAATAACATTAAACGATAATTGGCTTTTGGGATACTAACTAGCAATTCTATCCTACGAACGATAATAAAAAAATGAAACTAAATATAAGAGCAGAAAAGTACCGAACAGAATTGCAGAGAATAAAGATCCGAGAAACCGAATGCCAAAGTAACTTTTATTGAATGGAAAAAATTATAAACTAAAGAACCCTAAAGAATTTCTGATAATAAAACTAGATCAAAAACTTGATAAAAAACTGCCCCATGTTCTCAAAACCTAGCATGCGTTATATAGAATACAACGTAGTTCTTATTTCCAAAACCTAACTACTATGGGCTTGCTATTCCTCGTTCTATTAATTCACGCAGTTTAGCGGCTTGGTCGATCGACCACTAAAGCCGGTCGATCGACTGTTAAGCTCTGAACAGTGGCTCCTGGAAGTCGTGGTCTGGTCGATCGACCAAGGTAAATGGTCGATCGACTGAAGTAGCTGATACTTGACTTCTAACTTCTCGTGGATTTGTCTTTCGGGCCTCGAAATACGCACCAAGCTCGTTCCTTGAGCAAATACTTCATGTCAAATGCAATGCAAGATACTCGGGAACGGATTTGGCTCAATATCAACTCATTTCCGCATAAATCTGCAATATTACATAAAAATACGAAAGTAGACGAAATGGGGCAAATAGTAGCCTTAAACCACATAAATGAGCTCTGAAATGCGTGTAAAATAGGGTGTAAAACATCATATAATTGAAACGCATCAAACTTCCCCAAACCAAACCCTTGCTTGTCCCCAAGCAAGAACTAGACTCGATCCTAAAAACCTAATGGAACGAGTTCAATCTCAGAGCGAAATGCAAACTGTAAGGCCTAAACCAATTTAATGCAACAACCAACAATCAATTAGAAATGTGAATCATGCAAACGAGTTATGTGGTCGTCAAAAACTGCTGAACCGTCAACTATAGAGACTTATCAAATTGGACTCTCACGGGTCGCTCAAATCATTCAATAAATACAGGTGAAAATATGTGAAAGATAGAAAGAATTCATTTTGTTAGTGACACTCACTTAACTACGACCTATAAGAAAATGCCTGTAATATAATATGAAAGTAATCTCTACAACCGTACATATGCATTCCAACCGAACAAATGACCATGACACATGCCGAGGTAAATAAGGGATATGTGAGGTAATGGGCAGGAAAGGCAAAACATTTATGGGAATGCGGGGGTACATGTGATCAAGCTAGTACCGTAACAAAACCATATGACAATATCCACTTCTTGCTCAAACTTCAATCCACACGGTGCTATAGCAAGCACAAAACTCACAATCTCCGTAGTAATCAATCAAGTAACTCCCCATAAGATACAAATGAAACATGGGAGCAAAAATCGCCATTTGAATAAAGACTTGAATCATGCGAATTGATTTCTTTTCTTCTCGAAATGCGCACCAAACTCGTTCCTTGAGAAAATACTTCATGTCAAATGCAATGCAAGATACTCGGGAACGGATTTGGCTCAATATCTACTCATTTCCGCATAAATCTGCAATATTACATAAAAATACGAAAGTAGACGAAATGGGGCAAATAGTAGCATTAAACCACATAAAAGAGCTCTGAAATGCGTGTAAAATAGGGTGTAAAACATCATATAATTGACACGCATCAAGCAACTTGCATAAGATTCTATGATCATAATCATATGCTAGTTTATTATTTTTACGGAAAATTCGCGTGGTACTCTCGAACTTTGTCATTTTGCACATGGTATCCAACTTTTTAAGTTTGTGTACATTATACCCTCTATGTTTGAATTTCATGCACAACATATCCTTTTTGTCGCTTTATAAAAACTCAATTGCGCATAATTTCTAGATTGAAATTCAGAATCGTCTACTTTTTTTTCGTTAAATGATTATCTCGTCATAATCTACCATTTTGAGAAAAAAAATTGCCGACTGACATTTTATAGGGTTTTTTTTAACGAAAATCTCAAATCAAACATATCTTGGATCTTAAATTTCCGAATTACCATTTTCGTTTTATCAATTTATAGATCTCGAAGAGTTAATCAATTTGAAAAAAAAAATTAGTCAATTCCGATTTCTGATCTATAATTTATGCTCAATTGAAAATTTTAAAAACGATAAATAGGGCATGTTGCCCTTGAAAATCAAATTTCAAGGATATCATGTACACAAACTTAAAAAGTAGGATACCACGTGAAAAATGGCAAAGTTCGAGGGTACCACGTGAATTTTCCGTTATTTTTATTCAATTGTGGAAAAGACTTTAAACATGGAATAATTTGCATAATTAATATGAGGATATTAATTGATTGGTAAAATTTTGTTTAGATTGGAAGAGTATAAATTGATTGAGGATAATAGACTTTAAACATTTTTACTATTCACGCGGTACTGTTCACGAGAGTATAATTCAGGCGTAAAATTTTATCATCAGGTCTGAGTGTTGCATTTTGATGAAAAAGTAGTAATTTTCAAGTGTACATGGCATTTTAAACAAGACTGCAATACAGGGTTGACGTTTTTAAGACAATTTCGAACGCTTTGATTGACTTTTCGGCTGTTTTATGATAAAAATTTTGTTTTTTGACTTTTTAAAGTTGTTTTTGAGATTTATTCAATTTGATTGATATTTACAATGGCTGTATTGATTCTAATTTGATTAGAATATCTTAAAAATCCTAATTTGATAGGGAGAGTTATTTAAATCATGTTAGTTTTTAATTTGATTAAAGACAATGCTAAAACAAAACAAAATTCCAATTATGCAATTTATTGTGAATAATAATGATTATTCCATGTTAGAGTGATGATAATTGAACTAAAATAATAAAAGATTTATTTAGTTTATTTTTTAATTGTTGGGTAGTAGAACTATATTGTTAGTTTGATGGTCAAATTAATCGTTAATTAGATAATGTTTACATTTATCATAAGTTAAGATTAATATGATTATATTCTTTTTATCCGTCCTTATTGTGATTCATTTATAATCTTGAGTTTACCATGGAAAAATATGTATGACTAATATGGAGATATTGGTTGATTGATTTTTGTTAAGGAGACAGTAAATTATGAATTTTACGTCAAAGATTTAATTATTCTTTTATATCTCTATGATTGTAAGATAATTCATAGTAAATGCTTAATTTCATTAAAGCCAAATTCTATAAAAGAGTTTTGTATGAATTTGGGTAACAAATCTGAAAAATAACTTTTTCTTAGTTTGTTACTCCCTCCACTTTTTATTATAAGTTGTTCTAAGTAAAAACACAAAAATTAAGAAATGCATTTATTACTCCCTTGTTCTCTTTGCTCGTCTACTTTTTGCCACATGTGTTAGTTTTTGTGTCTGATATAATTACTTTTGTCATAGGGAAAAGTGAGATGCATGCCACTTACCTTTTTTTGCAGTCTTGTTATTGGGTGAGAGAATAGAAGTCCCACTAATATTCCTTGGAAAATTAAACAAGTCCCAGATGCAAGCTAGGACGTCAAATATAAAGAAAAAAGCAAAATTTACTAGAACGACAAATAAAACAAAATGGAGGGAGTATAAGTTAATGATAAATGATTCTTGCTAATTGTTCTCCAATAAAATACTGGTTTGTGTCAATTAGGTAAAATTGTTTATCTTTTTGTTACAAAAATGAGTTTCATTTGATTTTGCTTCTTTAAATTATTCGGTTTTGAGAAAAATGATTAATGATTAAGGAAGGAAGGGAAGACATGTGTTTCATTTATTTAACCCACTTTAATTGATTCAATTTGATTGTCATATTGAATAGGAGAAGTGTTCTTCTTTTGGCCTATCAAGAAGAAACGTGGTTTTTCCTTAAAGAAAAAATCTTATTTTTCAATTATGCACTTTTTTCGTAATTTGATTACTCCCATGATAAAATATTAATGATATAGCGTAATAAAATTCATTGTTAGTTTATGGCTTAATCGTTAAGTCGTGTTACTATTTTTCTTTTTAGTTTTATTCTAAATCGTTAATCATTTATTAGAATAATGAATGGTTCATTATTATTGCGTATTGTGAATGCGGCGCCTGAATTCCATCATATTTAATATGCTGGTTGCTTGAGGTGATTAGTATGGCCCAAACTAGGATAGTTTTACGATCTGCGTATCGTCATGCTTTGTAATAATTTATTTTTTGTCTTGTTATTCGGCTAATGTATTATTATCTTAGTTCATACGATTGTGGGCGCATCGTAATGCAATGTAATAATTTAATGCTTTCTTTTATTTTTACTAGCTAGTTTGTAATTAGTAAAAATAATGTAATTTGAAGACGAAGTCTAGAGAAGATGGAGGATGTAGATCCAAAAGATTCGAGGAAGGTTTCTTGAAAGATGGAGATGCGGAAGAAACTTTTGGACCTAGTTAGTTTAGGGGCCATACTAGATCACTATTTTCTTTATGCTTGCTTTTAAGTTCGTTTTATGCTTTCTTTTATTTTTGGAATGTGGTTATTTTATTCTGAGTTCACCGTATTATGACTGACATTTGATTCCCAAATATGTAATATTGAGTCTTATGTTTTTCCAAACAACACTTATTAAGCCTTAGAACATAAGTGACAGGTTCTGCCAAAGTAGGGTGTCACTTGTATTTCCAAGGATAATAGGGTGGGTTTGTGAAACCTACAAGTTAATGTTTGGTTTGACTCAACAAAACTATCAAAAGACAAAGTTTTGGGTTTTGAAACAAAGTTGGTGTATTAACAAGGAGTTGTTAATATATCAACCAAGAGTTATAAATTGGTATAATTAGTAAATGGTTAATTACCTTAAACACTATTTATTGAAGGCAGGGCCAAAGTCCGTTTGATGAATAGTGGGAGAAGATCTTGGTTAAATGCCTTTTAGGGGATAATTTTTTAAAAAGACGTTTAGTAGTTTTAAAAGTTGTTTTAGACTCCTTTGATGAACATTTCGCTTATACTCGCATGTTCTTATGTTTATGTAGATATAATGACTAATACTAACTTAATTTTTTTTTTAGTATGTACTATGTCCTTAAGAAGGACAAATTGAATGCTAATAATACCCTGAAATGGGAAAGAAATATGAGAATTGTTCGAAGATGTGAAAGAAAGGAGTCTATTTTGAACATTCTCTCTCCACTGAACTCCCTAAAATAACATTAGATGTTGAAATAAATGCCAGAGAGTGAATCATTATGATAGCCATGCAATTTACATGTCTAATGCTTGTATGCATGGAACTAGACTTTCAAAAAAAAATTTGTGAAAATGGATGCATATAGTATTATGACACAACTAAAAAACGATGTTTCAAGAACATATTAGGCTGACAAGATTCAAGGATCATCGTAAGCAAGTTGGCTAGAGGTCAATCAGTTAACCCACGTGTGTTCAATTTGATTGAATATTTTCAGGCCATGTAAAAACTGGATTTTGATTAACCACTTGAGCTGGCTATTGATATTATGATCAACTCATTGCATGAAGGGTTCAAAAACTTTTGTTTGATCTTTTACATGTAAAGAGGAACAACAACATTGCAAGAGTTGCATGGAATGTTGATCAGGCTGAGAGGAACATCCTTAATGAACCTGCGAAAGAACATAAAGATGTTTTTATGGTTCGTAAAAGGAACTTGTTCAAAAGGATTAGGGCTAGGCCAATTCTAAAGAATGACAAAGGCAAACATGATGCATAGTATTATTCTTTTGGAAAAGGAAAGCCGATTCAAAAGCTAATGTTACAATTCTACATTAGTGCTTCTATTGTCTAAAAGTTAGCCACTAGAAGATGAATTGCCCTCAATATATAGAGGATAAGAAAAATGGGTTTTCTACCTTAGGTATATTTGTTATAGATGTAATTGTAGCAGTTTATACTTCTTGAGTATTTGACTACCAGTTGTGCTTATCACATTATATGTAATGTGTAATGACCAAAAAGAAGTAGAACGTCAATTATCAAAATTGTTTTTTATGTATTAAAAAGACACAACTATAACATCGACAGCAAGAAATATAAAAATAATGATTCAAACACCACCTACATATAATATTGTCGTTTAGGCCACATAATCGCAAAATGCATCGAGAAGCTTCATAATGATGTGAAATTCTCAAGTCATTTGATTTTGAACTTTTTAATACATGCAAATATTGCTTGATGTGGAAAAGACAATGTCACGTTCACTGGGTTTAGTGAAAGGGCAAATGAAGTTCTAACCCAAATACATACAGATGTGTGGGTCTATGAGCACATTAGCAAGATGTAGGTATGGTTACTTCATAAGTCGGAATCATTTGAACAGTTCGAACAATTTCAAAATGAAGTGGAAAACCATCTTGGGAATAAAATAAAAAAACATTACAATCTGATTGTGGTAGTATATATTTATTCTCAAGAGTTTGATGATCATTTAAAATATTTTTGTAATTATTTCACTATTAATTCCGCCAGGAAAATGGAGTTTCCGAACGGAAGAATTGAACCTTATTAGATATGGTTGGATTCATTATGAGTCTTGCTGATCTTCCAATTTCATTCTAGGGATTCCATTTCAAACTGCAGCATTCAAACATAATATGGCTCTGACCAAAGTAATAGAAAAGACACCATATGAGTCATGGATTGAAAATGTTCTAATGTTGTCTTTTATGAAGATTTGGGATTGTGAGGTTAATGTAAAACATTTACTATTTGACAAGTTCTCACCCAAATCTAATACATGTCTTTTGTGGGTTATCTCACAAGGACTAAGGGGGTATTATTCCTACAACCAAAGCATGAACAAATTGGTTGTTTCTCATGGTGGTGTCTTTTTGGTAAAAGGAGTTTATTTCCAAAAAGTGAAGTGGGAGTAGTACACATCTCGAAGCAGTTCGTTATGACGAGCAACAAATTAGTGAGATGACACAACATATGGATGTTGTAGAAGATGGTGTGGGTTCGACCTACATCCCATTTACCACCCCACCGGTTGCTATTCCCCAATGTAGAAATAGTAGATCTCATGTTCCGATGTAAAAAAGTTTATAGAAACTTATATGACATAAAACTTCAGAAATAGTGATTTTGAAAAAAAGGCAACCTACTATTTACATAGATGCTTTAGTGAGTCAGGACTCCGAAAAATGACTAAGAGTCATGCTAAAACGGATGTCAAAACCCCTTTCTTGAAGGTGTTCTTAAAAGAGGATGCTAAGTTACGTGGGAGTAATATTACTTTCTCAGTATTGTATGTGGATGACGTACTAATCATAGGAAATAATGTATCTGCTTGAGTCAGTCAAGAGATGATTGGTACATCATTTTTCTATGAAGGATCTAAGAATACAGATTACATATTTGGCATCAATATCTATGGAGATAGATTGAGATGAGAACGATGATTGAACTTAGTCCAGAAACTTATATTGATAAGGTACTTATTATGTTCAAAATGGATTCATTATGTATAACATGATGTGTACTCGACCGGATGTTGCAAATTCTCTGAGCATATTCTGCAAATACCTGTCAAACCCAGGACTAGTGCATTGGGTTGGAGTGAAGAATACCCTTAAGTACTTGAGAAAAACTAAGGACAATTTCATAGTATATGGTGGAGATGATGAGTTGGTTGTTACTAGTTACACAGATGCGAGCTTCCATAGTGGCTTAAGATAACTTCCGCAGTTAGTTGGGTTTCACTCTTTGTCTCAATGGAAGAGTGGTGAGCCAGAAGAGTTTTATGCAAAGCACCCTCGCAGTTTCTATGTCTAAAGCCGAGTATAAAGCAGTGACAAATGCAACAAAGGAGGTTATTTGTAAGGTTCACACCAATGCAAATGTCACAAAGTGATTTGACTAAACTTACTCTACAACCTAAGTATGGGAGTTGTACTAGGTCTATGGTAATGAAGCCAGTGAGATTTTGGCATTAAAATTGTATTTGAGGAAATACAGTTATTATATTAAAAACATGGCTGATGTTTTGGAATGTTCATCTATAGTATAATATTGATTTCTTATTTAAATGTTGGTTTAGTAATAAATAAAATGTCCAAAAGCATGTGATTTCTCTATAGGATTATCAAAAATGTTCTGATAAATGGAAAACTATCGGTTAACAGAGATCACAGCTTAATTCTGTCCCTAGTCAGTATCACTAAATTAGACATAAGCTATACAACGAAAGACTAGCATGTGATTGTTTGATAGCGCAATTTCATGGGCTATGGGAACATGGGGATGTTCACTCAATTGGATGGATATATTAGATATATTGATACTTGACCAAACTAGATTAAACTAGATTCTAACATAGAATCAAAATCTATATTTAGTGGATTCCTTTGACATGAGTATATCATTTCAACCATGATATGATTAGTTATGCATTCACACAGTTAAACGCCGCGCCATAAAGGAGGCAATAAAGGCAGTAGTCATGGTGACTAAGAATTGAGTGGGAGTTTTGATGATACAAGATTGGATAAGTTATCCTTTACAATAGGATTGGTGTCTAGGCCTCTTAATGAGCAAGAACTAAGAAAATGCATGACATGCTAGATTGGATTAAGAAGTTAATCCTTGTATAAGCTGTTCGAACTCGGGATCAAGAAATATAATTTTGTTGGAAGACATAATGAACATTAGATGTTAGTTGTGTTATCAAAATTGACATTAAGAGATTTAAGGAATTTGAGGATTGCCTTATTGTCTACGGACAAGTGGGAGATTGAAGGAATATGTCCAAGACATTTCCGGCAATTACTAAATATAATATAGGATATTTTATAGAGATAATTATTATGTTATTTTAGTGAATCATAATTGCTTGCTAGAGAATAATTATGGTAATTAATCACAATAAGATTGGATTAATGACTAAAATAATATAATCCTATGAGGTCACACATATAAGCACAATTAGGAAGTATTAGTCCTATAAAGAAACAGATATGAGGCATTGGTTTTAGGAAAAGAATAGGAAGTTTTTCCTTATTCTACCTAGACTCTCTATTATGGTATGTGGTACTATATATAAAGGGTCCTAGGGTGATGAAAAGGATGATGAAGCTTTTTCATAAGAAACCACAAAGGAGAAAACATTATGTCCTTCCTATATACCGTCTGCCTCAAGCACCATAAAAGTAAGAGAGTGATATTGATCCTTCTCTTCCGTTCTAGCAGACGTAGGTTTTCGGGTTATGCTTGTGGACCGAGTAGAGGGGCAATAAGTGCGGCTCTCAGATCTCTCCTATTTATAAGTTATTTGTGGAATTTACACATCAAGAGGTAAGTATTCCTTTCGTCTTATTGTATGATTCATATTATCTTATGCATATGTTCCTTGGATAGATGTTAGGAAATTGTTTCCTGAAATTTCGCTTTCACATCTATATAATCCTTCAGTTTGATCCTTAGCAACCAAGCAGCACCACCATCGAGCTTCATTTCCTCCGACAACCACGGCTCATAACTAGCAGCCTATGCTCTTCACCTCAGAACCAAACTCCGCTAAAACTCACACCGGTTCATAATCAGTCGTGCTCTTCATTTTTTATGGTTTCAAATGTTAAATTACGAAGTATGGAATAGTCGACTGAAGGGGTTGATTTATGAAGACTAGAAAAGAAGACAGAAAAGACTTTGATTACCCTTATATTCATTCCTTTTGTGGAGTTTAAGTGAGGGGTAGTTAAGTCTTTTAATATTTGTATTGGAGGGGTTATTAAATGAAAGACAAACTATAGCAGAGAATACCTTCTTTTTTAGAGAAAGAATAGGTAGTAGTAGATTTAGAATAAAAAAACCCTCTCATATTTTCTCATCTATAATTATTTTAGAGTATTATTTAGTAGTAGAATTTAGTGATTAATTTGAGACAAGATTTCATCTTTTATAATTCTTCCTTTAGATCTATGCAATTTCTAGTCTTTCCTTTCATATGGTATCAATTTCTACTCCTTCTCTTTCCTTATTATTTTTATTTATTTCTTGTTGTTTAGATAATTTTAATGCCCAATTTTATTAAAGTTCTCATCTTTGTTTATGTAGTTAAATTTATGGTCATGTTATTTGTTAGTTTAATTAGTGTAGTTCTTTATCTTTATTAGTTTAGTGTCTTACTAATTCAAGTTATTTTCTTTATAATTTTAATCATGCTTATTATTGTTGTTATTGTGTTATTTGCATTGTTTGTTTTATTCATGTTTTAGTAGATTTATTCTAAGGTTTAAGGGGGAGTTTGGGTATACATGAGGGATGATAATGAGTTGTTAACACTTTGATTTGGGTGACTATTTGGTCTTTACTCTTATGCATATGAAGTTTTTGTTGAATTGTTTGAATGAAAGTTTAAACTTTTCTTTGACATATTTGGCTTATCTTGGTGCTTATGCTATTGGATGGTCTTTATGCCATGTTTTTAATAAGATTGTCTTAAACAAGTGATGACTTGTTAATGAACTTAAGGGGACTAAGAAATTAGACATAATTCTTTGACCATTATCCTTACCCATCTCTTGTTGACCTTTGCATCTCCCTCTCCCTACCTATATGAACCCGAAGACCCTAGATTTTCCTCTCTTTGTTTGCGTATGTGTGTGTGTGTGTGTGTGTGTGTGTGTGTGTGTGTGTGTGTGTGTGTGTGTGTGTGTGTGTGTGTGTGTGTGTGTGTGTGTGTGTGTGTGTGTGTGTTTATTTAATTTTCTTAGCCTAGTTTGTTAGCGTAGTAATTTTCTACATGTTTTGCATCCGACTAAACTAGGATGAGGCAATGACTTATAGTCACTTTAACCCCGCCATCCTCGCGTTCGACCTTGACAACTAGCTACATAGTAGTTGAGTATAAGTATTGTTAGATATGAGTGTGACGAGAAAACCCTTTATCAAAATGGCGCCGTTGTCGGGGATGGTGCTTTGTTAGATATAGGTCTTTGTTGAGTTTTAGGATTAGTCCTTTTATTGATTTTGAAAAAATTGAAAACACAAAAAAATGGATAATTCTTATGGTATGCATGCTTATTTTACTTGTAAATATAATAAGTATGATGTGCGATGTGAATTATGTGGTAATTTTGGACACACTTCTGATATATGCCCCTCACCCAAAATGAATATTAGTAATGTTCAATGTGGGTCATGTGGTGCTTTCGATCATTCATTTGTTATGTGTCCTTCTTTTTCCTCCCCAACCCCCATGAATTCTAATTTGTATGATGATGTTAATGGTATGAAACCATTCAATTCTTGCTCGCCCTACCTCCAACAACAAGACTCCACTTATCATGAACCTTTTAATACTTCTTGTGCTTCACTTGATGACGTTTGTTCTCGAATAATAGAATTGGTGAATGGTCTTGATTACTATTCCAGAAATTGTCAAGTGAACAACCCTTTATTTGACCAACAAATGGTTTTGACTAATGACGCTCTTGAACCTAGTGCTTTGCCTTGTGGGGAAATCCATGTGAGTGAGGTCAATGAATTTGTTGGTAATAAAAGTTTTAGGTGTTATGTTGGTAGAAGTCCTATTAGTTTTGCTTTTCCTGAAGGAGAGGATGAACATTTTGATGCCTACCTGACTAGGTTTAAGCAATACCTAAACACTTTGGGTGGTAATTACTTTGGTGGAGGGGCGTTATGCTTAACCATTACCAATGGCATGAATGATATACAAGAACTTTGTTCGACTTACTTTGTGAGCGAAACCTTGCCTCCAAGTCGGTTGTTGAGAAATTTAACCTATTTGAGTTGTTCCCCTATTGGATGTCATCAGGCTAATCATTTGCCTCTCTCGGTTGACGAGGAGAGAAATTTGAGGAATTATGGTGGTAGTGTTGTGGATGTTGGTGAGGAGCTAGTGGGTGCTAGTATGAGTGTTGTTGAGATCGAGGAAAGTGAGGATGTCTTGAAGGAGAGGCTTGAGATTGAGGTGGAGAGACCTTTGGACCAAGTTAAGGTTGACACCCCCTTTTTTGAGGATGAGCCTTATTCCCCTTTTTAGGATATACATATTACCTCCCCCACTCCCTTAGCCGCACACACCAATGGTGAGGATGCGATCTTTGAGGATTATGAGGGCAAGAGTGATGAAGAGAGCATCATGGTTGAAGACTTAGAGGTCAAATGGGATGCTGGGTTTCTTGATGAGGAAGTCTTATTGGAGAAGTGGGATTCTGAGGTTGATTTATTCGAGGAGCCTATATTTGATAGATTTGATGCTCTCCTTCATGTTGATGATGAATCCCTTCAACCCATTGATTCCATAGACCTCATTTCTCTTACCTCTTTGCTCGAGATCATGATTGTTGGTGAGGAATATGATGCTCCTTTGTTTGATAAAGCTTGCATGGGTGACCCAGTTGAAACCCCTCTCCTTGATAAATTTGATGGCTGTGATGTTCCCCCTTCTCTTTTTGAGAAAAATGTGTTTGAAATGGAAGGGTGTAATGATGAAGTGGAGGACAAGGAGACTAATGAAGTCTCCTATGTTTTTTATTTCCCAATAGTTATGGGGTTTGATCATCTTCCTCTCACAAAGTAGGAAATGTTTTACACCGTGAAGTTTGAAAATGAGGTGGAGAATGATCAAACCCTTGATAATTGGAGGAAGCTCAAAGATGTGAGCAATGTTGACAAGGGCAAGGTGATGAGTGGCCTTGGCAATAGATTGTGGGATCCCGGATAGCTTATAGGACCAAGCTTTGGTTTGGCAGTTTCCTTAAAATCGCACTTCTTGGGAGGCAACCCAAGCTCTTTGTACATTTTGTTCCTTTTTAAAAATTCTTTGTAAAACCCAAAAACATGTTTCTACTTTAATTTCCTCCCTTATGTTGATAAATAAGTGTGGGGAGGAAGTGCATAGATTCAAAACATCAAAAATATGCTTTTATTTTTCGAAAATTCAAAAAATCATAAAAATACGTCTTCTATTTTGAGAAAATTTGAAAAATGCAAAAATATGTTCTTTATTTTTCCATATTCTCCCTATATTAGTCCCATCGAGAACGATGTGAATCTTATGTGTGGGGAAGAAAATATCCACTTTGTAGATATTTGTATATTTTTGTAAATATTTGTAAATTTGAGAAAATTTCACAAAAACCCTAAAAATTTGCAAAATTTCAAAAATTCCAAAAACGTGCATTGTATATATTATGTTTGTCTAAGAAGTGGCATAGGCACACTCAGAGCATTGGAGACATTAGGAGACTAGAAGACCGTTTGGTATAATCCTTCCAATTTCTTCTCCATTACCTTTCCTTTTCTTTTGTATATATTCATATGGAGGAGGAGGGGATTATGTTGCTGAGGATGTTCCTTTTTGGGACATGTGGTTGTGTGTTGATGTACTGTTACGCTTAGTATCTTCTTGCATGATTAGTGATGCTTGCATTTTAAATAAGGTTTTTACCCTATATTTACACGCATTTCTGTGTTATTTATGTAGCATCCAGCTACAAATGTCCCCCGAATAGTCTACTTTTGTTTGTCTTATATTATTTGCAGGTATGAACCGGAGAGGAGCATAATTAGGCCTATACCCATCCCATTTGCATGCAGTTTGGAGATAGAAGAATCGAAGCCCGGAATCTATCACCTAGGGATACGTGAAGTGGCTTCGAAAGGTGTTTTGAGTTCATTCGTGCTGATACAGCACTAGCTAACCCGATCGACTATAGTTGACTGCCAATACCGGTCGATCGAGTACCCTTTGATGCTGAGAACCCTCGATCGAGTACTAGCTTTGCTCGATCGAGAAGGGTGTTTGCTGAGTTCCTCGATCAAGTACTTGCTTTACTCGATCGAGATGTTTAACCTTTGCTTTGCTCGATCGAGTAGTTTGTTTTTACTCGATCGAGAGGTTTTGACGTTAGAATATTTTCTACGCAATCTTTAAGATTTAACTTTCGGATATTTTAGTTTTATCTTAGAATAAATAAGAGGACGACAGATAAAAAGAGCTCTCTCTTTCTCTCTCTATCTCTCTCTCTCTCTCTCTCTCTAGCACTTTACTCGTTAGACCTAAAAACTCTAGCTTCTGGGTATTGATTGTATTGGGTATTTTTCTCCATCCTTAATTTCATTTCATTAATTATTGCTTTTTATTCTTGTTCCTATCATCTCTTTGCTCTATTGCTTTAGTTCTTGTTTTCTTTAGTAATCTATTTCCAGTATTAAGGTTCATAATTCATCATCTTGTTATCATGTTCAAGTAAATTATTTCGTTTGTTATTATTGATTTCTCAACTTTCATTATACATAGCTAATCTCCTTATGCTAGGACATAAGGGAGCCATGGTAATTAGGGGGTTTAAGATTAGGTGATTAGACTTGGTTAGAATTAGGTTTGTGTTGTTAATCAGTGCATTTGATAGTAATTAGCTACTTGAGTCAACGTATTTAGCTAGTTGATTTGACACACCTTGACTTAGATCGGAAGATTGGAAGGGGTGAGACTCGTAGTGAATATTAGGACATTCTAATGAGGGCGGAAGCTAAGTTAGTAATGTTTTAGGGCGAATAGCGGACCGGAAGGACCTTTTCACTACCCTGCAGACCGAGTTTATGCCGACCTTTGATCCTAGATTGGATCCCTAGAAATCATGGTGAACCGACTGTCCTAGCTGCTTCTCTCTTTCTGGTAATCTCTTTAGAACTTTTACTTGTTTCTTGCTGTTCCTTTTCTCTATATCTCCGTAGTTTAGAATCAAACAATCAACCCCCAAGAAACGGTTATCTAGGCAGACTTAGTTAGCATATAAAATTCCCATCTCCCTGTGGATACGATACCCGACTGCCTCTACCACATTTTATAGAGACCGGTTGGTTTTGTATTTGATAGGGTTGCGACAACCATGTAAAATTTTGGCGTCGTTGCCGGGGTGTCGGCTTTATTTTGTTTGCTTTATAGTAAGTTTTTCTCTAGTCTCAAGGAATTTATTCCTTGAGACAGTTCTCATATATTTCTCTAGGGCTATAGTTGTTTTGCAGGTAATCCGTCCTAGAAGAGGGCGCTGAAAGATCTGCTCTTCACACAATTTTCATTTGCTAAAATGTCTAACCTCGCTAGTCACTCGGAACCTACTGTAGATTACTTACCCAAGGGTTTCCTACACCCCACTACAAATGCCGGTACCTTTGGAATTCATCCATACTACATTCAGTTGGTTGGGAGGAATCTTTTCAAGGGAGTAGCTGGTGACGATCCTGGCAAGGATATGGAGTTGTTCACTAATTACTGCTCCGCCATTCCTTTTGCTGCAGGGGTGACGCAAGATAGGGTTACAGAAATTATTTTTCCTTTTTCTTTGACTGATGACCCCTGGGATTGGTTGAGAGATTTGGATAGGGAAGCTGCTGGTGTAACATACTGGAATTCTCTAGCATTAGCCTTTTAAAGAAGGTACTTTCCTCCACAGCGCACCAACACATTAAGAGGCGAAATCACTAATTTCACACAATTGGCCAAAGAAGATTTGAATGAAGCTTGGACTAGGTTCAAGAAGCTAGTTCGCTCTGTACCTCATTATGGTTTCCAAAAATGGTTCCTTTGCAACCAATTTTACAATGGGTTGTATGACGAACAAAGAGCTATATTGGATGTTGCAACCAAAGAAAGATTCCAGAAAACCTTGAAGATAATATGGGATGGCATATTATTGAAGACATGGCCATTCATGTAGCTGAGTATGGGAATCCCAGAGGAGGTAGGCGAGCGAGCGAAAGAGATGGTGAATCCCTTGGAGCTGAGGTAGAAGTCCTTAATGCTAGGTGTGACAAGTCAGAAAGTCCGCCAATTTTGGGTGATCAAGAACAGGTCTATGCTATGATTGAGCAAGAGGTGTTTTGTGGTAGATGTGGTGCTGAAGGACATGATCCTATCACTTGTATGGCAGAAGTAGAGCGAGTCCATGCTTACCAACAATATAAGCAAGGAATTCCGTTCTTCAAATTTTATGAGGATTTAGCCATTTCACGTATTTTTAGTCCTACCAATTCATTACCACAGCAAGATAATTCTTCTTCTATTAATACAGAGATAGCGGAATTGAAATACTTGGTGCTATCTTTGGCACTTCAATTCCAGAAAAAAACGGAAGACAATGAGAATTCCATAGAGAAGTTGAAAGACCAATTCACACAATTTACATCCGAGCAAATGAATCATGCAAATCGATCACCTTGTTGCGACCTGATTAATGCAATTAATCTCCGAAGTGGTCATACTTATGACGGACCAATAATGCCGAAAAATGCCGATTTACCTGTTGAAGGAAATTCGGAAAATGTTTTAGAAGAGCAACTTGACGTTGATGCTACTGAACCTCATCAAAGTGCTCGATGGAGTGATATGGGTACTCGATCGAGCAGTTCTCCCTCTGAAAGTGCTCGATCGAGTGATTTAGGTGTTCGATCGAGCACTGCCGAAATTGGTGCACTCGATCGAGAAAATCATTCTCCTCGATGGACCATATCCCATGAGCAAGGTGCTCGATCGAGTGGTAAAAGTACTCGATCGAAGACACGTAATGGCGAAGATGCTGTATTCAAGTCTAAACACGCTGATGGATCATCTTCCTCTGCTGCGGAGATGCCAAGTTTAGACAAAGGTAAAGAGAAAGCCGCAGACCCGCTTACTGTTACCAGGATTCCTTATCCAGGACGACTGAAGGATGCTAAGGTTGAGTGACAGTTTGGTAAGTTCATGGAGGTGGTCAAGAACCTTCAGGTGATCGTTCCTTTTATCGAGCTAATTACCCAGGTACCTTCTTATGTGAAATTTATGAAAGGTATTTTGACGCGTAAGAGAGAGCTTAGTGGGTTTGAGACTGTTGCCTTCATGGAAGAGTCTAACAATTTAATTCTTAATAAAGCTCCACCTAAATTGAAAGACCCGGGTAGTTTTTCTATTACCTGTATAATAGGAAATGAAGGATAGAAAAGGCTCTTTGTAATTTAGGAGCCAGTGTCAGTGTCATTCCTTACTCTGTTTGCAACAAACTTAATATGGATCTCCATAAAATGACTAATATCACCCTCCAGATGGCTGATTGATCGGTTAGACGACCCTTAGGTATCCTAGAAGACGTGCCTGTCAAGGTAGGCAAGTTCTTTATCCTAGTAGATTTTATTGTCTTAGACATAGCTGAGGATGCTGGGACCCCGATTATATTGGAAAGACCGTTCTTGTGTACAGTTGGGGCTATTATAGATGTCAAACAAGGGCGTTTGACTCTTGCGGTGGGGGATGACGCTATCACTTTCAGTTTGCCTGGAACACTTGCTAGACCAATGATAGAGGATACTTGCTATTCAGTTGATATCATTGATGAGTCTGTTTATGAGGTCTGGTCGGATTCCTTGATAAGGGATCCAGTGGAAGCTTTGATGTTTCTAGATGAGTGTGCAGATAACCTGGAGAACAGTGACGTTGTGTTGGATCTGCTTGAACTTGCGATAGATAAGCGCGAACTCACCAACGCTGAAGAAGAGAAGGTAAAACAGCTGATAAACACTTCTTGCGCTATTGAGGTAAAGGTACCTGAGCGTAAGCCTCTTCCTTCTCATCTTAAATATGCATTTTTAGATGATACTGAGCATTATCCTGTCATTGTTAGTGCTAAGCTTGATGATAAGCAGCTAACTGATTTGTTAGTTGTTCTTAAGAAAAACAGGAAAGCGATGGGTTATTCGTTGGATGATATTCAGGGCATCATCCCTAATATTTGTATGCACAGGATTGAGCTAGAGGAGGATCACAAGCCTTGCAGACAAGGTCAGCGCATGCTGAATCAGAAGATGCAGGATATTGTGATGGCTGAGGTAATTAAGCTACTTAACGCAGGTATTATCTATTCTGTTGGTCATTCTAAATGGGTGAGTCCAATTCAGGTAGTTCCTAAGAAAGGAAGAACTACCGTGGTTAAGAATGATAAAAATGAGTTGATACCTACTAGAGTTATGATTGGTAGGCGGATATGCATAGATTATAGACAATTGAATGCCGCCACAAAGAAAGATCATTTCCCCTACCTTTTATCGATCAAATGGTAGAAAGGTTAGCCTCTCATAAGTTTATCTGTTATCTAGATGGATACTCAGGGTTCTTTCAGATCCATATCCATCCGGATGATCAGGAAAAGACTACTTTTACTTGTCCTCAAGGTGTTTTTGCTTATCATAGAATGCCTTTTGGTCTATGCAATGCCCCATCTACCTTTCAAAGGTGCATGATGGGGATATTTTCTGAGTATATAGAGTCTATTATGGAGGTCTTTATGGACGATTTCAGCGTCTATGGGAGTGATTTTGATAACTGTTTGTTTAACCTTGATAAAGTGTTGCAGCGTTACATTAAGGTTAATCTCGTGCTTAACTGGGAAAAGTGTCATTTTATGGTCAACGTGGGAGTTATCTTAGGGCTTATTTTCTGATAGGGGCATCGAGGTCGATAAAGTAAAAGTGTAAGTGATTAAGCAATTACCTCCTCCTGTTAATGTTAAAGGAGTAAGGAGTTTCCTTGGACATGCTGGCTTTTATCGCCGGTTCATCAAGGACTTTTCTAAAATTGCTAAACCACTTACACAGTTGTTACTAAAAGATGCCCCATTTTTTTTTTACTGATGAGTGTCTTTCTGCTTTTAACAAGTTGAAACAAGCCTTGATTTCAGCACCGATTATCCAAACTCCCGACTGGGAGCTTCCATTTGAAATTATGTGTGATGGTAGTGATTATGCACTAGGGGGGGGTGTTAGGCCAAAGGAAAGACAAAGCTTTAAGTGCGATCTACTATGCGAGCCGAACTCTGGTTGAGGCTCAAGTTAAGTACACTACCACTGAGAAGGAGTTGTTAGTTGTGGTTTATGCGCTGGAGAAATTTAGACCTTATTTGATAGGTTCGCAAGTTATTGTTTTTACGGACCATGCAGCACTGAAACACCTTCTGGCTAAGAAGGAAGCTAAGTCACGATTGTTGAGATGGATATTCCTCCTCCAGGAATTTGATCTGCAAATCAAAGACGAGACGAGCACTGAGAATGTAGTAGCTGATCACCTGTCGCGATTACCGCAGCAGGAGGGAGAGGATCCTTTACTTATTAATGATTCTTTTCCTGATGATTCTTTATTTGCGATTGCTACTAACACAGGCGATGATCCGTGGTATGCATATTTTGCTAACTACGTTGTAGGTGGTGAGCTGCCACCTAACCTGTCATATCAGCAGAGGAATCGATTTCTTCATGATGTGAGGCGATATTTCTGGGTATTCCACAGTGGGAGATCAAAGCAATCCTAGAGGGATGTCATTCTTCCTCTTATGGCGATCACCATGGTCCGTCGCAAACCGTGGCCAAGGTACTTCAGTCTGGTTTTTTTGGCCTACTTTGTTTGTCGATGCTAATTGTTTCAGCTTGTGATGCTTGCCAGCGCTTGGGAAATATTTTTAGGAGATCACATGAGATGCCTTAAAATAGCATTCTAGAGGTAGAGGTTTTCGATGTCTGGGCATCGATTTCCATGGACCTTTTCCGTCTAGTAAAGGTAACAGGTATATTCTAATAGATGTAGACTATGTATCTAAATGGGTAGAAGTTGTTGCTTCACCTAACTGTGCTGCCAAGACCGTGATTAAATTGTTTAAAAAGATTATTTTCCCCCGATTTGGTGTCCGTAGGGTCGTCATTAGTGATGGGGGTATGTATTTTAAAGAAAAAAAGCTTACAGCTTTATTGTCTAAAGTCGGTGTCCAACATCGTAGAGGTATGGGGTATCATCCCCAAACCAGTGGGCAGGTGGAGGTCTCTAATAGGGAACTAAAGGAGATCTTGGCTAAAGTTGTTTCTAAATCATGGAAGGATTGGAGTTTAAAATTAGATGACACATTATGGGCATATCAGACTGCCTTTAAAACACCGATTGGTGCATCACCATATCGATTGGGTTATAAGAAGTCTTGTCATTTACCTGTTGAACTAGAATATAAGGCTTGGTGGGTTATTCGTGAACTGGATTATGATTCTAAGTTATGTGGTGAGAACCATTTATTGAAGCTAGATGAGCTAGAAGAGTTTAGGCTAAATGCCTACGACATCGCGTGCATCTACAAGGAGAAAACGAAGAGATGGCACGACAAAAGAATCATACCACGAGAATTCCATGTCGGGCAGAAGGTGCTTCTGTTTAATGGCCGACTGCGCTTGTTCCCTGGTGGGCTGAAGTAAGGGTGGAGTGGCCTTATACGGTGACTGGTGTTACCAAGTTTGGGTCCGTTGAGTTAGAGCATCCTGAGGGCAGAAGATTTAAAGTGAATGGTCATCATGTGAAGCATTACTATGGAGTAGATGATTATGTTAGCAACGTTGAAGTGTTCTACTTCAACCATCTAGATGAGCAAGATAATTGAAGCCAAAAGGTCGTGTGGGACCTCTTAAACCTGCCCTATCCGGGAGACAACCCGGCTTGTAATTTAATGTACTTTGCTTAAACAATTTAGTTAGTTTCGTGTGCTTTAGTTGCTAGTTTTACTGGCGGTAGACTGGAATGTTTTAACTTGTTTTGCTAGTTCTGTGGGTCGTTTATTGCGTGTTTGCAGGTGCTTTAGATGATGCCTAGGAGTTCGCGCATAGGGGACCCTCGATCGAGTACTTTTCTTCTCGTTTGAGTACTTTTACCTCTCGATCGAGCGCTTCCCTTTCTCGATCGAGCACCCTCTGAAGATGCCCTCTCGATCGAGTCCTTTAGTCTCTCGATCGATCACTTTCGTTGTCCCATTCTACTCGATCGAGTACTTTGTTCTCTCGATCGAGTTCGTTTGCCTTGACTTATGTCCTGCGATGTTGTTACGGGGCTACTTACGACCTCCCTTGTTGCTGGCTGGTTTGGGGAGGTCCTTACTTCACGTTATCTTGTAAGTCTTCCGAGACTTCACTCAACTTCAGCATATAGGTTGAGTCGGAATGTTGAGACTTCTATGCTACATTCAGTCCTTTTACCTTTGCCTTGCATCTTTAACATTTTTTTTGTGGCATAGTTATTTGCATAATCTACGTGTTTTTGTTTAAACTTAACTAAACGAATAGACTTGACTCTAATATTGGCAAACTACATATACATTCTAAGATTTAGAGCTTTGATAAAGTGGTGACATTCATGACCGGTTTCATATAGGATGTGAGTAGTACTCCTTATAAGACATGTAACATCAAATTGCACAAACATGACACTCTTTTCTTAGTACCTGTATGCATTCGGGTTCGTGGGGGTGACACATGTAGAGAGGTAACTTACGGCCCCTTCTTTCATTTCTATCAATGAGCCTCACATAGCCAAATTGACATGTTTTGACCCATTATTTAACTACAATCCTATATTTAGCCTACCCTAATCAAGCTAATTTAGCAGTTATTTTGGGTATGTTGTAATTATCAATTTGGTATTCTGTCTTGAATTAAGAAGATGAGGAGAATAAAAAGAGAAAAAAGAAATGAAATGGAAAAGATTGGAGAAAATGATAAAAAAAATGATGAAAGAAAGTTGAAAGAAGAAGAAAAAACTAGGGAAAAAAAAAGAGTTATTTTACTAGAATAATCCAAACTATGACTAGTCTTCTTATAATAATCCAAATTTCATTTAATCTCATAATGAACCATACTATTAACTTCATCTTCTCATAATGCACTTAGTGACTTGATACCGGTTCATTAGGTCACACTTCAAAAAAAAAAAAAAAAAAAATCTAATCTCTACAACAATCAAACACCGAAACCACCAAACACAACCTTCATCCCCTTACTCCTCCATCACCAAACAAAATAGCCATCAACAGACACCAAACACCTACTAACCCCACCATCACCAAACACCAAACACCAAACACCAAACACCAAGAACCACCCAGTCAGCTTCACCCTGCCACGGAACACAAGAAACCACTAAATTGTCCCATCCTACTGCATAACCACAACCAAACCGCACCACCAAACACCAAACATCAAGAACCACCCAGTCAGCTTCACCCTGCCATGGAACGCAGCAAACCACTAAATTGTCTCATCCTACTGCATAACCACAACCAAACCACACCTCAAAACACCAAGGATGGTGTAATTGTGGGTTAACGGGGCACATTTAAAGGTTTTGCAATTGAAAGAAGTTGAGAATGATATGAATAATTAGTTGTTGAATAAGGTGGGTCATTGGAGAATGAAGATATGGGTTAGGATCAGGGAGATGCACCTATGTAAAGGAGACGAAGAGTAGATGGCGTTGAACAAGATGAACAAGAGATATGTTGGATTGATTTAATTTTTTTTTTTTTTTTTTTTTTTTTTTTTTTTTTTTACTTTTGTATGTCATGTCGTCATCAGGTCATTTTTAACCTGGTGGAACAAGTAAAAATTAGGCCGGTCTATTTTCAGCGAATGGTATCAATAGTTAGGTTTATTTTAAGTTAATATGTAATTCGGATTATTTTGAGCAGATGAGTGATAGTATGGATTATTCCTATCAAATAATCCAAAAATGAAAGATTGCTGAATATGACTCCCATGCTTATCATTATTTTTCATGGGGAGTCTTTTATTAGTGTGAGTGATGTTTTGCCATAATGGCACGGTTCTATACCTTATAAATTGGGTAGTGAAGCGGAATGAGTTTATTATTTGGTTACGGTTGTACTAGCTTGGCTTTACCTCCACTGATCCAAATTTTTTTTGCCCCTTCTGACCCAATTACTTCAACTTATATTATATGTAAGTCCTCGGCGTGTGTCTTGGTCCTGATTGGTTGGAATGCATATGTACGGTCGGTAGAAATCGATTTCATGTTAGTTTGCATGCATGTTCTTATAGGTCGAAGTTAGGTGAGCGGCTTTATTTTCTTTTTATCTCACGAAATTATACTCACCTTGTGCTTAATCTGTGTGATGAGCGACCCGTGAGAGTCCGATATATATGAGTTTTGCAAGGTCGACGGTTCAGTAGTTTCAAACATTGATTTAACTCGTTTGCACTTAACCCACTGCTACTTTGTTAATTTGTTGCATTAAATTGGTTTAGGTGGACAATTTGTAGCTGGTAACCTGGTCCCGTTCCACTAGTTGTTTTTAGTTGCATTTATAGTTTGCTTGGGGACAAGCAAAGGTTTGGTTTGGGGAGATTTGATGCGTCCATTTTATCGAAGGTTTTTATCCTATATTTACACACATGTCTGTGCTATTTATGTAGCATCCAGCTACAAATGTCCCCCGAATAGTTTACATTGGTTTGTCTTATATTATTTGCAGGTATGAACTGGAGAGGAGCATAATCAGGCTGAACCCGTCTTGTTTGCATGCATTTTGGAGATAGAAGAATCAGAGCCCGAAATCTATCACCTAGGGATGCGTGAAGTGGCTTCGGAAGGTGTTTTTAGTTCATTCGTGTTGATACAACACTAGCTAACCCAATCGACTATAGTTGACTGCCAATACCGGTCGATCGAGTACCCTTTGATGCTGAGAACCCTCGATCGAGTACTAGCTTTGCTCGATCAAGAAGGGTGTTTGTTGAGTTCCTCTATCGAGTACTTGCTTTGCTCGATCGAGATGTTTAACCTTTGCTTTTCTCGACCGAGTAGTTTGTTTTTACTCGATCGAGGGGTTTTGACGTTAGAATATTCTCTACGCAATCTTTAAGATTTACCTTTCAGATATTTTAGTTTATCTTAGAATAAATGAGAGGACGGCAGATAAAAAGAGCTCTCTCTCTCTCTCTCTCTCTCTCTCTCTCTCTCTGGCACTTTACTCTTTAGACCTAAAAACTCTAGCTTTTGGGTATTGATTGTATTGGGTATTTTTATCCATCCTTAATTTCATTTTATTAATTATTGCTTTTTGTTCTTGTTCTTATCATCTCTTTGCTCTATTGCTTTAATTCTTGTTTTCTTTAGTAATCTATTTCCTGTATTAAGGTTCATAATTCACCATCTTGTTATCATGTTCAAGTTAATTATTTCGTTTGTTATTATTGATTTCTCAACTTTCATTATGCATAGCTAATCTCCTTATGCTAGGAAATAGGGGAGCCATGGTAATTAGGGGGTTAATATTAGGTGATTAGACTTGGTTAGAATTAGGTTTCTGTTGTTAATCACTGTATTTGATATTAATTAGCTACTTGAGTTGACGCATTTAGCAAGTTGATTTGATACACCTTGACCTAGATCAGAAGATTGGAAGGGGTGAGACTCGCAGTGAACATTAGGACATTCTAATGAGGGCGGAAGCTAAGTTAGTAATGTTTTAGGGTGAATAGCAGACTGGAAGGACCTTTTCACTACCCTGCAGATCGAGTTTATGTCGACCTCTGACCCTAGATTGGATCCCTAGAAAACCATGGTGAACTGACTGTCCTAGCTGCTTCTCTCTTTCCGGTAATCTCTTTAGAACTTTTACTTGTTTTTTGCTGTTCCTTTTCTCTATATCTCCGTAGTTTAGAATCAAACAATCAACCCCCAAGAAACGGTAACTTAGGCAGAATTAGTTAGCATATAGAATTCCCATCTCCCTGTGGATACGATACCCGACTGCCTCTACTACATTTTCTAGACCCTGGGTGGTTTTATTTTTGATAGGGTTGCGACAGCCATGTCAATTAGTTAGAAATTGTTGCACGTACTTGTTTGTGCATTTTCATAACTTGTATATATGTTTTAGTTGAATTCAGGTCATATTCATTGAGTTTGTAAATATTTGCATAAAATGGGTTTAGGAAGGGAATATGGTACCTCGAAGATGATACCCGTCTCAATTGTGTCTTCCCCTTTCCCAATGGCTTGCACCTTTGTGACTACCCCACTAGGGTTTTTGCTTGCAGAACACCCGGGAAATGGGGCTTGACCAAGAGATCTTGACCACCTTGTGAGACCAATTTGACCGTAGACTAGACCTAGGTTGCGATATAGCTACATATATGGTGAGGTTTAAAGCCTCCTTTTGGCCGGTGCATTCATACCCGGCTTCATTAGGTTTGTGAGTAGGCCTCCTTGCGTGGCTTGTCACATCACTACGGACAAGTGTGGCATTCATTCCTTAGACCATGAGATGCTTATTTTTGTGTACATAATTTGAAACAAACTCGTTGCATACACATATTTTTAGCCTCACGTTGACAAATGTGCCTTTGTTTTTACCCTTTAAATTAGGACCACTTTTGTGTAACCACTTTGAGCCATAGCCTTTCCTTTTTGTCATACCTACTATACTCACTACATCCCAAAAACAACCAACCATGATCAAGAAAGTTGTCTAGGCATTTGTGGTAGTATGAAGAAGGGGACTTGAGTCCTAATTTTGTGGGTTTCGCGCACAATCCATTTGGGTTGAAATAATAGTTCTTAATTTGGTTTGTTGTTGAAATAAGAGGTTTTTGAAAAAGAAAAGAAAAACAAAAAAGAGAAAACCTTGAAAAGAACAAAATATATATATATATATATATATATATATATATATATATATATATATATATATATATATATATATTATCATAGAAATGAAAAAGTCAAAGCAACACCCCTTAAACATTATAAAAGGGGTAGAAAAAGGCATTGCAAAATAAAGGTGTAACAGCAAATTTTGTATTGCGATGACTGAAATAATAAACAAGGGAACAATTAAATTTTATTAATAAATATCAAAAGTACGTGTACAATCTCTAATGTATCCTCTGATTCTAATATGCCGTAAGGGGTACGTGTACGGAGTACACGTGTAGACAAATTTAATTGCTCTACGCGCGATGTAAATTTGATTTCTTGAGAGGGTCGCGATGACTTGAATCTCTCTTGAAGGTTTGAACTTGTGATTGAACCTTCAACGCAGGCGGCACGATTTGATGTGCTTGTTGACTGCTTGCAATGATTTTGACAGAGAGGATTTGTAGGAATTTGTACCTTGTTCTCTCTAGCTCCTTTGCAATTATGAATTTTTCAACCCTTTGAATGAATGAGGAGAGCTCTATTTATAGAGTTTCAATCTCCTTGTTGGACTTTGGTGGTCACAGGCCCATTTGTGGGTTTATAAGTAACCTTGGCCCAAATTTAATTCTTTCTGGGTTTAGTGATCCGAACAACTCCTTTTGTAATCCGAATCGGCCCATATTTTATTTAATCGGGACAAATTAATTAAATTAAGTTAAAATTTGGTATTAACTCAAAAATAATTAATTCATTTTATTTATTCGGCACTTTACTAAATTTTCCATGCCTACAAATTGCCCCCTCGGGACCTTGTCACGTGCGCCTTTTTTTGGTGTCTTGACGTGGCGAGGTCTCGATTCATTTTGGCTTTGACTTGGAAGTCAATGATGAGCACCCTAACTTGTCATGAAAGCAGCTCCACTTGGCTTGACTTGGAAGTCGATGCGTACCCAAACTTGTCGTAAAGGCAGCCTTTTTTTTCTCATTTTTTTTTTCCTGTCATTTTTTTAGACTTGCGGTTGACACATTTTTTGTTTGACTTGAAAGTCATTAGGTACCCAAACTTGTCGTAAGGATGATCCATCTTTTTGACGTTACTCTATCATTTTTTTGATTTGGCGAGCGACTTCTTTTTTTTTTTTTTCACGCCATCCGCTAGTGTGTAACTTCACGGGTCAACGGGTGACACACACTTGCCATATTGTTTAATTTATCAATAAAGATACCAATTGAGTAATTGGCTTATTTTGTGATACCAAAACTCTATCAGACTACCCGTAAGTTTAGGAAAGTAGTACTTTACTAAAAACTCTTTCACCTAGGTAGGGTTTAAGGGATCCCATAACCTATATATAGACACGGAACACGACAATTATGTCAACCGTGAGTACATATTATCAGTGCATTCTTTTCTTGACGGTATTTTCTTTCCTATAAAACCTCTTGCATGTGCAGAGAGAGCAAATTTCCTTTTTATATATGCAATCTACCAATAAAATCTATATATGCACTGTAATTTTCATGTGAATTACAACTTTGTTTTCTTGCTTACCAATATCCTTCATATGACGCCATATGCTCGGCTTCTTCACTTTTCTTTTTTTTTTTTTTTTTTGTTTACATGCGCAGACAGAACTCTCGTGCTATCGAAAAGCGTTTCAACTTGATTTCTCGCGTTCATCTTCATTGTGAGACGGATCCGACTGATTCGGGTAAGTTTATATTGCCTTTCTTCTTCCTTGTCCAATTACTCGTTCAAAATTTGAATTGTACTGCTGGTTGAGTTTCGACTCACATAAACGCCAATTTCGCCCAAGCTTCTTGTGTAAATTTGACTCGCTTCCCGACTTATTTGCCATGAAACTCTGCTTTTCCCTTTCGGCTTATACTCTTGGTTTTGATGTATAGTCTTGTGATAGTTTTCTCGTGTGTAACTCTGATATGTCTCTTTCTTTTTTAACTATACATATGTACATGGCATCTCCTCATAAGCCTTCTCGTGTGTTGCCAATGGTTCGCTTAACCTCGACCCGTATTTCGACCATGTTTCCTGTGTAAATTTAGCCTATTCCTTGAATTAACTTTGAACTCTGCCAACAATTTCATTCGACTTTTTTATTTGATGCACTTTATTTTCCGACGCGGTGCCCGGCAGAGTACGTCACTTTCAGCATGAGTCTCCTTTTCCTTCATAAATTTTTTTCCTTCAAACCTTAATGTAGCTAAAGGACTTGGCTTGATTTTGAATTCTTCTTACTCTTGCTGGTCTTAGAATGTTGAATTTTTAGCTTGAATTATTTCTGCTTGCTCGAAACTCAAATAATTAGTCCCCGCTCCCAATTCGATTTGTACCCTATTTCATCAATCATAATTCGCTTCTCGCTATCAACTGAGACCAAGAGTTTTAGCATGGAACCCGTAATCGATTTCTAGCCAAATTACCCCACCTTTGTCGGAAAATTTCAAATCGATTTGTTGTTTTCGGCATAACAAACTCCAAGTAAGCCATCTTTCTTGTTTACCCGAAAGGCCGAAACCCTAAACTTGTTTAGCAGTTTTAGCAGTAAAATTCAACTTCAGGCTTGAATTTATGTATGTTACTTTTTTGACGGGATGAAGATCGCCATAATGATCAATTAAACACCCACCTTGCTTTAGATAACTGACCCGTAAAGTTCGAGTTTGAACAAGAGCGATTCACACTTCCTCCCCTGTTTTCGTGAAAAAACAGAGTGCGCGGACAGCCCCTGTTGTCGACCAATTTTACATCATGGAGAATGATCTTTGATCCTAAAGCTTCCCATATTCACAAAATTTGCAGTCCCACGATTCCGAAATATCGAATAGCTCGGATTTTCGTTATCGTTTGATCCCCCAACGACCTCAGCAAAGACCGTCTGAAACAATCACCCTTTATTTGAATCAAATTGATGGTCAAGCTTTAACTAAATAAACATTTACACAAATGTTTCAAACTCAAATTCCATTCCCGAGTTTAGCATAGACCAATACTCCAACTCATCCGTGCTTGGCTTAAATTTACCGAGAAACCGCGGAATATCGAGTCTATCGACTTGATGATGTGAGCGTCGATAAACAAGGACGAACTCTGGTTAGGACAGTGAGCCTACCGACGTTTGAGAACGGTGGCTAAGTTGGATGTAGAAGAAATAAGTACTGAGAACCATATGGGAATTTTAATCGTTTAAAGTAGGAGGTTTGCTGGCCACTGCTTGTTCTTGTTTTAATTATATTTTTTTTTTCTTTTTTTTTTGTCTTTTTGCTACGTACCAATATAACTGGACTGATATCTTGTTTTATCAATATATATCGCAGGTTCAAGTTTGGGCGGAGTACGAATATAATTTTCCTTTTCAAGCTTTGTATTCCATATAAAGGTAATACATACATTTTTTTTTGAAAGCTTATATTCGTAACTTGAATGATTGCACATATTTTTCCCCTCTTCTTTTGTTTGTATGTTTTCTTGATGACCCGTAGGGATTAATTATGCTCCGTATTTCTTTTGGCCAAGCAATTTCAATTCATCAGTATCTCCACGCACTGCAATCTTACTTATCCACCGCTGAAGATTTATTACTTCAGACAATATTTCAACCTCGAGTCGAGTTGTCAGGGTGAACCCATTCGGGTCATCGCGACACAGTTTTGAAGACTTATTGCTTGTTAGGGTGAACCCATTTTTGGTCATCGCGACATGTTGTGTCAGGGTGAACCCATTCGGGTCATCGCGACACATTTTTGACGACTTATGCAATGAACCTCTTTATGAAGACTATTATTTCATTATCCTCTCCCCATGAGACATGCCAGATGAACACACTCCTTGACTTGATGTCTCTCCGACCTGTAAAAGATCTCCTCATATTCTTTATATTTACTTGTATTTGTCCTTTTTGCAGGGTTGCAATGGCGTACCTGAAGGAATTTCGCAAGGGGAGCGACATATATCTTTCTGTAGTTGACTGCAAGGATCAAGATGCTGCATCTAGAACTTAATTTCTCACAAGCAAATCGCTTCGTATGCTAGAAGGTGGAGCAGCCAGTCTAACAAGGGATTCTTTGCTAAATGAAATGTCCATGAAGCTTGACACTCGAGAACCAGACGCTTGCTCACGCTACCTTTTAAAAAATAACCTTAAAGTGAAGCCTGGTACAAATTATACTTATGAGTTACTTGGGCGCAGAATCATCTCAGGAAAAGTTAGATGGGGATCCTTCAACCTGAAAATCTATGGGGAATCGATCTACATGTCAAAATATTGGGAGTGGACTGAAGATGTACTTGCTCGCTTTAGTGACATCCTTTCGACTGCTTTTATCCGTCAAGCGGTCTATGCTTCCTTATATTCTTATGATAAGGACTTACATATCATGCGTGCCTTCTTCGAAGGATGGTGTCCTGGTACTAATACCTTTCATCGTAGAAGGCGAATTTTCTATCTCCTGTGGGATCTAAAGAAACTTGGAGGTCTCCTGTTGTGGGAAAGATTTATGATGAAACGGTGCCTCAACTTAGCATCCTAAAGTCAACGATTGAAGAAAATAATTTTTTGTCCATACTACGTGCACTTTCTTGTTTCTGCGTTTCACTACCTTGCGAAGGAATCAAAGGACAAGGGTGAAGTTTCGCTCAAAGCAATGGATTGACTTTTGGTGCAAAAGACGGGTTGTACATCCGCCTCCTGTTAAAGCGCGAAGGACCACCAAAAATTCTCCAGCTTCAACCCAGAATCCAAGTGGTGAGATTGAGCCCCGAACATCTGATGAATGGACAGAGGAAGAACACTCCTTATTTGAAAAGCTTGGTTGCAATGATTCTCGATGGGCAAAGATTTATTTAGCCGCGCATTTATCATGCTGGCTTTGCGTATTTGTTTTGCCGGAAGATAGCGACAGATTAATTAGACCAGCTACCTTCGAGATTGCAAGTATGATGGCAGAAGGTCGAGTTTTTAGTCTGGCGATTCCTGTATTAGCTAGCATTTATGATGTGGACGATGTCGTCACTCATCCAATCAAACACATTTATAATACTCAACAAACAACTAGTTAGCGGTAAGTCGAGGTCGATCCATGGGACGGTGTGCTTTGAGTTCTAAGTCTATCTATCTCAATTTATGCTAGTGTCACAATTTGTTTGGGTTTGTAGTTGTATTCTAAACTAATGAAAGTAACAAAGTAGAGCAAACAATGAACTAAGAAATGTAAACAATTGACTAAAAACACTAGGATGTCATGGGGTCATAGGGGATTCAGGGTTTTGATCATACAAACATGTTTACAAAGTTGCAAGCAATTAATGTTGTTAAGGAACCGAGTTGGTTTATGTCTTACGGTTCATAGGAAGAGTTGGGTCCCGGAGCCGAATCGATTAGATTGTACACCACCTACAAGTCGACTTACTTTCCTCCTATTCAACTTCTATGCATGGTCTAACAAGACTCGAGTTGGTTTATATCTTACAAGTCAAGTTGAGTAGATAAGAGATGGTAAAAATGCAAGGATTCATAGGCTTAGCATTTCATCAAACATAACATGTGCATAAAGTTGACATCACAACAAGCAAGCAATTTGATTATGAAAACATATTAGATTAAGCATGAATCAATCCTATGTTGATTTCCCCTAATTACCCATTAATCATAGCTAAAGGACTACTCACTCATTATCATGTTGATCATGCTAGCAAGGTTGTCAATCATACCAACAAAATGAAACATGATGAATAAATGAAAGTAATTAACAATAATTAAAAAGGGATTAAGAGATTATACCTACTAATGATTCCAATAATAAAGCAAAGATAAAAGAAGTACTTGAATGCTTGATTGAGAGGTTGTCAATCTCCTAACAATAACCCAAATAATCTTCAATTGCCCAAAATAAAGGATGAACAAAAGAGAGATTAAAGAACTAAAACTTGGATTAAAACTTGATTAATACTTGATTACAATATTAAAGAGAGATTTGATTGATATTAACTACACTAATTATTGATAAGAAGAACATGCTCCTCTAATTAGACTAATGTGGTATTTATAGTGGAAATTAGGGAGGATGCATTAGGGTTAACTAAGGGCTAAACTAGTAATTACACTTTTTAGATTGAGCAAGGAGGAGCCGGTATTTTTCGAGAGAAGGGCTTCTTTCTTTGTAGCTTGGAGAAGAGGAAATCGTCTTTGTCTTTGGAATCAAGGCGGAATAAGGTCGGGACGGGCGGAATCTGGCGTTGGAATCCGAGCGGATTCAAGGGAATCCGGTCGGATTGTGGAGGTGGAATCCGAGCGGATTCAAACAAAGCCGCACGGATTGTGCGATTTGCGGGACGGACGGATTGGTGACAATCCGCTCGGATTGTCACTCAAAGAACATATCTTCTTCTTTTCTTCCCTTTTCTTCATAAATTCCTTGGGGATTTCCTTGGGGACTCAAGGATCCTTTCTCAACATTGCTCTTCTACTATAATATGTACAAAGGCCTTCTAATCTTGTCTCTCCTTGATGCTTGGTCATTGAATTGGATCAATTTAGTCTCGTTTTGCCATGAAAATGCAAGATTCTTACTCCTTTCCTACCAAGGGATCAAAATCTCAAAGAATATGCAAAACAAAGAACTAAAGATAAGAAATGACCCAAATATGCACTAAAAAGCGTGGGAACAAGGCTAATTCGGGGGCTAAATATGCGCTAATTATGGTCACATCAAATATCCCCAAACCGAACATTTGCTCGTCCCGAGTAAAGAGGTGACAAAGACTAGGACCAATACTAACCTATCCTAATAATATAGTCGATATGATACAATTAGCGGGTCTCACTCCGCCCCTTCAACTCACAACAAGACAACCATGAGATAGGATGCCTTCTTGCAAGGCAAGGTGGGTCTTGCCAAAATGGCGACACATCCAAACTTTAAGCACACAAAAACACATAATGGATGCATCTACAAAAAGAATAGCCACTCCCTCATCAAGTGGCGGAGGCACTAAAGAGGAACAAATTTAAGAGCATGTAATCCATCACAAATACTAGCTCAACAAATTACTAAGTCTAAGAGGATGGCACTAAATCACCTCCAAATGGTGTTAAACTAGACTACTTTCGTCCTCAATTTCCAAATGCTTTCGTCAAGAGCGATCGGATGGTGGTGGAATGATGATCCCTATGATGCTAGTAGCATATGACATGACAAGTCTCGAAATCTCTACAAAAGTAAAGGTCATGGATCGTCCCAAACTCGACCAAGTGGCTTGACAAAAGGCTTTTTGGGAATGAAATGCTCAAATCTTTATTCACAACGGGTGGATATGACTAGTATTCAAAATTTTCCTCATTTAACTTTCACATTTCAAAAATTTAAGATGAGGTTTGTCCCTTCCGGGCTAGTGTCCTTTGCTTTCGCCAATCGCTTATTAGGCAACCGGTTAACCTCTAGACAATAGCTTTTCGGGGTGATAGTCACTCTGTCTCTGGGCGGCCGAATTAACAACCGTATGGGGGCCCAATTCAATGGATCCCGCACCAAAGCACATCGAAGTGGTACGCCTCCATCAAAACAACTTAAATTTCTCAACTTTCAACAATTCATAACATTTGAGGTTTCCTTGGCATTACATTACTTCCACATGACAAAATTTCTTTGAAATGAGCACTTCAAGCTTATTGATAGAAAATATTTTTGGGTTGCCTTACCACAAGGTCAAACAAGGTCACCTAGACAAGTTAACCAAGTCCACATCGCATAACGGGGTTGGATAGGTGACTCACATGCAAACCCTTGACTAGGCCTTGGGTCATGGGTCAAAAGACACTAGTATGACACTATCTAGGGTGTTTTACAACCATTCTAATAGGAAAAGTCTTAAGTTGAACAAGTATTTGTAATGGCTTAGTTGCTCTTGTCAAAGTTCCTAAAGAGGCATTTTTCAAAACATTTCTAACATGCAACTACATGCCATGATGCAACTAATATAAACATCCTAATGCAAGTGATTCTATCAACTAATATGACATATAAACTAAATGCAAGTCCTAAGTTCACATTGTTATACCGCATCAATCAAAATAAAGCCACATAGCCATTAACATAAAGAGGAAAAAGGAGATTGGAAAGATCATACCATGCGGTCTTCAATATCCTCATGTCTCGGATGTGGCGTAGTCAATCAATGTGAACAAGGATAGAACAAACACAATATATACAAGACAATATATACAAGACTACAAAAGGAAATAAACATGTTTTTGGGTTTTTAATTTTCAAGTTTTTATGATTTTTGAAAATTTTCAATTTTTTGGATTTTTGAATAAGAGTTAAATGTTAGAATTCCCATCCCCACACTAATATGGGCATTGTCCTCAATGGCCAAAATGATGGAAATTATGCAAAGATGATGCATGATTTCTATACTAAATGCAATCTATACTAAGCTACACTACATGATGCATGGTTTTTGTTATGACGGAGAGGATAATTTAGATTACCTCCCGTTGTGTATGCATTAACTTCCCCAAACCGAGTGAGACACTATTGCTAATGTCCAAGGATGGGTGTAGTTCATGCACACACTATGCTATGCATGAAACTAATTTGTCATTTTGGATTTTGAAAATGGGAACAATAAAATGAGAACACCTCAATGGTACCGAGGTGTGAGTCCTCTATGGTGCTAGGACTACTCCAACAATGATCAAAATTATAATTAA
The DNA here is from genome assembly GCF_048544455.1 of Silene latifolia. Taxonomy (NCBI): domain Eukaryota; kingdom Viridiplantae; phylum Streptophyta; class Magnoliopsida; order Caryophyllales; family Caryophyllaceae; genus Silene; species Silene latifolia. The sequence goes on from NC_133538.1 coordinate 127,253,714, forward strand.
GACAAAGAGAGAAATAGACAAACCATGAGAGGGTAGGAGTCTCCAAGGCTTGCTAATCTTCCATCATGCTATCACCATCACTTTCCTCATTAGAAGTGGCCACATTGCCACTTCCGTTGTCATTTGCTTCTTCACTTTCTTCCTCATCTTGCTGATCATCATCTTCACCATCCTTTTCTCCTTCACTTGCTTATTCATCAATGTTATCATCAACTTCTTCATCATTACCAACAACCTCATTGTCACCCAAAACGACCCTAGATGCACCCGGAAATAGGACTTCTCTATCCGCCCAACTAGGCAAAGGACAAGATGGATCAAGTAGTCCTTGCCTAGCTAAGTGTAGGAGGGGTGGATATTGAGCCAAGTAAGCATTTTTCCGATCTTCAAAGGCTTGCTTGTGCATTGCTTGCATGAGAAGAGTCACATAATCTTTTCTAGCTTCAACTCCTTCTGGCTTGAACTCTTCATACTCAAATGGGTAAGGTGGTATGACAATGGAAGAGGAGGGAGTTTCAAGATCACCCTTTTGTTGTTGAATAATATACTCGGCCTCTTTAGAAAGGGGAAGTAGATAATTGGTCCGGTGGACGCTTAGACGACAAATCTTTGAAGGCAAGGTGAACGATCTAGCTTCACTAGTGAGCCATCCATACTTAGTGTCAAGGGGGTTATGAGCAACCCACTTGAACTTGTGTATCATAGTATGCATATCAACAAGATGACCACCTTCCTTTGCTTTGTACTTGTTATCCTTATTGAAGTTAGGATCAAAGTGCTTAGCTAGGATAGTGACTAGGCCGCCATTGACAATAACGGTTGTGCCCTTCTTCCCACAATCAATGTTGAGCCATCTATCTACCAAGAGCCTCAAAGAATTGTAAGGCTTGGTGTGTACTCTTCCAATGTTCAAAGCCGATTCAAGGAGAATAAAATCAAGTTTGGTGAAATGGTTGGTATCTTTCCTTGCAATTATGGTGTTTTCCACGACCTTGTGCCATACTCTTATGCCCGGATGGTGGACCAAAAGAGCACGACTTGCATGAAAGTCCTCAAATTTCTTCCCGGAGATTGCCTCCCAAAGAGCCTCAAAGAATTGTAAGGCTTGGTGTGTACTCTTCCAATGTTCAAAGCCGATTCAAGGAGAATAAAATCAAGTTTGGTGAAATGGTTGGTATCTTTCCTTGCAATTATGGTGTTTTCCACGACCTTGTGCCATACTCTTATGCCCGGATGGTGGACCAAAAGAGCACGACTTGCATGAAAGTCCTCAAATTTCTTCCCGGAGATTGCCTCCCAAAGAGGTTCGGGGTCATACTTTCCATAATTCTTAAAATAACGCGGTTCATCACTAAGAACCAAAATTTCAATCAATTCCCTAAAGGTAATGCGTCTACTAACATTAGCTAGACGAAACTCGAGATTCTCCCTATTCTCAACTTTGGTGACTTTCAAGGAAGTCAAAAATTCCAAGGTAAGGGAGGGGTATGTCAATTCGTTTGTTTCAAACAATTTCTTCAACCCCATGGCATTGAAAAAGGCTCTAGTTTGCTCAAGAACACCCAATTTTTCTAAGGTATCTTCACATATAAATTTGGTGGATTGTAATGACTTCATAGCAAACTTGACAAAGGTATTTCTATGGGTATCGGAAATAAAAGTTACCTCCGGATAATGCAAAAGTTGATCAATTTCCGGAGTAGAAGGTGTTATTGCTCCCATAGAAGGTTGTTGTTGTTGTTGCACTTTCAAGTTTGGTGTTGCTACCACCATAGCCAATGCTTTCTTTGTTTGAAGAGCCTTTTGCTTTTGTGAGAGTGCCTTAGCCTTTGGTGCCTTTGTTGCCTTTGTTGCTCCCTTAGTCCTTGCCATTGATGAACTAACCAAGAAAAGAATGAAAAATCTTCAATTTGTAGTATACCCAAATCGATTTGAAGGTGAAAGGCTTTGCCTTTATGAAATCAAAAATCGACTCAAAGGTTGAAGATTTTGTGCTTGGTTTTGATTTTTATTGAAGAAGGAGTGATTGATTTATTGTTAGAAGGATGGTTTGATTTGATTTTGGTGAATGTTGTTGAGGGTTTTTGTTTTTGTGATGGAGAGGATGAGGGTTTTGATGTTGTGGGTAGTCTTTATGAATGAATGAATGAATTAAGGAAGGTGGGAGGGGTTTTAAAGAGACCGAAATTTTCGAATCTGCAGGGCCAATCCGTGCAGATTCTGCCTAATCCGTGCGGATTCTGCTCTTTCTGGGCTTTACAAAACTCGCCTAAAGACGGGCGGATTCTGATGAAGACGCTCGGATTTGCTTGACACGGGACGGGCGGATTTGCACGAAGACGGACGGATTTTGAGTCCGAAAATTTTGCTTGTTTTCCTCAAATTTGCAAAGACGGACGTCTTTCTTTCAAGACGGGCGGATTCTTCAAGACGGGCGGATTCTTGCTCAGGACGCCCGGATTTGATCACGATCAAGAAATTTTCAAAATTCAGCTCGATTCGGGGACGGGCGGATTTTTCGCAAAGACGCTCGGATTTGCGAAGACGGGCGGATTCTCGTGGAATCCGCTCGATTCTTCCCCTGTGTACACGGATTCGGTTCCATCCGTGCACAATGCATTTCCTTACCATTCTTCCATTCTTTCTTCAAGTCTTGTGTTCTTCATTGTGGGGGCACTACTAGGCATGGATAGCCTAGGCAATTGTCATCCCCACACTAAGCTAAAAGCACTACACATCAATTGAAATTGTTAGTCCCTCCCTCACTTCTCTCAAACATGACAATTATTTTGATCAAAGTAAATAAAAATCCAAAGATGGCAAAAATGCAATACAAGAATTGAAATGTAAGTTAGGGAGTTAGAAATATTTACAAGTGGTGGTTTAGGGAGGACTCCACCAAACTCTCATTCTTGATGAGATGTCAAGGGGGCATGTCCAAGGTGTTGTTGATGTTGCTCAACACCTTGAAGAAGTAATCAAAGGCTTGTTCATTATCATGGTAGAGGTCTTCAATAGACCTTGGCCTTTGTTGTTGATCTTGATCGATGGCATTACCAATGTAGGGATTAAAAATCTCTTCATATTCGTCGTCCCAAAGACCACAAATTTCATTAAGTTGATCATTGAAAATCTCTTGCTTAGATGGAGACAACTCTCCCAATTTCTTCTCTTGGCCAATGAGGCCATCCTCTTCTTCCTTGATTGATTTTGATGAGCTTTGCAAGCTCTCCTTGTCACAATTCACTTGCTCTTTGAATGGAGCATCTTCAATTTTCTTCTTCCATTGGAGTTCCGATTTCTTCCTTTCATCCTTTCGGCTATAATGATCAATCATGAAACATGGTTCATGCAAACGAGGAGCTCTCATAGTCTTGTCAAGATTAAAAGTTATGCTTTCATCTCCCACTTCTAGAGTGAGCTCACCATGTTTCACATCAATCACCGCACCTGCGGTGTGTAGGAAAGGTCTTCCTAGGATGATTCGAATGTTGGAATCTTCCTCCATATCAACAATGACAAAGTCCACCGGCATGAAAAACTTCCCAATTTGCACGGGGACATCTTCCCATATCCCTAATGGTGTCTTCGTCGATCTATCGGCCATTTGGAGTGTGATATTGGTGCATTTAAGCTCTACCATCCCCAACCTTTTACTCACCGAGTACGGCATGACACTCACACTAGCCCCTAGATCACATAAGGCCTTGTTGATCGTTGTGTCGCCAATGGTACACGGTATTGAGAAGCTTCCCGGATCCTTTAACTTTGGAGGTGAACTCCCTTGAAGTATTGCACTACTCACCTTAGTGAAGGCGATAGTCTCAAGCTTCCTGATCGACTTCTTCTTTGTGAGGATATCTTTCATGTATTTCGCATAGGCCGGCACGTGATTGATTAATTCCGTGAAAGGAATTGAGACTTCCAAATTCTTCACAATTTCCATGAACTTTCCAAGTTGATCATCAAATTTGGGCTTGGCTTGACGACTTGGAAAAGGAAGTCTAATCACAATGGGCTCCTTCTCCTTGGTCTTGTCTTCATTTTTCTTTGAACTTTCTTCTTTTGATGATTCTCCATCTTTGGAGTTTTGCACAATTTCTTCCTTTTCACTAGCTTCCACAACTTCATCCTAAACTTGCTTCTTCGGTGCTTCATACCTTGTACCACTTCTCAAGTGAATGGCACTAACCGTTTTATGTCTAGGGGGATTACTTTGAGGTGGTAATTGCCCCTTTTGTCTTTGTGAGCTTGAAGATGCTAGTTGAGTCAATTGTGTTTCCAACATCTTGGTGTGAGCTAGAATGTTGTTGATGGTGGTTTCCTTTGCTTGGCTATCTTTTTGCATTTGAGTGAAAAATTCTTGTTGATTCTTTTGCATTTGGAGGACCGCTTTTTGGACATCAAAGCCTTGGTCATTTTGGTGATTGTATGGATTTTGATTTTGGTAACCTTGGTTTTGATTGTAAAAGGGTCTTTGATTTTGGTTTCTCATGGGTGGTGGAGTGTATGTTGTTTGAGGGTTTTGAACATTTTGGCTTTTGTATGAGAGATTTGGATGGAATTTGGTGTTTTCATTGTAAAAGTTGGAATAAGGGGTACCACTCTTGTATGCTTGGAAAGCATTCACTTGTTCATTTGTTTCCCTACATTCACCTTGGTCATGTCCCAAAGTTCCACAATTCTCACATATCCCACTTGGGATTGATGAGGATGCCGTCATGGAATTAACATGATGCTTTAATGATTTTGAGTTTTCCTCAAGTCTAGCCATAGCTTGTTCAAACTTCAAATGGATTTTGTCAATGTGAGCACTAAGTTGAGCACCCAATTGAGTAACGGAGTCCACTTCATGCTTTCCTCCTCTAGTAGCCTTGCGAGGTCTACTATATTGTGAGTTATGGACCGCCATTTCCTCAATCTTGTTCCATGTTTGATTGTCATCAACTTCGGTGAACATTCCATTTGATCCCATATTGAGAATGTTCCTAGAATCTTCATATAAACCATTCCAAAATTGTTGTACCAAAAACCATTCGCTAAGTCCATGGTGAGGACATGAGCGACAAATTCCCTTAAACCGCTCCCAAGCTTCATACAAAGACTCTTCATCCCTTTGCTTAAAACCCGTAATTTGAGCTCTTAGCATGTTAGTCTTTTCCGGTGGGTAGAATTTTTTGTAGAAAGCTAGAGCCAACTTCTTCCAAGAATCTATTCCGAGGGTGGCCTTATCAAGGCCCTTCAACCATTGCTTCGCGGTGCCGATTAAGGAAAAAGGAAATAAGACCCATCTAATTTGGTCTTGAGTCACGCCCGTTTGAGAGATTGCATCACAATAGTCGCAAAAGGTTTCCATATGAGAATGAGGGTCCTCACTAGGCATCCCCCCAAATTGGCTCCTCTCAACTAATTGGATGAAGGCGGACTTGGCAATAAAATTTCCGGTTAGATGTTGCGGTGTAGGAGTACCATTTGGTAGATTCTCCTCGGTGGGTACAGAGTGTGACGAGAATTTAGGCATTGTAGGTGGATTTTGTGGGGTATTGTGTAATGGGTTCTCTTCTCCTTCTATTGCGAAAGGATTGACAAACTCACTAGTGGGTTGAACAACTTCACTAATACCTCTTAAATTCATCCTAACAAGTCTCCTATTGTTCGTAAAGGTTCTTTCGATTTCACGGTCAAAAGGTAACAAATCACCTTGTAACCTTCTAGACATGCAAAATATCAAACAACTCGAAAACAATTAGAACAAACCTTGAGGAGTTTTACTTCCCCAAGGCGAAGAAAGACACAACTAATAACAATAAAAAGAAATCTAAATCAAGTAAACACCGTCCCCGGCAACGGCGCCATTTTTGATGTGGACGATGTCGTCACTCATCCAATCAAACACATTTATAATACTCAACAAACAACTAGTTAGCAGTAAGTCGAGGTCGATCCATGGGACGGTGTGCTTTGGGTTCTAAGTCTATCTATCTCAATTTATGCTAGTGTCACAATTTGTTTTGGTTTGTAGTTGTATTCTAAACTAATGAAAGTAACAAAGTAGAGCAAACAATGAACTAAGAAATGTAAACAATTGACTAAAAACACTAGGGTGTCATGGGATCATAGGGGATTCATGGTTTTGATCATACAAACATGTTTACAAAGTTGCAAGCAATTAATGTTGTTAAGGAACCGAGTTGGTTTATGTCTTACGGTTCATAGGAAGAGCTGGGTCCCGGAGCCGAATCGATTAGATTGTACAACACCTACAAGTCGACTTACTTTCCTCCTATTCAACTTCTATGCATGGTCTAACAAGACTCGAGTTGGTTTATATCTTACAAGTCAAGTTGAGTAGATAAGAGATGGTAAAAATGCAAGGATTCATAGGCTTAGCATTTCATCAAACATAACATGTGCATAAAGTTGACATCACAACAAGCAAGCAATTTGATTATGAAAACATATTAGATTAAGCATGAATCAATCCCGTGTTGATTTCCCCTAATTACCCATTAATCCTAGCTAAAGGACTACTCACTCATTATCATGTTGATCATGCTAGCAAGGTTGTCAATCATACCAACAAAATGAAACATGATGAATAAATGAAAGTAATTAACAATAATTAAAAAGGGATTAAGAGATTATACCTACTAATGATTCCAATAATAAAGCAAAGATAAAACAAGTACTTGAATGCTTGATTGAGAGGTTGTCAATCTCCCAACAATAACCCAAATAATCTTCAATTACCCAAAATAAAGGATGAACAAAAGAGAGATTAAAGAACTAAAACTTGGATTAAAACTTGATTAATACTTGATTACAATATTAAAGAGAGATTTGATTGATATTAACTACACTAATTATTTATAAGAAGAACATGCTCCTCTAATTAGACTAATGAGGTATTTATAGTGGAAATTAGGGAGGATGCATTAGGGTTAACTAAGGGCTAAACTAGTAATTACACTTTTTAGATTGAGCAAGGAGGAGCCGATATTTTTCGAGAGAAGGGCTTCTTTCTTTGTAGCTTGGAGAAGAGTAAATCGTCGTCTTTGTCTTTGGAATCAAGGCGGAATAAGGTCGGGACGGGCGGAATCTGGCGTTGGAATCCGAGCGGATTCAAGGGAATCCGGTCGGATTGTGGAGGTGGAATCCGAGCGGATTCAAACAAAGCCGCACGGATTGTGCAGCTGCGGGACGGATGGATTGGTGACAATCCGCTCGGATTGTCACTCAAAGAACATATCTTCTTCTTTTCTTCCTTTTCTTCATAAATTCCTTGGGGATTTCCTTGGGGACTCAAGGATCCTTTCTCAACATTGCTCTTCTACTATAATATGTACAAAGGCCTTCTAATCTTGTCTCTCCTTGATGCTTGGTCATTGAATTGGATTAATTTAGTCTCGTTTTGCCATGAAAATGCAAGATTCTTACTCCTTTCCTACCAAGGGATCAAAATCTCAAAGAATATGCAAAACAAAGAACTAAAGATAAGAAATGACCCAAATATGCACTAAAAAGCATGGGAACAAGGCTAATTCGGGGGCTAAATATGCGCTAATTATGGTCACATCAATTTACAAAGGTTTGAATGAGTTAACCACGTCTATGAACCCCGGATACTCCAGGTCATTCTTCCCAGCACATTACTTATACGGGTGGATTGCAAATTACTTTGACACTTATCATGCGATAAATTCATCACCGACAGGTCCCCATATGACTAAGTATTCAGGTCCCGTTGGAGCGAGGAATGGAAAACCCGAAGAAGCTCGAAAACTCATGCATGAGGGAAGAAAATTTGATGCAAAGCGTTTTATGTTAAATAAACACAGAGTAGATGTCTTGTTAGACAATGGTGACCTTGATGCCTGGGGCTCGACTATCTTGCATCCCTTCGTTCCTCCTATTTGTGTTTGCGGCCCGAGTAATGGGTTTCACCTTGAACCTTATAATCCCCATCGGTTGGTAGACAATTTGGCTTTTGTCAAGACATTCTGGCGTATTGAATCGTGGTTCGGACAAACCGACGTCACATGCTTTGAGGCACCGAAATATTGGCAAGTGTTTTTGTTTACGGGTAGCATGTCTCGCGTTTACCTTCCCGATCCTTCGTTCGGATGGGAAGAGAATGTCACCCCTGGTTTTACTAAATGGTGGAAGGAACTCTACCCGAAGGATCTAAGAAAGAATGTTGACATTCTTGTGCATAGTACCGGAAGTGACCACAAGACTAAGAAGCGTGATCATCATAGGGATACTAGAAATCAGCCTCGAGAGCAAGCAGTGCCCCTGAAATCCAAAGTTGTTGTCCCTAAAGCGAAAGGCCACATTGAGAACAAACACCACAGCGATTCAGATTCCGAGATTGACCCTAAACATGATCGTCGTGGCAAGAGAAAAGTGTCTGTCTTGGATGCAGATGATGTTAGAATAGACGCCCAGATTTTTGAGGGGGTGTCGAGTGCATCAAGAATGCCTTCGCAGGCACTGGTTAGCTTCTCTTCTCTTGTGATTATAGTTGTTTATTTATTTATTTCCCTAGTTGATCATTTTTTTTTTCCAGGAAGGTGAATGTGCCTTGGAGACAGTCTCCCTTGCTCCGGAATATCGTCTTCCGCATCGTCCACCAAAGATGAAGCCTGGAAAAGGGAAGGGGCTTATGATTCTTAATAAATCAATACCCGTAGGAGACTCTTCTGGTCCAGCATCTCAGGGGAGCCAGACTGACAGTTCGTTTGCCAATGGTAGTCAAACTGCCGTGGATAGTCCAGCCTCAACTCATATGTCTCCTCCTTGCAAATATGACGATCGAAGGCAGACGTTTAACCCTCTAACAATACCATTTAAACCTACCACGCTCCCTACGTGCTCCAAAGCCTCATTTCGTCCACCTCCTTCACTTAAGGGGATTTTTGACAGAGCACTAGACGCGATCCGCTTGCAGGTCTTGGGAGAATTAAAAAATGCAAGCTTCTCTAATGTAGGGGAAGTGGCAATGAAGGCTAACGTGTGTTATGAGGGCATTCGACAACTCAAAGGTGACTGTTCTTCACTACAGGCACGAGTGGATTCTTATGTGGGTGCGGTCCATGCTTACCTTGCACTCGAGAAGCAGGCAGCAAAGTGTCATCATCCTGCATTGCTAGAGGACAAAAGACTGGAGTGGCATCAAAAGATTGAGGATACCAAATCTCTTCATGATAAGGCGCAAGAAAAGCATAAAGAGCAAGCTGTGGAACTTTCTGTTACTCTTGGAGAAATAAACGATCTTGAAGCTAAACTCAAGCAAGCACGAGAGAAGGAAAAGACATTGCGAAGCAATTTAGAAGCTGGGGATATATCTATAATCTCATTGCAAGATGATCTTCTGAAGTTGGAGAGAGAATTAACCGAGTTTGACGATATCCCTGTTTTGAGTCCTGAAGAGGAAGCCTTACTGCAAGAGCGAAGAGTTGAATTAGAAGAGATGCGGGCTTCTCTGGATGTTGATCCATAGGCACTTAGATTTTTTTTTTTAGAGATTATGTAGATTTCATCCTTTATTCATCCTTTTTTTTTGTAGCCTAATGGACCAAATGCTCCTAAGATGTTTGTTTGTCTTAATCGTTTGTGTGCAATAGCACCCTTTCAGCTTTTCACATTCCATTATATTTACTTATACAAACAAATACTTATAGTACTGTTTATTTAGCCGTTCACAGTTTAAACTCTTGCGGGCCAGGAGTAAATATTTTGATATAATTTTTTTGGTGTGGCTGCACTTGAACAAAGTGTTTGCTCAAACTGCCTACGTACTTGCAAAGCTACCAAGATGACAACTTGCAAGATCAAGCCAACGTAGTTCAAGAGAGGGATTTTTTTTTGTTTGGAGGTGTGGCTGCACTTGAGCTACATGTTCACCCAAGTTGCCTACGTACTTGTGAAGCACAAAGTGTATTTCACAAGATCAAGCCGACGTAGTTCATAAAGGAAGAAAGGAGTATATATATATATATATATATATATATATATATATATTTTTGAAACAGTTTAACATCTTGCTTAGGAGCTTGGACTTGCAGTTTACGCTCTTGCTTAGGAGCCTTCACTGTTGGGATTTAAGAATAGTAACGCTTCAAAAACTTCCCATTGATTGGGCCTACCCGAACGCCGTCTTCATCCACGATTTTGTAAGCACCATTTGTATAGACCTCCTGTACCACGTATGGACCATCCCACTTAGAGGTGAACTTGCCAACTGGCTTATGAGAGGTGATGATTGGTCTTCGTACTGCAAAGACGAGGTCTCCTACTTGGAAAGAACGAGGGCGCACTTTTTTGTTGAATGCGCGTGACAACCTTGCTTGATAGCACTGGAGCTTTTGTTGAGCCTCTAATCTCTTTTCATCGAGAGCTTCCAACTCTGCTAATCGCAATTTGTCATTCTCATAATCTGTGAGTCCCTCCTGAATAGCAATGCGTAAGGAAGGGATCTGCAACTCCAAAGGCAACACGGCCTCCACTCTATACACCAACGCGTACGGGGTTGCCTGAGTAGGTGTTTTATATGTGGTACGATATGCCCATAACGCCTCACCAATCCTTTCATGCCAATCTCGCTTTGACTTTGCTACTACTTTTCTCAACAAGTTGCAAAGAGTTTTATTAAAGGCTTCAGCCAAACCATTTGCAGAGGCATTGTACATGGATGACTTGTATTGCTTGAACTTGAATTTTTCTCCCAGACTTGTCATCAGATGGTTGAAAAATTGTTTTCCATTGTCAGTTGTGATACGTTGAGGTACACCATATCTGTAGATGATTTGGGTTCTAATGAAGTCCACAACATTTTCTTTCTTCACTTCCCGTAATGTGATGGCTTACGCCCATTTTGAGAAGTAGTCGGTGGCGGCGAGGATATACTCGTGTCCATTTGAGGCCTTTGGAGTAAGAGGTCCCACAACATCAAGTCCCCAAGCTTCAAAGGGCCATGAAGAAGAAAAGTAGGATGCAACGGCTCCGGCGGTTGGTGTATGAAGTTTGCGTAGAACTGACGGGGTTCACATTTTTTCGCAAAGTCCATACAATCTTGTACCATGGTTGGCCAGTAATACCCCATTCTCTTTACACGATCATGAAGTTTAGGCCCAGATTGATGAGCACCATAAATGCCAGAATAAGCTTCATGCATTGCTTGATAGCTTCGTCCTTGCTTAGACACCTCAACCATTGGCCGAGAAAGAACGTCGTAGAGTGTCCCTTTATAGTGAATGAACTTTGGAGCACGTCGACGTATTTCTACCTTGTGTCTGGGATCATCGGGTAGTTTTTGGTGGTCCAAAAAATCAATGATAGGTTGACGCCTTGATCATCTTCATCAAGCGTGTGTAGACGCATATCATGTTGGTTGTATCTACATTTTCCTCTCCTTCAAGCAATGATACTACCCAACGATTGCAGACTGGGACTTGCATAGACTCTTACGCCCCAAAGTGCCAAAGTGGCTGCAAGATTAGCAAGCGCGTCGGCCAACTTATTGGCACTCCTTGGTACATGACCAACATGGATGTCGTCAAGTTGATTCGGCGAGTTGTAATGCTGTTGATGGTAGGGAATCAAGTCTTCCTTTTTCACTTCATATTCACCAAGGACTTGGTTGACCACCAGCTTTGAGTCTCCATATATGTCCATATCCCTGACACCTATTTCGATCGCCATTTGAAGACCGAGTATGAGAGCTTGGTATTCTGCCATATTATTTGTACACAACTGAGTGAGTGTAAAGGCATATGGCATAAGATGATTTTGTGGAGTTACGAATACAACTCCAGCTCCAGCTCCATCTTGCCTTGCAGCACCGTCAAAGTACATTTGCCATGGAGGTAGGACGTCCACATAGAAAATTTCTTCTCCTGGGAGGTCATCTGAAATTTCCCACTCTGCTGGCACTGGATGATCAGCAAAGAAGTCGGCGATAGCTTGACCTTTCACAGCCTTTTGAGGCACGAACACCAAGTCATAATGCTTAAGCAACATTGTCCATTTCGCAAGTCTTCCAGACAAGACTGGTCTTGAGAGTATGTACTTGATTGGATCAGCTTTTGAGACCACATGTATGGTATGCGCCTGCATGTAGTGCCTCTACTTCTTGATGGCGAACACCAAAGCGAGACATATCTTCTCTATGGGCGTGTAATTCAACTCAGCTCCAACCAAGGTACGACTCAAGTAGTAGAGTGCTCTCTCCTTGCGTTCTTCAATTTCTTAAGCACACATTGCCCCCAGTGAGCGTTCTTGTGCTGCAATGTAGAGGACAAGTGGCCTTCCCGGAATTGGTGCCCCAAAGATCGGCTTGTTGGCCAAGTACTTTTTATGCTATCAAAAGCATTTTTGCATTTTTCATCCCATTGAAATGGAGCATCCTTTTTCATGAGATGGCTAAACGGCTGGCAACGCCCGGCTAAGTTAGAGATGAACCTTCGGATGTATGCCAAACGTCCTTGCAATCCGCGTAACTCTTTCAATGTCTTTGGTTCCGGCATTTCGTTGATAGCTTTGATTTTTGTTTGGTCAATTTCAACGCCTCTATGCCTAACCACAAAACCTAAGAACTTCCCAGATGTGACTCCAAATGCGCATTTGAGTGGATTCATCTTGAGTTGACATTTTCTAAGTCTTTCAAAGACGGTTCGAAGGTCTTTGATATGGTCTTCTCTTTTCTATGATTTGACAACCACGTCATCAACATAACACTCTATTGTTTTATACAGCATGTCATCAAAGATCTTTTGCATTGCGCGTTGGTAAGTAGCGCCAGCATTCTTTAATCCAAACGGCATGACTGTGTAGCAGAAGATCCCTTTTGGGGTTCGAAAACCTGTTGCTTCTTGATCTTCGGGTGCCATATGTATTTGATTGTAACCAGCAGTACAATCCATGAATGAGAGGGCTTCATGACCAGTGGTTGCGTCAATCATCAACTCTGTAACTGGCAAAGTGAAGTCATCCTTCGGGCATACATCATTAAGGTCTCTGAAGTCGACACATATGCGCAGTTGTCCATTCTTCTTTCTGACTGGGACAATGTTTGCTATCCAGGTAGAATATTTGACTTCTAGAATGAAACCTGCTTCAATGAGTTTATTGACTTCTCTTTCAATTTCAGGTACAAGCTCCGGCCTGAAACGACGTTGAGGTTGCTTTTTGGGACTGGTGCCTTTCTTGATTGGTAGACGATGAACTGCAATTTTTGGGCTGAGTCCAGGCATCTCTTTATAGCTCCAAGCGAAGACATCTTTGTACTCGACCAAAAACTTGTAGTACTCCTCTTCTTCTTCCTTAGTCAGTAGAGCACTGACATAAATGGGCTGAGGATCTTCAATAGTTCCCAAGTTGAGTTCCTTGAGTTCATCTATAGTCGATTGCCCCCCGTTTTCAAGTGTTTCAGGGGCTTCATCCGCCTCAACTTCTTCGTTCTCGTCAGGTATCTCTTCTACTGTGATGTGATATGACGACGTTGTAATTTCTAAATCACTTAACTTCTTTGTATCACAGGGACGTGAAGATGAAGGCACAAGCTCTTCGGCATTCTTTTGCTGGCCAGTAAGAACTAGTACGCGCCTCCTTGCTTTGAGTGGCTCATGTTCGATGATATCCACTACTTGCATACGCTTCATACGAGATGGTATTGCGCTTCTCAAGTCATCGCTTACTCTTAATTCTTCTTCATTTTGTGTTGCAGAAGTTGAGAGAGGACGACCCTTGCCACTACTCTTCTTGGGAGCCCCTAGTCGACTGAAGATTGTTTTTGATGGACCGCCCAAGCGTTCATGTATTGCGCCCTTCCTGTTTATGCGCAACAAAGGTGTTGACACTTTGACTTTACTTTCTCCTTGATTGCCAAGCCTAGCAAATACAGAAATGTGTTTGGTTGAAGCACTTGGTCTCCCTAACCTTGTGAATATAGAAGGGTGACACGTCTCTGCAGGTGGACTTATTCGATCGAAGACTGAAGATGGATACATCTTTTCCTCTCCTTCATTTTCTTCGACCTCTTCTACTGTGATGTGCTGAGAAGACACAGTAGCCCCTTTTCTACGAGCACCAATCTTCACAGGCGCAGGAGACTCATATCCGAGCCTGGCCCTGGTCACCATGAAGCTCCCATCTTACTTGAACACTTCATGTTGTGCTTTGTTCAGACCGTACGGCTCAACTTCTATAACTTTGCCGAGAGGAGTCGGGTTTGTAAAGTCATATCCAGCCTTTGCCAGTAGCTTGTAAGCATTGGAATCAAATATCCCCTTGTTTCCCTCACTTGACGATTGACTGGATGAACAGACAAAACCATTCGGAGGAGGTCTCACAATCTTCGTTTGAGATGAACTTGGTAGAGGTGTAATGACTTTGGCCACCCATTCCTGCTTGAACATCAGACTTGACTTTTTATCCTTAGGCTCTGTCTTTGGTGTTAGACACTCTGTAAAAGGACTCTCCCCATCTTTGCGGCGAGACTTCGGGATGTAGCGTAGTACTGGTGGTGTAGTTTTCTGCGTCGTCTCTTGCTTCTTGGGTGATGCGGCAGGAGTAGCTGTTTTGCTGGCCTTGTCTACATCTTTCTTAACATCATTTTCTTTAGCAGGATTTGCAGCACTATCTTCTTTGATGATGTTCTTTTCCGCTTACCCCTTTTCCCGTTGAAGAGATGGTGGTTGGCATGAACTCACTGGAAGTACCATTCTCTTCAAAGAATTTTGCATCAGCGAAGAAAGAGTCGACCTTAGAGAAAGGTTTGGCATCTCCGTCTATCTTTCTTTCACCACCACGATAATATTTCAAGCATTGATGGAGGGTTGAGGCGACAACTCCATTCTCATGCTTCCAAAGTCGTCCCAGCAATAGTTTGAACGATGTCTTGCCATCCATGACATGGAACAATGTGTCGGAAGAAAGATCACCCATGGTAAGGTTCATGCGGATCATGCCAACTGCGCGCTCCCCATTCAAGTTGAAACCATGAATCATTGTTCGACCACCGGAGAGTTCGTCCATCGTGATCCCTAATTCGTTCATGGTTGCTTTTGGCATGAGATTGACTCCTGATCCTCCATCTATTAAGATGCGCTTGACCTTTTGCCCCCGGATGTATCCGGACACATAAAGTGGCTTGTTGTGAGGTTTGGATCCAAGAAGTAAATCCTCATCTGAAAAACTCAAGGTGCGTTGCGCAGAGACACAACAGATTGATTGCTCAAGAGGCTCAATTTTTCTTTCATCTTGCCCGCATACAACTCGGGCTTCTCAAGTCCTTGAATTATCAGCCGACGCTTCTCTTTAGGTAGATGAAAGATTTGCTTCCATCCCATGTTTGTAGGAAGGGCGTCAAGAGCAACCACTATTTCGTTCTCCTTTTCGTAACGCAATTGTTGTGGTAATACCGCATCATCTGGGCCTCCTTCCTCTATCTTCTTTTTATCATCACCACCTTCCGTAGCTGAGACGGTTCACACGGTAACCTTGTTTAAGAAGTCTTGTGGGAAAAATTCTTTTAAGGTGACGGGACTCGGTGGTTCTTGCTCAAGTATATCGATAGGCAAGACATGTGGTTTGACCATTGTTTTGGACTTTCTCTTTCCCTTCGTCTTGTGAGGTTTAGTCTTCTTTGATTGTTTTCTTCGACGGTGAACAGGTTGCGCTATCTGTCTTGTTTGTTTCTTTGACTTCTTGCACGTAACCAAAGTCCAACCTTCATCGTCATCTTCATGCTTCTTTTCCTCATTCTTATTCTGAGGAGGTAGTTTTTCTTCCAATGACATTGGAGGTAGCGACGGCAATGACCCTTGGATCTGTAATGCCACAGGCTCAAAACTTCCGAACTGCAACATATACACACATTGTCCTTGCCGTATAATTGGCTCGTCAAGTTGCTCCAGGACTACGGTAGTTTGATTTGTGGTTTCTTGTGTCCTCCAAGTCAAGAATGATCTTCCCTTCCTTGGAGAGCTGCATGATCTTCTCCTTGAGTGTTATACACTTTTCAATAGGATGACTCACCAGCCTATGATAACGCTTGATAATTGGGATCGTTTGTCTTGTTTGCTTGCTCGGGCGCTTGGACTCGGCAATTGTATAACCTTCTTTTCAAGAGGTCATCAAGCATTAGGACAAGTCGAGAATCTGGGAATGGATATTTCTTAGCCTGCAACTCTTTTAATGTAGGCTTGTCTCGTTGGTAGTGGTAAGAGAATGACTCTTTCTTCTTTTCATACTTAGGCTTTGACGAGATTTTGACAGTGCCTTTGCTGGTTTCGACGACCATTGTTTCCTTTGTCGACGATTTGGAGTTCTTATCAGTTTTCTTGAACTACTTCTTTTCACTTGGCACCTTAGAAGAACTTGGTCGAGCACTACCATGTTCTTTGATTGTGATCTCCATGCCATGGGCGCGGGTAGCCAGGTCTTGGAAGCTCTTTGGCATGATCCCTTTCAGGATGTAAAGAATGTCCCATTTCATCCCGTTGACGCACATTTCATTTCGGCGATGCTTCACTTAAGCGATCCTTGCATTCCGGACTCAGCGCACGCCACTGTTGATGTAATCGAAGACGGGATCATCTTGCCATTGAGTTGTCTTTGTCAATTCGCTCATGCTGACGACACGTCTGGTCTTTGTAGAATCTGTTGAGGAATTCATCTTCCATGTGACCCCGTTGTCAATTGACTCGAGTCTAGATCGTGTACCGTCGAACGCGATCCCTTTGAGCGAACGAACGAACCGCTTCACCAAACGATCACCTTCTGTTCCAAAGCATTGTTGCATGTCTCGACGAAGTGGGCGATGTGTTGCTTTGGGTTCCCCTTCCCGTCGAACTGTTGAAATTTTGGAGGCTGATGGCTAGATGGCATGCGCAGACTGTCAATCCTCTTAGTGTAAGGCTTGATGTAGCATCCACTACTTGTTGAGCTATCATCCAACTGACACTTGATCGTCTTGGCTATTAACTCCTGCAGACTTCTCTTCGGTGAAGTTCTTGATCTCATTCTTTGGCTTTTCCCTATCCTCGCCAACTTCTCTATCGCTATCAACATCCCTATCGGTGTCACCATGCTCGCTCTCGGCCTTCCTGTCACGGAGTGCCACCACCTCTTTTTGGAGCTCATCAATTTTCTTGTTCTTTTCTTCACTCTCCTTCATCATCTTTTCAAGGAGATCATTCATTTTCTGCATTCGATCCTCAAGAGTAGAGCCACTTATCACCATGACTGAAGCAACGTTAGGAGTTGAGGTTTCTTTCTTCTTTGGCGACGCTTTGGGTTTGCATGGAGAAGCCTTCTTGTCAACCTTAACACTTCTAGTTTCCTCGCGTGAAGGAGAAGAGGCGGCCAGGAGCGCCGTAGCAGCAGCAGCTATGGAGGCAACAGAGAACTTGCGCGGCCTAGTTGGGACGTGTGCAGAGCGCAGACTGGCAGCAGCAGCATTGACAGCAGCCTTCTTCGCCATTCCTCTTGTGGAGATGCCAACTGACTGCGTAGCAGGGGAGGTAGCAGCAATGGGGGTACCCTGTAGGATATCTGCGTAGGTCTTCTTGGATGGACTGGAGGAGGTGCTTTGCTTGGTAGACATCTTCTTATTTTGGTAGACTTGAATAAAACAGCAGTAGAGATGAGAGGTAGAGATTTTCACGTCGGGTTCACCAAAATTTGTAACAGCAAATTTTGTATTGCGATGACTGAAATACAAAACAAGGAAACAATAAAATTTTATTAATAAATATCAAAAGTACGTGTACAATCTCTAATGTATCCTCTGATTCTAATATGTCGTAAGGGGTACGTGTACGGGGTACACGAGAGGGGTACGCGTGTAGACAAATTTAATTGCTCTATGCGCGATGTAAATTTGATTTCTTGAGAGGGTCGCGATGACTTGAATCTCTCTTGAAGGTTTGAACTTGTGATTGAATCTTCAACGCAGGCGGCACGATTTGATGTGCTTGTTGACTGCTTGCAATGATTTTGACAGAGAGGATTTGTAGGAATTTGTACTTTCTTCTCTCTAGCTCCTTTGCAATTATGAATTTTTCAACCCTTTGAATGAATGAGGAGAGCTCTATTTATAGAGTTTCAATCTCTTTGTTGGACTTTGGTGGTCAGAGGCCCATTTGTGGGTTTATAAGTAACCTTGGCCCAAATTTAATTCTTTCTGGGTTTAGTGATCCGAACATCTCCTTTTGTAATCCGAATCGGCCCATATTTTATTTAATCGGGACAAATTAATTAAATTAAGTTAAAATTTGGTATTAACTCAAAAATAATTAATTCATTTTATTTATTCGGCACTTTAATAAATTTTCCATGTCTACAAAAGGGCATATGATGTTTTTCCAAGTGAGTCGGGTTTTCAAAGTTTGTTTGATTTTGGGTAACTAATTTCAAGAATTTATGTTTGCTCATTTGTTGTAATAAGGTCGGGTTAAGCGGAACTTTGACAACTACTTGATTCTAAGCTCCAAATGATCCATAATAGAGCTTGCACCAATCCCGTTTTGACCTACTCCTTAGCCTCGATATAACCCTTGTTTCTTATTATGTGCATTCCCCTTTTCGCATCTCTATATAGTCATACAAGAAGGGATTCCACATCAGATTGCGAGCATGTCCCGTTAGTCGTAGTAAGTGAGTGGGTTGGTTAATTTTTGTCACATAAAACCGCCCAATTTTCAAATTGAGTGATGAGTGAAAACCGTGAGGAGTTGGGTAATCTAGGTCCCTATTAGTCATGGGTCAATTTTGGTTAAATCTTGTGTTGAGTCATGTAGGTCTCGGAGGTCTAGCCTTGTCTCCCGTTTCCCGGCCTTTGAATTCGTTTCCTTGGCATTTTGGGTGTTGCATTAGGTTGCTTGAGCCACTTTTAGGGGGTTGGCACCTCGTTGAGACCTTGAGACTATATCTTCTGGCCTTGACCCTTCGGTTTGAGAACCTTCCCACTTGGATGAGGCAAGTGGGTTCATTTTGATTGATTCATCTTTATGTTTTTAATTTGGTATCTAAGTGCCTTGAGGGATAAATATTTTTTAGCAAGACCTTTCTTGCCTTGAAATAGGGCACTCTACCTCATGTGTGTCAAATTGTGAGTTGAAAGGGCTACGAGTGTAGCTAAACCCGATTCGGATATTATAATAAAGCGTTCACGCTTTTTGCTTGTTTACATTATGGGTCTTAGTTTAGTCTAATGAGCTTACTCGAGGAGGAGTAAGGTTTAAGTGTGGGCAGATTTGATAAGTAATAGTTTACTATTGTTTTACTCCCTATTTATAACCTTATTTCGACTCGATTTTGTGTGCTTTTCATAAATTGAAGCTCATTTTACTATTTTAACTAGTGTGATGCCCGTGCGTTGCACGAGTTCTAAAATAATTGACTAAATGTAAAATGCGCAAGGACGTTTTAGCCTTTATTGTATAAATGAGACTGCAGATCAATATTAATGCTAAACATGTTTGATTAATAATAATTATTACTTAGATAGTAGTTATTTCTAAACTAATCGACATTTATTAGATAACATATTTTTCCCTTAGAGAGAAGTTTCGAGAGGTTTAATTCATAAAACAAAACAAAAAATGACAATGCATTTGTATTTTAATTCGTTTAATATTGCATGTGTTACGTATAACATGTACATGTCGTCTCTCTTTTGATCTTTGTATCTAAAGTATGATAAACAACTATTATAGATGCAACACATCCTTAAGCCTCTTAGATCCCATCCTTTTTAACCTCTATCCCCCTCCCCCAACCATGTGTTTCATGTCTCTATTATTATCAATGTCTTGATTTACTGTGATCTTTTCTCCTTAATCATTTGGTAGTTTTTGTCAACTCAGTGTTAAACCCCTTGGACCCGTAGTGACGTTATTCTATTCACTTTCATTGCTCTTGTTGATCTATTTCCAACACTCTTAAGACCTGTTCTCAAACACCTGTTAACTCAGTCTATTAGGCCCTTAGGCCCCTCATGATTCCCATGGCACAAAAGGAATGTAGCCGCCTATTTTTGTGCTACTACTCTTTTGGTGTGTATTCGTTGGATTGCCCGAGATCATTTAGAGCAATGGTTAAACGATGGACTTTCAAGTGTACCGCTTTTTACCCATTTTGAGTGTACTACTTGCCATTGAGATTGACCTTCTTTTTGTGCAATCGCGTGGGTTGTGAAAACTTGAAATATTTATGAAAAGGGTAGTGTAAACTAGAAAGTATTTATGTTAAAATTTCCTTAAAAAATTCGTTTGATAATATTTTTAAGATGTTTTTATAACTGACCAAACCGAATAAAAAAAATCCAATTGGCTTTACAATTTGAACACATAAACGCATGTTAACATATAAATAAACGTAATTAAGAAAACATTTACCAATAAACGCGGAGAGA
The DNA here is from genome assembly GCF_048544455.1 of Silene latifolia. Lineage (NCBI taxonomy): Eukaryota > Viridiplantae > Streptophyta > Magnoliopsida > Caryophyllales > Caryophyllaceae > Silene > Silene latifolia. The sequence goes on from NC_133538.1 coordinate 127,274,133, forward strand.
AAAATCCATCCAAGTGGTCATGAAGGCCAATTTGAATCCAAACCTAATGAAATTTTGATAAATTAGAAGAAATCAATTCACAGTAATAAAATGGCAATGCAACTTGAGGTAAATAACTCATTTGGGTTTTGCATAGGATTGGGTAATAAAATAATAATTATACATAAAATATGTGGGGTATGTGAAAAGATGTTAAAGATGATGATTAACCTATATTTGTGTTACTTCTATTTATCTATTTTCATACTATATGATTATTTTGAGAGATCTTATCAAAAGCATTATATTCTCTATCTATTTACGTTCTTTTGACTTATTTCATGTTTTTATTGCGTAGAAGAGTCGAACATGAACTAAAATGAGATATATGATATGGCCAACTTTATTATTTTCCTAAACTATACAATCGATACGACACATTGTATATTGTGTAACTATTTGTGGAAATCTTACTATTAAATAATATTGGTTGAACCGAATTTTTCGATTGGATATGTTTTCTTTTATATATATATTACGTGTCGCTACGTTATATTTGTGTGAATTTTATTTTAGAGTTGAAAATTTTCTATTACCATTAGCGACACCGATCTTTTGCCAAATATATTGGGACATGCTAAATCCCGCACACAACTTTACTAAATCCCGCACATTTCTCCCCTTTATTCCGAGTTTACCCCTCCCATTTCTCCCATCCACTAAGAGATGGACCAAAAAAAGCACAAAATTCCTAAACCGATGGACCACCATGCCCCAACTGGAAATTGACCGACGACGGAAAGAGGGGAACAGAGGTCGGCAGTGGAAGGTCAACGACGATGGAGGTCGACGGCTGTGTGTGCGTATCTGACAAGATAATCTCTCGCATTTCCGTTCGTGGTTCTAATTTGCAATTGTGCATTATCTCATTATGGCTTTGCAATTAGAGATTTGTCAAACATGTCTGATGTCTCCCACTTTTCTCTTACGGATTTCTTGTTACGCACTAAATTTGTTCACTCAAATTTGTTAAATTCATAATTAATCACGTATTTCATAATCAATTAGGTTTGTAAATTCTAATCCGACATCAATTCAAAGTTTCAAACCCTAATTGTAAAAAAAATCCCCCTTTTTGAAAAAGAACATTAATTAGATCGATTAATAGACGAGTATAAATAACATTGTTGATGAAATGGAGAATTACGTGGCGATATGTGCGAATTACGATTTATAATTGTTGAACTATTAACGAATTGGTTAAATTTCGAGCGAGAAAGGAAGAGGCAACTCTATTCAACTTTTTTTAAGATGAAGGGTATTTCTGGAATACTGGGGTAAAGTGTGTAGGATGTAGTAATTTTGTGTGCGGCATTTAGCAAATACGAATATATTTTATGTACTAGCACTCCTTTCAATTGTTTTTTTATCTACATATTAATCGTTTTATTAAACTTTTTCTTTTTATCGCCCGAATTTTACTTATGTTGCCCGAGTAATTGACAAAATTGCCCTTTTATAATTAAACAACCACAAAATTGCCCTTCCTTCATAAACAACTCATTACATTCCTAAACAAACAAAAACAGTCGGTATGCAAACGCATTATCAAACGCAGTAGTAAACTATACCATACTTCTGAAATTTTGCTAATCTCGCACTTCCCTAATTCAACAAAAACGACAACAACTAAAGGCACATTACACTTTTTAATTTCAATTTATTTACTTTAATTGTTGAAATTAGGTGTAGAATCAATGAATTAGGATAACTCAATTGCATATTCTGAAAAAATTGGTTGTGTGATCGGTAAATCAATCATCAAATTCAATCTCAAATGTTTGTATATCCGCATACTTTCCATTTGCTTGCGTGCAATATCTTGTCCATCAGTGTTTGATGCTCGGCACTTGGGCAATTCGGCAATCTCTTCCAGTAGAGCGACCCCCATGGAGGTATCGTGTCGAGCACATAACAACTTTATGGAAATGACGTGTACATCAAACGACAACCTCGTGCTAGGGTCGTGTAAGATACACGAAGCCCCATGGATGTAGGTAGCACGACGATTACGGTGGCTGTGTTGTCTTGGTGACACGAAACCGTGGTGGTCAAGCCCCCCCTCACCATATACAGTTCACTGGAGCAGCGCCTCAGCATCACCGGAGACGACAACACCTACGGTGGACCATATCGTTTTATCGTCTCTTACAATATTTACGTCCTCCAGTAGAGTTCAAAGTTCAACTATGCATTTACTACTTCTCGATTTTGAAATGAATGTCAAAAAATTTAAATATTGTTTGAAACGAAATTTGAAGAAGCGTGTAATTGAATATAATTGAATACGATTAATTTAACTCGTTTCCTGCTTCTGAATTGTTACATACTATACAATATTCTATTATTGTTCTCTTTCTTAATTGAAAAAATATTAAATTATTTAATTGGGTAAAGAGTTGGGACTTTGAGAGATAATTAAGAGAGGAGATAATTATAATAAGGGTAGAGTTGGAAAGTCAATGTCTTAATTTGGGCGATATAAGTAAAACACGGGCGACAAAGAGTAGATATACAGTTGTTTTCGATAATTCCTATATTTCGAGAACTTTATGAGAGTGTTAAAATTTATTTATTTCTTGTTTTACTTTCTACTCCAAAATTTCTTGTTTCTACTTCCTATTAATTAAAATCCACCAATATTTTCAAACTTATGATTTATTAATAACATTGATAATTCACTGAGTCATTATAAGATCGGTCAAATTTTGACTTGACCTAACCCAGCCCAATTTTCAAGCACGTAAATATTGACTCGTGACTCGATTGACCCGAACTCAATACAACCAGTTAATTTAGGGTAAAGACCCAACCTTATCGAGCGACCCGGTGGGTCAAAAATAAATTTGGTTGAATGTAACTATAACTATATAAGCTTAATGTATACTTTAATGTATGTGAAATGTAAAATAATAATTAAAAAATATATAAATTTTAATACTTTAAATTACTATCTTGATTAAAATAAATCTTGATATACAACTTTAAAAATGAGTAATATTTAGTAATAAAATAATTACAAAGCTAACTTAATTTTTATTATTAGGCCAATATAATGCTGATGAATAAATATTGTTTAAACATTAAATATAATTTAGTTTCTTTAAAATAATTTGATTTCGATTTTGAAAAGAAGAAACAGGGGTTATAAACTTTTCCGACCTATATTATAACGATGACATAAACATTCAAGATATGAGTATAAATCAACCAATGGTCGAATGTTACTTACGAACCGAACATTAAAGAATTCTATGTACTCCAAATTTTTGTAGAAATAGAATAATACTCCTTGTAATTATCAAAATGTCTATAATAACTTTTTGAATAATACTCTAGGTAATGTAATTATCAAAGTTCTAAAATGTTTAAAATAACCTAACCCGAATTTTTATTGTTAAAACTGACTACTATCCTTAAATAATGTGATAATAACCTATCTGAATATGACTCGAGCCTGAAATAACCCGACCTAGTGGCGGAGCCAGGAATTAACCCCAGCAGGGACGAAAAATCTCAAGGGGGGGGGGGGGGGGATTGGTAATGGTTTAAGGGAATGTCGAAAAAAGTTGGTAATTTTTAACTAAAGCTTTGAAATTTCTGACCGCCCTCACCCCCGCTAGCCCCCTAACTCTTCCACTTACCCGACCCGACCCATTTTGAACCAAATTCTTGAAAACCTGAATTGTCCCAACCCAAACCTGACCCGGTTGGCTTGTTTGCCAGGTCTATCTCTGTCCCAATCATTTTTTTACATTTTTTTTTTTACATTTGAGTAAAATATTACTCATAGAAATTAAAAGGATAAATAAATGATGGGACGTGAGGAATGTCATACTTTATTTTTCTAAGCTAACTTATTGTGTACCTTTGAAACAAACATTCTAAGAAAAACCGTTGTTTAATATGTAGTATATTACTCCGTGTGTAGTAGAGGTTGGATATCCCTAGAAATTTATGCAAATTTTGATGATAGATTGATATAGGCAAATACACAATTATAGCAAAATTTGAACCGAGGGTCAGGAAATTTTTATGATGGAATAAAATAGGCATGATTGCTCTGATAATGATAAAATACGCAATGAATGGATCGTGTAATGATCAGTTTCAGCTTGACATAGGGGGCAATCATGTCATTTAACAAAATTTCTAGAATGATAGATTTGCTATGGAATTCATTTGCATTCTCGAGAGTAATTAGTACTAAACAAAATTAAGTCACTCGATTGATTATAAAGACTTGAGACTACTATTAAGTTATTAGATATAATATTTAAAGTATGATGTTTAGCTAATTGCAGTATTAAACTCTATTCTATATTATTCTTATGTTAATTTTTATTAAACACTATTTTTATATTATTCTTTGTGTTAATTTTTAATTTTATTTTCATTGTTTTAAAAAAGTTCGAGCTGACAGACATATTATGTTGTGAATTATCATATTGAATAATCCGTATAAAACTGGTAATTATGAATATATCTAAGTTTTTTTTTCTGTAGTATATCGAAGTTTTTATATATATAAATAAATACGAATATTAAGAAATAAAAAAGTTGGAAAAAGTAATTTTAAAATAATAATTATAATAATATTAAAAACTAATTTTCATATTCTGATAGGAAAATTGTAAATGATTAATTATTTCCTAATTCTAATAGAAAAATTGTAAGTAATTAATTTTAAAAATTATTTAAGTGTTTTTAAAAAGTTAGAGACTTTTCTCGAGCGACGTGTTAGTCTCCATGTTTTTTAAAACACTCTAATTAATAAATAATATTTTAAAATTTGTAGTATAATTAGAAAACTTTATTTTAAGATAATTAATTTTCAATTTTCTACTAAAATTAGTAGACTTTGGCTAATTAATTATTTATTTTTAACATTTCTACTAGAATTAGTAAACTTCTGTGATATTTTATTTGGGTTAGTTCCTTCAAATTAAAGTCATATTCTTTACTCTATTTGCTTATATTTTATTAATTTTCTTTGATTACTAACTTTATTTTCTCCGTATATTATATTCAAAGCAAGTTAAGTGAGTTCACATGAAAGCTTGCAGAAATCAAATATACAGCTACAATTTTCATGGTATTTTGTTATATGGTATACGACAATAAGGGTAAATTTTTGTTAAGAAAAATATAAAATAATTTCTCAACTCAACATATCTTAGTATTGTCAATGTATATATCTCTACGTAGCCGCTATTTTGGCTTAAAATTGAAATTACTATCAATCTACTACACTATCTCCAGAGAAAGATAATTAGAATTATTATTTGAATAGCTTGAATTAGACTCAAACTTTTATAATCTAGAGGGTACAACATATTGTTAATGTTTTAAGTGATTTAAATTATATGATCATATTCATTTTTTAATTATATTATCCTCCTAATTTGGTTAGAACTGCAACATTAAAACATAACATTAGTATATATCCAAATTTTGACGATTTCTTTTTCCCAAATACACCTACAAGGCTACAAGGTCCTGACTTCTAATCTAAATAATTATCTAAGTATTGTGTTCAACTGGCTCGTTTTCAATAAAGAAAATATAAAGCCTCTTTTTTTCTTGTTTTTTGTTTTTTTTTTGTTTTTCGTTTCCTGGCTAGCAAATTATATACCAGGTAAATCAATATGTGTCAATTTTTGAAATAGCAAATAATACAAAAAAAAAAAATTCTTATCGGGTGAAGTACAATAACATTTGTGTATATAAGACAAATATATTGTTTTTCCCTATGGATTCTTATATACACAATTGGTATGTACTTGGCCCGTCTTAAGCATAAGACTAAAAGTGCCGTCTTAAGGGAGACTTATTGTTAGGCCGGAAAATTGGTTATAGGCAAGTCTGTGTCGGTGTTTCTACTTCTTTTAGCCGAAACTTTGGGAGTATAATTATTAGAATGATAGAAAGGGTTATGAAAATACGGATGGTGCTCTTAAAATGATGGTTACACATGTCAGAAGAAGGTGAAATAGACAAAACCCCGAGAAGAGAGGGTAACATTATGTGGAGTATACCCCCACCAATTCAAGTAAGCCACAATAAAAGAGAAATACAGTGTTGGGTACTAGTAGACCCTATAATTATTTAAGGTTGGGCCAAGACAAAAATTTTAAGGTGATTTTGTTAGGTTTTGAAGGAGCACCGAGAGCTGATATCACAGTTAGAACGAAATTTAATGGAAAATGTGTAACAAGAATATTTTGATAATGAAAAAAAGAGCACAAATAATAAAATCATTGTCAGAAACATTCCAAGTGCCATTGCCAATAACAACGAACATCAAACGCATGATTCGGGAGAGGAGGGGAGGTGCAAAAATAAGGGATCCAAGAGGTCTAAAGGTGTACCGCGTCTATGTTCGTCGTTTATCATACTTTAGATAAATAGATAAAAAGAGATGCACCAGAAATAAGGCCAACCGCCAATTCAACCTGGATGACAAGTATTCGCTCCATAGGGGTAAAAACATTACATTTGAAAGTTCATCTTCTAACCGCTGCCTTAAATGATCACGGCCAACCCAAATAATACCCATTAAAAGAGAAGTATCACAAAAGGCGGCGATTACATACATTGATTTTGTGTTATGGGGAATTAGAAGGGGCCCAATAGATTCAGTTGACAAGTGTTTGAGGGCGTTCTTCTAAGAATATTGGCAAGAGACCAAGAAAAGCAATGACAAAGAGTAGAAGAAAGCCATTACGGACCCAAACGTCTAACACTGAATTGCCCAAAGGCACATGATTAATGAAAAAAGATCATAGTAAATCAAGAGAGTTGGAGTGATTGAGGTTTTGTAATTCGACGCTGGAGCTCAGCGAATTAAAGGATTACATAAAAGGTTAGCGAGAGCTAACAAGAACCCTATACATTGAAAAGTGAGGGACAATCCCACAGTATGTGAACGGTGCTCTTAAAATAATGTTGACACATGCCACAAGAAAGCAAAATTGGCAAACCCTGAGAGGAGAGGGTAACATTATGTGGGAGTATACCCAACCATGCAAGTCAAAAGGAAAGAGAAATACGGTTCTGGGTACGAGCAGACAATAACCATTTAAAGTTGAGCCCAAAAAGAAGAGTGACGTGAGAGTACGAGCACTGTTTAATATAAGAGAGGCCTAAGGATAAACTTTAAAATGAGCAACAAGAGGTGATATAGCTGTAAGAACAACGTTAAAAGGAAAATGAGAAATAAGAATATTTTGATAATGAAAAAAAGGGCACAAAATTAATTCATTGTCAGAAACGTTCCAAGAGTCATTCACAATAATTGAGTACATCATATAAATGCGTGGTTGAAGTGAGGCGGAGGACATGTCGAAAAGAAAGGAACTAAGGCCTAAGGATATATCGCATCTACATTGGTCATTTATTATACTTTTGATACATATATCAAGAGAGAGAAGATGTGTACATATTGTATGTAATGCAATGTTATGTGAATTAAAATACAAATAAATTGTCATTTTTATCAAAAAAAACCTCTCAAAACAACCATCTAAAGGAAAAAAATCTGTCATCGAAGTGTCAATAAGTCTAGCTAATAAAATCAAAAGTTGAAGCAATAATGATCGTTAATAAAATTATGTTAGCATAATTTTTTTTTACAATCCTCTTTACACAATAAAGGTTAAAACGTCCTTACACACTATACATTTAGTCAATTATTAAAGAATCCGTGTAACGCACGGGCAACTCAGTGTTAAACCCCTTGGACCCGTAGTGACTTTCTTCTATTCATTTTCATTGCTCTTGTTGATCTGTTGCCAACACTCTTAAGACATGTCCTCAAACACCTGTTAACTCAGTCTATTAGGCCCTTAGGCCCCTCATGATTCCCATGGCACAAAATGAATATAGCCGCCTCTTTTTGTGCTACTACTCTTTTGGTGTGTATTAGTTGGATTGCTTGAGATCATTTAGAGCAATGGTTAAACGATGGACTTTCAAGTGTACCGCTTTTTACCCCTTTTGAGTGTACTACTTGCCATTGAGATTGACCTTCTTTCTTGGCAATCGTGTGGGTTGTTAAAACTTGAAATATTTATGAAAAGGGTAGTGTAAACTTGAAAGTATTTATGTTAAAATTTCATTAAAAATGTCGTTTGATAATATTTTAAAGATGTTTTTATAATTGATCAAACCGAATAAAAAAATCATATTGGCTTTACAATTGGAACATATAAACACATGTTAACATATAAAGAAACGTAATTAAGAAAACATTTATCAACAAACGAGGAGAGAAAAATTCATCCAAGTGGTCATGAAGGCCCAATTTGAATCGAAACCTAATGAAATTTTGTTAAATTAGAAGAAATCAATTCACAGTAATAAAATGGCAATACAACTTGAGGTAAATAACTCATTTGGTTTTTGCATAGGGTTGGGTAATAACATAATAATTATACATATCAATGTGGGGTATGTGAAAAGATGTTAAAGATGATGATGAACTTATATTTGTCTTACTTCTATTTATCTATTTTCATACTATTTGATTATTTTGAGAGATCCCATCAAAAACATTATATTCTCTATCTATTTACATTCTTTTGACTTATTTCATGTTTTTATTGCATAGAAGAGTCGAACATGAACTAATATGAGATATATGATATGGACTGTGTTATTATTTTCCTAAACTATACAACTGATACGATACATAGTATATTGATACATAGTATATTGTGTAACTATTTGTGTAAATCTTACTATTAAATAATATTGGTTGAACCGAGTTTTTTGATTGGATATGTTTTCTTTTATATATATTACGTATCGCTACATTATATTTGTGTGAAGTTTGATTTTATAGTTGAAAAATTTTCTATTTCCGTTAGCGACACTGTTCTTTCGCCAAATATGTTTTATGTGCTACCACTCCTTTCAATTGTTTTTTATCTACATATTAATCATTTTTATTAACATAAACTTGTTTTCGATAATCCCTATATTTAGAGAACTTTATGAGAGTGTTAAAATTTATGTATTTCCTGTTTTACTTTCTACTCAATAATTTCTTTTTCAACTTCCAACTAATTAAAATCCACCAATATTTTCAAACTTATGATAAATTAATAACATTGATAATTCACTGAGTCATTATAAGATCGGTCAAATTTTGACTTGACCTAACCCATCCCATTTTCCAAGCACGTAAATATTGAATCGTGACTCGATTGATCCGAATTCAAAGCAACCCGTTAATTTAGGGTAAAGACCCAACCTTATCGAGCGACCCGGTGGGTCAAAAATAAAATTAGTTGAATGTGACTATAACTATATAAGCTTAACGTATACTTTAATGTATGTGAAATGTAAAATAATAATTAAAAAATATATAAATTTTATACTTTAAATTACTATCATGGTTAAAATACTTTTTGATATACAACTTTAAAACTGAGTAATACTTAGTAAAAAAATAATTATTTAGGTCAATATAATGGTGACGAATGAAAATTGTAAAAAAATTAAATATAATTTAATTTCTTTAAAATAATTTGATTTTGATTTTGAAAATGAGAAAAAAAAAAACGGGGGTTATAAACTTTTTCCGACCTGTATTATAACGATGAGATAAACATTCAAGATATGAGTATAAATCAACCAATGGGAGAATGATACTTACGAACCGAACATTAAAGAATTCTATGTACTCCAAGTTTTTGCAAAATTAGAATAATACTACTTATAATTATCAAAATCTCTATAATAACTTTTAGAATAATATTCTTGGTAATGTAATTATCAAATTTCTAAAATGTTTAAAATAACCCCAGCAGGGACGAAAAATTTAGGGGGGGGGGGGGGGGATGGGTAATGGTTTAAGGGAAACTCGAAAAAAGTTGGAAAATTCTAACTAAAGCTTTGAAATTTCTGACCGCCCTTACCCCCGCTAGCCCTCTAACTCTACCACTTACGCGACCCGACCCATTTTGAACCAAATTCTTGAAAACCTGAATTGTCCCAACCCGAACCTGACCCGGTTGGCTCGTTTGCAAGGTCTATCTCCGTCCCAATCATTTTCTTACATTTTTTTAATATTTGATTAAAATATTACTATAGAAATTAAAAGGACAAATAAATTATGGGACCTGAGGAATGTCAAACTTTATTTTTCTAAGGTAAGTTATCGTGTACCTTTGAAGCAAACATCCTAAGAAAAAAAGTTGTTTAATACGAAGTATATTACTCCGTGTGTAGTAGAGGTTGGATATCCCTATAAATTTATGCAAATTTTGATGATAGATTGATATAGGCAAATACACAATTATAGCAAAATTTGAACCGAGGGTCGGGAAATTATTATGATGGAATAAAATAGGCATGATTTCTCCGTAAGGATAAAATACGCAATGAATGGATCGTGAAATGATCAATTTCAACTTGTCGTAGGAAACAATCAGGTCATTTAACAAACTTTCTAGAATGATAGATTTGTTATGGAATTCATTTGCATTCTCTATTCTATATTATTCTTATGTTAATTTTTATTAAACACTATTTCTATATTATTCTTTGTGTTAATTTTTAATTTTATTTTTAAGTGTTTTAAAAAAGTTCGAGCTGAAAGAGATATTATGTTGTGAATTATCATTTTGAAAATCCGTATAAAACTGGTGATTATGAATATATCTAAGTTTTTTTTTTTTCGTAGTATATCGAAGTTTATATATATATATATATATATATATATATATATATATATATATATATATATATATATATATATATATATATATATATATATATATATATAGAATAGGAATGAGATCATGTGAGGATACACTATCTTTTTGAGGATTGAGGATTGCGTTACAATATCAGAGGTTCTTCAATACAATATCACAGGTTATTCGATAAAATATCACACACAAAAACACCTGTGAAATTTTATTTTATTTTTTTCAAAAAAAAAAAAAAAAATTTTTTGACAAAGGTCTGATTTTTCGTGATATTTTATTAAAGAACTTGTGATATTGTATTCACAAATCCTCAATCCTCAAATATATAGGAGTTCTCACCGGATCTTGACTATATATATATATATATATATATATATATATATATATATATATATATATATATATATATAGGGTCGGGGTCAGTTGCGAACTAAAGTTCCGTATTTAACGTACGAACTCCCCAAATCAATAAAACACGCGCATCATCCCCTGACTTCATTCAATCTCATTTTTATCCCCCCTACCGCCACATCTGACTTCCTTCTCCCTCATCCACTATCACCACCGCCGCCACCGCCACCATCTGTTACCAAGCGTCTCATTTCACGAACCTCGTTTCATCTCCAACTTCCGTCTAATTAACATTCTCTCTCCCGCATTTCCTCTATGCAAGCCATCGATACACATGCACATTAACTCCATTACTACACCTCCATATTCAGAAAGGTAATCTTTAATTCCAACTTCTATTTCCATTTTTCATGAATTATCTACAAAATTAGGTTTTACTAAACATTTGGAATTCGAAAAATTAGGGTTTAGTAATTGATTTTGAGATCGTATTTTGTTAGACAATTTTGTGATTTTGATGGTAGATAATGCATATATATTACCCATTTGTATATGTGATATGTCATCTATGAAACTATCTGATTTATTCAGCGACAATGATTCATAAAATGTGAAAGTGATCACTCGGGTGGTCTTGTGGGTGTTTGGTGACGGTAATGTGGGCAGTAGGTGGCTGTGCGTGGTGATGGTCGTGAGAGTGAGCGGAGGCGGTGGTGGACTAGTCATGTGTGGTGATGGGTCATGGGTTCGATGGTAATGGTATGTGGATACATAGAATAGTACTTCTAGATACACTTATATATTACTCTGGATACATGTATATATTACTAATGAAATAGCCATGTCATATTCAAAAGACATGACATCCGGATATGAGATTGTTGTATATCGTCTTTGGTCATCGGAGTATTCAAATAGTGTTGGTTGCATATATATGATTTTTCAGGTGGGTTGAATGTTGGTGTTGCTGAATGGTTGCGGTGGTCCAAGACACTGTCTTTGATGCTGGGCTGCTCGGCAGTGGTCGAAGGACTGTACGGGAGGTGCCGACTAGAGGAGTGCAGAGGGGTGCGAGCTCGTAGATGGAGGTGGTGTTGCGTATCTGTGGAAACTTTGGAAACTTCCATTAATCTGTTGTACTCGAATGATGGGTATCCTGATTTTTAAGTGGTGGAATTTTGATTAATTTTTTGTTTAATATGTGTATGCAGGGTGCCAGTGGATCCATTGGAGTGGCAGATTTCACATGATGCAGCAAACAATTTTTTTTGCGTGCTTAGCAAACACGGTTGGAGCGGCCGAACTGTTCTTGAGTTTCTGAATGGCCATGACAAGAAGCTCTTTATACAGGTAACAGACTTGTCTTTAATGTGAAGTTTTTTTAACCAACTTTTGAGTAGTTGTGTTGTGTCGTTTGTGGAACTCATTTTTCTTTGCATTGCCTGTTTCAATTGGATTTTATTCCAAAGTTGTGTTTTTTTCAAAGCGAGTTGTGTATCTAGGGTACTCATATGTGTATCTGAAGGGATATGATTATTGTCAGATACACAAATCGAGTTGTGTATCTAGGGTACTCATATGTGTATCTGGAGAGTCTAACACTTGCATATGTACTATTATTGGACACCATTATCCGACTTTGAGTAACATAGGTGTATTGCCAAAACTATGGAATTTCAGCCTATTCTTCGAGTGTTGTCACAGAAAAAATTCTGGTTTACCTTGTCTTGCAGTAATTATTTATGTTTTTGGTCGATCAAGTCTGAGGGAATATATCTTATTGTTTGTTAAAATCCGAAGGATCCAGTCAATTGATTAATGCGGAAGCGGAAGCGGCAGAAGATGTGATTGATGAAACATTTAAGGTATTGAAGGAGAAGTTTCCTCTGATTGGAGCTGTGTTAATTGACGTTATCACTTTGGCTGGCGGTTTTATGCGCTATGTTAGGCATACCATGAATTATTATCGGGTGTGTTGATGGTGGTGGTGGCCAGGTGGGTGGTCGCAAGTGATCTTTAGATCGTGGATACTAAAAATACCAGCCGAGATACACATGGTTTTACTACTGGATACATAAATTGAGTTGTGTATCTAGTAGTAATACCATATGTATCCGATAATAATACCATGTGTATTTGTTGTAACTGGTATTTTAAGGTGGCTCCTATGGTTTATTTCTAGCCCTATGAATCAAGGTAAGACGTACTCTGCTGAAAGGATTACGAAGAAGATAAAATAAGGTACTTTGGTTACAGGCAGTGCCCTCGGTCGTGATCTCCTTCACTTTGAGGCCATTTCCCAGGTTTTATTCTTTATTCTTTTTGGTTCATTCCCTACAATTTCAGTCTCCTGTATAGAATTTTCAGTTGAGTAACACAATTGTTTTCATGGAGTCTGAAGTTGTGTAGATGGTGCTCAAGTAGTCACATTTAAAAACATGGATATATTAATTGGTCACTGTGAAGAATGTTAGATATGTTTAAATCAGTTCAATGACCGTCAATCACAAAATAAAATGAAAACAAAGGACAATTACAGGAATGTGAATGATTTTATTTTGAAATCAGGCTGCCAATTGCGGAAACACACTTCTCATTTCTCTTGAAGAACTGGTGAAGGATGGACTGTTGACAGAAGATGAACTTCCTAAGCCTATGTATGCCTCGTTGCTCTGCTCATTTTCGCATCAACCCTACATAAACTATCTTTTTCTAGATGATGCTATGTTTGTGTTCTTTCATATAGTCATACTATTTCTTTTCCTCTTTTCTAGTGATGCTGAGAGAGTCAATTTTGCTGTTGTGGCTGACATAAAAGATCAATTGGTCGCAATGGTTGGAGATCTACATTGTTCTTTATTGTCGAGAGTGAAGTTTCCTCAAATGAATGGCTAAGTGGGTTTTTCTCCAAGTTAGAAACTTATAAAACTTGCAAGATTTAACCAATACCACAATTTTAATTATGTATTAGTATGAATCAAAATTTAAATTTTGTAGTCATGTTCTTTGAGTTATGGTGACCAATAACTTATAAGGTGGCAAGTGGCCATTATTCAAAATTATTGCCTATATCATGATTCAAAACCTTTTCCCCTTGAAAGTGAAAGGAAAGCTGGTCGCAGGACTTAATTTTAGGATCTTATGCAAGAACTGTCATTACACATATCCTTGACCCTCTTGACTGCGCCTGCTGTGTACCTGACATCCAGTGTAGATTCAGCTACCGGGTTTCTTTTGGTCCGATTTTTCACTGGTTTTTCTTTGGCCACGTTTGTTTCGAGTCAGTTCTTGATGAGCTCCATGTTTTCACCTCCTGTAGTAGGTCACGCCAATGGGGTCTCAGATAACTGGCAAAAATCCCTTTTTTTGAATCAGTAAAGAGTGTCACTACGACAATTTTGATGCTAACGTGTTCCGTACTTCTCAGGTGGATGGGGAAACCTTGGAGGAGGTGCAACTCATAATGCCATTCGTATACAATCTCATGTAAAGATTGCTGCCAAGAGCTTTACTGCTTGGAGGATTGCATTCTTCATACCTGCCCTTTTCCAGACAGTTTCGGCTTTTGCAATGATGATTTTAGGGCAAGACATGTCTGACGGAAACTACCAGCAGCTGCACAAGTCAGGTGAGAAGCACAAGGATAATTTCACCAAGGTTATAAAACACGGAGTAGCGAATTACATGGGTTGGATCACAGCTTTATGCTGTGGCTACTGTTTTAGAGTGGAACTGGCAGTGGACTACATTACCGCGCAGTATTTCTACGACAGGTTTGATCTGAACCTGCACAGTGCAGGAGTTATTGCAGCAAGTTTCGGCCATGCCTGGTGGATGATACACGGGTCAGATTGAACCCACATCCAACAACAATAGCAGCCGAAACATTTTCAGTCTCAACCAATACAACATTAAGCAAAGTGAACGGGCATACAGTCTGCAAAATTTGTGTATATGATACAGGGTCTCCTCTATTTGGATTCCATGATAGCTATGAGCTAGTGTGACAACATGTATATTACCTTATGACATGTACATAAATACCGCTGTACACCTAAATTAATGATTACCTTATCATTTCTATTACCCTTTTGCAGACTTAGCTTACATTTCTCTCTCTACCTAATTCCTTCTGCCATAGATAATTGCAAGTTATTTCGATTTTGGTTAAAAGGGCTTTTACAATGGTGAAATAGTAGGATTGCAAATCACGGAATGCTTTTGCAAATAGTGATTTTGTAATCGGTTGTTTTTTGAGTATTTAATCAAATATATAAATCTTAATCCTCCCATTTCTCCTTTTGTTGTTATCTAATTGATTTTGTAAGTGTTGAGATGTCTAATGTTTAGTTTAGAGTTGTTGATTGAAGATCCATTAGACAATTTATGTTACAGTTACAATTTATGTCATGGACTCATGGTTCAATATAAAGAAGTGTATCTAGTAAGATAAAGACGAGTATCTAGCAATGTAAAGGAGTGTATCTAGAAATATAAAAGAGTGCATCTAGTAAGATAAAGACGTGTATCTAGCAATGTAAAAGAGTGTATTTAGAAATATAAAGGAGTATATCTAGTAAGATAAAGACGTGTATCTAGTAATGTGAAGGTGTGTATCTAGTAATATAAATGAGTGTATCTAGCAAAGTAAATGAGTGTATCTAGTAAAATAAAGACGTGTATCTAGCAATGTAACGGTGTGTATCTAGTAAAATAAATGAGTTTAACTTTTTGCTTTATTTTTGCATCATGACAACAGGTAACTCTATACTTAGAAAATAGATCAATTATTAAACTTTGTTGGTCATGAACAAAGGCAGTTGCAATTGTCACCCGTTTTTTAAAGCATTCAGAAATTTCCTTTCACCCTTATAAATATTACAGCTTCACATTGCATTTTCATGTAACATTATCAAAACTACAATGGCTTCATGGGTGAAAGACATCGAAATTTCCCAATTAACAATCCCTTTAACCATCACTCGAAAAGAGGTGGTGAATCCAGCAGGTCTGATCCCTGTCAACCATGGTGACACCCTCTATCTCTCTAACTTAGACGATATGATTGGTTATTCAGTCCTTACACCAACCGTCTATTTCTATCACTCGGTCCGTTCATAGACCACCCGAGTTGTTGATTCTCGAACAACCACCACTGCCAACAATAGTTCAACTCACGGCCACTTTTGCCTCGGTCGACGCACCTCACCACCACCATAGATCTCATTTTTTAAGAAAAAATATGATGGAAATCACAGATTTATGAAAAACAAAGATGACTTGCAAAAAATTAACCCCATTAATGACTTCCGGTGGTGTCGCCTGCGTCGGAGATGTGCTAAACTAGTGACTGTTGATTTTCTGACAGAAAACCAAAGAAAAAGAGGCACGTGTGTGAGTTTGTCGGTGTTAGGGGTGTACCGATGTTGATGGTCGGAGTCGGAGGTCTGCCGGCGTTAGAGAATGACGTTGCAGGTGGAAGAAAAGAAGATAAGAAGAGAGAATTTGGAGTCAGTACTCAGAGAAATGTGATATGTGTTGGATTGGTGAGAGGTCATTGTCCTCATCGACTATTTCAAAGTTGGTTCGTAAGTTCGCACCGAACTTTAGGTTCGCACAGGATCTTATTTATATATATATATATATATATATATATATATATATATATATATATATATATATATATATATATATATATATATATATATATATATATATATATGGGGTCTTATGAGTTTTGTTTGTTATGGTGAGTTTGTGCTCATAAATCGAACTATTGGATTATATTAGAGATCTATGGTCAAGATCTAATATTGCAGTCCATATAAAAAGATTTTTTCCCGTCCAATTTCCTTTTTTTGTTTCTTTCTCTTTCGTGCGTTACACATTTATTACTAAAGAAGTTTCTCCCTTTATTAACCTGACGATAACTGTTCCCTGCTTTATCTCTCTTCAATTATTCTGCTGTTATTCTACATTTTGATCGCATATTTTCTGGTCTTTTTGTCTTCGCCATTCATCGCACGCCTCTAATAGAAGGTAATTTCAGACATTTTTCCCTCCTCTTCATTCATTCTCTTGTATTTCATGTTTTCTGATGGTTTCGCTTCACGTTTTAAGTCTACTTATGTTCATTTTTGCATATTTTAGTACTTTTATGTCGTTATTTCGTCTTCACTGATCATTTCATTGTAATATTATACTCCGTTTTAGGTTTACACATGTTTTGCAGTGTTTTTGCAAGTTCGTAACGGTTATGTAGTTTAGTTTTGGTTTCTGAGTTCGATTAGACTTTTACTCTTTCCGTTTTAGTTTTTTCACTGTTATTCTGGATCAATGTATGTGCATTTCTGAAGTTTATTTAGCACCTTTTAATTGGTTTCTAATTTTTGTTCTGGTTTATGTGGGTGTTTTTGTGTTGTTATTCTAGCTGTTATGGTGTTGTTATTCTTGTTGTTATTGTTGTATTAGTGGTGTTGTTCTTGTTGTATTCTAGTAATATTCCGTCGTCCTGTCACTGTTAGGTTTTGTTTGTTTGTAGGTTTCCGCATCACAAATGGATGTAGTTTGCCAGGGATGGGTAATTAATATAGAGGCTGAAGATAAAATGTTGTTTTCTAAAGAGTTTGCTTGTGAAAAGAAAAGAAGCATGGGTTGGTTATTGGACGACAATAGTGATAAGTACTTTAAAGTTAATGTAGAAGTTCACCGAAATCAATCAAAAATTGAAGTACTTAATAGCGTCGATTTGATGGAAACTGTTTTTGAACAATTGGGAAATACGTTGGACAAGAGGAATAGGGCTCTTGTTTGTAAAAAAATGGTCCCAAATGTTCCTTTTCCATTGCACTGCACCTGGTGTTCACATAGAATACAAGAGACGTCTAAGAACAATTCATCATCGCGGGTCTAAGACTATTTTCAGGGGTTCGACAGTAGTTTCAAAATGGTGCAACTGTTACTTGTCTAATTCTGGGAAAGGAAAGACATTTTTGCATGTTCGCCAAATGATATTTCCCCCTTTTAGCCCGCTTACCTTAAATAAAGCTTATAGAGAGAAACTAAGGGATTATTACTGTGAACTACTTGCGGACTATTACTGTGAATTTAGTTTTGAAATATTTCATCGCTTAGTGGATCTCATTGAGGTTGACTGACTTTCTGTAATGTCATGTATGGAGCAAGTGTTGGAATATGTGTCCTCCGACAATAATGCGATCACGACTGTTGATCATCATGATCACATGTTTAAGTCTCATTATAAAGAATACAATTGGGAAGTAATATTTTACTGTCAACTGATCAACATATATCGGTAATGATTGTCTGACTAGAGTTTGACATTACTGTCGTGCGACGGTGGTGATCAGTTGACCCCCTAGGTCATACCTATAGGGCAACACTCTTAATTAATCATTTAATTAATCGTATAACGTTAGGAGTTAATTAAATTACTTGAAAATTGACGGACAATTTTGGAAGTAAAATTTACGTATCACATTGAAATTTGATTACATGAGATACGGTCTGAGTAATCGAATTGTATCATTGTTCAGATGAAATTATTGTTTAAGGAAACAATTAAAATTGAATGAATTATTATAAAAACAATTTATTGTGATTTGTAAATTGGTAAAATATTTTGGTACAAGTAATTATGAATTACTAAGTCGATTTTTGTATATGACGTATTTTTATTAATACGTTGATTTTTAATATGTTAAAAATATATAACAAATTTATGTAACATATGACATGTGACATAAGACAAATTGACAAAAATAAAATGGACTCCATTTTATGAAAGTGCCGAAATTAGGAGGAGGATTAGGCTAAATATTGTGTTTGATTAAGTTAATGGAAAACACAATCATTTCCCTAATAAGACTAGCCATGCACCTAGTTTACATTGTGAAGGCAAACAAGAGCATGCATTGGGTCTCCTTTCTTCCCTCCTCTCTTCCCTCCTACCCGGTTTTACCAAAGAAAAGGCAAAGGGTTTTTGTCTTAATTTTTGATATACACTACATGCATGAGTGTGTATTATCATTCATTCTTTACTCATCCAAAATAAGAATTCTAGAGAGACAAAAAGATCTCTTCTTCTTCTCTCCCAAAACCGAAAATATTAAGTGTTTTTATAATATTTTTGGGTCATTTTTCTACAAGATTAATATTGTACTAGTAACTATAATATTAATTTTAATTAAGAGAAAGCTTTGGGTATAAATCCTTGGGAGAGATCCTACACTTGGGTCTTAGTTCATCCAAAAGGGAAAGCTCAAGAACAAGAGAGAAAGGTGATCTCTCTTGTGCCCATTAAACCGAAAATCACAATGTATGAACATTTCTTCTTTATTTTGTTTAATAGTTTGCATCCATAAGATCAATCTTTAATTTTATGATAAATTAAATTAAAACATATATGAATATGTAAGTATATAGATCTACTTTTCCTTCAATCGGTATCAAGAGCCATGGTTGTTTGCATGCAAATCGGTTAAAAGTTTTTCCGAGTTATAAAGATTAACATATAAAACTTGCAAAATTTGTGTTATTATGATATATCACGAAATTTATTCATGCATGTTAAAATTTATGGTCCTAAAATGTTTTAGGATATTTTGGTTATATTTACGGATTTTTATTGTTCATATTATACAATAATGACATTTAAATATTATTTTATGAGTAAAAAAGTCATTTTCGGTCTAAAATTAGCTATACTTCGAATTTTCCAGTGATTTTTGGATATGTTGTCACATATATTATTTTGATATAACCTGTAAATTTTCATAATTTTTGGACTTGTTATGCTCGAAAAATGGATTTTTCATTATTAAATTCGGATTTAGGTGAAAAATAGGTTAATATGAGATAAATTTCGAATCTGGTCATAGAAATTTAGTATGTTGTCACATGAAATTTTACAAGATGTGTGTAAAATAATGGGCTATAGTGAAGTCTTTTTGCATGATTTATGGATTTTTGAAGAAAAATAGCATAAATAGTGACATTATTAGTGAAAATTTAATAAAACATAATCTATGACTAAGGAAAAACGTACAATGTTGCATTTTATTATCTTTTTCAGATCTAAAATTGAAAAGTTGATGAACATAATTTTTCACATGTTTTTATGATTATTTTAGTTAAAACCGATAAACCGCAACATTGTTTTTCCGGAAAAATTTTGAACTTTTTGACCTAAGGTTTTGAACATTATGAGTGTCATGGTATTTTTCCAGAATGTTCATGAGTTTAAATTTCAAAGTTTGAATTTATTTGAAATTTTGTGATTTATTTGAAGTTTATAGCTTATTTTTGTAATTTTAGTCCATTAATGAACAAATTTTATAAATATAAGTTAATTATGGTCAAATAATTAGTGAAGACTAAATTTTGAGTCCTAAGAGGTTAGGGTAATTAATGCATAAATATGAATTTATGTAATTTTTTGTGATTGTAAAATGTTGAAATCACGCAAATCCGTAAAAACCGAGTAATATATATTGGCTAATTAAAGGCGATTTAGCATAAAATTGGGCATGTTCATACATATTATAATGCTGCATTTTCTTTATGATTGTCATAATTTTAATTTATGTAATTTTTGAATTATGTAATTTTACTTAGTATGGCCTTAGTTTTTAATTGGTATTTCCCGAAATGTATGGGAATATCGATTCGGTTGTAATTTTATTGTGATCTCGTATCACCGTTTTGTAATTTAATAGATTTATTTTATTTTAGTTACAAATGTATAATAGGAAATTATGAAATTTATTATGTAATTTTACTTATCTCGGAGTTCCCAAAGACGGATTTCTTCAAGATGGCGATACATAAAGACGGTGTTACCTCGAGATGCATGCCACAACCGAAGTTCAAGGGACCAATGGAGTTGGTTTCCGAATATGTAATAGTTAAATAGTTTTTTTCTATTTTAGGAAAGACCATACTAGGATTTATTTATTTTATGCTTGCATTTTATTTTATGTCACATGCATCGCTAAATCGCCATAACTAAAACATGCATCCTCATTTTATCGAGTTTATCGACCGTGTCAATTAGAATTATCGTAGTTCACCGCTTTAGTTCACTTAAAACGTGATAGATAATAAATTGACATGACCTCTCGCTAAAACAATCAATTGAGACATAGCCTTACCAAATAGTAGAAACCATGAAAACCTATTTCGCGAGGGAGTGCACTCGGCCACACCGGGATACAAACCTTGTTATGTAGGGGAAATGGGTGATAAATGTCTATCCACCGAATTCATGTTGATAAGGGATGTATCGGCCACACCGTACCTAAGTTAATATGGGTTTGGATAATGGACACATTTATTCGAAATTTGGATTGAACTCAACAAAAGTTTTTGATAAGGGATGTATCGGCCACACCGTGCCCTTGTCGGATGTGTTTTGGGCTAAAGATAATTGTTAATGTAATATTATCGACCAAGAGTTCTAAAAGTAGAATCGATTAAAACGTTAATCCACCGAGTTATATTAATAAGGGATGTATCGGCCACACCGTGCCCAAGTTAATATGAATTTGGGTCTTGGGATCATTTATCTAGTTGGGTAGAGGTCACTAGAAAAATGCATAAAACTTGTTTAAATTATACATTTTACGAGTATTATTATTAAAACGACATTTGTTTTACTCCTTATATTCTGTTTTGTAGACCACTTCTTTTTCTCATAACAAATGGCAACACCAACACCAAACGCCACGCCTCTCGCTAATACTTCATGGCTCTGATCCTTCATGGATCGATGTAAACTTGAAAAGAATGGGTCAAATTTGTCCGATTGGGATGCCCAACTCAAATTGGCCGCCCAAGGTGACGACAAGCTTCGTTACCTTACCGAGGCCTCTCCTCCCGAACCTACTACTAGGTCGACCGCCGCCACTAGGGAAGCATATGAGTCTTACCAAAAGGAGTCCGCCGCAATGAAAAATGTCTTGATATTTGCGATGGAGGCGGACCTCCAAAGGAGAGCCTTTAAAATGGGCAATGCTAATGAGATTTACTCCAAGCTTGTGACAATGTTTTCCCAAACTCCGCGGATCGTCCAATATGAGGCGGCCGCGGCATTCTTTCATCTCGACTTCAAAGAGGGCAAAAAGGTTAGCCCTCATGTGCTCAAACTCATGGAGCTTGTCGAGACCTTGAAAATTCAAAAGGTTGAAATCCCCAAAGAACTCATTATAGATAGGATTCTACACTCCTTGTCCAAAGTCAAAGCATATGTTCAATTCCGGGTGAATTTTAACATGCAAGACAAGGATGTGTCTCTTGAAGAATTGCACAAGTTACTTGTGCAAGCCGAAAGGGACATGGGGTTAAATGTGAACCCACCCAAGGATGTGCTTAACATAAGCACTAAGAGTAAGGGGAATTTCAAGAAGAATGGGAGGAAGGGTAAAAAGCAAACTCCCACATTCACCAAAGCTAAGACTTGTGAAGCTAGCACTTCAAAAATCAAGAAGGGTCCTCTTGATAAATGCCATTATTGTAATGGTATGGGATATTGGAAAAGAAATTGTTCCAAATACCTTGGTGATAGTAAGGCTGGAAAGATCACTCCAGTAGGTAAATGACTATCCTTCTTTTATGTTTCTAATTCAACTATGGTATTATGATGCAAAGTTGTGATAATATATCTCCCTTTTTATTGTAAATAGGGCCTCCACCAAGCAAAGACAAGGGAAAGGAAAAGCAAGCATGAGAAACCATCAAGAAGCTAGGGATAGCTTTCATGGAGCTTTGCTTTTCATTGTCTTCTTTTAAATTATGTTTTGGATTTTAGAACCTTAAGTTTCCGTGTTCGACATGGAAAGGTATTTTGGATAATGGGTTGTATTTTGGATAATGGTGACTTGGTTTGCAACCCAAGTCACCCGTTTTATCATTTTATCCTTTTGTTCTAAAAATTCATGTTTAAATGCTTGTTCTTAGAAACATATAACTTAAAGTGATCTAATACACAAATATAATGACGAGTTTCATTATATGTCCACATGCTTAAGGCTTGTGTATGATCATTTATAAAGCGATTTTGAGTCTATGAACTCTCTTAAAGGTATGTCAATCACCAAGTACACATATGAAATCTATAACAATTAGTCAATCTATGAGATAATTCTCCTTATAACCTCAACATCATTATTTGTGTCTCATATGCTATCTTTGAATCTATAGTGTATTTATTCTAAAGATAGAGTGAGAGAAAAATGAGGACACAACACACAAGACAAGGTAAATTGGTGTACTTGTGTATATGAGATCTACGCAAGGGAGAATGATTTGAATGAAGGTATATCTATTTACATAGTATACGGTATAGATGAGATCTATGATCTCAAGTAAGTTCTATATGACTAAAGAGACCAAGTGAAGTAATCATAAGAGTAGTAAAAAACAAAAATGCTAGAGATAGAGAGAGAAATATTCTCTGAAATTTTAACCTAGTTTTCAACAATCTTCAACAATAACAATGGCAGTCATGACGTTCTCAGAAAATTCTTTCTCACCTTTAGCTTCAGCTTCAACGTCTAAAGCTCAAAAAAACACAAAAATACCAAAAAGTAAGGATAAACAGCAACAAAATAAAGAGACTTTGGGTGAGAAGAGTGGGGATAGTCATGGAAAGACCGTGGAAACTACAATACAGAGACCAGCAACTGCAGATGCTAAAAAGACAGTATCTTTGGGTGAATCAGTTGGTATTCATGTCCTAAACTTGTCAGAAGGCGGGGAGGAACAACAGGGTGTTGGTTGGTCACTGCAAAAGGGTAAAAGGAACCTTCCTATCATGGAAACAATTGCAGAGGATGAGGAGCTTGCTGAGTTACTTCAATTTACTACAGATGATGTAAAATCTGAGGTAGAATTCTGGTCTCAGTCTGTTTACTGCTATATTCTGGGCTCTAATCCACCTTTTGAAGTTATAGAGGATTATGTTTATAAAGCCTGGGAGGAGTTTGGCATTGACAGAGTTTCTTTCATGTCTAATGGGTTATTTCTGGTTAGGTTTAAAATATAAACTGGTATGGATGCCTTACTTAATGCAGGGTATTATTTTTTTGATAATAAACCTATCATAATTAAGCCATGGGATGCTGAACTTGACTTAGTAAAGGAAAAAGTGGAAACTGTTCCTGTTTGGGTGAAACTTTCTGGAATCCCTTTGAAGTTTTGGGGGGATTGTTTGCCTGTCATAGCTGGTTTGGTTGGTACGTATGTTAGAAAGGATGTGGCTACCATGGACAAGACCAGGCTGGCTTATGCTAGGGTTTTAGTGGAGCTTAAAATGGATCAAATGTTACCACAACAGGTTAAGTTCTTAGATGAAGCTGGTAGAGTGGTGGTTGTTAAAGTTGAGTATGAATGGAGGCCGGTTACTTGTGAGCATTGTAAGGGGTTGGGTCATACAAAGCAGCAATGCAGGAAGGCTCTCCCTAAAGTTAAACCAAAGGTGGGTGTCAAGCCTACCCAACCTGCACAAAAGAAACAACAACACTGGAGGCCTGTTCAGAAGCCTGTGGAAACTGTTCAGGAGAAACTTATCACCCCTGATGTTTTCCCACCTCTGGTTAGGCTACCTATTGCTACTCCTGCTATGCATATTATGAAACTTAATAGGCAAGGAGGGACAACTGGAATGAGGGCAGCAGGGAAGACAAAGCCATACTCTTTCCTTGATGCACTAAATGGGACTACTCCTAGGGGGGGTGGGGGCGTAGGGAGAAGTGGTAAGGATCCCCCTCCTATAACCCCTCATGCATAATATTGGCTTTTGGAATGTCCGGGGTCTAAATGACCTGAATAAACAGAGGGTGGTCAAATGGTTTATGCACTCTCAAGGTGTGGGTTTATTTGGATTATTAGAAACAAAACTTAAACCTAGGAATATGTTGAATAAGAATATGTCCTTCTGTGATGGTTGGAGCATTACTACAAATAGTAGTTGGCATAAAGGAGGGAGAATCTGGATCTTATGGAAGCCTGATCTTTTTTGTATTAATGTACTAGCTTATGGAGCTCAATTTATCCATATGAAGGTTGAGTCAAGACTAGAAGGGAAACATTTCCTTCTTACTATGATATATGCTCATAATGACTTGTATGAAAGGATGGAATTATGGAAGTTTCTGAAAGACATGGCTTTACACTGTGATGAACCTTGGCTCTGGGCAGGAGATTTCAACACTGTGCTCTCTCCAATTGAAAGGTTGGGGGGCAATACCACTGAGGCTGAGATGGAACACTTTCAGGAGTGTGTCTCTCTTTGTTGTGTAGAAGATCTTCAAGCTACTGGAGCTTTATTTACGTGGTCTACTAAACAAGACCCAGCTCATAGAGTTTATAGTAGATTGGATAGGGTGATGGGTAATCATGAATGGATGTTGGAGTATGGGGACTATATGGCACACTTTCATCCAGAAGGGATATTTGATCATTGTCCTTGTACCATTGTGCACAATAGAACTGAGTTGACTGGTAGAAGGAGCTTCAAATATTTCAATATGTGGGGTCAATCTCCCTAATTTAAGGCCTGTGTGAAGACTGTGTGGGAGAGACAGTACTTGGGCACAAAAATGTACCAACTGGTGAAGAAAATGAAAGAGCTTAAACCAGTCCTAAAAAGTTTAAATAAAAGTTGTTTCTCGGATATTGAAAACAGTTTCAACTTGACAAGTGCTTTACTTGAGCAAATTCAGACTCAAATGGTGGATAGTCCTGGGAATATGGAGTTAATGCAGCAGGAGATGGAAGTGTCTCAGGAACTTAGGGCCTTGCTTACTGCTAGAGATAGTTTCTTGGTTCAAAAAGCTAAGGTCCAATGGTCTTTAGAAGGTGATATCAACACTACTTACTTTCATAATGCTATTAAGAAGAGGGTCTTGCAGAATAAGGTGTTGAGCATTGAGGATCACCATGGTAATCTATGCACTGATGGAAATAGCATTCAGCAGGCATTCTTAGACTATTATACTGAGTTGCTGAGTAGTCACAGTACTACTGATTCTATTAATGTCCATGTGGTTAGGAGGGGGCAATGTTGTACTCCTGAACACTGGGAGATTCTTAATAGGCCTGTTACTTGTGATGAGATTCAGAAGTGCTTATTCAGTATACCCAAGGATAAATCTCCTGGTCCTGATGGGTATACATCTCAATTTTATAAAGATGCTTGGGATTTAGTAGGTGAGGAAGTTTGTGCTGCAGTGCTCAATGTTTTTGACAGTGGAAAGATGCAAACTCAGATTAATGCTACTTTGATCACTCTTATCCCCAAGCTGGATAGACCTGAGAGTGTAAAGCATTTTAGGCCAATAGCCTGTTGCAATGTCATCTATAAAACTATCTCCAAGCTCCTTTGCAACAGGTTGGCTGCTATTCTTCCTAACATTATAAGTAGGAACCAGGGAGCTTTTATTCATGGAAGGAGTATCTTGGAAAATATTCTGATTTGTCAAGACCTGGTGCGACTTTATAATAGAGGGAATTGCTCACCTAGGTGTATGTTCAAGCTTGATGTTCAAAAAGCTTATGACTCTATTGAATGGATTTTTATTGATCAAATATTGGTGGCCTTGCAGTTCCCTGAGAAGTTTATAAAGTTGGTGATGCTGTGTGTGACTACCCCATCCTTTTCTCTGAATCTCAATGGAGCTACTTTTGGCTTCTTCCCTGGTAGAAGAGGTTTGAGGCAAGGGGATCCTATCTCCCCCTTGCTGTTCACCATATGCATGGAATATTTGTCAAGAGTCTTGGATTTTGCCACAAATAAATGGGAGTTCATATATCATCCCCTGTGCAAAGGGCTTAAACTGAACCACTTGCTATTTGCAGATGACTTGTTGCTGTTTTCTAAGGGAGATACCACCTCAATCATGCTACTGTTGAGAGCTTTCTCTACCTTCTCTGCCTCCTCTGGCTTGAAAATTAATGTGGCTAAATCTGAAGTTATTTTTGCTGGTGTTTCTACAACTGTGAAACAGGATATTCTCCAAGTTACTAGATTTAAGAAGGGTGCTTTACCTTTTAGGTACCTTGGGATCCCAATTCAGGCTGGGAGACTGACAAGGCATGATTGTAATATCCTTGTGGAGAAGATAGTTGCTAGAGTTAGAGGGATTGATGCACGTAAATTGAGCTATGCTGGTAGATTGACATTGATTAACTCAGTGTTGAATACTTTGCACAATTACTGGTCTGCAATTTTCCTTATCCCTAAGATGGTTATACATAGGATTGTAGCAATTTGTAGGAACTACTTGTGGGATGGGGGCACTGAATACCAAAGAGCCCCACTGGTGGCATGGGATAAGGTATCTGTCAGCAAGAAAAACTGGAGGATTAGGTATTAAAAATCTTTGAAATGTGGAATATAGCTACTTTGTTGGAAAATTGGTGAACTGGATCTATATTAAAGCTGATAGGCTCTGGGTTCAATGGATAGATCATATATATATGAAAGGCTCTGATTGGGTTTCTTATGTCCCTCCTGCAGACTCCAACTGGAATTGGAGAAATATATGCAAGGTAAGGGATAAGATGGCTGCTGGTTACATGAATAGCTCTTGGCTGCCTGATGCTAAGGGTTATTCTATTGGGTCTGGTTACTGCTGGCTGCAGGGTATGAACCCCTCTGTAAGCTGGTATTCTGAGGTTTGGGATAGTTGGTGTGTTCCTAAACACTCTTTTATTGGATGGTTGATAAAGCATGAAGCTCTCAATACGCAGGAAAAGTTGCACAAACTTCATCTGACTGATAATGATTGCTGCATTCTGTGTGCAGCTGAACCTGAAACACATATGCATCTCTTTAAATCATTCAGTTACAGCAAACAGATTTTGACTATGATTGAGGACTGGATGCAGATTAAATTGGAGCATGGTATTCAGCATGGGACTGAGTTGCAGAGACATGCTTGTAGAATGGCTCGGATGGCCTCTTTTGGTATTACATCCGGCTAGAGAGGAACAAATGCAGGACTCGAATCAAGCTCATGAAACCTGCCTGTATTGTGAAGGATATTCGAAGATTGTTGCATACTAGGATTAATCAGTTTATTAGATTACCGTTATTGAATGTTGACAAAATCTGGGTACAACATTTGGATATTCTATGCTAATTAGCATGGATGATAAATGTGGCCCTTAAACCCTTGTAATCATTGCTCTATCTTTTGTTTCATTAATGAAAGCTTACATTTAACCAAAAAAAGTGAAGTAATCATAAGAGTATATTCTCAAGATAACTACACGAGGAGACCAAAAGAAAGTTTTGGAAGAAAAATGACTAATGTAAAGTCTTAACAAGTTTTTGACTAAGTTCTATATGATAAATTTTGACCAATAGTTTCAACCTTGAGAATTACTTAAGAGCCTAAATGGATCATAGTAACATACTAGTTATGATCTAGTTGCAAAGATTGATATACCGATATCTTCAATGGCCAAGTTTTAACCACGCAAATGTCATTGCTTAACCTCATTATGAAATGGTTAAACCTCCTTCCGAAAGGGTATTTCGAAGGACGTGTTCTAGATATTATTTACATTTGAATAATGACATTGCTACAAATCATTATGACATGAGTGTGTTAGAGATTTAAAATCTCTTTCCGTAAGGTTAAAATGAGACCTCTTCGAAATAGGTATTTTGAAGGGATATGATGGGAACATATATGGTTTTATCTTAATAACTTGGCAACGCAATTTATATTTCAATTCTTGAAAAGTTTCGATTGAGAAGTCAATTTCGAAATATATGGAATTGATTGGGAGTTAGGAAATTATCATGTGAATACATGGAATTTAGTGGGAGCTATCATCCTTTGAATGTTTACAACTCACCACTCATTGAAGAATGACGAGTTAATACCTTCCTTCATAAAAGAAGTATTTGGGTTTTCAATTCTGGATGAAAATGGACTATGATGAATCCAATTACATCAAGGGATGTTGGATTAGTATTAAGAGATACACATCGTATCAACATTCACATAGGTTATTCATGTAGATGAAAATGGAATTGCCATTAGCAGTCATGGTCGTTCATTGAACCTATGAACGGTTGATCTCATGATTATTAGTAACTAATGTTTCCGCCATTAGAATAATCATTCACATGTCCAATGATGAATCATATGCATAAGAGCATGATGATTCATTGGTAAGCCATAATAGAAACGTCATGAATTCTCGAGTAGAATCCGATGAGCGATTTCGGTGTTTGACGGAATGCTCTATTGTGTGTCAAGAGGTTGCACACATTATACAAAAATCCGAGCACATGCAAGGATTTATGAAAATCCTTAACCTTTTAAGCAAGAAAGAGAAATAGGATGTTTTGGAAAGATACTTAGTTAGAGAATAAGTTGCTTAAAACTAATCTTTCCTAATATACTAGGACTTGTGAGAAGTACTAGGTCAATCATCTTGACAAATTGTTACAAGACTCTACAAAACATATACCTAGTGCATTGTGTGTAAATGGAGTACTTGATCAGTACAAGTTATATCATTCACCACAAATTCGTTCGTTATGTGATATTCGATAAGGAAGTTCTTTCAAGATAAAGAACCAAAACCGAGGTCGGGAACCTTGATGTGTACTTGGTAAGATTCATGCTATGAGAGAGAACATGAATGTAAAGGAAAATGCGATTATAAGAAGTTTGAACACATAGACACATGGCATGTTAAACTTCTATTGCAATCAATAAGTGTTTACACTTACGTTATACATCACAAGGTTATAATATGATATTGACTACCCGAGTGTGATGTCGACATTTGTCGTTTGAGTTATTATTAACTCACCTTATACCTTGTTGCATCCAAACGGGTTGTGGAGACAATTGAACCCCGTTAAACTGAACATGGATTAACATTGTATTTCCCCATAGTTACTTACATGAGGTGACGTCTCGAAGTGACTAGAGTGTGATGCGATTGATGGCAAGTTCAAGTGCCATAGAGTCATGTGAGATGACTAGTCGATCACATAGGCAGACTGTTAGGAACATTTTGTCGGGCCTAATGACCGTTTATAGAGTTCTGCCAAATTTATATAGCCTGGTCGTGGCGAGAGCTACTATAGTATTCGAATGAGTCGATTCTTTTGACTAAAGACTATTCACCTTAGATGGCACAGTTTCAGATTAACTTTGATTTGTGTTACTACGACCTTCGTAAATGGGGTAAAATGGGCACATATTGGGTTATGATGGCTGTGGCTAGTCGAAGGGAATGAGTGCGATAGGAATTGTCCACCCCTAGTCAGGGTTATAACAATATATCAGGGCCACTCGAGGAGTAATGAACTGGAAATGCGTGGCCACGCTCGGAAAGTATCTATGATAGATAAGTCCGGTCAATCAGTTATTCTCCAGATCGAGGAAACCACTCTCGATATGATCACTTGCAAGTACGACCTGAAAGACACCTTGCATTGAGTGGGAGATAGTAATAGGACAAGAGAATTGGTGATGCACACTTGTCGAGGACAAGTGGGAGATTATTGGAATATGTGCCCTCCCACAATAATGCGATCATGACTGTTGATCATGATGATCACATGTTTAAGTCTCATTATAAAGAATACAATTGGGAAGTAATATTTTACTGTCAACTGATCAACATATATCGGTAATGATTGGCTGACTAGAGTTTGACATTACTGTCGTGTGACGGTGGTGATCAGTTGACCCCCTAGGTCATACCTATAGGGCAACACTCTTAATTGATCATTTAATTAATCGTATAACGTTGCGAGTTAATTAAATTACTTGAAAATTGACGGACGATTTTGGAAGTAAAATTTACGTATCACATTGAAATTTGATTAAATGAGATACGGTCTGAGTAATCGAATTGTATCATTGCTCAGATGAAATCATTGTTTAAGGAAACAATTAAAATTGAATGAATTATTATAAAAACAATTTACTGTGATTTGTAAATTGGTAAAATATTTTGGTACAAGTAATTATGAATTACTAAGTCGCTTTTTGTATATGACGTATTTTTATTAATACGTTGATTTTTAATATGTTAAAAATACATAACAAATTTATGTAACATATGACATGTGACATAAGACAAATTGACAAAAATAAAATGGACTCCATTTTATGAAAGTGCCGAAATTAGGAGGAGGATTAGGCTAAATATTGTGTTTGATTAAGTTAATGGAAAACACAATCATTTCCCTAATAAGACTAGCCATGCATCTAGTTTACATTGTGAAGGCAAACAAGAGAATGCATTGGGTCTCCTTTCTTCCCTCCTCTTCCCTCCTACCCGGTTTTACCAAAGAAAAGGCAAAGGGTTTTTGTCTTAATTTTTGATATACACTACATGCATGAGTGTGTATTATCATTCATTCTTTACTCATCCAAAATAACAATTCTAGAGAGACAAAAAGCTCTCTTCTTCTTCTCTCCCAAAACCGAAAATATTAAGTGTTTTTATAATATTTTTGGGTCATTTTTCTACAAGATTAATATTGTACTAGTAACTATAATATTAATTTTAATGAAGAGAAAGCTTTGGGTATAAATCCTTGGGAGAGATCCTACACTTGGGTCTTAGTTCATCCAAAAGGGAAAGCTCAAGAACAAGAGAGAAAGGTGATCTCTCTTGTGCCCATTAAACCGAAAATCACAATGTATGAACATTTCTTGTTTATTTTGTTTAATAGTTTGCATGCATAAGATCAATCTTTAATTTTATGACAAATTAAATTAAAACATATATGAATATGTAAGTATATAGATCTACTTTTCCTTCAGCAAGGACGTGTTTTGACCCCTGTTTGAATAATGCAAGGCCTATGTTTTATGTAATTCAATTTACGGTTGTCTTTAGTACTGTTGTTTTGTGTTTTAGTTTCGATATTTTGATCTCCCAGTCTATGTTATATAGCTTGACTCAGTTTAGGTAACATAAATATGTAATGTTAGATCAAGGACATGTTTGATCCTTTTTTTTTTTTTTATGTAATGTACTTATTTTGGGATATTAATCTTAATGACTTTTTTACTTCTTGTATTATTATGTTGTCATTGTCGTATTGATTTTGATTTAAGTCTGCTATTTTTCTATTGTAAATGCATTTTCACTTGTGTAGTTGTACTAGTCTTTGTAATATGTTGCTTTTACATATTTATATTCTTTTTTCATTCTAAAGTTGTTTGTCCAATTAGGTTTTAGTGCAATAAACTTGGCAATATGTTGCAAGGGTTCGGGACTTAATGTTTACGACGTATATAGTAGTTCATTCATAAAGGGCTACATATCTGGACAAAAAGAAACTATGTGTTTGTCATTTATAAAGTACTATGAAGTTGAGGTTGAAGGGCAAAGATATAAATCAAGGCAAGATGTATTTAGTG
This sequence comes from Silene latifolia, assembly GCF_048544455.1. NCBI lineage: Eukaryota > Viridiplantae > Streptophyta > Magnoliopsida > Caryophyllales > Caryophyllaceae > Silene > Silene latifolia. The sequence goes on from NC_133538.1 coordinate 127,306,672, forward strand.
ATGGGGACCTCATGGAACAAGTCTTCACACATGTTACCAGTAGTTTGGACAAAGGGAATATGGCACTTGTCTGCAGGAAATGGGCTCAACTGTTTCTTCTACATGAAGATGCCCCTGGGCTAAAATTAGAATACCTGTTGAGATTGAAAATAACTCACACTGTTGGTCTTGAAATTATGACTAGGGGTTCTGTCCTAGTGTCTAAAAGGTGTACATGTTATTTGACTGATAGTCTTGTAGTGAAGCAGCTGATACATTATGCACAAGTTATTTGGTCTACCTCTATTTGATTTTGAAGAAGCTTCAAGTTATATTGATAACATCCCAGATATGACATTTAGGAGATCATTTACAGTTGCCAAGAGCTTACTCAAATCACCTTCTGATGTTATTGTTATTGACTGATTATTGTTATTATCTTTTTATGTAGTTTGAGTATCAAGGAAGTTTTGTAATCCCCATTAGACGTTATTCTTAGATGAAGCAATCCTCTTGATGTTTTAATTAATCTCGGTTTATATATGTTGTACTGTTTTGTATAGGTCTGTATTTTATCAGACGATTACGTATTGTAATGATTTTATAATATGTAAATTAATAATATTTGTACTGTTCTTTTGTTGTTATTCTATGAAAGTATTAGCTTCTATCATTGTTATTCTACTGTTACTCTAGTGGTATTCTACTATTACTTTGCTCTTATTTCTGCTGCTATTCTTTAAATGTATGTGTTTATGTTGCCATAGTTATTATTTTTGTTGTTATTCTATGTTTGTTATTGTTATTCTGCTTCTAGCCTGGTATGCTTTGTGGTTATCTCTGAACGTAATTTTTTTGTCATTGAAAGAGAGTCTGAGGTTAATTTGTCTGATGTTACAACTGAAATGGTGAAGGTCACAATCAAATGTTCGTCTGCGTCAAAGTCCACTAGCCCGAATGCATCAAGGTCCACTGATCCGTCTCCATCAAAGTCCAGTGCTTCTCCTAGAAGGTCTACTCGTAGTCAAGGAATGACAATAAGTAAACCAACAACTACAAGTCAACCAACATCTACAAGTAAGGCAGCAAGGAAAGGAAAGTCTCAGTCACAAGTTGTGAAGTCGGAGTCTAGTCAACCATAGACTAAAAGCAAGCCGGCTGAGAAAGTTAAGGTTGTGAAAGATAAGGCTGAGAATACTCAGGGGGGGAGATGCCCCTTCATATGGGAATACAATGTATGCTCACTTGATCTATATGTTATTATAATGTTATTCTATACTGCGTTCTTAGCACAGCCGAATGAGTATAATGCTCCTTTAGATGGGATTACAAACAGCTGGGAAAGTTAAGGCTATGTATTATTTATAATGTAAATTTAAAGTATACATCTTATGCCCATCTAGTACTGTTATTATTATGTTATTTTATTATTATTATTATGCTGTTATTTTTTTCTTCTGTTGTTATTGTGCTGTTACTGTGAAAGTTCTGATGTTGATGTGATATGGTGCATTTTAGTATTTGTCTTTTGTTATTACTATTCACCTGTTATTCTTATATATTTTGCTGTTATTATATTGTTATTCTTAACTGCTTTATTTTGCTTACATATTATTATGCTGTTGTAATAGTTGATAGGAGTTGTTAGCTGCCTTTGAAGTTTTAGTCTTTGTTCTTGTAAAATAGTGAATATTTTTCCTTTTTTGTGCAGCGCGAATGTTGTTATTACTTGTTGTCGTCCTGCCGGTCTTTGCAAAATTTTAGCTAAGCTTATTGATGCCCAGAAAGAGTCTGACAAAGAAATTAGGTTTGGTGGTCTACTTCACTTGAAGCTGAGTATAATGCCGCATACCATGTTGCGTCAGATTATATATGCTTTTAGAAGTCGGGCTTTTTTTGAAATTTCCGAAACAGAGAAGTTTCCACTGACTGAAGGTGATGTTTGTGATGTTTTTGGTTTACCAAATTCTGGACCAGATGTGGACTTGATCATTACAAAGTATAATCCTTCTTCGAATTCTCAGGGAGATGTGTTGAAGCGTGTTTGGCATAACAAGTACGATGTTGAGGAAATCGGTTCTTCAATAAAAATTGGTAAAGTGCATGAAAAACTCATGACGTGTAACACTGCTGACGACGAGTTTAAAAGGACGTTTGTTGTCTGTGCTATCTCAAGCTTTCTTGCTCCTGCGTCTGGGCCTGTATTGGATCTTAGACTTCTAACTGCAGTTAAAGATGTCTCTAAGATCAAGGGGCGGAACTGGTGTAGGTTCATACTTACGGAGTTACAGATTGTTGTTCGTGAAGCGCTTCGTGGAAAGTTGTATGTACGCGCCTATGTGCCATTCCTCACCATCTCATATTTTCACCGGTATTTGTTAAGGGGTGATCAGGTAAATAATGATCTACCGCTCATTCGACATTGAGATGACACCCGTTTTCTTCAAAGGTTGCATCTTGAAGAGGCTGCTGGTGCTCTTGGCACGGGACGACGTTCAAATGTTGTATTCCCAATCTCAACTAGAATTTTAGATGGCTCTGAAGCGGGTCCAAGTGGATGCGGTCATGGTGCGGGTAAGGATCGTTGTATTGTACTGGATATACCTGTTAACATCCGTACGGGCGAGGAAGTCCGTTCCGCAGCAATCGATGTAAGTATTAATTTTCTTGCTTTTTGGTTAACTCATTCTAAATTGTTCAATGTTTTTTTAACCCTGTACGGGAAAAATGGTTACTGTAATTGTCATGTTATAACTGTTGATTTACTTAACTATATTATGCTATTGTAGTTGAAGTGTGACTGTGGTGTTATTATTATGTTACTCTATTATTATTCTGCTTTTATTCTGCAAAAGTATTTTGCTTTACTGTTATTATGTTGTTAGTCTTATCATGCTACTGATTTTTTGAGTTGTTAGTCTGGTGTTATTGTTATGTTACTCTACTGCTATTCTGCTACTATTTGGTAAAAGTAATAGTTTCAGGGTACTGAAATTTTGACGTGTTACCCTGTTTATTATTGGTTTGTTACTCTACTGCTATTGTCTGTTGTTGTAGTGTTATTGTACTGTTATTCTGTAAAAGTGTCAGTATCAAATTGCTATTATTTTACTATGCTGTTATTATGTTGTTTAGATTGGTATTATCCTATTGTTATTCTACTATTATTCCACTATTACTCTAATATTATTCTTATTTTGGTTAGTTGTTATTATGTTTGTTATTCAGTTTTTGTTGGTAAATTTTTACCTTATTATTGATAGGAGGTCCATGAACTTATATTGCTCAACGAAAGAGACTCTGAGCTTTTTTGCAATCGGTACTTGAAAAGGGCAAACCTGATCAAGTTGAAGATGAAGGGTTTGTCTGCACCATCCAGTAGTAAGGGGCCAGCCCAAGCAGTCCAATCAGCTGCTATTGACAGCGCAAACAAACGGCCAGAAAGTGTCAACTGTGAAGGCTCAGAAAAGGTTGTTTGTACCCCATCTTTCTTCACGGATAAAGTTATACGTGAGTTGGACGAACGTGTTAAGGAGGTGATGTCTTTGCGAGCAACCAACTTTACGCGACCAAGTCTTTCTAAAGAAGCAAGAACAGAAGATGTGGTGATTGAGCCACCATCTTTTAATCTTTTCTCTCAATTCTATGAGGATTGTGTCATGCTTTCAGATATTGAGCCAAGTATTGTTGGAAAGGAGCCTTCTCAACAGAGTCCTATCATTAACCACCATGCAATGGAGGAGATTCCAGAAGAGTAACCCATGAGTTTAGATGCTATTATGACGGATGTGTGTGCTATTATTGAGTTTTGTTATGGTAAGGCAGGTGGTGTTGTTGATGAAGGTGGTGTTACTGAGGAAGAGGGTAAAGTTGAAGATGCTGATGATGAAAGAGTAGATGTGGAGTTTGTTAGAAAGGATGTTGATATTCAGTTGGATGATGTTGTAGTTGACGACTATCTCGTTGACAATCCGCCAGATGATGTTGATAAGAATGCCGAGGGTACAACCGCAGTCCTTGAAGGAAGTGAAATTAGAAATGATAAGCCAAAGTTGAAGGATGTCACTGTTGGCAGTGGAAAGAATGATGATAATCGACATTCAAATCAAATTGGCAGTGAAGCATTTGTTACTGCAGAAGAAGCCGATTTGTTGATGTCTTCTAATGCAGAGTTGTTACTTGGTGCAACAATTGAGGTAGAAAATTTAGAAAAGTCAAAGACTGAGGAGGATGTTGTGTTGGGGGACACAGCTGTTGTCAGCAATTCTGTTTCGGAGGGTAATGTTCTAGATGATTTGAATCATGCTTCTGGTGATGTTCCTGGTAATAATGTGTTACTATTTTTTGAATATCTTAATTCCTGTTTTTAGTGTTACTGGTTGTTTTGCCCTTATTGCATTATGTACTGTAATAATGCTATATGCCCATTGTTATTGTCGCATTATTTGTTATATTCTTGACTTAAGTCTACAATCATATGTAGAGGTTGTTCCACAAAATATCCGTACAAGTTATTTGCTGCACTCTGCTGCACATGAGGGGCTGATGTCTGTTGTTCCTGAGAATTTTGGATGCAGCACTTACTCTGGTGAAGTAGATCCTAATTTAGTAGTGTTGTCAACAACAATGATTACAATGAAAGATGCTTTCAGTCCGATGAGATCCCTAAGGAAACAGGTTGCAGACTACTGTTTTCTGGATAATAATTTTCCGCTTTCGTAAGGCTTCCCTTTTCCTTTCTTTTTAATTTTTTTTGTTTCTTTTGTTTGAAGGAAAATTAATATTAATCATGTTTTCTGCTTTCTTATACATTTTCCTGATTCTTAATTTTTTTCCCCCATTTTTTTTTAAAGTGACAATCTTGTAACTTGGGGTACTCGAAGTTACCTAAAATAGGAAGGATATGGAAACGATGATTCCAAACAAAATGATAATGATTGGAGTTATCGAGTGGTGGTCCCTGTTTCTTAACGATACTTGTATAAGTGGAAGTCCAAGTTGACTTTTCTTTGGGCTTGGTCAAAAGGTTAGTTTCTCTATATAGATTATGTGTTTGTGTTAGTATTTTTCATTTTTTTTAAAACATTTTCAAATGTTTGTGCACTTCGTTTTTAGCTTACATTGGACCAACTCTGTATTCCATCAAAACGTCCGCTGTTTACCCGAAGTGAATCAGTTGATTCAGTTAAGTCATCATTCAACCTATGCCTACAGACCAACAAGAAAGTGTGTGATCTTAATTCTGATATAGTATGTTTCTGTATTTGTGTTATTAATGATACTCTTTTGTTATTATAGTTTTTTATTGTTAATCTGTTGTTATTCTACTGGTATTCTGCTGTTATTGTCTTAAAAGTATTATATTTTTTAAAAATTGTTTTTCTGTTGCTTTTCTTCTGATACAGTGACACTTTTATGACCTTCGTTTTTTATATGTTAGGGCTTTGTATTGATATTATTATTTCACTGTTATTCTGTTGGTACATTGTAAACGTATTAGAATGTGTTCTTATAGTTATTGTTTTCTTATTCAGCTTTTATTTTGCTGTTATTCTGTTGTTAATATTTGATAGTATTACTATGTGTGTGTCCTCGTGTATTCTACTGTTTTCCATTGTTATGCTACTGTTATTCTACTGTCATTGTAGTGTTATTGTGCTGTTGATATAGCTCTAATTAATTTTTTTTGGTGTAAAATTTTCCAGATTTTCATCCCACTGCTTTTGCACGAGCACTTAGCTGTTTGTGTATCAACTTTAATGCCAGGAGGGTTGATTATCCTGATAATGTATTTCAAGAGGAGTTGTTTGGAGATGTTCAAGCATACTCTTTACTTTTTCTGTATTGTCAAAATCTTGTAAGTGATTTTATTCTGTTTTTACTTTTCTTGGGGTATTTCCTAGTGATGTATTTGTTACTGATTATGCTTTGTTTTTGTTTTTGTTTTGTTTTGTTTTGAAGCTGATGATTATGTCTGATTTTTTGGTCGACAATGGAGTTGCACAAGGCAAGGAGGTGAAATATTTTTAGAATTGCCAATGTCCCTTTTAGCTGGCAAACAGCTTCTATTGAAAATCTGGACTGCGGGGTGTATACGATATTGCACATGCTCTTTTATCGTAGGAGTGTCTTTGATTGCGATCTGGGTAATTCTGTTTCAAGAGCACTTTATCGCGCTGAGATTACTGCTTTGTTGGTGCTTTCTGATATGAATGAGTCCAGGGCTGATGTTATAAAGACTTTGACCCAGTTGTGCAACATTAGAGGGGAAACCCTGACTACCCTTGCAGAGAAACGCCGTACTCAGCTTTCAAAAGAGAGCAATTCTCAAAAGGGTATGAAGCGTAAGACTAGTGGCAGGGTGAAAACTGTTGGTAAAAAGATTAAAACGTCGCAGGCTGTTATCAAGTCTCCCGTTGTCTCTAATGTCACCACTAGCCATCAAGGGTCTGTTAGCACGCTCAATGTCAGCCTTCAAGGTGAAAGCTTGTCTCTTGACAACAATATGAGTCCAAAGTCCCTTTTGGGTAGTCGTAGAAGAGGTAGGTCAGACGATGGTCTGGGTTGTTCTTTATATTGTGGGGGAGAAGACACTAATGTTGTTCTCTTGTCGGATTTTATGCGTAAAAACAAAAAGTTGTTCTCTAAGATGTTGAAGGTGCGGAAGGAAGTGCTGGAATTTGTTTGTCGTGATAATGCTGCCTTACAATCAATGTATGTTCTTTTTTTTTTCATTTCTTTATGGTGGTGTTAATGTTTCATGGTGGTATTATTCTGTTGTTACTATACTATTATTCTAATGTTATTCTAGTTTCACTACTGTTCAATTATGGTAGAGTTTTTATTTGTGTTCTTATCATGTTTATTTTTTCTGTATGCTGAGAGGTGCTTGTCGTGTACAACGACAAGGTTGGCATGTTTTTAGACAGGAATGATATTTTGTCAATTCTTCCAAGTAGACAGATGTCATCACGAGTAGTCCAGTGTTGGTCTACTCTATTGAATTCGTTGGAGTTTGAGCAACGATCAGAACCTACCTCAATGTTTTTTGGACTTCGACACATGGTATTGGTTCTACCTTTTTGCATTATTATTTTTGAATTTAGTAATAACAAAAGAGTGGTTTATTGATATTCTGCTATTATTGTCTTAAAAGTATTATATTTTTTAAAAATTGTTATTCTATTGTTTTTCTATACCCTACATGTGAAACTTTGTGACCTTAATTTTGGTTTAATAAGGTTCTTATTGATATTATTACTGCATTGTTATTCAGTTGTTATTCTTCTATTATTCTGTTGTTATTCTACTGTTACTATTGGTATTCTACTGTTATTCTGCTGTTATTCAGCTGTTATTCTGCTGCTTTTTTGTTGTTATTTAGCTGTTATTCTGGTGCTACTCTATTTTAATTTTGAAAAGTATTACTATGTGTTACGCTATTGTTTTTCCACTGTTATGGTACCATTTTTTCCATTTGTTATGCTACTGTTTATTGTTCTGGTTCTTCTTTTTTGCATTATTGTTTTTGAATTCAGTTATATTTTAGATATTTGTTAGTTATGCTTTTTTATTGCCTTTTTTTGTAGCACGATGGTCTCATTTCATTGCTAGAGAACTATGATGCCTTGAGCCCTGTTCAAAGTCAAAGTTTAAGGCTATTTGCGTCATGGGATTTTTTTATAGACTCCTGCGGTAACAAATGTCAACTGAACTCTGATCTGATCATTGTGCCTCTTCTATACAATGATCATTACTGTTGTGTTTGCATCAACTTCATCCATCAAACGATTGATTTATTGGACAACACGTACCATCAAGATGAAGACTTCACAAAGTTAGCAGAGATTGTGGCTAACCATATGCGATCATACTTGGAGTCGAAAAATGTTATGAAGAATAAATACTGTAGGAACTTTGAAATTGTTGATGTGAAGGTTAACTGGAAAAAGAAGGAGCTAAACAATGAGGAGTCTGACTGTTTCTTGCTGTATACGATGGCGGAGTATGATGGGAGCGTATTTGAGTCTGATCTTCACAACATGATTTCTCGTCGAAGCTACTGTGCAGAAATAGCGGTTTCTTTGATTTTGGCTGATATCAATCGGTATAGGTCGTTAGTGATTGACAAGGTGAAGAAGCTTGACACTCGGAGGCCTAAGACTTTGGGAGTAAAGTGTTGAAAGACAAAGGCTCTACTACATCTGGAGACGCAAATGATCCACTTGAAGTTAAACCATTGATCGTTGTGTATCCAGTAGATTAAGTATTTAATATGTATTATGGCAACAAATACTTAAATAGTGTTTTCCTTTTTAATGCATTATGGGACCTTTAAAAGTTATTTGTATTGCATAGCTTGTGTTATTATAGTGTTATTGCTATTCTATTGTTACTCTGTTATTGATTCTGTGATGTTAATGTTAAAATCATTTTAGCTATTTTGGTTAATATTTGCGATATTCCCAAATCTGGGTCTTTATGTTGTTGTAGGGCAATATAATCTGTGATGTTAACCTCATACATATGTGTAAACTTATGCTATTCTTTTATAAAGAATTTTTCATATGACCGGTGATATTGTACTATTATTTTGATGTTAGTCTGTTTTTATCATCTTACTATCAGGAGAAATGTTTATGCCTTTATAAAGCATTTCTCATATCATCTTGTTATTTTGCTGTTACTATGTTGTTATTTTGATGTTATTATATTTTTATCATCCTAGCATTAGTAGAAAGGTTCAGCATTAGGGAATGAAAAACACTTTCAATAATATCACAGTAACAGAACAATAACAGTACATAAGAATCAGATAACAATAAACATATTTCACTGCAATAACAATTTTTCATAGTACCATGGTAACATGTGTTTTTTTATTATATCACAAATATTATTTTTAAGAAACTAACAACATCATTTTCATAGGATCTGATTTTATATCTTTGCTGGAGGTTTGGGTATTGCTTGTTATATAAACAGTAACATAGGAGAGATACATCAGAATAACAACACAATAACATGACCATAACAATAGATATAGGAGAAACTTCTAGGACAATAACTGATTGGAATTAGGAGAGATACACTACAATAACAGCACACTACCAGTACCATGACGCGAGGATTAACATTGTAGTAATATCACAATAACAGAATAATAACATCTGCTGAGAAACAAATAACGTTGAATACACTCTTTTGCAATTAGATCACATTAACAGTAGAATAATAGTTAACAATCAACATCTTTGTATTTTGAAAAGCATCACAATAACCTCATATATATATATATATATATATATATATATATATATATATATATATATATATATATATATATATATATATATATATATATATGTTAGTTTTATGCTATTCTTTTTTAAAGAATTTCTCATATGACCGTGTTATTGTACTGTAATTGTGATGGTTGTCTATTTTTATCATCCTACTGTTATTTTGTTGTTATTTTGATGTTATTATATTTTTATCATCCTACCATTAGTAGAAAGGTTTAGTATTAGGGAATGAGTAACACTTTCAATAATATCACAATAACAGTACAATAACAGTACATGAGAATAAGATAACAATAAACATATTATACTGCAATAACAATTCTTCATAGTATCATGGTAACATGTTTTTTTTTATTTTAACACAAATATTATTTTTAAGAAACTAACAACATTTTTGTGAAGACAGAAATATTAAAAGCATGAACCCTACTCAATAATTGAAAGATTTAATATCTTTCATTTCCTTCCCAGACGCCTACGGGCAGGGCCTTCAACTGTGCTTTCAACTTCTACGGACTGATCGTTAAGAGGGTTTTTGTATGCGTCCATAAGTTCCATTGCTTTCAGAACTGTCATAAAGCCTTCACACATGCAAGGAATTGATTCTCCATGTCGGCTTCTGTGTATTTGTTTTGTTTGCTTTCCTTCAACTGTCGACGCATACCGTTTTTCTCAGCCTCAACGAATTTTACTCGGGCTTCAACAAGTTCCAGATCTTTTAGTAAGGCCTCTTCACGTGCCTCTGCTGCCTCTACATTTGTTAGTGCTTCGAAAACGTCTACATAAAGAGAGTCTATTTTTTGTTTTGCTTCATTGAGTTCATCCTTTGTGTCCTCAAGTTCTATTTCTATTGCAGACCTTTGGTTATTGTCAGTTATGGAACTCATTCTGCACGAAAAAGAAAAGTATAAGTTTGTTGTTTTTGATTTTTTTTTTTTTCTTGTACCAGCACTGAATAATTTTTTTTGTCTAAACACAAGTATTTATAGTCGGTTGTGGGAGACAAGCAGTTTTTAATAAAAAAAAATTAGATAAGATTAAGACAAACTGTTAGAATTTTTAAATATTAACTGCTTTTTATTAGATAAGCCAAGGAGTTTAGGAAGTTTTTAATTTTATTTGTTGTTAATTAATAATAACGTTTACCTACTATGTTTTATCAGCAGTGTTATTATAATGTTATTCTATTATTATTATACTATTGCGTTTTATTCTGTTCTTATTTTACTGTTACTGTGAAGTTTTTGTGATTTTGATGTCATTTGGTGCGGTTTTGTATTTGTCTTGTTATTGTTATTCTCGTGTTATTTTTATATATTCTGTTGTTATTATGCTGTTACTAGTATGTATTCGGCAGCTATTCTGCTGTTATTCTTATGTATTCTGCTGCAACAGCACAATGTAGTTCTCATGTGGTTTTATCAGTAATGTTAATATTTTTGTTTATATTCTGTTTATACAGTGGTATTTGGGAATGCTTGTTCATATATAAAAAATATGCTAGTAATATTTAAGCACAAAATGTAGTTCGAAAATGTAGTTCTCACTAATTATGTAGTAAATTTAAGCTTAAAAGGCGTTTGCCACTTATTACACACGCTGGTAAAACTAATGTAAGGATGGCAAATAGTAAAAGTGTAATTTCAGGCGAGCTCTTAATGATAGTCCTTCTCTTCTTGGTCTCTTGTGTCTTGTTTACTTCATGCATCCGATGAATCTTCCTCTTCAGTTTATGATTCTTCTTCATCATCGTCCGAAGGCGGTCTGTCAACAAAAGGAAGGTTACAAGTTTGACTGTTTTGGTTTACCAACTTTTTACAGTTACCGCACCTTCTCTTTCTCATTTGTTGCTTCTTTATGCCCTTTTCTTTGGACGTCACCAATCTTTTTCCACTGCCCTTGTTCTTTGCCTTACGTGGTGGTCGTATGTCTATTTCATTTGAAGCTCTGATTCCAAGAAGATCCTCAATTTCTTTGTTTTTCGTTTTTGTGGCGACTTGCCCTGTGATATTTTCCCTGAACTGTTTCAGCATCTTCTCCAGTTGTTTCATCTGTTTAACTGTACCAGTACTATCCAGCACCCCCACAGTTGCATAAATTTCAGACCATACTTTTGACATCTCCATTTTCTTGATGTCAGCTTCACTGTAGTCTTCCACGACCTTCCCATTTTCATCGTGAACGATAGGCCTGTATGATTTCTTTGTCCATCGAGGAAGCACGTAGGCTTCAGGTATCTTGTATACCTTCCTCCCATTCCAGACCCACATTATATGTCTGCAAACAAAACCACACCTCTCAAATAGCTTACAAGCACATTTGGTGTTGTTATTTTTGGTGTTATATTCGACGAGGAATTTTCTGTCCTTCAGTCCATGAATCACCTCATGGTACTCTACTAGTCCTTCTGTTATCAAACCTCCGACTCCCATGGTGCAGATGGCATGTTTTACTTCTTTTTGAAATTCAGAAAAGATAGCATGTGTGTATACCAGTGATGCATGCACCTCTATCTCCATTGGGCCTACTTTCTCAAGCATACGATGCTCGTTGGTAGTGTCCAGCTGCCTCTGTGCATATCTCCGCTGTTCTATGGCAGAATTGAACCTCATCCAGAACTCGACAAGTGTTCCAAAATGGCTTTTAAACCTTTTGAAGTAACTGTTTGAGCTTTCAGATCTTTGAGTTGTCCTCAACAAACATCCCAGAGGCAGATCCCGAAAGTAGGTAGGTATCCACTTTTGCCTTATTGAAAAAATGTATTTTAACCAGCGGTTGTTTTGCAGCTCATGCTGTGAAACCATGGCAGTCTAGTTTTCTTCAAACTCATGTGGTTCTAAATCAATTTCCCAAACAACATCATTTATGTCAGTCATAAAATTTGTTTCATTACAGATTGTTCTTCCCACCTTTTCTGGCACTTCCTGCATGATGTGCCACATGCAGTACTTGTGGATTGCATTTGTGAAAAATTTTAGGCATACTTTTTTAATCCCAGGGAATTGATCTATGATGATACATTGAGGTTGCGTTTGGCCCATCGCATCTAAGAACTTTCCAAATATCCATTCAAAGGATTCTTGACACTCAAATTCAAGTAAGCCAGCCCCGAAATTCACGGTGTTTTTGTTGTGGTCTACTCCTGTGAAAGGAGTAAAAACCATAAAGTACTTATTTATGCCATAAGGAGGATCAAAGGAGATTGTGTCTCCAAACATTTTGTAGTTTTTTATGGCTTCCCGATCAGCCCAGAAGACTTTTGTCAAACATATGTTCTTATCCAGGTCATAAGCAAAATAAAACCATGTGTTTCAGCAAGCCTTTTGAAATTACCAATGAACATTGAGGCATCAGTATCCCCAATGTAACACTTGACATCCCTTTTGAAGTTTTTAAAGTCTATCAAATAGGTACCCACATTCTGATAACCATTTGAGTACTCCTTGAGAATTCTGTAGCTTAATGTTGGACCTCTGTTCAGCTTAGTATGATCAATAATTGTCCTCTTAATGTAATCATGGACGTCCCTTGACAGCTTTTGGAATTCTCTATTCTTGACAGAGTAAAGAGGGTGATTGTGAACCTCTCTAAACTGGTCCACAATGTATCCAGCCGGTCGTTCATCTGTTTTTGCACAGGTTCTTAACCTCATCTTTGCCTGGCAACCACATCTTGTCAGTCTATTCTTCTTTGGTTGTCTAGTTTTTGTCTTATTGTTCTCTGTTGTACTCCAACTGCCTGCTTCTTTATTGTTTGATTCAAGACGCAGTTTCCTTTTCATATCTCTATGTCCCTGTCTGTTACAAACTACTGATTTCACGGCGACACTATCCTTTTGTTTGCCAGTTGTGTACTTTCTCACATCAAAACCACAAGCGAATGCATATATGCTATAGAACTCCAGTCCATCCTCCAAGTTAAGAAAGAACATGCCACACTTAGGCGTAAAATCATCCTCAACAGTTCTTATCCACTGTTCAGTAGCCCCCGGTGTACTGCTGTAATTAAGTGTGAGAATAAAGTCATCTTCTTCTTCTGAACAAGTTGGGGTGGAGAATGTGTTGTTATTTGAAGATTCACCCGTAGCTACAATGGCATTTTCCCCAACAATAGAGACAGCTGAAACATCTGGCACAGTAACAGATTAACAATCAGAAGAGTGACACCAAAATAACATAACAATGACACCACAATGATGCCACAATAAGAGTACCATGAGGCAATTTCACAATAACAGTAGAATATCAGCAGTTGAAAATCAGATAAAAATCAATATACTGTGTTGCAAGAACTAACATCACAATTAAAGTAGAATAACAGATAAAAATCAATATACCCGATTGTAATAACATCAGAATAACAGTAATGTAACATCAGTTGAGAAGTAGATAAAAATCAGTATACTCTATACTGTATTGCAATAACATTACACTATCAGTAAAATAATAGTACAATAACAACAAGAAGACGAGTATGAGCTTTTGATGTTATCATATGCTATTGTTATGTTAGTGTTATTGTACTGTTATTCTTATATGTAAAAATAATAGTAAAATAAATACACAACACAAGAATACGACTATGAGCTTTTTTCTCATCCTATTATAAGTAGAAAGGTTTCGTGTAATTCATGAATGAAGTCTGCATATATCATCATGTTATTTTACTATTACTCTTATGTTATTGCGCTTTTATCTCATTGCGTAACTGAATTCAATTCATTAAGTACGAAATAAATTGAAAAATCACACCAATTAAATTCATGAATTCGTTATCACCTGTTTCCATAGGTACTGTGGAATTAATTTCTTCGCTAGTGTTGTTAATAATTTCGTTCTCCATCTTTTATACCTAACAATAATGAAATCAATGAATTCAATATAATAAATAGCGAATCATCATCATCATTTGAAAATAAAAATTTACGAATTCAATATAATTCTATTCGAATAATTAATTCATTATAGTAAAATTAATTCATATACCTGTATTATTGAGTTTGAAGCTTGATTTGGTGATGTTCGATCTTCAAAGTCGTATCTTTTTCTCTGTGTTTTGTTTTGAGGAGAGATGTTAGATAGAGAAAGTAATATCACATGAATGGAAATTATGTTCTTCTTTTCAGCTGTTTTTGTATTTTTTACGATTTCGTTTTTTTTGCTGGGAAACGAACTATTTTCCTTTGACCAATTCAATTCTATGAAGGCCTAAAGAGACGGTCCACGATGCTGAAGGGACCGCCTCCAGTCAAAAGCCCTCTTTTGGGCTATTCAAGTGTTTTGGAGGATGAGCGGTAGTGCTATTCGGCTTGTAAAACTTTTTGTAATTTTGGATTTGTTAGACATTCTTATTGCATTTAGATATTAGGAATAGGTTAATTAGTTTAATTAGTTTTGGACGAATATAGACTGCGGATTTTCGGTTTGCTACGGGTATTTTTGTGGGGTATATTTTTATATGCTTTGCAGGTCGTAGCGGACAAGTGCAAAGACATGAGGATGCGTGCCAAAAGTGAAGCCCTCGATCGACTACTATCTGTGCTCGATCGAGCAAGTGGCCATGTAATAGTCCTCGATCGAGATGCTCAAACCTCTCGATCGAGCAAGCATATTTAAGGGGTTCTCGATCGAGTCGAAAAGCACTCGATCGAGCAAATTGAGGATGAAAGTTCTCGATCGAGCAACTCCAAAGTTCTCGATCCAGCAGTTTACGCGCTTATCATACGAGGGATTATAGAGAGTGATAAGGAAACCAGAATCGAGAAGCTTGCTGTCATGGCTACTGCTGCTTCTTCGACCACTTCTCCGACAGTGGTCCCTGCTGCCGCCACTGTTACTACTACTCCGGTGGTGTCAACCCCTGCTGTGTCGACACCCGTCACTGTTGCTACTGTTACTGTTTCTGGCTACCTACTTCCTTAGTTTGTTGACTGGTTTTGGGAAGTTGTATCTTGTGAGTATTTTTGTTCTTCATTCTTTTTATCTCCTTTCATTTTATTTCATGTATTTTGCATTTGTGTTGTATTTTCCCTTTCCCTATTATTCTGCTGGTGTATGCTGGAAGACAATGAGGGCATTGTCCATTTTGGTTTGGGGAGGGTAATGCACACTTTGAGTCTGCATTTGTATTTGTTTTGCATTCACGTTTATTGCATTTTAGCTTGCATTGTTTTCATTTATTAAAAAAATCAAAAATTCAAAATAAATTAGAAAAATTTCAAAAAATCAAAATATCATGTTTTTTTTTAGCATATAGGTTGAGTCAGAACGGTGTATTTCAATGATGAAATTGCACTACATTTAGTCCCTATGTTTAAGCCTTGTATAAACTAATATCTTTTTAACATTGTCTTATCGCATAATCTACGAGTTTGTGTTGAAATTTAGCTGAACGATTAGACTTGACCTGAAATTTTGGCAACCTACTCATAATTTCTAAGATTTTATAGCCTTAAAACTGGTGTCATTCATGACCTGTTCATGTAAGATTGTGAGTAGTTCCTCCTTGCATAACATGCAACGTAATTTGCATAAGTATGAAATTCAATTGCTTATTGCCTGCATACATTCGGGTTAGTTGTTGGTGTCACATGCAGGGAGGTGCTTACATTCCCTTTTCTTCCATTTTACCCATTAACTCCACATTTAGCCAAATTTGCCTTTTAACCCCTTAACTACATTCAAACATAGCCTTCCTTGTCAAGCTAATTTAGTGATTGTTTGCGGGTATGTCGTTCATTGTGCCAAATTTGGTTTGCATTGAAAAGATGGGAGTTGGTAGTATGGAGAAAGAGAATTGAAAAACGAAAAAAAAAAATCAGAAAAAACCGAGTAAGAAAAGAAAGAAAAAAATATAAAAAGAATTTGGATGATGTCGGTTTTGCTCCTATGTTCTTATTCTATCTTATGAGGAGTTGTTATCATTTGGTTTAGTCAGTTTTTATTGCCAAATCAAAGGCATTTGTGCTTAATTTTCAAGTTAGTTTAGAAGTGGATGCTGTAATATTGGTTTGTTTAGGTGCTAGCTTGGCTTATACCTCCACATATCCCAAAATGTTTTGCCCCTTCTTACCCAATTGGCTCACTTTTCCAAATTTTTGTAAGCACTCGGCTATGACGGGACCTCGTTTGGTTGGAATGTATGTGTACGGTAGCTAGAATTGTCTATCATACTATATTGCATGCATGTTTATGTCGGTCGTAGTTAGGTGAGCGACTTCTTATTCTTTCTCTCTTACATATACTTGCTTACCCTTTGCATCATGAGAGAAGAGTGGCCGGTGAGAGTCCATTTTTAAAGGTTTTGCAAGGTCGACGGTTCAACTTTATTATAACCATCTTATAACTCGTTTGCATTTGACAGTTTTTGCTTTAAGTGTTAGTTTGCTTGCATTAAATTGGTTTAAGTAGACGATTTGTAGCTAGCTCTGAGTTTTATTCCGTTCGATTAGTAAGTTGCATATATAGTTTGCTTGGGGACAAGCAAAGGTTTGGTTAGGGGATATTTTATGCGTGCATTTTATATAGCCTTTTGTAGTCTTATTTGCACGCATTTCTATGCAATTCCCGTAGTTTTAGGCTACGAAATGGCCCGAATAGTCTACCTTGGTTCGTTTGGCTTTAATTGCAGGAATGGACCTGAAAGAAGCAGAATTGAGCCTTTTTACTGTCCCTTTAGCTCGCATTTAGGAGATGGAAGAATTGGAGCGAGAATACTACTATCTTGGGATGTGTGAAGTCGTCTCAGAAGCAAATCAACGTCCTTTATGTGCTGATTCAGTAGCGGATTCCTCGATCGAGAGTTTTTGCTGGCTTATGTGCTCGATCGAGACCTTTTAGATGATGAATGGTCCACGATCGAACCCCTGCTGTGTTCGATCGAGAGGTGGCCTTTTGGTGTTCCTCGATCGAGTAGATTTTGTACTCGGTCGAGATGTTTTTGTTAGAAGTTGTTTGATCGAGCTGTTTCAAAGTGCTCGATCGAGTAACTTGAGATCTGACGCAAGATTTTATTGTGTGAACTTATTTACTTAATATCTTAAGTTATCGTATTAGGTCAATAATTATCTCTTCCTATAAATAGGAGAGACTTGATTAGGTTTAGGCATCTCCTCTTTCAATCATTCAGTTTTAAGGTTGTGTTCATTTTTCCGGATCTTCCATTGTGTAATTCCTTACACTCTTTAATGTTGGGTTCATATACCCCTATTAGACTCATCTAATACATTTTATAAATTATCAATAATTTATATTTATGTGGACTTAGTGCATGTATAACTAAATAATGAAATGAGGAAGAAAGTCGAGTTTCCTTACAATGGTTCAAATTTTTGGCACAAGTAAGGTCTCCTACCTTCACTTGTTCTTGAGCTTAATTAATTTAGGATGATCTTCCAAGATCTTCAAGTCTCAAGCATAGAGACACTCCTCTTAGTTGCACCCAAGACTTTCCCCAAATATTTTAAATAATATTAACTAGATATTATAAGAAATAAAATCCCCTTTTATTATTATTATTATTATCACTACTTTAGTAATATAAGATAATAATGTGTGATTGTGAGAGAATTTTAGAGAGAAGCATGCAAATTTGGAACAAGGAAAAAATGAGCAACCAAGTGCCTATTTAAGGAAACTATGGCCGGCCACTTTAGAGCACAAGGGGCTCATTTTTTTTTGCTTATTTTAATTGCATGTAGGTGTAGAGTAGGCATGTCATACTAGATGTAATCATGATGTTTAGAGCATCTTACAAATATCTAGAAGATAAAACCTTGGAGTGTCACATACCCCTATAAAACCGGTTATGGGAGGGACTTTTGAGTCCATTTTGGTTTTGAAATTTGTCCCACAAATGCTAATTAGTCTTATGTTTAATTATCTTACATAATTAAATCTTAATTTGATCATACAACAATTATGTGACAAATTAATAAACAATATACACTCAACTTATTGAGTGATATTTCACCATTATAACAATGTATAATGGGTCCCATAATGCCCAATTTAATTAATTTACAACTTCTTGTAAATATATTTAACTTATAACCTCTACCTCAAAATATATAAAAACCTCGATTAATTTAATGAATTAACGCTTAATTATTAAATTAAATCTTATTTAATCACATTACAATAAGATATAAATTTCATTAGTCAATCCTCGCATAATTGAATAATAAACTTGTGTTGACTTGAGTTGTAAACTCAACCTCAACAAACTCACACAACTATATATATATATATATATATATATATATATATATATATATATATATATATATATATATATATATATATATCAAGGACTGATCAACCCGTATCAAATACATTTGATCAAAATTATTTGGGTTCCATCCTATAGGTGTGACCTTAAGGGATCAATTGATCACCACCGTCAAACGACTGTAATGTCAAACTCTAGTTAGCCAATCATTACCGATTAATGTTGATCAGTTGACTATATAATTGAATCATCCCTTACGTATTCTTATTATGAGATTTAATTATGATGTTTAATCATGTGATCGCACTATTGTTGCGGACACTTACTCCAACAATCTACCACTTGTCCGAGACAAGTGTGCATCACCAATTCTCTTGTCCTATTACATCATCTCCCACTCAATGCAAGGTGTCTTGTAGGTCGTACTTGCATTTGATCATATCTTGAGTGGTTTCCTCGATCTGGAGAGTAAATGTTTTACCGGAATTATCTACCGTAGATACCTTCCGAGCGTGGCCACGCATTTTCAGTTCACTACTCCTCGAGTGGCCCTGATATTTTAGATAACCCTGACAAGGGGATGGACAATTCCTATCGCACTATTCCCTTCGTACACCCACAGTTCATCATGACCCAAAATATGCACACTCGCCCCTTTTTACAGAATAGCTTGGGGCAAAAATCAAAGTCAATAGAAAACTGTGCCGACTTGGGTGAATAGTCTTTAGTCAAAGAATTGACTCAAAAGAATACTATAGTAGCTCTTGCCACGACCAGGCTTTATAAAAATTACTAGAACTCTATAAGCGGTCACTGCCCGACAGAGTGTCCCATACAGTCTGCCTCTGTGATCGACTAGTCATCCCTTATGACACTATGGCACTTGAACTTGCCATCAATCGCATCACACTCTAGTCACTTCTAGACGTCACCTCATATAAGCAACTAGGGGCCAATACTATGTTAATACAATTCACTTTAATAAGGTTCAACGTTGTCCTTACAACCTATTTGGATATAACAAAGTAATAAAAGAGGTTAATATAAAACTCAAACGATGAATGCATTATCACATATGTAAAATTGATACCATATCAATTACTACATAATCTATAATCCATACTTAATATTGTATATAACTATACATCTTAACTCAATTGAAATGGCATGACTTATCATGCTTAGCCTATGAAAAAACCTTGGTTACCAAGTTTTAGCAATACTTTGCACTTTCCCTAACCTTACTATATACTATTTCCCATTCTTGTGTATAATCTTGTATTATAAGAACTTCTTTGAGTACGTGTCAAGATCAAACGGACATAGGCTCTCTTGCCTTTGAATAACTCCCCTTTGTCCTCACAAAGTGTGTAGGGATAGGACTTTCGGTTATTGGAACGAACTACCATAGTTCCTCCAATTCATAAAACCGAATCCTAATATCATCCCCTCCTTCTTGCATATCTCATTATCGCAAGTTTACTCAATTTTCGTTGTGTATATCTCATTGTTCAACTGCTTACGATGTTTCTAACAGTTATCCTCCTTAAATAATATAGCCAAGATAGTTCTCTAATCATCCTTATGTGTTTAGAATATGGTTTTGTGCAACTCCTTGCACATAAATCAATCTCATTTCTAAATGCTCAGCTTCATTTCTTTATTACTTTCCTGAGTGCTAACCAATGAACTATATGGCTATATGGTGACTTCTCTCAAGGATTCGATTTATAACTTCTCGTAATACTCCAGCTATACGAAGTTTAAGAATGGTGATACATGTTAGTGTAACGAATTAATTCCGCAGCGGAAGCATGTGGATTCAATTTCTAAATGTTCAATACTTTTGAACTTGTCAAGATTCTTATTAACATAAGAATATTCATTTAACGCTAATATGCTTTTAGAACTATCTTTGTAGGTCTGAATACCTTAGAGATGTATTATTCTTCTTATAAGTCTTGCATCATTCACAATGATCAATTTGTCATTCACATATAAGACTAATAAAACCACCCTACTCCCACTAAACTCCATGTATTATTCAGACTAATAATATGCTTTTAGAACTATCTTTGTAGGTCTGAATACCTTAGAGATGTATTATTCTTCTTATAAGTCTTGCATCATTCACAATGATCAATATGTCATTCACATATAAGACTAATAAAACCACCCTACTCCCACTAAACTCCATGTATAAACAGAACTACTCGACAACTCGAGAAAAGTTTATCACATGATCAAAACATACAATTCAATTCCATTACTTCTACTTAAGACTTTTTCTTAAGTTTTCATCCTACCTTAGGATAGTTGCGATTTTCAAAACTCATGCAAGATGATTTTAAAATACAACTATTACAAAATCCGAATTCAACGAAGCGTTGCAATTGGTGTAAACCACTTACCACCAATCAACCAAGTTATGGAAACATCTTAATGTTTATGTTCAGTTCGGACTTTTGTGGAGTTGAAACTAGATAAAGCATCTTAATAAGTTACAGGTTTGTTACTTTCAAAATGTAACATGACTCCTGTCCACCTATGTTTCGAAGAAATAATTACTGATTTTGACCAAGAAGGAACATCTTCCTACTAAGAAGGAACATTTTCCTACGTCTTATTCTCATTTTGTGGCTCTTTGAACATTTTCTACCACTCTTTCTTTAAGAAATAATCCTCTTTTCTTAATAGGCAGCATCACGAGCCACAAACCCTTTGTTCTCGTGATCATATAGAAAGAGAGAGCACATGTTTACTATCGAAACAAGCTGCAATTTAGGCACCATGCCTAACCATATCTTATATGAAAAGTAGATGATTGCTTTAATCATTTTTTATTTTAGTGGAAAATTTTGTTGGAGTGTCCTCGACAATAATGCGATCACAATTGTCGATCATGATGATCACATGTTTAAATCTCATTTTTAAGAATACATAAGGGATGATTCATTTTATAGTCAACTGATCAACATTAATCGGTAACGATTGGCTTGCTAGAGTTTGACGTTACTGTCGTGGGACGGTGGTGGTCAGTTGATCCCTTAAGGTCACAGCTAAAGGATGATGCCCTAATCTGTAAAGTTGATTAATTGTATGACGATACAAGTTAATCAATTCCTTAATATTGAACAATTCAATTTGTGAGAGAGAATATTGATATCTTATTGTAATGGGATTAAATAAGATTTATTTTAGGAATTGAAATACTTTATTACTAAAATTAATTATTGTTTGAGAAACAATAGAGATAAGAATGAATGGTTAATTATAATTACAAGATGGTGTGAAATACAATTTTATGACCCATTTTATTTATGTGATGAAGTATCACTAGTCAATTTGTTGTATGTAATTTAATTAATTTGTAAAATGATATTTATGTGATGAATATGCATTAAATTAATTAATAACATGTAAAAGACTACATGTGACATATTGTGTGACAAATGACAAATTGACAAAATAAAATGGTTGTCCATTTTATAAGGAGAAACCGATTTTAGGTAGTGTAAAATGGCTTTTGTTTATTTGAATTTGTTCATAGTGTATGGCATATGTAATGAGTACTCTAGCCTAGTCTTACACCTATGGTTTTAGAAAAGAACAAAAGCTAAAAGTGAAAGACCATATATTGGCTCTCCTCCCTCCCAAAACCGTGACACCCTCCTCCACTTTAGAGGATTATTTTTCTCTGCTTATTCTCTTTATGCTTGTCCATTCAAATGACATGCAAAGTTTTCCTCTCTCACATATTCATCTTTTTCTTCATCAAAACATGAGATTTTTGATACAAATTGTTCAAAAAAAGATTACTAATATTATTAGTGTAATATATGAGTATTAGTAATCAATTTTAAGGTAAACTACTAAACAAATATCTAGCAAATATTATTTAGTGGGGATAAGGGATAATCTTGGATGCAATCAAGAGGAGTGGCTTCTATACTTGAGGTCTTTGGAGGATCATCCTAATACTCATCATAGCTCAAGAACAAGTGAAGGTAGGAGACCTTACTTGTGCCCAAATATCTGAAATATCAAATGTAAGGAACCGTTTTTCTCCTTACTCATGTTTTTGTTTTGCATGCATAAGATCCTTAAGTTTTATGACTAAAACTTTGAACCAAAATATGTGATATTTAAAATATGATTTCCAACAAGTGGTATCAGAGCAATAGGTTGTTTGCATGCAAATCGGTTTATGGTTTTTCCGAGTTATAAGATTAACATACAAAACTAATTAATTTGGATTTATGAAGATAAACCTAAAAATAACTTTGCATATTAAAAGTTTCTGGTCCTAAGTGATTTTTAGGACATTTTGGTTTATTTATGGATTATATTGTTCATTTTGTTAATTTATGACATAAAAATGTGATTTTGTATATATAAATGTCATTTTTGGACGAAAATTACTTAAACTTCGAATTTTCCAGTGGTTT
Source organism: Silene latifolia (assembly GCF_048544455.1). NCBI lineage: Eukaryota > Viridiplantae > Streptophyta > Magnoliopsida > Caryophyllales > Caryophyllaceae > Silene > Silene latifolia. The sequence goes on from NC_133538.1 coordinate 127,329,632, forward strand.
TTGGATATGTTTTCACATATAATACATACTGATGGCCTGTAAATTTTCATGTCAAGATGAATTATTTTGCTCGAAATATGAATTTTATAAGTTAAAATCGTATTTAAATGGGTAAATAGGTTAATATGATTTATATTTCGAATTTAATCATGAATTTTTAGTATGTTGTCCCATGCAATTTTACAAGATGTGTGTAAGATTTTTGGCTATAGTGAAGTCCTTTTGCATGATTTATGAATTTTTGATGAAAAATCACATAAATAGTGACTATAATTAGTTATAATGCTAAAATATACTTCATGACTAAATAAAAAAACTTCACATGTTGCATTTTATCATATATTTCAGATATTAAAGCGAAAATTTAATGAAAATAAATGTTCTCATATTTTAATGGTCATATTTGTTAAAACCGATAAACCGCAACATTCTTTTTCTCGATAATTTTTTGAAATATTTAACCTAATTATTGAATATTATGAGAGTCATGGTATTTTTTTCCAGAATGTTCATAAGTTTGAATTTTAAATTTTGAAATTATTTGAAATTATTTTGATTTAATCTGAAGTTTATGTTATAAAATTGTAATTTTAAGTCCATTATGAACAATGTTGTCAAATCAAGTTAAATTATTGTCAAAGTGTTAGTGAAGACTAAATTTTGAGTCCTAAGTGAATTAGGATAATTAACTTGAACATAAATATGAGTTTATGTAACATATTGTGATTTAATAAGTTAAATCGCGCAAATACGTAAAAACCAATTAATATACGATATTGGCTCTTATAAGGCGATTTAGCATAAAATTGAGCATGTTCATACATATTATAATTCTGCATTTTATTTATGATTGTCATATTTTATTTTTTTATATATAATTTTTGAATTAGGTAATTTTACTTAGTATGGCCTTAGTTTTTAATTGATATTACCCGAAATATATGGGAATATCGATTCGGTTGTAATTTTTGTGATCTCGTATCACCAATTTGTAATTAATAGTTATTTAATTTTTATTACATATGTATAATAGGAAATTATGTAATTTATTTTGTAATTTCCCGGAGTTCCCGAAGAAGACGGTGTTGCCTCATTTTGCGTGCCAAGACCGAAGTTCAAGGGACCAAAGAAGTTGGTTTCCGCATTTTTAATAGTTTATTAGATTTACTATTTTAGGAAGGCCATACTAGGATTTTATTTTTATGCTTTGCATTTTATTTATATGTTGCATGCATTGCTAAATCGCCATAACTAAACATGCATTTTAAATCGAGTTTATCGACCGTGTCAATTATAATTATCGTAGTTCACCGCTTTAGTTCACTTAAAACGTGATAGATAATAAATTGACATGACCTCTCTCTAAAATAAACAATTGAGACTTAGCCTTACCAAAAAGTAGAAACCATGAAAACCTATTTCGTGAGAGAGTGCGCTCGGCCAAACCGGGGTACAAACCTTGTTACGTAGGGGAAGTGAGTGATAAATGTCTATCCACCGAATTCATGTTGATGAGGGTTGTATCGCCAAAGCGTGCCCAAGTTAATGTGAATTTGGATCATGGACACATTTATTCGAAATTTGGGCTGAATTCAACAAAAGTATTCTCGACCATAGCCGGATGTGTTTTGGGCTAAAGATAAATATTAATGTAATTTTATCGACCAAGAGTTCTAAAAGTAGAATCGATTAAAGAGTTAATCCACCGAGTTATATTGATAAGGGTTGTATCGCCAAAGCGTGCCCAAGTTAATATGAATTTGGATCTTGGAATCATTTATCATAGTTGGGTAGAGGTCACTATGCAAATGTTTTACTTGTTTACAAGTATTATTATAACGATAAATGTTAGTTTTCATCATTCCGTTGTCGCATCATTCGCATCGTTCTATTTCTTCATCACAATTTATATACGATATCATTTCGATTCAAATCTCTATTAAAACATCGTAACTAAAGACAAATTTGAATTTTCTTCTAAAAACCTCGTAATATCCATTACAAGGATCTCTTGTGAAAAGTATAGATAAAAGTTATTCGTGATCAAAAGGGTTTTTGATTCTTGACTAACATATCTACTTACAATGAATTGTTTCTCATATGCTTAATTGAGTTAAGTACTTTGAAACGTTAAATCATTTTGGTAACTAGATTTGTAGGAAATCAAAATTGACCAAAATACCTTAACCACTTCAATGAAAGTTTTAAGACTAAACGAATGAATTGAAGAGTAGTCTTCATGAAATTCAATTTTGCTTCTCTAAGCAAAGACTCATTAAAATGAGTGGGAGCATTCTCTTAACCGTTAAGAAAAGGACGAGGTTCAAAGAAGTAAAATTAGAATGGAATTGATACAAGGTAATGTTAAAAGTAAAGTTATTGAGAATAACGATACTAAACCTATCAATCCCGACCGATAAAGTTTCCATTGTCTTAAGTATTGGACACTGAAAGGAAACTACCTCAAATTATTGAAGAATCAGCAAGTTAGTTGTGGGACATCTAATGAGACATTCTTCTATAAATGTTTATTTGATTGACATAAATTTTGCTAGTACTACTTCGTCAATATTAGAAACCGGTGGTGATTTTCATCATTGTATTCGATCCATAAAGATGATTATGATATGACGACTAGCATCAAATAATGTCGAGAGATAGAGTCATTGTGTATTCAATCTAGTTTTTGGGTTTAAAGTTGTACTTAATTATGACTATTAAGTGCATAAACTCTAATTAAGAATATAATCTTGTTAAGATACAAAAGAGGTTTCACTTTTGTGACCCTATACACCATGATTTGATGTATGGCTAGCCCATTATCAAGGTGATTATATTCTAAACCAAACTAGAATAATATATCATGTAGATGATGCAAGACTGAAATTGGTAACCCAAGATTAAACTATAAATTCTAGAATGATGAACGCAAAGAGTTAGCGAGTACTCTTGGAACCATTAGATTGTTAATCTTATGGTATATGCGTATCTTGTATTCGAACCAAGATGTCTCGTGCCTTTTGGTTAAAAAGGAGATCGAGGATGTAAATCATTGATCCAAAATAGGTTGATCATTTTCTTTTACCAACGATTTAAGTTGACACTATTGTGTTCACTTAATAAGGTAAATGGAGAAATCTTTGAAGAAGTTCAAAGAGTTCAAAGAATCACGATTTAGTCGTGATGGGATTATCAAAGTGAAGACTTTGATATAAGCCAAAGGAAAATGTTATATAATATCACAAATTAATCTCTCTTAGCATGCATTATGGGATAATGTGTGGTTGGATAAAGAAATCAAACGCTATTCGATATGGTTTGGACTTCAATCAAGTTACCTTGAGTTACTTGATCCTTTTGGGGATTTTATCATTTTGTCTAAATTATTTTTCCACTAAATCTAAAATGATTCATATGAGATATGAAATGGTAGGGTACCATGCTTGTAAGTTTTTCATAAAAAAACAAATGCTCATTTTTCCCCTTACAATAATCACGAGTACAACGGGTTTGTGGCTCATGAAGCTGTCTTTCTAGAATACAAGTTTATTTCTAGAAGACAGAGTGGGAGAAAATTTTCAAGAACCACAAAAGAATTGTGTCAAAAATTGTATATCGCAAGAAACTGTATTTTCTTGGCTACATGACGTTGGTTCTTCGAAACCTAGGAGGTTGAACTCATCACCTGTTGAAGATGATGATTTCATGTTACTTTTAATAAAGAAAAGAGCTTACAACTTACAAGAAATTGTTTGGTTCAAGTTACTTCTAGAAAGTAATTAACATATGACTTACATGAGAGTGGTTAAATCACAACTCAATACAAGGCTTAGAGCCATGAAAATCCGAAATAAATTCTAAGTGAATTGTTAGATATCAAAGTTTGATTGGTGGCAAAGGGTTTTGCACTAGTTTAAATGCTTAAGTCTATTTGGATCTTCTTAGGGATTGTGTTTCATTATGAGATATATAGCGAGTGAATCTAAAACCCACTTCTTCAATTAGAAGGAATGTATTCAATACATGTCTTGTGTTTTGTAGATTCTTGCAATCCTAAGATAATGTGAAAGTTAAGAGAGGGTCTTAAGTAGGACATCATTGAGTTGGAATTAATGTTTTGATCATGTTATAAAACTTTTCTCGATAAGTCGAGAAGTTGTGTTTATACATGGAGTTTAATGGGAGTTACGGTAATTATAATTAGTCTAATATGTGGATGACATATTGATCATTGGGAATGATTTAAGACTTGGAGAAATATAATACATCTTTAATATCCAGATTTATGGAGATAAATCCAGATGATATTAGCGTCAAATAAGAAGTCTTATGTTGATAAGATTCATAACTAGTTCAATCAAGTTGAACATATTTGATTGATTCCATTTGCTTCCGCTGCCGGATCATTAAATGAGTAATGATGTATAGCACTTCATATACTTTGAGTATGATGAATTGTTTCAAAATCGAATTTAAGTAATAGTTATCAAATAGCCATATAGATTATTCTTAAGTGCTTAAAGAAGCATTAAGGATGGAAAGTTAAGTGTTTTTTGAGGAAATTCACAAATTTGTGTAAGGGCTTACACTAATGACTGTTGAGATTGCATAAGTTTCGGACAAAAACCGTATTCGAAACACCTAAAGATGGTTAAAGAACCATTGTGGCTATGTTATTTAAGAAATGGATTTGCTAGAATCGTTCTAGGCAATAAAGAACAGTTAGAGATGCTTACAACGGAAATTGAGTACACTTGCAGTCATGAGATGTGCGAGAGGGATGGGTCCCGCACACTGTGAAAAACAGTGGGAGCTATTCTATGACTAGAGAGCTTTTGTCTAGATTGGATCTAGACACGTACTCAGAAATTTTTGTAATACAAATGTATACATTATAAAGGAAAACGAGTATGTAGTAAGGTTAAGTAAGGTACAAGAAGTTGATAAAACCTACTAACCAAAGCCTTTTCATAGGCTTAACATGATGAGCCATGTCATTTCAATTGGATTGAGATGAACAACTACATATATGATCAAATTGGATTATAAGAATATGAAGTAGTAATCAGGTATTGACTATTCATATGTGATAATCACATTTGTCGCTCGAGTTTTTATCTAAAAACTCCTTTTATACTTTGTTACATCCAAACGTGTTATGGAGACAATGTTGAACCCCGTTAAAGTGAACCCGGATTAACATAGTATTCGCCCATAATCACTTGTATGAGGTGACGTCTCGAAGTGACTAGAGTGTGATGCGATTGATGGCAAGTTCAAGTGCCATAGAGTCATGTGAGATGACTAGTCGATCACATAGGCAGACAGCTAGGAACACTCTGTCGGGCAGTGACCCCTTATAGAGCTGGCAAATTTATAAAGCCTGGTCATGATGAGAGCTACTATAGTATTCTAATGAGTCGATTCTTTTGACTAGACTGTTCGCCTAAGGTGTCACGGTTTCAGATTAACTTTGATTTATGTTACTACGACCTTCGTAAATGGGGTCAAATGGGCATATTTTGGGTTATGATGGCTGTGGCTAGTCGAAGGGAATAGTGCGATAGGAATTGTCCACCCTCTTGTCAATGTTAAAACAATATCTCAGGGCCACTCGAGGAGTAATGAAATGGAAATGTGTGGCCACGCTCGGACGGTATCTATGGTAGATAATTCCATTCAAATCAGTTATTCTTCAGATCGAGGAAACCACTCTCGATATGATCACTTGCAAGTACGACCCGAAAGACACCTTGCATTGAGTGGGAGATAGTAATAGGACAAGAGAATTGGTGACGCACACTTGTCGAGGACAAGTGGGAGATTGTTGGAGTGTCCCCGGCTATAATGCGATCACAATTGTCGATCATGATGATCACATGTTTAAATCTCATTTTTAAGAATACGTAAGGGATGATTCATTTTATAGTCAACTGATCAACATTAATCGGTAACGATTGGCTTGCTACAGTTTGACGTTACTGTCGTGGGACGGTGGTGGTTAGTTGATCCCTTAAGGTCACACCTAAAGGATGATGCCCTAATCTATAAAGTTGATTAATTGTATGACGATACAAGTTAATAAATTGCTTAAAATTGAACAATTCAATTTGTGAGAGAGAATATTGATATCTTATTGTAATGGGATTAAATAAGATTTATTTTAGTAATTGAAATACTTTATTACTAAAATTACTTATTGTTTGAGAAATAATAGAGATAAGAATGAATGGTTAATTATAATTACAAGATGTTGTGAATTATAATTTTATGACCCATTTTATTTATGTGATCAAGTATCATTAGTCAATTTATTGTATTATAAGTTTTCGACCCTTTCTTGCTTAGATTTCGTCTCTTTATTGCTGAAATTGGGACGAAATCTGGGTTTCACAAACCCTAATTTATGAACTCGAGAATTGATACCTGAGTTGAAGCGATTTTGAGGACTGAATTGGGTTTGTTGTATCTATTTCGGCGGGTTTCGAGTTCTTCGCAATTTCGGTTGGTCTGTAACTACGCAAATCTTCATGTTCTATCTCTCTTTTTTCCTAAAATCCGATTTACCTTGCTTGAGTAGAACACTTATGCGCCCTTCTGTTTAATTTCCATTTATCTGCTGGGCACTGTTACTGAATTGAAGGATGTCGTAAGGTTTAGGTGTCGAGTTTTGTCGCCAGTGAGGTAGTGGCTGTCGTGAGTTGTTGTTGGAGTTGCTGCGTGTATTTCTTGGGTGGTTGTGAATTTGTTACTGCATTGTTGTTGCTGGAGTTGCTGTGACTAGGTGTTGGTGAAGGAGGTTGTCCTCTGAATTGTTGGAAGTGTGTTGTTGTTGTTGTATTGTTGTTGCAGGTTCCTGACAGTGCTGTAAAATGACCACAAAACGAAAAAACCCACCTCGAAAAGCTACAAAAACTACCCCAAAGGCCAGCACTAGTACCTCACGTGCTAGTGCCAACCGTCTAGCTGTCGATTATATGGGATGTACTCTGACTGAGGTTCAACAAAAATACTGGAGAGCCCTTATACTTCCCAAAAGAACCATCCGCGTAACAAAATTTCTTGACAGAGAGGCATTGAGTCAGTTGGGAGTCCTTGAGGCGGTGGAGGTATTGTTAGAACGGGCTGGGTTGAGTGAGTTTTTGAACAAGAAGGCTGACACGTATAGGAGATTAACGCTGGAATTCTTATCCACCGTTGAGCAGGTGCCTGAGAGTGACCCCCCTAGCATTAAATTTCAGTTAATGAACAAAGAAACAGTCTTATCCTATCCTACTTTGAGGGAAATATTTGGTGTAGCCGCAAGAGCTGATATAGAGAGTTTGGCTGGTTGTTCTTGGGCAGCTACAAATGAGTTTTGGTATGCACTTACTCATCAGTGTAATGATGGTCACATCTTAGAAAATTTCTAGGCTTCCTCACCCGGCATTCCGCTTTATTCACCGTGTCCTTGTCATGACATTGTTGTGCCAGGAGAACCTACTAATATCAACCGGAGTGAGATTAACATGTTGTGGGGTATGGGACCGGAAGGAGTAGGTCGGCCGGATTGGGTGAGTGAATTTGTTCAAATGTGTGTTGATATTCGGAGTGTCAAAACTGGTAAGATTCCTATGGGAGGCATGGTGACTTTGCTTGCTATGCATTTGGGGAATGAGTTAGACCCACGAGATCGCATCCGCGGGATCTCTTCTTTAACCATTGAATCCATGTGCTACCATATGCAGATGTTGGGTCGTATTGATTGCGAGGAGTTAGCCTATGCTTTGCTGTTAGGAACTGTTAAGAAGGAAGCTTACTTGAGACTACCTCGCCCGGAGGGAATGCTGATTCCAGTGGGACCGCGTCACAGCGATCTATTCATTCCCATGGACCCTCCGTAGCTGCTTGTTCTAGTCACCTCAAAAAAGAAGAGTAGTACTGGAGTTGCTAGTACAGATTTAGTGATGGCGGAAGCTGATGGTTCGAAGGAACCTGAGCATGATGACAAACATGAGGGTCATAATGGTGAAGGTAGTGGTGGTACAGAGGCGTTTGGTGATGTTGCTTGGAGGGACCATGTAGAGCTTGAGTTAGAGGAATTGCGGGATGAGATTGAGAGTGTTCATGATGCGACCAGGGAGTGTTTGGCACTTCATCGTGCCATGAGTGACATGTTCACAGCTATGTACCCGAGTTCTTACACACCCCCTGAGGTTACCTTGTATGAGGAGTTGGCTAAGAGACGTCTTGACAGAGAGGCTCGTGCTAGAGCCCGACAGACCCGTCGCTTCGGGTCTCCTTCTTCCTAGCTAGTGGTATGCCCTTTCCCTTTTCTTTTGTTTTCCCGTACAACATTGAGGACAATGTTGAGTTCAAGCATGGGGAGGGGTATATGCACTATTGTACATATTTTAGTCCGTCACTTGTAATTTATTTTGCTTGATTTAAAAAAAAAAACAGAAAAACTGAAAAAAAATGAAAAAAAAAAAAAGAGAAGTACCTGGTAGGACTTACTATTTTTCGGTTACTTGTCGTTAGGAGCACCTAGACCAAAACACAATTTATAACTTCACAAACAACTCTACAATTAGTAAAGAGGCAAGTAAAGGTCGGATCCCAAGGGACGGGAATTGAGATGAGATTTCTATTGCAACTAGTGGTGTCTTAAGGGGTGTCACAATTGGGGTTTGATGTAGAAGATCACTAAACTAAAAAGCAATGAAAGTAAACAAGCAAGATGAATTAAAAGGGATGTAAACAATTGATAAAAGGCACTAGGGTGTCATGGGGGTCATAGGGGATTTATGGGAATTGGTCATACAAACATATTCTCAAGTTATAATTAAGCAATTATTGTTGTGATGGATCGAGTTGGTTTATATCTTACAATCCTAGGAAAGTTTGGGTCCCGGAGCCGAATCGATTAGATTGTACAACACCTACAAGTCGACTTAATCTTCCATACTCAACAATATGCATGGTCTAATGAGACTCGAGTTGGTTTATGTCTTACAAGTCTCATTGAAAAGATAGGTGATGGGTAAAAAATGCAAGGATTCATAGGCTGACATTTCATCAAACATAACATGTGCATAAGTTGAGATCACAACAAGCAAGCAAATCAACTATGAAAGCATATTACTTTAAGCATGAATCATCCCCCATGTTGGTTTCCCCTAATTACCCGTTAACCCTAGCTAAGGAAACTACTCACTCATTATCTTGTTGAACATGCTAGAAAGGTTGTCAATCATACCAACAAAGTGAAACATGATGAATAAATGAAAGTGATTAACAATAATTAAAGAGGGATTAAGAGAATTATACCTACTAATGATTCCAATAAAAAAGCAAAGAATAAAAGAAGTACTTGATGCTTGATTGAGAGGTTGTCAATCTTCCAATAATAACCCAAATAATCTTCAATTACCCAAAATAAAGGATGAACAAGAGAGAGATTAAGGAAATAAAACTTGTATTAAAACTTGATTAAATGTTGATTACAAGATTAAAGAGCGATTTTATAGATATTAACTACTCTAAAGATTGCTAAGAAGAACATGCTCTTCTAATTAGACTAATGGGGTATTTATAGTGGGGATTAGGTGCATGTATTAGGGTTAACTAAGGGCTTAAATAACGATTAAGTCCCTTGTTGAGGAAACGCCAGTCTCTTTTGGAAGACTCCGGTCTCTAGGGAGACTCCGGTCTCTAGAAAAACATGTGCATCCTTCCTTGAAGTTTGAAGAAGACGAAATGGGTCTGTCTGGGAATCCGGGCGTCTTTAGCACGGGAAGGGCGGATTTGGCGGTTTCTGCCCGGACGTCCAGGTGGTGAAGACGGGCGTCTTCTGGAGCTTTTGCCTGGGCGTCTTGGGGGTGAAGACGCAGGGATTGTGGGGTGAAGACGGGCGTCTTCTGGACAATCCGAACGGATTGTCAGGCAGTCTTGTTCCTTCTTCTTTTCTTCCTTTTTCATCATAAAATCCTTGGGGATTTCCTCGGGGATGCAAGGATCTTTTCTCATCATTTCCCATCTACTATAGTATGTACAAAGGCCTTCTAATCTTGTCTCTCCTTGATGCTTGGTCATTGAATTCAATCAATTTAGCCTCATTTTGCCATGAAAATGCAAGGTTTGCACTCCTTTCCTACCAAGGACACAAAACCTCAAAGAATATGCAAAACAAAGAATTAAAGACAATAAATGACCCAAATATGCACTGAAAAGCATGGGAACAAGTCTAATTCGGGGACTAAATATGCTCTAATTATGGTCACATCAAATATCCCCAAACCGAACCATTGCTCGTCCCGAGTAAAGAGGTGACAAACACTAGGACCATTATTTAAACTAACCTAATAACATAGCCGATATGAGACAATTAGCGGGTCTCACTCCGCCCCTTCAACTCACAACAAGACAACCATGAGGTAGAATGCCTTCTTGCAAGGCAATGTGGGTCTTGTCAAAATGGCGACACATCCAAAATTAAGCACACAAAATCAAATAATGGATGCATCTACAAAAGAATAGCCACTTTCCTCGTCTAAGTGGCGGAAATTATCTACAAGGGAAGTAATTCAAGGGTACACACTCCTTCATAGATGCAATTTCTTCAAACTACTAAGCCTAGAAGGATACCAATAAATCACCTCCAAGTTGTGTCAAGCTAGGGTACCTTTGTCCTCAATCGTTAAATGCGTTTGTCAAGTGTAGACTCCCTATGGTGTTAGAAACACTGGAGGATCGTGGAATTCCCCCTCTTGCCTAGACAAGAAGAAGGGGCGTCCCCTCTCTACCATGCACAAAAATGGATACGATGGATAAAGGGATCGATAGTATTTGAGTTTCACTTTGGGAGTTTGCTTTTGTTTTTGTTTTCCCCCCAATTTCTTGTGGCATATAACATTTGAGAACACTTTCTTGCCATTTTTTTTTGATTTTTAGCATTTCAATACTTGACAACTTTCAACTTTTTGCATTTTCTTTTGAACATTTTCAAAGTCACCCCATATGTAGTGAGGGTGGCTTATATTTGAAGTTTTAGGAGTTCTATTTTTGCTCCTCTTTTCATTTGATGCATTTTGCAAACTTTCTTTCACTTTTCATTTCATTGAACTCAAATTGATTTCTTTTTGTGTCCATTCCCTTTGATGACAAAAATGTGGTAGAACATGGATGATGGATGGATGCATGGTTTCAAGGGTCACCTTGGAATAAACGGTAGCCAAGGAGTTATCACACCACAAGGTACTCTTGACTAGGCCTTAATCCATGGGTCAAAGGATACTAGCATGACACTTCCTAGGATGTTTTACAAGTATTCTAACAAGCAAAGTCTTAAGAAGAAAAAGCATCTACTAGGGCCTATATACACTTGTCAAACTTCCCAAGTAGACGGTTTCACAAAATTTTCTAACATGCAACTACATGCCATGATGCAACTAGCATATAAACATCCTAATGCAAATGATTCTACCAACTAATATGACATATAAACTAAATGCAAGTCCTAAGTTCACATTGTTATACCGCATCAATCAAAATAAAGCCACATAATCATTAACATAAAGAGGAAAAAGGAGATTGGAAAGATCATACCATGCGGTCTTCAATATCCTCATATCTCGGATGTGGCGTAGTCGGTCAATGTGAACAAGGATAAAACAAACACAATATATATAACAATATATGCATGACTACACTACAAAGGAAATGAACTTGTTTTTGGTTTTTCAAATTTTTATGGGTTTTCAAATTTTTTGATTTTTTTGGATTTTTGAATAAAAGTGAAGTTAGAATTCCCCATACCCACACTAATATGGGCATTATCCTCAATGGCCAAAATGATGGGAAATCATGCAAGCATGATGCATGAATTCTACTCTAAATGCAAGCTACACTAATCTACACTACATGATGCATGGGTTTTTTTGTTTATGACGGAGAGCGTAATTTAGATTACCTCCCGTTGCGTATGCATGTACTTCCCCAAACCGAGTTAGACATTATTTCTAATGTCCTAAAGTTGGGATAGTTCATGCACACAAGATGCAATGCATGAAACTAAATTTGTCATTTTGGATTTTTAAAAGTGGGAACAATGAAATAAGAACACCTCAATGGGGCCGAGGTGTTAGTCCTCTATGTTGCTAGGACTCTCCAACCATGATCAAGATAAAGTAAATAAAACAAAGAAAGAAGTAGACAAACTTCAAGAGGGTAGGAGCCTCCAAAGCTTGCTAGTCTTCCACCATATCATTATTATCATCATCTTCCTCAATAGAAGTGGACTCATCACCACTTCCCTCTTCACTTTCTTGCTCACTTTCTTCATCATCCTCTTCTTCTTCTTCTTCACTAGCCTCTTCCTCAATGCTATCAACAACCTCATCACCGACAACCTCATCGTCACCCGGAATCTCACCCCTAGATGCACTCGGAAAGAAGACTTCCATATCCGCCCAACTAGGCAAAGGACATGAAGGATCAAGTAGTCCTTGCCTAGCTAAATGAAGGAGGGGTGGATATTGGGCTAAGTAAGCATCTTCCCGATCCTTAAAAGCTTGCTTGTGCATCTCTTGCATAAGTTGAGTCATGTAGTCATTGCTTGCTTTAACACCTTCGGGTTTGAATTCTTGATACTTGAATGGATAGGGTGGTGTGACAATTGAAGAGGAGGGCATTTCAATTTCACCCCTTTGTTGACGGATGATGTATTCGGCTTCTTTTGAGAGGGGAAGAAAGTAGTTGGTCCGATGGACACTCAAACGGCAAATCTTGGAAGGCAAAGTAAAAGATCTAGCCTCATTGGTGAGCCACCGATATTTGGTGTCAAGAGGGTTATGAGTGACCCACTTGTACTTGTTAATCATGGCATCCATGTCAATGAGATGACCCCCCTTTTTCGCCACATACTTGCTATCCTTGTTGAAATTCGGATCAAAGTACTTAGCCAAAAGAGTGACTAAACCTCCATTTACAATAACGGTGGTGCCTTGCTTTCCACAATCAACATTTAGCCATATTTCCACCAAAAGCCTTAGAGAATTGTAAGGCTTGGTGAATTCCCTTCCAATATTTAAGGCCAACTCAAGAAGAACACAATCGAGCTTGGTAAAGTGGTTAGTGTCTTTTCTTGCAATGATGGTATTCCCGATGACCTTGTGCCACACTCTAATGCCCAGATGGTGGACTAATAGAGCGCGACTAGCATGATAGTTCTCAAATTTCCTTCCGGAAATCGCCTCCCAAAGAGGAGCGGGGTCATACTTTCCGGGATTCTTGAAATAACTAGGTGAATCACTAAGACCCAATACTTTACCCAATTCATCAAAGGTGATACGCCTACTCACATTAGCAAGGCGGAACTCGATGTTTTCTCTAGTCTCTACCTTAGTAACTTTCAAAGAACTTAAGAATTCTAAGGTAAGGGAGGGGTATGTCAATTCTCTTGTAGCAAACAATTTTCCCAACCCCATGGCTTCAAAGAAGGCTTGAGTTTGTTCAAGGATACCCAATTTGTTCAAGGCATCTTCACATATGAACTTGGTGGATAGAAAGGATTTTCTAGCATACTTGGCAAATGTATCCCTATGGGAGTTAGAAATGAAAATTACCTCCGGATAGTTCGATATTTGAGCAATTTCCGGAGTTGTTGATGTTGTTGCTTCCAAGGGAGGTTGTTGTTGTTGCACTTCCAAGTTTGAACTAGCTACCACCATAGCCAATAAGGCTTTCTTTGCTTGAAGACTCTTTTGTCTTGTTGAGAGTGCCTTTGCCTTAGGTGCCTTTGTTGCTCCTTTTGTCCTTGCCATTGATGATTTAACCAAGAAAAGAGTGAAAATCTTCAATTTCCAAGTATACCCAAATCGATTTTAAGGTGAAAGGCTTTGCCTTTATAATTTCAAAAATCGACTCAATGGTTGAAGATTTTGGTGCTTGGTTTGATTTTTGTTGAAAGAGGAGTGATTAATTGTTGTTAAAAGGAAGTTTTGATTTGATTTTGTTGAATGTGGTTGAGGAAATCTTGTTTTGGTGATGAAGAGGATAAGGGTTTTGAGTTTTGGGGTTTATGGGTAGTGTTTTGAATGAAGGAATGATGAAATGAATGTGGGATGGGGTATTTAAAATACCCGAAAAATTTGAAATAGCAGGGGAAGACGGGCGTCTTTTCTTCAGGACGCTCGGATTCTGCCTCTTTTGGTTCAGGATTTCTCGCCTAAAGACGGGCGTCTTTCAACAAAGACGCTCGGATTTATCGACTGCGGGACGGGCGTCTTCTGCTGAAGACGGGCGGATTCTCAGACTGTAAGGTTTCTTGTTTTTCCCAGCCAAAAAGACGGGCATCTTTCCTTTCAGGACGGGCGGATTTCTGAAGACGAGCGACTTCTCTACCAGGACGCTCGGATTCTTCAACAGTCCCAAAATTTCAAATTCTCAGCTCAGATGGACGGGCGAATTCTGACAAAGACGCCCGGATTGCCTGAAGACGGGCGGATTCCCAATAAGATGCTCGGATTCTCCCTGTTTTACCCGGATTCAGTTCCATCCGTGTACTTGCATATCCCTTGTCATTTTCCATTCTTCAAATCCCGTGTTCTTCATTGTAGGGGCACTACTAAGGCATGAATAGCCTAGGCAATTCCTATCCCCACACTAGGCTAAAGCACTACACATAAATTAAATCATTAGTCCCTCCCTCACTTCTCTCAAAAAATGATAATTATCTTGATCAAGGCATAAAAATCCAAAAATGACAAAAAATGTAATGTAAGAATTAAAATGCGAGTTAGGGAGTTAGAAATATTTACAAATGGTGGTTTAGGGAGGACTCCACAAAACTCTCATCCATAGTGAGATGTCATGGGGGCATGTCCAAGGTGTTGTTGATGTTTCTCAACACCTTGAAGAAGTAATCAAAAGCTTGTTCATTATCATGATAAAGGTCTTCAATAGACCTTTGCCCTTGTTGTCGGTCTTGATCGATAGCATTACCAATATAGGGATTGAAAATCCCTTCAAACTCATCGTCCCAAAGACCACAAACTTCATCTACTTGATCACTAAAGATCTCTTGAGTTGATGGAGACAACTCCCCTGCTTTCTTGTCTTGGCCAATGAGGCCATCCTCTTCATTGCTTGACTTTGGTGAGCTTTTCAAGCTCTCTTTATTACAATTCACTTTCTCTTTGAATGGAGCATCTTCAACTTTCTTCTTCCATTGGAATTCCGACTTCTTCCTATCATCCTTACGGCTATAATTATCAACCATAAAACATGGTTCATGCAAACGGGGAGCTCTCATGGTCTTGTCAAGATTGAAAGTTATGCTCTCATCTCCCATTTCTAGAGTGAGCTCTCCATGCTTCACATCAATCACCGCACCCGCGGTGTGTAAAAAAGGTCTTCCTAGAATGATTGGAATGTTGGACTCTTCTTCCATGTCAACAACGACAAAGTCCACCGGGATGAAAAATTTCCCAACTCTTACGGGAACATCTTCCCATATCCCTAATGGTGTCTTCGTCGATCTATCGGCCATTTAGAGTGTGATATTGGTGCATTTAAGCTCTCCTATCCCCAACCTTTTACTTACCGAGTACGACATAACACTCACACTATCCCCTAGATCACATAAGGCTTTGTTGATCGTGGTGTCGCCAATGGTACACGGTATTGAGAAGCTTCCCGGATCTTTGAGTTTTGGAGGTGAACTCCCTTGAAGGATTGCGCTACTCACCTTAGTGAAGGCGAAAGTCTCAAGCTTCCGGATTGACTTCTTCTTTGTGAGGATGTCTTTCATGTATTTTGCATAGGCCCGCACGTGATTGATTAATTCCGTGAAAGGAATTGAAACTTCCAAATTCTTCACCATTTCCATAAATTTTCCAAGTTGGTCATCAAATTTGGGCTTGGCTTGACGACTTGGAAAAGGAAGTCTAATCACAATGGGATCCTTCTCCTTGGCCTTGTCTTCATTTTTCTTTGAAATTTCTTCTTTTGATGGTTCTCTATCCTTGGAGTTTTGCACAATTTCATCTTTGTCACTAGCTTCCACAACTTCATCCTCAACTTGCTTCTTCGGTGCTTCATACCTTGTACCACTCCTCAAGTGAATGGCACTAACCGTTTCATGTCTTGGGGGATTACTTTGAGGTGGTAATTGCCCCTTTTGTCTTTGTGAGCTTGAAGATGCTAGTTGAGTCAATTGGGTTTCCAACATTTTTGTGTGAGCTAGGATGTTGTTGATGGTGATTTCCTTTGCTTGACTATCCTTTTGAATTTGAGTGAAAAGCTCTTGTTGATTCTTTGGCATTTGGAGGACCGCTTTTTGAACATCAAAACCTTGGTCATTTTGTTGATTGTATGGAGTTTGATTTTGGTAACCTTGGTTTTGGTTGTAAAAGGGTCTTTGATTTTGGTTTCTCATGGGAGGTGAGGTGTATGGTTGTTGAGGGTTTTGAACATTTTGGCTTTTGTATGAGAGATTTGGATGGAATTTGGTGTTTTCATTGTAATAGTATGAATAAGGGGTGCCACTCTTGTATGCTTGGAAAGCATTCACTTGTTCATTTGTTCCCCTACATTCACTTTGGTCATGTCCCAAAGTTCCACAATTCTAACATATCCCACTTGGGATTGATGAAGATGCCGTCATGGCATTAACATGATGCTTTGGTGATTTTGAGGCTTCTTCAAGTCTAGCCATAGCTTTTTCAAACTTCAAATTGATGGTATCAATGTGAGCACTAAGTTGAGCACCCAATTGAGTAATGGAGTCCACTTCATGCTTTCCTCCTCTTGTAGCCTTGCGAGGTCTACTATATTGTGTGTTATGGACCGCCATTTCCTCAATTTTGTTCCAAGTTTGATTGTCATCGACTTCAGTGAACATTCCATTTGATCCCATGTTGAGAATGTTCTTTGAATCTTCATAAAGACCGTTCCAAAATTGTTGTACCAAGAACCACTCGCTAAGTCCATGGTGAGGACATGAGCGACAAATTCACTTGAATCGCTCCCAAGCTTCATACAAAGATTCTTCATCCCTTTGCTTAAAGCCCGTGATTTGAGCTCTTAGCATGTTAGTCTTTTCCGGTGGATAGAACTTTTTGTAGAAAGCTAGAGCCAACTTTTTCCAAGAATCAATTCCGAGAGTAGCCTTATCAAGGCCTTTCAACCATTGTTTTGCGGTGCCAATTAGAGAAAAAGGAAATAAGACCCATCGAATTTGGTCTTGAGTTACACCGGTTTGAGTAATCGCATCACAATAGTCACAAAAAGTCTCCATATGAGAATGAGGGTCTTCACTAGGCATCCCCCCAAATTGGCTTCTTTCGACTAATTGGATAAATGCGGATTTGGCAATAAAATTTCCGGTTAGATGTTGTGGTGTGGGAGTACCATTGGGTAGGTTCTCCTCGGTGGGTACGGAATGTGATGAAAACTTCGGCATTGTGGGTTGATTTTGTGTTGGATTTTATGTTGGGTTCTCCTCACCTTCTCTTGAAAAAGGGTTGATGAACTCAATAGTATTTGGTTGAATATCTACAACCTCACCAATACCTCTCAAAGTTCTCCTAGCAAGTCTCCTATTGGTTGTCAAAGTCCTTTCAATTTCATGATCAAAGGGTAACAAGTCACCTTGTGACCTTCTAGACATGCAAAATATCAAACAACTCGAAAACAATTAGAACAAACCTTGAGGAGTTTTACTTCCCCAAGGCAAAGAAAGACACAACTAAAAACAATGTAAGAAAATCTAAATCAAGTTAACACCGTCCCCGGCAACGGCGCCATTTTTGGTCGGACTTACTATTTTTCGGTTACTTGTCGTTAGGAGCACCTAGACCAAAACACAATTTATAACTTCACAAACAACTCTACAATTAGTAAAGAGGCAAGTAAAGGTCGAATCCCAAGGGACGGGAATTGAGATGAGATTTCTATTGCAACTAGTGGTGTCTTAAGGGGTGTCACAATTGGGGTTTGATGTAGAAGATCACTAAACTAAAAAGCAATGAAAGTAAACAAGCAAGATGAATTAAAAGGGATGTAAACAATTGATAAAAGGCACTAGGGTGTCATGGGGGTCATAGGGGATTCATGGGAATTGGTCATACAAACATATTCTCAAGTTATAATTAAGCAATTATTGTTGTGATGGATCGAGTTGGTTTATATCTTACAATCCTAAGAAAGTTTGGGTCCCGGAGCCGAATCGATTAGATTGTACAACACCTACAAGTCGACTTAATCTTCCCTACTCAACAATATGCATGGTCTAATGAGACTCGAGTTGGTTTATGTCTTACAAGTCTCATTGAAAAGATAGGTGATGGGTAAAAAATGCAAGGATTCATAGGCTGACATTTCATCAAACATAACATGTGCATAAGTTGAGATCACAACAAGCAAGCAAATCAACTATGTTTACTTTAAGCATGAATCATCCCCCATGTTGGTTTCCCCTAATTACCCGGTAACCCTAGCTAAGGAAACTACTCACTCATTATCATGTTGAACATGCTAGAAAGGTTGTCAATCATACCAACAAAGTGAAACACGATGAATAAATGAAAGTGATTAACAATAATTAAAGAGGGATTAAGAGAATTATACCTACTAATGATTCCAATAATAAAGCAAAGAATAAAAGAAGTACTTGATGCTTGATTGAGAGGTTGTCAATCTCCCAATAATAACCCAAATAATCTTCAATTACCCAAAATAAAGGATGAACAAGAGAGAGATTAAGGAAATAAAACTTGTATTAAAACTTGATTAAATGATGGTTACAAGATTAAAGAGAGATTTTATTGATATTAACTACTCTAAAGATTGCTAAGAAGAACATGCTCTTCTAATTAGACTAATGGGGTATTTATAGTGGGGATTAGGTGCATGAATTAGGGTTAACTAAGGGCTTAAATGACGATTAAGTCCCTTGTTGAGGAAACGCCGGTCTCTTTTGGAAGACTCCGGTCTCTAGAAAAAGATGTGCATCCTTCCTTGAAGCTTGAAGAAGACGAAATGGGTCTGTCTCGGAATCCGGGCGTCTTTAGCACGGGACGGGCGGATTTGACGGTCTCTGCCCGGGCGTCCAGGTGGTGAAGACGGGCGTCTTCTGGAGCTTTTGCCCGGGCGTCTTGGGGGTGAAGACGCACGGATTTTGGGGTGAAGACGGGCGTCTTCTGGACAATCCGCACGGATTGTCAGGCAGTCTTGTTCCTTCTTCTTTTCTTCCTTTTTCTTCATAAAATCCTTGGGGATTTCCTCGGGGATGCAAGGATCTTTTCTCATCATTCCCCATCTACTATAGTATGTACAAAGGTCTTCTAATCTTGTCTCTCTTGATGCCTGGTCATTGAATTCAATCAATTTAGCCTCATTTTGCCATGAAAATGCAAGGTTTGCACTCCTTTCCTACCAAGGACACAAAACCTCAGAGAATATGCAAAACAAAGAACTAAACACAATAAATGACCCAAATATGCAGTAAAAAGCATGGGAACAAGGCTAATTCGGGGACTAAATATGCTCTAATTATGGTCACATCAGTACCCGGCTAGGTGAAAACCCGAAAGGGAGCCTAGGCAAAAAAGGGAAAAGTGGCCGAGGACGGAGTGAAAACCCGAAAGGGCGCTCCGGGTAAAATGAAGAATTGAGATGCGTGCCACGAGAGTAGTGTGAGGAAAATATCTAGAGTGAAAACCCGCAAGGGCGGGAGCTCTAGGCAAAATGAGAGATTTAGGAAAAAAACCATTTCACACTAATTTTTGTGTCCTATTTTTTTTTTTGGTGTGGCGTCATAAGAAGGGTGCTAAAGAAGGTCGGTTGGGTAGGAATAGTGGCTAAGGTGAGAAGAATCGATGTGCTTTGTTGTTATTGTTTGCACTTTCTTTATGCAGTTGTTGGTTTTGTGCTAGTGAGTGGAGTAGAGATGTCTAGGAATATAAACATGGCTAATTGGTTTTTGTTGTAAGCCATGTGAATTTTTGGTTAGGATGGAGCGATAAGGGGCGTAGCATTGTTTTCTATTGCTGTATTGTGGTGACTACCGTCACTAATTATTGTTACTTTGCTCTTTTGTATTTTGAGGATGTGGGTGTGTTACTCTTTGCTAGGCGGTGGAAATGATTACACTTTTGAGGGTGTTTTGGAGGGCGTGAGAGGGAAGTGAGCATTCTTGTTGTCTGTCATTTTTCTACCATGTGTTGGGTTTAAGCTGGTGTTGGTATACTTTTTCATTGTGTCCTTTGGTTTTTTCATCGAGGACGAGTAAAAGTTCAAGCATGGGGAATTTGATACGACTCGTTTAGTCGTAGTTATTTGGAGCGATTTAGTATGGTTTTAACGGCTTGGAGTAGTATTATGAAGTTTAATTGCAGGTTATTTGTTAGTGAGCTTTGATTAGCTATTGGGCCGGTTTTACAAGTTTAAAACGGAGTCCAAGTTCGAGGAGAGATAGGCCCGGATACCTATGGAGATATCTGAGACGTGTGCGCTTAAGGGGCGCTAATTGAGCGCGCATAAATCAAAAGAAAAGAGACGTGGCAGCAGCTATGCGTGACCTGTGCGCAACCTGTATTCGACCAAGGCGCGACCTGTGCGCAACCGAGGCGCGACTGGAGCGCGTGGCTTCTGTTTCAGCGTCCAGCTCTACGTGATATTAATGTCTCGTGTTTTGTTTCCTTATTACTATATAACTTATTATTTTAGTTTTAGAAAAAGATTTACACAACTTTGAGGAAGAAAAAAACCCTATTATTGTTATTAGCAAACGATGTGTAACTAATCTCTCTTCTTGGATTCAAGCAATTGAAGCGCTCTTAATACGATTGTGAGTTTGAATGTTTTAATTTCTTGTCTTGATTATTGTGAATTGCTTAGTTATTAATTTTATGAATGTTGATTGATTATTGCTAGATGTACAACTAGTGATTGATTTCTTCATTCTATTGTTAGTATTGTTAATTGAATAGGATTTATTGATTAACTCTACGCTAGTAACAGTTAGGAATTAATATTGAACGGGATACGTTGATATTAGTACTTAGAAGCGATTCACATAAATATCTAAAGTGCAACTGGATTGTATGCATTATTTATTCTCTATCGAGTTCTCTATTTTATATTGTTCTTTGTTGAATTAAATCTTGAATGGATTGTTAAGGTTGTTTAACAGTTAGGGTTGATTAAGAACGGGATTCGTTTTAATTAACTATTCTTAAGGAGAATTGGAATTTGTCATTCACGATATAGTAATCAAGATAAGTAATTTAAACCGTCTTACAGTGATCAATTGTTATTGAGTGTGGATATATGCTTGGCTCTAAGACCCTTTTAAATCATTTGATACACCGAAAGTCATTAGTTTTATTACTCAATTTGCGTTAGCTATTAATCTTAGTTTATTAGAAAATCAACTCAAAACCCCCCTTTTTTGTTACTACGATCTTTAATTACATTAAAGATCGACTTTTCCTACATTATAATTTGCATAAATTGTTAATCTGATTCCCTTGGGTTCAACCCTTATTTCCGCTTTGCTACTATTTAGTAATTGGATTTAAGTGATATAAATTGTTAATTTGAGGCATACGACTTTAGCCTGTCAATAAAGAGACGAAATCTAAGCAAGAAAGGGTCGAAAACTTACATGAATTGGGGAATATCGTGGTTGATTGTCGATTTCGCAGAGATTAGGGTTATAAACCCCAAAATTTTCGCACAAATTGCAGCAATTGGAACGGATTTCAGCAATAATCCCCAATTGTTTCAGCAATTAGGGTTTACAAAACCCCCAAAATTTCGAACAAGGTTCAAGAGCTTAGGGGTGAATTTGGGACGAAACGATGGATAAACACGAAGAAACGATACCGTGCGGATTATATTTGTTGTTTCTGGTGATTTATTGAGCACCAAATTGTGGGAGAATTTTGGAAGGAGTAAGGATTTGTATGGGAGCTATTTGATTTTTAGGAAATAGGAAGAAGAAAGGAAAGGGTTATTACCTGAGAAAGACGCGCGACATTCAAGTGAACCTCGGGTGAGCATTTAACACGCGTTGAGTGCGTATAGGGTGAATATCGAGCGAGCAATAGAGACTGCCGCGTCACTTAAATGACGATATGCGCGACTAATTAGCGCGACTGAGGCACACTTTACATTCACGATTTATATTTCTCCCTTTCTCCGTCTCGAAGCATTATTCGTCATTCCTATTCCATATAATAAACCGTCAACATGAATTTAAAACAAGTAATGAAAAGAAACATAATAAAATTTCTAATTACTAATTAAACAAAATAAATCAACTAATTATAAAAGCTAAAGAAATATTACAAAGAAAAAGGATACAAAACCCCGGGTTGCCTCCCGTTAGCGCTTTTGTTTATAGTCGTTCGCTCGACTTAGTGGTGAAATTAATCTTCATAAATGGGGTCGTTGAGATCCAGTGACTCTACCACCTCAATCTCGACACCATCATGATAGGGCTTCAGTCTTTGCCCATTTACTTTTAGCACTTTATCCGTCGTCGGATCTCGTACTTCAACTTTCAACTCATCAAAAGCCTCGTTACAAGCCTTGTCAAAGATGAAATCTGTCTCCTTTTGCAGCAGCTTGCATAAGGGTGAAGCGATCTTAGAGAACTCCTTGATGAACCTGCGGTAAAAACCTGCATGACCAAGAAAAGATCGAACTTCGCAAACATTACTAGGGTGAGGTAGAGACGAAATAGTATCCATCTTAGCTTTATCTACCTCAATACCTCTCGAAGACACAACATGTCCAAGTACTATACCTTGTTCCACCATAAAGTGACACTTCTCAGAATTCAAAACAAGGTTAGTATCAATACAACACTTAAGAAGAAGAGATAAATGATTTAAACAAGTATCAAAAGAATCACCATGCACCGTAAAATCATCCATAAATACCTCAATGAATAGTTCAACATACTCAGAAAATATGCTAACCATGCATCACTGAAAGGTAGCAGGTGCATTACAAAGTCCAAAAGGCATACGTCGATACGCAAAGGTACCAAAAGGACAAGTAAATGCGGTTTTCTCTTGATCCTCAGGGGCAATAGCTATTTGAAAATACCCCGAATACCCATCTAGAAAGCAATAATATGCCTTACCCGCTAGTGTTTCAAGCATTTGGTCAATAAAGGGAAGAGGAAAGTGGTCTTTTCTAGTTACCGCATTCAACCTACGATAATCTATACAAACCCTCCACCCGTTTTGGATCCTAGTAGGTACAAGATCACCATCATTGTTCTCAACTAAGGTCACCCCATACTTTTTAGGGACTACTTGGGTAGGACTCACCCATTTACTATCAGAAATAGGATAAATCATACCTACTTGAAGCAATTTGAGAACTTCTTTCTTCACTACCTCCATCATAGGAGGGTTTAATCGACGTTGTGGTTGCCTTACCGGTTTAGCGTCATCCTCTAGTAAAATCCGGTGCATACAAGTACTTGGACTAATGCCCTTGATGTCGGCAATAGTCCAACCAATAGCTAATTTGTTCTCCACAAGTACATCTTTTAACCTTGCTTCTTGTTCCTCGGTGAGCTTACTAGAGATGATAACAGGAAGTGTTTCTCCTCACCAAGGAAGATATACTTCAAATGCTCGTGCATGACCTTAAGTTCTACCACCCAAAACAGATGGCAATAATTTCTCCGAAGGAACAGTTAATGGCAACTTATTATTAAAATCCAATGGAAGCTCCTCCAACTTATGTAAATCAGCCACAACCTCCTTCAAGTCAGCAGAAAAAACATATTCTACCTCTTGACCATCCATACTATTTTCCAAAGCTACCTCACACTTTTGGAATACCTCATAAATGTCCACCGGTATAGAAGAGGGAATATGCTCCTTCTCCTTAACAATAGAAGCTTCTTCACCTTCCTTGATCACTATCTCTTACTCTATTTCATGAGTTACCGGTTCCTTGACTTTTCTTTTCACTTTCTCAGCCTCCACTAGTTGTCTCCCATTTCTCAAAGAGACTGCACTCACATTTTTTGGATTCACCACCGTTTGAGATGGTAGTGCATTAGAATATCTAGCCTCCAACCTATTAATTGCAGTATCCAGCTGACTAAACTGATTTTCAAGATTCTTAAAATTTTGCTTATTATCTGCTCTATCTTGAGTAACACTGAGAGTTATAGCCCGAATCATATCCTCCGTGGACATTGATGAACTCGGTGGTGCTTGTTCAGCTGCTTGTTGAGGTACTTGTTGATTAATTTGTTGTCCTTGTGGTATTTAGAGAAACTGACCTCTAGGAGGGCCAGACGATGGACCGGCTTGAGAATTTCCCCAACAAAAGTTAGGGTGAGCCTTCCATCCTTCATTATAGGTCTTGGAATATGGATCCCATTTCCTGTTATTTGTAGTACTCTCCCAAACACCATTCACCTCTTCTTGGCCACTTTCTCGCAAGTAAGGACACAAATCATTAGGGTGACCCTTAGTAGCGCATATGCCACAAACAGTAGCCATTTGTCTCCCAGATAACATGTCATGGAGAGTGGAAAACAATATTATCAACCATTTCCTCTAAACCAGGACTAACACCCATAGCATTCACTCCTCTTCGTGATGGTTTCCTCTCAAACTGTCTAGAGGTCTCAGCTAGCTCTGAAATAACCTCTCAAGCCTCATCTGGATTTTTGTTGGCTATATTTCCTCCACAAGCAGAGTGAATCATGCGACGATCATCTTGGTTCAGTCCACGACAAGAATACATAATGAGATCCTGATCAGAGTAACCATGGTAAGGGCAACTAGCACAGAGCTTCTTCAATTTCTCAAGATACTCAAACATAGTTTCCCCGTCTTGCAGTTCAACATTACTGATGGCTCTTTTCAGCTGAGATGATCGAGAAGGAGGAAAATATTTCTCCAAGAACGCCTTCTTCATATCTACCCAAGTAGTGATACTTCCCAGTGGGAGATAGTTTAACCAGTCTCTCGCATTGTCCTTCAAGGTGAAAGGAAATGCTCTTAATTTCAACCGCTCACAAGTAATAGCAGTGGCTTCATACCAAAGTGCACACAATATGAAAGTCCGAAAGATGCTTATTCGGATCCTCAATGCTCATACCACCGAAACTTGGTAATTGATGTATCAAACCGATTTGATTCAAAAGTAACTCCATCATCCAATGCTGGAAAAGTGATGCACAATGGTTGAACGTTAAGATTTGGAGCTGTGAGCTCCCTTAGAGTGCGGGTTTCTCTAGCCATATTCAAAGGTTCGGGTTGTTCAGAAATTTCAGAATATTCAGAATCTGAATGTAGATCGTCGAACTCGCTGCCTTCAGGAACAGTTACTATGGCACCTCGTTTGTCCTTTCGCAACCTGAAAAGAGTATGCTCAGTCTCTGGTTCGAAAGGCTTGAGGTTCAGGTTAGAAATACGAGTATTATGCATAAACCTACACTAAAACACAAAAATAATTAATGCCAATTCCCCGGCAACGGCGCCAAAATTTGACAGGCTAAAGTCGTATGCCTAAATTAACAATTTATATCACTTAAATCCAATTACTAAATAGTAGTAAAGCGGAAATAAGGGTCAAACCCAAGGGAATCAGATTTACAATTTATGCAAATTATAATGTAGGAAAAGTCGATCTTTAATGTAATTAAAGATTGTAGTAACAAAAGGGGGGAGGTTTGAGTTGATTTTCTAATAAACTAAGATTAATAGCTAACGCAAATTGAGTAATAAAACTAATGACTTTCGGTGTATCAAATGATTTAAAAGGGTCTTAGAGCCAAGCATATATCCACACTCAATAACAATTGATCACTGTAAGACGGTTTCAATTACTAATCTTGATTACTCTATCGTGAATGACAAATTCCAATTCTCCTTACGAATAGTTAATTAAAACGAATCCCGTTCTTAATCAACCCTAACTGTTAAACAACCTTAACAATCCAGTTCAAGATTTAATTCAACAGCAGCAATATAAAATAGAGAACTCGATAGAGAATAAATAATGCATACAATCCAGTTGCACTTTAGATATTTATGTGAATCGCTTCTAAGTACTAATATCAACGTATCCCGTTCAATATTAATTCCTAGCTGTTACTAGCGTAGAGTTAATCAATAAATCCTATTCAATTAACAATACTAACAATAGAATGAAGAAATCAATCACTAGTTGTACACCTAGCAATAATCAATCAACATTCATAAAATTAATAACTAAGCAATTCACAATAATCAAGACAAGAAATTAAAACATTCAAACTCACAATCGTATTAAGAGCGCTTCAATTGCTTGAATCCAAGAAGAAAGATTAGTTACACATCGTCTGCTAATAACAGTAATAGGGTTTTTTTCTTCCTCAAAGTTGTGTAAATCTTTTTCTAAAACTAAAATAATAAGTTATATAGTAATAAGATAAATAATTAAAGTAGTAAATAAAGTACTAAAAATAATAATAATAATAATAATAAAATTTATCGGAACAAACCGAGTCAAATAAGGAAATAAAACACGAGACTTTAATATCACGCAGAGCTGGACGTTGAAACAGAAGGCACGCGCTCCAGTCGCGCCTCGGTCGTGCACAGGTAGCGCCTTGGTCGAATACAGGTCGCGCACAGGTCACGCATAGCTGTTGCCACGTCTCTTTTCTTTTGATTTATGCGCGCTTGATACCTGTCGTTGTGAGTACCAAAAATAATATTTATATTTCTTATTAAAACTAACCTAGGCTAGTGGTAACAGGGTCGAACCACAAGGAGGCAAATGTAATTAATAATTGTCTAATTCTAGTCTAAGGTAACGAATGTGAGGGTTGAATTGATTTGGTCTATAGCTAAAGGCAATAAAAGACAATAAACTAAATAAACGGATAAAACAGATAAAAGAAGGGTACTAGGATGGTCGGTTCACTATAGTTTCGGCGGCAGCATACTAAGTAGGTCTAAATCAAACACATGAGGCGGGAAAACAAGAGGTCTTCTCGGTCCACTCTTAACAAATAGCATCTTTCGATCTCGCTACAAGTCCCTAAAATCACTAATACTGACTCTCGTCCTGAAAAGTGACTAATAATCTAAACTTTACCTATCTTTCGATCTCAGCATAGTTTAGTCATTTTAATGGGTGATCTAACAACTTTCCCTATCTTTCGATCTAATGGTTCAGTCATATATTAAGCATTCAACTAGTCGCATGCATTCGATTCGTCAAAAACAACATTTAAATCAATTAAAAAGAAGGTAAACCTCACGTGGTCAGTCGATCGACCAGGTATGGCGGTCGATCGACTGACACGCGATTTCAGGCCATGTTAATACTAATGCCGCCTACACTATAATTCCCCTACTTCCTAGCACAATGAAATTAGCTACTCATACTAAGAATGATAACAACAATAAGTTTGGCTAAATAAACTACAGAATTCATGATTGATACGGTAAGATAAACAATTAACATAAGATGGCAATTCGGCTTGGGAAACTGATCTAGAAATTCTACAACTATGAAAGAAAGCAAAAATAACTGAACAAAACAGGAGAGTACCATGTGAATTGCGAAGGAAAAGAACAAAGCCGAATTATCAAAGTGAATTGTATTCAATCCCGAAATAATCCTTGAACCCTAATTAATGATAAACTAAAACTGAATGAAAAACTAGATGTAAAAGTTAATGTAACTGGATGTAAAAATTCGATCCTCTAGGTTACGTTATATAGAAAATATACGTAACACTTATTATCAAAACCTAAACACAATGGGCTTGCTTTTCCTCGATCTTCTTATTCACGTCTGATTAGCAGTGTGGTCGATCGACCATGATGCTCGATCGATCGATCGTTCTTGATGTACAAAGGGCTTCGTCAGAAGACGATGATGGTCGATCGACCATAGGCATCGGTCGATCGACTGCTTTAGCTGGTAGTCCGCTTCTAAAACTTCGTGAATTTGTCTTTTGGGCCTTGAAATACGCACCAAGCTCGTTCCTTAAGTGAATACTTCACGTCAAATACAATGCAGGATACTCGGGGACGGATTTAGCTCAATTTCCGTTGAATTCTTCACATTTCTGCAATAATGTACAAAAACACGAAAGTAGACGGAAATAGGTGAAATGGTAGCTTAAACTACACAAATGAGCTCTGAAATGCGTGTAAAATGAGGTGTAAAACATCATATAAATGACATGCATCAAACTTCCCCAAACCAAACCCTTGCTTGTCCCCAAGCAAGAACTAAACTCGATCTAATGACCTAATGGAACGAGTTCAGTCTCAGAGCGAATTGCAACATGTAAAGCCTAAACCATTTTAATGCAATAGCCAACAATCAATTAGCAACTATGAATCATGCAACCGAGTTATGAAGTCGTTAAAAACTGCTGAACCGTCAACTATAGAGACTTATCAAATTGGACTCTCACGGGTCACTCATATCACACATAAGCACAGGTGAATATATGTAAGAGGATCGAAAGAATTCATTTTGTAAAGACTCTCACCTAACTACGACCTATAAGAACATGCTGTGGACATGGGCCACGTCTCGGTCTGCGGATTTGGGCCGCAAGCCGATCCGCGGTCACGGGCCACCTGCACGCAAGGCCAATCTGTGGACATGCAGAGGTCTCTTTGAAACCACGCTCGGCGGTGTAAAATGCTTTCGACCGGAACGCTTTAGATCGGTCGGTATCGTCTCGGCAAGGGCCGCGAAACGATGTAGAAATGTTCGGAGTCGCCACCAAGCATTTGTGGGATGCCTGGAACCCGTTCGAATCCACTTTATACCTAGGTCAAATCAAGGGAAAAAGCGGTGTTTGACATAGATACTAAAGATAGGGAGTCATCCCCCTTTTAGCATTCTATGCCTAAAATGACTCTCGTACGCCCTGGATAAGGCCATCCACTATCCAAAGGTTCTGAGTAAGGGGTGAGGGTACGTATTGGGAAGCCCTTTAATCGGACACCCAATCCCGCCCGTGTTAGCGGCCTCTACTGATCGATCAAGGTTGTTTAAGTGCAAAAGTTGATAGAACGGTTAAAATGCATGAATGCGCATCCAAGAGTTTAACCTAACATGTGAGCTTTCTAAGTCGGTTTGTTAATCCAAATATCAAGTATAAGATGTCAAAGTTAGATTTAGATTGATTTGCATGTGAAAACGGAAATTAAACATCCATTTACCAAGTTAGGATTACGATGCTTAACACGATCCATTTATTGAAAAAGGATGTCAAATGACAAAGTGTAAAAAGGTAAGCTTGTCAATCTGATCCGTCATGTATTCGGATTAACCATAATCGGGATCGTCCTAGACTACTGCTAAAAACGGGCGAGAACAAAGATTGTGCAAGGCTGCCCCATTGGGCGCGAGCCTATTGGCGATAGAAGGGGCTCTGCCCAGGTTTTGAAAGATGGAAACAGAGGGCTGCTTGGGGCGCAAGCCATGAGGCGAGCCAAAAGGCGTCTCCTGGTTTTTTAAAAGGTTATTTAAAACCATATTTGTGATGAATGATTTGCAAATGTTGTTTGCATGACTCGGAATAATTACTATTATGTTAGTAATATTCGTTGTCGGATTTGCATGTTTTGAAAAGCATAATAAAATGGTAAAAGGAAAATGTTTGATTTGAACTAATTTTGTTAAGTTCAATTCTTTGTAATTAGTCAAGTTTGTCATCGTACTCGAATTAAACCGACATGGTATAAAGAACCAAGGATGATTATGAATTATGACTAATATGTTTACAAATGTAAACAAATGAGAAAAATGCTAAATAAAAGAAAAGGGGTGTTAAAATACCCATTAAAATTTAATTAACCAACAATATCATCGGGTCACGGAATAAACCGTCATGGTATAAAGAACCAAGGATGATTTTTGTAATGGCCAAAATATGTTTATCATAAAAATGAATTAAAACATTTGAAATGGTAAAAACCTTAAAAGGAAAGAAGTAAGAATAAAAGAAAGTGTTGAAGGAAAGACGAACTCAAACATGGATGAGTCAGACCCGAGACCCATAAGAGGCGCGAGCTCCCTTGCATAGCAAGGACCTTCTGTCTCAGGCCAAAACTCGGTTTTGGCTCGTCTAACCTATATTTGAATCGTGTTATGCATTGTTCATGCTTATAGACTCATAAAAACAGTAAAGATGTGAATTAAAGTGAGATATTTACACCCTGAAACTTACGTGTATTGATGTTTGCGATGTAGACGACTTTAGAGACAGTTTGCTCGTTGCGACTACTCACGATCAAAGAAGTTTAAAAGAGTGCCTTAAAAAAGGATTTTGTTTTGAAAATGAGTTAAAAATATGTTAATTAAAACATGTTGATTGATTAGTTGAGTTGGTCGAATGGGTCGGTCGAATGCACGGCGACGGTACCAAACAATATGTGTAAAGCTTGTGTTTACGATCGGTAGGTCGTAAACACGTGTCGATTTTGTGACTTAGGAAGTCGAGTATAGAAGTTTAAGGGAGAGGTGAAGGGGCGGACGCTCGCGTCAAGATTGTGTTGTGTGATGGTGGGTATTTATAGAGAAATGTGGGATGGTAGGTCGGTTGTGTTTACGTAGAGGCTAAGCAGACAGCCTAAAAAGGCGCGAGCCAGCCCGTGACCCAATGGGGTGTGTTGTCGCTTTCGCAAATTTGGATTTTGCATTTGTTCTATCCAATGTTTTGTTGGTTGTGATTTGTGGTCGTTGAGGTTTGCTTAGCCATGTAAGCTTCCTCTTGGGTGATATTTGGGGTAGGTATTTTGTGTCTTTGACTCGGGTTTGACCCGTGTGAGTCGGGATTTGAAATTCGAGGTGGTTTTTGGCTCGGTGTCGGTTTAGACTCTAAATAGGGTCATTTTAATGGAAATGACATGATGAAGACATTCATGGCATTATTTTTGACATTCGAGATTTGGGTTGACTCGGGTTGACTCAGGTTGACTCGAGTTGCGGGTTTCTGAGTCGGTTTTGGGTCCGAAGACGGTTTTAACTCTAAATAGGGTTATTTTAATGCAAATGAAGTTAGAAAACTTTTGAAATCATTTTTCATGTTCGAGTAGTGCATTAAACCGTCTCATGTATAGCCAATCCACGCAGGCATATCAAAAACACGTTATAGTCCGATCATCATCGGGTGGTTTTTGGAAGGTGCAGATATTGGGTATCTACAGAGCCCCCACTTTGATTGAGGCTTGGACAGGGCGAAAGTCAAAGTATGATCTCCAGGTCAATCGAAGATTACAACCTGAATACCATTGCGACGTCGAGGCAACTCAAAAGGATTTGAGCCAAGGACCTGCCGTCGGGAAGGGCGACGTCGAGGCGACTCGGGGATTCGAGTCAAGGACCTGCCGTTGGGAACATTTTAGAGTCTGTCGACTTTCGATTCGGGTCGTTTAAAATCCATTAGATTACGTATAAAGGCTCGCCAGCCATAAGAAGGAATCATACCTGAGGCATCTTCGTGATATGTCCTTGCGCGTTTGTGGACAAAGGCTCGCCAGCTGTGATAAGGAGTCGTACCCGAGGCATCTTCGGGATACGTCCTTGAGTTGTATCTTGTTTGCGGACAAAGGCTCGCCAGCTTGATGCGGATGTGAAGGGGCTCGCCCGCCGCGGTGCTTTATCAGGCTCGCCAGCCATGGTGCGTTGTAAGGCTCGCCAGCCAAAGGAAGGTGCGTATAGGCTCGCCAGCCATGGATGGTCGAATGATCGAATGTGGGAAATAGCCTGTGTGACTTCCATTTGAAAATCGGCACTCGTTGGGGAGTTAGAAACTTCTCAGGACTCGCCGAGGATTTGAGTTGCTGCTCGCTGGGAGGTAGCGTATGCCATGTAATCGACGGGGTTAAAGCCCTTGGACATTATGGGTCGCCGTTTGTTGGGAAGAAACCAGTACTCAATTGGAGTGAGTTTGTCTTCTCAAGATTATCTGTATGGTTAGTGACCACACAAATCCGCAGTCGCATAGACAAGCACGTGGAATGCAAGCATATAAGCACATAAGCATGTAAGGAGTTAGCATATAAACAGCTAGCACGTAATATCTCACGCGAGAGGAGATAGAAATTTTGAATGTTGTGAAGAGGCGAATCTTGTTACTCGTAGATCTGTGATTTGATAGATTGGAGACACGTGACCGTTGGGACACTGACTCACACAGACGCATACTGACAGACTGACAAATGGGCAGTCGTGAACGTGACACAAAATCAGTGTTGACACAACACGGGGGTGACTCTGACAGACTTTGCACATGTAAGTGCAATTCCTAGCCAAGAAGGGGTGCCAACGCGTATCAGATCATTGGAGTAGAAGATCCGCTCGGCTGGGGAATAAGAATTGATTATCTTCGCCAGACACCTTTGCCTCCGTTTGCTTGTTTGAGATCCCTTCTCGAGGTATAATGATTCAGAGAGCGGAACCAAGACCTTGTCATCGTCCGAACTGAGCCCTAGGCTATGGGCGGTTTTATTTTGGACTGTAGTTGAGACTCAAAAGATGTTTGAGGATAAAGGATGGGTGGCGTCTTGAAAGAGAAGCCCCCAGAGTGAGAAGGTGGGAACTTGAGAACAAGGAATGGGTGACGTCTTAAGGAAGAAGCCCCTAGTAAAGAGGTATAAGATTAATATTTGCAGCTGGGTGGGCGGCTTTTGAAGATTGATGGTGATGGTTGAGATTGAAATGGGTGTGCGGTTGTGTCCTTGTTGGGGGACTGCCTACGTATTCGCGTGTGTGCGAAATCAAACCAGATCGTAGTTCTGAGTGTGTGCCTAAGCGAGTTGTTAGGACCTTGAAGTGATTTTGAGGTGTATGGTTGCGCCCATGAAGGACTGCCTACGTATTCACGTGATGTGAAATCAAACCAGATCGTAGTTCAGAGTGTTTGGTTTTTTTTTTTTGTAGTGCAAATGGACATTGCCTTTGACGGATCAAAGGACATTTGAAACAGGCAAGGTGCCTCAGCTTAGACTTGATAAAACATGCAATTTCAAATCAGAACATATTGAGGAACTTGACTTGAAAAGGGTTGAGGTTGGTGCTAGTTTTAAAACTAGGCTAGGTTGTTGGTTGATAGGGTTCAAGGGTAATATTTCTTGAGTTGGTCTAGGTTGGTTGGGTTTGTAAAGTCCTCCCCGTCTAGGTCACTCAATATCACTGCGCCCCTCGAAAGTATTTTCTTGACCAGGTATGGCCCGGCCCAGTTGGGTTTGAATTTTCCCCTCGGATCGACGGGTAAAGATGCTCGGACTGACTTGAGGACCAAGTCGCCCTCCCGGATATTTCTGGGTTTGACCTTCTTGTTGAATACCCGTTGTATACGTCGTTGGTATAGCTGGACGTTGTGCAAGGCGTTGAGTCGTCGTTCATCTAGAAGAGTGAGCTGTTCGTGCCTTCGACGGGTCCATTCCGCCTCAGGGACTTGACTCTCCAGTAGAATGCGTAGAGATGGGACCTCTAACTCTACCGGTTGAACCGCCTCCATACCGTATGCTAGGTAGAAGGGTGTGGCGCCTGTCGGTGTTCGAATGGAGGTTCGGTACCCCCAGAGTGCGAATGGGAGTTTGCTCGGCCAATCGCGGTAGTTGTCTTGCATTTTCTTGTTGATGGTAACAAGAGTTTTGTTCGCTGCCTCCACCGCTCCGTTGGTTTGGGGACGGTAGGGAGATGATTGATGTCGTTTGATCTTGTATTTGTCCAGCAAAGCTTGAGTTTCCGCCCGGAAGTGAGAGCCTTGATCGCTGATGATTTCATGGGGTACCCCATATCGGCAGATGATGTTGTTTTGAATGAACTTGGCCACCTGTTTGGCGGTCAAGACTGCATATGACTGTGCTTCCAAATGACTATGCTTCCACCCATTTGGTGAAGTAGTCGATGGCGACGAGGACGAGGCAATGCCCATTGATGCCTATCGGGTTGAATTTCCCGATGATGTCGATGCCCCAGGTTGAGAATGGCCAGGGTGATGTCATGGTGTATAAAAGGGATGGTGGTATATGTTGTATATTGGCGAAGATTTGGCAATTGTGGCAATGTTTGACGTAGTTACGGCAATCGTCTTCCATGGTTGTCCAGTAGTAACCTAGCCGCATGATTTTCCGTGTAAGCATCATTGCACTCATGTGAGGGCCACATTCTCCGTCGTGAACCTCTCCCATGACTTTTTTGGCTTTGTGATGGTCAACGCAAAGGAGGAGAATTCCTTGGGGTGTTCTTTTGTAGAGCTGATTTTGGTTTATCACGAATTGTGATGCAAGTAAACGGATGGCTCTTTGTCCTCTTTGATCAGAGTTGGGAGGGAATTCGTTTTTGGTTTTGTAATTGAGGATGGCTTGGTACCAAGGTTCATCATGGCTTTCCTTGTCGTCGATAATGGCACAAACGTGAGATGGCTCGCTCCGTCTTTCGACACATAGGGGCATCGATGACATGTCGTCAGGTATGTTGACGAGCGCGGCAAGTTTTGCCAGGGCATCAGCAAATTGATTTTCCTCTCGCGACAAGTGGAAGTAGTCGATTTGGTCGAAGAACTCGGCCTCTTGACTGACCTTTGCTCGGTAGGGAGCTAAGCTGTCAGATCGGATCTTCCACGATCCGGATACCTGATTGATGATGAGTGAGGAATCGCCATGGACCCTCAGTATCTTGATGCCAAGTGTGATGGCTGCTTGTAAGCCGATGAGACACGCTTTATATTCAACGGCGTTTTTGGTGACGGCGAAGTCTAGCTTGACCGAGATCGGAACATGTTCTCCCTCTGGTGATATTAGAAGGATTCCTACCCCGAAACCTCTCAGATTAGATGCACCATAAAAGTATAGGTCCCATGCGTCGGAGTCGGCACAAAGGATGTCTTCGTCAGGAAGTGACCAAGTGTCGGTCGTTGGATCCTCGTTGACGGGATTTTCTGCTAGGAAATCGGCGACCGCTCTTCCTTTGATAACCTTGAGGGGTACAAACATGAGATCAAATTCGGACAAAGATGAGTGTCCACCTAGATGACCTTCCGTTTAGTACGGGCTTTTCAAGATGTATTTGACAGGTCCATTTTGGAGTAGATGTGGACCGAGTAGCCGAGCATGTAATGCCGCAGCTTCTTTGTTGACCATACTAGGGCAAGGCATGTCTTTTCCGATTGGGTATACTCGTCTCGTACTCAATGAACTTTTGCCGACGTAGTAGAAGGCTCGCTCCTCGTTGCCAACTGTTTGTGCTAGCATTGCTCCCATGGTCGTGTCAATGTGATCAAATGTGCGGGGGGATAGAGGAATCCCCTATTGAGGTGGCATGAGAACAGGAGGGTTGGATAGGATTTCCTTTATCCTGTCGAATGCCTTCTGATAGTCGTCGTCCCAATCGGTGTGATCGGAGGCGCGAAGCTTCTTGAATATTGGTTCACAAATCATAGTGAGCTTGGCGATGAACCGAACTGATGTCTTGGACCGACCGAGAAATCCCCGAATCTCCTTCTCGTTCTTAGGCCGAGGCATTTGTTGAAGGGCTTTGATTTTGGTTGGATCAATCTCAATGCCTCTTTTGCTGACGACATGTCCCAAGAGTTTTCCGGAGGTGACCCCGAATGCACACTTCTGAGGATTTAGTCTCATGTTATACTTCCGCAGACGAGCGAAGAATTTCCAGAGGGCATTGATGTGGCCGTCCCGTTCTTTTGATTTGACGATCATGTCATCGACATATACCTCTACCTCCTTGTGCATCATGTCGTGTAGGAGGGTGGTAGCGGTTCTTTGATAGGTCGCTCCGGCGTTGATGAGGCCGAAAGGCATGACCGTGTAGCAATATGTCCCCCACTGTGTGGTGAACGTAGTTTTGTGCATGTCCTACTCAGCCATTTTAATCTGGTTGTACCCGGCATACCCGTCCATGAATGATAGGAGAGCATGTTCGGCGGTGTTGTCTACCAGAATGTCAACATGCGGCAAAGGGAAGTCATCCTTTGGACTTGCCTTGTTCGAGATCCCCCTGAAGTCGACGCAAACCCGATTCGTCCGTCTTTCTTTGGTACCGCACAATGTTGGCCACCCAATCCGAGTATTGAGACACTTTGATGAACTTGACCTTGAACTATTTGTCCATCTCTTCTTTGATTTTTAGGGCCCACTCAGTCGCATCCGCGTAGTTTGCATTTCCTGAGTTTAGCCGGGTTTGATGGGTATCCGGTGCTCTGCAATTTCTCTGTCAATCCGGTGCATGTCTCTCGTAAGACCAGGCGAACACATCCTTGTATTCGTGGAGGAGGTCAATGAACTGTTGTCTTTCCGAGGGGTCCAAGGTTGTCCCTATCCTAAGTTCTTGAGGTGTATTGTCGGTTCCTACGTTAATAGGCTCGGTTTCCTCAATGATGGGAGTTCTGGTTTCCCGTTTGTCAAGTTCTTTGGCTAAGTGAGGTGGGTAGTTACTCAAGTCAAATGCCTCATGATCATTCAGAATTGCATTGCAGTTAAAATGAGACGAGTCATAAGCAAACTTAGCGTTCATTAAGTTGACATGAGCGAAAAGCTCGGAAAGGACAGACATCTCGTGGTCAGTCAGAGGCGACACAACAGAGGAAGTGGCCCCTGGAACAGGCTCCAAGCTATCACCTTTCATGGGAGTGGGGGTGACCTTAGTAGATTCAGCCTCTGAATCAGCCACGACTTTGTGATAAAACAGTGGGAAGGGGACCTTGACTGGGACTTCCGAAGTGTTAGGAGCTATAACGGACTCTGACTCCGACTCAGACTCAGACTCAGATCCTTCTTCACTTTCCTACTTGAACATAGGGCCTTCTCCAGGTGTGATCTTGAGAATGCGGCCTTGGCGATCGATCCACTTGATGGTTTTCCTCCAGCCTTGGGTGGCTTTCTCTGGATCAGTATCGGAGATCAAGGCGGTTGGATCAAACTAATTGTCTTTCAGGGCGATGTTGATGAAGTCCTCATAGTCGAGGCGTTTGATGTTATCTTCCCCAAAGAGTAGTGTGACAGCTTGTCCGTCGAGGTATGGTGACGGTTTGGACTCAATTGATGCAGCTTCGATGTTGTCGGGAATAAAGTAGCAGTCCTGGAAGACTTCCACTCCCGGGTATCTAGCCTTTGCCACAGAGTCATAGATAGGCTCCGGAAAGCCGTGGCAGGGTTCAGACTCTCCCTCGGGGACAAAGTATCCGTTGAGAGTCAGGTGGTAGGGACGGAGGATGACTTCGTGCTTTTTGCGTTTTCGGATTAGGAGGTTCATCTCCTGGACGTCTCCATTGGTAGGTTCGTATCCCAGCCCAAAGGGAATGTTGGGGACCTTAGCCCGTTTTAAGGGAGGCAATGGGTCCTTCAGCGGATTGAACGGCAAACCCGGGAAATAACCCTGGCGCATCATGATACGGTTGATCGTGAGGCTGGCGAACGGGTCACATTCAGAGGTTGTTAGCGCATCAGTTATGGCGTTTACGGCTTGGAAACCCCACGTTTCATTGTTGTCCTCCTCAATGGCTTGGGAGGCTAACCCTCTTCTCATGACTGCTTTGATTGGGGAAGCGGGGATCGTGATCGTTTTCCCGTTAAAGGGGACCCTGATCTTTTGGTGAAGCGTTGATGTGACTGCCTTGACGGCGTGAATCCACGGACGTCCCAGGAGCATGTTGAAGGATGCGTCAATGTCGACCACTTGGAAACTGGTTTGTCTTTCTAGTGGCCCGGTTGCGGCGGCTAAAGTGATAAGCCCAAAGCGACCTTGCGACGAGTGCCGTCGTAGGCGCGTACTCCTTGATTCGTAGGGATTAAATCAGATTCCTTAATACCCAAAGATGTGGGCGATTTTGAGAGGAATGACATTTACTGGCGGAACCGTCATCCACGAGGACCATTGGTATGTTCTTTTGGAGGCATTGTACGGTGATGTACAGGGCCAGGTTATGGTTGGCTCCGAACAGGGGATATCCTCGTCGGAGAAGACGACCGGGTTGCTCGATCGTCGGGCGTCTCTTGTCATGTGTGCCACTATTTCTTCTGGGGAAGAGGTGGAGGGCACGGTTAATTTTCCCAAGGCTCGCATCAAGGCCTGTCTGATGCTCAAAAGACATTGCGATCGGTTGCCGCCGATAGAGATCTCGGCTTTTGCTTTCTGGAGTCGTTTTTGATTGAGTTCCGGGAGTCTTTGGTTGAGTGTCCGCCTCTGGGACGATTTGGTCATTCTTTGTTGGAACGACCGCTGGGTTGCTCGGATTCTGATAGGGACGTCCGGACCGGGTGAGATGTCCGATTTCCTTTATCCGCTTCTCCTTTCCTGGGACGACATAGACATCCTCAACATCATCCCGCGATATGCCCTTAATTTCAGGGTCTCGAGGATACCTCGGAGGGGTATTCCTCGGTGGGTAGTTCTTGTGGGGAATATTTTTGTGAGGGCGATTTTTGTGGGGGTAGTTATTTTGAGGGCAGTTATTTTGAGGGTAATTCTCGTGAAAGTGGTTGTTTTGAAGGTGATTTTCGTGGGGCCTATGCCAGAACGGTCGCGGGAGCAATCCATCCTGGGGTGGGTAGTTTTGAATGCTTGGGGAATTCTCTCGCGGACGTGGTGCCGGGGGATTGAAGATGAGTCGATGGTAGGCGTCGTCGAGTCGGGTGATTCTCTCGAAAGGCCATGGCCTCCTCAACTTTTGAAACATAGTGAGCATAGTGGCAAAGATCGAACACGAACACTCCGTCCGAAGGGTCCTTTTCCGCAGCATTTACCTCGTCGTCAATTGGCAAGATGAGATGAGAGCAGTCTAGGGTCGGCTCATCGTCAGAGATGGCGTGAATTCCCAGAGGATTCGTCTTGTTGTTTGGCTTAGTTGATGGGGGTATAGGCAAATCTCCCTTCTCAATCATGTCTTGAATGAGGTGCTTGAGTTTGAAGCAATTTTCGGTATCATGCCCTTTCCCTCGATGATACTGGCAGTAGGCGTTGGGGGTTCCAAAATCGGGATTTCTTGGCGTCGGTTGGGTCCGGGATGGGCCCGATCGGTTGTAGCTTCCTTTGGTTCATGAGTCTTTTCAAGGCGCTCGCATAAGTTGACCCTATGTTGGTGAACACTCTCTGGGGGCGTTCAATTTTCTTGGCAGATGGTTCGACGAGGTTAACCTCATCAATCTTGTTTGTCTGACCGTAAGGGCGAGATCCGATTAGGGTGGATCCTTGATAACCCCTGCCTGTGGTCTTCGCTAAGACACCCTTTCGGAGGTCGTCCTCGATGCGTGTCCCCAGAATTTGCAAATCTTGAAAAGTTTTGATATTCGATACCTCGTGAGTTGGCATAAACCGGGCGGAGGTTGTTGACAAATTTTTCCACCAGAGTTGATTCACTCGGCTTACTAACCAACTGAGTACTCACCCTCCTCCAACGGGTTAGTAACTCAGTGAATCCCTCCTTGTCGTTCTGGGTTAACACCTCGAGAGTACGGGTGTTGGCCTGGATCTCGACATTGTCGGCATACTGTTTGGCAAACTCAACTGCAATTTTGTCCCAGGTGGTAAGGTTTTTTGGGTCCAAGGAGTAGTACCATTGGCGAGGAATTGGCTCCAAAGAGGATGGGAAGATCCTGGTAAAAAGTTCCTGTTTGACCCCCTTAATGGCCATGTAGTCTTTGAAAGCACGGATGTGGTTGAGTGGGTCCTCCACTCCCTTGAATTTAGGGACATCAGTCATGGTGAAGTTGTCAGGTAACTGGTCCCCAACAGGTTCGAACCATCGGTTATTTTCAAGGTGGATGTTGTTACTTCGGGCTAGGAGTTGCTCTTCCAAGAGTTTCAGCCTCTTCTCAGTCTCAGTCAGAGGTGGGGAATTATGTTCCCCAATTTCCTTGTTTTCCAGGGCGTCGATACGGGTCTCGACGCGATCCAGGGTGACCTTAAGAGTGGTAAGTAGGCTGGCTAGCTGATCAGTTGTGACATCTCTGTTGTTATCATTGTTGTTGTTGGACGAAGCTGAAGACTTGGCCATGGCTCTGAGGCAGAAAAACGGCTCACATTACAACTCAATCCGACACGGTTCCAAGACTGAACGCAGACAACATAGAGGACGAGACCAAAATCGACTCAACAAGACGGGGTGACCGTGTGTGGTCCCTCGGTGCTGACTCGATTTATGACTTGACGGTGTTTGACCGAACCTTTGACACGGGTCCAACATGACGGCGTGACGCCATTGGACGGGTCTCGTGGCAAGACGACTCATAATTAAAGACCCATAAGTACGTTTTCTTTGACTCGATAGACACGAGGCGGAATTGGAATGGTGGACCAAAGTTTTCGAAAATAGGAATTTTCAAAAAGATTCATTTGTCGCTTTAAAGGGCGGCTTCCGAAGATAGAAATCTCCGCAAGTCGATCAGTTGAAAAGGGTTGTCTTAAGTTTATTTGCAAAAGACGGTTTGAGTTTGAGCCGGCTCGGAAAACGGTGTGTTGCTTCCCAAGACGGTTTTAAAATTCAAAATTGTATGTTTTGAAAATCGAGTTTGAAATGTTTGAAGAGGTATCGGGGACGGTGCATGGTCCTCGGGATCCCGAAAGTGTCTCGAGAAAAGGGGGTGTGCTTTTCCCGGGTTTTGAAAGAGCCACTGTCGGTGCGAAACGGGTTAAAAATCCGTGTCTAGACGCGGTGATTATAACGGCGTAAAAAAGGTGATTTGAAATGGTTATACAAAACCGGGTTTGAAAATCGTCATTACGACGGCCTAGAAAGGCGTGTTGAAATGGTTATACAAAACCGGGTTTGAAAATCGTCATTACGACGGCCTAGAAAGGCGTGTTGAAAATGGTTATACAAAACCAAGTTTTGAAAATCGTCATTACGACGGCCTGGAAAGGCGTGCATCGGTCGGCGAAGGACCGAGGTTTGAAATGGCCATTATAACGGCGCAAAAGGTGATTGAAAGTTCGAAAATGACACGGAAGGACTTATGATCAAGTAGCACATAAGCACTCACAGTTTCATTATATTATGCATCATGCTGACACGGGTTTTGGCTTAAAAGGTGGGTTACACACCAAGCAATCAAACCCCGATTTGCGAGAAGGATACCAATCCAAACAAAATGTGTAAGGAGGGTGCCCTAGCCTCGTGCTCGAAAGTGATGAAAGCTCTTTGACGAAACAGAAATGTGTAACGTCAATGGTATGCTTGACTCAATCGGGATTCAAAACGCGGGGATGAGAAAACTCACGCCGACGGGACGAGCCAATTGGTCGAAAAGGGTTAGGTTGTGGGCCCGGACAAGGAACCTGACCGTGACCGTAATATCAATTAATGCATTCCAACCAAGACCTCGTTCGTGAAAGAAAAGTAGATCTATATACTTACATATTCATATATGTTTTAAATTAATTTGTCATAAAATTAATAAAGGTCTTATGCATGCAAACTAATTAGCAAAATAAAAAAGAAATCATCCTTACATTGTAATTTCGGTTCTTATGGGCACAAAAGAGATCTCCTTCTCTTTTGTTCTTGAGCTTTCCTTTTGGATGAACAAAGACCCAAGTGTAGGATCTCTCCCAAGGAATTATACCCAAAGCTTACTCTTAATTAAAATTGATATTATAAATACTAGTACAATATTAATTTTGTAAGAAAATTGACCCAAAATAATTGTTTTTGCTCTTGAATATTCGGTCAAGAGTAGAAGAATTTTTGGAGTATTTTATCTCTCTAATTTCTCATTAAAATGTAGAGAGGAAATTAAATTTCTCACACTAGAAATTATGTGTATTGAATGAATGAAAAATTAGAGAAGAAAAACTCTCTAAATGGCCTTGGTAAAACCGGTGGGAGGAGGGATTGGGGAGCCTATGCATGGGCATGATTCTCTAACCAAGAGAATAGGTATGTAAGGCTAGGTGTAGGTAGTGTCATCATATTGTTTCCACTTAAATTATTAAACATAATTTAATCACCATAATCCCTCCATATTTCGGTCCATATGGGATAAAATGGATTCCATTTTATCTTTGTCAATTTTGTCAATTTGTTATATGTCATATGTCACATGTCACATAAAATTGTTATGTATTTTTAACATATTAAAAATCAACGTATTAATAAAAATACGTCATATACAAAAACGACTTGGTAATTCATAATTACTTGTACCAAAATATTTTACCGTTTATAAATCACAACAGTTTGTATTTATAATAATTCATTCAAATTTAATTGTTTCCTTAAACAATAATTTCATCTGAGTAATGATACAAATCGATTACTCAGACCGTATCTCATTTTAATCAATTTCAATGTGATACGTAAATTTTACTTCCAAAATTGTCCGTCAATTTTCAAGTAATTTAATTAACTCGTAACATTATACGATTAATTAAGTGATCAATTAAGAGTGTTGCCCTATAGGTATGACCTAGGGGATCAAGTGATCACCACCGTCGCACAACAGTAATGTCAAACTCTAGTCAGCCAACCATTACCGATATATGTTGATCAGTTGACAGTAAAAATTACTTCCCAATTGTATTCTTTAGAATGAGATTTAATAATGATATTTAAATCATGTGATCGCACTATTGTTGAGGACACATTTCCCAACAATCTCCCACTTGTCCTCGACAAGTGTGCGTCACCAATTCCCTTGTCCTATTACTATCTCCCACTCAATGCAAGGTGTCTTTCAGGTCGTACTTGCAAGTGATCATATCGAGAGTGGTTTCCTCGATCTGGAGAATAACTGATTGACCAGACTGATCTATCATAGATACTTTCCGAGCGTGGCCACGCATTTCCAGTTCATTACTCCTCGAGTGGCCCTGAGATATTGTTATAACCTTGACTAGGGGTGGACAATTCCTATCTCACTCATTCTCTTCGACTAGCCACAGCCATCATAACCCAAAATATGCCCATTTGACCCCATTTACGAAGGTCGTAGTAACACAAATCAAAGTTAATCTTAAACTGTGCCATCTTAGGCGAATAGTCTTTAGTCAAAAGAATCGACTCATTTGAATACTATAGTAGCTCTCGCCACGACCAGGCTATATAAATTGCCAGAACTCTATAAGCGGTCATAAGGCCCGACAAAATGTTCCTAATGATCGCCTATGTGATCGACTAGTCATCTCACATGACTCTATGGCACTTGAACTTGCCATCAATCGCATCACACTCTAGTCACTTCGAGACGTCACCTCATACAAGTAACTATGGGCAAATACTATGTTAATCCGTGTTCACTTTAACGGGGTTCAATTGTCACTACAACCCGTTTGGATGTAAAAATGTATAAATTAAAGATAAAAGACAAATGTGATTATGAACATGAACAAAAACAACACTTTTATTTCATTTCAAAATCTAACATAGACTTGGTACACGTTTAAGTCCCATGGACGCCATATGTCCATCATGTTTAGCCTGCGATAAAGGCTTGGTGAGCGGATCGGCTATGTTGTCATCCGTCCCAACCTTACAAATCGCAATTTCCTTTCTTTCAATGAAATCTCTTATTACATGATATTTTCTAAGTACATGTCTAGATCTATTACTAGACTTTGGCTCCTTAGCTTGGAAGATCGTCCCACTATTATCACAATAGAGAGTGATGGGATCATTGGCGGTAGGTACTACTTTTAGACCTTCCGTGAATTGCTCGATCCAACGGCTTCCTTAGCGACTTCCGATCGCAATGTACTCAGCCTCCGTTGTAGAATCCGCGGTTCTGACTTCCTTGAAGCTTCTCCACTACGGCACCACCATTGAGCATAAAAAAAACGAAACCGACTTGTGATTTCAAGTCATCTCTATCTGTTTGAAAACTTGAGTCCGTGTATCCATTAACACGCAACTCAGTGTCTCCTCCAAACACTAGGATAGAATCCTTAGTTCTTCTCAAGTACTTAAGGATGTTCTTGACAGCACTCCAGTGACTCTCACCTGGATTTCCTTGATATCTACTCGTCATGCTCAAGGCATACGAGACATCAGGACGTGTTCATATCATGGCATACATGATTGATCCAACAGGGGAAGCATAAGGGATCAACTTCATGCGTTCAACATCATGGGGTTCGGAGGGAGATTGAGTCTTGCTCAATATCGTCCCGGTTACCATAGGTACCAAACCCCTTTTGGATTTGTCCATGCTGAACCGTCGAAGAATCTTATCAACATAAGACTCTTGACTTAGTGCCAATATCCTCTTGGATCTATCTCTATGGATCCGGATACCTAATATGCGTTGTGCCTCTCCTAAATCCTTCATTTGGAAGTGGTTACCTAACCACTTCTTAACGAAAGACAACATTGGAATATCATTTCCAATGAGTAGTATGTCATCGACATACAAGATTAGGAACACAACATTGCTCCCACTGAATTTCATGTATAAACATGGTTCCTCAACACTTCGAGTGAAACCATTTTCTTTTATAACATGATTGAATCGATGATTCCAACTTCTAGATGCTTGCTTAAGACCATAAATGGATATCTTAAGCTTGCACACTTCGTTAGGATTTTTAGAATCAACAAAACCTTCGGGTTGTATCATGTACACCTCCTCTTCTAAATGCCCATTTAGAAAAGCGGTTTTGACATCCATTTGCCATATTTCATAATCATGAAATGCGGCAATCGCTAACAAAATCCGTATGGATCTTAGCATGGCTACGGGGGCGAAGGTCTCATCATAATGGAGACATTGGACTTGGATAAATCCTTTTGCCACTAGCCTAGCTTTGTAGACATCGTCATGTCCTTCTATGCCA
This sequence comes from Silene latifolia, assembly GCF_048544455.1. Classification (NCBI taxonomy): domain Eukaryota; kingdom Viridiplantae; phylum Streptophyta; class Magnoliopsida; order Caryophyllales; family Caryophyllaceae; genus Silene; species Silene latifolia. Next base: position 127,374,410 of record NC_133538.1, read on the forward strand.
TTCTTGATTTTGAATATCCATTTGCATTGAAGGGGTCTTGCCCCTTTAGGCAAATATACCAAGTCCCAAACTTGGTTTTCATGCATAGAATCCATTTCGGACTTCATGGCTTCAAGCCATAAGGAGGAATTTGGACTAGAGATTGCGGCCTTGTAGGTGGCGGGCTCGTCACTTTCCATAAGCAACACATCGAGTGTTCCATCTTCCTCGATAAGTCCCACATATCGATCGGGATGGCGAATAACTCGGCCCGTTCTTCTAAGTGGAGGAGGGACAACCGCGTTAGACGACGAAGGAACATCTTCTTGCGTCTCTACCTCGGTTTGTGGCTCTTGAACTTCATCAAGTTCAAAATTTCTCCCACTGTCTCTTAGAAATAAACTGACTTTCTAAGAAGACAGCCTCGGAAGACACAAACACTTTGTTATCTTGAGGTTTGTAGAAGTAGTAACCTCGAGAGGTCAAAGGATAGCCTACAAAGATGCATTTTTCGGATCTTGGGGCAAGCTTATTGTCGGGTTTAATCTTGACGTAAGCATCACATCCCCAAATTTTCATGTAGGATAGATTAGGAACTCTTCCTTTCCATGTTTCAAATGGAGCCTTTTCGGTGGCTTTAGTGGGAATATTATTTAAAGATAGAATTGCAGTTTGGATTGCAAATCCCCAAAACGAGTTCGGTAACTCGGTTTGACTCATCATGGATCGAACCATATCAAGTAGGGTTCGATTTCTCCTTCAGCAACACCATTGAGTTGTGGTGTTAGGGTGGAGAAAGTTGTGATATAATACCACAACCTTTCAAGTGTGAATCGAATTCATGACTAAGGTATTCTCCACCACGATCGGATCGTAGTGCCTTAATCCTTTTGTTCAATTGGTTCTCTACTTCGTTTTGAAATTCCTTGAATTTCTCAAACGCTTCACTCTTATGTTTCATTAAATAGATATACCCATATCTACTTAAATCATCGGTGAAGGTTATGAAGTAGTCATAATTTCCACGAGCGGTGATAGTCATTGGTCCACACACATCGGTGTGTATGAGTCCCAATAGTTCACTAGCTCGTGTCCCTTTACCACTAAAAGGATTACGAGTCATTTTGCCAAGTAGGCAATATTCGCATGTACCATATGATTGATAATCAAATGGTGTAATCACATTAGTCAAAATTAATCTTTTGATGCGATTCTCGTTTATGTGACCTAATCGACAATGCTAAATGAACGCTTCACTTGGGTCACTTGTTTTGAGTTTCTTTGATTGAATGTTATAGATATCATTAGTCGGATTTGAGGTCTCTAAAATGTAAATACCATTGATGGAAGAAGCTTGGCCTATAACCAAATCATTCCTTGAAATAGTACAACGATTGTTCTTAATGACAAAACAAAAACCGTCCATGTCTAGCATGGCGATTGAAATAATGTTTTTAGAGAGTGTAGGCACATAAAAACAATTATGTAAATACAACTCAAATCCATTAGGCAAAGCTAAAACATAAGTTCCTTTGGATTCGGCCGCTACCCGAGCTCCATTTCCAAGGCGTAGATCCACATCTCCCTTGCTAAGCCTCTTCACATCTCTTAAACCCTGTAAATGATTACAAAGGTGAGAACCACAACCGGTATCTAGTACCCATGTCGTAGTGGAAGTATAATTTATATCAATAACATAAATTTCTTTAGGAATTTTACCTTTTGGAACGATGATTCCTTCCCTTATATTTCGCAAATATACGGGACAATTCCTAAGCCAATGTCCCATGCCATAGCAATAATGGCACTCATCATTAACTTGCTTGAAGTTTTTGATTTTCTTTCCCTTCTTCTTGAACTTTTTGCCCTTTGAAGCAAGAACTTGATTGCTTGAGCTCCCACTAGTTTTGGCATCTTTATCTTCTAGAGACAAAGACCCTATAGATTGTATGAGGTAGTCTTCCTGAGACGGACTCACACGAGGTCTAGTAGTAGTAGGTGGTTTATAAGAAGTGATGAAGTTAAGGTTTCCATCCGAACCTATCCCAAAATGAAGTTCTCTAGTAGTGTCGAAATCATTGTTGGAGCAAACGTCGTCAAGAACATTGTGGTAAGACTCAATAGTTATCGGTGCGGTAGCGTTTGAAGGATTCATTGTAATGAACTACAAGTAGGGAGGAAAAGGAAATATTAACATTTGTCTTTTCTTAAATCATACTTGAAAAATTGACAAGATATGAACATTTAAATAGTGACCTCTACCCAACTATTGTAAATGATTCCAAGACCCAAATTCATATCAACTTAGGCACGGGGTAGCCGATGAAACCTTTATCAATATAACTCGGTGGATTAACCTTTTAATCGATTCTACTTTTAGAACTCTTGGTCGATAAAATTACTCTAATGTTTGTCTATAGCCCAAAACACATCAACAAGGGCACGGGGTAGCCGATGAAACCCTTATCAATAACTTTTGTTGAGTTCAATCCAAATTTTGAATAAATGTGTCCATTATCCAAACCCACATCAACTTAGGCACGGGGTAGCCGATGAAACCCTTATCAACATGAATTCGGTGGATAGACATTTATCACCCACTTCCCCTACGTAACAAGGTTTGTACCGGCCGAGTGCACTCCCTCACGAAATAGGTTTAATTTTCATGGTTTCTACTATTTGGTAAGGCTATGTCTCAATTAATTGTTTTAACGAGAGGTCATGTCAATTTATTATCTATCACGTTTTAAGTGAACTAAAGCGGTGAACTACGATAATTCGAATTGACACGGTCGATAAACTCGATGAAAGAAGATGCATGTTTTAGTTATGGCGATTTAACGATGCATGCGACATAAAATAAAATGCAAGCATAAAAATAAATAAATCCTAGTATGGCCTTTCCTAAAATAGAAAAACTATTTAACTATTACATATTCGGAAACCAACTCCATTGGTCCCTTGAACTTCGGTTATGACACGCATCTCGAGGTAACACCGTCTTTATGTATCGCCATTCTTGAAGAAATCCGTCTTTGGGAACTCCGGAATGAATAAAATTACATAATAAATTACATAATTTCCTATTATACATTTGTAACTAAAATAAAATAAATCTATTAAATTACAAAACGGTGATACGAGATCACAATAAAATTACAACCGAATCGATATTCCCATACATTTCGGGAAATACCAATTAAAATCTAAGGCCATGCTAAGTAAAATTACATAATTCAAAAATTACATAAATTAAAAATATGACAATCATAAAGAAAAATGCAGCATTATAATATGTATGAACATGCCCAATTTTATGCTAAATCGCCTTTAATTAGCCAATATCGTATATTACTCGGTTTTTACGGATTTGTGTGATTTCAACATTTTACAATCACAAAAATTACATAAATTCATATTTATGCATAAGTTAATTACCCTAACCTCTTAGGACTCAAAATTTAGTCTTCACTAATAATTTGACCATAATTAACTCATATTTCTAAAATTTGTTCATTAATGGACCAAAATTAAAAAAAATAAGCTATAAACTTCAAATAAATCACAAAATTTCAAATAAATTCAAAATTTAAAATTTTAAACTCATGAACATTCTGGAAAAATACCATGACACTCATAATGTTCAAAAACTTAGGTTAAAAATTTCGAAATTTGTCCGGAAAAACAATGTTGCGGTTTATCGGTTTTAACTAAAATAATCATAAAAACATGGGAAAAATTATGTTCATTAAATTTTCAATTTTAGATCTGAAAAAGATAGTAAAATGCAACATTGGACGTTTTTCCTTAATCATAGATTATGTTTTATTAATTTTTCACTAATAATGTCACTATTTATGCTATTTTTCTTCAAAAATCCATAAATCATGCAAAAAGACTTCACTATAGCCCATTATTTTACACACATCTTGTAAAATTGTATGTGACAACATATTAAATTTCTATGACCAGATTCGAAATTTAACTCATATTAACCTATTTTTCACCTAAATCCGAATTTAATAATGAAAAATCCATTTTTCGAGCATAACAAGTCCAAAAATTATGAAAATTTACAGGTTATCGCAAAATAATATATGTGACAATATATCCAAAAATCACTGGAAAATTCGAAGTATAGCTAATTTTAGACCGAAAATGACATTTTTACTCATAAAATCACATTTAAATGCCATTATTGTATAAAATGAACAATAAAAATCCGTAAATTTAACCAAAATATTCTAAAACATTTTAGGACCGGAAATTTAAGATGTATAAATTAGTTTCGTGATATCTCATAATAACACAAATTATTCAAGTTTTATATGTTATTCTTATAACTCGGAAAAACTTTTAACCGATTTGCATGCAAACAACCATGGCACTTGATACCAATTGAAAGAAAAGTAGATCTATATACTTACATATTCATATATGTTTTAAATTAATTTGTCATAAAATTAATAAAGGTCTTATGCATGCAAACTAATTAGCAAAATAAAGAAGAAATCATCCTTACATTGTAATTTCGGTTCTTATGGGCACAAAAGAGATCTCCTTCTCTTTTGTTATTGAGCTTTCCTTTTGGATGAACAAAGACCCAAGTGTAGGATCTCTCCCAAGGAATTATACCCAAAGCTTACTCTTAATTAAAATTAATATTATAAATACTAGTACAATATTAATTTTGTAAGAAAATTGACCCAAAATAATTGTTTTTGCTCTTGAATATTCGGTCAAGAGTAGAAGAATTTTTGGAGTATTTTAACTCTCTAATTTCTCATTAAAATGTAGAGAGAAAATTAAATTTCTCACACTAGAAATTATGTGTATTGAATGAATGAAAAATTAGAGAAGAAAATTCTCTGTAAATGGCCTTGGTAAAACCGGTGGGAGGAGGGATTGGGGAGCCTATGCATGGGCATGATTTTCTAACCAAGAGAATAGGTATGTAAGGCTAGGTGTAGGTAGTGTCATCATATTGTTTCCACTTAAATTATTAAACATAATTTAATCACCATAATCCCTCCATATTTCGGTCCATATGGGATAAAATGGATTCCATTTTATCTTTGTCAATTTTGTCAATTTGTTATATGTTACATGTCACATGTCACATAAAATTGTTATGTATTTTTAACATATTAAAAATCAACGTATTAATAAAAATACGTCATATACAAAAACGACTTAGTAATTCATAATTACTTGTACCAAAATATTTTACCGTTTATAAATCACAATAGTTTGTATTTATAATAATTCATTCAAATTTAATTGTTTCCTTAAACAATAATTTCATCTGAGTAATGATACAATTCGATTACTCAGACCGTATCTCATTTTAATCAATTTCAATGTGATACGTAAATTTTACTTCCAAAATCGTCCGTCAATTTTCAAGTAATTTAATTAACTCGTAACATTATACGATTAATTAAATGATCAATTAAGAGTGTTGCCCTATAGGTATGACCTAGGGGATCAATCGATCACCACGTCGCACGACAAAGTAATGTCAAACTCTAGTCGACCAACCATTATCGATATATGTTGATCAGTTGACAGTAAAAATTACTTCCCAGTTGTATTCTTTAGAATGAGATTCAATAATGATATTTAAATCATGTGATCGCACTATTGTTGAGGACACATTTCCCAACAGTTCGAGTCTCACCATCTAGGGATCACAAAGACGTAAGTGTCCTAGTTTTCCCCAGCGGAGTCGCCAAAATGTGGACATGGGCCACGTCTCGGTCTGCGGATTTGGGCCGCAAGCCGATCCGCGGTCACGGGCCACCTGCACGTCAGGCCAATCTGTGGACATGCAGAGGTCTCTTTGAAAGCCACGCTCGGCGGCGTAAAATGCTTTCGACCGGATCGCTTTAGATCGGTCGGTATCGTCTCGGCAAGGGCCGCGAAACGATGTAGAGATGTTCGGAGTCGCCACCAAACATTTGTGGGATGCCTGGAACCCGTTCGAATCCACTTTATATCTAGGTCAAATTAAGGCAAAAAGCGGTGTTTGACATAGATACTAAAGATAGGGAGTCGTCCCCCTTTTAGCATTCTATGCCTAAAATGACTCTAAACGCCCTGGATAAGGCCATCCACTATCCAAAGGTTCTGAGTAAGGGGTGAGGGTACGTATTGGGAAGCCCTTTAATCGGACACCCAATCCCGCCCGCGTTAGCGGCCTCTACTGATCGATCGTGGTTGTTTAAGTGCAAAAGTTGATAGAACGGTTAAAATGTATGAATGCGCATCCAAGAGTTTAACCTAACATGTGAGCTTTCTAAGTCGGTTTGTTAGTCCAAATATCAAGTATAAGATGTCAAAGTTGGATTTAGATTGATTTGCATGTGAAAACGGAAATTAAACATCCATTTACCAAGTTAGGATTACGATGCTTAACACGATCCATTTATTGAAAAAGGATGTCAAATGACAAAGTGTAAAAAGGTAAGCTTGTCAATCTGATCCGTCATTATTCGGATTAACCGTAATCGGGATCGTCCTAGACAAATGCTAAAAACGGGACAGAACAACACCAGGCAGCCCCATTGGGGCGCGAGCCTATTGGCGATAGAAGGGGCTCTGCCCAGGTTTTGAAAGATGGAAACAGAGGGCCGCTTGGGGCGCAAGCCATGAGGCGAGCCAAGAGGCGTCTCCTGGTTTTTGAAAAGGTTATTTAAAACCGTATTTGTGATGAATGATTTGCAAATGTTGTTTGCATGACTCGGAATAATTACTATTATGTTAGTAATATTCGTTGTCGGATTTGCATGTTTTGAAAAGCATAATAAAATGGTAAAAGGAAAATTTTTGATTTGAACTAATTATGTTAAGTTCAATTCTTTATAATTAGTCAAGTTTGTCATCGTACTCGGATTAAACCGACATGGTATAAAAAACCAAGGATGATTATGAATTATAACTAATATGTTTACAAATGTAAACAAATGAGAAAAATGCTAAATAAAAGAAAAGGGGTGTTAAAATACCCATTAAAATGTAATTAACGAACAATATCATCGGGTCACGGAATAAACCGTCATGGTATAAAGAACCAAGGATGATTTTTGTAATGGCCAAAATATGTTTATCATAAAAATGAATTAAAACATTTGAAATGGTAAAAACCGTAAAAGGAAAGAAGTAAGAATAAAAGAAAGTGTTGAAGGAAAGACGAACTCAAACACGGATCAGTCTTACCCGAGACCCATAAGAGGCGCGAGCTCCCTTGCATAGCAAGGAGCTTCTGTCTCAGGCCAAAACTCGGTTTTGGCTCGTCTAACCTATATTTGAATTGTGTTATGCATTGTTCATGCTTATAGACTCATAAAAACAGTAAAGACATTAATTAAAGTGAGATATTTACACCCTCAAACTTACGTGTATTGATGTTTGCGATGTAGACGACTTTAGAGACAGTTTGCTCGTTGCGACTACTCACGATCAAAGAAGTTTAAAAGAGTGCCTTAAAAAAGGATTTTGTTTTGAAAATGAGTTAAAAATATGTTATTTAAAACATGTTGATTGATTAGTTGAGTTGGTCGAATGGGTCGGTCGAATGCACGGCGACGGTACCAAACAATATGTGTAAGGCTTGTGTTTACGATCGGTAGGTCGTAAACACGTGTCGATTTTGTGACTTAGGAAGTCGAGTATAGAAGTTTAAGGGAGAGGTGAAGGGGCGGAAGCTCGCGTCAAGATTGTGTTGTGTGATGGTGGGTATTTATAGAGAAATGTGGGATGGTAGGTCGGTTGTGTTTGCTTAGAGGCTAAGCATGACCCCTAAAGAGCGCGAGCCACCGTGACTCAATGGGGTGTGTTGTCGCTTTCGCAAATTTGGATTTTGCATTTGTTCTAACCAATGTTTTGTTGGTTGTGATTTGTGGTCGTTGAGGTTTGCTTAGCCATGTAAGCTTCCTCTTGGGTGATATTTGGGGTAGGTATTTTGTGTCTTTGACTCGGGTTTGACCCGTGTGAGTCGGGATTTGAATTTCGAGGCGGTTTTTGGCTCGGTGTCGGTTTAGACTCTAAATAGGGTCATTTTAATGGAAATGACATGATGAAGTCATTCATGGCATTATTTTTGACATTCGAGATTTGGGTTGACTCGGGTTGACTCAGGTTGACTCGAGTTGCGGGTTTCTGAGTCGGTTTTGGGTCCGAAGACGGTTTTAACTCTAAATAGGGTTATTTTAATGCAAATGAAGTTAGAAAACTTTTGAAATCATTTTTCATGTTCGAGTAGTGTATTAAACCGTCTCATGTATAGCCAATCCACGCACGCATATCAAAAACACGTTATAGTCCGATCATCATCGGGTGGTTTTTGGAAGGTGCAGATACTGGGTATCTACACATGCCTGCAATATAATATGAAAGTAATATCTATGACCGTACATATGCATTCCAACCAACAAAAGACCATGACACATGCCGAGGTATATATGGATATGTGAGGTATAGGTAAGAAGAGGCAAAACATTTATGGGAAAGTGGAGGTACAGGTGATCAAGCTAGTACCAAAATGGAACCATATGACAACATCCTTATTCTTTCTCAAAATTCAATCGATACGGTGCTATAGCAAGCACAAAACTCACAATCTCCAGTATAACAGTAATCAACCAACTCCCCATAAGATACTAATGCAACATGGGAGCAAAAATCGCCATAAAATAAAGACTTGAATCATGCGAAATTGATTTCTTTTCTTTCTCGGGCTTCAGTCGACCGACCACGATATCCAGTCGATCGACCAGCATCTACAATAAGCACTCTTTTTTTATTTTCCGAAACATTTTTTTTTCTTCTCTTTCTTTTCAACTTCTTTCCTCCTTCATTCTTTTTATCCAACAAAATCTCAATAAGAGCAAATGCTACCAAAAACTAAGTAACAATCCCAAGAGCATAGACTACTAGCTTGACAAGGCAAAGCTAAATGTAGGATGTAGTAAACGGGACAAAAAGGCTATTTTTGGCAGTATGGAGCTTATGGGTAAAAATGAGAAAAGGGAAACCTCTACCACATGTGTCAACAATCCACAAACCGAATGCATACAGGTATTAAGCAGATTAAATTCATAATTATGCATATTAATGAAACGTGTCTCATAAGGAGTAACTACTCACAATCCTAGATGAACTGGTCATGAATGACACCAGTTATAGGCTCTAAAACTCAGAAATATAAGTAGTTTGCCAAATATCTAAGTCAAGTCTCAAGTCGAGCAAGAATGTAACGAAAACTCGTAGATATGCACTTATACGATTCTATTAATAACATGTTAATTAGCAAGGCTTAGGCATAAAATAGCTGAAAAAGCAGTGTCATCATTGAAATACTACCGTTCCGACTCGACCTATATGCTAAAATAAACGTGCAAATTTTTAAATTTTGATGAAATTTTTCATTTTTTTTTCTGAATTTTGTATATATGAGAAATAAAATTAACAATGCAAAACAAAATGTAAACGTGAATGCAAGCAAATGATATGCGACGCAAAACCCTTCCCCAAACCAAATCGCACAATGTCACCATTGTGCGAAATCATGTAATGAAGAAAAGAGAAACGGGAATTTGCGATAAAATAAAGAAATACGACAAGAAGTGGAACTCGGGAACTCACAAGACTTTAAGCGCAGCAAAATGAAACCTCCCCAAACCAGCGTGAGCTAGGAGGTTTGAGTAGCCAGCAGTGCTACCAATAAGTACCTGAAAAGATAAAAGAACCACGCATAAGTCCGAGAAAATAATTTTGAAGCGGTAATTATGTGCACAATTTAGAAAATGGAAGAAATCAGAAATATGACGGAAAATAAAGTGGAGTAGAAAACTCCCTTAATTCCGCAAATCGACCAAACACAGTAGGGGAGAGGTCGTGAACAGGTACAGCAGTGGAGGGCCGTCGATCGACCACACATCCCAGTCGATCGACCAGAGTGAATAGGAACAGAAGCTCCTGGAACTGTGCAGCCAGTCGATCGACCATACAGATCAGTCGATCGACTGAAAATACTGCTCTAACTTCTGATTTCTTCGTATTTGCTCAATAACTTGAGCTAGTGAGGTCCAAAAACCTGCAAGTGCACAATAATACGCGCCCAAAATTGCGCAAAACCCAAAGTAATCAACTAAAGTGTTTAAAAATCCTAAACAAAATAATTAAATGCGAAGTCTCGCGCACACAAAAGCAATAAAAATAGTTTAAAAGCAATAAAATGAAGTTTTTGATAAAGCGTGTGATCAACTAGTAGTTGATCAAGAATGGCCACGGTATGGCCCACTTCGTCGGCTTCTGGCTACAAGAGGTAGCCTCAACGGTGCTCATCTTCTCAGCTGCATCTTTCTCAACTTCAGCATCCGTAGAGCTTGACGGATGAACAGCTTCGTCATCTCCCCAATCAATGACCTCTTCTAGCTCATCAAAGTCCAGGTCGGACTCTCTCACTTTGACTGGCTCATCTTCAAGCTCCTCATCCATGCCATAGCTAAGGCAACCTAGACCGCCTTTTGAAACGACTTGCTCCTTCACAGCTGGAGCAACAGGCATCTCTCCCTTCCCCAAACCAGCTCCTGCAATGTCTAAAATAGAAGAATCTTCCTCCACTTTGTTCCCAATCTGGGGCGTAGGTGTTACAACAGGAGTAGGAATAGAGACAGGCATATCAGGAAGTATAAAATAGAATTTCTTTTCAGAAACCGTATTGCAAGTGACAGGCCACATGGGGTCTTTCTTCCTAGCTGTATGAGCAAAGACAATGGAATGCTTGCCTACCTTAAAGGTCAAAGTACCTGAACCAACATCAACAACAACACCAGCAGTGTGCAGGAATGGTCTACCTAGTATGATAGGTATGTGTGCATCTTCGGGCATATCAAGCACCACGAAGTCAACAGGGAAGAAAAACTTCCCTATTTACACGGGGATGTCCTCTAAGACTCTATTGGCCGGACTGGCAGAGCGATCACCATCTCAGACTTGTCATATTTTTGACTGTAAACCTATTCAACTTCAGCTTCCTAGCAAGACTCAAGGGCATTACACTAATACTGGCTCCTAGGTCACATAAGACTTTTTCAATAGGAAAGGTGCCAATATTACATGGGACTGAAAAGCTTCCCGGGTCTTCTAGCTTAAGGGGTGCAAGATGAGACAGATAAGAGCATGTCTCCTCGTTAATGCGACAAGATGCACAGTTTCAAGTGACTTCTTTTTAGACAGTAATTGCTTCATAAACTTCATATAAGCAGGCACTTGATTGACTAATTCTAGGAAAGATACTTGTACGTTTAGACTACGAACAACATTTTCAAATTTATTGAAAGATACATGTTCCTTCGTCGGCACCAATCTCTCTGGATAGGGGGCTGTAAGAAGTAACTTAGCCCTCTCCTCTAAGTCTCTCATGCCGGCGTCGGTGGACTAAGGCTGAAAGTCCACTACCTTCTCTTTGTTGTAGCTTGACCCTTCTTCAGACCGTCTCAAATGTGAACCATTAATTGACATAGGGTGGTACTTCGGAACCGAAATAGACCCATCAGCAGTCGGGTCTGGCCTCAATATTTTCGGGGCAGTCGTACCCCGAAACAAATGATCCCTCAAGTTATCGGGCATTGGAGGACGAAAAGGATCACTATCGAAGCAATCTCGCCGATCGACCGGTTAGGTCATCGATCAACCGACTTGAACAGACCGAGAAGCTAGTGTTTGTCGACTCGGGATCGATCGACCGGGTATGTCGGTCGATCGATCGACATACCCGCCGTTTGTTCGTGTTTTTCTTTTTTTTCGTTCCAGCTTTCTTTTGACTCGGTTCCGCCTCATCTTTTGCAGCATCGTCCTCGACCATGACGGGCCCCTCAAGGGTAGACCCACTCCTCAAAGTGATGGCATTAAGGGTCTCTTTTTGGTCCGTCTGAGTTGGTAAGTGTCCCGGAGCTCGAGTTGTACTCTTTCTAGCCAATTGAGCAATTTGGCTCTCTAGTAGTTTCATCCCGGCCTCTCTAGCTTGGGACTCCTTTTGCAACATATTCTTCAACTCAGCAAAGTCAAAATTTTGAGATTGTTGCTGCTGCGGCACATAGGGAGGTTTTTGAAACTGTTGTTGCTTATGAGGGGGTATATAAGTTTGCTGCTGCTGCTACTGTGGAGGTTGAGTAGGATTTATGACATTTTGACTACTCCACCTCAGATTTGGATGAACATTCGGCTCATAATAGGTATTCGTTTGCCTATAATGTTGAAAGGCAGAGCAAGACTCAAAGGGACTAGGATAATTTTCTGATGCGTGTCCCTCAGCTCCACATCTTTTGCAGACGAAAGGACCGTCTGACACAGCATTTACATGGTAGATTCCCCCTTTTGAAGCTCCTCCCAACTCGTATTTGTCAAATCTTGCCGTGAGAGCTTCTATTGCAGCCACGTGAAGGAGATTCAAGACTTCTCCTTTGATTCCCCCGGAATTCCCATACTCACTTTTATGGGTGGCTAAGTCATCAATGATCTTCCACCCTTTGGTCTCTCCAACATTCTCTGCAAATCGACCACTTGCTTTGCGCAAAGATCCAAGATAGCTCTTTGATCATCATAGAGCCCATTATAGAACTGATTGCATAGGCTCCACTTCTCAAACCCATGGTGCGGTATGGTTCGCACCAATTTCTTGAAACGGACCCAGGCCTCGTGAAAGTTCTCATCCGGCCCTTGTTTAAAACTCGTGATCTGAGCTCTAATCGCATTGGTCTTCGAGGCAGAAAAGTATTTCTTGTAAAATGCCAAGGCCAACGAACTCCAGTCGGTGATCCCATTAGCAGCTCGATCCAGGTCTCTATACCACTCCCTTGCAGCATCACGAAGGGAGAAAATAAACATGGTCTCCTTTATCCGGTCCGAGTCACGCTGGGTGCGGGTATGGAACAAAGAATAATCGATAAAGGTCTCCATGTGCTTGGCCGCATCTTCGATTGCGCTCCCGAATTGGTTTCTCTCAACCAAATTAATATAGGCAGGCTTTGGCTCGAATTTTCGGTCTTCCCCTGGTAATGCGAATCCTTTGTAAAGATTCGCAGCAGTCGGCTCAGAGTGACTAGCTATGCTTGCTTCTTCAGCCATGACTGGAATTTCTGGAGAAGTGACGGTCTCAACTGAATAAGTGGAAACAGGAGAAGAAGGTGGATCTTCCTCAAATATAGCGTTCTCATAGTAACTTGACAGAGTACTCAGCTCTTCCGCTGTTGGAAATATCCTAGATGATCGTCTCAACTCACGTAAGGTCTTCTCAATCTCATGATTGAAAGGTACTAATTCACCACCCTGTGACCTGCGCATAAGATGAAACTACAAAAATAATATGAGAATAGTTTAAGGAACGAATGTCCCTTAAACTAAAAAACAGACTAAAATAAAACAACTAAAAATTAGAACAATTGCCTCCCCGGCAACGGCCCCAAAATTTGATACCCGTCGTTGTGAGTACCAAAAATAATATTTATATTTCCTATTAAAACTAACCTAGGCTAGTGGTAACAGGGTCGAACCACAAGGAGGCGAATGTAATTAATAATTGTCTAATTCTAGTCTAAGGTAACGAATATGAGGGTTGAATTGATTTGGTCTATAGCTAAAGGCAATAAAAGACAATAAACTAAATAAACGGATAAAACAGATAAAAGAAGGGTACTAGGATGGTCGGTTCACTATAGTTTCGGCGGCAGCATACTAAGTAAGTCTAAATCAAACACAAGAGGCGGGAAAACAAGAGGTCATCTCGGTCCACTCTTAACAAATAGCATCTTTCGATCTCGCTACAAGTCCCTAAAATCACTAATACGACTCGTCCGAAAAGTTACTAATAATCTAAACTTTACCTATCTTTCGATCTCAAAGATAGTTTAGTCATTTTAATTGGTGATCTAACAACTTTCCCTATCTTTCGATCTAATGGGTCAGTCATATATTAAGCATTCAACTAGTCGCATGCATTCAATTCGTCAAAAACAACATTTAAATAAATTAAAACGAAGGTAAACCTCACGTGGTCATCGATCGACTGTGTATGGCGTCGATCGATCGACACACGCGATTTCGTGCCATGTTAATACAAATGCCACCTACACTATAATTTCCCTACATCCTAGCACAATGAAATTAGCTACTCATACTAAGAATGATAACAACAATAAGTTTGGCTAAATAAACTACAGAATTCATGATTGATACGGTAAGATAAACAATTAACATAAGATGGCAATTCGGCTTGGCAAACTGATCTAGCAATTCTACAACTATGAAAGAAAGCAAAAATAACTGAACAAAACAGGAGAGTACCGCGTGAATTGCGAAGGAAAAGAACAAAGCCGAATTATCAAAGTGAATTGTATTCAATCCCGAAATAATCCTTGAACCCTAATTAATGATAAACTAAAACTGAATGAAAAACTAGATGTAAAACTTAATGTAACTGGATGTAAAAATTCGATCCTCTAGGTTACGTTATATAGAAAATATACGTAACACTTATTATCAAAACCTAAACACAATGGGCTTGCTTTTCCTCGATCTTCTTATTCACGTCTGATTAGCGGTGTGGTCGATCGACCATGATGCTCGATCGATCGATCGTTCTTGATGTACAAATGGCTTCGTAAGTCGATGATGGTCGATCGACCATAGGCATCGGTCGATCGACTGCTTTAGCTGGTAGTCCGCTTCTAAAACTTCGTGGATTTGTCTTTTGGGCCTTGAAATGCGCACCAAGATCGTTCCTTAAGTGAATACTTCACGTCAAATACAATGCAGGATACTCGGGGACGGATTTAGCTCAATTTCCGTTGAATTCTTCACATTTCTGCAATAATGTACAAAAACACGAAAGTAGACGGAAATAGGGGAAATGGTAGCTTAAACTACACAAATGAGCTCTGAAATGCGTGTAAAATGAGGTGTAAAACATCATATAAATGACACGCATCAGCGCTCAATTAGCGCACCTTAAGCGCACACGTCTCAGATATCTCCATAGGTATCCGGGCCTACCTCTCCTCGAACTTGGACTCCGTTTTAAACTTGTAAAACCGGCCCAATAGCTAATCAAAGCTCACTAACAAATAACCTGCAATTAAACTTCATAATACTACTCCAAGCCATTAAAACCATACTAAATCGCTCCAAATAACTACGACTAAACAAGTCGTATCAATATTTATGTGATGAATATGCATTAAATTAATTAATAACATGTAAAAGACTACATGTGACATATTGGGTGACAATGATAAATTGACAAAATAAAATGGTAGTCCATTTTATGAGGAGAAACTGGTTTTGGGTAGTGTAAAATGGCTTTTGTTTGTTTGCATTTGTTCATAGTGTATGGCATATGTAATGAGTACTCTAGCCTAGTCTTACACCTATGGTTTTAGAAAAGAACAAAAGCTAAAAGTGAAAGACCATATATTGGCTCTCCTCCCTCCCAAAACCGTGACACCCTCCTCCACTTTAGAGGATTATTTTTCTCTACTTATTCTCTTTATGCTTGTCCATTCAAATGACATGCAAAGTTTTCCTCTCTCACATATTCATCTTTTACTTCATCAAAACATGAGATTTTTGATTCAAATTGTTCAAAAAAAGATTACTAATATTATTAGTGTAATATATGAGTATTAGTAATCAACTTTAACGTAAACTACTAAACAAATATCTAGCAAATATTATTTAGAGGGGATAAGGGATAATCTTGGGTGCAATCAAGAGGAGTGGCTTCTGTACTTGAGGTCTTTGGAGGATCATCCTAATACTCATCATAGCTCAAGAACAAGTGAAGGTAGGAGACCTTACTTGTGCCCAAATATCCGAAATATCAAATGTAAGGAACCGTTTTTCTCCTTACTCATGTTTTTTTTTTTGCATGCATAAGATCCTTAAGTTTTATTACTAAAACTTTGAACCAAAATATGTGATATTTAAACTATGATTTCCAACAAATTAAAATGCCAGACAAATTTTATAACAGAAACTACCTCTAACTATAATGTAAAGATTCAATCATATCATAATGAAAGTGAACTTGTGAAACGATATCACACTCTTTTTGGTGCAGATAAAAGTCATCACTTTATTGTTCCCCATTTTAACAAAGTACTAATACTTTGATTTTATAATCTCTATGTTTTGATAATTTTTAAACATTCATTGAATTTATTCAAAGAATTTCTCTTCTTACCTCATTAAGTGGATACCAAGTATCTACCTAGTTCGTTGGTAAAAGAGATGAAGAAGTAATAACCTTCTCTTATTGAAATTTTATTCGACCATACACTTCAAAGTGTAATTAGGGCGAATATCTTTCTCTATTCATAATCCTTGATACGTGCATTTTATATAGTCTTTTTAGCCTATTTTAGCACGTATTATTGTGTACTTTTGTACTATTTATATTGCATTATGCCCCGAATTGGCTACTTTGATTCGTTTTGCCCATTTTGTAGAAATGAACGCGAAAGTAGTGGAATCGTACTATTTTTCGTCCTTTTTGCATGCATTTAGAGGAAACGAGATTTTCCTGAGTAAGATACTGCATTGGGAAGCGTGAAGGCACGGTTTACGAGGCAGTCAGGCTTGGATTTGAGCTGAATTGAAGATAAAAGACTCGATCGAGTGGTTTTGTTAGTCGATCAAGTGGTTTCTACAACCTTGGTTGGTCGATCGAGTGTTTTTCTACTCGATCCAGAAGTGTTGCAAAGAGGGGTTACTCGATCGAGTAACTATTCTACTCGATCAAGTAGATTTTATGGAGTTTTGCTCGATCGAGTGGTTTCTGCTGGCGTGGGCTTTAATTAGCCCGTGAATTTATTTTAGCTTATGGACTTAGTTGTTTTTCTATTTAAGCATTACGTTACTAGGTTATTAGCATCTAATTTTTCCATCTATCTTTTTATCTATCATTCAAGACTGCGTACTATTTTCTCCTTCACTGTAACTCTATTTTGGGATTTATTTCGCTCGGATTTGATTGTTCTTTACGCCGGATTCGCACGATTGTAATCTCTTTCTCCTTTATAAATAATAAACTTCATTTCATTTGCTTTAATTCTTCGTCTTGCTTTATTTACTTTTTGCCCTAATTTACTTTTTATGCAATTTAATCATCGTTTTAATATGTTGTATGCTGGTTATTTATCTGCTGTTAGTTTTGATAGTGTTAATAGCAATATGAGTAGCTAAATCTAATTCATGTTGGGATTAGGGGATCTACGGTAGGAATGTGATGATGTAGTAAATAGGTTAGATGAATTAATTGTGGGATTCTGTCACCATAGCAATTTAACTGATTTTACCCACTTAGTTGAGTACACGCTTCTGAGTCACCCTTTTAATCTGGCTAAAATTAAACCTGGATCGATAGATTGGACTAAATAGGCCTGCTATGAACAGTAGACTACCCTGACGAGGATGAATGTTAAGTTAGTGGTATTTTAGGATACAAAGTGGACCGAATGGACCTTTCCATATCCCTCTTGCATTAGTTTGTCTAAGTTGTTTACAGTTGAGTCACTAGACTACCGTAGTGAACCGAATTCCTGACATGACCCTTCTCTATCTGATAGTTTAATTCTATTTCCTGCTTTTACTGCTCTTTTCTCTACTTCTCTTCCTTTAAACCTTTAGTTTAGAAAACAATTCAAACAAACCCCCCATTTGTGACCAAATAGACGGACTTCTACAGATATCTTGCCTCCCTGAGGAGATTGACCTGACTTCCCTAGCTATATAGTTAGTTTAGTTAGTTTATTTTTGATAGGTATACGATAGATGTATCAAATTTTGCCGTCGTTGCCGGGGAGGCAATTGCCCTATCTGTCTTTGTTTCATTTATTTTATCCGTCTCAGGGAATTTTTATTCCTTGAGGCAGTTCTTATTTATTTTCATTCAGTGTTGTTTATGCCTAGGTCAGACAGGTTTGAGTTAGTTTCAGTTGATTCAGAGCCAGAGAGACTATTCAGGCATAGACTCGTCTGGGCAGAGAAAATCACGAAAGGAAGACTTGAGTACTTTCGAGCGAGCTACATCATTCTCTTTTCGCAGAAGACCGTCTTTAGTAGAAGACATTCCTATTTCTCGCACGATCAACAAGTAAAGATGCCAAAACTTTCTAGTCACTCGGTGCCTAAAGCATCCTCAATTCCAAAGGGTTTCAATCTCCAGACTGAGGATGGGAATACATTCGACATCCGTCCTTCCTACATCAATCTGGTGGAAAGAAATCTCTATAGAGGTGTAGCAGGTGAAGACCCGAGGAAGCACATGGAGGTCTTTACAGATCACTGTTCTACTATCCCAGCCACAAAGTGGGTAACTCAAGACAAGATTAAGGAGGTTCTGTTTCCTTTCTCTTTGACCGACTTAGCCAGGGAGTGGCTGACTGATTTGGACCGCACAACCAGCAGGAGTTCTGATTGGGAGTCTCTTGCTGTTGCCTTTTACAAGAGATGTTTCCCTCCACAACGCACCAATCAGCTGAGGGCCAAGATTACCAGTTTCAAGGAGGCTCCCGATGAGACTTTATATGAGGCATGGTCCCGATTCAAGAAATTGGTGAGGTCTATTCTTCACCATGGTTTTGACCCATGGTTTATATCTAACCGGTTCTACAATGGGTCAGTATGATGACCACAGAGCCATACTTTATGCGTCATCTAATGGGAGATTCCAGGAAAATACCGACGATGATAAGGGATGGGCCTCATCAAGAGATGGCGAATCACGTCTTTGAGTATGGAAACCCGAGGGATGGTATTAGAACAGTTCATGCAATCGATAAGCAGGTTGTGGCTCAGTTGGAAGCCATGAATGCTAGATTTGACAAGTTGGAGTTACATTCTGCTGGGGAGCCTCAGACGGTCCATATGCTTACTAGAGGGGAGACCGTCACATGTGAGAGGTGTGGGAGCAATGATGGCCACACTGCTTTTGGCTGTCTTATAGAGAAGGAACAAGTCCTTGCCTTTCAACAATATAGGCAAGGAGGGGTTCCTATTACAACAACCAAGGGGCAGTTCATCCCAATTTGAGGTGGAGTAGTCAAAACGTGCTCAATCCTACCCCTCCCCCGCACTAGCAACAGCCATATGTTCCTCCACATAAGAATCAACAAGGCTTTCAGAAGCCTCCTTCCTTCCCTCCTCCCAATCACGGAGCATCATCTTCTAGAGGGGTGAGTGAGATTGGTGAGCTAAAGACTATGCTGCAATCTTTTACAAACCAGTGGCAATTGAGTGATCAACAGAAAGATGCATCCATCAAGGACCTTGAAACTCAAGTTGCCCAATTAGCCGCGAACCAATCTGCAAGGAAACCGGGTCATTTACCGTCACAAACTGACAAAAATCTACATGAGACGGTAAATTTAATTAATTTGAGAAGCGGTCGTTCATATGAGGGACCAGAAGTGTTGAAATCAGACCCGAGGAAGGAAATAATAGCTGATGAACAGTGTTCTGTCAAAGGAAATCAGCTGACGGTTAAGAAGGTACTCGATCGACTAGTTTCTGGAGGTCGATCGAATAGATTTGCTGAAGAAAGTACTCGATCGAGTGGAATTTCTACTCGATCGAGT
Organism: Silene latifolia; assembly: GCF_048544455.1. Taxonomy (NCBI): domain Eukaryota; kingdom Viridiplantae; phylum Streptophyta; class Magnoliopsida; order Caryophyllales; family Caryophyllaceae; genus Silene; species Silene latifolia. The sequence continues at coordinate 127,394,026 of NC_133538.1, forward strand.
GAACAGAAAAAAACCAATCGCTCGATCGAGTGAATTTTCTACTCGATCGAGTGATTCTGTTGAAGAAACTACTCGATCGAATGGGAATTTTGGTCGATCGAGTAGTATGGACGATGGACAGCTTGATCGAGAGCCTGCTAGTGCTTGATTGAGTGAGAAATCACCTGAAAGACCTCGTTCGAGAGGAAATAAGCGTCCAAAGGATACGGAGCTTGATCTGGCTGACACATTGGAAGAGAGAAACAAGGGACTCGAGATACCTATCACGGTTCCCTTCCCGAGGCGTCTGCAGAATACTACAGCTAATCAACAATTCGGCAAATTTGCCGAAATCCTAAGAAGCTTGCAGGTCACTGTACCATTCGCCGAATGCACGACACAGTACCTTCTTACCTTAAATTTATGAAAGAAATTTTATCGCGTAAGAGGCATATTAGTGACAATGAGACGGTAGCCTTGACTGAGGTGGGGACGGCCCTAGTTCAGAATAAGTTACCTCCCAAACAGTTAGACCCGGGTAGTTTTTTGATTCCGTGTCATATCGGTACCCATTTGATTGATAACGCGTTATGAGATCTAGGCGCTAACGTGAGTGTCTTACTGTTGTCTCTAGCTAAGAGACTTGGTTTGACAATGTTTAGTTGCACCAACATGACTGTTCAGATGGCCGACCGTAATATATCACGGCCACTAGGTGTAATAGAAGACGTACCTGTTAATATCGGGAGGTTCTTTATTCCCGTTGACTTCGTTGTACTTGACATCCCCTAAGATGCACATACCCCTATTATTTTAGGGAGACCATTCTTATCTATTGCCCGTGTAGTAATCGACGTCGGGGGAAAGACATTGAGTTTTCAGGTTAGGGACGAGGAGCTGATATTCCATCAGTATAAGTTCCGGAGGGCTCCCATGCAAGCTCAGCCTTGCAATGCTCTCTCTTTTATTGACCTTATTATTGACACTCCAAATGAAAATTTGGAGCATTGTGCTGCTATTGTTACCCCTCCGCCTCAGATTGAGAGCAAAAAGGAGGAAAATTCGTTTGTTTTCCTTCTGCAGCAGCAGGCTGAGATGAAGACAATGAAGGAGTCACAAAGGGCATTGTGCAATTAATGTCAGTTAAGTTAAGAGTGACAGTGTTACAGCCGGTGAGAAAGGAGCGAGGGTGAGAAAAGTTCGAGCATATGTGGATGTGAACTATTCTCCTCCGAATGATTCAAGTTCAAGCTCATGGAAGCTGAAGAGGACGATCAATGTTGCTGAGGTGACGTCTTCCAGTCAGGATCCCTCCGAGGGGCTACTGAATTACTTTGGGAAGTGAGCGGGGAAATGCCCCGTGTACCATCTTGTATAAACAATTTTTAATTTTCCGTTGAATTTCTTTTATTGCTTTTAATTAGGACAATTAGAATTTAGACAATTTTTAGCGTAGATAGAGACTATAGACTGTTTTTTGGCGTATTTGGTATTTCGGGATATTTGTGCAAGTGTTTTTATATAGGTTTGCGGAATTTTTACGCAAATCTAAAGGAAGAATGACGAATTCAAGAGCTTGCACGAGAAAAAGAGCTCGATTGAGTACTTTTTGTACTTGATCGAGTGGATTTTGTTCGATCGAGTAATGCCACATCAGTCGATCGAGTAAAGCAGAAATGGGGAGTTCTCGATCGAGTAAATTTCTACTCGATCGAGTGGATGAATTATCAAAGTCCTCGATCGAGCAGTTCTAAACCACTCGATCGAGTGAAATTGCAAGAGACGCAGGGAGTTGTCCTTTAACTTCCCTCATTTTCATTTCTATTTCATTTAACCCCTAATTTTCGACACTCTTCCCTTATTTGCAATTAAAACATCCCCAAATCCCTCATATTTCTTGCCCTTTTGCCAAATCCGTCACCTACATTTTGCCCTTTGTTAATTAATCATTCAAAGCCCTCTGTTTTCCCCTTGATTTGTGCTATTTTACACGGTTTAATAGTGGGATTAGGGTTTGCGGTTTTTCGATCAAAAAAAATCGCCATTTTTGCTTGTTGTTTGAATATTAATTACAATTTGTAGGTTCTTTCTCATCAAGTAAGTTTCTCCTACACCTCTTTGCATTTTAATTTCACTAATTTTGCATTTTTATGAAGTAAATTAGGTTAGGGTTTCTAAATTCCTTGTTTAGTCGAGTTTTTCGACTTTAACTATCATTGCTTGCCCTTATCTGTCTTGCTTGATGGTCATTCCCGTCTCCTCACTGTTTGTTGCATGATTAATTCGAACTTTGCGCGAAATTCGCGATTAGGGCTGATTTTCAGTCGAATTTTTCGACTGTCAACTGGGTTTACATGCTCTCACATGCTTAATTTACCTTAGTTGTTGCTTAATTGCTGCCATTGATGCATGTCCCCGCCCCTATCGCTGTTTACCCGCTGTCATTCGAGTTTTTGAGGAAATATCGGGAATTTTCGGGCTGAAGTCGAATTCTTTCGACTATTTGGGATTTGTCATGCTGTTACCATGCTGTTTTTCATGCTGTTTTTCTTATCAAATACCCTGCCCTTTGTATACAAGATGGATTCTAGCTCTCTGCCCTCCACTAGCTCGACTACTAGTCCATCCCTGACTGAGACGGTGGTCCCTGTTGTTACCACCGCCTCCACTTCTGTTAGTACCGCAACCCCTGTGTTCTTAGTCTCTGCTGCCGGTACTCTCTTTACGCCAGCTAGCACTGCTGCTAGCTCTGTTTCGGCTGCCACTTCAGTTACGGCCACCACCACTGCTAGCACTGCTGCTAGTCTTTCTTCTTCAGTGGTGGCCACAACAACCACAGCCTCTACTCCAGCCACGGTGAGCACACCTGTAGCAGACTCACCTGCAGTTGCAGCTGCCTTTAGAGCGGTCCTAGTTCCTCGCACCGCCACTGGACGGGCTTCTACTTCGGGTTCTAGAGGCCGGGGCCGAGGTCGTGGACGTTCCCGTTCTACACCAGCTCCTGCTACCTCTACTTCTGCCGCTCCCTCCACTTCAGCTGCTTCTTCTTCTGGCATGGTCACTGTTCGAGGGGATAACTCCCTCGACTCTCACCCAAACTACCCGCAGGTAATTTTTATTAATAGTGTACATCGTAAGAAGTTTTATCACCTCCTAGGCTGTGAGTTTGTACCTTCCCGGTTTTTAGATAAACCGACACTTGAGAGACTCGGCATCTACCAGTCAGTTTGTGAGCTTCTACGGGGCATCGGAATGGCCGGACTCATTACTATGTGTGGCCGTACCTTTCTAGAGCTGAGTCTTGAGTTCCTCAGCTCCTTCACCTTCTCCTCCGGGGCACACGATGCTTCCTCCACTAGTTCTTCTGTGTCTTTCCGGTTGTTCAACCGGACTTTTCCGATGACTTTGGAGGAGTTTGGTCGCAGACTTGGCCTTTCCTCTACGGGCGACGCTACCGCCCCTAGGAGGGTCATCCGTCAGCTTTGGAGGACCTTGGCCCAGACCATCTTTCCCGAGCGAAAGCTCGCACAGGTCCACCTTCCCCCTGCCCGTTACTTTCTTAGATTGATGGGGAGCACCATTTTTGGCCGAAAGGAGCCGAACAACATCACCAACACCGAGCTCTCCATCTTGGGCGGTTACCTGAACATTGATTGTGAGGGTCCTTTTACCCTCAACATTGCCTATCTGACCGCCCAGTACTTTCAGTCCCAGGGGTTGAAGGAGACTGGATCTATTGCCTGCGGTGGCATAGCCACCATTCTTGCCCGTTCCTTTTCCCCCGTCCGCCACGTGACTTGCAAGATTACCTCGAGGGAGAGAGGTGTCGAGTCGGATGCCATGCTTTCAAAGCATTGGCTTACCCACGTACTCATCGACATGGAAGATAGACGATTCCTTGTCTGTGGACCTACCTTGTGACACTCTCCCCCGTCTATCCTCTTCGCCTACTGTCGCTAGGGGCGACCGACTGCCACCTCCACCGGACTACCACCTTCCACTCCGACCACCTCTCACATTACCCGCCGCTAAGAAGCGGCGTAGACTTGAGACTGGAGAGGGGTCCACACCTTCTGGAAGTACCAAGCCTTCCACGGCCTCTCATCCCGACCCCTACTCCCACTCCTACTCCTGCACCCACCGACCAGACACAGCCACAGCCGGTTTTTCCGGACACTTACGTACCACTTCCACCCTTTGTGGCGTCCGCAGTCATGGATCAAAGGCACCGTGACGGTTTGTTGCTTGAGATTGCAGAGCGACAGGCTCGTATGGAGAGGGACTTAGCTCTTACCTTACACCCTCTGTACGAGTACCACTTGAGGCGACACCGTCCGATCCCGGAGGGTTGGCCACACCCTTCCTTTTACGGCACCACCGAGGGGTACCCAGTCCGCCGAGGAGGAGGAGGACGAGGACCCGGAGGTGGCAATGAGAGAGTTCGAGCCGAGCAGAGGAGGAGGAGGAGAGAGGAGGAGGAGGATCCGGAGTTCAGGGTGGAGGACATCCGTGATGAGGAGGCTGATGAGTAGCTACTGGTATATTCACTTCCCCAGTTTTCTGGCTGGTTTGGGAAAGTTCGTGTTTTATATGTATATCTTACTCTTTTATTTTTGTCTCCTCTTTATTTTATTGTTTTTATTCTTTATGGGTTGTATATTCCCGTTCCCCTGTATATATCTGCTGGTGTATGCTGGAGGACAATGAGGGCGTTGTCTGTTTTGGTTTGGGGAGGGTATTGCATCCTTTTGAGTCTTCATTTGCATTTGTTTTGCATTCACGTTTATTTATTTTAGCTTGCATTGTTTATTTATTTCATTAAAAAATTCAAAAACCAAAAAAAATAGAAAATTTCAAAAAATCCAAAAATATTCACGTTTATTTTTGCATATAGGTTGAGTCGGAACGGTAGATTTCCGTGATGAAACTGCACTATAACTTGTCATTTTACTTGAACCTTGCACTTCTTGTGATAGTTATTAGCTTTGTCAAACGCATAGTCTACGAGTTTTTGTTCAAATATAGCTACTGTTTAGACTTGACCTGATAAATTGGCAAACTACTCCATAAATTCTGAGTTTAGAGCCCATAACTGGTGACATTCATGACCGGTTCATTAGGAATTGAGAGTAGTACTCCTTGCATAGCATGTTCATCATTTTTGCACTTTTATGACATTCAATTTCTTGTCGAATGCACACATTCGGGTTTGTGGTTGGTGTCACATGCAGGGAGGTGCTTGCAAATTTTTCCCCTTTTCTTATATTTTTCACCCATTTAGCTCCACATAAGCCAAATCTTGCCTTTTTGACCCATTAGCTACATCCCAAACTGAGACTGCCTAGTCAAGCTAGTTTAGTATATCTTTTGTGGTATGATATTTCCGTCTGCAGTTTGGCTCGTATTTATTTGTATGGAGTTGGTGTAAATAGAGGAGGGAGAAATTGAAAAAGAAAAAAAAAAGAGAATTGAAAAAGTGGAAGACATGAAAGAAAGAAAATGAAAAAATGAAAAAAAAAGGGAAGCTTATTCACGTGAAAAAGAAAAAAAATTGAGTTTCATTTGTTTGTTTTGATTCATTTAGACGGTGTTTAAAAAAGGAAAGTTTGTGACCGTCTAACTCCTCCATTCTTATTCCATATTTTTGAGGAGATTGTGTTTGAGTTTAGTGAGCTGTGTGCCAAATGAAGGGCACTTGTATTCTATTTTTCAGTCAGTTGAGATTCAGACGGTCTTATATGGTCCTGTTTAGGAACTAGCTTGACGCTTTTACCTCCACATTACCATAACTTGTTTTGCCTTTTCTCACCTAAACCTCACTATTCCCATATTATTTGTAAGCCCTCGGCTGTGACGGACATTATTGGTTGGAATGTGTGCATTAGTACTTGAATTGTCTTTCATTTTTGTTGCATGCATGCTATGTAGGTCGCAGTTAGGTGAGTGACTGTCTTTCCTTCTCTCTTTTACATATAACATTCACCCTTTGCTTCATGAGAGAAGAGTGACCACGAGAGAGTCCGATTTTGTTGGTCTTGCAAGGTCGATAGGTTGGCTATATTTCTAAACAGCTTATAACTCGTTTGCGTATTGACTGCTTGGCTATAACTGTTAGTTTTTGTTGCATTAAATTGGTTCAAGTAGACAAGTTAAGCTAGCTCTGAGTTTTAATTTCCGTTCCATTAGTTGCATTTTAGTTTACTCGAGGACGAGTAAATGTTCGGTTTGGGGAGATTTGATACGTGCATTTTATATAGTCTTTTTAGCCTATTTTAGCACGTATTATTGTGTACTTTTGTACTATTTATATTACATTATGCCCCGAATTGGGTACTTTGGTTCGTTTTGTCCATTTTGTAGAAATGAACGCGAAAGTAGTGGAATCGTACCATTTTTCGTTCTTTTTGCATGCATTTAGAGGAGACGGGATTTTCCTGAGTAATATACTGCATTGGGAAGCGTGAAGGCATGGTTTACGAGGCAGTCGGGCTTGGATTTGAGCTGAATTGAAGACAGAAGACTCGATCGAGTGGTTTTGTTAGTCGATCGAGTGGTTTCTACATCCTTGGTTGGTCGATCGAGTGTTTTTCTACTCGATCCAGAAGTGCTGTAAAGAGGGGTTACTCGATCGAGTAGGTTTTATGGAGTTTTGCTCGATCGAGTGGTTTTATTCCACTCGATCGAGTGGTTTTTGTTGGCGTAGGCTTTAATTAGCCCGTGAATTTATTTTAGCTTATGGACTTAGTTGTTTTTCTATTTAAGCATTACATTACTAGGTTATTAGCATCTAATTTTTCCATCTATCTTTTTATCTATCATTCAAGACTGCGTACTATTTTCTCCATCATTGTAACTCTATTTTGGGATTTATTTCGCTCGGATTTGATTTTTCTTTACGCCAGATTCGCACGATTGTAATCTCTTTCTCCTTTATAAATAATAAACTTCATTTCATTTGCTTTAATTCTTCGTCTTGCTTTATTTACTTTTTGCCCTAATTTACTTTTTATGCAATTTAATCATCGTTTTAATATGTTGAATCTTTGGTTATTTATCTCATTTGTTAGTTTTGATAGTATTAATAGCAATATGAGTAGCTAAATCTAATTCATGTTGGGATTAGGGGATCTACGGTAGGAATGTAATGATGTAGTAAATAGGTTAGATGAATTAATTGTGAGATTCTGTCACCATAGCAATTTAATTGTATTTTACCAACTTAGTTGAGTGCACGCTTCTGAGTCACCCTTTTAATCTGGCTAAAATTAATCCTGGATCGAAAGATTGGATTAAATAGGCCTGCTATAAACAGTAGACTACCCTGACGAGGATAAAAGTTAAGGTAGTGGTATTTTAGGATAGAAAGTGGACCGAAAGGACCTTTCCATATCCCTCTTGTATTAGTTTGCCTAAGTTGTTTACAGTTGAGTCACTGGACTACCGTAGTGAACCGAATTCCTGACATGACCCTTCTCTATCTGATAGTTTAATTCTATTTCCTGCTTTTACTGCTCTTTTCTCTACTTCTCTTCCTTTAAACCTTTAGTTTAGAAAACAATTCAAACAAACCCCCCATTTGTGACGAAATAGACGTACTTCTACAGATATCTTGCCTCCCTGAGGAGATCGACCTGACTTCCCTAGCTATATAGTTAGTTTAGTTAGTTTATTTTTGATAGGTATACGACAGACGTATCAATCCTTTTCAAGGAAAAATCATGAATTAACTTGCTTTGAATACAGGATTCGCACACACCAAGAGATTCCCAATCAAATGGTTTGCGACACTAGTCAAAACTAGTTTCTAAATGCGATTTTCAATCGAGAATTGAGAAATGATTGGGGTCACCAACTTGAGTCTTGTATATATGACATTTATTTTTAGTTTGAATATAATTACCTTGATTTGTATGGTCACACCATAAACTTAATAGTGGTATGTAAGAGCACAACGCTTGTTTTAATTGGGTAATGGTAAAACCCTTTACCTTTTGTCCAAAACTCAAATTATATTCTTATTTAGACATATTGTAAATCATAACAATTATTGAGGTACATTTCTAAATAAAAAACTAAAATGAGTACACTACAACATTTATATGTTCATGGATGAAATGGCAACTACCCTAGTTCTATTCATGCAAATTTCTGAACTTATTCTTGCTAGTCGTCACACGATAATGCCAAATATTATGATAAATCCACAATTTTGTATCAAATACCCATGATGTGGTATTTGGCAAGAATGCAATCTCAATGTCATAGATATTCAAGAAGAAATATGTTGGAGTCACACGACCAACTTCCTTGACCTTTACTTGTTTGGGGTTTGTCTCTATTTTAGTGTCTAACACCTTCTTTTTCGAGTCTAGTTCTATCCTTAACAATTAAGATAAGAACTTTACTTCATATTGCTCTCACTCACTTCAAGAATTTCTACTTGATGAAGACTTATCTTCATATAAATTCCTAGTTAATCCTTCACAAGGATGAACTCTATTGTGGTATTTGGTCAATCAAAATTTCTAACAAATCAATTTACCAATTTAACATTGTCATATTCTTAACATCTTAAGTGCTTGATGACAAGTGTTTAGGTTGAGCAATAAGACTTTTGAACCATAGATGCATAGAAGATATAATCAAAACATATTTTGACTAATCATTACCTCTAGTCATATTTCTTCACAAGAAATCATACATAGGTATGTTAGGAATTTTAAGATGCTAATATTATATGACATAGGACAACTCCTATGGAGTTCTATGGAATACAACGACTCCTATGGAGCTAGTCCACAATCTATGATACAGTTCATTTTTAGAAAGAGATTCTTTGTCATTAGCAATAGTGGTTTAGCGAAGACTTGTGTTATAATCGAATGATATCGCATATGAGTAGGAGTAATGAAATAGAACCACATTAAAAAACAACGAAATAGTGGGAAAATACAACATTCATCGTAATATATAAAATATTTAAGTATGTTTTAGAATTTATATAATGACCTCCACCCAATTATATAAACGATTCCGAGACTCAAAATTCATATTAAATCTTGGATGTGAGCCTACGGGCCCTCTACACCTCTTGCTAATATAATCTTGGTGGGTTAACCCTTTTAACCGATTCTACAATTAGAACTCTCGGTAGATGAATTTACGTTAAGTTCATCATTAGCCCGAACCTATTAGGACAACGGTCCCTCTAATACTTTCGTTGAGATCAACCAAATTTATAACATTTTATTACCCAACGTCAATAGAGAGCAACCCGAAAAATCGTATTGTACCCTTATGAAATTGAGATTCATGGGCTCCTACTATTTGGTAAGGCTAAGTCTCAATCTTTTAAAATGTGTGAGGTCGAGTCAATTTATTATCTATCAAATTTAAGTGAACTAAATTTTCGAACTAACGATAATTATAATTGACACGGTTTAATACTCGATATGATATGCATGTGTTGTTTATGGCGATTTGGCAATGCATGCAACATATAAAAATAAATGCAAAGCAATAAATAAATTTCCTAGTATGGCCTTCCTAAAATAGAAAATCAAATAATCTATTACAAATTCGGAAACCAACTCATTGGTCCCTCGAACTTCAAGTGGCACTCTTCCCAAGGTAACACCGTCTTGATCGGAACGCCTTTCCGCATGGCACCGTCTTGAAGGAACTCCGGAATTACAAATAATAACAAAATACATAGCTATTCCTATTATACATTTGTAATATGAAAAACTAGTAAAAATAAAAGTGATATGAGATCACATTAAAATTTCAACTAAATCGGTAATCCCTTACATTACGGGTAATACCGATTAAAACTAAGGTCATACTAAGATAAAATTACATAATTCAAAATTACATAAATAAATTATGACATTTATCAATAAAAATGCAGCATTATTATATGTGATTAACATGCCAAAATAATGTGCCAAATCGCCCTACTTAAACCTTATATCGTATATAATCCGGTTCTATGGAAATGCGTGATAGTAACTTATTAAAAACACAAATCAATACTCAAATCAAATTTAAGCTCAAGTTAATTACCTTAACTCTCTTAGGACTCAAAAATTACTCTTTACTCAATTTTTGACTATAATTCAACTTGGTTTTAATTATTGCTTATTAAACTTCCTTTAATCATAACAATTATGAAATAATTCCAAACAAATCATAAAAATTTGGAAAAATTCGAAATCACATTTTTGTATATACTGGAATATTACCAAGATTCCAAAAATTCAATAAAATTTGCCCACAAAATATTTATAATTTATTTCATTAATAAATTGTATAAAACATAACTTTTACCATTTAATTCCAAATTAAACATAAAAATTATGGAAAAACCAAAATCAAAATTTTGAACATTCTTAAAAAATTTCCAGATTCTGGAAATGGCAAAATTTCAACCAAAAATTTCGAATTTATTTTGATGGCTAATAAAGTTGCCCTTTTATCGATTTTATCACATAAAAATCAATAAACATACCAAATCAATCAAAATTAATCATGCAACTTTAGATCTGATGTCCATATTATATACTCCCTCCATATCAGACCAATGGTAACACTTACCTAATACGGTCATACCACACCAATGGTAACATTCCTTATTTGGCCCACAGCATTACCAAGTTATCCTTATACCTTTTTCATATTTACACAAAATGTCATTACATACCCCCACATATCAACCCACAATTAAACCCACAATTACATATCCCACCTATTTTTTCCCTCTTTACCCCTACTTTTACCCTCTTTTCTTAAAAACCCCATTTTTTTACCACGTTACCCTTTCTCTGGTATGGAGGGAGTATACAATATTAGGGAAAATTTTCATGCCATGAAATTCATTTTAGTTATTTTTGCCAAAAATAGTCACTATTTATATCATTTCAAACATTAACATTATAAATCATGCATAATAAATCACATTCATCTCAAATTTTACATACAATCTCTAAGATATGCATGTGACATCATATTCAAATTTCATGCCTGTTTCGAAGTTAAACTATTTTTAGACATTTAACCTCCATTTATAGCATTTTTATCACATAAAAATCATAAATCATGCAATATTAATCACAATAATACGAAATTTTACACACAATACATAAAATATGCTAAAAATGTAAGTAACTAAAAAAATCACGGCCAGTAATGAAGTTTAACTATTTTTAGTAAATAAAAGTTCATTTTACTCATAAAAATGTAATTATTTCACTAAAAATCATTAAAATAAGCAATAATCATCCATAAATCATCAATATGACCTAAAAATATTTTATAACTAGAATGTATAATATGCAAAAAATTTCGTGGCTTTTATCCTTATAAATCACAAAATATTCTAGTTTTAATTAAGTTACATCTAACTCGGAAAAACCAAACCGATTGTGCATGCAACACTAAGCTCTTGATGCCAATTGAATTGTTGGGTTCATATACCCCTATTAGACTCATCTAATACATTTTAAAGATTACCAATAATTTATATTTATGTGGATCTAGTGCATGCATAACGAAATAATGAAATAAGGAAGAAAATCGAGTTTCCTTACATTGTATATGGTTCGAATTTCGGGCACAAGTAAGGTCTCCTACCTTCACTTGTTCTTGAGCTTAATTAATTTATGATGATCTTCCAAGATCTTCAAGTATCAAGCATAGAGACACTCCTCTTAGTTGCACCCAAGACTTTCCCCAAATATTTCAAATAATATTAACTAGATATTATAAGAAATAAAATCCCCTTTTCTTATTATTATCACTACTCTAGTAATATAAGATAATAGTGTGTGATTATGAGAGAGTTTTAGAGATAAGCATGCAAAATTGGAACAAGGAAAAAATGAGCAACCAAATGCCTATTTAAGGACACTATGGCTGGCCACTTTTGAGCACAAGAGGCTCATTTTTTTTGCTTATTTTAATTGCATGCTTGTAGGTGTAGAGTAGGCATGTCATACTAGGTGTAATCATGATGTTTAGAGCATCTTACAAATAGCTAGAAGACAAAACCTAGGAGTGTCACATACTCCTATAAAACCGGTTATGGGAGGGACTTTTGAGTCCATTTTGGTTTTTGAAATTTGTCCTACAAATGCTAATTAGTCTTATATTTAATTATCTTACATAATTAAATATTATTTTGATCATACAACAATTATATGACAAATTAATAAGCAATATACACTCAAATTATTGAGTGGTATTTCACCATTATAACAATGTATAATGGGTCCCATAATGCCAAATTTAATTAATTTACAACTTCTTGTAAATATAATTAACTTATAACCTCTACCTCAAAATATATAAAATCTCTATTAATTTAATGAACTAACGCTTAATTATTAAATTAAATAATATTTAATCATATTACAATAAGATATAAATTTCATTAGTCAATCCTCGCATAATTGAATAATAAACTTGTTTTGCCTCAAGTGGTAAACTCAACCTAAACAAACTCACACAACTATATATATATATATATATATATATATATATATATATATATATATATATATATATATATATATATATATATATATATATATATAGAATTAGGATCACATGAGTCCACCCTATCTTTTTGAGTCCCGTGAGTCCACTTATGTATCACACGTTGTACACAAAAATATCACGTGATTTTTTACAAAAAAAAAAAAAAAAAAAAAAAATCTAACTTTTGATATTTTTGAGTATAACCTGTGATATTGTATCTGAGTCTGTGAATCCAATAAAAGAGTGTCACGAGTTATACAAAACAATATCACACCTTACAATAAACAATATCACTGGTTGTACTAAACAATATCACGGGTTATACTATACAATATCACACCACTGAACCTAAAATATGTCAAACTACTTCTCTAAAGAGCTTGCACGCTATATCATTTTACAACGGTACAATAAACAATATCACTGGTTGTACTAAATAATATCAATCAGTTGTAATTAAGAGCACTTTGTTTTCTCATCACCTGAAATGGGCATCACAGGAGAGCTAGTTCGAAGCGTCTTTTCCAAAAGCCGGTCCATTAGTACACATATCACTTATGTAAGTCTTCCTAACCTGAATTTACTTACAACTTTTGCAATTTTCACTATGATTTCTAAAAACAGACAATTCTTGATTGATTGAAGCTGAAGAGGAATAATAACGTGTGGGAGAAGAAAAGATGGAAAACATCGGTAAGGGCATACCTGTGTGGGGATGAGATCTTTGTTTAGTTTCGTACTCATGAGAAGAAGATACAAATACGTCGTAAAAAGTTCGAGGCCATGTCACTCAACCAAGTGCTAGCGTAAGTCACTCCACCGATGAAAATGAGGGATTCACCCAAAATGAAGAAAGTCATAATATCAACTCTGACTTACTTGATGAACATGTTACGGCAATTATCATCCAGTCAACATTCCGAGGCTTTTTGGTTAGTTCTCTCTAAGCTTTAGAATTAATTGACATCACAAGAACCTAATGTTAATCAGTTGTACCTTGTTGGGATTTTGTATTTGCAGGTGAGGCGTCTAACAATGAAGGAAACTGAAGATCTCAAGAATGAGTTTTTCGAGGGGTTAGAAAATCCAAATAGGGAATCCCTGGCAACATCGATTGATGTTCAAACTTTAAGGGATAGTACCTAGATTCACAATCCCGTCTGGAAAAAAATTTCGAAAAAAAAATATTCGTGATATTATTATGTGTAGTGCGTGATACATAAATGGACTCATGGGACTCAAATATATAGGTGGACTCACAGGATCTTCTTCCTCTATATATATATATATATATATATATATATATATATATATATATATATATATAGAGAGAGAGAGAGAGAGAGAGAGAGAGAATTAGGATCACATGTGTTCACCCTATCTTTTTGAGTCCGTGAGTCCATGATATAATATCACACGTTATATTAAATAATATCACAACTTACAATATCACACGTTATACTAAACAATATCACAAATTTGGAAAAAAAAACTTTTGAAAAAAAAATTGAAAAAAAAAAAACCGTCATATTGTTTTGTAATACAATATCACACGTTATGCTAAATAATATCACACATTATATACTAAACAATATCACAAACTTTCACGAAAAAAAAAATTGTTAAAAAAATTTCGTGATATTGTTTTGTAATACAATATCACAAGTTATGCTAAAAAATATCACACGTTATACTAAACAATATCACAAACTAACACGAAAACAAAAATTCGGAAAAAAAATTGAAAAAAAAAAAAATTCGAAAAAAAAATTTGAAAAAAATTTTTAAAAAAAATTTTGAAAAAAAAAAAAATTCGAAAAAAAAAATTTTGAAAAAAAAAATTTTTCGAAAAAAAAAATTTGAAAAAATAAAAAATTTCGAAAAAAAAAAAATTCGAAAAAAAAAAATTTTGAAAAAAAAAATTTCGTGATATTGTTTTGTATAGTGCGTGATATTCTTTTATGGACTCATGGACTCAAATATTTAGGTGGACTCAGGATCCTACTATATATATATATATATATATATACACACACACACACACACATATATATATATATATATATATATATATATATATATATATATATATATATATATATATATATATATATAGAAATAGGATCATCCGAGTTGGGTTTTTTGGTGAGTTACCCCTCGAATCAACCACTAATCTAATCTAAGATGGATGGCTGAGATTAAATCTTTTATCTTTTATTTAAACCTTATATTTTATGCTCTACACTTTTTTTTCATTTCTTCAGTTTCTTTCTTTCTCTCTCTCTTCATATTCCCCTCTATTATTCATCTCCTACTGCGATATTCACTTTCTTCAAGCTTTTTCTTCGTGCTCCTTCTTTATGCTCGCTCACTAATTCGACTTCATCTTCATCTTCAATTATGTGTAATCAGGTAATGATTTTTTTCGTTTTCTACTATTTTTTTGGTTGAATGTATTCAATTCGCATTTCATCTTCTTGTTCTTTGTTTGAATTTAATGTTTTTTGTGTGTGTAATCTTCAATTTATTCAGTTTCCTTCATTATATTGTTCAATTTTTTGTGTTTGTGTTGTTAAATGACATTTGTTTCGTTTTCACATAATTCTAGGGTTTTGTAATTATATTTTGCGTTTTTGCACTTGATTTTTGAATTGGATGTTTTTCTTTCTGGTTGTTCAATCAAACTATTATGAATGTAGATAGATGACAGAAAAATGAGGTTGTTTAGAGATCTTATGTTGCTAAGAATGGTGCGTCTTAATGCGTTGATTTTTTTGGTACATTATTATTTCTCCGAAATACTCAGTTATTGTATTGTGTTGTTTCGATTATTTCAATGCATTAGTGGGATTATTGTATTTCATTTTGCTTAGTTACTCCATTCTGACAAAGTATGCTTTTATTTATCTAAACTAACAAGTTATTTTATAGTATTTTATGATTATTTCAATACTTATGGGTGGTTATTGTATTTCAGTTGCATAATTATTTCAACTTACGCTCTTCGTTGTTTTTATTTCTTTCAGGGAGCTTTCGCTTTTAACAGGTTTAACCCTCATTAATAGGCTAGACATGGTTCTCGTTGGGAAGAATGATGAAACACCAAAGAAGACAACTTCTTGTTAATGTTTAATTCCAAGGATAAAGTATGAGACAAAGTACACAATAGTTTAATCATGGTTATTGTAAAGTTCAATCACGGTTATTGTAAAGTTCAATCATCGTTATTGTATAGTTCAATCACGATTATTGTAATCATTATTATAGTACACCATAGTTGACGCATGGTTATTGTAAAGTTCAATCACGGTTATTGTAATAATTTAAGTCAATTATTATACAACTCTGATGTAATTACTCTATTTTTATGTTCTAAACAAGGGTTGCTTATGGCAAATTTAGATTCCAATTCATCTTTATCCTCTTTTTATCATCCAGTTTCTTATATATTCATCTTCCTCGCCTTCTTCTTCTAAAGCACGCTCGACAAATCGGGAAGGGCTTTATTAGCTTGGTTATTGCATTAACCAATATCAATCATTTCATTGAAGAAAATCAATTATTCAATTGAAAATAATGGCCATTATTGAATTAAACAAGATGAAAACAAACAACAGATAGATTGTTGACTATATTTGAGTTTCATCTTGTAACACCCCCATTTATTCAGAAGCCTTTAACTAGACATTCCCAAATAAATAGGACTGTTACCATCTCGGTTTCCCGAGGTAATAGATAACAAAGTCCAACTCACCAAAGTACTTTAAATAAAACTTTAATGATTACATATTTATTACAAATTAACCAACTAAACTTAATATAAAATAAATACAACTCGCAGCGGAAAATAAATAAGTGATAAAATCTTCTATGTGGTCTAGACTTCTAGGTAGATTGGCCAAGTCCTCACGCATCCCATAGCTCCCAAGTTAGCTAATCTTTAGTACCTGTCAAATCTGCTCCCCATTATGGTTCATCACAGGCGTTCACGAATAAACGGTCAACCACGAGGTTGAGTAGGATAAAATACATTAAAACAACCAATCTCTCACAATTGTCAATATTTCAATCTCAACTGCTCACGTGTCATATAACAACATCAACCATCCACGTTATCCACCGTGAGACTAAGCCTGGGGCCTTCCAATTATTCACACACGTTATCCACGGAGACTAAGCCTGGGGCGGTCCAATCACCACTCACATTATCCACAGAGACTAAGCCTGGGGCAATCCATTCTCATAAACCATTCCACAATATAATCGTATAAAATATACAAAACTCCAACAATTAACAAAGTTAATCACTCGATTAGCTTAATTAAATAAGCAATCATACACCAATCATCCTTTCAATACATTCACGTATTAAACACGCAAAACCGGATATAGTTGAGTAGATTATCCTACCTCGAAAGCAAGCACCCCAATTACGCAATCCAAGCAAAGCAAATCAATCAAATAACTCTTCAACAACCCGTCACCTAACAAATATAATAATAATAATTCAATTATAAATTATATTCATTATTTTAATCAATTATAATTTAATTATATTAATTATGTTATCGTGTAAATTATTATGTAAAATCCGTCTTAATTATCGGTCAAAACCCATATCAAGCTATACAAACTAAACCAATGTTCAACCCGTGTTGAATAATTAAACTAATTATAAAACAATTATACGATAAATACGGAGTTATTATATTTAAATCCCGACTTCTCAAAACTCGTGTCAACACCCGACTAACAATTTAAACTCGGGTCCCTCACCCAAATATTATAATACAATAATGTGTATGATCACCCAACTCACGTGTAAACCAAATTTCCATACACGACAATTCAACCCGCATCCCTCTAACACCCCATACAATCACACGACGCAACCACCTGATACCCACCATGAACACGGCAGCCACCACCCCGTGAGCCACCACTACACTCAACCCCCTTGCCACGCACCAACAACCAGCAGTAACACCACTCACGGCTGCCCTACACGTCCTAGAAACAACAACAATCAATACACCGAAAACCCGACATCGACAAATCCCCGTAAATAACGCCGCCAACACCTCCACGGCCACCACTACCACCGGCCGGCCACCACCGTTGACGACACTGTCTCACGGTGACTCCGGGGGTGGTCCCCTTTCCTCGGCATATCCACCAACATGGCCACGGTTCCCGTCCTAAAACCGTGTTCATATCCTTCCCCTGTTTCCCTGTTTTTTGCGAAATCCGACCACCGCCGCTAAAAACCACCACGCAAAGCCACCACGACACATCTCCCATGGTCGACTACATCACCCCGTCACAACCCCACCAAGCCCAGGTCAAGACTCATCTAATTAAGGGTCTAATTCGGGTTTCAATTAAGCCTATAACCATCACCACCCGCGTAAACCACCCTTAATTTCCACCCTAGGTCGGTTGTCGGTGGTCACGGCATGGTCCATTGAGGTCACGGTGGTCCATTCTACCTATGGTCAAAGTCGTGGTCCATAGGGTTCCGTGTAAGGCAACTGATACAATGGTCATTAATCGTCAATGTTACAAGTCGTTTAACGTATATACAATTAATTTAAGACGGTTTTTAATTCTTACCTTAACACGGTTATGCAAGACGATTTCTCCTTCTTTCTTTTAGATCTCTTCCTTCTTTTTATGAACTATTTTCAGATTTCTTTATATATATATATAGTCTAGGTTTAGATGTATAGAATACTAATTAGGAAACTTATTACCTAATTACTTTAATTATTAGAAAATACAATTAATAATATAATTAGTAATATTAGTATAGTATAATTAGTAATATTAGTAATATTAGTAATATTAGTATTATTACCTAATTACTTTCCGACTCACTTATTATTCCATGATATTATATATTATTCCATTATAATATATATTATTCCATCATATACCTGCTTAAAAATTATGAGCTTATTATAATTAGTTATTTAAAATGCGTAAATTATTAATATAAATAATTATCAAATTACGGGTATTACAGTCTTCCCTCCTTAAAACGAACTTCGACCCGAAGTTCACTAAAAAAAAAATGATACAAAAGTCTCAAGAACCATCAACACACCTAACTGCCATTTTAACTCATTATCATTGCAACACAATTAAATTACTTAACCATTATCAAACTATATCATATTTATCAAAATGTATCGCAAATAAACTTAAAACACGAAATGTATCACAAAATTAACTCAAAACAAGAGGTGTCACATTCTACCCCCCTAAAAATAAACTTCGTCCCAAGTTTTGAACTACTACTACTTTATTAAAACTACTAACAACTTAATACTTATATAAATGACAAGAGTCTAATCCTCTCAAATAAATACTAGTTACCCTTCTCCCCATTCCCTTGTCTTGTACTAGCATTTGTTCCAAATGTCTTTCCACCATTACTCGATCACCTCCATTGCCTTGCTTATTGTTGTAGCTCCTCCTGGGTACCCCATTGCCCCCGCATTTCTATTGCTCCCTCGTACTCTGACCGAGTTTGATAGTTCCTTTGGTTTTGACTCTCATAACCCCCATTTCCATTGCCACCTCCTTGCTTGCCCAAATTTACTCTACAATCTATGATCTTATGGCCCAATTTACCACACCTGAAGCAACTACCAACAAAATCTCTACTAGCCACCGACCGACCATCACTCCCACGGCTCACTCCTCCCATTGGCGCACTACTAACAAAGTAAGAGTGATATTGGTTAGAATTTTGTTTCTTACTCCCAACATTCTCACTAGAAGACTCAACCTTTCTTTTCTCGCTCTTTCCCTTCTTCTCCTCCTTCTCCCTCCTCTCTTCCTTTAACATATCTGCAATCCTCTCCGCATGCCCAGCTCGTTGATAAACATCATCCATGGTACTTGGTTGACCAGCTGCAAGCCTCTTCTTAATAGTGGTCGTTAATCCTTTTTCAAACCTGAGTGCCAACATCTCATCACTAAAATTCAAATCAGCTACATATTCGACAATTCCATAAACCGGTTATAATAAGTCTCTCACTTGTCATCTCCTCGATCATCTTGAAAGAATCAAATTCGGCTCTCATCTTACTCCTAATATGTTCTGGTACAAATACAGCTCTCATAGTTTCCTTAAAACCCTTCCAAGTGATAAAAGGTTCATCACTCTCCCTCCAAACTTCCCTTAAGACCTCCTTACTACGATTCCACCACAAACCCGCTTTTCCCCTCAAATAGTAAGCAGCTTGATCTACTTACATCCTAGCAACTCAAAAAGGTTATCAAACTCCCTATGCCAATCTCCTAGTAAGGATGGTTCACCTAATCAAATCATACTTCGTCGGGTTGTGCCTTGCAATACTAGCACTCATTTTTCTTTGGATCCCGAATCGACCCCTTAGCCTTCAATGCCGCATCAAAGCCTCATTCATAGCTATCAAACGGTCAATCTCCTCTTGGGACATGGTAGAGGGTGTAGGTGTAGATCTCTTTGGAGGCATGGTTCTATAAAAGTAAAACAAGACAACATAAGTTCCTACCCGAGTAAAGATAGCTTAACATTTTAAATATTCTACACTTACAAAGACAAGGTGTGGTCAATTCTATCCTTTTATAACCCTTTATTAGATCTTCCTATGATCACTCCTACCCCTCAACTATCACAGGTTAAGGACTTATAAGACATTTATATTAATCTTTTGGAAAGACTCTCGTTTTAGGAATCAAAGTCAAGCTGTAACTTTCAAAATTCACCATTAATTAACCATTACATTCCACGTTGAGTTTTTATATTTTCCAGAGAATATAAAGAAATTTTAAAGCATAAGAAAAAGAATTAAGTACAAATCTCGAATAATTAATTTATAAAGATTTTTGCAATTCAGTGGGTCGAAACAAAAACTCATCAGCAAAAAGTCAAAGTTTTAGGTGAACTTGTAAAAATCACTATTAATTGTCAAAAATTCACCTTGAAACGTGGCGTATCAATTTGAAAAGATATTTGAGTCTTTTAAACAATGGAGTTGGAATTAGGTAAAAATGTTAAGTACAAATTAAATGAGAAATTTTACAAAATCGTTTGTCAAAAACTTAACTGTACAGGAATATTCTGACCACTGTCCACTAAATTATTTATTTCTCCCAAACCGTAAAAATTTTAAACACGAGACCAACGGAATTGGTAAGCTAACTCATTGGGTTATCACTCATAAAAATTCCAACCATGTATGACGAACGGAGGTCAAATGGCAACTAAATCAAATAGAGGTAAAATCTGACGGAATAAAGTTCAGTACTAGGTTCCTTTCTACTAGGTCACAAGCCCTTATTAACACCCTTCTACTCCTATATCAACACAACTTGGTCGATAAACTTTCACACACGACTAGTATATACTCTAAAGCATTCATATCACAAGCTAAATCATTTCATAATATATTTTAAATAACATGGCTTTGGGATTCACACAACCGCATATCACTAGACATGATTCTACTATCACACAAAGTTCAACCATAAAATCAATTTATAATTACTTTCATGCTCATGATCAAAACAGTTCAACATCAACTCCTCATTTCATCCACTCCACATCCCTTAAAATCAAGGTTACGTCCCGTAAACTCAGTCATCAATGAAAACAATATTCAAACAAAGCAACCAAAACTCCTACGACAAAATAAACAATATCCATTTTAAATTACCCCACTCTGTAATATCTCTCAAGGGAACCGGTTCAAAATCGAAAGGGCCGAAGTTTGGTGTGAGGGGGCCCCTAACTCATCCCAAGCCTTAAGTGGGCTCCTAACAGTTTCTATCCGGTTTCATTTTATTAGACACATCCTATGTTCATTATTATGTTCATTGGTTAGGCCCGAGGATCGTTTTGCTCTGATACCACTTTGTAACACCCCCATTTATTCAGGAGCCTTTAACTAGACATTCCCAAATAAATAGGACTGTTACCATCTCGGTTTCCCGAGGTAATAGATAACAAAGTCCAACTCACCAAAGTACTTTAAATAAAACTTTAATGATTACATATTTATTACAAATTAACCAACTAAACTTAATATAAAATAAATACAACTCGCAATTTGGAAAATAAATAAGTGATAAAATCTTCTATGTGGTCTAGACTTCTAGGTAGATTGGCCAAGTCCTCACGCATCCCATAGCTCCCAAGTCGGCTAATCTTTAGTACCACAAATCGCTGCCCCATTATGGTTCATCACAGCGTTCACGAATACACGGTCAACCACGAGGTTGAGTAGGATAAAATACATTTAAACAACCAATCTCTCACAATTGTCAATATTTCAATCTCAACTGCTCACGTGTCATATAACGACATCAACCATCCACGTTATCCACCAGAGACTAAGCCTGGGGCCTTCCAATTATTCACACACGTTATCCACAAGAGACTAAGCCTGGGGCGGCCCAATCACCACTCACATTATCCACGGAGACTAAGCCTGGGGCAATCCAATTCTCATAAACCATTCCACAATATAATCGTATAAAATATACAAAACTCCAACAATTAACAAAGTTAATCACTCAGTTAGCTTAGTTAAATAAGCAATCATACACCAATCATCCTTTCAATACATTCACGTATTAAACACGCAAACCAGATATAGTTGAGTAGATTATCCTACCTCGAAAGCAAGCACCCCAATTACGCAATCCAAGCAAAGCAAATCAATCAAATAACTCTTCAACAACCCGTCACCTAACAAATATAATAATAATAATTCAATTATAAATTATATTCATTATTTTAATCAATTATAATTTAATTATATTAATTATGTTATCGTGTAAATTATTATGTAAAATCCGTCTAAATTATCGGTCAAAACCCATATCAAGCTATACAAACTAAACCAATGTTCAACCCGTGTTGAATAATTAAACTAATTATAAAACAATTATACGATAAATACGGAGTTATTATATTTAAATCCCGACTTCTCAAAACTCGTGTCAACACCCGACTAACAATTTAAACTCGGATCCCTCACCCAAATATTATAATACAATAATCAGATGATCACCCTACTCACGTGTAAACCAAATTTCCATACACGACAATTCAACCCGCATCCCTCTAACACCCCATACAATCACACGACGCAACCACCTGATACCCACCATGAGCACGGGCAGCACCACCACCCCGTGAGCCACCACTACACTCAACCCCCTTGCCACGCACCAACAACCAGCAAGAATAACACCACCACGGCGCCCTACACGTCCTAGAAACAACAACAATCAATACACCGAAAACCCGACATCGACAAATCCTCGTAAATAACGCCCGCCAACACCTCCACGGCCACCACTACCACCTCCGGCCACCACCGTTGACGCCACTGTCTCACGGTGACTCCGGTGGGTGGTCCCCTTTCTCGGCATATCCACCAACATGGCCACGGTTCCGTCCTAAAACCGTGTTCATATCCTTCCCCGTTTTCCCTGTTTTGCGAAATCCGACCACCGCCGCTAAAAACCACAACGCAAAGCCACCACGACACATCTCCCATGGTCGACTACATCACCCCGTCACAACCCCACCAAGCCCAGGTCAAGACTCATCTAATTAAGGGTCTAATTCGGGTTTCAATTCGACAGCCTATAACCATCACCACCCGCGTAAACCACCCTTAATTTCCACCCTAGGTCGGTTGTCGGTGGTCACGGCATGGTCCATTGAGGTCACGGTGGTCCATTCTACCTATGGTCAAAGTCGTGGTCCATAGGGTTCCGTGTAAGGCAGTACGGATGGTGGTCATTAATCACAATGTTACAAGTCGTTTAAC
Source organism: Silene latifolia (assembly GCF_048544455.1). NCBI lineage: Eukaryota > Viridiplantae > Streptophyta > Magnoliopsida > Caryophyllales > Caryophyllaceae > Silene > Silene latifolia. Next base: position 127,417,377 of record NC_133538.1, read on the forward strand.
GTATATACAATTAATTTAAGACGGTTTTTAATTCTTACCTTAACACGATTATGCAAGACGATTTCTCCTTCTTTCTTTTAGATCTCTTCCTTCTTTTTATGAACTATTTTCAGATTTCTTTATATATATATATATATAGTCTAGGTTTAGATGTATAGAATACTAATTAGGAAACTTATTACCTAATTACTTTAATTATTAGAAAATACAATTAATAATATAATTAGTAATATTAGTATAGTATAATTAGTAATATTAGTAATATTAGTAATATTAGTATTATTACCTAATTACTTTCCGACTCACTTATTATTCCATGATATTATATATTATTCCATTATAATATATATTATTCCATCATATACCTGCTTAAAAATTATGAGCTTATTATAATTAGTTATTTAAAATGCGTAAATTATTAATATAAATAATTATCAAATTACGGGTATTACACATCTCAATACAATAATACGTTTTATTCATTACAATAACTGAGTTTCTACATTACAATAACTACAAATAGCAGTTTTTCTACATTAAAATAACTGAGTTTCTACATTACAATAACTACAAATAGTAGAGTTTATACATTACAATAACTGAGTTTCAACATTACAATAATTGTAAATACCAAAAAACATTATTCTCATTAAACAACTGAGTTAACTATAAAATAACTACATTTCTTCATTAAAATGACCAAGTATATACGTCAAATTTTCCGTTGAACGTTAATTATCCGCGTCTTTCGTGATTCGACCTGCAAATCACCAAAAAGCAGAATATTACTTACCAAAACACCCAAGAAGTAACTACAAGATACAATACCTGAGTTTTATTAATACAATAACAGGGTTCAAGTAATACAATAATCGAGATTTAATGTGATAAGGCGATATTTATATATATTTACGCCCCTTATTTATATACTTTTATGGTCCACTTTCACTTTATTTAAGTTAATTGCTATATGTGTTCTAGTTTCGGGGTTCAATTATTGATAATAGTATTTTAATTGTAATATGGCTAATTAGAGTGTGTTTTTGGTATTTCCAGATTACAACTCAAGCGGCCATGTTTCGCAAATTGGATTAAACAAGTAGAGAAATGCGTAGACCATATACACAATGGACAAAAGTAAGTTAAAGCAACAAAGCCCAGCTAAGCGGAACCCGTATTTGAACAAAGTCCAGCAAAGAAAATATGTATGACATCAAACAAAGAAATAAAAGATAGAAGAGCAGAAATAGAAACTACGAGAAACCAAGCAGCCAACTACAATTGAAACTCAATCTTGTCTCGGGTTCTCAAATTTGATCTTTTCCCATATTTTACTCACAATATCAATCCTAAATCTTCCGCAAATAATGACCTTGATCGAGTATAAATACCTGATTCCTTTGTCAGAATGAAGAAAGAGCCGAATACCCAGATATTATTTAGAGATATTGAGCGAAATAAAGTGACGATTTGAGACCTAATTTGGGTCATGAGAGCAGTAGGAGACTGTACTTGGGCGGAGTCTTAGCACACGGTCGAGTAAGGGCGAATTTGAGGCGGTTTCTGAGGCGCGACATCCGAAGTTCCGACTATAAATTCCGGACAGTAATTAAGTTCTCTCTACCTCTCTTGTATTCAATTTATGGTTCATTTTCGTTGATTAATTCTAGTATTGGAAACCGTTGGTTGTTTATTGTTAATCTTTCAGTTATTTGTATCCGAATTTTTACTCGTTTTAATCGTAAGTTGCAATTTTCAGTTATAATTTGTTATCTTATTGTGGCCGAGATTGTATACTCCTGCTAATTGTGTGATTCAGGCTTAGTTCGAGTCGCATAATCCGAGTAGCAGCTAGTTTGGATTAATCTCTGCAGTTGGGGTTAGTTTAAGTTAGGAGTAATATTTGGTCAACTAATCTTTGGGTATTGACGACACTGAAGGGATTAATTGGATTAATGACGTCTTCTTGGTTCGATAATGCTTCTAACCCGGTCTTTAGTAGGGTGCGACAAACTTACATCGGTCGGTTAATTAAGAATCGATCTAGGCTTAGTTCAGGTCGGTTGTAATCTAAGAGAGGATAGGGAGTTATTGTTATCTTTAATTCCGCAGTTAATCTATAAATAAACTGGAGATTTGACGTAAACAATAATCGGTTCACAAACTAGAATTACCAGTAGAATATGAGCTTAATGGGGGTATTTAACTTCGCGTTTAGCTTTAGTATTTAGTCCTTTAAGTTTAGTTCAAAATTACAAACAAACTCCTCCCTAATCGTAAATAATGTTAATAGCCGTAAATATGTAAATAAGTGGTATATATGTAAGTTAGGGAATAAATGTACTTAATAGTTAATTAATTTTCCAATCTCTCCGTGGGATAGACCCTACTTATCCTTTACTACATTGTTATTTTTGAGGTTAAGATAGGATTATAAATTATTAATTTGTATACGCTTAACGACACGTATCAAATTTTGGCGCCGTTGCCGGGGAGATTTATGATAGAATTAATTTTCTATGTATGTATTTTGTATTTTTCGACACTAACTAAGCCAGTTATGATTTGGACTTTATTTAGGTAGAAATTATGAGCTGACAACATGTTTCCTAACAATTTTTGCATGTTGTTTGCCGTATATTTTCTTCCTGTTTTTGAGTCTTGCTAAACTGGTAGTCTTGCTAAGCTGATATTTTGTAGTATAACGTTTTAGAGCAAATCATAAGTGTGAAATTCATCAATGTCACTTTGTTAGTTAGTACACATTATAGGTCCTGTGTAATGTAATATATTTGAATGCTTGAAGTCTTTTAGTTTAATGGCATAAGTTAAGAGGTCTTTTATGAATAATGGCACATGTTTAAGTGTAACCTCAGTGTACTAGTTTAAGTTATCTCCCTTACTTCCTAGTTAGATAATCGTTCTTTGCTAGGAGCTTTAATTTACAAGGAATGCTGGTGAATATTGCCGAATTGAAAAGATATGAGATAATGTTTGACCGGTTTGAGTTATCATAAATGTTGATGACTATTTGTGGACAAAGATGGATTGTGTGGAGGAGTAAGGACTACTAATTTTACCTTGATTGAATTGTTTGACATATGACAAAAGAGTCGAAAGGAAATTTGAAATACTTGCAGGAGAAATTCTGGAGATTGATAGTCTGATTGAGAGTGTGCAAATTTTTGCAGTGAGTATAAGAACAAAGAATCTCATCGAGTGACGATTTTTTTTAGGGAACTAGTAGTCTAGCTAACTACTTGTTTTTTTGTTTTACGTTTGCTTGACCCTTTCATCTCTCTGAAGCCTATCACCTGAATCTCTCCCTCTGTTATTTTTATCCCCAAAAGTGATGTATGGTTTATAATAAGTGTGGGGGAGTGAGTGTTTGAAGTTGAGACATCGATAAGCTGACATTTGAGGAAATATAAGGAGCTACATATATATTTGTGAATTGAATTTTTGGAGCTGTCCTTGCTGACAATTGATGGAAAAATAAGGAGTATTAATTGACCGTTGCGGTAGCTGCTGATGGAGTGAGATCTTTTTATTGGCTCAGTTGGTTTGGAGTTGCATTTTTGAAAGACATAGATGTTAGAGCAGTTTGTAAATTGCCGAATTGAAGTACTGGTGGTAACAAGTCTGAGCTGACTTTTGAGAGGAGCTGGTTTAAGTTATCAGGCTGCTAGTAACATTTGAGTTGGCTATTGAGCTGGCTGAGTTTTGAGCATTATTCGACTATATCGAGCCACGACATTAACCAAGGCGCTTCTTGGGAGGCAACCCAAGCTTAATTTTTATTGCTTTCATGTTTGTTTAATTTAATATGCTTTATAAGTTAGTTAGTCGAGTCGGCTTAAGTGCCTCCCTGAGTTTCACAACCTTTGTAGGGGGATGTTAATAGTGTCGGTTGCACAAAAAAAAATAGTTTAGATAAAGAATAAATAGTAGCTGGTATTTTGGGTATTTCGTTCCTCCATATTTCACGGATCTTGGTTGAGGGTTCTATTTTGCAGGTGCTGATCTATATAGCTGTCGGGGTTGCTTATGAGTTAAAGATGGAATAAAAAGGGCGCTGCTGTGAGTTTCAGTAGGAAATCGACAGAGCTTAGCTCGAGGCTGAAAAAACTATCAACAACAATCTAATCTACTGGAGGCTGGTCGTAATTGGTTGAGCTTGATGTAACGTTACTGATTAAGCCCCCCTTTGCCGCTGTGATTGCTTCCTATGAATCCGCTAAGTACCTTTATCCTTCTTATTTTTATTATATGTTTAATCTCATCGAGGACGATGTCGAGTTTAAGTGTGGGGGAGAGGCAAGGCTTAAAAACTGGGTTTACTTAAAAAACATTGCTGGAGTTTGTGGTTTTGTGTACTGAAAATGGAGTATGGCGGGTTGCCATATATATTTTTGTTGCACTTTCGTGTGGTTAATTTTGGATATGTCCATTTTTAGGGGAAGTCTTTGTCAAAATTATGTCAAAAATTGGTACTTGATAAGTAAACAACCTTTGTGCTTATTGGACTAGCTAGACTAGGGAGTCGACGACAAGCTCTAATCTAACAACTTTTCAAAAAAAAAATAAAAAAATACTAACTTAAAAATAATTTCACTAATAATATTAGTAGTACTAAAAATGTTTTGAAGTCGTGTATACATGAATTTTTCCTCCATTTTGAACTTGGATTGATTAATTAAGTGACATACATATTTTAAGTCTCCTTTAAATTAGAATTATAAAGCACTTACTTTGGCTATCTTTATTACACTTTTTGTTGACTCTAGAGTGTGGGAGCGTAAGCCGGTCTTATTAACCAATTTACTTTCATAGGTGACTCCCGCTTTAAGTTCTTGACCTCAATTCTATCCGGTGCCCGAGTGATTAGACCCTTAGGGGAACCCAATCAATGTATTGGGAGAATGCCTAATGACTTGTCCGGATGGGCGGGATCCATTGGTCGAAAGCTCGCTACAAGGGACACTGGATATATCCACGGGTACGGAATGTTAATGGTGGAGATTCAAAAAAAAAAAAAAAAAAAAAAAAAAAAAAAAAAAAAAAAAAGATTGAAAAAAACAGGAGAAAAAAATGTGAAAAAAAAAAAAAAAAAACTGAAAATGAAAAAAAAAATGAGGAAAAAAAAACGTGAATAACAATGTGATGTGGTTGTGGAATGTTGGTGGTAAGTTAATTGAGGTATGACGGATACACTTGAATGTTCGGGAGAACGATCCTCGTACTATGTACTGAAAGTAAATCCCCTTTCCCTAGGACCTTAAATTGCTGAACCCTTCCTCTACGAGTCAATACACTTGCACATGCGCACGAAGATAGTTGGACCGAGTGTATTGCTAATGCATTTATTTATCATTATAATTTAGAAGCGGTTTAAAATACTTATGTTGGCTAATTAATTGGTTGTATAGTTTGAATTGGAGGGAAAAATTTTGTATACGTTGCTTTCTTATCTAAATACAAAAAATGTTTTCCATTGACTTTACTAACTTATCTAACTAACTAAAAATGATTTTCAAAAATGTTTTAGTTTGTCGTCGATAAACGGTCTTAGTTACGTCTAAAATCTTGTTTATAGCTCATGTTTTATTATTGTCGAGGGCGACAATAAGCTAAGTGTGGGGGAATTTGATAAGGCGATATTTATATATATTTACGCCCCTTATTTATATACTTTTATGGTCCACTTTCACTTTATTTAAGTTAATTGCTATATGTGTGCTAGTTTCGGGGTTCAATTATTGATAATAGTATTTTAATTGTAATATGGCTAATTAGAGTGTGTTTTTGGTATACCAGATTACAACTCAAGCGGCCATGTTTCGCAAATTGGATTAAACAAGTAGAGAAATGCGTAGACCATATACACAATGGACAAAAGTAAGTTAAAGCAACAAAGCCCAGCTAAGCGGAACCCGTATTTGAACAAAGTCCAGCAAAGAAAATATGTATGACATCAAACAAAGAAATAAAAGATAGAAGAGCAGAAATAGAAACTACGAGAAACCAAGCAGCCAACTACAATTGAAACTCAATCTTGTCTCGGGTTCTCAAATTTGATCTTTTCCCATATTTTACTCACAATATCAATCCCAAATCTTCCGCAAATAATGACCTTGATCGAGTATAAATACCCGATTCCTTTGTCAGAATGAAGAAAGAGCCGAATACCCAGATATTATTTAGAGATATTGAGCGAAATAAAGTGACGATTTGAGACCTAATTTGGGTCATGAGAGCAGTAGGAGACTGTACTTGGGCGGAGTCTTAGCACACGGTCGAGTAAGGGCGAATTTGAGGCGGTTTTCGAGGCGCGACATCCGAAGTTCCGACTATAAATTCCGGCGATAATTAAGTTCTCTCTACCTCTCTTGTATTCAATTTATGGTTCATTTTCGTTGATTAATTCTAGTATTGGAAACCGTTGGTTGTTTATTGTTAATCTTTCGATTATTTGTATCCGAATTTTTACTCGTTTTAATCGTAAGTTGCAATTTTCAGTTATAATTTGTTATCTTATTGTGGCCGAGATTGTATACTCCCGCTAATTTCGTGATTCGAGGCTTAGTTCGAGTCGCATAATCCGAGTAGCGACTAGTTTGAATTAATCTCTGCAGTTGGGGTTAGTTTAAGTTAGAGTAATATTTGGTCAACTAATCTTTGGGTATTGACGACATCGAAGGGATTAATTGGATTAATGACGTCTTCTTGGTTCGATAATGCTTCTAACCCGGTCTTTAGTAGGGTGCGACAAACTTACATCGGTCGGTTAGTTAAGAATCGATCTAGGCTTAGTTCAGGTCGGTTCTAATCTAAGAGAGGATAGGGAGTTATTGTTATCTTTAATTCAGCATTAATCTATAAATAAACCGGAGATTTGACGTAAACAATAATCGGTTCACAAACTAGAATTACCAGTAGAATATGAGCTTAATGGGGGTATTTAACTTCGCGTTTAGCTTTAGTATTTAGTCCTTTAAGTTTAGTTCAAAATTACAAACAAACTCCCCCCTAATCGTAAATAATGTTAATAGCCGTAAATATGTAAATAAGTGGTATATATGTAAGTTAGGGAATAAAAGTACTTAATAGTTAATTAATTTTCCAATCTCTCCGTGGGATCGACCCTACTTATCCTTTACTACATTGTTATTTTTGAGGTTAAGATAGGATTATAAATTATTAATTTGTATACGCTTAACGACACGTATCATAATGTTACAACAACTAATGGGTAAACAAGAAATTTAAATATATTTGAGTTTCATCACAATACAATAACACAATTTATTCATTATAATAACTCAGTTTCTACATTACAATAACTACAAATACCAGAGTTTTTACATTACAATAACTGAGTTTACTGACTGTGTACATTACAATAACTGAGTTTCTTCATTACAATAATTGAGTTTTTGCAATTGAATAACTATTAAATAATCTCAATTTTTCATTACGATAACTGAGTTTGTGCATTTAGTTAGACATTTTAACAAACAGTTGGTGTGCTAATCTAGATTACCAACAATTTTCCAAGATTATGATAATAAATCATCAATCAAATGTCAACGATATGATAAACAAACATACTAACGGAGTAGCAAATTGAAATAACTCGCAAAACAACATACAAAAATCGGATTAGTATTTGTTTTTTGATTCCAATAGCTACGAAAATCACTGAAGCTATTCGATTATTAGCAACGAAATCGTAAGATATTCATACCTTCGTTTTGATTTGATACTTTAGGGTTATCCGAAATTTCATCATTAATTGAAGAAAAATATGATCGTTTTAATTAAAATAATTGAAAATGTGAATGAATTTGGTGTAATTGATTGGAATCACAAAAAATTTTTGGGAAGAATTGATGAAATTGTTGATGATCTCGAAGATTTTGATTCAATTTTGTTGATGTTTTGTGTTTGTGAAGAGAGAGAAAGGAGAGAAAAGTAGAGACACAGTGCGATTAATTGTTTGTGTAAGCAATTATTTTTGTTTGATCAATTGTGTATATATATATGGGGGTAACTCACGAAAAGTGGCAAACTCAGGATCTTTGCTCTATATATATATATATATATATATATATATATATATATATATATATATATATATATATATATATATATACATATATAAATATCGGGACTTGATCAACCCATATCGAATACAGTTGATCAGAAGTTATTTGGGTTCCATTCTATAGGTGTGGCCTTAAGGGATCAACTGATCACCACCGTCAAACGACAGTAATGTCAAACTCTAGTTAGCCAATCATTACCGATTTATGTTGATCAGTTGACTATATAATTGAATCATCCCTTACGTATTCTTATTATTAGATTTAATTATGATGCTTAATCATGTGATCGCACTATTGTTGAGGACACTTACTCCAACATTTAATTCATAGTTTTATTTCTTTTTGCAAGCATTTAATTCTCTAGTCTGTTATTTATTCTTTTATTATTTTGACTATTGTTATTGTCTTACCTATAGTTATGAGTAGCTAAATCCTTTGTGCTAGGATATAGGGGAGCCATGGTAATTAGGTAGGTTAAGATTATGTGATTAGGCTTGGTTGAATTAGGTTTGTGTTGTTAATCACCGCGTTTAACAGCAATTAGCTGCTTGAGTCGACGCATTTAGCTAGTTGATTTGGTACACCTTGACCTGGATCGAAAGATTGGGAGGGGTAAGACCTGCAGTGAACATTAGGGCATTCTAATAAGGGCGGAAGCTAAGTTAGTAATGTTTTAGGGCAAATAGCGGACCGGAAGGACCTTTTCACTACCCTGCAGACCGAGTTTATGCCAACCTTTGACCCTAGATTAGATCCCTAGAAAACCATGGTGAACCGACAATCCTAGCATTTCTCTCCCTTATTCGATCACATCTTACTTTTACAGCAATTTTAGTTTATCTATTGCTTTTACTTTTTGTTCTAGTTTAGTACTTCAAACAAACAAACAAACAACCCAGTGACACCGACAGACCTAGTTAGACAAATAGACTACAAGCAGCCTCCCTGTGGAATACGATACCCGACTTACCTCTGCTACATTAGTTAGAGCCAGTTAGGTTTATTTTTGATAGGATTGCGACAGCCTCATCAATACTCTAGATAAACTAAGTATACAATAAGAATATGAGACAATATGACCACAAAGCAATAAGCAAGCAATCACATTATAAAAAACACAAATAATAATACGCACACTCAATATCACAAAAAAGTTCATCCTATATAAAAGAAAATAAAACAAAAAATAAAGAGGAATATGACGGTTATAAATTTGGATTCTTTTGTACATCAGACATAAGAGCTTTTATATATAGTATACAACGTTATACATGTTAAAGTCATTGAAGCCGTATAAAACTCATTTTTTATTTTTTTAATAGCTCTTAGAATTTTATAAAGGTTGCAGACTCTATAATCGCTCGAAAAAAGTTTCCTTTAATAATATAGACAGTTATTGATTAATTATTAGTTTTATTATAATACTTGCAAATAATTGTTAATATTGTAGAATTTGGTATTGCTCTTTGTTATTTTAATTTCCTATAGGAAATAAAATGCAGACATGTTGAGTTAATGAAGGATGACGGGTCAAAGAAGTCAAAATGGAGCAACTTCAAGGGGTTGATTTATGAAGACTAGAAAAGAAGACGTAAAAGACCATAATTACCCTTATATTCATTCCTTTTGTGGAGTTTAAATGAGGGGTAGATGACTCTGTTAATATTTCCAATGGAGGGGTTATAAAATGAAAGACACACGAGAGGAGAGACAGCCTTCCTTTTTAGAGAAACAGTAGGTAGTAGCATAAATACTATTCTACAACTAGTTGTATAATAGTTATGTACAACCGTGTTAAAGTTATCGAGCTCTCACACATAGTTGTTGAGTTATTTTACAAGTTATTGGGCTATTTTACGAAGTTATTGAGCTTAATAATTATTTTGTTAAGCTCAACAACTTTGTATCATAACTCGATAGTTTTGTTAATAGAGCTCGACAACTTTGTAACAAAGCTCCACAACACTGAATAAGTTGTCTATATAACCGGTTGTATAATACATTAATTGAGGTAGTAGTAGATTTAGAATAAAAAAAAAACCTCTTATATTTTCTCATCTATTATTTTAGGGTATTATTTAGTAGTAAAATTTAGTGATTAATTTGAGACAAGATTTAATCTTTTGTAATCCATCCTTTAGATCTAAGCAATTTCTAGTCTTTCCTTTGATATGGTATCAATTTCTCATTCTTCTCTTTCCTTATTGTTTTTATTTATTTCTTGTTGTTTAGATAATTTTAATGTCCAATTTTATTAAAGTTCTCATCTTTGTTTATTTAGTAAATTTATGTTCATGTTCATGTTATTTGTTAGCTTAATTAGTGTAGTTCTTTATCTTTATTAGTTCAATGTCTTACTAATTCATGTTATCTTCTTTATAATTTTAATCATGTTTATTATTTTTGTTATTGTGTTATTTGTGTTAACCATGTTTGAGTAGATTTTGTCTAAGGTTTATGGGAATGTTTGGGTATATATGAGGGATGATAATGAGTTGCTAACACTTTGATTTGGGTGGCCATTTGGTCTTTACTCTCATGATTATGAAGTGTTTATTTGTTGAATTGTTTGAATGAAAGTTTAAACTTTTCTTTGACATGTTTGGCCTATCTTGGTGCTTATGCTATTGGATGGTCTTTATGCCATGTTTGTAATAAGTTTGTTTTAAATAATTGTTGACTTGTTAATGAACTTAAGGGGACTAAGAAATTAGGCATAATTCCTTGACCATTATCGTTACCCATCTCTCGTTAACCTTTACATCTCCCTCTCCCTACCAAGATGAACCCGAAGACCCTATTCCTCTTTTTTTTTCGTGCTTATGTGTGTGTGTGTGTGTTTGCTTAATGTTCTTAGCCTAGTTTGTTAGCGTAGTAATTTCCTACATGTTTTGCATCCGACTAAACTAGAACGAGGCAAAGACTTATAGTCACTCTAACCCCACCATCCTCATGTGCGACCTCGACCATTAGCTACATAGTAGTTTAGTATAAATATTGTTTGATATGGGTGTGACAACAAAACCCTTTATCAGCTACCCTGGCTCCATTCTCGTCTCGTAGATGGACTTCACCTTTGGCTAGTTGACGGACGTTTCTCATCCCCTGTAAGTGAATACAAATATGAGAACCATAACCTGTATCAAATACCCAAGTAGTGGTACTAGCAAAGTTGATGTCTATCATATAGATATTAGACTAAATTATACCTAAAGACGTCACACGTCCTGCTTTCTTATCATCCAGATATTTGGGACAGTTTCTTTTCCAATGCCCTTTACCGTTACAATAGAAACACAGCTGGTCGGGAGTTGCCCCTTTCTTGGTTTGGGTTGGCTATACACAACAGCCTTTCCCTAGCAAGGACATCTTTCCTCGAACTCTCACTCGATTGCATGTCCTTCTCAGCCTGGACGAGAAGTCCATGAACTTCATGAGTACTCTTTTTCATGTTGTTTATGTTATAATTTACCCTAAATTGGGCAAATCCATCACGCAAAGAGTAGTACGCGGTCAATCACGATTTCGGAAGAAATCGGACTACCTAGATTCTCTAGTGTTTCCACATACTCAATTATTTTAAGCATGTGGGAACTCACAGATTCTCCTTTCATTAAACTAGTTCAAAGAAACGGACAACATCGTCGTGCTAGAGTATAAAAAGGGCTTGTGAAAACATCGTATTTAGCCTCGTGAATATTTCGTGATCATTTACGTGAATGCAACGTCATTTTAAAGATTCATTAATTGCAAAGATCAAAACATTTTTAATCGCGCAAGACTCTCGTTGATATTATTCTTAAGAATTCCTTACATCGGCGTTATATCTAACTCCGGGTTGTGGAGGAGGAGGGTTAACAAGATACCGCAACGTACCATTTGCGGCGGTGGCATTACGAAGTTGTGCTTCCCAATCGGTAAAATAATTACCATCGTCCTTTAAGGAAACTTTTTTCATGAATAATCTAAGCCATGATTCTTTAGGTAAAGGAGCAGATTGTGCTGGTGTTGTCATTTTTGCGATGTATTATTAACTACAAACGGAATAAAGAAGAAAGTATTAACATTTATCGTAAAAATATACCCGTAAAACGATTTTAACAAGTTAAAATTTGCATTTATATAATGATCTCCCACTATATTACATAAACGATTCCAAGATCCGTTTCTAATGAATTTTTGGGCACGGTAAGCAGATACATCCCAATCGTAACTAAATTCGGTGAGTCAACGTTTGACTGATTCTACTCCTAGAACTCTTGGTCGATAAATTTCTTAAATTTATCTCTAGCCCCGGAACCGAGACTCGTCTCTGCATCCCGTTGAGTCCAACCAAATTTGGCGCGTAATAACAATCATTACCCTACTTACCCAATGTAAAAAGGGAACACCCCGCTGAGGCGAGCGTAGCCCTAATGAAGAAGGAATTCATATGTGCTACTAATTGGTAAGGCTAATCTCAATTTTAATTAATGTGAGAGATCTTGTCAATTAATCATCTATCACTTTTAAGTGAACTAAATTGGTGAATTTTAGACGATCATAAATTGACAACATTCGTATAGCAGGTAATACCCCGTACTCTTAATATAATTGATAAATTATTTATAAACATAGTAAAATCCTTATTCGGTATTAGAATATATACTAAGATGGAAATACACTAGCTAGTGTATATGAATTTGGTAATGTTATTATATACTAGATTTTGTGCCCGTGCGTTGCACGGTTTCTAAATAATTTTTTATTTTTAACTGAAGTGGTAGAATATGTAAGTTCTTGAATATGAGAACGGTAAAATTTGCTATCGTAAAGTAATTAATGACTTTGAAAAAAAGTGTAGTCGACGTTGTGAATTAATTTAAGTTAGTCTCTCTAATTTCAATTAGTCTTTTGTACGATTGTGTTATATACTACTCCGTATTATACGGTCTTCATTGGCATATTATGAAATCTTTATTGTCATCTTAGATATGTATGATCGTGTTTGTCAGTATGTGGCTTCAATTTATATAGGTTGTGCCCTAATTATAATCAGCAAGTGTCAATTGTGACGATGTTTTGTCTTAACTAAACACATGAGTAGTACTTGACTCATCGCAAGTTTGTAATGGATATACCCGTTATAAATGAGAATATGTGAATTATAAAATGATAAGGATTCCTATATGTCAAACTTCATCCGTGTAAAAAAAGGCAATTACTGAAGAACTTATACAATCATCTGGCACACACCGCTGCTTCCATAGTCTTGCACACACCGCCGCTTTCATAGTTATAGTTACAAATCAAACATTGAGGATAAAAATAAAATAAAACGTAAAGAGCATATTATATATAAAAAAAAAAAAAAACCGACCAATATAAAATCAAAGATTTGGGATCCTTGAATTTGTGAATACATTAACGTATGAAGATTTCATATGTATATTGACTGGTATTTATATTTTACTAAAATTTATTACAAAGCCTATCTTATATTCCTTAATTTATTTATACACATTTTTTGTGAGATTGTGAGTGTATAAATTCTTTCAATCTAATAATTATGACTGAGTTATGTTTCGACTTAGAGTCCCCTTTGTCAAATAATGTTCATCTTATTAAATGGTATGAGGAAAAGACAGAGAATAACAATCATTTGTTCCTTTGAGTATAAATAGCGTTATAGTAATATAAATTATTCCTTCTACCAAAAAAAAAGTATAAATTATTCATCAACAGATTAATTCATACAACAACAACATCCGAGCCTTAATCCCAAAATGATTTGGGTCGGCTGACATTAATCATCCTTTAGAATCGTCTTAGTGGTGTTAGTATTCTCCATTCCTTTTTTTTTTCGCCTCATTTGAATTGCTTGCGTGAATGATGTCAAGTTTTAAAGATACCAATATTTTCACAATATTAATCTGAAAGTGGTTAGTTATGAGTATAATTTTCTGATTGAATGCCTTTCCCCTGCTTTAACATGTAATTAGTTACACAGTACTTTTTAATGTCATGTTGTCTGATAATCTATTTTTGCAGGTCAAATGAAGACGATGTGAATGAGCCTGTGAAACATACTGGAATCTTAAAATTGAGGGGGCTGCCCTTTTCAGCCACAAAGGAGGATGTGACGGAGTTCTTCAATGGATTTTTGTTAGCAGAAGATTCTATCCATATTACATTCAATTTGAACGGAAGGCCGACTGGTGAGGCATTCGTCGAGTTTGCTAGTGTTGAGGATTCCGAGGCTGCCATTGAAAAGGACAGGAAAACCCTCGGAAGCCGTTACATAGAGCTCTTTGCCTCGTCACAGGAAGAGCTCGCTGAGGCCCTCGCCAAAGGACGATGAATCTGTTGTGTTAATTTTTTTTGAGGTTTCTGGTTTCTATAGAATTGTTTCCTGTAATACTCACGATTTCAGAAAAAGTTGGAGACTCTCATAACATAAAAGTAACTACTTTTGACATAAATAAAAAACGATAGCTTATGGAATAATACACAAACTCTCTACCATGCCTGAATATTTTTCATAAAAACATTAGATAGAGTCTTGAGAAATTGATCAGAAAGAATAATGTTTTCATTTCATTAGTTTAATTTATTATACGTATGAAACCAACTACGAAGCCGTATAGTTACCATCTTATTGTTACGGTTGCAATGATTGAATTCCCGTCTTCCTGATGGTTAAATGGTTGCCCTTCATTGTTCCCTGAAAAATCATAGAAAAATATAATACAAAATTAGATCTCCTAATATATTGATATATTAAGCGTAAAAAAAAGTTAACATGATCCAGCACAAGAAAGATTTAATTTATGGGGTAAGGGACATTGAAATGTTACTAGGCGTTCATGGTATGGTTTATATACACTATTTATAGTTTAAATTCTAATCAATTTAACTTATATATAAATAGAGAGTATGAAAGACAATAGAATTCTATTAAAACAAATATATTAGGAGTCTTTACGGTTGTGATAAAATATTCCAAAATATACAAAATTCATTAATGATTGTTAATTATATCTTTAAGTAATCTTCACATATATTATTATTTTAATTAAAGTGTTTCAAAAACCTTGGAATCTCTAGAATTGCCTGAAAAAAGTCTCTTTTATATATATAGTAGATTTTAATGCCCGGGCGATGCCCGAGCCCTTTTGTAATATCCTGTTATTATAATGTGATAATTTTACTTTTACGAACTGAATTTGTAGGAGCTTAACTTTTATCAACTGAACATATTAAATTTAAAGGGATTGACCTTATTTTCAAAAGAACATGACCTAACTACTAATTTGCCACTAATTCAAATCTAACTTGTGATAGCAAGTAAATACACTTTGCTCAGTTGCAGATATTCTTTAACCACAAATTCTCATTTGTATAATTCTTATTAGTTGATTTAGATAACAAAGATAATCCAAGCAAACAATAAAGAGGAAAATAATCATCAAGCTACGTCCAGTTCCTTACATATAAAAACTAACACGATAAATTTATAGATACATGTACGACTATATTTAATCAGGCTTAGCTAAATTCATCAAATCAAGTTAGATAGCTCTATTACTTCTTTTGTTTCTGCTTAAGAAACCAACTTAACACAAAATTCCTTCTAAAACAAATGAGTAAAACCTCCAAAATTACATAGTAGATTACAATTCTATAGCTTTACAAATTATAATTATTACTCTTAACTCAAATTTTTGAATAATGGTTCTCAACACACTTCTAATACAATAAACATTGTGTTTTTCATCCTAACACACTTCTAATAAACTAATGCCAATATGATTTTATCCTTAAATTTACATAAATCCTAACCAAAATCTAAAAACTATATGCCCCATACATGTACACTACTCAACCGTTATAACTCAACCGCATGGCACTATTTGTAAATTTACATAAATCCTAACCAAAATCTAAAAATCATATGCCTCATACACTACTCAACCGTTATAACTCAACCGCATGGCACCATTTGTAAGTTACTTTGACATTGTTAGTCTCGCATCCCTGAAATGAAAAGCAAAATATAAAATAGATTTAATCCCACTTTTTAAAGTAAAGCCTCCAGATTAAGCATTTAAAAAGAATATTTCTATGTCTAATTTTTCTTACTTCTCTAATCCCTTTGAGATGTCAAATTTTGTATGAGTGTTGAACTCTTGTACCAGCTTTTCTTATTAAATACTCCGTATAAATTAGATTTAAATCAACTTAATCAACTTTTAAATAATAAACCCAAGTATTCCGTATTTATCAATCCGAAGCTACTACAAACCTATATTTTCAAAAGGATTACTAACACGTATTTGGTGCTCTGTGGTCATGCAATTATAAGAGTATCCGGATACCTCGATCGAAACATATAAAAGTCAATTACTTACACAGTTATATTATCCAAAGAGAATATCTTCTTACCGGCTCAGCTTAGGTATCAGAAGAAAATAGTATGCAAAGTGCCGTTATTTGCCGAACGAACCGTTGAAGGTTTTTAATAAAAAATAAAAAAAAGAATTCTACGTGATTACGCATGTAAATATTAGTCTTTAATTAGGAGTAGATTTTAAGGAAAGAAAAAAAAGCTCAAAATTTTCCATGTATGTAATTATAGCTCGCTAATAACACCAAGCTTTATGCCAATTTCATGTGATAAAACTGAACTTGTGTAATTGTGTGCGTAGATTTGTATCATTGTACTAAACTTGTGTATAAACATGAATATGCATGGTAATAGATAATCTAACTTTTGAAGGTAACGAATATGCACATCTATTTACAGTATCACAAATTCAATTGCATGTAATTTTGTCATTAGTAATTTTGTAAGTAAAATTGAGTTATTACTCACCCGACCTTTATAATATGAGTCAGTAAAAAGCAATAAAAAATGAATTTAAGTCAACAAAAACTTTATAAACTATTATGTGAACTAATTATTACGGAGTATTAAGATGAATGTCGAACTAATATTTGGAAGCACGATATGAAGCGGTAGCGCATAATATTAGAAAGTAGAGGCAAATTCAAAGTATAAGTCTTTTATCTTAATTACCTCATTTGTGTTACGATAATAAAGTCTCCAAATTCTCTTGCAACTTTGGCCATTACGAACGTATAACCTAGAACAATTTATCATCAACCTGCATCATATACAAATAATATATATCAGTGAAAATAACTATAATCATTATTGATCAAAACGAACAAAGCACAAACATAATCAACTAAAAATAGATTATTTCATGAGGGAATTATTATTGACATCTAAGATCAAAAGACGATATTTATATAAAACGTATAATGTTCTAATTGTATTGGAATTGTCTTCAACTTAATCTAGGATTAAAGATTAATTCGCTGAGTTTTGAGCTTATATAAACACTAAAGCTGTGGAATTTAGTGGTTTGGCTTCTATACAATTTGTCAATTATAGGGCTCTTACTTCACCTATGTGACGTATGAGATGTGAACATGTTATAGTAATATTTTAGATTCCTTATTGATATGTGCATTTTATATAGTCTTTTTAGCCTATTTCATGCACGTATTTCTATGCTTTTATCGTGGTTTTATGCTACGAAATGCCCCGTATATGCTACTTTGGTGTATTTTGTCTTAATTGCAGGAATGGACCATAAAGGAGTGAAATCGAGCCTTTTACCGTCCTTTTAGCATGCATTTGGAGGAAGAGTGAATTTAGAGCGGAAATGAAGCTATTTTGAGATGCGCAAAGAAGAAAGATAGCTAGGCGAGCAAAGGAAGAACTTCAAACTGCTAGTGCCTACTTTGGAGAGCCATATCTCGGGTTCTACAACAGATATTCAGGTGATTCCAATTGGAGATGAAAGTTTGTCCTTTTAGCTTTCCAATGCCACTGGAATCACCCTGTTTGACCAAGTAACGAAGAAATGGCAGCCGTTTGAAGTTCAGTGCGCGAAGCAGGAATTACGCGCTGAGAAGTGCTCGATCGAGAACTATTTCTATTCGATCGAGAGCCCATTTGCTCGATCGAGAGCTACTTCTTCTCGATCGAGTGATTAAAGGGAAAGAAGTCTTCGATCGAGAGGAATTGTTCTCGATCGAGAGGAATGCTAAGGAATAATACTCGATCGAGAGCCTTAAGTGCTCGATCGAGCAACAATCTTTGACGGGCTTGGACTTTTTAGTTAATTTCCGTCAATTAGGTTTAGCTAATCCTATTTTCTTATAAATAGGAAGTCAGTATGTCATTGTAAACTCTCTCACACACTCTACTTCTCTCCCTTTCTCTCTTTTCCCTCTGGTTCGAGTACACTGTTACTTTCTTCCTTATTTTTCCGGATCATTTATTCAGTAATCTTTTCTTCCCTTTTCTCTCTTTAATTTAATTTAATGTTTATTATTTGTTCTTCCTTTATTTCTCGTTCTCCCTTAATTATGAGTAGCTAATTCCCCGTAGTATGTTAGGATTAGGGAAGCCGTGGTAGCGACGTTTTAATTGACTTATATAGATTAGTCTTGCGATAGGAATTGTATTAGGCAATTTAATTGTTATCCGGTCGAATGAATGCATGCAGGAGACCATAAATTTAGTTAACCCCGACCTAGATCGAAAGATTGGAAGGGAAGGCTTGCTTAATTACAATAGGGTATTGCGGTGAGGGCGAAAGTTAAGCACATTTACGCTCTAGGGCGGTTTAAGGACCGAAAGGTGACGACCATAGCTCTTCTTATCAATAGTCTAATCGCCTTAGTATTCCCGATAGTATAAGATCCGATAGTGCCACGGTGAGACCGACTCCTAGCATACTTCCTTTCTCTTATTTTTAATCTCCTTTATTCCCTTCTCTTGCCTTTAGTTTCAGTAGTTTAGTTAGTTCACAATCAATTCAAAACCCCCATTTTCGTGACACCGAATGACCGAATTAAATAGATAGATAGCAACTTAGCCTCCCTGTGGAGATCGACCCTACTTACACGACTTCATTAGTAGTAACTTAGGTATTTATTTTTGGTACGAAACGACAGTATCACTTATGATGATAATCTCTTAACCAAATTCGTATAATCATATACAGTAATTATAACTCATAATCTCATATAGCTTAGGGTAGCATTGTAGTTCTAAGAATCTAAAGTAATTTTATTATAATTATATTTGAACTGAGGTGTATGCTCAGAAAACATAATAGTACTCCGTGTAAGTTATTTGACGCAAATCACTAAATTTAACTAAAATTAGGATGTCATACGGAGTATTATTAATTAAAAGTAAAATAGGTACTCTCTAATAGTTGGACTCTCTAAGTAGTTTGTAAAACTTGGAGTCTCTATAATCGCTTGAAAAAAGCTTCCTTTATTAATATAGATAGATAGATAGATAGATAGATAGATAGATATTGATTTATATTATGTACTTAATAATAATAATAATAATAATAATAATAATAATAATAATAATAATAATAATAGTAATAATAATAACAGTAATAGTAATAATAGTAATAGTAATAATAATAATAATAATAATAATAATAATAATAAATCTATTATGTACTACCCCTTAGTACAGTAAACCCATATAAAGCCATCTAAGTAAACCCTTCACCGGGAAAAAAAACCCCTAACCCTATAAAAACAAACAAAGGAAAAGAAAAGAAAGACGGGAAGCGGAATCTTGCGGCTGCTGTATCACCCTCATCGTTATTGTCGTCGGTTTATTTCCATCATCAACGTTCCCTAGTCTTAACCAATTAGGGCTCGCTTGGAATGAGAGTAATTATTAAAGGAGTAATGGAGCTTAAATGAAGTAGAAAATGGAAGAAGTGAAGGAGGTTGGAGATAGAAATGGAGGAAAATAGTCTAATAATCTATCCATTAAGGGGGCAATAATTAGCCACCTCCCCCCTCAAGTAATGCATTACCTCTATATGGAGGTAATAATTCCCCCCTCAACACCTCTTTCCACGCTCCACAACCACCACAAACCACCACAAACCACCAATTTCCTTCCATTTCTTCTTATTTTAGCCTCTATTACTCCCTTAATAATTAATCTCATTCCAAGCAAGCCCTTAAGGTAATCAATTCCTCTTTTAATATAGCATTGACTACGGTTATTAACGCCTTTGATGTCGGGTTTGGGAGGAGTTTCATGGTCAGTAGTTAGGATGAATTAGGGTCATAAGAAGTGTCATAGAGGGCAGTTTTAGGGTGTTTAAAGTTGGGTTGGGCGCTGGACAGTAGCAGACCCGATACTCTGTTTCGGGTCGGTGTCGGTACTGGTTCAGCATTGTAGTGTGCACCTAATATAAGTTCGTTGGTGCTGAAAGCTTTGGGACTCATTAACGTTATCACTAGGTATTTAAAGCTGGTTTTCGTTTCTCAAAATAGCGAGTTTAATGTCCGGTGTTTACGCCACTGTTTTGGGCTCGTTTTGAGTCGATTTTGACGTTAGTTGACAAAGCTTTAATGATGGGTCAAGGGGTGATCATAGGGTGGTGATTTGGAGCGTCTTTAAGAGTTATTTTAAAAGCAGTTGGGGTCTTGAACGGAGCTGGACAGCAGCAGCAAGTCTGCTCTCTTTTGGAGCGGTTTCGCCCGAGTATTCGATGAGTTCATGTGCCATGTATGGGTCGGTTTATGATACGATATTAATGATAGATGAACCACCTCAACTAAAACCTTAAGGTGATGGTTGAGACCCAACTATTATAAATATTCCTATTACGCTTCCTCACTCAAATGCCCATTGGGCTTAAGGTGATGGTTGAGGCCCAACTATTATAAATATTCCTATTACGCTTCCTCACTCAAATGCCCGTTGGGCTTGAAGAGTGGTTGGTTGTCAGACGGCTCCCCGTGCACGGGTCTTTGGGTTTCCACTTCGAGTTTTTGAGGAGTTTTGAGGTTGTCAGGATTTGAACCCGTGACCTTCGGTCACACTGACTCTGATACCATGATAGATAAACCAACTCAACTAAAACCTTAAGGTGATGGTAGAGGCTCAACTATTATAAATATTCCAATTAATTAATGCATCGAGTCAGTGTATCGGCGGGTCATGTAATGACAGTTGGTTCAGGCAGTTACGTCGCCGTAGTACTATGTTGCTTGAGTTTCACGAATGGCGTGTTTTGTTGCGTGAGAACAGAGATGGAGTCGGGTGGTGTAGTGCTTGGCCAGTTCTGTAGGTTGGCTGTGTCTAACGTGATTTTTGGGTTGCTAGGTGATATAGTACATTTTGACTTTCTATAATGTTTTGTACCTCAGGAAGGTTGGGTTTTACATCTTTTTTTTTTGTGTTGGTTAATTAATTACATTTTTGGTTATTTAATTAGGGTAGTTAATTATTGAATGGTGTGACTATGGTTAATAGTATAATAGTTAGTGAATTGTGTTGTGCTAAGTTGACAAATAGAAGTGAACAACTTGTTACCATAATTAGTGGGTTGTATAGGAATTGATTATTTAATTTGGGACTGTTGGGCATGTCATACTCGAGTCTCTTATGTAACCGAGTTATATTCTCGTTAAATATATTGTTAATAATATTAGTTGTAAAATAGAATTATTTTAACTGTATATGGTATATATATATATATACTAGTTTTCTTGCCCGTGCGTTGCACGGATATTAAAATAATGTGTGATAAATTTCACAATAAAATGCAATATAGACATATAGTACATCGTTCATGTCTAAGATTTTATGTATCTTTTGACCAACGAATAATTTCGTTAACATAATATTGACATAATAATAAAAGAGTGTGATTAATAAAAGAGTGTGATTAATAAAATACTTTTTTTTAGAAAAATAAACCAATATGAAGTTTATATATTGGACTAATTGTTTTTAGAATTTGTTCATTAATACCTGTTTGTTTTTCAATTGGTCAAGGAAAACAATAATATCTACTCTGCATAATCAACTCAATGATGCAACCAATCTCCTTCTTTCGAATAACAACCATAATTTAATCATTGCTAGATCAAATTGTAATTATCTAAAATCATTTAGAGGTAGTTAGAATGTTATATCTCCTGGTTAAACTATAGTAGTACGTTTAAATATGAACCAAATTCCGACACAATACTACATGGCTAGGGCTGCTTATGTACTCTCTCTCTCTCTCTCTTGGTCCCTATCTTCGCATTTGAAACAAAATCTTTCACGCAGGCCTCTATTTTTATTCCATATTCACACACATGATCTAAAACAATCTCATCCCTTGAAAGATCGATCCTTGTCTCCGAAACTTATCTCAAATTTATCTAACCAAGTGAAAAACTAAACCCCTACTTCTAGAAAAATCCACCATCCAATGGAAACTAACCCTTGCTCTCGACCAATGTTGTTAGGATCGGGATTCTACTTTGAATCGATGGGGAGGGTAGGATCGAATCGGTAGAATCGGATTGTAGAATCGTAAGATTCTATAAATTCATTAAATATAGTTTTTTATTTGGTAAAAATATATAATTGAAGTTCGAAACGATTATTTTATACACAAAATATTGATAGTTAATGAGTTTAATATCATTTCGTGAACATATTTCTACAAATTACACGAAATTTGGGTTTTACCATGTCATTATATAAAAATATATTTTAATATGTTTGCTATGGAGTCGGATCGAAGGATCGTAAGATCGTAGAATCGTATTATGATCCTACCTCTAGATAATTTCAAATAAATAGGATCGTAAGATTTTACAAAAACGATAAAATCGTAGGATCCGGGATCGGTAAAGCATTTTTGAATCGTAAAATCGTAGAATCATAGGATCGAACCGGGATTCTGACAACAATGCTCTCGACAATGTATTTTCTTAGGAAAATAAAACCAAAATAAAGTTTATATATATGATACCTGGGACTGAGAGTTTTTAGATTTTGTTCATTAATACCTGTTTGTTTTTCAATTGGTCAAGGAAAATAATAATATCTACTTTGCATAATCAACTCAATAATGCAACAAATCTCCTTTTTTAGAATAACAACCGTAATTTAATCATTTTTGGGTTAAATGGTAGTTACATAAAAACATTTACAGGTAGTTAAATGTTATATCTCCCGGTCAAACTATAGACGTACCTTTGAATGTGAACCAAATTCCAACGCAATACTACATGGTCATGCTTATGACACCCCACTATAACAATAGTCTTGCCCCCATCTTCTCAGTTGAAACAAAATCCTTCACATGAGACCCCTATTTTTCTTCCTTATTCACACACATGATCTAAAACAATCTCATCCCTTGAAATATCGATCCTTGTCGTCGAAACTTCTCTCAAATTTATCCAACCAAGTGAAAAACTAAATCCCTACTTCTGGAAATCCCACAA
Organism: Silene latifolia; assembly: GCF_048544455.1. Lineage (NCBI taxonomy): Eukaryota > Viridiplantae > Streptophyta > Magnoliopsida > Caryophyllales > Caryophyllaceae > Silene > Silene latifolia. The sequence goes on from NC_133538.1 coordinate 127,440,824, forward strand.
TCTAATGGAAACCAACCCTTGCTCTCGACAATGTTGTTAGAATTAAGTTTTTCCTTTAATTTGGATTCATGGGGTCAAGATTAAGTTTATCAGTATGATCTTTTGAGATTTCTTGTTATTATTAATGTTACCTATATGTTTTAATGCAAGCGATATTTGCTGATAAATAACCGTATTTATTATCACTATCCTCGTTAAACTCACCACCCTCCACAAATGCACCCTCCCTCTACCCCCACTAATTTACCCGCAAAATAAAACATGAGCGACTGTGATTAGTTCTTACTACTTGAAACAACCTTCAATCCACTACCACTATCATTACCTTTTCGCCACGTTTTACATCTAAGAAGTCATAAATCATATTCAGCTCCATGAAACACCAATCTTTACTCCAGATGATATGGATCCTTATCTCCCTTATCGAAGACAATTTATTTCTCCTTCAACAAAGAAAAGTTTAAGAAACAATCTTCCCTCTTATCTCTCTCCCTTTCCCTTCCTAGTCTTTTTCTCGTCCCCTCCCCTTCCTCCATTCCAGATACTCAAACAAAGTGTTTGGGTACTATGTTTGTAAACTGATTAAGTTTGAATATTATATATATATACACGAATTTTTCTATTTATTTCATTTTGCATAAATAAATCTTACTACCTCTATCTCATTTTTATTGTCCTTTTTTCTTCAAATTTTATTATCTCATAATTATTATCCCCTTTCTAGATCTAGTAAGGAAAAACTTTAGTCAACCAACTCGTCGCAATCAACCTTATTCCCACTCGAAACAACCTTTAGTCCACTACTTAATCCCTTCGGTTCACACATAAAACGGTCTAAAATGCAAAACTTTCATCTCTCTCTTGAAAAGTCTATCTAACTAACAGAAAACTAACCGCTACTTTCTGAACTTCATCATTTTTACATCCCGTAAAGATCAAGTTGAACATGACAAACAAAAATGCAGAAACTTAGGTTATCTTTGATAACGACAGATTGAACGGTTTTTTTAAGCATTTTGAGAGTTTTTACACTATTTAAATAACAAATGTGCTATTTTCAGTGTTGATCATCGACATATTGAAATATTAGATTGTGGTGTAATTTCCTGTTTTACATTATGACCTTTAATTAGTATATTATAAGAAAATAAAAATTGAGTTTTTTTTTTTATCTCTGAGGAAATTAAAGATCAAACTTTATCTTTATCATATTTATAATTAATATTCTTCACTTAAAATATATAAATTTAAGTAAGTTCAAATAAGTTAGCTAAAAGTTATAAATCACAAATTGTACGAAGCAGTATAATCATTTTTTTATTAATATGAAATAAATGTCATAAACTTCATGCGAATATTAACGCGGTAGAGAACTATAGAAGAGTTGGCAAATACGTGACCCCCTTTTAGGTTTAAATTTTTTCATTTATTTTTATATTTTTGCCTAAAGGTGGTTAAAACATCGTATTATGCATGACGAATATGTCTCACCCTTCCCCAATTCGTATCTCTCCTTAAATTATAGTGATGTTGTGCTCAATTTACACACACACAAAAAAAAAAATTATAGCATCAACAATAATTAGTTTGCTCCATATAATTGAATAGTATCGTTTTTTATGCATGTAAATTTGTCAGAAGAAAAGCTTGAGAGAGACGGTCTTCACTATATTAGGGCAAGACTACTCTTACCCTTTTATGTGTTTATCATGACTTTTTTTTAATGTTGATCGTTGCTTGAATTGAATCTTAACCTTATACATTTTCTATAATAAGTGTATCTAATTTACCTTCAAGCCTCATTCAAATCTATTTTATTACTCGTTGTACCATTTTTACTTTAAATTGTAAAACAATCGCACAATAAAGTTTTTCAAAACATTTACTCATTTACCATAATATGATATTTCGATTCGCATATTAGCAGCAACTTTCTTTATCTGTTAATACTCCTTGGAAAATAGATATCAAACTTTGTACTTATCAATAATGTGTGAATATCTTATTTAAATTGTGATTAATATACTTTTATATAATGACAAATGAATGTAAATAATATAATATATAATAAATTATCAATAGAAGTTGAAGTGTATTGTGAGGAAAATAACTTTAAAATTAGTCGAAGAAATACATATGACATTTGAAAAATAAACTTCGTATTATGTATAATTAAATATGACATTTGCAATAACAAAAGACGTAGGGACATATTTCAGCGTTCATTTTACTCTTTACATGAGTAAATTTCATGTAGTACGTATTATGCATGCACATTTGTCACAACCCAGTTCGGCCCAGAGTCTTTTAGCCTCATAATACCTCATTTTTTTAATCGGAAGTTGTCATAAAATTGGATATTATAAATATATCTGATGGGGCATATTCTGCACCGCTGACCAAGTCAACATATTGAGCAAGGTCAAAGATATCCACAGCAAGTCAACGACTTAGACAGCCTAGCCGATGCAGCCCATCGGCCTATCACTGGTCTCGGATGGCAACCCGCTGCCACCGGGCACATATCCGCGTACTCATATCCAAGACCCCTCGGCCGTGAGGCAACAGGGCCCGCCGGCCTGCCATAGGTCCCTCGGCCGAGGGGTAGATCAGTCTTTCCACCTGCTAGCCACTTGGCCACTTGGCCACTACGTGACAAAAGGTGAAAGCCTATAAATACTCCTCAACCTTCATTAAGGAAAGGATCCAACCAATTCACAACTAAACCTAAATACACTATTCATCTGGTAATATCTTCCTTATCTCTCTACAATATACATTCAGCCAAGTAACAACTTATCCCTTAAGTTTACTGACTTGAGCGTCGGAGTGAGTACGCTTGGCACAAAGCCAAGCCCTCAGTTCGTTCATCGTTGCAGGAGAGGCCGAGAGGAACGATTAAGGCCAAAGGGGAATCCAACTCAAGACATCATTCAACAAGCCACGGGTGGTAACTATACTTGCTCTGGAATTACACCCGGAACAATATCAAAGGTTTTATTTTCCTTCTAATTTAATAAAAAGTGAACAAATACTAATGAATAATTTTTTTAGTATTAATAAATTATAGATAATTAATTTATTTCCTGTTTCTAATAATAAAATTGTAAAATAATTAATTAATTCTCATTTCTAATAGGAAAATCATATTCCTAATTATAATAGAAAAATTTTAAATAATTATTATCTCCTAATTCTAATAGTATAATAAGAAAAAAAAAGCCTTAATAAATTGTTAATTTATTTCCTATTTCTAGTAGGAAAATTGTAAAATAATTAATTAATTCTCATTTCTAATAGGAAAATTATATTCCTAGTTATAATAGAAAAATTGTAAATATTAAATATCTCCTAATTCTAATGCTAATAGTATAATTAGAAAAAAAAGCCTCCTTTAGTTATATATATTGATTAAATGAAGGTTTGGATTCGGTGAAGGACGGTTATTACTATTTGCTTGCTGAATTTGCGATCGTCTGAGGTAGGGTTTCCCTACTCAGTTACTAGTTGTTATGATATAATGATAGATAGTGTAGATTGTGATAATGTTGTGATACGTATTGGATGTTATTGGTACTATTGATGGACTTTGGAGGATGAGGAGTTCAGTTGGGAGTCTGGCTCCGCCCGGGATCGCTTCCTATGGTTCTCCCACCCACAGAGAGGATGTGCACATTAATGGTTTGGGTTTACTGGTTGCTACACGTGTTTCGTATAGGGCGCCATGACAGACAGTTGCTACCCGTGATTCCCAGCGGGCGTCGTATTATAATGAGTTAACGGTTGCTACTTGTGTTTCGTAGCAGGTGCCGTGATTGGATGTTCTAGGGTTGCTACCTGTGATTTGTAGCAGGCGCCGCTAGACATCAGGATTTATGTGATTGACATGGAGTTGTGGTGGTGGTGTGTGTATATGGTATTGTATACTGTCATGAGATGTTATGGCTAGTGACTGACTTGTGTGGTTTCTCTTTGTTTTGTTTCTTTAACTTGTCTGATGTGATTCATTTGATATTGCCAATAAATGGTGAGCAGTGAGTTGATAGGTGATTATGTTGGTGCGGGGATTGCCTATGGGATGAGGATGGCGCATATCACTAACGAGTCTCACTTAGCTTATGATGTTATTCATTATATTAGCTTATGACTTCCGCTGTAATAATTAGTCTTTGAGTTATTAATTTGTAAATTGTAAGACAGCCTATTGTATCGATGTAATAAAGGTTTAAAGTACCTTTTATTGTTTTGTCTTTTGCTATTCACTACCTCGGTCAACCGAGATGGTAACCATCCTAATTATCTGGGAATGTCTTGCTAAAGACTCCTGCACTAGTAGAAAAAAACCCTATCACGACGCGGCTATCGTGGCGGTTCTAATAGAAACGACGCGAAAAGCCCAAGAAATTGGCGGGAACACAATTTTTATGTATTTAGGAGGTCTATTATGGCGGTTTAAGTATGAACCGACGTGATAATTGAAACTTTTTATGGCGGTTTCAAATAGAAAACGCCACCATAAGTCAATTATGGCGGTTATATTAACAACCGACGTTAAGAATGCCGCTAAAAGTTAATACTAAGTTACAATTTTTTTGTTAAAAAACCGCCGTTATATATTTTTGTGTCGGTTTTAATCACAACCGACTTAATAGCAAAAAAATAAAAATAAAAATAAAGCGTAAACCTGTTTAGAATTTTCACACACACATTCCTTAGTCTTGTTGATCTCCAGCCAAACCTCAATCCCCTCAATTAAATTTCATTTTCCCCCTTTTCCCTAGTGAAACCCTAACTCCCTCCACCAATATCGCCTTCACCTCCTCCACTCCGGTGACCACTCCTCCGCCAGGGACATCGCATACGCCGCTCCGCGCACCATCGTCCTTCTTCTCCTTCTAATTAAACCACTTTACTGATCGATTTCGTCCCCCTTCGTCTCCTTTCCGTTCGTCTCCTTTCCGGTCAGGTAATTCGATTTCTCTTTTTTTATTATTCTCTTGACTACTCTGTGATTTGTTTCTCTAATTTTCCATTAAACTAAAAATAAAAATTTTGGTGGGTATACAAGACTACACGTTTTTTTGGAGTAAAAATGATTGGAAACAAAAGCTTTGAATCCTTTGATTAATTAGAGGTTGAGTTGTTTGTTGTTTGGTTTTGTTTATCTGAAAGGGGGATATGATTATCAGCCTTTTGTGTTGTTATTGGTCTAATGTTGTTGTGAGGATACTAGTATTCATTATTCCGGGTTTTGAACATGATCCTCTTATTAACATGTTCTTTTTTGCTGTTTTAATTCATTTTGGAAAAGGTGCTACTTATAATCCCCTCTCTTTGTCTTCTGCTGGTTTGTCCCTTTTTTGTTAATTCTTTGTGTTAGCATTTGAAACTTTCTTGTTGATTTGACTTCAGTAAGAGTATTTTTGGTTCAAATAGGGGAGAGCAAAGTGATGATTAAATATTAGCAAAGGGAAGTAAGACGTGAGTCATCCTATCTTTATTTTACGTCTTCCGTTTTCGTTTATTCCCTCCGTCACAATCATTTGTTTACCTTTGATTAAAATACGTTTCTTAGAGAATATAAAATGTAAACAAATGATTGGGGCAGAGGGAGGCAAAAATGAAAGTAGAATATTAGTGAAATCGATAGAGAATGTGGCATCTTGTTTGGCTGAGATTTATAGTAATAATGTGTATTTGTTTGATTTTGCTGACTGATAGTTTTCGACGATTGAGTGAATCTATCAAGCGGAAAATTCTTAGATATAGTTAGTGTACCAGTTACCTGTATTTGTTTTACTGTATTTCGTGTTCCGATTCATTTTTTGTCTTCTATTTTCATTTGTGGTTGATTGATTGGGCTGACTAGTATTTTCGTGAGAAGGCGGAATTTCTCAGGTAGAGCTACATAATCTAGGGTGTACGGGAATGTGTTACATAGGGTGTACTTATTTTTTGTACTCAAGATATAAATGAGTTGGCTGTAGACATTAAAAAACGGAGGGAGTATATTATTTCTGAAGGATATAGCTGTTGGAATTGAGTTTTAGTTCTGCTGTGCGTTACTTGTATGTGCTTGTTGAAGTTTATTTGGCTATGTCCTAGATATATATATATATATATATATATATATATATATATATATATATATATATATATATATATATATATATATATATATATATATATATTTATGTTTCGCTTGGTGCTTTTGTGTTTGGTAATTGGTGATTGCAAAAATGATTTGAACATCGGTAGTTCAGTACTTCAGTTTACTCTATGTTCATTCAGTTCAAGTATAATTTGTTGAACTATAGTTCAATTTACGTACAAATTCAGCAGTTTTAGAGTTTGTTAACTAGTTAATTTACTTACAAATTCAGCAACTTTATGTACAAGTTTAGTTTACTCCTTGAATGACAGCTAATTTCCACCCATGTAAAGTAGTTATGATGATTTGAGAAAATTGAAGAATTTGAACAAATTGGTTGTTACGCAAGGTGAATTCATTTTGATGTAGCAATTTGGAGTAGAATATGTCCATTTTTTAGTGTTGTATGAAAACGACTTGTTTATGTCATACTTGCTTTGCCTTATCTCAACACTTGAAATGGAGAGATATGTTAATATCTTGGCCTTATCTCAACACTTGTGCACTTATGCTGCCTGAGGAATCACTAGATGCACCTGGGCTGTTAACCTGCTGATGTTGCTCAGGCAGCTGGTGTGGAAGCAGCTACATTTATACTACAAATATCTGATACGTATTACTTTTGAATGTTAAATCTCAAATCTCAGCAATGATTGTTTTATCTCTTTATTCACTGCCTTCTATTGTGAAATTCTGTGTAATTCCAGCTTTTAAGAAAAGTCTGCTGAGGAACTTTTGAGCACTTCTGGTCTATCGGCTGTTGACCTGCTAGCAAAAGCACTTGTTAAGGCTGCTGTAAGTCAATAATTTTTTTTCGGATTGATTTTAAATATATTAGTATAATATCTTGATGACATGTAAGAGTTGATTTGGTTTCGTTTGACAGGTCTATAGACATAAAGGAAAGATCACTTCTCATTGGCATGGAAGGTTTTGTCATTGTACACCTTGAGGCTCGGATACCAATCTATACACCCACGTAAGTGTATGACCTCCTTTTATATTGTAACGACTAAAATTTAAATTTAAATTACATTTTATATGTTACATAATTAATATCATATTTTTTCTAGAAATTTTAGTGTCCTCGACAAGCAAAGGATTACGTGTGTAGTTATTATATCATGAAATGAATGTATAACATAACTTCTTACTTTTTAAGGAGTAGAAGAAGATATTGAGAAGGTATTTCTTTTTTCTGTTTTTGGTATAGTTTATTTATCTAGTTGTATATTAATATTCTTACTAATTGTCCTGTTTATTGCCTGTAGCTATGGTGGAATCAACCATGTCAAATGGCGATATATAAGAGATCAAAGAAGGGTGGGCTACCAAATGTTTAGAGAACTTGTGGATTAGTTTATCAACTAAGGCGTGTATTTCGAAGTTAGAAATACTTTGATGTATCTTTGGTATAGTGATGTAAGTTCGTTGGAATTGTATTGTTAGGAATACTATAAATGTAGTTACATTTTGATCATATAATATTTGGAATTATTAAATTTATTTGGAGGTGCTACTGAAATTTCCGCAGAAAATTTTTATTTCAAAAAAGAAAATATATATAAAATGATTACGACGTTTCCTTTAGAAACGACGTCAAAAGATTAAATATTTGACCCTACATTCGAAAATAATTTCGCCTATAATGGCGGTTGTTCACCAAACAACCGACGTTATAATTACCTTTAATGGCGGTTTTGTACTAACAACCGACGTTATAATTACCTTTAGTGGCGGTTCTATTAAAACAACTGTCGTTATGGAGAACAAGTAGTGGTGTAATGATATTATTGATATATCTATAGTGGCGGTTTTCAAATAATAACCGCCACTATAGGTAAGTTATAATGGCGGTTCTTTTCTAACAACCGTCATATTATACAAGCCTATAATGGCGGTTCTGTTTAAAAACCGCCACCATAGATAAGCTATAATGGCGGTTGTACAACCGTCGCAAAGTCTAAACAACCCCGTGATATACGACGCACCCAAAATATGTAAAAACCGCCATAAAAAGGTCATTTATGACCGCCACTATAGGGGGTTTTTCTACTAGTGCTGGATAATTGGGGGTGTTACAAAGTGGTATTAGAGTGAACGATCCTAGGGCAAAACCAATGAATCTAATGAGCTAAGGAAGTGTCTAATAAAATGAACCCCGGGTAGAAACTATTAGAGCCTTCTTAGCTCCGTTAGGGAGACGTCTTTAATTCGAGCAATGACCCTTAAAGTTTGAACCGATCACCACGGAAAGTGTAGAGAGTGGGTAGATAGAGTGCGATACTATGTGATTATGTTTGCTGAAATTGTATTAGTATGCGGTACTATATTGAATGGTTACAAGATGGTGAACTAGTTATGTGTTGGGTTCCTTAAATTGATGATAACATGCCCATTTGATTTGTGTTATCTTAGTTTACCTTTTCAGGATTAATGCTTAAATCAAGCATGGATTAAGAAGTGTTGAAGTTGTTAATCATCCCATTGTATTGAGTCTTAGTGTCATCTAATGTACAAGTGAGAAAGTAGAGTATCTTAGAGTAATAGAAACAATCAAGACGATCGTTACTTTCATTAGTAAATTTTTTGCTTGGATTGTTGCCACAATTCGTAACACTTGAAACCTTTTTATCTTTCAAAAAATCTTTCACGTGTCTCTTATTTTTCAAAGATAAACTTCAGATTTTTATTAGGAGTTGGCCTTCAATAAAGAGTGGTTTGAATAATTATTAATTTCAAAATGTTTCCTCTTTATTCAAATTTGACCCTTTGGTCCTTTAGAAAACAAGAAATGCTTTTTGCCATTTTAGTGTAAACTTGTCATCATGTGACTTGTCTTTTCTCTCTTTGTTTTCTGAATTTGCATGAGCTTTTAAGGATATCTTTCAAACATTCTTTCTCTATCTATTCTTGCCTTTGCAAAAGAACCTTCTTTGGTGCAAGTTTTGAGTGGTTGCTAAGGCTCTTCACATGTGTGGTCTTTGACCCTTCAAAACCCTAGCAACCTCCTCACCCATTCTCTCTATAAAAGGCGAGCCATCTCCCTCATAAAATCCTAAGACTTCTTTCTGAAATTAATTTCAAGTTTGCAAAATTGTTTTTTCAAAGCTTTAAAACCGTGTGTCCTTTGCAAATCTTCTAAGAGTCTTCAAGTTGTTACAATCATAGCTACTGTTACTTTAACATACTAAACTCTCTTGCTTATGAATTGTTGATCTTGTAAAAGTTGTCCATCTCTATTCTTTGTTAAGAATAAGTTAGTGGAAACTTGATCCTTATAACATTCTAAGTGTGTTAGTAGAGTTTAGGACGGAGTAGTCTTCAACTCTTTGGCAACCGGAGTAGGTTGCGAGTTGGCTTGTCATAAGAACGGAGTAGTTCTTGGACTTGTATCACAACCGGAGTAGGTTGTTGTGTTTTATTGTACGGGTCTTTTAGTAGTCGGAGTAGATCACTAAAAGAAATCAATAAAAAAGTAGATTGGACGTAGGCACTTGAGTATTTGCCGAACCAATTCAAAATCTCGTGTTTGATCTTTTATTTTATTCATTTGCTCTTTTATTTTTGTTTGTTTTGCTTTGCTTAACCTTCAAGTAAGATTCATCATCTTTGTCACATTTGGTCTCAATCTGTACTCCATAAACCGAGACAAATAGCTATCAAATAACAATTGTTACTTTCATACTTCAGCAAACATTCATTTCAATACTCGTTTAATCTTGCAATATTATTCGAAGTATTCTCTCATCTCTTTTATTCTTATAACTCACTTTAAATCAATAAAGTTGAAGTTAAATTTTTAAATAGTACCTAATTCACCCCCTCCCCCTCTTAGGTACTTGAATCCATAAACTCAACAATATGAGATTTGCATGTTATGATATATCCATGGTTGGAATGACAAAGTACGACAAGTTGAATGAGGAAAATATGTGTATGCTTGAAATTGGTTGGAATTTTGCAATTTGTTGCTTGAGTATGACGATGTATTATGAGCAGTGTATAACAATTGAGCTAATGATTTGTGTGAGGATATGGAAATATATTACATGATTTGATTACCATATAATATATTTCATAATATCCTAAGACACATATTATATTCTTATCTTGTATATTGTTTGTTTGGCGCGACAACAAGGATCACAAACATATTCGGAATTATTAGGTAAAGTTTTCCGAATCAAAGTACTTATAAAAGGTAAAACATTATTAGAAGGATGGCCTAGTCTTCGATGCCATACCCGTCCTTCATCAACAGTTGTCTTTGCCGCCACTTCTTCCACCCGTGTCATATAATAAACTCCGTCTCGTTGCTCACCCCGTCCAATCTCCGTCTTCGTAGACTGGTCCTGTATTATACAACAATTAGATTTAAAAGTCACAATGCAATTGTTTTCTCTAACAAGCTGTTGTATCGAAATAAGATGGCAAGTCAACGAGGGAACATATAAAACATCTTTTAATTCAAAGGTTTTATTTAAAACAACTCTCCCATGTTCATGCGCCATTATGGTCGATCCATTTGGTAAACCAACAGTGGACTATTATCCCTGCCATAAATTTTCAAGCAAATTCCGGCGTCCCGTCATGTGGTGTGAAGCACCACTATCAAGCATCCAATCACACGAATTAGAATAAGTCGTACCTGCCAATTTCTCGTTACCTTCGGACGACTTAGCAATGAGCAGAGATCGAAGTTGTTCTATTTCCTCCATTGTGAAATCCTTTTTCGAGGATTCAGCCATATCAGTCGTCGCGGCTGCATTAGCCACCTGAGTTGTGTTCCCAGAACTTCTGTTACCGCGGCCGCCTCCACGACCACCACGTACGTCTTCCTCTGCTGCGTCCTCTGCCATTTATGCCAAGCTTTTCCCAAAAAATTTCTTCCGTATGATACTACTTATTGCAATGGGTGCATCTAGGTGGTTCATACTCCTTCTGTTCAGTATTGACGAATCCTCCACGGCCACGCCCTCCACCCGTCCGATCAGCCATGGCGGTTTCGGTGTGTTCTTCACGAATCCGGGTCACCGTTTTGTGACGTTCTTCTCTTAAAACCGGAGCATAAGCACGACTCAAAGAGGTACGATTATCATCCATTAATAAATTCGAGCGGAGTTGATCGTACAACGCGGTATTAAGACCCATTATGAACTGATGCACTTTTTCTTCCTCCTTTTCCTTGACAAAAGCTGCTTTTGCACCACATGTACAATTAGGTACGCGGCTATACTTGGCTAATTCATCCCAAATGGACTTGAGATGGGTATAATACTCCACAACTGATCGAGTCCCCTGTTTACAGTCGGTCAATTCTGCTTTGAGTTGGTGAACACGAGGCACGTTTCCAGCCGCGTTACTCGCTCCTGCAATTCTTTCCAGATTTCGTCAACTGTGGCGCCGTTGAAGGTGATGCTCGAGTGCAATTTTTCGTGAATAACGCTATGCAACCAAGCTTTCACCATAGCATTACATTGACGCCAAGCAACCGCTTCATATGAATTTTCATTTGCGGGTTTCGTGACGGTGCCATCGACAAAGCCTAATTTGTTCTTTGCGTCAAGTCCGTTACGAACCGCATCGGCCCATAGATCGTAATTTTCACCATCAAACATTGTCTGAGTCAATTTGAGACTCGGACTATCGGAAGGGTGAAGGAACAATGGTGATGATGGTGGTATAGTCATCTTGTCATAACCATCATCAGATCCGCCCCCTCCTTTCCCTGCATCTCCGATTTTCGTCATGGAAGTTGACTTGTAAAAAAAAAATATTGAATAGTGTGTGTTTGGATGCAAGGATCAAACCTGCTCCGATGATACCATGATAAAATGTGAAACGGAGAATTATGTGGGAAGGCTTTAAGCCTTTACTTTCATTCATAATAATAACTGCGTACAAGCCAAAGAATATATACAAAATACAACTACTACCCTAGTTAAACGTGATCCTACATACAAGGAAACAAATAATATACGGAGTACAAGATAAGAATATAATATGTACTAGGATATTATGAAATATATTATATGGTAATCAAATCATATAATATATTTCCATAGAGGAATTAACGATGTATTGGCTACGTAATGTCCAAACAAGTGATAACTGGTCGACTAAGATGTATATGTACCAAAGACGATCGACTAGAGTTGTTGGTCAATCGATTGAGTTTGCATGAAAAGTCGATCCACTAAAAGCTTTGGTCAATGGACTAAAATTTACAGAGGAAATTTCGTGAGTTGCATGAATTTCGCAGTCCATGTCTAGTGATAAAAAAAGGGAAATGAGAGCTTGATTACATCATAAAGGACATATCTATGTAAATCGTGATTGGGTATCAGACGAATGGTTGAAAGGGAGTAAACTTTGGAGGTTTTGGCTCAGTTGAGGTTAGTCTTGTCTAGGATGAATGAGTCGTTATAAGTTTTATTATTAATTGTGAATTGGTGAGTTGTACAATTAGTTAAGTAAAATTTGGTTCGGTGATAAAAAAAAAAAAAGGAAAATAAGATGGCACAACCGGGTGATACTCAAATTGGGCGCCACAAAGGGTATTATAGTAAATTAAATAGGTATTTTCATTTCCCTTCTCTAAATTCTGAATTTCAAATTAATTAGTAGAAAAGGGTAGTTTAGGAAATTAAAATAGCATAATTAATTATAATAATTTATTATAAATAAATGAAAAATCAAGAGAATTTTAGTTGAGTTCTGCCATTTTTTGTGGAGGAAAGTTACAACAACCAAGATAGTGTTGCATTGTATACTCAGTGCGTTAAGATCACAAGATGCAATTATGTACTTGATTCGTGATTCACACCTCAAACTCGTCATCTTCGCTTGATAAGGGTATCGCTCATAGCTGCTTCATTGGGTACTAGAGTTTGTATTTAGTTTATGGGCCAGACAAGTTAAATTAAGAGAACCATTGGTTACTTATCAAAATTTCAGAATTTATATCGAGGGATCGTATGTATTGATTCATGGGGGTGTTATTCCATCGTGAGCCACAAGATTACGTTTTCTTAGGCTAATGGGGAGTGCTATGGCGACACCGGGTGTTACCGACTCTCAGTAACACCCTAATAAAATAATATATTTAAAGATTAAATAAATAATTCATTTTTATTTATTAATTAATTATGCAAAGGTTAAAAACGGAAGTTTCAAATAAAAGTTATTGGATTCAACCTAGAGTGCCGTTTTCTTCTTCGCTAATTCCGATTCAAAGCAACACTTATTAGTAATCAATCATACAAATTTACTTGTATGACTTTGATCAAAATATTTTGCGGAAGTTTGCATTGTCATAGTAGCTATTAGTAATTCTTATAACAAAATCAACCAAAAATATTTTCAAATGCGCAGAGAATATGGCACAACAATCCAATCATGATTCATCAGAGATTTTGAATTCTTTGCAAATGAACAACTAAAAGTTCTTTTTTCTACATTAATTAAAGGAGCAAGTCCCATATGTATACCCTAAGTTTGAGTGCAACTCTTTTCACATGATATACTTTGTGCGTTGAATCTTTGATTACTCGGTTATTAATGCGACTCTTGCAAATGCATCGATTGATAATTATGTCCTACCGAAGATGAATTGTATAAGATTATCGTGTTTGTGTTTTTAGCGAACTTCATCTTAAAAGCAAGTTAAATTTCCATTTTTACCCTTTCTAATGAATCTATTTTTTAAAATGGAAAAGTTGAAATAATAGATAAATTTTACCAAAATACCCCCGGTGTTACTGATTTGAGTAACACCCGGTGGCGCTATGTCATTTTCCCTAATGGATATGGTTTGATTTTGAGCCACGATTATTTGTAATTGGATATTGTTGCTGCTATTGTATTTTAAATTGTCCTTTCGTTTGACCTTGTCATATGGGTGAGTAGCTTTGAGTTTTCTTTTAATACTCTAAATATTGAGCATGAGTTGTTAATGAACCTTTGACAATAACGATATTGAAATTGAGATCTGGTTACTAGTAGTGAGATATGGGGCCTTTGTGCCAATTTTATTTTATGGTCCATGAGTGACCATGGTATGAGTATTGAGTTATGATATTTGGTTTGTAATCGATATTGATATTGAAATATTGTTTCGCGGTTTCAGTTCACTCACTCCTTTTCTTTGGCTTAGGGTCGACGAAAAAGATACATTAATTGGTTAATTTGAATATTATGAGACGGAGTAGTGAGCGAGAGGAGAGTAGGGTAGATTAGGGTAGATTAGGAGATGAAAACGTGGAGTGACCAAGGGCTTGGTGATGATAATGCACATTGGTTGATATTAATGATGTGGTTAATTATGTTTGATGGGTGAAAGAATAGAAAGTATTTTTTTGTTGGGAATGGTTATTGATAATTACGAATACGAGAAATGTTGACATTAGGCAATAAAGGGTGACCAAGGGCTTGGTGATGATTATGAAGGTGGTGATAATTACAAAGGAACATAGACAACAATTAGGAGTTCTGCATTGGGTTTAAGTTACGTGCCTCATATGAACAATGTGATAGATGATATAATCCAGTTAGTAGCGAATATTGTTGGTTTGGCAATGAATGAAGTTATGATGTCTGAAATTTTAAAGGATATATATATATAATTAGGATCACATGCGTCCACCCTATCTTTTTGAGTCCGTGAGTCCATGATATAATATCACACGTTATATTAAATAATATCACAGCTTACAGTATAACACGTTATACTAAACAATATCACAGCTGGAAAAAAAAAAACTTTTTGAAAAAAAAAATTGAAAAAAAAAAATGGTGATATTGTTTTGTAATACAATATCACACGTTATGCTAAACAATATCACACGTTATACTAAACAATATCACAACTTTCACGAAAAAAAAAATTGTTAAAAAAAATTTTCGAAACAAAAAATTTTGAAAAAAAAAATTTCGTGATATTGTTTTGTAATACAATATCACAAGTTATGCTAAACAATATCACACGTTATACTAAACAATATCACAATTTAGACGCAAAAAAAAAAAAAAAAAAAAATTTCGAAAAAAAAAATTTTCGAAAAAAAAAATTTCGAAAAAAAAAAATTTGAAAAAAAAAATTTCGTGATATTGTTTTGTATAGTGCGTGATATTGTTTTATGGACTCATGGACTCAAATATTTAGGTGGACTCACCGGATCCTACCTCTATATATATATATATATATATATATATATATATATATATATATATATATATATATATATATATATATATATATATTGATAGTTGTTTAGAGATTTGTCATCGATCCTTGCAATAGCCCAAAACAGCTACACAAAGGCGAAGGGGATCCGGTTCCAAGGCTAAGGCACAAAAGGCCACGGTACCTGATGTGACCATAATTAGAGCATATTTAGTCCCCGAATTAGCCTTGCTCCCATGGTTTTTAGTGCATATTTGGGTCATTTATTGTCTTTAGTCCTTTGTTTTGCATATTCTTTGAGGCTTTGATCCCTTGGTAGGAAAGGAGAGCAAACCTTGCATTTTCATGGCAAAATGAAGCTAAATTGATTGAATTCAATGATCAAGCATAAAAGAGAAGACAAGATTAGAAGGCCTTTGTACATACTATAGTAGATGGGCAATGATGAGAAAAGATCCTTGCATCCCCGAGGAAATCCTCAAGGATTTTATGAAGGGAAAGGAAGAAAAGAAGAAAGGAAGAAGCTGTAAGACAATCCGAGAGGATTGCCCACAATCCGCCCGTCCAAGAGGTGCAATCCGAGCGTCTTCCCCAGCTGGACGCCCGTCCAGAAACATCACAATCCGCCCGTCCACCCCTCGAATCCGCTAGTCCAAAACGCCCACAATCCGCCCGTCCCGTGCCCTGGACGCTCGGATTGTGTGTCAGCTATTTCATGTTCTACTTGTTTTATGAAGGATGCGCATATTTTTCTAAGACCGGCGAAAAGAAGACCGGAGTCTCCCTTGAGACCGACGATTCCTCAAGGACTTAATCGTCATTTAAGCCCTTAGTAAACCCTAATTTATGTAACTAATCCCACTATAAATACCCCATTAGGCTAATTAGATTATCATGTTCTTTTTAGCAATCTCTAGTGTAGTTTATATCAATCAAATCTCTCTTTAATCTTGTAATCAACATTTAATCAAGTTTTAATACAAATTTCATTTCCTTAATCTCTCTTTGGTTCATCTTTCATTTTGGGTAATTGAAGATTATTTGGGTTATTATTGGGAGATTGACTACCTTCCAATCAATCATCAACTACTTCTATTATTCTTTGCTTTATTATTGGAATCTTTAGTAGGTATAATTCTCTTAATCCCTTTTTAACTATTGTTAATTATCTTCATTTATTCATCATGTTTTACTTTGTTGGTGTGATTGACAACCTTGCTAGCATGTTCAACATGATAATGAGTGAGTAGTTTCCTTAGTTAGGGTTAATGGGTAATTAGAGGAAACCAACATGGGGGATGATTCGTGCTTAAATTAATATGTTTTCATAGTTTATTCGCTTGCTTGTTGTGATCTCAACTTATGCACATGTTATGTTTGATGAAATGCGAGCCTATGAATCCTTGCATTTTTTACCCATCACCTATCTTTTCAATGAGACTTGTAAGACATAAACCAACTCGAGTCTCATTAGACCATGCATATAGTTGAGTAGGGAAGATTAAGTCGACTTGTAGGTGTTGTACAATCTAATCGATTCGGCTCCGAGACCCAAACTTTGCTAGGATTATAAGATATAACCCAACTCGATCCATCACAATAATAATTGCTTGCTTATAATTTGAGAATATGTTTGTATGATCAATTCCCATGAATCTCCTATGACCCCATGACACCCTAGTGCCTTTTATCAATTGCTTACACCCCTTTTTTAATCATCTTGCTTGTTTACTTTTATTGCTATTTAGTTTAGTGATCTTCTACTTCAAACCCCAAATTGTGACACCCCTAGACACCACTAGTTGCAATTGAAAATCTCATCTCAATTCCCGTCCCTTGGGATCCGACCTTTACTTGCCTCTTTACTAATTGTAGAGTTGTTTGTGGAGTTATAAATTGTGTTTTGGTCTAGGTGCTCCTAACGACAAGTACCGAAAACTAAACCTCCATGTGAGTCCGACCAAAAATGGCGCCGTTGCCGGGGACGGTGTTAACTTGATTTAGATTTTCTTATATTGTTATTAGTTGTGTCTTTCTTTGCCTTGGGGAAGTAAAACTCCTCAAGGTTTGTTCTAATTATTTTCAAGTTGTTTGATATTTTGCATGTCTAGAAGAACACAAGGTAACTCGTTACCCTTTGATCACGAAATTGAAAGGACTTTGACAAACAATATAAGACTTGCTAGAAGAACTTTGAGAGGTATTGGTGAGGTTGTAGATATTCAACCAAACACTATTGAGTTCATCAACCCTTTTGCAAGAGAAGGTGAGGAGAACCCAACACAAAATCCAACACAAAATCAACCCACAATGCCTAAATTTTCATCACATTCCGTACCGACCGAGGAGAACCTACCCAATGGTACTCCCACACCACACCATTTAACCGGAAATTTCATTTCCAAATCCGCATTTATCCAATTAGTCGAAAGAAGCCAATTTGGGGGGATGCCTAGTGAAGACCCTCACTCTCACATGAAGACTTTTTGCGACTATTGTGATGCGATTTCTCAAACCGGTGTAACTCAAGACCAAATTCGATGGGTCTTATTTCCTTTTTCTCTAATTGGCACCGCAAAACAATGGTTGAAAGGCCTTGATAAGGCTACTCTCGGAATTGATTTTTGGAAGAAATTGGTTCTAGCTTTCTACAAAAAGTTCTATCCACCGGAAAAGACTAACATGCTAAGAGCTCAAATTACGGGCTTTAAGCAAAGAGATGAAGAATCTTTGTATGAAGTTTGGGAGCGATTCAAGGGAACTTGTCGCTCATGCCCTCATCATGGACTTAGTGAGTGGTTCTTGGTACAACAATTTTGGAACGGTCTTTATGAAGACTCAAGAAACATTCTCAACATGGGATCAAATGGAATGTTCACCGAAGTTGACGACAATCAAACTTGGAACAAGAATGAGGAAATAGCGGTCCATAATTCACAATATAGTAGACCTAGCAAGGCTACTAGAGGAGGAAAGCATGAAGTGGACTCTATTACTCAATTGGGTGCTCAACTTAGTGCTCACATTGATACCATCAATTTGAAGTTCGAAAAAGTTATGGCTAGACTTGAAGAAGCCTCAAAATCACCAAAGCAACATGTTAATGCCATGACGGCATCTTTATCAATCCCAAGTGGGATATGTGAGAATTGTGGAACTTTGGGACATGACCAAAGTGAATGTAGGGGAACAAATGAACAAGTAAATGCTTTTCAAGCATACAAGAGTGGTATCCCTTATTCCAACTATTACAATGAAAACACCAAATTCCACCCAAATCTCTCATACAAAAGCCAAAATGTTCAAAACCCTCAACCAACATACACCCCACCTCCCATGAGAAACCAAAATCAAAGACCATTTTACAACCAAGACCAAGGTTACCAAAATCAAACTCCATACAATCAACAAAATGACCAAGGTTTTGATGTTCAAAAAGCGGTCCTCCAAATGCAAAAGAATCAACAAGATTTTTTCACTCAAATGCAAAAGGATAGTCAAGCAAAGAAAATCATCGTCAACAACATCCTAGCCCACACCAAAATGTTGGAAACCCAATTGACTCAACTAGCATCTTCAAGCTCACAAAGACAAAAGGGGCAATTACCACCTCAAAGTAATCCCCCAAGACATGAAACGGTTAGTGTCATTCACTTGAGAAGTGGTACGAGGTATGAAGCACCGGAGAAGCAAGTTGAGGATAAAGTTGTGGAAGCTAGTGACAAAGAAGAAGTTGTGCAAAACTCCAAGGATGGAGAACCATCAAAAGAAGAAATTTCAAAGAAAAATGAAGACAAGGCCAAGGAGAAGGAGCCCATTGTGATTAGACTTCCTTTTTCGAGTCGTCAAGCCAAGCCCAAATTTGATGACCAACTTGGAAAATTTATGGAGATTGTGAAGAATTTGGAATTCTCGATTCCTTTCACGGAATTAATCAATCACGTGCCGGCCTATGCAAAGTACATGAAAGACATCCTTATGAAGAAGAAGTCGATCCGAAAGCTTGAGACTATCGCCTTCACTAAGGTGAGTAGTGCAATACTTCAAGAGAGTTCACCTCCAAAACTTAAAGATCCGGGAAGCTTCTCAATACCGTGTACCATTGGCGACACCACGATCAACAAAGCCTTATGTGATCTAGGGGCTAGTGTGAGTGTTATGCCGTACTCGGTGAGTAAAAGGTTAGGGATAGGAGATCTTAAATGCACCAATATCACACTCCAAATGGCCGATAGATCGACGAAGACACCATTGGAGATATGGGAAGATGTTCCCGTAAGAGTTGGGAAATTTTTCATCCCGGTGGACTTTGTCATAGTTGACATGGAAGAAAACTCCAATATTCCAATCATTCTAGGTAGACCTTTCTTACACACCGCGGGTGCGGTGATAGATGTGAAGCATGGAGAGCTCACTCTAGAAGTGGAAGATGAAAGCATAACTTTCAATCTTGACAAGACCATGAGAGCTCCCCGTTTGCATGAACCATGTTTTATGGTTGATCATTATAGCCAAAAGGATGATAGGAAGAAGTCAGAACACCAATGGAAGAAGAAAGTCGATGATGCTCCATTCAAAGAGCAAGGAAATTGTAACAAAGAGAGCTTGAAAAGCTCACCAAAGTCAAGCAATGAAGAAGATGGCCTCATTAGCCAAGACAAGAAAGTGGGAGAGTTGTCTCTATCAACTCAAGAGATCTTTAGTGACCAAGTAGATGACGTTTGTGGTCTTTGGGACGATGAGTTTGAAAGGATTTTCAATCCCTACATTGGTAATGCTATCGATCAAGACCAACATGAAGGACAACAAGTGCAAAGATCTATTGAGGATCTTTATCATAATAATGAACAAGCTTTTGACTACTTCTTCAAGGTGTTGAGTAACATCAACAACACCTTGGACATGCCCCCATGACATCTCACTAAGGATGAGAGTTTGGTGGAGTACTCTCCAAACCACCATTTGTAAATATTTCTAACTCCCTAACTTGTATTTTAATTCTTACATTGCATTTTTTGTCATTTTTGGATTTTTATGCTTTGATCAAGATATTTATCATTTTTGAGAGAAGTGAGGGAGGGACTGATGATTTTATTGATGTGTAGTGCTTTAGCTTAGTGTGGGGATAACAATTGCCTAGGATATTCATGCCTTAGTAGTGCCCCTACAATGAAAAACACGAGATTTGAAGAATGAAAATGACACGGGATATGCAAGTGCATGGATGAAACTGAATCCGGGTAGTCTAGGAGGAATCTGAGCCTCCTTATGGGGAATCCGCTCGTCTTATGGGAATCCGAGCGTCTATGAGAGAATCCGTCCGTCCAAATGAGCTGCAAAATTGAAAATTTTGGTCTGTTAGAGAATCCGAGCGTCCCAACAGAGAAGAAGCTCATCTGAAAGAATCCGCTCGTCTTTGCAAGAAGACGCTCGTCTTTTTGCTAGTGCAGATTGAGAAAATTCGCTGTAACAGAATCCGCTCGTCTGAAGGAATCCGCTCGTCCTGAATTGCAGAAATCCGCCCGTCTTCACTGAAAGATGCTCGTCTTTAGGCGAGATTTCCTGAACCCAAAATGAGCAGAATCTGAGCGTCCCAAAGGGAATCCGCTCGTCTTCCCCCTGCAGATTCGAAATTTCGGGTGTTTTAAATACCCCTTCCCACATTCATTCATTCATTCATTCATTCAAAACACTACCCATAAACCCCAAAACCCCACAACCCTCATCCTCTCCATCACCAAAAACAAGATTTCCTCAACCAAATTCAACAAAATCAAATCCAAACTTCCTTACAACAACAATTAATCACTCCTTTTCCAATAATAATCAATCAAAGCACCAAAATTTTCAACCTTTGAATCGATTTTTGAAATACAAAGGCAAATCCTTTCATCTTAAAATCTGTTTGAGTATAATTGGAAATTGAAGATTTTCAATCTTTTCTTGGTATAATCATCAATGGCAAGAACAAAAGGGTCAACAAAGGCACTCAAGGCAAAGGCACTCTCAAAAAGGCAACAATGCCTTCAAGCAAAGAAAGCTTCAATGGCTATGGTGGTTGCTAATGCAAACTTGGAAGTTCAACAACAACAACAACTCCGGAAATTGCTCAACTACCCAACTATCCAGAGGTAATTTTCATTTCTAACTCCCATAGGGATACATTTGCCAATTATGCTAAGAAAGCCATTCTACCCACCAAATTCATATGTGAAGATGCCTTGAACAAATTGGGTGTCCTTGAACAAACAAAAGCCTTCTTTGAAGCCATGGGGTTGGGAAAATTGTTTACTACAAGAGAATTGACATACCCCTCCCTTACCTTGGAATTCTTGAGTTCATTGGAAGTGACTAAGGTAGAGACTAGAACATATATCGAGTTTCGCCTTGCCAATGTGAATAGGCGCATCACCTTTGATGTTTTGATTAAAGCATTAGGTCTTAGTGATACACCATACTATCATAAGATGCCCGAAAAATATGACCCCGCTCCTCTTTGGGAGCCGATTTCCGGGAAGAAATTTGTGAGCTTTCATGCTTGTCGCGCTCTATTAGTCCACCATCCGGGCATTAGAGTGTGCACAAGGTCATCGGGAATACTATAATTGCAAGAAAAGACATTAATCACTTTACAAAGCTCGATTTTGTTCTACTTGAGTCGGCCTTAAATGTTGGAAGGGAATTCACTAAGCCTTACAATGCTCTAAGACTTTTGGTGGAAAGATGGCTCAATGTTGATTGTGGTAAGGAAGGCACCGCTTTTATCGTAAATGGAGGACTAGTTACTCTCTTGGCCAAGTACTTTGTTCCAAATTTCAACAAGGATAATACCTATGTGGCGATCAAAGGGGGTTATCTCATTGACATGGATGCCATGATTAACAAGTACAAGTGGGTCAAGCATAACTCTCTTGACACCAACTATGGGTGGCTCACCAATGATGCTAGATCTTTCACTTTGCCTTCCAAGATATGCCGCTTGAGTGCTCATCGAACAAACTACCTACTTCCACTCTCAAAAGGCGTCGAGTACATCATCCGTCAACAAAGGGGCGAAATTAAAGAACCCTCCTCCTCCATTGTCACACCACCCTATCCAGTCAAATATCAAGAGTTCAAACCCGAAGGTGTTGAAGTGGGCAATGACTACATGACTCTACTTATGCAAGAGATGCATAAACAAGCTTACAATGATAGAGTAGATGCATACTTGGCCCAATATCCACCCCTCCTTCATTTAGCTAGGCAAGGACTACTTGATCCTTCATGTCCTTTGCCTAGTTGGGCGGATAGGGAAGTCTTCTTTCCAAGCACATCTAGGGGTGAAAGACCGGATGAAGATGGGAATGTCGATGATGAGGTTGATGATGATGATGGTGTTGATGAAGAAGAAGAGGCTAATGAAGATGATGAAGGAAGTGAGCAAGGAAGTGAAGAGGGAAGTGGTGATGAGTCCGCTTCTATGGAGGAAAATGATCACAATGATGATATGGTGGAGGACTAGCAAGCTTTGGAGGCTCCTACCTTCTTGAGGTTTGTCTACTTCTTTCTTTGTTTTATTTATTTTTATCTTGATCATGGTTGGAGAGTCCTAGCAACATGAGGACTAACACCTCGGCCTCATTAAGGTGTTCTTTTATTGTTCCCATTTGAAAATCCAAAATGAAAATTTAGTTTCATGCATTGCATCTTGTGTGCACGAACTACCCCAAAATTTAAGACATTAGAAATAAAGTCTATCTCGGTTTGGGGAAGTACATGCATACGCAACGGGAGGTAATCTAAATTACGCTCTCTGTCATAAACAAAAACCAATGCATCATGTAGTGTAGATTAGTATAGCTTGCATTTAGTATAGAATTCATGCATCATACTTGCATAATTTCCTATCATTTTGGCCATTGAGGACAATGTCCATATTAGTGTGGGGATGGGAAATTCTAACTTAACTTTTATTCAAAAACCCAAAAAAAATCAAAAAGTTTCGAAAAATCAAAAAAAATTTGAAAAATTTGAAAATCCAAAAATAAGTTCATTTCCTTTGTAGTGTAGACTTGTATATATTATTGTATATATTGTGTTTGTTCTATCTTTGTTCACATTGATCGACTATGCCACATCCGAGACATGAGGATATTGAAGACCGCATGGTATGATCTTTCCAATCTCCTTTTTCCTCTTTATGTTAATGACTATGTGGCTTTATTTTGATTGATGCGGTATAACAATGTGAATTTAGGACTTGCATTTAGATTATATGGCAAATTAGTTGGTAGAATCATTTGCATTAGGATGTTTATATGTTAATTGCATCATGGCATGTAGTTTCATGTTAGAAGATTTTGCGTAACCGTCTACTTGGGAAGCTTGACAAGTGTATATAGGCCCTAGTAGATGATTTTTCTTCTTAAGACTTTGCTTGTTATAATACTTGTAAAACACCCTAGGATGTGTCATGCTAGTATCCTTTGACCCATGGATTAAGGCCTAGTCAAGAATACCTTGTGGTGTGATAACTCCTTGGCTACCGTTTATTCTAAGGTGACCCTTGAAACCATGCATCCATCATCCATGTTCTACCACATTTTTGTCATCAAAGGGAATGGGCACAAAAAGAAATTGATTTGAGTTCAATGAAATGAAAAGTGAAAGAAAGTTTGCAAAATGCATCAAATAAAAAGAGGAGCAAAAATAGACTCCTAATGCTTCAAATATAAGGCACCCTCACTACATATGGGGTGACTTCGAAAATGTTCAAAAAGAAATGCAAAAAGTTGAATAGTTGTCAAGTGTTGAAATGCCAAACATCAAAGAAATGGCAAAAGAAAGTGTTCTCAAATGTCAAATGCCACAAGAAATTGGGGGGAAAAACAAAAACAAAAACAAAAGCAAACTCCCAAAATGAAACTCAAATATCTATTGATCCCTTTATCCATCGTATCCATTTTTGTGCATGGTAGAGAGGGGACGACCCTTCTTCTTGTCTAGGCAAGAGGGGGAATTCCGCGATCCTCCAGTGTTTCTAACACCATATGGAGTCTATTCTTGACAAAAGCATTTAACGATTGAGGACAAAGGTACCCTAGCTTGACACAATTTGGAGGTGATTTATTGGTAGCCTTCTAGGCTTAGTAGTTTGAAGAAATTACATCTATGAAGGAGTGTGTACCCTTGAATTGCTTTCCTTGTAGATAATTTCCGCCATTTAGATGAGGAAAGTGACTATTCTTTTGTAGATGCATCCATTACTTGATTTTATGTGCTTTAATTTTTGGATGTGTCGCCATTTTGGCAAGACCCACCTTGCCTTGCAAAAAGGCATCCTACCTAATGGTTGTCTTGTTGTGAGTTGAAGGGGCGGAGTGAGACCCGCTAATTGTCTCATATCGGCTATGCTATTAGGTTAGTTTAAATAACGGTCCTAGTCTTTGTCACCACTTTACTCGGGACGAGCAAAGGTTCGGTTTGGGGATATTTAATGTGATCATAATTAGAGCATATTTAGTCCCCGAATTAGCCTTGTTCCCATGCTTTTTAGAGCATATTTGGGTCATTTATTGTCTTTAGTCCTTTGTTTTGCATATTCTTTGAGGTTTTGATCCCTTGGTAGGAAAGGAGTGCAAACCTTGCATTTTCATGGCAAAATAAAGCTAAATTGATTGAATTCAATGACCAAGCATCAAAGAGAAGACAAGATTAGAAGGCCATTGTACATACTATAGTAGATGGGCAATGATGAGAAAAGATCCTTGCATCCCCGAGGAAATCCTCAAGGATTTTATGAAGGGAAAGGAAGGAAAGAAGAAAGGAAGAAGCTGTAAGACAATCCGAGTGGATTGCCCACAATCCACCCGTCCAAGAGGTGCAATCCGAGCGTCTTCCCCAACTGGACGCCCGTCCAGAAACACCACAATCCGCCCGTCCACCCCTCGAATCCGCTCGTTCAAAACGCCCACAATCCGCCCGTCCCGTGCCCCGGACGCTCGGATTGTGTGTCAGCTATTTCATCTTCTACTTGTTTTATGAAGGATGCGTATATTTTTCTAATACCGGCGAAAAGGAGACCGGAGTCTCCCTTGAGACCGGCGATTCCTCAAGGACTTAATCGTCATTTAAGCCCTTAGTAAACCCTAATTTATGTAACTAATCCCCACTATAAATACCCCATTAGGCTAATTAGATTATCATGTTCTTTTTAGCAATCTCTAGTGTAGTTTATATCAATCAAATCTCTCTTTAATCTTGTAATCAACATTTAATCAAGTTTTAATACAAATTCATTTCCTTAATCTCTCTTTGGTTCATCTTTCATTTTGGGTAATTGAAGATTATTTGGGTTATTATTGGGAGATTGACAACCTTCCAATCAATCATCAAGTACTTCTATTATTCTTTGCTTTATTATTGGAATCTTTAGTAGGTATAATTCTCTTAATCCCTTTTTAATTATTGTTAATTATCTTCATTTATTCATCATGTTTTACTTTGTTGGTGTGATTGACAACCTTGCTAGCATGTTCAACATGATAATGAGTGAGTAGTTTCCTTAGCTAGGGTTAGTGGGTAAGTAGGGGAAACCAACATGGGGGATGATTCATGCTTAAATTAATATGTTTTCATAGTATATTCGCTTGCTTGTTGTGATCTCAACTTATGCACATGTTATGTTTGATGAAATGCGAGCCTATGAATCCTTGCATTTTTTACCCATCACCTATCTTTTCAATGAGACTTGTAAGATATAAACCAACTCGAGTCTCATTAGACCATGCATATAGTTGAGTAGGGAAGATTAAGTCGACTTGTAGGTGTTGTACAATCTAATCGACATGCAATCAAT
This sequence comes from Silene latifolia, assembly GCF_048544455.1. NCBI lineage: Eukaryota > Viridiplantae > Streptophyta > Magnoliopsida > Caryophyllales > Caryophyllaceae > Silene > Silene latifolia. The sequence goes on from NC_133538.1 coordinate 127,467,002, forward strand.
TATTTAATGTGTTGTACAATCTAAACAAGTGGTGTTAGTCCAGTGGTAGCCGGGTTAAACCTTTAAGCTTGCAGAAATGCTGGAGTTGAGAGGTCCCGGGTTTGACTACCAGCTGGGGCGATGATCACTTGGCCACTGTAGCCCCCGAAGGGGGTGGCTTACATGGTCCATGTGGTGGTGCGGGAATGAATGGGCCCGGGGGAGACTCAACCCCCTCGTTATTAAAAAAAAAAAATCTAATCGATTCGGCTCCGGGATCCAAACTTTGCTAGGATTGTAAGATATAAACCAACTCGATCCATCAAAACAATAATTGCTTGCTTATAATTTGAGTATATGTTTGTATGATCAATTCCCATGAATCCCCTTATGACCCCATGACACCATAGTGCCTTTTATCAATTGTTTACACCCCTTTTTTAATCATCTTGCTTGTTTACTTTTATTGCTATTTAGTTTAGTGATCTTCTACTTCAAACCCCAAATTGTGACACCCCTAGACACCACTAGTTGCAATTGAAAATCTCATCTCTATTCCCGTCCCTTGGGATCCGACCTTTACTTGCCTCTTTACTAATTGTAGAGTTGTTTGTGGAGTTATAAATTGTGTTTTAGTTTAGGTGCTCCAAACGACAAGTACCGAAAACTAAACCTCCAAGTGAGTCCGACCAGTACCCTAGGACCAAACCCGACTTGGAGGACGATGCGACTAATGAGAATGAGGTAATTGAGGAGAAAGTGCCTCTCAACACATGCATGGACCTGATTGTGACAGTATAGGAAGATTCGTTCAAGAACGATGTTCTTAATCACATCATGTCACCTGATCTTCCGGATGACACTCTCAAACTATGTCACGGTATGCTTGCTTGTTACTTCCACAGTGGAAGGAGGTACAATAAATCTTGGTATGATTCCTCTCCCGCTTTCAAATACTTCAAAGAAGCCATGTATGCTCAGGGTTGGATGAATCTCTTGGACAAATACAACCCTATGTATTTATCTGATATCATTCAGTTCTATGCCACAGTCAAAGTAGATGTTGCATCAGGAACCCTCTCAGCCTTCATTAACCAAAAACCGTTTGTCTTAACTATTGACCAACTTGCTCCTCATCTTAAAGTATCCTAAACTGGCCTAACCACTTACCCAAAAAGAGACTGGGGTGAGATTGATGATGTTACCTCCACCCAAGTCATGAAAGTCCTTCTATCTCATGTACGCCCTTGAATTAACCGCCCTAATCCGGTTTGTTTTTAACCTAATATTACGAAACCTTGTCCCATGCAATAATAGTAGAGGGATATGTTCTCTCCTTGATATGCTCCTTATTCATAACATAGTCAAACACATTCCAGTAAATCTTCCTTGCCTTATGTTTTACCGAATTCAAGAAATGTCCACCGAATTTCAAAACGGGAACTTTGATAAGAATGTCGTGGAACCTTATGGCATGTGGCTCTCTATTATTTTTGTAAATGAAGGATTGGTGATGAAAGGAAGCCCTGCCATTAAAAAATTGAGTGATGATATGACTTCGGGCCTACTTTCTAGGATGAATATGGAGATTCGAAAAGGGAAATTGATGAGGAAGAATCAAGGAGTAGCTGATACTACTGTTGGGTCAACTTTTGATCAAGCGGTGGTTGTTACCAAGTTGAATCAACTCGTTGGACTTGTGACTCAATTGGTAAAGGATAATGCAAAGCTCAAGGATTCAATTTCTGATCTCAAGACCATGAATGAAGATCTTGTTGAACGTCTTGATGGCAAAAAGGAATCCGGGGATGCTTGAACCTTGCCCTTCTAATCCTTTGGCTCCCTAAAATCCTTTGGCTTTGTGTTTGTTGAATTCTTTTGCAATTTTTGGATTTTTTTTAATTTTCTCGAACAATATTTGCATGTGGTTTAATTGTGTTGCTAGCTGGAACATGTTTTATCCTCCCTTGATGATGTCAAGAAGGGGAAATAGTTCATAACGTGCTTATGTGTGCTCTTTTAACTCTTAGGCTAACGTTCACCGTCAATTTGTCTTAGCTACCATGATTAGATGTTCTACTTAGCCAAGCATGTTGACCCTTTCATACCTTGAACATGTTTTTTGAATTTTGTCTTATGTTGAATGACCAAAGACCGACTAATCATGTGCTAAGGGGGAATATCACACATGTTTAAACTTGCCATCATCAAAGTGAGAATTTGTTAGAACACACTTGATTGATGATGCCAAGTTTCATTGTTATTTGATTGTTTGCTCTTAGTTACAGATGCTTAGTGTTTGAAGCAATCAATGGACTTCCAAGAAGGTTCAACATGATCAAGACGAAGTCTAGAGAAAGACATTTCCTAGCCTTAGTCGAATGATATAAGAGTAAGTGTAACATTCTCATTTTGTCAAAGTGGCTGCAAAACCATGCAACAGTGCGCTGCACTATGGTTTCTGAAACTACCGTATGGAGGAATTTTATACGAAATGTTTAACTGTTGAAATCTTTACAAATTTTATATTCTTAAAGGTTTAACATTTGAAATACAAAAGTTCGAAAACAAAACTGAAAAATTAAATCACAAATTTCTCAAGTTGAATTCTCTAGATTTGTGCATTTGCTTTTTACCAAAATGGCAAGGTTGAACTTGTCAAAGTTTAAAGCTAGAAAAGTTTTTTGCCAATTTGGTAAAATGTCACATGTTGAGTGTTTGGAGAAGAGTTTTCTGGAAAAGACTAAAGCATTGTGTGCCAACCTAACACTTGCCATCACTCAAAGGCTACTTATTTAACTATTGGATTAATTACTCTAAGTTGTACTTCTTAGATACTCAAATCTACTATAAATAGAGAGCCTTTGCTTCATTTATTACCCAAGACTTTCCAAAGCATTTTTTGAGAAATCTTGCAAATCATTTATGCATTTAATGCTTTGTTCTTTAAGTATTTGCAAAACGTTTTCAGTTTTAAAGTCTTTATTTGTTTTTAAAAGTTGTAAACCTCTAAGTATCAGTTCGCTGCAGGGTGACATAATGAGTTTGTTCGATGATTCTCGTGTATAAGTCTTAATCGTGATCTCCATGTTCATTAAGTGAACCCTTGAGATTCAAAGACTCTGTAAGCCTGTCAGACAGAACATATAAACTCTTGAAGCGGAGTAGCTTTAAGTTTGAGTGCAATCGGGGTAGATTGGCGAGTTATTTTCATTGTAAAGATTTAGTTGTTTGAGTAAATTTCTAAACAAGCAATAAAATAACGGTTGGACGTAAGCCTCGGAGTAGAGGCTGAACCAATTTTTAAAACATAATTTGTTTGTTCATTTACTTTTACGTTCTCTTACTTTGCTCTTTCTCGTTTATACTTGTTGCTAGTTCTGAGTCATAGTCATCAATACTGTGACATAGAACTGCTGTACTTTCTTGTGAACTTACATTCTTTTAAGTTTCTCAAGTTTTGTACTTCAAGGGTGATCACTTAAGTTATCAATTAACTAAGTTAAGAATAAATTTTAAAAAGGTACACCTAATTCACTCCCTCCTCCTCTTTCGTGTTTAGCGTTCCTAACTCTTCAATTGGTATCGGAGCCCCGTGCTCTTGATATTAGTTAAAACCAAAGAGTTGATCCCATAGTTATGGACGATTCAAAACACACTAAGTATCCCATCTTTAAGGGAGAAAACTATGCCTGGTGGAAACATTGCATGGAGCAGTATGTCAAAGGTGCGGACTATGAATTTTGGTGATCATTCAAAACGGTCCCCTTGCTATCATGGTCACTAATGCTGATGGCAATAGTACCACAAAAAGCGAGGACAAGTATGTCGAGACTGACAATAGAAAGGTCGAAAAGAACTCTAAAGCCATGTCCATCTTTCAATATAGCATTGGTGAATAAGAGATTACCCGGATGCACCTCGGCCAAAGAAATTTGGGACACCCTAAGCCTTGCTTATGAGGGAACGTCACAAGTTAAAAAATATCGAGTCGATCTTCTCATGAAATAATATGAAATGTTTACTACTAGAAAATAGGGTTTTAGCGGCGCTTTTAAATGGCTTCTGTGACGCTAAATAGCGCCGCAAAGACTTTTACCGACGCTAAGAAAAGCGCCGGCTTTGCCTGTGCCGCAAGCACCTTTTTAGGCGCTTATTAAATGCATCGGTAAAGATGAAATAATAGCGCCGCCAAACTGGACGCGCTTTATAGTGTGATTCAGCGGCGCTTTCTTGCGCCTTTTCTTACGAACTACATGTTTTGTACAACTCTTTCATAGTCATGCTTAATTATCTTTTAATATAAGCATACACTTCAATTAATCCTTAAGCAACATGCTCTTAACATCACCAGAACTTAGAAATAAACAACTTTTATACCATCAAGATACCAAATGTGGACTAAGTACACATTCACCATTTTTGTCAATCTTCTAACGTATTAATTCAATTCAATATAAAACAAATATAATCATTACAAATTCCAATTTGTTAGAAACATATTCCAACAAAATTCATACATTAAAACAGAATGTGAATCGAAACTCTGCTATAAGAAAGATAGATGGGGTACTAAATTGTACAGTTCGTCTGACCCCTCCCTCAAAGATAACTTGCGTTTAACACAATGGTCTTCATCACTTGACTTGTTAATTTTGTTCTTGTCTTGTAAACTTTAACCTGCAATAACAAGTAAAGATAAATATCTGTACATCAAAATTTTTCAAACTTGTTATTTACATGTTAAAAAAACACGAAATATCACAATCCGAGAAGACATGTAACATTTTTTGTATTCTCATAAAAAAAAAATTCTGAAAGAGTAGCTGTAATATAGAAGTCAAGTAGAAGAGCGGTACAACCTGTCAAAAATGGCTTTGTTGATGAAGTAATGAAATTTGAAGCAAGTATTCTGTGTATGGTGTCAACCGTGAAGCTTCTCTCATATTATCATCCTGCAAATTATGAATAAGAAATGCTCAAGTTACAATTTGCCATAGTTAATGAATCTAACTTATACGGGTACAACATTTTTAAGCATATACAATATCTTCATGTACGCGTGGTTACTCAACTCGAATCTAACTGTCCATTCATACCAAAAGAGCACCTAAACATCATATTGCTTCACACTAATCAACCTAAACACCAATTTACCATCCTTATTCATACCAAACTAATTCAAAACTTTTAATCATTGCGCAATATTTTCCGGATTGAAATAATATTAGCAAGCAAAACACTAAGTAGTGACTGATTCATCGTCGTCATTTGACGCACTACTGATGTGGCTATTCCTAGCCATGTTAATAGACAACCACAAATGTCTCAAATAGACAAATACATCCTGAAATAATAAGACAAAAAAAGGCAAAACTTCTTGAGTTTATAATACTTAGTGTATTCACTCATAAAAACTAGATATGAACAGCCGAATAAATGATTGTAGTTGAACAAAATAATCAATGAAACCCTAGGTATCTCCAATTATATGGTTAAATTAACTGAATTGCATCTATCTGCATATAAACGAATTGAATAAAACCCTAGGTATCCCCAATTATATGTGAGTACACAAACGCCTAAGTAGTGAGATCAACAATTAGTGAAGCGAACATCAGCCATCAGTAAAACAATCAACTTGTAGATTTTTGTCTCAACAACATTAGACAACTAGCCACTTTAGCGAAAAATGAATAAACAACACTATTATCTAGTTTCGCCCAACTTAAATAACCTAAATAAGCAAAGATGATATTAGTAGACAATCTTAAACGCATTGGTCATAGTGTGATTCAATTATAGAATACGAACATTAGAAAATTAAACTAATTACATATTGTCCGCAAGTTTCAATTGAAAAACCTAATTATTTTATCGGAGCAAATGGAAAAGAAACAATTGAAAGATTTATCAAAATTTCAGAGGAAATATCAAAATCACACCTTAAAATGCTATGGCCTCTGTGTCAAGGATAACAACTCTTCTTGGCACCTGTGTACTCGATCTCTTGTCTATGGCCTCCATGAAGTATCTCCTTGAGGATGGCGAGTAGTGGTGGACTTTGGAGGTTTTCCCCCTTTATTTTCATTTGTTTAGGGTTACTGTGTGTGTATGTGAGTTTTAGAGAGGAGTATTTGAAGCAGCAAAGTAAAAATTACATTTTTGTCTGGCGCATAGCCGCCTAATTTATTGAAGCACTATTAGACCGCACTTTTAGAAAGCGCTACATTTTTTAGGTAATTCAACCGAACTCAGCACTTTTTGTGGTGAGCGCCGTGACAAAAGCGCCCCAATAGGTCTTTCTTGTAGTTAACATGATAAGAGATGAGTCCATAAATAGTTTGTCTTCTCGTATATCTAGCATTATTAATGACCTCAAAAGCCTAGGTAGGGTTTTTGAACCCGATAAACAGGTTCGTAAAATCCTTCGTAGCCTCACTAAAATATGGAAACCGAAGGTTGCCGCTATTGAGGAAGCAAAGGATAGCTTAGATAGGTCTAAGCTACCCCTTAATGAACTAATGGGCTCACTCACGGCTCATGAGTTTACTCTCATAAAGCGCTCAGGTGAAAGCTCTAAAGGGAAAGGGCTCGCTCTCAATGCTCTTTCAAGTGATGAAGAGGATGGAGATGACGAGTTTGCAATGTTCACTAAAAACATTATTGGGATGATAAATGACCGAAACTCACAAAGGTATAGCAACAATGCTAACAATCGTCGCTTTCCTAAGAAAAGATCGAATTCCACTGTTTGTTGCTTTAAGTGTGGTGACAAAGGTCATCAAATCAAAGAAAAAACGTGACTTTGCTAAACGAGACTACAAAAACAAAGTGATGACTGTTATTTGGGGGCATGTCTGATTCTGAAGAGGACGATGTCCTTGAGGAAGAATTAGACGCCAAATTGTGCATCTCGTCTAGCTCTTCTAAGGATGATTCCAAGCCATCAAAGAAAGAAGACGACAATATTTTCTTAACTGGTAGACGATTCTCCATAACACCACCTTAGCAGATGGCAATTTTTTCAATTCCTTATTAATCCATTTTTTCTCAAACATTCGACTATGGCAATCACCGTTGTTAAGTTCTCTAATGAAGATTACGGGTGGGGGTCATGCTCGATCAAGAATGTCTTGATTTTGTGATGGAACCCATTTAACCAACGACGGTGTATTAATCTCAATACTCATGAGATATTTATTTAGCTTACTTACAATGATTTCGCAAGTTATAAATACTCCAGTAGAATTCAGCGGTACGTTTATTTGAGGCTTGCCTCGAGAAAGGCCAGAAAAGTTGGTTCTCGCGTGCTCAAGGTGGTTGAGTAAGTGGAGACACTTTAGCTGCTAGGTAGTCCAATTTCGCATGAGATGGTGATTGACCGTGTACTACACTCCCTTCATGATAGGTTTACACCAGTTAGTGTAAACTATTAAATAAATAGCATGAAGAGGAGTCTTCATGATGTTTATTCTCTAGTTGTGAAAGTGAAGAAGGATGTGAAAGTGAGTGGGAGTTGGAGATAGGATGTCTGGCTGATAACGGTAAGGGATAGGAAGAAGTTCAAAAGGATATCTGGTAGGGGCTAGTAGTCAGCACAAGGCAAAGGGAAAGGCAAACCTATTATGAATAGCAAAACCCAACCTAAGCGTGGTGCCACCCCGGCCAACCATGTTTCTATTGTGACAGTGTTGGACACTGGAAGAGAAACTACCCCAAATATGTAGAGGACTAGGAAACTGGGCGTTTAAGGCTGGAAGGTAGTAGTTCCTCTAGCATCAATATGATAGAAGATAATTTTGCTAGTACCACTTCAAGGGTATGTGATACCGGTGGTTATTATCTTTGTAACAAGTCACATGGGATGGAAAACGTCAGACGACTAGCTTCGGGTAATATCGACCTACACGAGAGAAATGAAGCTAAAATAGCTGCCATTTCTGTAGGGACATATGCACTATAGTTTATGGTCAAAAAGTTGTACTTAAATAATCGTTATTTTCTACCAATTTCTTAAGAATACAACATCGATTTCTGTGTTAGACATAGAGAAGGTTTCACTTTTGTGATTTAAAACATGCATTGTACCTTCTTATAGGATGACTTGGTTTATGGGTATGCCATACCGGTCGGAGGAATGTGTATTCTTGACCAAACTTAAGAGTTTTATCATATAAAAGGCTTAAAACAGGTGACCCCAATCTATCTTACCTCTGGCATTACAAACGAGAACAACATTTCGAGACTTGAACCCACTAAAGTTCTCGAACCATTTGATTATGAATCTTATGGTATATGCATATCGTGTCTTTGAGACAATATGACTCGTGCTTCCTTTTGTTAGAAAAGGAGTTCGAGTAAGCGATTTGTTAGGACTTAAACAATCATAGCCATAGGTGGTTTTAACTACTTTTACCGATGATCTAAGTGGGTATAGAGATATCTACTTGATGAGGAATTAGAGTGAAGTCTTTGAAAAGTTCAAAGAGTTTCAATACAAAGTATAGAACCAATTAAATATAAGATCAAAACCTTACGATCCGATTGTGGTGGGGAATATCTAAGTAATGACTTTTATTTTCACCTAATGAAGTGTGATATAGTATCACGGTTGAATCTTCCTACCACACCTTATTTAATATGGTGTTGCTGAAAGGAGAAACTAAACCCTATTTGATACTGTTTGGTAAATGTTAAGTCAGACTCAGCTACTTGACTTACTTTGGGGTTCTGCCATTTTGTCTACTATTTTATTTTTCCACTAAATTGAAGTCTGACTAAAGCATCCAAAAGTCTCCACATGATATCTGGAAAGTGAAGGTCCCTAATTTATCTTTTTGTGGGTTATTCAAAAGGAAACACATGGCTATTACTTCTACCTATGTCAATAGAACAAAGTGTTTGTGGCTCCTGATGCCGTCTTTCTAGAAAAGGTTGTTTCTAAAAGACAGAGTGGGAGAAATATTTGAACTTAGTGAAGTTCAAGAGCCACAAATTGATGACGTAGCGCAGGAAAATGTTTCCTCTATGTCAAATAGGTTGTTATGACATGTTACTTTTAGAAAGTGATGAATCTGTAACCTACAGTGCAGCTGTCTCTTGTTCTAACTCTATGCAATGACTTGGAGCCATGTGATCCGAGATGGACTCCATGCGCAATTATCAGGTAGAGGACTTGGTAATTTTACTTAAAGAAGTTGAACCTCTACAGTGTATTATCGGCTTGGATGGACATAAGAATTGTATGGTCTGGCAGTTGGATATTAAAACCACCTTCCTGAATGGGATTCTGGAAGAGGAAGTGTATATGACACAACCTGAGGGTTTTATACATCTTAACAATCCTAAGAAAGTGTGCTACTTAAGAGATCCATTTATGGTTTTAAGGAGGCATCAAGGAGTTGGAATCGTTATTTCGATCTTGTTATTAAACTGGACGGCTTTACTCGAAGTGTCAAGGAACTGTGTTTATACATGAAGTTTAGTGGGAGTATGTTAGTGTTATTCTTAGTCTGATATATGGATAAAAGACTTAGAAGATGTGTAACACATCTGTGATATTCGGATTTATGGAGATAAATCTAAGAGGATGTTAGGAATAAGTAAAAAGGCTTATATTGATAAGTTTTTGGACAGGTTTAATATGAAAAACTCTGACAGAGTTTTTCTGTCTTTTAGTTCAGGAGATTACTTTGAGTAAGTCAGAGTGTCCTTCTGAGTCCACTGATATTGAGTGCATGAATTGATCCCTTATGCTTCCGCTGGTGGATCAATCATGTATGCTATGATGAGTGCTCGCCTTGATGTGACATATCATTTTTTTTGAGTATGACAAATTGTTACCAATCAAATCCAAGTGAAAGTCACTAGACAGCTATCAAGATCATCCTTAAGTACTTGAGAAGGACTAATGATTCGTTCTTGATGTTTGGAGGGGATACTGAGATACGTGTAAGGGGTTACACGGATGTCAGTTTCCAAACAGATTGGGATGTTTTGATGTCTCAGGACGTCTATGTTTTTATAATGAATTAAGGAGCTATCTGCTAAAAGAGGTTCGGGCAGTAAGTCACAGCGGATTCTATAATGCAAACTGAGTACATTGCAACATTTGACGATGCAAAAGAAAGTAGTTTGGATTTGGCAGTTTAGGAGGGACTAAGAGTAGGTCTTGCAGCCATAGATCCTATCCCTATATACTGTGAAGACAGTGGGAGCTATTTTAGGCTAATGAGTCTATGTTTCGTGATAAGTCTAGACATGTACTCAAAAACTTCCATGTATTTAGTGGTTACATAGAACAAAGGAAAATAACAATTAATAAGGTTTGGTCAAATGAATGTGTCACTAATCCTTTAACCATACCTCTAGTGCAGGCTAAACATGATAGTCATGTCGTCTAAATGCAATTGAAACGGGTACCTGTATTTCTGTAGATTATATGACATGTAATAATTGGATATATTATCAATTTTTACATATATGATAATCGCATTTATCGTTTAAGTTTTTTAAAACTTAGTTATTCAATATTTACTGATTTTATTTTGAATACTTTGTTGATCCGAATAGGTTGTTGAGACAAAGTTGAACCCTATTCAAGTGAACAGGATTAACATTGTATTATGTCCCTAGTTTCTTAATGAGGTGATGTCTCAAAGTGACTAGATTGTAACTCGATCGATGGTGAGTTTGACAACCATGGGGTCATGGAGATGACTGGTCAATTACATAGGCAGACTTTATAACACTCTGTCGGGCAGTGACCATATATATAGTTCTTTTATTTTTTTCTAGCTTGGTCGTGGCAAAGACTTCTATAATATTCCTATGAGTCGATTCTTTTGACTGACAACTATTTATTTGCGTCAGTGCAATTTTCGATTGGCTTTGGTTTTTGTCCTAGGTCGTGTCGTAAAAGGAGGCCTGTAATACCCGCCCCGTTAGGGACCCGTTGACTAGTCGTTGACCGACCTTAGAAACTCGGTAGACCCTTGAGAACATTTCATACAAACGGACTTAGTACTTGATGACCTTTAGACGTGGGGAACTCGATCTAGCATAGGCTACTCGATCGAGTAGTCTATGGTCTCGATCGAGTAAGTCCCATACTCAATCGAGTATGGCGGTTCGAGCGGTAAGTTATAAATTGTGAAGTCGTAAAACCCAAATCATTTTCTTTTCATTTTATTCCTAAACCTAATTGCCGAGTCTAGGTAAGTCATCATCATCATCATAATACTTTGGTTGTTTGTGGTTATGGTTGTTAGTAATAGGGTTTTTCCCTACTGTTTGTGATAGGTGTTAATTGTGGTTGCTTTGTCTTCATACGGATGTATGCGGTGTTGATGCTGATTTCTAAAGGTAGGTTTTCCTACTCAGTACTGTTGAATTGATTGTCTTGTGTGGTGTATAGTATTGCTGATTATGTGATAGTAGTGTTGTATTTGTATACGGGGTGCTTCCATGGCTGAGAGGAGTCATCTCGGGATTGGATTCACGCCCTTGATTCGCCCCTTGTGGTTTCCGCCAAAAGGGGGGATATGCACATTAATGGACATGGGCTATTCGCTTGATGGAGAAGAGCGGGGCTTAGGTGGGAACGACTACGGCCCCCCACTGGCGGTGTGGAATATCTGTTGTGATGGATATTCTGGCAGGACTTTACCTTCGGGTTAGTCAGATGATTGATGGTTAATTGGAGTTGAATATGGATGTGTGTGTGTTTTGTATCTTGTGTTTTTTGTTGTTCTTCAGTTACTGAACTTGTGTGGTGTTTTTTGTCTTTCTTTCTTGTTATATGTCTACCGTGATCCATTATAGTGAGCAGTCAGTCTTAGCAGGTGTTGATGTGTGGAAGCTTAGCTGGGTGCGTTGGAGGGACGAGTCTTTCACCGAGTTCTGACATGGAGTAGTATCGCCGTAGTTGATAGTTGTTTGTTATCAGTTGCACCTTTCCTTTTTGATGAGCAATCTTGTAATAAACTTAGATTGTTCTTTTAATGACGTTATGATCGATATTTACTATTCCTCGGCAACCGAGATGGTAAAGCCCTTATTTGCTAGGGGAGTTCTTGTTAAGGCTCCTTGGTAGATGGGGGTGTTACAAAGTGGTATCAGAGCGACGATTTTGGAACATGTAACCAATGAACCTAATGAACGTAGTGAGTTTAATAAAATGAACCTAGTGTATGTGTTTTGGGAGCCCTTGAATTGCTCGATTTTGGGTGGGTCGGCGCCTTTATTCCAAAATCCCAGCCCCAATATGCTTAAGTCAGTCACTTCATATGGGGATAGTGAGTCGGGAATCTTGTGTGCTTGTGCGTATGTAATATGCGATATATATATATATATATATATATATATATATATATATATATATATATATATATGTGATATATATATATGTGTGTGTGTGTGTGTGTGTGTGTGTGTGTGTTGTGTGTGTGTGTGTGTGTGTGTGTGTGTGTGTGTGTGTGTGTGTGTGTGTGTGTGTGTGTGTGTGTGTGTATGAAGGTAATGTTTTTTGTATAGGTGATAGAATATGAATGGGTAACTGTTTGTGTAGTTGTGTATGTGTAAGAATGTGGATGGAAAAGTAGGATGTAATGCAAGTATACATAAGGTTGTGTGGTGATATGTTAGTGATAATTGATTCGTAGGGTTGTGATGTTTGATAAGAATCGTATGAGCATGTTGTGTGGTAGAATTTGATATGCATATGTATGAGTGGAATACCGTTATGGATATGCGTAAAAATGTGGATTTTAGCATGTAATCGCAGGTAATAGAGGAAAGTTGTAATGTTTTAATCGTGTTAATTATGTTATATGTTAAGTAATGATAACGATGGTATTAGTATAGAGATAATTAGTGACGAGTTCTAAGTATACCTAAGTTGTAATGTTTTAATCGTTGTTATTTGTTTTGACTTACTCGACCGAGTACAAGGAATAACTCGTTCGAGTACGAGGAACAACTCGACCGAGTAAGTCTTAATCGACCGAGTAGGTGGGTCACTCGACCGGGTTTGATAGAAAACAGAATCAATGCTAATTCTGCCAGCGTCAAAACTCAACCGACTCAACTCGATCGAGTACCTCAGATACTCGATCGAGTATCGCTGCTACAGTGACACGGGTTCTTTAAAGTTTTCGAGGCTTATAAACCTCAATCCTTCCATTCTTTTCTTTTATTCTCTCTTTCAAAACCTAATTCCTCAATTACACCTTCTTCCTTTACAAACTTGGGTGATTTTTGTGCTTGATTTCTTCTACATCTTCCTAAGTTCATCCACCAAATCCGTTTGCAAACTTATTTAAGGTAAATTTCTACTCTTTCCTTTGATTTTAAAAGCAATTTGAAGCATGTGTTTGTGTTGGATTTTCTGAAATTTCGGTTTTTATACCCAAATCTTGTATTGTAATTGTCGTATTTTGATAGAAATCACCTTGAATCATTGTTATTGATGTTAAGAATTGCAAAATTAAACCTAATTAGTGACTATGTTCAACCCGAATTTTTTTAGGGTTTGCCCCAAATTTTGATTTTTGTTCATCAAATTCATCTTAAAGTGTTGAATAAGGATAAGGGACGTTAGTAGTATCATATGTGGTGCTTGATTTTGGCTATTTTAATCAAAAAATTTCGTTTTAAAACTCCTTCTTAAAGGTGTATAAAGCTGAAAATTTGCCCCAATTTCACTACAATAACCGACTTAAGAAGCTTGTTTGGTAGAAATTCAGTCCGGTTACTTCTATAACTTATTTATTCTCTATGTTTTGATACTCTTAAACCATATGTTGTGGGTTGTGAAGGGTAAAGGGATTGGCAAAATCGTGTTTTGTCCCAAAATTTTACATACTTTGACGAGAAATTATCTTAAGCATTGCCTTTTCCGGATTAAGCATTTGAAAATTTCTACTTTGAATTTGTAAAACCTGATGTGTGGCTAAAGTATGTTGAAACAGATACCGAGAACTATAGCTACACGACAAAGCAAAAGGACATGCGTCGCTGAGGTAGAGGTTTGAGAAGGGAGTCAAGGACCTGTTATTCCACCAGTTCCTGGATACCCTACGGTAATATTTGTTGACTTTAAGCAGAGAGACGCTTTTGTAGAGTTGTTGAGTCGCACCATGAGACCCACTAGGTGTATAGATACGAGTGTGTTGGAGGAGCTAAAAATAGAAGTAGATGTCCGACATATCTTTGAGATACTGGGTTTGGAGGGGTTGTACCATTTGAGGAAGCACTCTTATGCCTTTTTTACCTTAGAGTTCATGAGTTCTTTAACTTATGATGTGGCTGAGAAGATGGTAGGTTTCCGGTTGATGAACACTAGTTTCCATCTGGCCCTTGATCAGTTTGTCAATCACCCGAGGCTTGCACTAGCCAAGAAGGGATATCTTAGAGATGTCCCAACTGAGTGTGAAGCCAGTGGCTCTATGCCCTTGTTCACTGGTAGATCTGCCCCTACTTTGAGTAACATGTTGATCAATGATATTCAGCATGTGACCTTGAAGATCTTCCTTTGGGCCTTGACCTGTTTTCTCTATGGTAGGAAAGATGTGAGTAAGCTTAACTCACACAAGGTCATGTTGTTGCTCTCTTACCTGAACCCCACTCGAAGGGAGCGCATTGCTTATAGTGCTCCGGCCATAGTGTGTGCCAGTTTTGCCTTGATGGCCAAGTCTTCGACCCGTTACCTTAGTTGTGGTGTTATCGCCACTCGCCTAGCTGAGAGGTTGACTAGTTTTGAGGCTTTCTCGGCCCTCAAACCTTTGGTTCCGGTTGTTCTGACTTGGAACAGGGCTTACTTCATCTCTAAGATGTGGTTGAGAGTGTTGGGTGATGGTGGGTTAGCTTGGAGGGTGAAAGATAGGAGTTGGATGCGAATGCCTGACCCGAATCATCAAACAGTGACGGAGCCGTTGGCTCCTCCTCGAGCAGACTTACCTGATCATAGACGACTAGACCTGGCAAATCGGGTAAACGGGTCGGGCAAATTCGGGTAGGTCATTTCGGGTTTCTAAAATATTCGGGTTAGTTCGGGACGGGTTGGGTTATTTTGGGTTTACGAGTCTATTTCGGGTTTGTTGGTCGGGTTATTTCTGGTCAAGCTGATCGGGTCATTTCGGGTTGGGTCATTTTCGGGTAAATGATTAAGAAGGAAAAAAGCATTTCAAGTCTTTTGGGGCCAATTAAAGTTATGTTTTGTAGCGTCATTTTCGTGTTGGGTAGTTTTGGGTCGGGTCATTTCGAGTTGGGTTAATACGGGTCTATGAAAGATCGGGTCATTTTCTGGTCGGGTCGGGTTAATTCGGGTTTCGGGTGTCATTCGGGTGCGGCAGTTTGGGTCAATTTCGGGTTTCGGGTCCGCCTTTTCGGGTCAGGTTGATTTTGCCAGGTCTATAGACAACCTTCTAGAGGAGATGCCTGAGCCGGTCAGGGGAGACCACGCTAGGGCGGAGGACCTGGTGCCCAGGGTTGGGAGAGGCCCAGGAGAGTGAGAGAGGTGGTTGGAGAGTCCCAGCCTGTGTAATACCCGCCCTTTTAAAGACCTGATGACTGTCGTTGACTGACCTTGGACACCTATCTAAACCTTCGAAAACCTTACGAGTTAATCTTGCGACGTAGTAACCCTTTTTAGTTCTGGTAACTCGATCTAGCGGAGGCTACTCGATCGAATAGCTTAGTCACTCGATCGAGTAAGTTGGATACTCGATCGAGTAACGGGAGTTCAGTGGGGAACTATAAATCGTGATATCGTGAAACCCAAATTATTTCTTTTCCTTTTCTCCTAAACCTAGATGTCGTCATATCACTTTTCCTTCACTTGCATTCACCTTTTTGGAGCATTTGAGGGTGGAGACACCATGGGAATGGGATGCTTGAGTTGGGTAGCGGTCTTGACGCCGGATTGCTATATATAGGTATGTTGTCATCATCATCATCGTCTTCCTTGGTTTCGTTTATGATTGTGGTAGTAGTAATAGATGGTCATGCTGTTTGTTATATGTGGTTAGGGTAGTTGCTTGTCGTCTTATGGTCGTGTGCGGAATTGCTGCGGTTGCTAGAGGTAGGTTTTCCTACTCAGCACTGTTGGTTGTATAGTGTGTCGGTTATAGTGCTTAACTGTATTTGATGTTCTGATTGGTTGAGTAGATTGGTTGTGTTTGGTTGTGTTGTGCTTATCTGTGGTTCACGAGGCGTGTCCTCGGCTGAGTGGAGTCACTTGCGGGACTGGCTTCACGCCCTTGATTCGCCCTCTGTAGAACCCGCCACAGGAGGGGATGTGCACATTAAGGAACACGGGTTATCGCTCGGAATAGATGAGCGGGGATTTGGTGGGTACGGCTGCGGTCCCCCACTGGCGGCGTGGATCACTGGTTGTGATTTGTAATCTGGCAGGACTGGACCTTCAGGCAGTCAGAGGAGTGTGGATGATTGGAGATGGTGATATGTGTATGTTTATTGTGTCTGTTTTGTGTGTTCCTTCAGTTACTGACCTTGTGTAGTGTTGTTGTGTTTCTTTTTATGTTGTGACTGCCGTGACCCACTATGGTGAGCAGTTGGTCTTAGCAGGTCGATATCTGGATCGTAGCTGGGTACTTGGAGAGACGAGTCTACCACGAGTCATGGCAGATATGGTTTCACATAGTTGATAGTTGTCACTAGTTGTCACTAGTTGTACCTTCTATTTTCTTTAATAACTTGTAATTAAATATAATAGTTCTTTTATCGACGTTTGATTTTTACTGTTTCTCGGGCAACCGAGATGGTAACGCCCTTATCTGCTGGGGAAGGTCTTGTTAAGGCTCCTCGGTAGATGGGGGTGTAACAAATTGGTATCAGAGCGACGATTTTGGAACCTGTAACTAATGAGCCAATGAACGTAGTGAGTCCAATAAAATGAACCTGGTGTACGTATGTTGGGAGCCCCGACAGATGCTTGATTTTGGGTGAGAAGGCGCCCTCATCTCAAAATACTGTCCCCAATATGCTTAAGCCAGCCACTTTATATGGGGATATTGAGTCAGGAATTGTGTGTGTATAGTTGTGTGTGGTTTATAGAATAAATATAGCATGTTTGAGTCTGTGGTAATGTCTGCTGCGTGTAAGTGGTAATGATAAGTCGTGTAAGTGTTGTGAATCACTGGAAGTGTGTGTATATGGTGGAAGTGGTGGATGTGTTGATAATTGCATACGAGTATATGGTAATGTGATGGTGATAATGGGTTGTGAACCTTCATATGTGTCTTAGTTAATATTAATTGACATGTAATATTGTGGAATGCAACGGGTGCATGTTGTTGCATACTCTTGTGAATATGCATAGTTATGTACGATATCTTGTTTTCGAATTGCTGTGATATGTTTAAACCTTGAGTAGACATGAGTAGTAAGTGATAACTATATTTCTAAATGGAATGCTTAATATAGTGCAAGCACATGTTAAACGATTGAATTTACATATGCGTAAGTGAACGTAGAATAATGTATTGATTGTATATATGTTCATGTGAGTGGAAGCCAGTCGCAATTGAATTGTTTTGTACAATGTTCGATATAGGATGAAGTAATATGTGCAATGTTCGGATGCGTTAATTGAGCTGCATTTGAGTTAGTATTAATGGATCTTAATTGGGTGAAATAATCAGTGACGAGTTCCAAATACACCTTTGACTCGGAACGAGTTGTTGTTTTGCAGAAACCGATAACCGAACTCGTAACTTTAAACCTTGTTCCTATTCTTATTCGACCGAGTACGAGTGCCTACACGACCGAGTAGACCTTACTGGATCTAGTTGTGGGGCTATTAGATCGAAAACGTTGGGACTGCCGGCGAAAACTCGATCGAGTAGCTCCAACTCGATCGAGTAGAGGCCACTCGATCGAGTAACCGAGTTACTCGATCGAGTAAGTGCTACACTACCCGTATTATATCGGGATTCCTATGCTTTCCCTAATTCATTCTTCTTCTTATTTTGTCTCACTTCAAACCCTAATTCTCTCAAATCCTCTTTTCTCTCAAAAATCTTGGTGAAGTTTGTGCTTAATTCTCTTGTAATCTTCTTGTTAATTCGTTCAATACCTTTGCAAATCATTCAAGGTAAGAATGCTACTCTTTCTCTTTCTTTTAATCAACTAGAAATGTAATACTCTGTATTTAATAATTATATAATAATATTTTATTGTATTTATACGAGTTATATTTGAGACGGAAAAAAAAATAGTAATAATAATAATAACAATAAGTTGTAATAATAATAATAATAATAATAATAATACAGAATACGATACAAGTATACGTATACATATATACTCCCCCTCACCTTATATACTCCACCCTATCCACTCATAATCTTATCCTAATATAATCCACCAAAATCTACCCAAAACATGAGAGATGAGAGAAATAGAGAAAAAGGAAGAGAAAGGGAGATTTTGTCCCTCCGCCTCGAGATCGTAAGGTAAACCGTCTTAAACTAGTTTTTATATTATTTAATTAACACTATCGACCTGCCTTGACCCCGACTCACCTTAACCTGTCATTTGACCATTGTTGACCGCCCAAAAAGGGGTTTGACTGTGACTTTATAGGGGTTAAATTGTTGTTATAGCTGTTTTGTGTGACAGTCTTAAGACGTGTTTTGACCCACCTTTCGTGGTTGTGTTGGGTTAGTTTTGGGTTGGTTGTGTCGAGACTAGTGTGGAAAGTATAGTGGTGGTCTTAGGTGGTGGGTAGGGTGGCTGTGGTGGTCAGAAATCGGGTCTAAAAAGAGGGTGTACGGCCTGTTGTTATCGTTATTGTCTTGCTCGTTGTTGGTGGTTATTGTGGCGGTTGTCATGGGTAGTGGTGGTGACTGGTGTCGACTAGGGTCAGGGGAGACACGCTGGTGGTCGGCGTCGACGGTGGAGTCGGCTGGTGGCCGTGAGTCATGTGGTGTTGCGGGTTTCGGGATGTTGCGGGTTGTTGTTGTTGTTGTCATTGGTTGTTGTTGTTGTTGTTGTGGCCGCCTGCTGCAGTGGCCGTGGTGGCGGCCGGTGGCGCCGAAAAGGACCATCGTAGTGGTGGTGGAAGTGGCGGCCCATGGTGGTTCTAGGAGGAAGTTTGGGTGTGGGTTTCGAGTCGGGTTTTATTTAATTAATTAATTCGTATTAATTTAGTCGTATATGTATTAGATTCGTATAATTTTACGTATTAGTATAATTAGATTCGTATAATTATATGTATTTGTATACGTATTGGATTAGTATATTAAAACGTATATTTATACGTATTTGTATGATTAGATGAGTACATTTATACGTATTTGTATTATTGACAGGTCAGTCGTATACCTATCAAAAATAACCAACTGGCTCTAACTAATATAGCTAGGGAAGTCGGGTCGAACTTCACAGGGAGATGGGAAAATGTCAGCTTTGTCTAAGTTCGTCACGGTAACCAAATTGGGGGGTTGTGATTGTTTGTTCTAAACTAAAAAGCCTAAGAAAGAGAGGAAAAGCAAGAGAATAAAGATTAAGCAAAAATAGAAAAAGCAGCTAAGACAGACGGTTCACCATGATCATTCAGTCAAGCAATCTAAATCTCAGGTCAATGCAAGTATGGTCTGAGGAGCAGTGAATATCTCCTTCCGGTCTCAATTCGCCCTAAAGCACAAATAGCTTAGCTTCCGCCCTCACTACAGTGCCCTAATGTTCGCTACGAGTCTCACCCCTTCCAACGTTTTGGTCCAGGTCGAGGTTTACTATAATTTAAATGCCTAATTGCGTCGACTCAATTAGACAAATACAAATAAGTGCAACGATTAACAACAGAGACTATACAAGCATAAGACCTAATATGGCAATTGCTATTCCATCATAATCATGGATTCCCTAGTCTTAGCAAAGGGGAATTAGCTACACATTACTATCGAATCAACAACAATAACATATAAATAATAGGAATTAAACATAATAATAACAGAAATTGAGAATTGAGTAAACAATAATAAAAGCAATAAAGGAAAGATAGAAACAAAATGATAATTGCGATTAAGAAATGAAAGGAGTAATAATACCAATTACAAATCCGAATCCGAGTAGAAAGGAGTAGAAGAAGAGTAAAAATGAATAAGCAGTAGAAGTAGATAAAAGTCTAAGTGAATGAAAGATTCAGTGAGGAAGAGTTACGCAGTCTACTGTATTTAGTAGCATACAAAAATCTCCCCCTTAAATCTAATCCATAGCTTAAATTACAAAAGCCCATACGAAATTAGGCGGAAAAACTCTTATACAGGCAAAACCACTCGATCGAGTGGAAAGAAACCACTCGATCGAGTAAATAAGCGACAATCCCTTTGATCGAGTGGAAATAAACCACTCGATCGAGTAAGTCCTTATATTGTGTTATCGATTGGATACTGGGACTGCTCGATCGAGTAGCCTTCAGTATATAAAGCATTCGATCGACTAGAAAAGTAGTCGATCGAGCTATATTGGCACGTTAGACACTATGACAACTTCCGAAACCAGCTCACGCGTCTTCAAAGTGATAGATTCCAAGCTCCGGTTCCTTGTTCTCCATAAATGCATGCAAATGGGACGAGTTTAGGCTTGATTTAGCTCCTCTTCGGTTTATTCCTTCAATTTACACAGAACAAACCAAAGTAGAATATTCGGGGGTATTTGTAGCTAATTTCCACGTAAATAGTACAGAAATGCGTGCAAGAATGAGGTAAAACCCTTATATAAAATACACACATCAAATATTATCGTATTTTAGAAAATGGTTTTTGTGAGACGGTTTTACGAGACGGGCCTAGCTTGTGTAACGGATTGCTTGTGCGGATTTGCTAAAAGGTAGGTTAATCCTACTCAGTTTCAATATGCATTTGGATGGTTATTTGAGTTGTATTTTAATAGTCATTGCATTATAACATGAAATTGGTTAAGAGGATTGGATGAGTGGGTAATTGACAAATTGTGTGGCACCTTGCATTTGTTGTACTTGTCATGTATTTTGGATAATGTGACGGTTGTGACTGTTGGTTGTTGTTGAGGAGACGGGAGACGGTTGGGAGACTGTCTTCCGCTTGGGCCGCCTCTTGGAGCTTTCCAACTCCAAGAGGGATGTGCAAATTAATGACTTGAGTTTGGAGGGACTCGTGTGGTTGAAACACGACATCTGGCAAGGGATCTGGTTGGCTTCCGGACCCAGTACGTCTGGGCGTGTCCTGGTACCTGTTTGTGGTTATCGGTATGTCTGGGCGTGTCCCGGTACCAGTGTGGTTGACGGTATGTCTGGGCGTCTCCCGGTACCAGTGAGGTTGTCGGTATGTCTGGGCGTGTCCCGGTACCGTGGTGGCGGTTATCAGATATCACGTTATTCATATCATAGTCATGTTGTATGTCTACACATTCGAGTCGTGTCACACTTTATTTTTTTGTTGAAACTGACGTTTGTTGCGTCTGTGCATTGTCACCTATATCTTGGGTGGCCTGTGTTGATCCATATGATATCCTTTGGTCATATGAGGAGCAGGTTATGTTGAGGTTGTTTGCATAGTACGCGGAAGACGGGACGAGCTTGATGATATCACGAGACGAGTCTAGTTGGCTAGAAGAGTATAGATGTCACGAGTTGTATTTTATTTAGAAGCGAAAAAAGGGTATCCAGTAGATATTTCTCTATTTCGAAATGCATCAAAACCTTGGGTAGTAAAAAAAAGAGGGATGCTGTATTTCCAAGATTGGATTTCATATTCGAATAAACCTCGTAATCGTAAAAAAGTAGGTTTTTTTTGCTATGGGCCTTGCAAATGAAAAATTGGGATAGGATCCTATAGGATCTCCTCCTTCAAAACTGAACGTGAAAGTTTCCCTTTCGCCCAGCTCAAGTAGTTACAACAAACAAATTAAAGAAAGGAATTCTCACTTTCAAAAAAATTCGAAAATTATATAGCATCTCCAAAATAAAAGATCTACTGTTTACTCAAGTTTCCTTGAAGACTAAGCATCATTGCTTTGATTCATTCTTTTTTTTATTCAATTAAATTACAAGAAAAATAAATTATGAAATTCTTGAGTAGTCTACCCCCCTTCGAATTCTCAATCCCCTAAAAAAAAAAGAATTGGAAGTCAAAAGGAATTTAATTGTCTATGTATTGTTCCGTTTGATCTTTTAGGTCACGACTTCACCTCGACGGTTATACCACGTCCCTTTAAATTAAAGCCTATATGCGACGGATAGCCTCTTGTAACCATACCTTATTTGCTTGCTTACGTGTACATAATTTTTTTATAAATGAACCAGAATGGTTAATTCCGAAAAATAAAAAAATAAGTCTTTTTTTACGAGGTACAAGTATAAATTAATATTTTGTTGTTACAAAATCGACCATGGATCAATTCCCCCTTTATTTAGAAGTATTCAATACAACCATAATTCTGAGCTTCATGTTACTCCTCTCAAGAGACATGTCAGAGCCGGGGCTACTGGTGCATTGGGGTGTTACACAGTGGTATCAAAGCGACGATTTTGGAACCTAAAACTAATGAACCAAAAATGAATTTAGGAGAGTCTAAGTAAAATGAACCCGACATGAGTACCATAGGAGATCGGTTTTGGATGAGTAGGCGCCCTCATGCCAAAGCTAGTGCCGATCGTCTCAGTTGGACACTACGGGGGTAGTTAGGAGTATGGAAATCGTGATGTGAATCGTAATATGAATACGTACGTGTTATGGTATTAATATATATTTGAATATGGCATAAGATATGATCATTAGTGAAATTGGCATGAATGATGTATTTTGTTTCTCGTAATAGGTTTATTGTTTCGTTTATGTGGAATATGATAACATGTGATGGATGGATGAGTGGAAGAACGTGAATAATATGCTATAGATATGATTGGTGTATGTTGATATGAGGGACGGTAGTCCCGAATCTTGCCATGTAGATATCATATGCGTGTTTGAGCTTGCTAGTGTCTTGTTAGAATATAAATGATGATGGTTAGTGGTAGAATAGTTATGATTTTGGGAGTGATATACCATAGATAGTGAGTTTGAGACCAAACCCAATCGAGTAAAGTAGTACTTGAGCGAGTTGACCAGTCACTCGACCGAGTGGATGAGTCACTCGACCGAGTGGACAGTTCACTTGACCGAGTGGGCCTGTCACTCGACCGAGTGAGCAAATTTAAGAAATTGGAAAACTTCTGGAAGTTTCCCACTCGTTCGAGTAACCTGTCACTAGACCGAGTGGAGTGGCACTCGACCGAGTGCCCTAAGTACTCGGCCGAGTGGGCTTGTGTAGTCGATAAACTTGTGTAAAATTTGCTTTTTCTACCTTATCTTTTCATTTCTAGCTCGAACCTCGTAACTTTATCGATTTATCTTAAAATAATTCAAGGTTTTCATATTATGATTTGTTATTTGGATTACACTTTGCTACTTCACTTTTCTTGATCCGTTTTCTCAAGTTTCGACCATGTAGGTGAGTGATCTTCTTCATTTTGCAAATTGAAATGATTTTTATATATACACATATTTATTCAAGTTTTATCAAATAATTGCATGGCTTGTTTGATTTCATAGTAATGATTGAATTTCTATATCGTTAAAGTGGTCAAAAATTAGATTTTTACGATTAATTTTCTTTCCCACCATGGATGAACTTAGAAACTTGTGGTTTTGAGTCGATAACTGAATTTTTGTGTTTATTGTTGGGTCATATTGAACAAGAAAGACTCAACGCTTTTTGTTAATGTCAGATTTTACCTTGTATGCAAAAATTTCAACTTAAAGGTTTTGACTTACTTCTCATTTTCATGAGTGAAACTTATTTTAATCGTTTTACAAACACTATCGTTATTCCTAGTAGTGTGGTACATTATCTTAAAAATGAAGATTTCGTTGCAAATTTTAGCCTAAAATTTTGAACCAAGTGAGGAATACGAACAATTTTGATTTTAACCCAGATGTGGTTTAATAGTATTATGAAGCTATAATATTATTTTTTGGAATTTTGTAATAAAATGTGTGAATCAAATTTTTTTTTCCGTCTCAAGGGTTGACAAATTTCCCGAAAATATTGTGAGAATATAAATAAGCTTTGATTTTTCGCCCGTGACGTACTTCTTTTATTCCTTATTTCTCTAATCTTTGATTTTGACATTTTGTGAAATCGAATATGAGCAATTTTCCGTTTTAAAATTTTCTTTTCGAAAATGAATGATATACCCACCCGGATTTTGATTTTTCTAAAGTTATGTTTCGTACCGATCGAATAGTAATGCTTTGAATTTTGTCTTTAGTGACATGTACCATCCTATGACGGGTTATTCCGTTTTAAAGTTTTCAAGAAATTTGAAACCAATGACTTTATGTTAGAGTTTTAATATAGCATTTCACATTTAAGTAAATTTGAGTAAAATTGCATAATGAGAAAGAATATTTCATAAGTTAGTAAAGTGCTAAAGTTCAATCTTGAAATTCCATCATTTTACAAAATTCATCATGTTTCAAGGGTGTTAGTAGGGCAATTTTAAGGCGTCGACCATTTATTTTCTATCTTTTTATATCCATTCTAGATTGTTTTGATTTTCATCATCCTATCCGTTGAGTTAACCCGGGATATTCGTGTATAGAGTTGTGTGTGAGCCTGTAAGAGTGTTTCCTCAGCTTAGCCTTAGGCATATGTTTCCGACAAAATGAGTGATCTTAGACATAGTCATCAAGTTTTATAATCTGTGAACACTAGGATAACAGCTGGCCAACGTAATTTTTTTTAGTATGGCGAATTGATCATGAGAGACAACTTATAAATGCTGAGTGAAATACAGTCAAAATTTCGACACTTAGCAATTGTGTGGACTCATAGATAGTGAACGCAATTTGAGGACATGTGAGGATGACCTTTGAGCACAACTCAATTATTTTGGTTAGCGTATGGGTGAGTTAAAACTTGTGGAATGATGAGTGAATAGTTGAGGTACTCATAGGGTTGCAAGAGGAGTGATAATATGGATGGTAAAAGTAGTTGGATGATGTGCAATTTGGCTTAAGAAATTATGAGAGTTGAATAAAGGGTGATAAGATTTGCAAGTGGTAGCCGTCATTCAATGAAGGATTTGTTTTAAGTTTCAAGTGAACCCGTGTGAGGAGGTATAATCGTGGATGAGTTGAGTTCTAGTAATTAGGATCCATGCAATTGTGCATTTAGTACTACCAAGTTTGGTTTCGGTGGACATGAGAGTAGGAATGTGGCGTGTGACGCTCGAGGGTTCAATCTTATGAATTGAGATATTTGATCATTTGTGCTACATAAGGTGATCGTTGACCTAAGTACATAGGCATGATATGTGAAAGTGGTTGTGTCGGACTCTGGTCCTGAGAGTGGTAGTATATATTTTGTTAGTAAAATTGCCTCCCAAGCGTTATTATGAAAATGCCCACGGTGTACATCGTGATTGTGTTGTAGTGCTTAATTAGTGGTGATGTTGTCGCTATTCCTTGAGAATGATGAGTGATTAGGTCGTGTCTATGAGATAGTGTAAGCGTTGTGTTTACCGACGTGACTAGAGTGTTGCACTACGGTGCAGTTGTTGGTGATGACAATATTAGGTTCGTGTTGGTCATATGACTTGGGTGCTTTATCTAAATTGTGTAGTCATGATGGCCATAAGGCCAATAGTTGTGTTTGATTTGGTTGTTTAATGGTATATGAGTCACCATCGGGATATATTAGCGTTTGTGTGATGAAATAGAGAGTTCGGAACCGAGTTGAAACATTCTGCCCCAGTTGACACTCGACCGAGTGTACCATGCACTCGACCAAGTGTACCATGCACTCGACCGAGTGGTCGCTTACTCGGCCGAGTGGCCTCCTACACCCGACCGAGTGGTCTGTTTTGACCCTTGTTGTGTTTATATTTGACCGAAAACTTAGCATATACCCTCATTTCGCGGTTTATATTAGTTGACTTGTGTTTGGATGAGCCTGTTGACCTTACATGGATGATATTTTATGAATTTTTTACATTTTACTACGTGGTGTGACACTTTGCAAAGTAAATGGAAATTGTTGATTCGGCATGGGTGGATTTATGACACTAGTGATGTGATAACCTTGTTTGATGTATGTTAATCGACGTGATATCATTTCGTTGCGTAAAAGTAAGATGAAAAATACAAGTTGTGTGTTGCATAGTGATTGTTTGCATGATTGTGATGAGCGGATGTTGGTAATAGATGGGAATGGATAACTGAAAACGCATGTGTGATCCTGTGATAGATTTGATGCGGTATATGCGTGGCATAGTACCCGGAAAATGGGAATGTTGAGCATAGTGGAGTCACATGACGGATGACGTTGCATTATTTGGTTGTTTCATAGAGTTTGAATACTTATGATTAATTTGCATATAGGCGCATGTATGAGATTAGAGTTGATTTATAGGTGTATAGTAATGATCGACTTATACCCCAAGACTTATGCGTAGGCTTAGAACCAATTGAGTTGGGTGTTGTTATAGGATTAGGGGTTTCGAACCGTGGGCTGGACCTGGTACCTTAACGTTTGGGAGGCTCGTACAGTAGGGCTGCATCATGGCATTAAAACTATGTATGATTCATTTATGTATTTGCGATAAATAGAAAATAGTGTCGAACCTGGAACATGATCATTTGTGGAATTTGGTAAGGAGTGTATGACACCGTACGTTGAGGTTGATAGTTGAACTTCGGGACAAAGTTCTCTTGTAGGGGGAGTGAATGTAACAATTCGGAAGTTTAGGAAAAAGGAAGTGCAGAATGTGAGGAAATAGTGAGAGTGTGAGGAAGTAGTGAGAATGGAACACCGAACATTTGGAAGAGAGTACACATAAGATTTGAGGAAATAGTCGGAAAGGGAAGAGTGAGGTGAAACTTCGGGGAGGAAGTTTATTTGAAGGGGGGAAGATTGTAATACTCCGTATTTAATAATTATATAATAATATTTTATTTTATTTATACGAGTTATATTTGAGACGGAATAATAAAATAGTAATAATAATAAGTTGTAATAATAGTAATAATACATAATACGATACAAGTATATGTATATATATATATATATATATACTCCGCCTTACCTTATATAGTCCACCCTATCCTCTCATAATCTTATCCTAACATAATCCACCAAAATCTACCCAAAACATGAGAGATAAGAGAAAGAGAGAAAAAGGAAGAGAAAGGGAGATTTTGTCCCTCCGCCTCGAGATCGTAAGGTAAACCGTCTTAAACTAGTTTTTATATTATTTAATTAATACGATCGACCGCCTTGACCCGACTCACCTTGACCCGTCATTTGACCACCGTTGACCGCTGAAAAAGGGGTTTGACCGTGACTTTATAGGGGTTAAATTGTTGTTATAGCTGTTTTGTGTGACGGTATTAAGACGTTTTTTTGACCCACCTTTCGTGGTTGTCTTGGGTTGGTTTTGGGTTGGTTGTGTCGAGACTAGTCTGCACAGTATAGTGGTGGTCTTGGGTGGTGGGTAGGGTGGCTATGGTGGTCATAAATCGTGTCTAAACAGAGGGTGTACGACCTGTTGTTATCGTTATTATCTTGCTTGTTGTTGGTGGTTATTGTGGCGGTTGTCTTGGATAGTGGTGGTGGCTGGTGTTGACTAGGGTCAGGGGAGACACGGTGGTGGTCGGCGTCGACGGTGGGGTCGACTGGTGGCCGTGGGTCAGATGGTGTTGCGGGTTTGGGGATGTTGTTGTTGTCATTGGTTGTTATCGTTGTTGTGGCCGGCTGCTGTAGTGGCCGTGGTGGTGGCCGGTGGCGCCTGAAAGCAACATCGAAGTGGTGGTGGCAGTGGCGGCCCACGGTGGTTCTAGGAGGGAGTTCGGGTGTGGGTTTCGAGTCGGGATTTATTTAATTAACTAATTCGTATTAATTTAGTCGTATACGTATTAGATTCGTATAATTATTCATATTGGTATAATTAGATTCGTATAATTATACGTATTTGTATACATATTGGATTAGTATATTTATACGTAGTTATATACATATTTGTATGCTTAGATGAGTATATTTATACGTATTTGTATTATTATCGTATTTTAGGAAATGGGTTTTGTGAGACGGTTTTACGAGATGGGCCTAGCTTGTGAGACGGATTGCTTGTGCGGATTTGCTAAAAGGTAGGTTAATCCTACTCAGTTTTAATATGCATTTGGATGGTTCTTTGAGTCATATTTTAATAGTCATTGCATTATAACATGAAATAGCTTAAGAGGATTGGATGAGTCGGTAATTGACATATTGTGTGGCACCTTGAATTTGTTGTACTTGTCATGTATATTGGATAATGTGACGGTTGTGACTATTGGTTTTTGTTGAGGAGACGATAGACGGTTGGGAGACCGTCTTCCAGTTGGGTCGCCTCTTGGAGCATTCCCACTCCAAGAGGATGTGCAAATTAATGACTTGAGTTTGGAGGGACTCGTGTGGTTGAGACACGACGTCTGGTAGGGGATCCGGTTGGCTTCTGGACCCGGTACGTCTGGGCGTGTCCCGGTACCTGTTTGTGGTTATCAGTATATCTGGGCGTGTCCCGGTAACAGTGTGGTTGATGATATGTTTGGGCGTGTCCTGGTACCAATGAGGTTGTCGGTATGTCTGGGCGTGTCCCGGTACCGTCGTGGCGGTTGTCGGATATCATGTTATTCATATCATAGTCATGTTGTATGTATACATATTCGAGTCGTATCACACTTTATTTATTTGTTGAAACTGACGTTTGTTGTGTCTGTGCATTGTCACCTATCTCTTGGGTGGCCTGTGTCGATCCATATGATATCCTTTAGTCATATGGGGACCAGGTTATGTTCAGGTTGTTTGGATAGTACGCGGGAGACGGGACGAGCTTGATGATATCACGAGACGAGTCTAGTTGGCTAGAAGAGTATAGATGTCACGAGTTGTATTTTATTTATTCATTTCTTTATGTTTATGTAATTCACCAAACATTACATTAATAAAATGTTCTTTGATTGGAGTTTTGAAACCCTACCTCGGGAAACTGAGATGGTAACGCTCCAATTATCTTAGCTGGATAGTTGGGGTGTTACAAAAAATATATAGAAGTGTTAGTTTTTCTGAAAAATTCGAATTATACTCATGGATTTTTGTTTATAGTTGTTGTATGTTGGTAAAATTGCTTTAGTTTGTTGATTATTGATGCTAGAAGTTGCAAAATCAAACCAATTTAGGAGCACATGTGGACTAAAATTTCGAGGGTTTGGGTTGCAAATTGAATTTTTGTTTGTCTTTTGAGTATGTAGAAGGGAAAATAGAGTAAAGTATATTGTTAGTATCGTGTTTAGTGGTGATTTTGACTAATTTCACCCAAAAGTTTGTCTTCAAACTCCGTCTTAAAAGTGCCCAAACTGAAATTCGCCCTAAATCTTTATGATAATCACCCTTTTTGTAAAGCTATTTTGAGTGGATTAATGCCCCAATTTTCTTATTATTGTTGAAATTTTATGTTTTGAAAGTGATAAGACCGTCTTTTATGAGATGTGGGGGTAACATGTTTTGGAAATTGTTGGTTGTTTTGTGAAAACTACTTTAAATTGTTGTTTCTTTACTCATGAGTATATTTTGAAAAGTTCATTTTGTTAAAGTAAGTGTTTGTTGTCTGTGCGTAAATATATGTTCAAACAGATTCCAAGAGCTGCTGGTGTCACCCGTCAGAGTAAGAGGGGAAGGGCTTCTGAGCCCGAAGTTGGAGAGGGGAGTCAAGGACCCACTGTCCCACCCGTTCCCGAGTACCCTACCGTTATCTTTTCTAACTTTGAGCAAAGAGATGCTTTTATTGAGTTGCAGAAGCACCGGATGAAACCTACTCGATGTATAGACACTACCATCCTTGAGGACCTGAAAATAGAGACAGACGTGAGGCATATCTTTGAGATATTTGGTTTGGCGGGGTTGTACCGACTTAGGAAGCACTCTTACTCCTTCTTGACTTTAGAGTTTATGAGCTCCTTTTTGTATGATGCGGCAGCTAAGAACGTGCAGTTTCGTCTTATGAACACCCGTTTTCTTCTGTCTATGGACCAGTTTAATTCTCACCTTGGCCTTGGTCAACCTGAGAAGGGATCTCTTAGAGACATCCCGACTGAGTGTGGGGCTAGTAGTTATATGCCCTATTTCACTGGTAAGGCCGCTTCTACTTCGAGTAACATGTTGATTAATGATGTTCAACATGTCACTTTGAAGATCTTCCTTCGAGCTTTGACCTGTCTGTTGTATGATAGGAGGGATGTGAGTAAGCTGAACTCACATGAGGTTATGTAGTTGGTTCCCTATCTCAACCCCACCCAAGCTCTGAGTGTCTCCTTTAGTGCCGCGGCCATAGTTTGTGCTAGCTTGGCTTTGATGGCCACCTGTTCGACCCGGTACTTGAGTTGTGGTGCCATTGCCACAAGCTTAGCTGAGCGGTTGACTGCCTTTGAGGCCTCTTCGGCCCTTACACCTATGGTCTTAGCTAGTAGCATGGGGACGTTTCAAAAGTTTGGTCCGAGCTGTCCCTCACCATGGTTTCCAGCAGTGGTATCTTTGCAACTTATTCTACAATGCTTTATATGATGATTACAAGGTCATCCTGGACACAGCTGCGAATGGTAGGTTCCAAAACAATACCGGTCAGAATAGAGGTTGGAACACTATTGAGGAGATGGCGGTCCATAGAGCTGAGTTTGGGAGTTCACGTGGAAATTCACGAAAGCAAAGTGATGAAATGAGTACCGTTGTGACACTCATTACTTCTATTACTGCCCGTCTCGAGAAGCTCGAGGCCTCTGAAGTTTCCAAGGAAAGAGTTGAAACTCCTGTCCATAATCCAGATGAGACCGCGAAGTTGAGAGAAATGGTCCAAACTCTTTTGGTTCAAGTGGCGAATATAGAAGCAGCCGGGATTGAGTCCTCAAAGAATTTTGTGAAGCAGTTGGAGAATATAGAGGCTAAGCAAGTCGCCAATTCTTCAAGCAAATGTGAAGGGCCAATTAAAACGATTAATGCCATTAATCTCAGAAGTGGCTTCTCTTATGAAGGTCCTGACAAGCCAAGAGGAGACGCGGGAAATGATGAAGAAGCTAGTTTAATTTCTGGTGCAAAAACGAGCTCAATTGCCAGTACTTCTGGTCAATCGACCAGTACTGTCAGTCGATCGACTGGTGCATCAGATGAAAAAGTTTCTGATCAGAAACTATTCATACCTAGCATAGGTGGTCGATCGACTAACACCATCAGTCGATCGACTGAGACTCCTGACGAAGAAGTTTCTGTCCAGGAACTGTTCACGCCCAGCCAACTTGGTCGATCGACCACTCCTATCAGTCGATCGACTGATTCTCCAGTACAGGACGCAATTCCGTCAACTAATTTGCATGATTCTACACTTATTGATGATTTGACGGAGGTTTTAAACTTACGGAAGCCGAAGGTTGCTGATCCTACGGCTAGTGTTGCAGTCCTGTATCCGGAGCGGTTAAAGAACACTAAGCTGGAGCGCAAGTTTGGTAAGTTTTTGGAGATGGTCCAAAATCTCGAGGTAACGATTCTTTTCACTGATCTAATTACCCAGGTACCCTCTTACGCTAAATTTATGAAAGACATTTTAAATCGTAAGAGAAATTTTCTTGATGATGGTAATGTTGCTTTTGTGGAAGAATGCAATGCTCTTTCGCAAATTAATATACCTCCCAAATTAAAGGACCCTGGTAGTTTTTCAATTCCTTGCACTATAGGTAACCACGAAATTGGAAAGGCCCTTTGTGATTTAGGGGCCAGTGTCAGTGTCATGCCGTACTCTGTTTGCGAAAGGTTAAATATTGGTAGACTCAAGGTGACCGATATTACCGTTCAAATGGCAAATAGATCGACTCAGAGACCTATAGGAGTTCTAGAGGATGTACCCGTTCGAGTGGGTAAGTTTTTTATCCCTGTCGATTTCGTTGTTTTGGACATTGTAGAGGACAGTCAGATATCTATTATTTTAGGTAGACCGTTTTTACATACAGCTGGGGCTATAATAGATGTCAAACGCGGAACCATAACCTTAGAGGTAGGGGATGACACCATTGAGTTCAGTCTTGCTCACAAGGCGATCGAACTCATTGATGATGATACGTGTTATTCCATTGATATTGTTTGAGTGGTCATTACTTGTAATTGGAGGAATCCTTAGCCAAGGATCCCTTAGCTGATCTAACCCGTTTAGATGAGTGTACAGGTAATGCAGTGGAGAATGCTGAGGAGCCAAATGCTTTGGTAGCCTTAATGGAGAGCTACGAGATCAATGAGGAAGAAGATGAGATGCTCTTAAGCCTGGCCAACGAGAATTTGGTAAACACTTGCTACACCATTGAAGATGATTCTGTCTATGCTGTAGAGGTAAAAGTGCCAGAGCGTAAGCCACTTCCTCCTAATCTTAAGTATGTTTTTATAGATGATACGGAGCAGTACCCAGCTATTGTTAGTGCTAAGCTTAACGATGACCAGCTGTCTACTTTGATGTGTGTGCTTAAGAAAAACAGGAAGGCTCTAGGTTACTCTTTGGATGACATTAAGGGCATCAGCCCGATGTTTTGTATGCATGAGGATAGAGTGGAGGAAGGCCACAAGCCTTACAGACAGGGTCAATGCAAGTTGAACCCGAAGATGCGGGGAAGTTGTTATGGCCGAGGTGATGAAACTACTCGATGCGCAGTATTATTTATACGATTGGCAACTCCAAGTGGGTTAGCTTGATTCAGGTAGTTCCGAATAAAGGAGGGACTACTGTGGTTAAAAATAACAAAAATGAATTAATACCGACACGAGTTGTGACAGGGTGGCGGATGTGCATTGATTATAGACAGTTGAATGCCGCCACCAAGAAAGACCACTTCCCCCTCCATTTTGTTGACCAAATGACTGAAAAACTTGCTTCTAACAAATTTTTCTGTTTTCTAGACGGATACGCAGGGTTCTTTTAGATCCCTATTCATCTAGATGATCAGAGTAAGACCACTTTTACCTGTCCACAGGGTGTCTTTGCATATCGTAGAATGCCTTTCGGATTGTGTAACGCTCCTGCTACCTTTCAGAGGTGCATGATGGGGATTTTTTCTTATTATATAGAGAACATTATGGAGGTATTCATGGATGATTTCTCAGTTTATGGTAATGACTTTGATCGTTGTTTAGCTAATCTCGATAAAGTCATGCAGCGTTGTATTGATGTTAATCTTGTTTTAAACTGGGAAAAGTGTCAGTTTATGGTCAATGAGGGAGTTGTGTTAGGGCATCTGATTTCTGATAAAGGTATACATGTTGATAAGGCAAAGGTGCAGGTGATTGAGCAATTACCTCCTCCCGTGAATGTTAAAGGAGTGAGGAGTTTCCTTGGTCACGCTGGTTTTTATCGGCGTTTCATTAAGGATTTTTCAAAAATTGCTAAACCACTCACGCATTTGCTCCTTAAAGATCTTTGTTTTTGAATTTTCGATGAGTGCCTTACCGCTTTTTAACAAGGTTAAAGGAGGCCCTAGTTTCTGCGCCAATCATTGGCCGCTTTGATTGGGACCTCCCATTCGAGATCATGTGTGATGCCAGCGATTATGCGGTCGGTGCAGTTTTGGGACAGCGGAAGAATAAAGCTTTGAATGCCATATACTATGCGAGCCGAACTCTGGATGAGGCTCAAATTAATAATTTTACCACTGAGAAAGAGTTTCTGGCTGTAGTTTTTGCCTTAGACAAATTTCGGTCTTATTTGTTAGGTTCCAAGGTTATTGTTTATACTGACCATGCAGCGCTGAAGACTCTCTTTCTTAAGAAGGATGCAAAGCCGAGGCTTTTGAGGTGGATACTCCTTTTGCAGGAGTTTGATTTGGAGATCAAATATAAGAAGGGAGCAGAGAATGTGGTAGCTGACCATTTATCTCGTCTGCAGCTGACAGAAAGGGAGGATTCGTTACCTATTAATGATTCTTTTCCTGATGAGAGTCTGTTAGCTATTACTACTTCAGGGTCTTATCCACCTCCGTGGTTTGCCGATTTTGATAACTTTGCTGTGACAGGTAAGATACCACCGAAGCTTTCATGGCAGCAGAAGAAGCGGTTTGCTTATGATGCTAGACAATACTTTTGGGATGATCCTTATGTTTTCAAGGAATGTGCAGACGGTCTCATCAGGAGATGCGTGCCTCAATGGGAGGTGAAGGATATCCTAGAAGCTTGCCACTCTTCTGCTTATGGTGGTCACCACGGTCCGTCCCGGATCGTAGCTAAGGTACTCAAACTGGTTTCTATTGGCCAACTTTGCATGCGCAGATAGTCGCAATTTTGTTCTTTGAGTGCGATGCTTGTCAAAGATCGGGAATATTTCAAGAGACATGAGATGCCACAGGTAGGCATTTTTGAGGTTGAGATTTTCGATGTCTGGGGCATCGATTATCAAGGACCTTTTCTGAGCAGTCAAGGTAATAAATATATCCTCGTAGCTGTAGATTATGTGTCCAAATGGGTAGAAGCTATTGGTACTCCCCATTGCGATGCAAAAGCCGTGATTAAACTGTTTAAAAAGATTATTTTCCCTCGTTTTGGTGTCCCTAGGGTTGTCATTAGCGATGGTGGAATGCATTTTAAAGAGAAAGAACTTGGTGCTTTATTGACTAAATTCGGTGTCCAACATCGTAGAGGTTTGGGGTATCATCCCCACACTAGTGGTAAGGTTGAGATTTCTAACAGAGAATTGAAAGAAGTCTTATCTAAAGTTGTTTCTAAATCACGGAAAGATTGGAGTCTTAAGTTAGATGATGTCTTATGGGCTTATAGAACCGCGTTTAAGACGCCAATCGGGATGTCACCATACCGATTGATTTATGGTAAGACATGTCATTTGCCTGTTGAGTTAGAGCGTAAGTCTTGGTGGGCTATATGTGATTTAAATTTGGATCCTAACCTCTCTCGTGAGAAACGCATGACACAGCTGAATGAGTTGGAGGAATTTAGGTTGCTGGCTTATGACAATGCAAGGATCTACAAAGAGAAAACAAAGCGCTGGCACGACAAGAGAATCATCAAGCGCGAGTTCCATGTTGGTGATAAGGTACTTCTTTTTAACCCTCGTATCCGTTTATTTCCTGGTAAGCTGAAATCCAGGTGGACTGGCCCTTACACGGTCACAGCAGTCACAAAGTTCGGATCAATTGAATTGGAGACCTCTGCTGGAGAAAGGTTCAAAGTTAATGGCCAATATGTGAAGCATTATTACGGATCAGATGAGTTTGTTAGGAAAGTCGAGGTATTGTACTTCGACCCGTTATCGGATGATGCAAATTGAGGTAAAAAGGTCGTGCGGGACCTCTTAAACCAGCGCTAACCGGGAGGCAACCCGGCTTGTAAACTTTTGTAATTAGGATCTTTACAGTTTTATTTCATTTATTTTGCATTAGGACCTTTAGCTTGTTTCCTTTTGTTTAGCAATTTCTTGGTTTGGAGAATATGCGCCTTTGAAAATTTTTGCGGGTGATTTTGAGCTAAATTGCAGCGTCGTCTTGATCGATCGACTAAGCTATTGATCGATTATTTGAAAAGGAACAGTCGAGGCTCCGTATACGGAGTTTGGTCGATCGACTGGGCAATATAGTCGATCGACTGAAGAGAAAAGTCCAGAAGCTGTTTAAAGGGGAGACTGGTTGATCGACCGGGTCAGCTGGTCAATCGACCAGTGCGCGGGATCAGAATGCAACTCATAAGGGAAGTATTCCTTCATTCCTCATTCATTCATTCACTTTCAATAAATCGAAAAATCAAAGGCAAACCCTATTTTCTCCCCTTTTCTCGCGATTTTCCTGCGAATCCCGTCTCATTCTCGAATTTTCTTGCTTAAATATTCAAGGTATGTCCCTAATCTCTTTTCCATGCTTTATATTCGATTTTTACTGAAGTTTCATGCCATATTTCCGAGTATTGTTACATTGAGACGGAAAAATCGATTTGGGGAAAATCGATTTAGGGCTAGTTCTAGTCGATTTTTATGCTTTGATTTCTTTTCCTACCCTTTTCCTTTGATTTTCAAGCCTTATTAGCAATTGTAGGATGCTTAAATCAGTTTCCCCCAAATTTTGGAAACCCTAATTTCGGTTCCAGCTTTTGAATTTTTGATTTTTTTTATTAATCGGGTTTCATGAATTGTTATTGCTAAAGGTTAGGGGAAGCTTATTGCTAATTTGATTGTTCGCAGGAAACAACAATGTCAAAAGGAAAGGAGCACATGTTTGAAGGCGTCGAGAGCGGCGCCGCGCAAGCGGCCGCGGGGTCCGCCACTGATGATTGAGGCCACTACGGATAGTCTACCTGACTATCCGCATGTTATTTTTTCCGACTCTACTCAGCGAGCCAAGTTCGCTCTTTTTGTCACGAGAATGAAAGTAACAGCCACCCGGTTTCTTCACAAACCCACTTTAGAGAAATTGGGCTGTTATGAGTCTGTTGTGTCCCTGCTAAATGGGACAGGAATGATTGGTCTTGTGGACATGGCTGAGTTCACATATTACATTTTGACCCTCGAGTTCTTTTCATCTTATGCTTTTAACTCGGCTTCTTTTTAGGAAAATAAGACTAATGCTTGCATTTCCTTTCGGCTTTTCAATGTCAACTAGTCCCTGACATTAGCCGATTTTGCTGGTTTTCTGGGTCTTTATTTTGAGGGTAAAACCTCGGAAACTTCTGATATTCACCGAGTCATGTGGTCATGTATTAGTGACTTTTACGGGCCTAAGAGGACGGGCACTTCCGTCCACTTGCCCCCTCTTCGTTATTTTCTACGGCTAATGGGTAATACCATTTTCGGCCGTAAGGAGTCGAATAATGTGAATACTATTGAACTGTCTATTTTGGCGGGCTATCTGAACATTAACAGTCGGGTAGCCCGTATATATAGCATCGCTTATTTGACTGCCGCTCACTTTCAGACTGTTGGTGAGGGCACTTTGGCCACTATTGCTTGTGGCGGGTTGGTGACGCGTCTCGCCAACCGTCTTGTTTTACTTTTCCCTCGAGAGGAGGCCCCTATAGACCCTGACC
This sequence comes from Silene latifolia, assembly GCF_048544455.1. Lineage (NCBI taxonomy): Eukaryota > Viridiplantae > Streptophyta > Magnoliopsida > Caryophyllales > Caryophyllaceae > Silene > Silene latifolia. Next base: position 127,504,115 of record NC_133538.1, read on the forward strand.
TACGCTTCATGGACCTTGCCTACGCGCGGTCCGTGATGTGGATCGATAGAAGGAGTCGGTGGAAGATCGATTCTTTCATCTGCGACCCCATCCCTGTCCTAGGCTACCCTCCTATCCTGCCCCTCACCACTGTTTCGGGGGCAGCTCGCCCGCCCTTGCCTAGTTACAGGCTCCCTATTAGGGCGGGTACTGCTACTGCTAGCACTTCGAGGAGAGCTCGTGCCTCCTCCTCTCAGGCACCCTCTCCCTCCACTACTGCTCCCACCGGCTTCTCGATCACTTTCCGTCCCCCTCCCCCTACTGTTATCCCTCCGGTCATGGACCAAAGGGGGATGTCACGTGTGTTGCCCGACTTGTGCGGGAGCTTTGACCAAAGCACCGACTTGACACAGCCTTGGCTTTGTACCCAGTTTACGAGGAGTACGCCCGGGGAGGGATGCTTCCACAGGGTGCCTGGACACACCCGTCCTTCTTTGTCCCTCCGGTGGGCGGTTACCCTCGGCCTACCAGGAGGCCTCCTACTACCACTACTACTGCCGCTGCTGATGCGGAGGAGGAGAGCGACTCGGGGTCCGGAGAGTCTAGTGGTGAAGAGTACGATGGTGGCGATTAGATGCTTGTGACCTCCTCTGTTTTTGGCTGGTTTGGGGAGGTCGTCTTTTGTGAGTTTCCGAACCTTCTTTATTAGTTTCCTTTTTATTTTATTATGCTTTTATTCTTCCCTATTTCTGCTGGTGATTTGCTGCTGAGCACAATGAGGGCATTATGCGTTTTGGTTTGGGGAGGGTATTTGCATATGTCTTTTGCATCTGCATTTGTTTTTTATTGCATTTCAGTCACATGTTTAGTGCATTTCTATTTGCATTTGTTTTTCCGTTAAAAAAAAAAAACAACAAAAACAAAGAATAAATTGAAAAAATTCATAAAAAATAAAAAATATCACGTTTATTTTTGCATATAGTTGAGTCGGATTGGAGTTTATTAATGATGATTTTGCACTATTAGTCAAATATGCCATTCCTTGCCTTTTCACAGCTGCTTAGCGAGAATTAAAAGTGATTTCTCAAATTTTGTTATGGAATTCATTTCGGGTAATTAGACTTGACTCATTAGTTTTGGCAAACTACTTATACTTTCTGAGATATAGAGCCTTTAACTGGTGACATTCATGACCGGTTAATTTAGGATTGAGAGTAGTACTCCCTTCATTTCATGTTTTGCACGTGTATGAGTTTTGATTGCTTATTGCCTATACGCATTGGTGTGTGGTCGGTATTGCATGTTTTGAGAACTATTGCATCTTCCCCTTTCTCATTTTACCCCATTAACTCCACTATAAGCCATATCTGCCAGTTGCCCTTAACTACATCCCATATTTAGCCTACCATTGTGTCAAGATAGGGAGTAGTAGAGGAATTTGTCGAATCATAAGCAGTTTTGGTTCGTTTTTGTAATGTTGGAGTGAGTGTACATGAGAAGTGGAGGAATTGCAGGAGTCAGCCTGAAGTAAAACAAAGGAGAAAATCAGAAAAATGAAAAACAAAGAGGATGTTCACATGGGCAGAGAGCACTGGAATGCACAGGGTGGTCGATCGACTTCCATCACTGGTCGATCGACCACAGCTCAGAAGTTGAAAAAAAAAAAAAGAATGAAAAGAAAAGAAAGAAAGAAAAGAATAATAAGAAATTTGAAAAAAAAAATAATAATAATTTGGTTGAATTGAGAACACGCCTCATGTGCTTATTTCGTGAATTGGAGGTGTTTGTTTTGGGATATTGTGTTGCTTTGTCTTTTAAAGGACATGGTTTATATTTCGAGTTGGAGGAACGGGATATGGTTTCTGATGGTTTGTTAGGTACTAGCTTGGCTCTTACCTTCACATTTCCATACTTGTTTTGCCCTTTCTTTCCCACTTAGCCTCACATATCCAAATCTTGCAATAGTTCGGCATGTAATAGTCCTTGACGGTGGTTATGCGTGTGTACGGTAGCTAGAATCATTATTCATACTAGTCAAGCATACATGAAATAAAGGTCAGATTTAGGTGAGAGTCCGTATTTTCTTCCTCTCGTTTACATATATTCATACCATTTGCTTTCTTTGAGGAAGAGTGACCGGGAGAGTCCGAATTTATGAAGTCTTGCAAGGTCGAACGCCCGATTTAATTCCATGATATGCATAAGTTTGTTCACTTGATTTGAGCTTTGCGGTAGTTGACTATGTGCATTAAACGGTTTGGCATTGACTTGTAGCTAGCTCTGAGATATACTCCTTTCCATTAGGTTTTTATATGGGTCATAGTGCTTGCTTGGGGACAAGCAAGGTTTGGTTTGGGGAGATTTGATACGTGCATATTCTATACACTTTATTTGCAGTTTTGGCACGTATTTCCATGCATAATTGTTAGCTTAAGGCTACTATTTCTCCCGAAACGGTTTACTTTGCATTTTCTATGATTTATTGTAGGAATGAATGGAAGTAGGCTAAATCAAGCCTAAATCGTCCTCCGGAGGCAGCTTTGAAGAAGGGAGCTCGGATTCAACCACCTCGGGATGCGTGCTTGGAGTAAAGAGCTGATTTGAAGAGAGAAAGAAGCCACTACACAGCTTAGTCCAGTCGATCGACCATGCTGCACAGTCGATCGACCGTTGAAGTACAGCAGAAGCTACTGTTCTGAAGTGACCAGTCGATCGACCATGCTGATCAGTCGATCGACCAGTCTGCGAGCTAGGATTAATTCTTCGTGTTAGACTTTTAAAAGCCCAATTTGTAATTAACTTTTGGCATCGCTTATCAGTAGAACGCAGCGAGACTTTTAGGTTATGCTTTTCATTACTGAAGGACTTAGTTTTAGATCGAGCTTTGGGAACGGAAAACCCCGAATTCAATTACGTTGTTCATCACTTTAATTAGTAAGTTTTTATGTAAATTCTTTCTTCCTTAATTTCCTGTTATTTCAATTCTTGTTTTTACCAATTTAATTTCAGCAATTAAGTTCTTACCTTTTTCCTTAATTTCAATTCAATCATGTCAAACTTGTTCTTTGTTATCAATTTTGCAATTGTTTTAGTTTTGATTATGCATAGCTAATTTTATTGATTGGGAATGAGGTGAGCCATGGCATAAATTAGGATTGTTTTGTTAGTATGAATTCTTCCGTATCGATCTTGATGTCTTTTGATAAGCCCTTATACTAGATTGAAAGATTAGTAATTTAAATTATCATTAGATTGGAATTTCCTTTGAGCGAAAGCTTTGAGAAATTCTTGGGAACTAGAAGACCGTAAGGTTAATTCGAGCATTGATCGAAAGGCTTGCTCATATTCCCTGAGACCGTATTATAGGACCTCTGCTACCTTACTGACCTGACCTTAGCCATGGTGAACCGAAATTCTCGATCTTCCTTTTATCTGGTGAGAATTTCATTTCTTGCAATTAGTCATTAGAATCAACCAATTTCAAAACCCCCCATTTAATTGTTACTTTTATAGACTGAAATAAGCAAATAGAATTGATCTTGTCTCTCTGTGGTTCGACCCTTACTATCACTAGCTATAGTTTTAGTTTGGAATTATAAATTTAATTTTGATACAAAATGATGGTATCATCCATTCATAGACTTGTGAGCGCTTAGCCAGGTTAAATATCGATTATGTTCTCCAATGGACATCCCTTTGCAACAAAGTTCCCTTTCTAAAAAAAAGCATTAACTTAAGTTGGCTAAAATATTAAATAACTGTTAAGGCAAAAGACTTGAACAATAAAAAAGATTAACTTACAACGTTCTTCTCAATTCCTCGAGAACCATGATATTTTAATTTCTTCTTGGCCTCATTCTTCTTCTTTTTCTCACTAGTTGCCTGTAAATATGAGTTTTTAGCCTAAAACAGAAGTTTACAGCAAAAAAAAACTACAGTGGCCATCTTAATGATCAATTTAACCCCCCTAAGGATTAAAGGTGCATATAAGAAAAACAAGCAATTTATTTATTTATTATTATTTTTTTATTTCAAGAGATATCTAAGCCCAAAGAAGTAAATCAGTATGAAGTTTTACTCTCCATCCCTAGTTCAAAAGGTCGACTTCAACACCTTAATACTGTAAATTTATTTAACAGAAATGGCAAACCATTATAAGTTATAAAGTGTAGAAAAGGCCATTCCTAATGATCATGAATATTTGCATATGACATACTAAAGTAATCCGAGATGCTAACTCTAATCAGCCATAAAATTTTGATATAATCTGCTACTAATTCTAGGATCTAAGAACTTTCTTGCGACAACAGGAGTAATTAGTACTTGTGCTGGAAGTAACATACTTGGATTAAATCAACATCGCCTCTAAACATTAAATTTAAAACATCTGTTTACATCACAACAAACCGTCTGACATCATCAATTTTTATACTCTCCAAAAAACCCTCCAACAGCATCAAAACATCCGCAGCCTCCAAAGCTCAGTTTACATCAAAGAAAACCGTCTGATAATATACAACATCAATTTGCAGCTTCTAAACATCATTTTACACCTTAAGTAACCGTCTCACAGCATATAAACTTGAACTGGGACAAAATTTATTTAAGCTTATTACGACATTAAAATTACTTTAAAGGCATCGGTAGTATGTGGGGCCACAAATGCATTCAACTCATCTTGAGTTATCTACTGCCACAAGCTCGGTTTTGTCCTCTGGATAGCCCTCATCTCCTCATCGTATAACCACTCACGGACTAACTTACTCTTTCACTTTCTCGAGAATTCTTAACGTTACCAAGACACCAATCTTGACATTCCCTCTTAACTGCGAATGCCCCCTGCACGAGTCAAAATAAACATATAATCAGCAAGTTAAAGAAATTGAAACACATTAAAGTTTTGTCTAGATAAAACATAAATGATATTTTAAAACTACGTCTACTTATTGTGTTACTATACAATATATCTTCTCTTATCACCTCATGACAAGCATATTTGAAGTCTTTACACGAGACACCACTACACCAATGACCATAAATGCTTGTAAAAGTTATAATCATAACTAAATCAACTCTATAACAGCCTGTGTTAGCTCAGATTGCGCCAGCGATTCTGCTCTGTTCCAGGCGTCTGACTACTCGCTTATCAGTTCAGATAACTTCTTTCCCACTATGAACGCATAGAAAAATGAGACTATGAGACTTTTCATAGGCCAACAGTATTCCACCTTTCCCATAATCAGAATACAAAAGATCACTCATATGACAGCAAGGTTAAAATAAAATATAATCAGCAAATAATTGGAACTCAAGAACTGTTCAACATCCAACACTTGGGTGATACGACTGAATTATAAACTTTTAATCGGTAAAATAATCATGTTCAACGTGATGACCGAGACCATGTTACAACAATCAATCTCGAGATCACATTCTGGCATAATTGTTCATGAGCAGCATCAACATCTGATTCTGGCATATTATAGTTTATATAAGACGACCTTGAGCTATAGTTTATGTAAGACGGTCTTGAACATCTACTATTATCTATCAAATTGTACAAGCTGTAGTCAATAAAGCCAATAATATCACTTTCTTTTTGTATTATTAGAACTTATTTTCTTTGGTTTTTCAGTCGACACATAGCCATGTATTTGCGTAATTGCATTCATGGTGATCTTGTTGGGTTGTTTGACTTGGATATCCCAAGGCCTCAACTTTTTCCTGTAAGAAGTTGTTTGCTTTTGGCTGTTGGTTGATTTCTAGCTTTTAAAGATGCATAAGACTTCATGTCTTTGCTTATACTATGAAAACTATTATTAAAATTGTCTACTCTTCACTGTCTCTTGAATAAGTATAGCTTTAAAGTATTATGATGGTGCTTCTAGCCACTTCTTTAATAGTCTTTAACTTGCCTTTAAAAAGGTTTGTACTAAACCACTTAAGCTTATGTATGTTGTGATGCACTAATATATCTAATGTTATATTTTAGAAATCAATCCATGTTATGCAGCTTGATAGGGAAATTGCAGTAGTTATGGAAGACTTCACACAATTAGGGTAAGGCTAAATTTCAGTAGAGATATTGTCCCTTCTTTGATGCGCCTAATAATTTGATATCAGCTTCTATTCCTACATTTTTCTCATGGTATATATTGGTTCTTAATTGAGGGACTAATATCCAACTTTATGCATAGTTCATGATGGTCTCAAACTACAAACAACGACTCACAAGTCTCACTCATTGTAGTTTTACACTCGTGTTCATGGTCTTCTTACTACATACGATCACATTCTGGCATACTCGATAGAAAATAGAAGACGCTTACTTTCCCTACCATTCTATAAGTCTTAATTTGTAGTAGAGCACAATTATATTGTTCGTTTCTTTTGTTGAAATGTAATTTGGCTATTAACCAATTCGACTAAAATTACAATGTACCTAAAACAGCAGAGGCATGTCAACACACATAACAACACATAATTGACTACCATTGACCTTCAAACAAATGATATAATTACCCTAAATTGACCATAACAAAATACTGGCAAATCGAATCCAACAAAAATTACACCATATTTACACTAACTTTTTTATAAACTTTATATCACAAAACAAATTACTCAAAATTTATACAAATAACTTTATAAATATAGCCTAAGTAGAAGTGGTACCAATAAAAAGAAAGGTGGGACGCTACGACAACTGACGACATGTATAACTAGCGGCGTGGATGACCAGCAGCAGCGTGTTTATGGTGGTGAAAGAAAGTGTTCGACTGGTGCCTGGTGATTGGCATTAGTGCGAATGGGTTAGGGTTCAGGTTGATGGGATAAAACAGCAGAGGGCAAACGGCGGAAGGAGGCTGACAGAGATGGAACGACCTCTTTTTTAAACCATGATGGACTGTCCTTAATATTTATATAACAAGGACGGTTCACAGTACTAACCGTGATATGTATACGATGACCAATGGCACCAAAACATATGGATAGTAGAAGACGGTTTCATGTCCAACCATTCTCAAAAGAGCGTTGACAGGCTAAAGTCGTATGCCTCAAATTAACAATTTATATCACTTAAATCCTTGATACTAAACAAGTAGTAAAGCATAAATAAGGGTTGAACCACAAGGAATTGGATAAATTGTAAATGAAATTAAAGTGTAGAAAAGAGCGATCCTTAAGTAAATTAAGAATCGTAGTAACTATTTAGTTTGGTTTAAAAATTAAACTAATAATGAAATGAGACTAAATATGTAGAATAATTAATAATCAAATATGGAGAAGAATCTTGACTCAAATTCGTATTCACTACCATGTAATGACTAGATCATCGACTATAAACAATTGTCAATCTTGAGCAATCTATTACGATATCTAATAATGTTCAATTTTATCAAATATCAATTTTTCATCTAATTTTAATGAAGAAAGTTAAATCGGTTGCCTTTAATCACCCTTTCCATTACTAACCCAAATCACGCAATTCAAGTTCAACTAAAAGCATTCAGTCAATAGAGAAAAAGTAATAGAAATAACTAATACCAACAACGCTGTCGATATTCAAATCACAAGTTTAATCCTTTTTATGAATAAATTACGACAAACTGAGTACGATAATTGAATCACAATTGCTACCGTGATAAGATTAATATAGCAAACTGAGCATTTAATCAAATCTTGCATATGAGTTAATATAAACCCTAATTAGTTGTACACCTAATTAAGATGAATATCAAAACTAATATTAAAGCAAGGAATTAAACAATACTCAAGATAAAACAAAGGTTTAATAATCTCGCAAGAAATTACCGGAGTTTCAACTTGTTTGAATCAAGAAGAAGAGAATTAGCCTTGCATAATAGTTATTGCTAAACGAAATTAGGTTTTTTCTAAGAAAATTGCATAATCCTCCCTAAAACTGAAAAAAAAAAAAAAAAAAGCTTAAGTACTCTCTAAACAAAGTCAGGTAATAAAAAGTCAAAGCAAGTCTCGGAACAAACCGAGTAAAATAAAACAATAAACACGAGTCTCGTAAAGCCAAGTGGTGCGACATAGGTGTAAACAGCATGGGTGCAGGATGCACGCCGGTCGCACGTAAGTCGCACACAGGTCATGTGCAGGTCATAAATCTTGTTTTTGCCGTCTAGCTGTTTGTCATATGCGCGCCTTATGAGTGCGACATATGAACAATATTTGCTCACATATATCACGACATCTTCATAGGTCTTGGGCCCACCTATCCTCGGACTTGGACTCCGTCTCAAACATGCTAAACCGACCCAATAACTGATCAAAACTCGCGGACAAGTAACCTGCAATTAAGCTCCATAATACAAATTCTAACTGTCAAAACATACTAATTATCCTCAATTAACTACGACTAAATGAGGCGTATCAAATTCCCCATGCTTGAACTTCTACTCGCCCTCGATGTAGAACCGAAGGACTAAATAAAATGCAAATAAATGACGACCCATACATGGAAACCAACATGTCCAAAAACTTTCACACCTCACACACCCTCCAGAACTCCCTCCAAGTTAAAGTATACGGTCATTTTGCAATCTAAATACTTCCACCAAAAAGTAATGACTGTCATAAATCCCATCTCAGAGTACTCACAAAACAAGACAACAGGTTAACAACGTGTCATGGTTAGCAAGTCATTAACAGCTACGCCCCTTATCTCTCCAGCCTAGACACAAATTCACATGGCTTACCCAAAAAAACAAAATTTCTAAATCAACAAGTATGCCTCAACAAAACGACATCAAGCCATGTAAATAAACCTAATCGCCTCTACTCCCCTAGCTAAACAGAATACCAACAACCGCTATAGCAAGGTGCCCACAACAACGCACCGCGGTTCTCCTCACCTTAGCCACTAGTCCTACCCGACCGACCTTCTTTAGCAACCTTCTTATGACGCCCCACTAAAAATAGAAAGAATTAATGTGTTTTTTTCCTAGATCTCTCATTTTGCCTAGAGCGCCCGCCCTTGCGGGTTTTCACTCTAGCTATTACCTCACACTAACTCTAGTGGCAAGCAACTCGTTTCTTCATTTTAACCAAAGCGCCCTTTCGGTTTTTCACTCCGTACTCGGCCACTTTTCCCATTTTTTGCCCAGGCGCCCTTTCGGGTTTTCACCTAGCCGGGTCTTTCTCTTTTTCTTTTTTTTTTCTTTTTTTTTTCATTTTTTTTTTTTTTTACCGGAAGAGAATTGAAAGCAAATTAAATTACAATTGACGGAATGAAATATGTACAAAAGTGAATATACCCCTCCCCATGCTTGAACCAAATATTGACCCTAATGTTGAACGGAACACAAAAGAAAAAGGAAGGGGGCATACCACCAATTAAGAAGAACGAGACCCGAAAAACGAGCCGAAGCACGAACGATGGGTCTGCTGCCTGGCTCTAGCACGAGCCTCTCTGTCAAGACGTCTAGTAGCTAACTCCGCATATAAGGTAGCCTCGGGGAGTTTTTAAGACTCCGGATACATGTCCTTGAACATGTCACTCATGGCACGTTGAAGTGCCAAAGACTCCCTATTTTGATCATGAACACTCTCTATCTCATCCCTCAACTCCTCTAGCTCAAACTCCACATGGCTTCTCCAAATAGCATCACCAATAGCTTCTAAAACACCACCACCAGTACCATCACAATCATCAGCCTCCTCGTCCTCATCAGTCCCAGGTTTGCCCGAACCGTCAGCCTCCTCCATAGGGACATCCTCACTACCCTCAACTCCTTTATTCCTTTTCTTTGAGGTTACTAAAACAAGCAGCTCCGGAGGGTCCTGTGGAATGTATAGATCGCTGTTACGCGGCCCCATCGGAATCAGCAAAAACTCACTCAACCTAGCTCGTCCTAACAACTCTTCCGCTGCCTCAAGAGCTCCCAACTGACACAATGCCTCTCTTAGGAAGGATAAGGGCTCTCCAATGTTTCTTTTGGGCATCAGTTAAGTTACAGCTCATATAATAAATTAACGGTACTAGCACGTGAGGTATTAGCACCAGCTTTTGAGGTGGTTTTGTAGCTTTTCTGGGTGGGTTCTTTCATTTTGGGACCATCTGACAACAACACAGCAATAACAAGCAACCAGAACGACAGTACTACAACTCCAAAAACAACTTGGCAGCCTAGAAACAACACTGGCCAGCAGCAACAACACAGGCCAGCAGCACAAAATCTCACAACACCAACACTGCAACACTCTCGATACAGCCCAGCTCCCTCAATTCACGACACAACCTCGCAACAACAATAACCCAGCCCAGCAGTAACACCGTCACAGTCCAGCAATGCCTCACAAAACCAACACTCTCTCGTCACTCAACAAAAACCCAATTCACAGCACTCAAACCAGCAATGAAACGCAGAAGACGACCACAATTGAGTGTAAGTACTCACCAAAATTTGATTTAAGCAATGAAATTTCGAGTTTAAGCAAAAGGAGAAAGAAAGCTCGAAAATTTGAGTACTTACAAACCTTCTCAAAACAATAAGCGCGAGGACATGAAACGACTTCGAATTGACGCAGCAAAACTCAAAGGAAACCAAAAAAGTTTCAATAGAGAGCGTGATTTTCAATTCCAGAATTAGGGTTAAAAACCCCAAAATTTTTGCACAAATTTCAGCAATATTGGCACGAAATCGTTGAATAAGCAATGAACAAACACGAATTATCGAATAAAACGGCTTGGATTTTCGAATTTCCAAAAATTAGGGTTACTAAAAGCCAAAATTTTCGAACCAATTTCAGCAGTATTGGAACGAATTGCAGCACTATAGAATCGAACAAACCCGAAATGGTAACAAAAGTGTTTGATTGTTTCAATTCCAGAAATTACGGTTAAAAAACCCTCAAATTTTCGAACAATTTTCGAGCAGAATGAGACGATTTTTCGAAAATTATGAATGAATGAATTGAAACAATCGCAATTCGTGAAGGATTTTCCTAAAATCTGAGCAACAATTTGAAGAATTTAAGAGATTTATGTTGGAATGAGGGAAGTGATACTGAAATAGGGTAGAAGGAAAAGAGAGAAAAATAGAAGCAGCTTAATCGATACCTGAGTATAGAAAGAAAATAACACAATCGCAATTTTGCAGGGTGAATGCATGTTGAACCTCGCGCGCCCAAAACGCACGTCAAATGCGCTTCGAGTGAAAGCTGAACGTGAAATCGAGTCTGCTCGTTGTTTCTTCCTTTGACATTACGCGTGTGATTAGTGCGACCCACATACACACTTATAACGCGAAAATCGAGGTAATTTTTCCGTCTTGAAATAGCATTCCACGTTCCTAACACATATAACAAACCGTCAAAACAAAATTAAAACAAGTAATAAAAACACAAAGACACTAATATTATGAAATATTAATTAATACGGAACAAATTAATTAATTATGACCCATCATTAAAAGAATTACAAAGGAAAAGGATACAAATCCCGGGTTGCCTCCCGGTAGCGCTTTTGGTTAACGTCGTTAGCTCGACTCAGTGATGATATTAATCCTCATAGATGGGTTCCGACAGTAAAATGGATTCGAATCCTTCCATTTGAAAACCATCGTAGTAGAACTTCAACTAGTTGACCGTTCACCTTTAAAAATTTTCCCGTCTCCAAGCTTCGAATCTCCACGGCTCCATGAAGGAATACTTTAGTAACAATAAACGGTGCAACCCACCGGGATTTCAGCTTACCCGGAAACAAATGTAGGCGACTTTGATACACGAGGACCTTTTGACCTACGTCAAAGGACCGCCTAGAGATCATCTTATCATGCAAAGCCTTAGTCTTCTCTTAATATAAGACCGCATTATGAGTCAAGCCGGATTTCTTCCAATTCTTGGAGTTGGAGCTTTCTATGGAGACCTGTATCATCTAGACTCATGTTGAAGCTCTTGACTTCCCAGTAAGCTTTGTGTTTGAGTTCAACAGGTAAATGACAACGCTTACCAAATACCATCCGGTACGGGGACATACCAAGGGGTGTCTTGTAAGCCGTTCTATATACCCATAATGCATCTTCTAGCCTCAAACTCCACTCTTTTCGGATAGGATTAACCGTCTTCTCTAAAATTGACTTGACCTCTCTATTGGACACTTCAGCTTGTCCATTCGTCTGGGGGTGGTAGGCAGTGGAGATCCAATGTGTTACTCCATATTTCTTCACCAAAGCCTCGATGGTACGATTACAGAAATGGGTACCACGGTCACTAATAAGAGCTCTTGGAAATCCATTTGCTTATTGGAGTTAATATATTATGTATATAATATTATTAATTGAAGACTTAAATAGAAATGATAAGAATAAATCCCTGCATCAACAATAAATTACGCAAGCGGGTTTATTTCACCCCGACTGAGGTAAATAGTCACGGCATCAGCCCATCAAGGGCACTAATTTCAGTCCTCAATTACTTCTAACCACTCTAATATTCACTTTATAATACACTAAACTTACTACTTGGCTTAGCGGCACACATTCTGTATGTTATATTCACAATATTGTACACAGAAGAATTCACCTGCTCACTTGCACACTAATCATGCTAAATAATCAATTAATAGTCGCTAACACATGTTATCATGCAAATGCAGTATGATTTTCCCTTTTTATTTGGCATATTTCTTGGAAACTTGGTATTGGGCATACTAATTTTATTTTAACCGAATCACGACTCACACTTACCATCCGACTCTATGACCAAATTTACTTAACACATTTCATTTGTACCTGCATAACTTGTTAGTTACAAAGTAAACATCACAACACACAATCATGCAAAATACCCATATGTAAAAATCCACTCTACCTACACTCGCTCCTTACCTTCACCCATCGAGGTGCCCGGTTCAAAACTAGAAGGGCCATAACTCGAATAAAAAACGTCTCCCAAACCCGAGCTAAGGGGGCTCCTAATAGTCTCTACCCAGTGTTCATCTTATTTAGACACATCCTTGGTTCATTTAATTTATTTGTTTTATGCCCTTGGACTGTCGCTCCGATACCACCTTCGATACCAATTTGTAACACCCTGCTTATCCAAGAGCCTTAACTTAAAAATCTAAGATAAAAGACGGTGTTACTATCTTAGTTGCCTGAGGTAAATAGTATAAGAAACAAACGGTACAAGGTACTTTAAATTAAATAAGGAATGATAAAAACAAATGTCCGTATTGGACTTACATCACACGGCCTAAACGTGCCAAATATATTACGTAATGATCTAGTTTAAAATAATTACAAGCCAATAAGTGAGTTTCTAGTAAATAAATGTTCCAAGTCAAATAACTAGGTGATGACACAATTCTAGCGCACTCGTCCCATCCCAAGCAATCATTCAGCAACAACAACCTGTATTAATCTGTTCCCTTGACGGAAACAGACATTTAAGACACACAACACCCAAACAAACAAACCTCATGATCTAAATAAAATAAAAGAGCAACATGTAAACAATATAAAATAAACAAGATAATGAATATGGAGTCACAATGCCACTGTCTAAATAATAAGTCACAAGTAGTATGTTGCCAAGGCCTTTAGCGCGAGCCCTTCAACATCCATGGCCTATCCAAACTCATCTCATATCATTAGAGTGCCAATATTGATAATATGAATTCGCAATATATAAACCAAAAGAATAATATGGAAGCCAAGTGCATACTACCACAATGCCAAGTTCCTCAAAACTCAATATAATATGTCAATTCATGATGAAACAGAATAAAATGCCATCTTACGCTATAAACATGCCAAATAAACTCAACAATAATAATCAACCAGCAACAATTATCACCCTATACACGACTAATCATGCTATCAAGGACCATCAATTATTCAACCAACAATACTCAACAACCAGACCAATGAATGACAATTTAAGACACATAAAACACGTAAGAAATCCCGCATACAAATGTTGAGTAGCTAGGCTACCTTTAACAAATATCCAAACTTAGCAAGTTACAAGTACTAGAACGATTCCTCAATAAAATCGTCACCTAGACAACACAAATAGTAAACAATTACTAGTTAGGCCAATTAAATTACATTACGTAAATAATTAAATAAGAACCGTGTCAAAATATCAACCCAAAACTCCAACAAAACATGGCTGAACCCGTGTTTGGACCGAACCAAAACAGTCCTCACAACCTGCCACATTCACAGCCCACACCACCACCATACTCACCCACAGCAGCAACACTAGCCACGAACAGCACCCAACAACATTGACGATGGCTGCAACAACTACACACACACACGCCTAGAAGCAGCCTATAAGCCAACCCACATCAACTGAACCAAGACAAAAATTCAACACTAATAACGACAACACTAATACGCCACTACCTAGCCCACCGTCACACGGTTTGTACCGTGTACTCAAACTCCGATTTCACCAACCTAAAACCCGAATAAGACCCTATACACACACAGTATACACAGCCCCATTAACACCCACGATCACGGTCTGTCAATTATAATCATATAAAACCGTCTCAAACAATTTCTAGCCAAAACCCCAAATTACAATTCTAGGGTTAGTCAAATCGAAATATACACTATACTAATTAAGCTACTAATCGAATTTAAAGGATAGGATTAACTTGTTAGATTCATTAATCTCAAAAGTTTACATATTGAATATGTGATAAATTAATTTAGTCATAAAATTAATTCTAGATCTTATGCATGCAAAAGTTTCAAAATTAGTAAGAAGAAATCGTCTACTTACCATATGATATTTCGGTTTCAAGGGCACAAGATAGGACTCCTTCCTAGTCTTGTTCTTGAGCTACCAATAATAGGATGATCTTCCAAGAGTAATCCAAATCTTCAAGTTCCATAGTAGGAACTTCTCCTTAAGGATTGTACCAAGATAATCCCTCTTAATTCATATACTAATTTATGTACTAGAAACTAGAATATGAGTTCTTAAATTATAACTAATATTATGATTTACTAATTCTAGTAAGATAGATTAATATTAGAGATTTTGGAACAAATTATGCATAAAACAATTTTTATGAGAGAGGAAGAGAGAATCATATTGCATGAGAAAATTAGAATGAATAATGAGGAAAAACTCCTTTACCCACATGTAGTAAGGGGCACGGTTTTGCACATATAGGGAGCCAAAGTGCACTTCTCAATTTTGCTTTTTGTCTTCACAAGAAGGGCTATGTGTAGGTCTATTTTAAGCATGCTTTATTTGTCATCGTTATGTCCTTAAGCATGTATTAAACTAATGACAAAATCATCACCCACTAACCCTTGTCCAACCGGTTTTCCTCATATTAGGAGACCTCCATTTTAACTTTGTCAATTGTAAAATGTAATTTGGTAGGTCATGTAACATGTTAGATGTCCTAATTATTTATAATGCATATTTAACTATTTAAATATCAATTTTCAATTAATAAATTATATTTAACAAATTGACTATTAATTCTTGATTACAAGTACTTAAAATGGGTCATGTTAACTTAATCTACAATATTTTGTAATTACAATTAACCATTTATTCTTATCCCAAACTGTTTCGTAAACAATAATCAATTTAGTAATATAACACTTAAATTACTAAATTAAATCTTATTTAATCACATTACAATAAGATATAAAACTTCTCTCTTATAAATAAAATTTGTTCAATTTAAGGAATTAATTAACTTGTATCATCATACAATTAATTACTTAATAAATTAAGAGTGTCACCCTAGAGGTATGACCTTAAGGGATCAACTGATCACCACCGTCACACGACAGTAATGTCAAACTCTAGTCAGCCAATCATTACCGATTAATGTGGATCAGTTGATAATAAAATATTATTATCCCTCATGTATTCTTAATATGAGATTTAAACATGTGATCGCATTATTATCGAGGACACATACTACAACAATCTGCCACTTGTCCACGACAGTGTGCGTCACCTATTCTCTTGTCCTATTACTATCTCCCACTCAATTCAAGGTGTCTTGCAGTTCGTACTTGTATTTGATCATATCGTGAGTGGTTTTCTCGATATGGAGAATAACTGTCTGACCGGAATTTATCTACCATAGATACCTTCCGAGCGTGGCCACACATTTCCAGTTCATTGCTCCTCGAGTGGCCTTGAGATATAAGATAACCTTGACGGGGATGGACAATTCCCATTGCACTCTTCCCTTCGATTAGTCACAGCTCATCATGACCCAAAACATGCCCATTGGACCCCAATTACGAAGGCCGCCGAACATAAATCAAAGTCACTCTAAAACTGTGCCATCTTAGGCGAACAATCATTAGTCAAAGAATCGACTCATAAGAATACCATAGTAACTCTCGCCACGACCAGGCTATAAAAATTGCCAGAACTCTATAAGCGGTCATAAGCCCGACAGAGTGTCCCATACAGTTTGCCTATGTGATCGACTAGTCATCTCTCATGACTCTATGGCAGTTGAACTTAACATCAATCGTATCACACTCTAGTTACTTCGAGACGTCACCTCAGATAAGAAACTAGGGGCCAGTACTATGTTAATCCAGTTCACATTAATGGGGTTCAACGTTGTCCTTACAACCCATTTGGATATAATAAAGTAACAGAAGAGTTTTTAATAAAACTCAAACGATGAATGCATTATCACATATGTAAAATTGATACCATATCAATTACTACATAATCTATAATCTATACTTAATATTGTATATTATTATACATCTCAACTTGATTGAAATGCCATGACTTATCATGCGTAGCCTATTAAAAGGCCTTGGTTAGCAAGTTTTAACAACAATTTTGACTTTCCCTAACCTTACACTATTTCCCTTTGTATAATCTTTATTATAACAACCTTTTGAGTACTTGTCCAGATCCAATCTAGAGATAGGTTCCTTAGCCTTGGAATTACTCCCACTGTCCTCAAAGTGTGTAGGGATAGGACCTTTGGTTGTTGGAACGAACTACCATGGTTCCTCCAATTCATAAAACGGAATCCTAGTACCCTACCTTCCTACTTGCATATCTCATTATCGCAAGTGTACTCAATATTCGTTGTAAACCTCACATTGTTCTACTACATAGAGCGTATCTAGCAGATATCCTCCTTAAATAATATAGCCAAGATAGTTCTCTAACCATCTTAGTGTGATTAGAATATGGTTATCGTGTAACTCCCTGCACATAAATCCATATCAATTCTAATCACTTAGCTTCATATCTTTGGTGCTCCAAGAGAACTAACCAATGAACTATAATGCTATATAGAGACTTCTGTCAAAAATTCGATTTGTAACTTTTCGTCATACTCCAAAATATACAAAATTTAAGAATGGTAATACATCTAAGCGTAATGAATTAATCCAGCAACGGAAGCAAGTGGATTCAATTTCTACATGTTCAATACCTCTAAACATTATCAGACTCTTATCAATATAAAAATATTCATTTAACGTTAAATCCTTACAGCACTATCTTTATAGGTCTGGATATCTTAGAGATGTATTATTCTTCTCCTAAGTCTTCCATCATTCACAATGATTAATATGTCCCTCACAGATAAAGAATAATAACACCACATTACTCCCACTAAACTTCATGTATAAACAAAACTACTCGATAATTCGAGAAATATTTATCACATGATCAAGACATACAATTTAACTCTTTGACATTTACTTAAGACTTCCTCTTAAGTTTGCATCCTACTTTTAGGATAGTTGCGATTTACAAAATTCATGCAAGATGATTTTAAAATCCAACTTTATCAAATCATATCCGAATTCAATGAAGCGTTGTTGTTGCGTGCAAAACCCTTTGTCACCAACCAACAAAGCCAAATAAACATTTTCATGTTCATGCTTGCTTCGGACTTTTGTGGTGTTATAACGAGATAAAGCAATTTACTAAGTTACAGGCTTGTTACTTCCAAAATAACATGACTCCTGTCCACCTAGGTTTCAAATCGACCAAGAAAGACCACTTTTCTTACATCTTATCTTCAGTTTGTGGCTCTTGAACATTTTCTCCCACTCTATCTTTAAGAAATACTTCTCATTTCTTTAATAGACAGCATCACGAACCACAAACCCTTTGTTCTCATGGTCATGTAGGAAGAGAGACCACATGTTTTCTTTTAAATCAAGCTACAACTTAGGTACCATTCCTAATCATATCATGTATGAATTGTACTTGATTGCTCTAAATGTGTTTTGATTTAGTGAAATAAATACTAGACAAATCGTGATAGAAACAACTTTCAATTTTATAGTAAAGATACAATCCTACCGTATAAGATTTTTTTTTTCTTTCTCATCTTTTAATACTATGAAGGTGAACTTGTTATACCATATCACACTCCTTTTGGTGCATATAAATGTCTTCACATTATTGTGCCCAATATTGAACAAAGTACTAATACTTTGGTCATAATTTCTAGGTTATGTTACCAATTCTTCTTTTGGTGTCCTCACGTAGGTTCCTTAAGAACATCTTCTTTTGGTCTCCTCGCGTAGTATCCTCAAGAACATCTTCTTTTGGTCTCCTCACGTAGTATACTCAAGAACGACTTCTTTTGGTGTCCTCATGTGGTATTACGTAGTTTCCTTAAGAACATCTTCTTTTAATGTCCTCACATCTCACATAGTATCTACCTTCTCAAGGCAATGAAATTGTATTCGACCATACAGTTCAAAGTGTAAATAGGGCGAATATCTTGCAATATTCATAATCCTTTTCTAGAAAGAAGTCATGAATTAATCTTGCTTTAAATACAAGATTCACACATACCAAGGGATTCTCAATCAAGTGGTTTGGTACACTAGTCATAACTAGTCTATATGAGCAATTTCAATCGAGAATCGAGAAATAATGGGGTTCACCAATTTGAGTCTTATACAATATGTATGACATTAATTTTAGTTTGAATATAATTACCTTGATTTGTATGGTCTCACCATAAAATTAATCGTGGTATGCAAGGGTGTAACACTTGTTTTAATTGCATAATGGTAAAACCCTTTACCTTTTGTGCAAAACTACAAATTATATTCTTATTTAGATATATTATACATCATAACAATTATTGAGGTATATACCTAAATAGAAAACTAAAATGAGTACACTACAACATTCATATGTTCAATGATGAAATGGCAACTACTCTAGTTCCATTCATGAAAATTTTTTTGAACATACTCTTGCCAGTCATCGTACGATTATTCAATGTTAGGATTCTAAGGATTTACCCTCAGATTGTATAAACACATCCTCCTTTAAATACCCTTTTAGAAAGGTGATTTTGACAACCTTTTGCCATATTTCATAATCATGAAATGTGGGATTTTCTAACATTGTTCACAAATTAGTTATCAAATCGTTATGACGTGATAATTCACAAGAAGGCTATGTCAATATCGTACATATTTTAGTAGGAATATGTTGGTGTCACACAACCAACTTCCTGATCTTTACTTATTTAAAAATTTGTCTCTATCTTAGTGTCTAACACCCTCTCTTTCGAGTCTAGTTCTATCCTTAACAATTAAGATAGATACTTTACATCTTATTGCTCCCACTCACTTTAAGAATTTCTACTTGATGAAGACTTATCTTCATATAAATTCCTAGTTAATTATTCACAAGAATCACTTTTAAAGTGGTATTCGGTTAATCAAAATTTCTCGCAAATTAATTTACCAATTATACATTGTCATGTGCTTAACAACTTAAGTGTTTGATGACAAGTGAATGGTTTGAGCAATAAGACTTTTGAACCATGGATGCATAGAATGTATTATCAAAACATATTTTGATCAAGTACTACTTCCATTCATTTCTTCACAAGAAAATATAGGTATGTTAGAAATTTTAAGATGTTAATCCTATAGTTGCATAGGACGATGTCCTATCGAGTTCTATGGAATAAAATGATTCCTATGGATCTAATCCACAACCTAAGATACGGTTCATTTTAGAAAGAGATCCTTTTAGTTATAGTGGCTTAATGGAGATTCGTGTTAACAACGAAATAGTGGGAATAAAAACAAACATCCATCGTTATATTTAAAACATTTAAGCATGTTTTAGCATTTATATAGTGACTTCTGCCCAACTATTATAAATGATCCCGAGATCCAAATTCATATCAACTTGGGCACGGTGAGCCGAGTCATCCCTTATTAATATAATTTGGTGGATTAACTCTTTAATCGATTCTACTTCTAGAACTCTCGGTCGATAAAATTACTCTAATATTTACCTTTAGCCTGGAACACATGCGACTACGGTCACGAATACTTCCGTTGAGCTCAATCCAAATTTCGATGTAATAACATTTTATCACCCACTTACCCAACGTAACAAGGTTTGTATTACGGTGAAGCCTACTTAACTCCCTTATGAAATTGGGGCTCATGGTTCTACTATTTGGTAAGGCTAATTCTCAATTATTATTTTAGCAAGATGTCATGTCAATTGTAATCTATCACGTTTTAAGTGAACTAAAGCGGTGAACTACGATAATTATAATTGACACGGTCGATGACTCGATAAATGATATGCATGAGTAGTTATGGCGATTTGGCTATGCATGCAAACATATAAAACAAATGCAAAGCATAAAGATAAAATCCTAGTATGGCCTTCTGATAACTTCGTTATTTACGCTCTTTCTATGCCTAAGAACCTTTGCTTATAGCTCACTTGAATGTATTTTATGTGCATTTCAAGGTTTTAATTCCATATAATGCTCAAATCCCGTCCTTTTGAAAGTTTGTTTCGGTTTTGGTTGTGTTTATCCATTTTTTGTAGGAAAGATGATGATTTAGCAATACTACACCCACTAAGGGAGGCCCATTTGTGATACACATGACCACAAGCCCAACCCAAGACGGAATAAAAGGCTTAAGAGAGCAAAAGGCTGAGTCTAGCGCGTATCCAGAAGCAAGATGCGCATCTCTTACAGGAAGGCATAAACCGTGCGCATCCAACAGTGCCTTCCTCATCTCCAAGATGCGCATCTCTTACAGAAAGCATGCACCGTGCGCATCTAACCGTGCGTATCTCAACTCAACAAAGTGCGCATCTCGGATTCGCGCAATACTCTTATTAGCTTGAACGACATTGTTTTAAGTCGTTTTTACTTGATTTGTAACCTAGTATATAAGCAAAGAAACTTGAGTTTTCTGGGATTATCATCATATAACAACTCTTAGTGAGAGAAATAGAAAAAACCCTTGTAATTTGTGACAATCCTTCAAACAATTTACAAGATTCAAGCTTTCTTTCACCAAATTCCTTGTTTTCTCAATTGTTCTTGTTGTTGGTATATTTCAATTTCTCTTTCTCTCTTTAATTTCATTTGTTTGCATTTGTTCTTCCTTCAAGTTTGTTTGATTGTTTATGTTAAATTTGCATCTTTGTTGTTTGATTGTTGTTGTTTTCACCATTGTTCATCTTTTCATTGTTCATCTTTCCTTTGTTTCTCTTTCATTTGTTCATCCTTGGATAGTTGTCCTCAAAGACTTAATCTTTGAGTTGATTTGGTTAAAGATTGTGTCTTTTGGTTTAATCAACCTTGTTATTAGATTAAACCATCTTTCCTCTTAATTATTGTTGGATTGTTGAATGTTTAGAAGTAGAACTCATCTTCCACCCATGTTTATGTTTAAAGATTTCATCTTTATTGTTTATTTTGCGATTAGGACCATGATTAGTGAGTAGTCTTCCACTAGGGCTCAGTTTGACCCAACATGAGTAATTTCACTAATTGAATTTCATAAAGGCTAATTATTTGGGGAAATTGGTGAGGGTAGTTTAGAGGAATGACATGGTTTATGGGTTGACTTTTGGGTAGTGTTGACTTACCACCCTTGACCACCAACGAGAGTTGGTTAGGTTGTGATTTGGATACCCGAGACTTGACCCTATTGTTAACCTTGGTTGAGACCGAAAGGGAGAACCGGGGTAGGACACCTCTAAACTAGCGTTTGAAATCGACCCTCGAGAGAGGGAGTGGGATGACCCGGAAATTGATGGGGCTTAATGACCTTAGCAAATATTGGACTACCTTGGGAAAATGCATGTTTTTGGGGTAGTCGGGTATTGAGTTAGGGATTCCGACCTTCGAACCCGAGAGGGGGGTTGGTGGGTAGTACTAGTGTCCTATTTCGAACCCGAGAGGGGGGTCTTAGGCGAATTAGAGTCGTCACCTCCTCACCTAACTACCCTTGTGATTAGCCTAGAGATTTGATTGTGTGGAATTACGAATTGTTTGGGAAGAACCGAGTCTTAGGTTTTTAATCCATTTGATTTACAACCCTTCATTCTACCTTGCTTTTTCTCTTATTTCTTCTTTAGTTGTTCTACCTTATTGTTAGTAGTTCTAGTATAACTTTCTCCCATTATTGTCGACTTAGCTAAACCATAGAGTTAAAACGATTAGTAGTCTTCCTAGCTCCTTGTGGGATCGACCCTTAATAGTGTACAACGATAAAATCGTGCACTTGCGAGGTATAGCTTGATACCATCAAGTTTTTGGCGCCGTTGCCGGGGAGTTCGGCTAGATATTAATTGTTTTCGTTCTTGTTTAGACTAAGTCTTTTGTTACTAATCCCTCTCTTGAGTGTGTAGGACTTTTTGCATGGTTAGGAGAGCTCGAAGAGGTCAACCAATACGCCCGATTGACCACGAGATCGAAGCAACCGCGAGAAGACTAAATTCACTCCGTAGAAGAGGGCTTATAGAAACACCGATTCCTCAAGAAAATCCAGTAATTGAGAACCTTCAAGAAGAACCACGGGTCTTTGAAACTTTCGAAAATCCTTTTGCAACACCGGAAACGGAAGTAACAATGGCCGCGGTTCCTATGAGAGATAACTTGGCTCCGAAAAAGGTGGTGAATCCGAGTATTGTGAAGCCACCTATTCAAGCCAACAATTTTGATGTGAAAGCCACCTTGCTACAACTTGTCCAAGGGAACCAATTCGGAGGGGGAGCCACCGAAAACCCCAACGAGCATCTCAACGAATTCTTGGATAGTTGTGACATGTTCAAGGCCAATGGAGTCACGGAAGATGCCGTACGCCTTAGGCTTTTCCCTTACTCTTTGAGGGGAAGTGCCAAGGAGTGGCTTAAAAGTTGTGAACCCGACTCTCTTCGGACTTGGGACGATGTCTCTAAGGCTTTTCTCAACAAGTATTTCCCACCCCAACGAACCGCAAGAATCAAGAGTGAACTCCAAGGGTTCACCCAACAAGAAGATGAGACCCTTTATGAAGCATGGGAGAGGTACAAGGGCCTCCAAAGGCTATGTCCTCACCACGGTATTGGGGATGATGAGCTCATCAACAATTTCTATGAAGGGTTAAACAATGAGATGAAGATGAACCTTGATTCCGGCTCGGGGAAGGGAGCTTTGGATAAGATAGACCACAAGACGGCGAAAGAGCTTATTGAAGAAATGGCTTCTCGTACCTTTCATTGGAACAATGATAGGCACAAGAGGAAAGGGAAGTCAACGGTCGAATCGGCCAACAATGTGGAAGTGAAAGAGATGATAGAAGAGCTTAAGCAACAAGTTGCTTTGATGAGCTCAAGCAAAACATCTAGCAATTCTTCTATGAGGAACCAAGTCTATAATTGTGAGCTTTGTGGAGACCAAGGACACCCACCCAATGAGTGTCCTTTGGTGGTTGGAGATGGCAATTGTATGGAGCAAGTGAACGGGATATGGGAGTCTAGTCCGGCCAAGCAAGCATTTAACAACAACCAATATCACCCGGGATTGAGAGCCCACCCAAACTTCTCTTATGGCTCTCAAAATGTCCAAAACCCAACCTTCCAACAAAAGTCACAACAACCAAACTTCCAAACTCAAAAACAAAACACAACATTCAATCAAGGTCCACCGGGTTTCCAAGGAAGAACCTTCCAACCTAGACAACAATTTCAATCACTTAACCCACCAACCACCCAACCTTTCCAACAAACCACCCAACCTTTCCAACAAAATTTCCAACCATTCCAACAACCCACCCAACCAAAGTCAAACATGGAACTCATGATGGAACAAATGATGACATCTCAAACACAATTCATCAACCATACCACTCAAAAACAAGAAGAGACAACCACATCCATCAACCAACTTAGAACCCAAATGCAAGCTTCTCAACGGATGACGGACAACCAAATCTCCCAATTGGCTACCCAAATGAGCCAACTACAAGCCTCCCAAGGGAAATTCCCGGGTAAAACCGAGGAAAATCCCAAAACCATGAATGCTATCCACTTGAGGAGTGGTCGAGATTTGGAAGACCGGGAATTTGTCAAGAAGAGGAAGAGTAGTAGACCGGGTAATGTCATTGAACCTCAAGTTGTGGTTGAACCTCCTAAGGTAATTGAAGAAAAGGAGGGAGAAGATGAACTCGTGGAAATTGTTGTGGAAACTCCAAGAGTGATTGATGAACCAACAAAGGTGGTTGAAGAGCCTCAACAACAAGTTGTAAGAACTTATGTACCACCGGTTCCCTTTCCACAAAGGTTGGCAAGAGCCAAACTTGAACAAAAGTATGGGAAGTTCATGGATATGATGAAGGGTATCAACATTACTATGCCTTTCATTGATGCCGTAAAGGAGATTCCAAGCTATGGAAAGTTCTTGAAGGAGCTCATCTCAAACAAAAACTCCTTGAGCCCGACAACTACGGTGAACTTATCCAAGGAGTGTAGTGCAATTCTCATGAATGAGGCTCCTCAAAAGCTTGAAGACCCGGGGAGTTTTTCCATACCTTGTAAGATTGGGACCGTGCACATTGAGAGGGCTTTGTGTGATTTGGGGGCTAGCATTAGTCTCATGCCCCTCAAAATTTTCAAGAAGTTGAAAGGTTATGAGCTTTCACCAACAAGGGTTTCTCTCCAACTTGCGGATAGGTCGGTAAGATACCCGATTGGTCTTGTGGAGGATGTCCCGCTCAAGGTGGGGAAACTTGCATTTCCATGTGATTTCTATGTAATGGACATCCCCGAAGACTCAAATATTCCCATCATATTGGGGCGCCCATGCCTTGCTACGGGGGGTGCCATGATTGATGTGAAGAATGGGAAGCTTTCTTTACAAGTGGGTGAAGATAGAGTGGAATTTGAACTCCACAAGTCCATGGAAGCTCTATCTCTAAGCAACTCTTGTTGTAGGGTGTATATGGTGGAAGATAACTTGGATGAACCTAATTTAGGGCCTTCATTTTTGGATCCATTAGAAGCTTGTCCAACAAATGAAAAAGGAAAAGAAGAGTTGAAGCTTGAGGGTGGAGGGGATCACCCCAA
This sequence comes from Silene latifolia, assembly GCF_048544455.1. NCBI lineage: Eukaryota > Viridiplantae > Streptophyta > Magnoliopsida > Caryophyllales > Caryophyllaceae > Silene > Silene latifolia. The sequence continues at coordinate 127,529,447 of NC_133538.1, forward strand.
TGTGATCCCTCCCAAATTTGATTCTAGCACTAATACCCCTCCAAAAATGAAGTCAAGGGTTGAGAAGAAGAAACCAAAAAAATGGAGAAAGAAGGTGAAAAGAAAAGGAAAATGTGAACCAAGCCTTGAAAATGAAGAAGTTCTTGTCCATGACAAGAAGAAGCTTGAAGAAGAAATTGCCCGGAAATGGTCGGAAGTGCACCACGCCATAAGCGGTGTACATGAAGTGTTGTCAAAACTTGGAAGCTCTTACTCCATGGGAAAATTTGAAGTTGTTAAAGGGATAGCGGGATTCCAAGAGGGGGATCCCGGTTGATTGAAGACTCTTTGATGAAGAGGTTTGGTGGAGTTACTTAACAACCACCACAATGTATATATTCTCCTTCTCTTTAATTAAGTTTTTATCGCATTTTGCATCTAGTGGCATGACCCAATTAGGAGTTAATCTACATTAGCTCTCTATGCATCCATGTAGTATAGTTTGCATTGTCCTTTCAATTATTGCATATAGAGTATGCATTGCATTCTTATTTTTAAAACCAACTAAAAATTGAAAAATGACAAAAAAAAAAAAAAAAAAAAAACCACCAAAAACATGTTAATTTATTTTACTAATATGCCCTCCCATGTCTATAAATAAGTGTGGGGAGGGCCTAAAAAAAAACAAAAACATGCTTTTAATTTGAATTCCCTCCACACATTTATTTCCATTTGGAAATGATGTAAATAAATAAGTGTGGGGAGGGAGTTCTTATATCAAAAATCAACAAAATATGTCTTTTTAATTTTTCAAAACCAAAAATCACAAAAATATGTTATTTTCCCTTTGAAAATCAAAAAATCAAAAAAAATATGTTCATTTCTTTTTCTTATTCACTCCCTATGCTTTTGTCCATTGAGGACAATGTACATCTCAAGTGTGGGGAGGGAAATATCCACTCTTGTGAATATTTGTTTATAGTTGTAAATGTTTAACAATTAGAGAAAATGCCTAAAAATTGAAAAAAATTTCTGAAAAATTCAAAAGAAATTACATTGTATATATATGTTTTGTCTAACCTTTGGCATGGCACATTGACCACTTGAGGCAAAAAGGAGCTAGAAGACCGCTTGGTATAATCCTTCCTATCTCTTGCTCCTTTTACTATTCTTTCTTTTTGGTATCTTGGATATTTTGAAGGAGAATGGGAATTTTGTTGCTTTGGGTGTCTCCTTGGGAGACCGTTTGGAATTTTGGTGATTGATGTGCTGCTAGGATTAGCCAATTTGTTGCACGTTTCATTTCATGTTTGTTTAAATTTCCGCATGCATTTGTTCACATGTAAATATATGTTGCATTCCTTTCTTTTTGCATTGAGTTTGTAAATAAGATTTTAAGGAAGAGCATGGTCAAAGGAAGGGAACCAAGTACCCCCATGATGAACTAATGTGCCCAATTGTGCCTTTCCCCTCCTCGTGACTCGCGCCCGTGGCCTCTTAGTTAGCCGAGGAAGGAGGGCTTGACCAATGAGTTTGGACCGATCTTGTGAGACCTAGGACCGTAGACTAGACCTTTGGCTCGACTTAGCTACTCAAAGGCAAGGGTAGAGCCTCCTAGGGCGGGTACATTCATACCCCGCCCTTATCTAGGTTCGAGAGTAGGTCTCCTCGCGAGGCGTGTCACATCATTACGCATAAGTGTGTCGCATCGTCCTTAGATCATGAAATTGCATTACATTTTTGTGCATATGATATGAAGCAAAAATCAGTTTATATGAACCTCACATAGCCAAATAGCCTTGTTTTATTCCCTACATTGTTTCCCTTTTTGATTCACCCCCTTTGAGCTTAGCCTTTTCATTTGGCAAACCCACCAAAATAGCTACATTCCCATAACCACCCTCCCTTAATCAAGAATTGGTCGGTTTTTGTAGTTGTGTTGTAGGAGGTGATTTGGGGCATAGTGATGGATGGTATACATATCCATTTGGGTCGGAATTTGGTATGATTTGGCTTTATATATAAATAAGAGGTTTTGAAAAAAGAAATGAAAAACAAAATAGAAAAGTGAAAAAGTCATGAAAAAACAAAAAATGAGTTGTGTTGTATATATTTGTTTGTTGTCAAGAAAAAGAAAAAGGCAAGCAACACCCCTACTCATCATTTAAAGGGGTAGAAAAAGCCGTTGCTAAATAAAAAGGGGCAAATTGATGTTTTTCCAAAGATGAGTCGGGTTTGCACATTTTTTTTGCATGGCTTGGGAAACCGAGTCGTTGTTACGGTGTAGACGTTACCATTTGTTGAAATAAAAGGAGTTTTATCAAATTTTTCCTACTTGAGTTGGGTTTATGCAATTTTTGCATAGTTTTGGTCATTAATGCTATGTTAGGGCATAGACGTGTCTCATGTGTTGCAATAAGAGATGGGATGTGATGTGTCGACGATTCTTGATTTGAGCCCCACATGTCCAATCGGTGCTTGCACCAATCCCGTTTCGACCTTCTCCTTAGCCCCGTTGTAACCCTTGCTTCATGTTTTGTGCATTTTTCCCATTGTTTGCATTTCACTGGACATAGGACGATTTTACACACTAGATTGCGGGCACGTTTTCGCTAGTCGAGTTAGTTGAGTGATTTTGGTTACTTTTTGTCACAAAAATCACCCTGTTCTTTCATTGAGTGGCGAGTGAAAACCGTGAGGATGTCGTTGCCTTGGTCCCCTTAGTCATGGGTCCTTTGGTTGAATCTTGTGTCGGTTTTGTAATTCTCGGCGGACTTGCCCTTCCTTTCCTTTCCCCGCTCTTGAATTTGTTTCTTGAGCATTGGTCACACAAGGGTTGCTTTTGTCACATTTAGGGGGTTGGCACCTCAATTGGCACTTCTGAGACGGTACTCCCGACCAAGACCGTGTTTTGTTGCTAGAAAAATCCGGCCACTTAGATGAGGAAAGTGGACCATTTTTTAGATGTATTCTATTGCTTGATTACGTGCTTTCATGATAGATGCATCACCATTTTGTAGCAAGACCCGACTTGCCTTGCAATAGGGCACTCTTCCCTCATGGGTGTCAAATTGTGAGTTGAAGGGGCGTAGAGTGCGCTAATACTCATTCGGTTTATTAATTTAAATAATGGAGAGTGTTTCTTATATTGTGCATTCCGCTCACCCAATGAGAGCCTTCCTTTTGTCTAGATTTGAGCATCTTTTGTTTACTCGGGGACGAGTAAAGGCTTAGTGTGGGGAGATTTGATAACTTCGTTATTTACGCTCTTTCTATGCCTAAGAACCTTTGCTTATAGCTCACTTGAATGTATTTTATGTGCATTTCAAGGTTTTAATTCCATATAATGCTCAAATCCCGTCCTTTTGAAAGTTTGTTTCGGTTTTGGTTGTGTTTATCCATTTTTTGTAGGAAAGATGATGATTTAGCAATACTACACCCACTAAGGGAGGCCCATTTGTGATACACATGACCACAAGCCCAACCCAAGACGGAATAAAAGGCTTAAGAGAGCAAAAGGCTGAGTCTAGCGCGTATCCAGAAGCAAGATGCGCATCTCTTACAGGAAGGCATAAACCGTGCGCATCCAACAGTGCCTTCCTCATCTCCAAGATGCGCATCTCTTACAGGAAAGCAGGACCGTGCGCATCTAACCGTGCGTATCTCAACTCAACAAAGTGCGCATCTCCATTCGCGCAATACTCTTATTAGCTTGAACGACATTGTTTTAAGTCGTTTTTACTTGATTTGTAACCTAGTATATAAGCAAAGAAACTTGAGTTTTCTGGGATTATCATCATATAACAACTCTTAGTGAGAGAAATAGAAAAAACCCTTGTAATTTGTGACAATCCTTCAAACAATTTACAAGATTCAAGCTTTCTTTCACCAAATTCCTTGTTTTCTCAATTGTTCTTGTTGTTGGTATATTTCAATTTCTCTTTCTCTCTTTAATTTCATTTGTTTGCATTTGTTCTTCCTTCAAGTTTGTTTGATTGTTTATGTTAAATTTGCATCTTTGTTGTTTGATTGTTGTTGTTTTCACCATTGTTCATCTTTTCATTGTTCATCTTTCCTTTGTTTCTCTTTCATTTGTTCATCCTTGGATAGTTGTCCTCAAAGACTTAATCTTTGAGTTGATTTGGTTAAAGATTGTGTCTTTTGGTTTAATCAACCTTGTTATTAGATTAAACCATCTTTCCTCTTAATTATTGTTGGATTGTTGAATGTTTAGAAGTAGAACTCATCTTCCACCCATGTTTATGTTTAAAGATTTCATCTTTATTGTTTATTTTGCGATTAGGACCATGATTAGTGAGTAGTCTTCCACTAGGGCTCGATTTGACCCAACATGAGTAATTTCACTAATTGAATTTCATAAAGGCTAATTATTTGGGGAAATTGGTGAGGGTAGTTTAGAGGAATGACATGGTTTATGGGTTGACTTTTGGGTAGTGTTGACTTACCACCCTTGACCACCAACGAGAGTTGGTTAGGTTGTGATTTGGATACCCGAGACTTGACCCTATTGTTAACCTTGGTTGAGACAGAAAGGGAGAAAGGGGGTAGGACACCTCTAAACTAGCGTTTGAAATCGACCCTCGAGAGAGGGAGTGGGATGACCCGGAAATTGATGGGGCTTAATGACCTTAGCAAATATTGGACTACCTTGGGAAAATGCATGTTTTTGGGGTAGTCGGGTATTGAGTTAGGGATTCCGACCTTCGAACCCGAGAGGGGGGTTGGTGGGTAGTACTAGTGTCCTATTTCGAACCCGAGAGGGGGGTCTTAGGCGAATTAGAGTCGTCACCTCCTCACCTAACTACCCTTGTGATTAGCCTAGAGATTTGATTGTGTGGAATTACGAATTGTTTGGGAAGAACCGAGTCTTAGGTTTTTAATCCATTTGATTTACAACCCTTCATTCTACCTTGCTTTTTCTCTTATTTCTTCTTTAGTTGTTCTACCTTATTGTTAGTAGTTCTAGTATAACTTTCTCCCATTATTGTCGACTTAGCTAAACCATAGAGTTAAAACGATTAGTAGTCTTCCTAGCTCCTTGTGGGATCGACCCTTAATAGTGTACAACGATAAAATCGTGCACTTGCGAGGTATAGCTTGATACCATCACCTTCCTAAAATATTAAATCAAATAAACTATTTACAAATTCGGAAACCAACTCCTTTGGTCCCTTGAACTTCATTTGGCATGCACTTCAAGGCAACACGTCTTTGATGGACCGCCTTCTCGAATGGCACCATCTTCAAGGAACTCCGGAATAAATAAATTACATAGCTTTTCTATTTTATACAATATAAAATAAAATAAAAAACTATATAAAATAAAAGTGATACGAGATCACAATAATTACAACCGAATCGATATCCCCATTCATTTCGGGAAATACCAATTAACAACTAAGGCCATACTAAGTACAAATTACATAATTCAAAATTTTTATATAAATTAAAAATATGACAATAATACTAAAAAGCAGCATTAATATATGTATGAAACATGCCATGTGAAATGCCAAATCGCCCTATTTAAGCTAATATCGTATATTATTCCGGTTTTATGGATTAGCGTGACCTTTATACTTTTAAAGTCACTGTAATACCCCGTATTTTAATGATGAGTTATGAGAATAGTTTATGTAATTTAATAATTAATTAAAAGCATTTCTAATAATGAATTACAAATAAGACGATAATTAAATAATAAAATAAGTAAAACAAGTCGGGAATTGGGCTTAGCTAATAATTGAGTATTGGACCATGTGACATTAAGTAATTGGACTGAAATTTAGTATAATAAGGTTAGAGTATAATCGGGATTTGCATCGGAAAATAATTATAATATAATATGGAAAGGTAGTAATTATATTATTACTAATAATAATTTAAGGCGATAATAAATTAGTAAAGATAAAATAAGATATGTAATAATAATAGTAATAATAATAATAATAATAATAATAATAATAATAATAATAATAATAATAATAATAATAATAATAATATAATGATAATTATAATTATAGTAATTTCTATACTAATTAGAATAGGTAAATTAAGATAGTTTTCTAATCGACCTCGTATTCTCTAAAGCTTACACTATAAATACCACCTTAAATCTGAGAAATAATTCATTAATTAAAAGAAGGAGCTTTTGGAGACGGAATTAGTAAGCGGTAATTAATAGGTAACAACTTTTAATCTTGTTTTATTTTTCTTATACAGCTGAATGTCAGATGATCTTAAGACACTTAGAAACTGACCCAAACCTTGACGGAATGAGACCAAACTTTGGGAGGTGGTACGTGGGGTTTCAAGGGTTGGAATGGGTGTAGTTGTGGTATCAAGGATGGCCTAGTGTGACACCCTTTAAAAATTAGCGATAAATAAACGCGTAAATTCTACAGAAAAACTGACAGGATATGTTTGTAATTGGTTCAACTAGACAAAACCTGTAATTTCAAAAATTTTTCTAAACCAATCACAACATTTCCAACATTCCCAAGAGGCGGGTGCCAAAACCTGCAATGCTAATGAACTAATTTACATGCCATAGCTAACGATAAGAAAATGTAATGTTACAAACCCAAAATAGAAAAGGGAGACATATGTCCCTTCAAATTATATACAAAACCAAAAGTTAAAAGGTTTACTATAAGAATAGCCAAAACTAGGTCCAAGGTTCCTTATGCTCACTAGCTCAAATGCGTGACCCCAACAAAGTATCAACAACTTTGTCAATCGCATTTTATACAAACACGAAAGCCACAATTCGGTGGGGAGTAACCCGAGTCCTCCCACCACGAATCGTCATAATTAATGTAACATGTAGTAAAACATGTAAACAAGATGATAATTAATCTAATTTCCAAGTATTATAACATATGAATACTAAATTGACCAAACTAAACTATCATGTGAAACATATAACAAATTGTAATCCAAACTTTATCAATTGTAACCGGCTTACATCTCACCTATTACAATTCATAAAGTCACCATACAAGAAAGGGCAATATATCAAAGACATGCATAAGTTCTTAGCACGGTCAATAGTCACTCTGTAACTCGAGTCTATACCACGAGGTAGGGAAGGTAATCGAACCGGTATCTTGGCTCAGCGGTTAATATTAATAAAACATGGCCAAGACACAACACAACCCTAGCCTAAAATCTGCTTGAGACCTAGACATGCGGATACACACCACCGCACCCAAGACCCACCATTTTTCTAAAACAAAGTGAGTACCCTAAGGAGTCCACCAAAGGGTTGGCTAGTACTTAAGCTGACCACTTACTATCAAAATAAGTAACGAGGTCATGCCCCAACTTGGATATAAATCCACTAGTCAGGAACACAAAGGCTATCAAGCAGTGAACATATACTCGTCAAAGACTATAAAGACCTATCTATGATGAAGGCCGAAATACTCACCTAGGACCTAGTCCCACTAGTCCCACTTGAATACTTTAGCCCACACCACACAAGACAAGTAAGACACCCACTTAACCATAAGAGGACAAAAAGTCCAACTTACCAACCTAAATGCTAACATTCTATCATGTGAAAGGCTATATAAATGTCTATTCAGCAGATAATCCAACAGTATCCTCAACAAGTATTCAATACCAATTTCCAATTCTAACAATATTAACCATATTAAAGGCTTTAGGGGAATCTAGGGCCATTTCTACAATATAAGATACTATTAAATACAATCAACTATACATGTGAACTAAAGATATAATAAATGGCCTAAAACAAGAAAAAGGCCGATTATCTAATTCATTCAACCGAATTTTTACCCGCAACCCCTGCCCTGCGGACAGTGCGGGTTAAATTGCGGTGACCAATCACTCAATTAAGCGACATCGCATCGATCAAAGGGACTAAGGCTCGATTTTAAGCACAATCAACAAAACATTACAATTATCGCTATATAATTCATTCTGAGCCTAATCTTTACAATTTCATTTTCTAACCTATACTAACATGTGCAACTACCAAAATAAATATAATTTTTACCTTTAACATAATTTTTACTACTAACTTGATTTAATTCAAAAGTTTACCCATACATTACTTATTCTAATTATATAACTAATGAACCTAAAATGACGAACAATGCATGGAAAACCGCGAAACAAGCAACGAGCCGACCCGGGCCAGCCGTGGGCCTGCTGCCGCCACCCTACTCCTCTTTTTTTTCCATTTTTGTTCATTATAACACCGTCTGAACACTAATTAATCGTTCCAAATACAACTATGTTAACTTAAACTAACAAAAGACATAAATTAAGCATGCATGCATCAAATTTTAACATGTGAAAATTTCTACTCAAAACCAAAAATCACAAAACATCCAAAAACAACAAAGCATGTGACGATCTTTTGTCGAGTAACTCGAAATATGTTACCTTAAGCTAGAAAAAGAGCAATTAGCACCTTAAACCCAAACCCTAACAAGCACTAGGCGCTATCCTCGACAATATACGAGTCCCCAAACTCGTCTTCCAATTCTTCACCTAAATAAACAAATAAAACACAAAAATAAGCATAAAAATACCGAAATTACCGAATTTCGTCTTAAAACAACTTCAAGAAAATTGAAATTAAAACATACTAGGTTGTAGATCTCGACGAGGGGATTCCGAAAATGTAAACTTTGCGAAAATCCGAGTAGAAATGAGGGAGTTGTGTCGAAAATTAGCTTGATTTTGTGATAAAATGGTGTTTTGTTAATTTTGGGGAAATGTTAGAGGATGAAGAACAAAGAAAATCAGAAAAAAGAAAAGAAAGGGGGAGGGGAGCCGCGGGTAAGGGAGAGGAAAGGAGGGAGAGCGGGTTTGAGTCGGGATTTTACGAGTCGGTTTTAGCTCGTTTCGATAATAATTAAAACCGTAGGTCAAATGCAAATTCCGACAAGACCAAAGTTTTTAAACACGAGTTTACAAGAAAATTGAATATTCATACGACCCATTTCCAAATTCGTTTACCCGATGTTCAAAAGAATTGTCATTTTCCCCCCGATACGCCTTTATTTCGAAATAAAAAGTTTTACACGGTTTAAACTATTTTTAAACATCTCGAAACTATCAAAATAAATACTTTTATTCAAAATATAATAAAATTATATTTCTTTGAATTATTTTTACTTTAAATACTTAAATATCAAATTTTATTTGATTAATAAATTATTTTCGAAATATATTAACGGTCCGAAATTACGGGGCGTTACAATCACCCCTCCTTTTAAAAAGTTTCGCCCTCGAAACTTAGAAGGAGAAATTATAGTTATAAGAAAAAAATATAGGTATCTTTTCAATGAAACGGTGATACTCTTGTTGATCAGACAAGAAGATCCACATTCATATCAAGATATAAAAATATTTCTACACCAATAAATGAGAAAACCCATTATTGGGACGTCTCCAACAACGAGATTTAACATTCACTAATGTTAAAACCATTGAAAATCATAAAAGCATTTTCAAACTTTTAGTTTAAACTTCTATAATAAGAATAATATCTTTACTAATTATGATTAAATACGGCTTAGTAACGCGCAAAAAGAGTAAGAAAAGGAATACCTTACGAGAATAATTCAGGATATTTAGCTAACATAGAAGCTTCAGTTTCCCAAGTCTCTTCTTCGACATTTCCACAACGCCAAAGAACTCGGACTAGAGGTACAACTTTGCTTCTAAGTTGCTTATTGGCTTTTTCAAGAATCCGAATTGGCCTTTCTTCAACCACCAAGTTAGGCTCCAATTCAAGAATTTCTTCTTGGATGATATGGCTAGGGTCACTAATGTACTTCCTCAATTGAGAAACATGGAAAACATTGTGAACCTTGCTCAGATTTGGGGGCAATTCTAAACGGTAAGCAGCAGGACCAATCTTTTCAATCACCTTAAAAGGTCCAATATACTTAGGGCTCAGCTTCCCTTTAACACCAAATCGTTTCACCCCTTTCATAGGTGACACTTTAAGGAATACTTGATCATCAACCTCAAAGGAAAGTGGTCGACGACGAACATCAGCATATGATTTTTGACGGTCCTGAGCGGCCTTCATCCGCTCCCGAATGACCTTAACTTGTTCAATGGACTCGGTCACCAAATCAGGTCCTAACATTGGAACATTTTGGGTTTGATCCCAACAGACTGGAGTACGGCATTTTCTACCATACAGAGCTTCATATGGTGCCATTTTAATGGAGGCTTGATAGCTGTTGTTGTAAGAAAACTCAACCAGAGGTAAACATTTCTCCCAAGAAGTTTGGAAATCTAAGGCACAGGCACGAAGAAGATCCTCTAAAGTTTGAATTGTTCTCTCAGTTTGACCATCAGTGGCGGCGTGAAAAGCAGTGCTCATCAACAGTTTACTACCCAAGGCCTCCTGTAATGCAGTCCAGAAACGAGAACAAAATCGAGGGTCTCGATCTGAAACTATATCTTTAGGAACCCCATGATAACGCACTATCTCATCCACATAGGTACGAGCTAGAACTTCTAATCTCCAGGTCTCTTTGATGGGAATAAACCGAGCACACTTAGTCAATCGGTCCACAACCAACCAAACAACATTCTTCCCAGTGGAAGTCCTGGGTAAAGCCATCACAAAATCCATGGATATAGACTCCCATTTCCAAAGAGGAACATCCAAGGGTTGAAGCAAACCCCCGGGCTTTTGATGCTCTATCTTTACTTTACGGCAAGTGAGGCATTTCTTGACATACTCCATAACTTCAACTTTCATTCTAGGCCACCAGAATTGCAATCTCAAATCTTTGTACATTTTGGTACCTCCCGGATGAATGGAGTAAGGAGAGAGGTGTGCTTCATCAAGAATTCTTTTTCTCAAATCATTTTGCACTTTTCGGAACATAGATTCTACCATGATAACGAAGATACCCATCATCATCAATCTTACCATCCTTAGCTTGCCCAAGTTGAATTTTGGCTCGAATGGATATGAAAGTAGGATCATTAAGAAGGCAAGTACGAATCTCACGGTGGAAGTCAGGTTCGGCTGACATGGCATCAAGATGATGAGAGCCCCTTTTTACAAGGCTTACTCCTAATTTTTGAAGTTCTAAAGCAAGTTCAGGAGGTAATTCTCGAAAAGAATTCAAAGAATGACAGGATTTTCTGCTAAGAGCATCAGCCACCACATTAGCTTTTCCTTCGTGATAAATTAGATCGGCATCATAGTCATTCACCAATTCTAACCATCTTCTTTGTCTCATGTTCAGCTCTTTTTGGGTAAAGAGATATTTCAGGCTCTTGTGGTTGGTATAGATGTTGCAATGGACTCCAATGAGGTAGTGTCTCTAAATCTTCAAAGCATGCACCACCGCAGCTAATTCAAGATCATGAGTCGGGTAGTTAACTTCATGAACTCTAAGCTGTCGAGAGGCATACGCAATAACTTTCCCTTTTTGCATCAGAACACAACCTATACCATGCTTAGAAGCATCACAGTATACATCAAAGTCCACTCCTTCTTCAGGTAAGGTCAACACCGGAGCGGTAGTCAACCTCTTTTTCAAATCCTGGAAGGCATTTTCACACTCTTCAGACCACACAAACTTAGACTCTTTCTTCAGCAACTGAGTCATCGGCCTAGCAATCTTTGAAAAATCCTTCACAAATCGCCGATAGTAACCTGCCAAGCCAAGGAAACTACGGATTTCAGAAACATTGGTTGGACTTTTCCAATCAACAACGGCTTCAATTTTGGCAGGATCTACCATAACGCCCTCTTTTGAAATGACGTGCCCAAGGAAGGTCACTTTAGGTAACCAGAACTCACATTTAGAGAATTTAGCATACCATTTTTCATGGCGCAAAATCTCCAAAATAGCACGAAGGTGTTGGACATGTTCTTCTTCAGATTTAGAATAGATCAAGATGTCATCAATGAACACTACAACGCATTTGTCGAGGTGTTCTCTGAAAGTACGATTCATCGATCCATGAATCTCTTTGGAGCATTGGTCAAACCGAATGGCATCACCGTAAACTCGTAATGACCATATCTCAAATCGTTTGAAGGCGTTCTAGGAATATCGACTTCTCGGACTGGAATTTGATGATAGCCCGAACGAAGATCGATTTTAGAAAAAGTAGAAGCACCACGGAGTTGATCGAAAAGATCATCAATTCTAGGAAGAGGATATTTATTCTTGATAGTAACTCGGTTAAGTTCACGATAATCTATGCATAATCGCATTGATCCATCCTTCTTTCTTACAAAGAGAACAGGAGCACCCCAAGGCGAAAAGCTAGGTTGAATAAAACCTTTGGCAATCAAGTCATCCGGTGAGTCTTGACTCTTTCATTTCAGACGGTGCCGACCTATAAGGAGCTTTAGCAATAGGGTAGGTACCAGGGAATAAGATCAATAGCAAATTCAACTTCCCTTTCGGGAGGAATTCCGGTAGCTCATCGGGAAAAACATCGGAAATTCACATACTACAGGAATGTTCTCTTTAAGAGGCGGGGAGGAAGAATCAGAAGGAGTCACCATACACAAAAAGGCTTGATGACCCTTTTTCATCGCATTGACAAACTTCATAGCAGAAATTAATTTAGTACCGGTTTGTCTTTTAACCATTTGATAAGACACACGGTGACCTGAAGGGCTTGTAAGAATTATTTTCTGGTCTCGACATTCAAATCGAGCATGATAAGTATGTAACCAATCCATGCCCAAAATGACATCAAATTCTTCAAGTGGAAATTGGAAAAGATTTCTTTGGAAATATAGATCCCATAGTAGAAATAGGGACTTCCGGATAGATTTTAGAACAGGAAAAGACATCCCCAGAGGGTAAGGATATAGATGTGCTTTCTTCTTGTGATGATTCAAGTGATAATTTATTGGAGAGTTTTATTGAAATAAAAGATAAAGAGGCACCCGTATCAAATAGTACCAAACAAGGAACATCAAAAATAGAAAATGTACCAGTAATGATATCAGGATGTGCCTCAGCTTCAGCTCGGCTCATGACAAAGATACGGCCCTTCGGCCTCACTGGCTTCATTGGGGCGACAGGAGTAGTAGGAGCCGTCACCTTCCTCTCCGGGCAAACATTGGCCTTGTGGCCCAGTTTGTTACAAGAAAAGCATATAATAGGATCAACAAAGCACTTACCAGGGTGTGCTGGTTTCTTGCAGTTATAGCACACTCGGTCTTTAGTACCTTTATTGTCATTAAATGCTGAAGATTGACCACCCCGGTTAGCTTGCACATTAGAAACAAATCTCCTTTTGTTTGAGTCAGAGGGAGAAGAGATGAACCTAGGTGAAGGAGTAAAGGGCCTAGAAGATGGATATAAAGGCCTCTTGCCAAGATTAGAACTAGTTGCACGAGCTTCATTTTCAATGTCTTTTAGGGAATTTTCAGCCCACAAAGCATCATTATAAATTGAAACAAAGCTAGTGGAGTCTCGGCGGACCATACTTTTAATCTTAGGAGAGAGCTTTTCAAGATAAAAGAAGGCTTTTTCATTGTCATCCTTCACCAATCTAGTGGCATAATGAGCCAACTCATTGAATTTATCGGTGAAGGCCTGAACTGGAAGGCTTCCTTGCTTCAACTCCATGAATCCCTTCAACTTCTGCTGTTTCAGCTCTTGCGGATAGAAACGGGCCTCCACTAACTCCTTGAAACGTACCCAGTCAAATCCGGTTCAACCAAAGCAGTAGGCCCGATCATGGACCACCATCGATCTGCTTCTCGAACTAGGAAATGAGAGGCTAGCTTCACTTTATGTTCCTCTTGACATCATACAATATAAAGCTTTTCTCCAACTCCCGAAACCACCCTGTAAGAGCAGCTGGATCAATCTCTCCACCATAAGTGGGAGTGTTGATTCGGGTTAATTGATTAGCCACCCAAGTATAGGTGCCTGGAGTACCCTCAGCAGGCGGAGGAGGAGGAGGAGCTTGTTGATTCTGTTGATTTTGTTGATTTTGGAGAATTTGAGTAAGAACTAATAAGATAGCATCATCAATGTCCCTTCTTGGCGGAGCCATCTTACAAAAGAGAAAATTAATTAGTACCTAACAATTAGCAATCACAAATAGACTACCACATAAAATCCTAAATCTACCCATCCTACCCATCTCTCAAGTTTATTATTTAAAGGTCAAGTGTTTTTAAGTGGGGTGCACAAACGCGCGTCGGGAGCAATAGGCTCTGATACCAACTGTGACACCCTTTAAAAATTAGCGATAAATAAACGCGTAAATTCTACAGAAAAACTGACAGGATATGTTTGTAATTGGTTCAACTAGACAAAACCTGTAATTTCAAAAATTTTTCTAAACCAATCACAACATTTCCAACATTCCCAAGAGGCGGGTGCCAAAACCTGCAATGCTAATGAACTAATTTACATGCCATAGCTAACGATAAGAAAATGTAATGTTACAAACCCAAAATAGAAAAGGGAGACATATGTCCCTTCAAATTATATACAAAACCAAAATTTAAAAGGTTTACTATAAGAATAGCCAAAACTAGGTCCAAGGTTCCTTATGCTCACTAGCTCGTCTGTGACCCCAACAAAGCATCAACAACCTGTCAATCGCATTTTATACAAACACGAAAGCCACAATTCAGTGGGGAGTAACTTCGAGTCCTCCCAGCCACGAATCGTCATAATTAATGTAACATGTAGTAAAACATGTAAACAAGATGATAATTAATCTAATTTCCAAGTATTATAACATATGAATACTAAATTGACCAAATTAAACTATCATGTGAAACATATAACAAATTGTAATCCAAACTTTATCAATTGTAACCGGCTTACATCTCACCTATTACATTTCATAAAGTCACCATACAAGAAAGGGCAATATATCAAAGACAGGCATAAGTTCTTAGCACGGTCAATAGTCACTCTGTAACTCGAGTCTATACCATGAGGTAGGGAAGGTAATCGAACCGGTATCTTGGCTCAGCGGTTAATATTAATAAAACATGGCCAAGACACAACACAACCCTAGCCTAAAATCTCTTGAGACCTAGACATGCGGATACACACCACCGCACCCAAGACCCACCATTTTTCTAAAACAAAGTGAGTACCCTAAGGAGTCCACCAAAGGGTTGGCTAGTACTTAAGCTGACCACTTACTATCAAAATAAGTAACGAGGTCATGCCCCAACTTGGATATAAATCCACTAGTCAGGAACACAAAGGCTATCAAGCAGTGAACATATACTCGTCAAAGACTATAAAGACCTATCTATGATGAAGGCCGAAATACTCACCTAGGACCTAGTCCCAGCTAGTCCCAACTTGAATACTTTAGCCCACACCACACAAGACAAGTAAGACACCCACTTAACCATAAGGGGACAAAAAGTCCAACTTACCAACCTAAATGCTAACATTCTATCATGTGAAAGGCTATATAAATGTCTATTCAGCAGATAATCCAACAGTATCCTCAATAAGTATTCAATACCAATTTTCAATTCTAACAATATTAACCATATTAAAGGCTTTAGGGGAATCTAGGGCCATTTCTACAATATAAGATACTATTAAATACAATCAACTATACATGTGAACTAAAGATATAATAAATGGCCTAAAACAAGAAAAAGGCCGATTATCTAATTCATTCAACCGAATTTTTACCCGCAACCCCTGACCCCTGCGACAGTACGGGTTAAATTGCGGTGACCAATCACTCAATTAAGCGACATCGCATCGTCAAAGGGACTAAGGCTCGAGTTTTCGGCACAATCAACAAAACATTACAATTATCGCTATATAATTCATTCTGAGCCTAATCTTTACAATTTCATTTTCTAACCTATACTAACATGTGCAACTACCAAAATAAATATAATTTTTACCTTTAACATAATTTTTACTACTAACTTGATTTAATTCAAAAGTTTACCCATACATTACTTATTCTAATTATATCATTAATGAACCTAAAATGACGAACAATTCATGGAAAACCGCAAAACAAGCAACGGGCCGACCCGGGCCAGCCGTGGGCCTGCCGGCCTGCTGCCGCCACCCTACTCCTCTTTTTTTTCATTTTTGTTCATTATAACACCGTCTGAACACTAATTAATCGTTCCTAATACAACTATGTTAACTTAAACTAACAAAAGACATAAATTAAGCATGCATGTAACACCCCCATACTCCAAGTGCCTTACCAGGACCACTCAGGTATGAGGATGTCACCATCTCGGTTACCCGAGGCATGATAATCATAAGACAATGAAGAAACATACTTTATTAAATAAGTTTAAGTGATTACATTGCAAAACCAACTGTAAGCAAAACACAACTGTCCTCAAACTATAAACCAACTGAAAGGAACTGTTCTAATGAACACAGCGGAAGACTAAAGACTCTGATATGTGATGACTCCATCCCCAGCTAGATCCCACGCGTATCCAAGATATACCCAAGCAAATCGCTCACCACCCCGAATGGATCACCACAGTTTTTAAAACATTTAAACGGGTCAGTACTAATCACACAACTTATATATATATCAACAAGTAAGATACACAGATGACTTAACCGTCACACATACACACAACTACTCCAATCCCATCAATCTCAATCACCGACCGTCCTTTGGACCCCCACTGCCGATGGGGGACCGTAGCCGTTCCCACCTAAGCCCCGCTCATCATACCGAGCGATAACCCTGTCCCATTAATGTGCACATCCCCTTCCGTGGCGGGTTCCACGAAGGGCGAAACTAGGGCGTGAAGTCACTCCCGCAAGTGACTCCACTCAGCCGAGAACGCATCTCGAGAACCATAGACAACCAATCACAATCACAACATCAACAACCGTTTGAATCTATCAACAATGTACAATCACAATCACAGCCGTCACAATATAATCACTATATCAAACAATCAATCTCACACATCAACAATCATCCCATTATGGGACTAATGCGAGTAGGGAATCCTACCGGACAAAGCATAATTATCAGACGGTCTCTACAGCTGTATCAAAAAGGCTCTTCTACAAAACCTCCTCCTATCATACAAACATACAAACACTACCGAATCACAATCTACACAAAAACCCCCAAATCCCTAAATTAGGGTTTAACCAAATTAAAGGAAAGACAATAAAAAGGGTACATAGATCTTACCCTCGACGCAAGGAACTCAACGGTATAAACAACGACAAGAACTGACCGTCTGAACTCCGGGAATTGCTAAGAATGCGATTAGGAAGAAGAACTAGTTGCTTTCTCTCTTAAACAGGTTTTAGGTTTTGTAAAAAGTGATTTAAAACAATGACGAATAGGTTTAAATACCTTAATCGCGTAATTAACAAAACCCGAGAAAACTCCCCCGTAAAACCGGACACTCGATCGAGTACCCAAGGTACTCGATCGAGTACCCCCTTACTCGATCGAGTGCCTAAGGCTACTTGATAGAGTACCCCCTTACTCTATCGAGTACCTAAGGCTACTTGATAGAGTACTCCCTTACTCTATCGAGTACCTAAGGCTACTTGATAGAGTACCCTCTTACTCTATCGAGTACCTAAGGCTACTTGATAGAGTACCCTCTGTCGTCGAAACTTTTCTAAAACGCAACTTACCCTTACTCGACGAGTAAGGCCTACTCGATAGAGTACCCCAAGACTTATAAATACGGAGTATTACGGTCTTCCCTCCTTAAAAAGAACTTCGTCCCCGAAGTTCAACCCATACTCAAAAACAACCATACTAACTCGACCCGGACACAACAACATAACTAAGAACTCAACAACTCGACCAAACATAAAACATGAACTCTTAACACCCACTCCACCAACTATGTTTACTTCCATAACATGACTCACGATATCGTATCCACCACATATATATCTCTCACGACACCAACTTCATACATAACCAACCACCATCCACTAACACTGCTAGCTCCATAATATCATCCACTATCAAATCCAAAATCAAGACACTCCTAGACATCAAATGGAATGTTACATTCTACCACCCTTAAAAGGAACTTCGTCCTCGAAGTTTACTCAGACTCATAACATCATCCTTCAACTGTCAACATTATATAAAATATTCCCAGACTCTGAAGCATCACACTACTACAAGCACGGCCATGGCCTTTTATAAGTATTGTCCACAAAACAAATCCCTCCTTTACGCTACGCTAACACTCTACTTCCAATTATATTACCGCATGCACCACCATGAAACTCTCTTTTATTGCATCCTACTCCTCTTAAGACAAATGTTACGTCCTCGTAACTCACTAATACTAAACCCTTAGCTATATTATCTCATTATCCTCATCACCACCATATCTCAAAGATAACTGCCTATAACCTCATTTCCATAATCACTCCTATTTCTCAAGGCTCTCTTACTTCAACAGTTCTCATACTTCAAATCAATCTGCACACCCCTAACCTATACCATAAGGCTCGTAGCAAAATCACCATACTAACTCTCCATTATCACTGCAAACCAATATACCTCGCTATGTAAAGCACTTATCTTCCAGAAGCATAACTCCCGATCCACACTCGTTACTTATACTCACACTAGATCCTCAAGTTCTTTCCTTCATTACCGCAAAATTCATACATAACTTAATATGACACTAATTCCCCCAACACCCTACACTCACTGTCCCAACAAAAGATTATGAACTACCCGCCGCTTTCAGATCATTACAACACATGTTCCACGAGTCATTTTCCATTACCATGTCTACTAAAGCCTTATCTAGAACAAGATCAAAATTATCAGAACAACCTCTCACAACCGTGTCCCATCAATAGAACATCACTATACCATGACAACAACGAAAACATATTCAACTCTATTTCATATCATACTCTACCTCATTCTTAACTTAACCTGGTAAAGAAAACATCAATAAGCAAGACAACTGTCTACATGTTCAACCAAAACTCACAAAGAACAACAGCAAACAAAACGACAATCTATGTATAACTGGTATGCACTTTCGAAAACTCGTATCATAATCATCCCGCCTACTCCACCACAACCGGTGATGGCATCACAACACCGCCACCAACAGCCACACCGTAGTGCGAAAATACCCGCATCACAACACTAAATACCGTGCCCGGATCACCACCGGAGGCACCACAACCACATCGATAGACATCACAACTACATACAATTCCATAAATACTTGACTGGAAATAACCTTTCGGACAAGAAAACTTACTCAAATCCACTTTACTCAATCACAACGCAACATATTATATGAATTAAACAGATAAGCATCTCATGAACATCATCTCTACCATTTCACGGAATACACATGTGTTATTAATACACATAAAATTATAACTAGCCATGTCAAATTAATCAAATTATTACCTTTTTAGATATCATTCAATTAAACTACCGTGTCCAACATATATATTACAGTAACATTCATAAAATGACTTTATAATTATCACACCATACCACTTCTTGTGAGGTCGGAACCTCACACAAACATTTACACATATCATAGACCCGTAATCACAACCAACTAGTCAATCCCGACCACGTAAGTTACCACTCAACAAAGAATACCGTTGTCCGAGCTTAACTCGCATTCCCCTCATCACATTCTTCCATTCGCATCACCAAGACCTTCGCCATACATAACCATACAACTAACACTCATTATGAGAAACCACCTCCTAAGACTATGTCTTATACTTCCTGACAACCATACTTTTATCAATTCAGTCTTTACAAAATCAGCCTCTTTAGAATTGCCACTTTTCTAATATACCCTTAACCTTAACCACTAGTCAAAGACCATAACACTACCACTGTCCGGACATCAAACCTCTTCACTCATCTCTAAACATCATGATTTCTTTTCTATCTTTGGTTAACATCCCAAACAACGAACATCGAATCCATGAACAAAATTACCTCAACATTCTTCCCAATATTTTCCTTAATTGAATCATCATCCATTTCTCCACCAAAATCTCATATCATGTAGATATTCTACTAACTTCTTACTTTCCTTAATTTCTCGAAACTCATTATTAAACATGTTGTCCTGAAGCTCCCATATAACCATTAACTAACATCCTCATGATAATATCACACATTTCGATGATTCCTTACCTTTATATCACATAACTTCGGTGAATATTTTCCTCAGCTTACTTTTATCCTTCTTTTCTCTGTACACTCAATAATACCAATTAATAGTTCAACTCCTTATTCCTTCTAGCTAACTCTTTAGAAATCCAGTTACCCTTTCGTTGCTCCAAAACTCAAATTCCATTATTTTCTACCGACATCATCCCACTCTTTCTTACCATGGATCTTCTCTTATTATGCTATCACTCACATTTGCCACTAATCTATCCATAGAATCAACGTTTAATGTTCAACCAATTGCATCTCCCTTTTTACATCTCTAGAAATCATAATTCATTTAATACCGTTAATTACCCAAGGAAATCACACAGTAGTTTCGTCTCTCGATAACACAAATTTCCAAACTCAGTCACTCCCTGCAAATCCACGTCGCGACATGTCCCATTAAGTTCGCTATATACCACTATTTCCAAACGACCTTTCATTACATATGTTCTTACTCAACACTATTTCTAGCCATCTCCCTCCATAATTTATTATACATCTCAGGTTGCTACTATCCACATCCTTTCTTTCAATCTTTTCATTCTCACGTTCCTTAAACTTACATCATGCCTTGCCCACATTCACTTACATTTTCATTACTCAACATACAATCATGTCACTTATCTCGTCTCACACAACATGCTCTATGCCTCAATTAAGTCTTACTAATCTCAACACATATAAATCATGTCCTCCCCACCGAACTCATACTCATCATAGGTGCCATTCTTTACACCACAAAATTGGGTAACTTACGCGTCAAGACCAACATACATGTAAAACAATGCATAAAGAAGCAAAATAACGCCTTTGAATTAAACATAATATGCAACGAAGTCAAAAGATAAACATATGACCCAAAATAGGGGTCACTAGATCGAGTACAGGCCACTCGATCGAGTAAGGGACTTACTCGATCGAGTAGGTGAAGATCAGAAGCACGTAAAACAAATTACCAGGGCTACTCGATCGAGTAGCTAAGGTACTCGATCGAGTGCCCCCTTACTCGATCGAGTACCAAGGATACTCGATCGAGTACCCCAATTCTCAGCACTGTCCAGTTTTCGTAAAACAGTCATAACTCACTCATTTCTTGGTCGTTTTGGACGTGTGACCTATCGTTAGAATCGTAAAAGAACAAGCTATCACCTCCAATTGGAATCACATTAAAATCATTTACGCATCTCAAGTTATAACAGTTTAAAGACAACTTTGTGTAATCGACGACATAATTATTTAATTTTTACTTCCAAACAACTTAAACAACAACCAAGTTAAACGAAAACAACCCAAAACTCATAAAACCAGTATTCATAATCATATGTTACTATTTTCAAAAGCCAAACAACAACATTCATCATGCACTTAGCTTATCTGACTTGCCAATTATGACTTACCCACATGTTTTTATTCTATAGCCTTTCGTAAGACAAATCATACTCATACATTACAAATCCTATTCCATGTTACTAACATAACAACACTATAAAATAACTTCCATTATATAACCTGCTTAATCCGGAACCATGTTATCATACCACGATGATTCATCTTTTTCCACTAATTCATCCATCATACCACATATTTACCCACCATATACGTTCAACATATTCACCCAAAGACATGTTCAATTCATACTCCTAACCGTCGTACTTTTTTACTCAACACGACAACAACAACATGTATACTTACACATCGCTTTATATATATATATATAGATAAAACACTTTTCCTTACGTAATTATAACATGTCAAATTACATGTATCAATAATTATACTTTCATGCTTTACAATCAACCAACATACAATTCACGTCATTATCATCTTTCATCCATCAATTCATACAATATACTACTACATAAATACACACAAAGACACAATAAGCACATAACGATCCCGACACATATCCCATGGTGACCGGTTCAAAATTGTAGGGCGAGTTCGCGACTTTAGGACGTCTCCCAAGTCTTTGCATTAGCTCCTACAACCTTTACCCCGGGTTCATTTTAATTGACTCCCTAGATTCATTAGATTCATTGGTTACAGGTTTCAGGATCGTCGCTCTGATACCATTTGTAACACCCCCATACTCCAAGTGCCTTACCAGGACCACTCAGGTATGAGGATGTCACCATCTCGGTTACCCGAGGCATGATAATCATAAGACAATGAAGAAACATACTTTATTAAATAAGTTTAAGTGATTACATTGCAAAACCAATCGTAAGCAAAACACAATTTGTCCTCAAACTATAAACCAATGAAAGGAACTGTTCTAATGAACACATCGGAAGACTAAAGACTCTGATATGTGATGACTCCATCCCCTGCTAGATCCCACGCGTATCCAAGATATACCGCAAGCAACCGCTCACCACCCCGAATGGATCACCACGAG
This sequence comes from Silene latifolia, assembly GCF_048544455.1. NCBI lineage: Eukaryota > Viridiplantae > Streptophyta > Magnoliopsida > Caryophyllales > Caryophyllaceae > Silene > Silene latifolia. Next base: position 127,552,020 of record NC_133538.1, read on the forward strand.
TTTTTAAAACATTTAAACGGGGTCGAGTACTAATCACACAACTTATATATATATCAACAAGTAAGATACACATGAGACACTTAACCGTCACACATACACACAACTACTCCAATCCCATCAATCTCAATCACCGATCGTCCTTTGGACCGACCCACGCGATGGGGGACCGCAGCCGTTCCCACCTAAGCCCCGCTCATCATACCGAGCGATAACCCTGTCCCATTAGTGTGCACATCCCCTTCCGTGGCGGGTTCCACGAAGGGCGAAACTAGGGCGTGAAGTCACTCCCCAAGTGACTCCACTCAGCCGAGAACGCATCTCGAGAACCATAGACAACCAATCACAATCACAACATCAACAACCGTTTGAATCTATCAACAATGTACAATCACAATCACAGTAGTCACAATATAATCACTATATCAAACAATCAATCTCACACATCAACAATCATCCCATTATGGGACTAATACTGAGTAGGGAATCCTACCGGGACAAAGATAATTATCGACGGTCTCTCTACAATTTTGTATCAAAAAGGCTCTTCTACAAAACCTCCTCCTATCATACAAACATACAAACACTACCGAATCACAATCTACACAAAAACCCCCAAATCCCTAAATTAGGGTTTAACCAAATTAAAGGAAAGACAATAAAAAGGGTACATAGATCTTACCCTCGACGCAAGGAACTCAACGGTATAAACAACGACAAGAATCGACCGTCCGAACTCGGGAATTGCTAAGAATGCGATTAGGAAGAAGAACTAGTTGCTTTCTCTCTTAAACAGGTTTTAGGTTTTGTAAAAAGTGATTTAAAACAATGACGAATAGGTTTAAATACCTTAATCGCGTAATTAACAAAACCCGAGAAAACTCCCCGTAAATGGGACACTCGATCGAGTACCCAAGGTACTCGATCGAGTACCCCTTACTCGATCGAGTGCCTAAGGCTACTTGATAGAGTACCCCCTTACTCTATCGAGTACCTAAGGCTACTTGATAGAGTACCCCCTTACTCTATCGAGTACCTAAGGCTACTTGATAGAGTACCCTCTTACTCTATCGAGTACCTAAGGCTACTTGATAGAGTACCCTACAGTCGAAACTTTTCTAAAACGCAACTTACCCTTACTCGACGTAGTAAGGCCTACTCGATAGAGTACCCCAAGACTTATAAATACGGAGTATTACGGTCTTCCCTCCTTAAAAAGAACTTCGTCCCCGAAGTTCAACCCATACTCTAAAAACAACCATACTAACTCGACCCAGACACAACAACATAACTAAGAACTCAACAACTCGACCAAACATAAAACATGAACTCTTAACACCCACTCCACCAACTATGTTTACTTCCATAACATGACTCACGATATCGTATCCACCACATATATATCTCTCACGACACCAACTTCATACATAACCAACCACCATCCACTAACACTGCTAGCTCCATAATATCATCCACTATCAAATCCAAAATCAAGACACTCCTAGACATCAAATGGAATGTTACAATGCATGCATCAAATTTTAACATGTGAAAATTTCTACTCAAACCAAAAATCACAAAACATCCAAAAACAACAAAGCATGTGACGATCTTTTGTCGAGTAACTCGAAATATGTTACCTTAAGCTAGAAAAAGAGCAATTAGCACCTTAAACCCAAACCCTAACAAGCACTAGCCGCTATCCTCGACAATATACGAGTCCCCAAACTCGTCTTCCAATTCTTCACCTAAATAAACAAATAAAACACAAAAATAAGCATAAAAATACCGAAATTACCGAATTTCGTCTTAAAACAACTTCAAGAAAATTGAAATTAAAACATACTAGGTTGTAGATCTCGACGAGGGGATTCCGAAAATGTAAACTTTGCGAAAATCCGAGTAGAAATGAGGGAGTTGTGTCGAAAATTAGCTTGATTTTGTGATAAAATGGTGTTTTGTTAATTTTGGGGAAATGTTAGAGGATGAAGAACAAAGAAAATCAGAAAAAAGAAAAGAAAGGGGGAGGGGAGCCGCGGGTAAGGGAGAGGAAAGGAGGGAGAGCGGGTTTGAGTCGGGATTTTACGAGTCGGTTTTAGCTCGTTTCGATAATAATTAAAACCGTAGGTCAAATGCAAATTCCGACAAGACCAAAGTTTTTAAACACGAGTTTACAAGAAAATTGAATATTCATACGACCCATTTCCAAATTCGTTTACCCGATGTTCAAAAGAATTGTCATTTTCCCCCCGATACGCCTTTATTTCGAAATAAAAAGTTTTACACGGTTTAAACTATTTTTAAACATCTCGAAACTATCAAAATAAATACTTTTCTTCAAAATATAATAAAATTATATTTCTTTGAATTATTTTTACTTTAAATACTTAAATATCAAATTTTATTTGATTAATAAATTATTTTCGAAATATATTAACGGTCCGAAATTACGGGGCGTTACACCTAGGGTGGCGGTGGCAGGCGGCTAAAGGTGGCTGGTCAGGGGGTTATACGGGTTTCGTTGTGGGTGATTGGAATGGGTAATTGAACCCTTAATTAACCTCGTCTTGACCTGGGTATGGAGGGGTTGTGACGGGGAAGGTGGTCGGTCCTTTTGGTGGTGGTGGTATGGTGGCAAGTGGCGGTTTGTGGCGGTGGTGGCGAAAACAGGGGAGAAGCTCGTGTTCTGGGCAGGCTGTTTTGAGGGTGTTTTTGGTGGTCGTTGGTGGTCTTGGTTGGGTTGGTTTTGGGTGATATTTGTCTAGGGTGGACTGGTGAGTTGGGTGGTGGTTGTAGGCGGCAGCATAGGTGGTGTTAGGTGGTGTTTTGGGACGGGTTTTGTGGGTCTGTCAGGTGAGTGTTGTTGGTGTCGTGGGGAATATGGCGTGAGTTTCTGGGCTGCTGGTGGTGGTTTGATGGGTGGTGAGTGGGTTCTTGTAAGGGACGTGGTGTAGGGAGGAGGTAGGCATGTCGGGTGGTGGCTGTCGTGGTGTGTGGTGTCGGTTTTGAGGGTGTTTATGGGGGGATGGTTGCACACGGGTTACACGGTGTTTAGGGGAAGAGTTTGTTGTTTGTTTTTGTGACGGGTTTTAATTGTATAGTTCGGTTGGTGACTCGGGTTGTATTGAATCGGGTTTTTGGTTATCATAGACCTTTAAATAATTTATATATTAGAAGGTAATAAATTATAATTGATGGAATATAATTAAAGTAGTTGATTTATAATTAAGTTATTTAATTAATTGGTAATTATAAACATTATTACTATTAGGTGACGATATTGTGAGGAGCTATTTTATTGGATTGCGTGATTGGAGTGCTTGCTCTCGAGGTAGGATAACTACTCAACTCGTTTTCTTTTGTGGGATTGAATGGATGCATAAATTATTATTATCGGATTATTGTGGTTGTTTATTATTGGATTGGATTATTCGTATTGACATACTATTTTATCGGTTATCTTCAGTCTTGGACTGAGACGACATTTGTGTTTATATTGCGGGAAATGAGATTGTTATGAGATTATCCTCGATCTCTCGGACTGGGACGACGATGAGTTATGAGATATCCTCGATCTCTCGGGATGGGGACGACAATTGTGCTTATCCCGGGCCAGGAGTTGGCGGGACGACGGTGTGGTGGAGCCTCGGTCAAGGACCGGGACGACTAGTGTGGTTATGATGGGAATTGGTAGTGGTATTTATTCCACGTGTTTACATCTGTTAGTTTGTATATTTAATGTTGTGTGATTATCCTACTCAACCATTGGTTGACGTGTTTGCTTCTGTGTCAAAATAAAATTGATACTTGCTTTAATTGATGGCATCCTGTGGTGAACCATTTAATATTTCCGGTTAAATGGGGAGCAAATTTAAATAACAGGTTTTGAGTTAGCTGGATATGGGGAGCTTGGGCGTGTGAGCTTTCGGACCTGTAGGAATCTAGATCACAAATGTAGTTATATCACTTATTTAATTTCCGCTGCGAGTTGTATTTATTTTTATATTAAGTTGTAGTTGATTAAGTTGTAATAAACATGTAATCATTAAAGTTTTAATTTAAAGTACTTTGGTGAGTTGGACTTTGTTATTCACTACCTCGGGAAACCGAGATGGTAACAGTCCTATTTATTTGGGAATGTCTAGCTAAAGGCTCCTAAATAAATGGGGGTGTTACAAAGTGGTATCAGAGCAAAACGATCCTCAGGCCTAACCAATGAACAATAATGAACATAGGATGTGTCTAATAAAATGAACCCGGGTAGAAACTGTTAGGAGCCCACTTAAGGCTTGGGATGAGTAGGGCCCCTCACACCAAACTTCCGGCCCTTTCAGTTTTGAACCGGTAACCCTGAGGGAATATTTGAGAGTGTGGGGTAATCTAAAGTGAAAACGTTTGTTTGCCTTAAGAGTTTTGTTTGCCTTGTTTGAATATTGTTTCATTGATTAATGCGGTTACGGGGACGTAACTTTGCCTTTAGGGATAGGGGATGTGATATGGTTTTAAGCATTGATATATACATGTGATTATAAGATAAATATGTTGGCATGTGTGATTAACATGTGAAGTATTAAGGGAATTGTGTGAAATTGTGAAGAACGTAATTTTAGTTGATTTCCCGGAATTTTACCCTTGATTGTTTTGGCTGCCATTTACTACCTGTTTAAAATTCTCGTATGCAAAATTTATGATTAATAGATTTATGAGTTAGCTTTCATATGCCACTGGTTTCGTGTTCAAATAATATACTGTTTAGGAGAAATAAATATTTTAGTGGACAGTAGTCGAAATGTTCCTGTACAGTGATGTTTTCGCGCCATGTTTTTGTAAAAATTGCCATTTAAAAACTACGTAATTATTTATTATCATTCCAACGCGACTGTTTAATAGACTCATGTATGTTTCTAAATTGGTAAGCCACGTTTTAAGAAAATATTTCGACAATTTATGGTGATTTTTACAAATTGACCTAAGTTTCTGACAAGTTGCTGTAAAATTTCTGTTTCGACCAACTAGTTTGTAAAATGCATTATAAATCGATCTTATGAGCTTTGGCCTTCATTCTTTTTCTCATGGTTTACTAATTCTCTCTATTTTCTAAAAGGTATAAGTTTTGAAGAATTACTTATTTTATTAATTATTTATGATTTTTAGTTTTAGCATGTTTTCCTTAGTCTTGAGGAAATGAAAGTTTTTGTTTCTTTATATTTTGAATTGTATGTAGTAGATTACCATGTCTAGTAATATGCGGAATGTGTTTCCCTAAGCCTAAATATCTATATTAGTTGCATTCATGTTTAAATTGGATATCATTATGAAGAAAAGACAAAACTAAACAATTATGCGTATTTTGTTATACATTATCATGCTATATAAAACCGTTTTATATTAAATTCTACATACAACTTGTAAAATATGCATGTGAGGTCGTGTAAAAAATCCAAGGTCAGAATCACAGTCTAACGGTTTTTAGCATTTTTAATGTCATTTTATTCAATAAAATGTTATAAAATACTAATAAATATATTAGAGAGCAATAAAAATACCATAAATCATTAAAATGACTTAAAATAAATATAGGACCAGAATGTATATTATGCAAAATTTTCGTGGCATTTATCTTCATAAATCCTAAATAACAAGTTTTATTTGTTAACTAATTAACTCGGAAAAACAAACCCGATTTTGCATGCAACAACCATGTAGCTCTGATTCCACTTGTAAGATTCATTAATCTCAAAAGTTTACATATTGAATATGTGATAAATTAATTTAGTCATAAAATTAATTCTAGATCTTATGCATGCAAAACTTTCGACATTAGTAAGAAGAAATCGTCTCCTTGCCATATGATATTTCGGTTTCAAGGGCACAAGATAGGACCCCTTCCTAGTCTTTTTCTAGAGCTACCCATAATAGGATGATCTTCCAAGAGTGCTCCAAATCTTCAAGCTCCATAGTAGGAACTTCTCCTTAAGGATTGTACCAAGGTAATCCCTCTTAATTCATATACTAATTTATGTACTAGAAACTAGAATATGAGTTCTTAAATTATAACTAATATTATGATTTACTACTTCTAGTAAGATATATTAATATTAGAAATTTTGGAACAAATTATGCATAAAACAATTTTTATGAGAGAGGAAGAGAGAATCATATTGCATGAGAAATATAGAATGAATAATGAGGAAAAACTCCTTTACCCACATGTAGTAAGGGGCACGGTTTTGCACACATAGGGAGCCAAAATTGCACTTCTCAATTTTCCTTTTTGTTTTCACAAGAAGGGCTAGGTGTAGGTCTAGTTTAAGCATGCTTTATTTGTCATCACTATGTCCTTAAGCATGTATTAAACTAATGACAAAAATAATCACCCACTAACCCTTGTCCAACCGGTTTTCCTCATATTAAGAGACCTCCATTTTAACTTTGTCAAATGTAAAATGTAATTTGGTAGGTCATGTAACATGTTACATGTCCTAATTAATTATAATGCATATTTAACTAATTAAATATCAATTTTCAATTAATAAATTACATTTAACAAATTGACTAGTAATTCTTGATTACAAGTACTTAAAATGGGTCATGGTAATTTAATCTACAACATGTTGTAATTACAATTAACCATTTATTCTTATCCCAAACTGTTTCGTAAACAATAATCAATTTAGTAATATAACACTTAAATTACTAAATTAAATCTTATTTAATCACATTACAATAAGATATAAAACTTCTCTCTTATAAATAAAATTTGTTCAATTTAAGGAATTAATTAACTTGTATCATCATACAATTAATTAATTAATCAATTAAGAGTGTCACCCTAGAGGTATGACCTTAAGGGATCAACTGATCACCACCGTCACACGACAGGAATGTCAAAATCTAGTCAGCCAATCATTACCGATTAATGTGGATCAGTTGACAATAAAATATTAATATCCCTCATGTATTCTTAATATGAGATTTAAACATGTGTTCGCATTATTGTCGAGGACACATACTCCAAAAGAACTTACTTACAAATTAAGATGAAAACAAGCAAACAAAATCGTCTCAAAACCCAGATTGAAACCCCTGATTCCTTCTTCTAGTGTACTCGTCTCCCTCGCTGCTCTCTCTTTTTTTCTTTTTTTGTTGTTTTGCTTGATTGTGAATGATATATATTATAAGGAGATGTGATTTATGCGTATATATGTTGGGTAATTGGGCTATAACCTACTCGGCCCAAACCGCCCAACCCGAGTTACTAAATCTTTTGTTTTTTTGTTTTTTTAAAACCGTAACTATTAACCCATCTCAACTTATCAATTCCGACTTATAACTAGATTATAAAATAATATATGGGCCAACCGCCACCCGCGTCAGCAAGTATGACACAACTCTCTTAACACCGTGCACATACCAAAACATAGCATAACCCCCAGGTCACCGTGATCATATCACCATGGTACAACTCCCTGGTCACCGTACCATCTCCATGCATCACAACACAACACAATGGCACATGTCGCTAGTCACCGTGCCTCAACCACACCATATACTGGCGCATCTCCCTGGTCACCGCGCCACATTAACACAATAATATATAAACAGGACAGTAAGACAAAGAATATAGTAATCACGCAATCGTAGTAACGTAATATAATAAAATTCATCAGCTCATATACACGGCTTAGGCCGACCGACCCCAAGCTCAGGTCGACCGACCCAGTGCCCAAATGGTCCCTGCATTAGTTTTCCATAGCTTCTCGCAACACATCGTAAAATAATAACCATAGCAATATCATATCGCAACAACGAACAACATAACATAAATCGTCATATTCTCCGCCTTAGTTCGATCGACCTAGTGACCAGGTCGGTTGACCCACGGCGTGTTCGACCCTGCAACTCGTCTCAACAACTTCTCTTGCAACACCATTATATAATAACAACTAAGCAAACATGATTGCGTAGGATATCCCTACCTCTTAGCAATAAAGTCCGCGATAATGATACAAGCAAGAACCTAGAATCGCTCCTCTACGAATCCACCACCTAATAGACATATAATGTTCGCAATCAACAACAAATCACATAACTGGTAATTCCAATCCAATAAAACCATTCCCAACCCCATCTCACAATATGTGTACTTGCTAATCAATCAAAGGTCGGGTCAAATACTACACAACTAGATTAACACAATAAAAGATATCATTAACAACTTATAACGAGAAGAATTGAAATAGAATTCCCGTCACAATGCTCAAACGTCGCGCCCTACTGTCCCCCGTTTCTCTCTTTCTTTCTTCTTTAGGGTTTGTGTGTGTTTTCGGAATGAGAAAAGGATAACTGAATGTCATATTTGGGTTTATATAGGTTTTAGATAATAAATATAGTAATGAAGCGCTAACGCCTAACGCAACTCAGCTTCGGGGACCTAAATTCAAATGCCCGTCATTTCTTCGTTACTTATCGGAATGAAGCTTGTGACCATGCATTGGAAATATAAGACAATAAGCTTACGCCTCAGATTCGAATCTCCCCCAGAAGAAATATACAACTTCAAATATAACGGTTTGAAGTTGACACTTATGCAAGCGACCATCTTTCCAACTCACTACTTAGACGACTCACTACTTAGACGTACAAAGGGTCTTATAACCTTAAAATGATGGGTATTAAACTCTTCCGTCCTTAAAAGGAATTTTGTTCCAAAGTTCATGCAAACTACGCACAACAACATTACCAAATGAAACATACGATTACTGATGGGACAAGAGTTGGTCGTCACACATCCAATCAAACACATTTATAATTCTCAACAAAATAACTAGTTAGTGGTCAAGTCGAGATCGATCCATGGGACGGTGTGCTTTGGGTTCTAAGTCTATCTATTTCAATTTATGCAAGTGTCACGATTGGTTTGGGTTTGTAGTTGTGTTCTAGACTGATGAAAAGCAATAAAGTAAATAAAGGTGTAAACAAGTATTAAAGAGGACTAGGATATCAAGGGGTCATAAGGGATTCAAGGGATTTGACCATATAAACATGTTCAAAAAGTTGCAAGCAATTAATGTTGTGGAGGAACCGAGTTGGTGTATGTCTTTCGGTTCTTAGGAAGAGTTGGGTCCCGGAGCCGAATCGATTAGATTGTACAACACCTACAAGTCGACTTACTTTCCCCCTAATCACTTCTATGCATGGTCTAACTAGGCTCTAGTTGGTTTATATCTTACAAGTCAAGTTGAATAGATAAGAAATGGTTGTAAATACAAGGATTCATAGGCTTAGCATTTCATCAAACATAACATGTGCATAGGTTGACATCACAACAAGCAAGCAAATTTATTATGAAAACATATTAGATTAAGCATGAATATTTCCCATGTTGGTTTCCCCTAATTACCTACTAATCCTAGTTAAGAGACTACTCACTTATTATCATGGTAAACATGTCATTAATGATGTCAATCATCACAACAAGTGTAAACATGATAAGAGAATGAGGAAATAAACAATAAAGAGTAAAGAGTAAAGGAATTATACCAAACTTGAGATGATCCAAATAATAAAGCAAAGAATAAAAGAAGAGAACTTTATTGATTGATGGAGGGTTGTCAATCCTTCAATAATAACCCAATAATCTTCAATTACCGAAAAGTAATAAACTTGAACAATAATTAAGGAGAGATTAATGTGTGATTTGTGGAAAGAGTAAAGAGTAATCTATTCTAATCTACTCCTAATCTAATCTAAAAAGAATTTCTAATGTGGAAGCCCTCTTTGATTATCATCAAAATGGGGTATTTATATTAGTGCCTCATTAGGTTAACTAAGGCTAAATTAGTAATTAACAATTCTAAGTTCTAAGTAGAGAAATGCAAGTATTTTGGAGAGATGCGCATCCTTGCTGAAGACGCCGAGGGACGCTTGTACACAACAGAATCCGCTCGGATTCTGGGTAGGTAGGACGAGCGGCTGAAGGTCGGGACGCTCGGATTCTGGGGCATTTGGAAGAGCGGCTTTCTGCTTTGGATGTTCGGATTGCTGTTCAGAATGCTTCCTCTCGCATACTTATTATTCTTGCAATATTTGTCTTTAGTTCTTGCCTCTTCTTCCACACTCATTCTACCAAGATCGTCAATGTCCTTCCAAATAAGCTCAAGAGACGGGAATTTCCGCCTAATTGTCTTCTTTCCTACAAAACAAGCACAAGGCGATAGGAAAGCAAAATAGAAAGCATTTGACGAATAAAATGGCTATAATGTAATACCCCGTATTTTATATAATCAATTAAACGGATATTCATATATATTAATTATTATACATTTTATATTACTAATTATATCGGGTTAATTGTTGAGTCGATAATTACGTTAAGCTATCGTAAGTTAATTGAGACGAGTTTATATGGAATTCGAAATGTGAGCTGACCCATTTGAGTTGGCCCAATATCAGGTTCAGCCCAATTAGCATGTCCAGCCCAATTAACCCTAAACCCTAAATAGTACCCTAACCCTAATTAACCCTAAACCCTAATAGTACCCTCCCTCAACCCGCCTCCCTTTTTGCACACTCCCTCAGCCCGCCTCCATCACATCATCAGCTGAAACCTCAACCTTCACGCAAAACGAGAGAGAGAGAGAGAGAGAGCATGGGTGTTGACGGCGCAGCAAGGAAGGCTTTAGGGTGTTTGTCGACGACCGTGGGTGGCCCAGGTGGCTGTTGTGGTGGCGAAAAAGGTAAGAGTTCAACCCTTTCCTCTGATTTCGCATTTCTGTCGAGTTGATTGGTTGTTGTTTCGTGTCTTAGGGAGGGGATAAGGGTGGTTGGTGTCGGGGTAATGGCAATGGGTGGTTGGAGTCGCCCCTATTGGTGGTGGTTAGGTGGGTTATAGGCGGTGGAAATGGCGGCAGGAGGTGTTGTCGACAGGGGTAGTTAAACGGGTTTTTATATGGTTTTCAGACGGGTTTTAGATGGTTAGGTTTTGGTGGTGCCAACGTCGACTAGGGGGAGGTCGACAAGGTGGTGCCAGGGTAGTGAGAACCTCCGTGTGTCAGGCAAGGCCACGGTGGTGGTGGGTCACATGGGGAGTCGTGTCTGGGCCGTGGTTGATGGTAAAATCAGAAGGAGTCAAGGGGGTTTTGTGGGGTTGTTGTCTGCGTTCGGTGGTGTTGGTGACCGTGGTCAGACTCACCTGCCTGAGTCGACCACGGTGGTGAGGGCCAGTGGGGTCCAGGGCAGTTGGGGGACCTCGGTGGCAGTGGCGGCGGCCACTGCTGGTGGCTGCATCCGGTCATGGGTAAGGGTAGTTGGGGCCGAGTTGAAATGGGTTACAAACCATTGTTTCAAGTTCGTAATTTGAGTCGGGACGATAACCAGTGTGATAGTTGGTAAACGTGTTTAATATTAGTGCATAAGTCGGGTTTTGTCATTTATAAAATAAAGGGTTAATATTATTATTTGTGAACAAATTAATTGTCGTCACTAGATTACTTTTATTAATGATTGATTCGGTTTTCTTAATCGCATAATTCGTGTAATCTTTTATTTATCATAGTAGTTATTCAATTTAATTCCCAAGCCAGTTAAGTAATTCAAGTCAGGTTTGAGTCGGGTTTGTTAAAATGAAAAAGCTACTATATCGGGAAAGTTTCCATTCTAAGAAATTCTACTTTGGTAACTTTCTATTTTGGGAAGTTGGGGCAAATACTAATCGGGTTATTTTAGTTATCAGTTGGGCATAAGTTTGGTGTCGGGATTGTATTTCGGGAAAGCTTCTATTTTGGGAGATTTCTATATTTAGTAGTTAGTAATTATAAATATTATAATTGTTTTAGGTGTCGGATTCGTGAAGGATAGATAATCAGATTCGTTGCTTTATTTTTTTTGACCGCTTGAATCGCTTAATTGGATTTTCTTTGGCACTTTGAGGTAGGGAAATACACTTGACCTATTATCGTTGTTGTTGAATTGTGTTGACTTGATTCATGGTTGTTGATTTACGTTATGATTCATATACGGGAAGGTGTTTGACTGAATTGATTGTATTGAGTATGATATCACAACATCGGGTAACCGGCATGATTTTATGATTTATCAGTTCAGTGATTTATATATATTGTGTTGCATTAATTTCTTTTGAGCATTCATATGCATTGGAGATGGAGGATGTTGTGGTGGTGTGGTGTGGTGATGACGATGTTGTGATAAGGCCCAGACGGGTTCTGCAGGACTTGCCCTGGTGTCCTCAGCTGCGAGCTGGCAGATCGGCTACGGTCGATATCTATAGTCTACCGGGGATCGGTATGGCTGGGCGTTTCGGGTTATGAGTTATGAGAAATGAGATATGGGTTGAGATGGAGATGGAGGTGACGGAGGAGCATGCATATCATATTTTTGTTGTTTCATTGTTTTCCCTACTCAACCTCGTGGTTGACCCTGTGTATTCGTGAACACCTGTGATGACCCAAATATTGGCGAGCAGACTTGACAGGTTTAAGAGATAGAACGGGAGCTTGGTGGGCGTGAGACACTGGATCAGAAGACTTAGTAGCTAGATCATCATCTAGAAGACTTTCACTTTTATTTATGTTAGTTCTTTGTAATTTGACGTAAAAGAGGTTTTGTAATAATTAAGTTAAAGTAATTATATAATTTTGCCTTGGAGTTTAATTTGTTATTCACTACCTCGGGAAACCGGGATGGTAACATTCCGGTTTATTAGGGAATGTCTTGCTAAAGGCTCCTTCATAAACCGGGGTGTTACAAAGTGGTATCAGAGCGAACGATCCTCAGGCCTAAACCAATGAGCCCAATGAACCTAGGATGTGTCTAATTAAAATGAACCCCGGGATAGAACTGTTAGGAGCACACTAAGGTAAGGTATGAGTTAGGGGCCCCCTCACACCGAACCAGTGGCCCTCTCAGTTGACCCGGAAACCCTGAGTGTATATGAGAGAAAGGGTAGAAAAGTTGCTTGAGGTTGAACATGAAATTCATATATCGTTGCCTAAGTGTTAAGTGATTGATACATTGATTATTGCATAATCGAGTTGATGTATACCTTGAGACCCATATATTCTAACCATTCTGCAGGACAACGCTACGGTAAGTATTTTGTATGAATGATGACGTGATCATATGATGTTGTGGAGATGGGAAATAAATTTTCGAATTCAGGTTAATAATCAATGAAGTGTTGTGGTAGTCGTGAGCGTGAAAATAATTGCGAGTTGATGATATTTATCTAGGTGGATATTGAATGATGTGCTGATAGTACTATTATGTCTAGTAATATGCGGTTATGTGATCCCGAAGCCATACTAGTATAGTATTGTGATAGTAATTAGAAACACTATTGAATTGCATGTTTATAGTCATAACAATCGTGATTAGATGTACGGAGTAGATCGAGATGCGAAGGGATTCTATGGGATAGATGTTCACGTAAGTACAGTGTGAGATTTAAGTTAGGATGAGTTAGTATCGATAGTATGGTTGTAAGAGTTTGGAACATAGAAAATGAATGACTTAGTGCTGAAACTCATTTTGCTTGATTTTACTCTTTAATTGACCTTAGTGCCATTTCTTTTCTGTTTATTGCCTATGGATGAAAAATTATAGGAGATAGCCTCGTGAGTTAGTGTTCCTTTGGCGTTGGTTTCATGCTTATAGGATATACGGATTAGGAATAATAAATATTTTAGTGGGCTGTGGTCAGGAAGTTCCTGTACGGTGATGTTTTGATCAACAATTTTGTAAAAATCCTCATTTAAATTATACTAATAATCTTTGCATAATTCCAACTCCATCGATCCGAATATTCGCATATGTTTTCAAATTGATAAACCACGGAAATTCTCGATGTCTCTATATTAAACGGTAAGTTTTGCAAACTGACCCAAGTTTTGGACCAATTGCTGTCACATGTTTGTTTGGACCAACTAAGTTGTAAAATTCTTTAAAAATGGAATTCTTGTGCTTTAGACCTAATTCTTTTTCCCATGTGTTTTAACTCTCCGTGTTTTATAAAAATGATAGGAATCAAGTTTTAATCGAACGGTTATTTATTCGTGATCTTTGAAAGTTACAACGTGAATCATGACTTGTAAAATGTGTGTTCTAGGTTGAGTTTTCATACAGTTGTTTGATTAATTCATGAGCTTTAGTAATGTGAATTTATAATGTCCTTATATGATGATAGTAGCAGGCATGTTCAGTAGTTATGTATCTTAACCAGTGATAAAATTAAAGTTTAGTTGATAACATTATTGGCATGATAGTATGAGTAAAATTGAATAGCTTAAATTGATTCTTAATCAAGGGTGAAATATTTTATACGAGTCCAGTTGTTTGCATATTTTACATACGTTTGGCATGTTGTAATATCTCTGGTGTGTTCATCATAGTTGCATAGTGGTCGGATATATATAAATATAAAACTATATTGTCATATCTTGGTAAAGTTGATGGCGTTAAATGTTAATTTGATTGTTCTAATATACTCGCATGAATATTTACGATAATTATGTTTAAATGTTTACACATGGATAGTAGTAAGGACTATGTCTAAATGTTCACACATGTAGGATCTCATCTGAGTACTAATGTCTTTTATATGAGTCTGTGTGCCTATAGTCATACATATTACTTGCATTGCATTAAATTATTTCAGTTGAACCTAAAACCTATAACATGGTAATAAACAGTGTTGTTATTCCTTATTGAATATGTTCGTTATTATATTGTCATAAAATGCTAAAGTGATTCTTAAAATTGTAGCACGACATTTGACATATCTATAATCTCGAGTCGTTACTATGAATTATATTATAATAAAGATTTTATGATAACTATGTTGACCATTATAATAGGATAACCCTTTGATGATTCACAAGATATGCATTGGTTTAAATGATAGTCGTTATAGTTACATTTAATTGAGCCTACGGGTTGCCTAATTATTCAAATCGTGCAAATCAGAGAAGTTGTTCAAGTTGCTAATCTTTAATCATAGCTAGTGTTCTACAAGTATATGATGGCAAATGTATATGTTTAAGCTATTTATACGATATCTTTTGTTTTGCTGAAAATGAGTATACTAAGTGGCTGGACACAATTGAATGATATGGTTGCTAAAATGTGAAACATAGGTGTGATATGGAAGTAATGTTTTCGTTGTCATAGATCATATGTAGTTACTTTTATTGGGAAACATGTTTTCAGAATTGATATCGTGCAAACAATTTTTATAATTTAAAATATGAATTATGAGTATGTTGTTAATTGCTTAAATTCATCGACCTAATTCGTGACCTAAACCAGTGAGTGAGTAAATGGTTGTATGGACATGTCAATAAGATCCTGTGATTGTGATAGATAGTAGTGGTAGATCTATTTCTGTGATATGTTTACAAATGTGAGAAGTTCTTAAATTGTTTTGTTGATTTTGCTCTCGCTCGTTCATAGTTTATAGTTGATCATCAAATTTGTTTAGTTGTGAAACCGTGTAAACCTTGGTTCCTTTCTTGTTGTTCTTTTATTTTGATGTTGTGTTTTTAAGTTAAGCATGAGCTAGTAATAAATGTTACTTGTTGACAATCAGTTAATTCCTTAATAAAACCTTGTTTCGACCTTAATGTTGATGCGCAATCTCTTATCATGTATTCTTTCCTGTCACATGTGGTTGATAATGATTTTGTTACATAGGTATATGAAAATTGAAAAGAGGTTACGAGGACGTAACCATGTTTCTAGTCGGGTAGGATTGTAAAATCTTAATGTTTACATTGCACTTGTTTGTAGATGGTAGTTTTGATCAAGTAGATGTTTCGTTGTGGGGTACCTATGCAAATGAGTTCTATATGTTTTATTCATACTTCTGTTAGTTGGTTGAGGTGTAAAAGAAGAGTATAGTTAAACTACTGGTATTGAGTTATGAGTTGTGGGGCCTTTGTGCCGAGTTACGTTTACGGTCCAGTGAGACCATGGTTATCGAGTTACTTGAGTTTGAGATCGAAATTTAGATGGAAGATGACGGTGTTCTCAGGTGAATATTTAGTTGTTATACATTAGTGTTCTCAGGTAGTTAGTAGTTGTAGTTAGTTGGGTTAAGTAAAGACGAGCTAAAACTTCGGGACGAAGTTTATTTTTAGGAGAGGCGAGAATGTAACATTCCGTGTCCGTTATGTTTAAGCGATGTGTCAAAAGTGTGTGTTAACGGTATAGGAAATGTGTGACGTCCGTATGTACGATATACAATACCCTTCTGAGGTTTGAGTAGGGGAGCGAACTTCGGGACGAAGTTCATTTTAAGGGGGGAAGACTGTAATACCCCGTATTTTATATAATCAATTAAACGGATATTCATATATACTAATTATTATACATTTTATATTACTAATTATATCGGGTTAATTGTTGAGTCGATAATTACGTTAAGCTATCGTAAGTTAATTGAGACGAGTTTATAGTGAATTCGAAATGTGAGCTGACCCATTTGAGTTGGCCCAATATCAGGTTCAGCCCAATTAGCATGTCCAGCCCAATTAACCCTAAACCCTAAATAGTACCCTAACCCTAATTAACCCTAAACCCTAATAGTACCCTCCCTCAACCCGCCTCCCTTTTTGCACACTCCCTCAGCCCGCCTCCCTCACATCATCAGCTGAAACCTCAACCTTCACGCAAAACGAGAGAGAGAGAGAGAGAGCATGGGTGTTGACGGCGCAGCAAGGAAGGCTTTAGGGTGTTTGTCGACGACCGTGGGTGGCCCTGGTAGCTGTTGTGGTGGCGAAAAAGGTAAGAGTTCAACCCTTTCCTCTGATTTCGCATTTTTGTCGAGTTGATTGGTTGTTGTTTCGTGTCTTAGGGAGGGGATAAGGGTGGTTGGTGTCGGGGTAATGGTAATGGGTGGTTGGAGTCGCCCCTATTTGTGGTGGTTAGGTGGGTTATAGGCGGTGGAAATGGCGGCAGGAAGTGTTGTCGACAGGGGTAGTTAAACGGGTTTTTATATGGTTTTCAGACGGGTTTTAGATGGTTAGGTTTGGGTGGTGCCAACGTCGACTAGGGGGAGGTCGACAAGGTGGTGCCGGGGGTAGTGAGAACCTCCGTGTGTCGTGCAAGGCCACGGTGGTGGTGGGTCACATGGGGAGTCGTGTCTGGGCCGTGGTTGATGGTAAAATCAGAAGGAGTCAAGGGGGTTTTGTGGGGTTGTTTATGCGTTCGGTGGTGTTGGTGACCGTGGTCGACTCACCGCTCGAGTCGACCACGGTGGTGAGGGCCAGTGGAGTCCGGGCGGTTGGGGGACCTCGGTGGCGTGGCGGCGGCCACTGCTGGTGGCTGCATCCGGTCATTGGTAAGGGTAGTTGGGGCCGAGTTGAAATGGGTTACAAACCATTGTTTCAAGTTCGTAATTTGAGTCGGGACGATAACCATTGTGATAGTTGGTAAACGTGTTTAATATTAGTGCATAAGTCGGGTTTTGTCATTTATAAAATAAAGGGTTAATATTATTATTAGTGAACAAATTAATTGTCGTCACTAGATTACTTTTATTAATGATTGATTCGGTTTTCTTAATCGCATAATTCGTGTAATCTTTTATTTATCATAGTAGTTATTCAATTTAATTCCCGAGCCAGTTAAGTAATTCAAGTCAAGTTTGAGTCGGATTTGTTAAAATGAAAAAGCTACTATATCGGGAAAGTTTCCATTCTAAGAAATTCTACTTTAGTAACTTTCTATTTTGGGAAGTTGGGGCAAATACTAATCGGGTTATTTTAGTTATCAGTTGGGCATAAGTTTGGTGTTGGGATTTTATTTCGGGAAAGCTTCTATTTTGGGAGATTTCTATATTTAGTAGTTAGTAATTATAAATATTATAATTGTTTTAGGTGACGGATTCGTGAAGGATCGATAATCAGATTCGTTGCTTTATTTTTTGACCGCTTGAACTACTTAATTGGATTTCTTTGGCACTTTGAGGTAGGGAAATACACTTGACCTATTATCGTTGTTGTTGAATTGTGTTGACTTGATTCATGGTTGTTGATTTACGTTATGATTCATATACGGGAAGGTGTTTGATCAATTGATTGTATTGAGTATGATATCACAACATCGGGTAACCGGCATGATTTTATGATTTATCGATTAAGTGATTTATATATATTGTGTTGCATTAATTTCTTTTGAGCATTCATATGCATTGGAGATGGAGGATGTTGTGGTGGTGTGGTGTGGTGATGACGATGTTGTGATAAGGCCCAGGCGGGTTCGCAGACTTGCCCTGGTGTCCTCAACAAGGAGCGCAGATCGGCTACGGTCGATATCTATAGTTTCGGGGATCGGTATGGTGGGCGTTCGGGTTATGAGTTATGAGAAATGAGATATGAGATATGGGTTGAGATGGAGATGGAGGTGACGGAGGAGCATGCATATCATATTTTTGTTGTTTCATTGTTTTCCCTACTCAACCTCGTGGTTGACCCTGTGTATTCGTGAACACCTGTGATGACCCAAATATTGGCGAGCAGACTTGACAGGTTTAAGAGATAGAACGGGAGCTTGGTGGGCGTGAGACACTGGATCAGAAGACTTAGTAGCTAGATCATCATCTAGAAGACTTTCACTTTTATTTATGTTAGTTCTTTGTAATTTGACGTAAAAGAGGTTTTGTAATAATTAAGTTAAAGTAATTATATAATTTTGCCTTGGAGTTTAATTTGTTATTCACTACCTCGGGAAACCGGGATGGTAACAGTCCGGTTTATTAGGGAATGTCTTGCTAAAGGCTCCTTCATAAACCGGGGTGTTACATATAAAATGTTATATTAGTATGCAAAATAGGCTCAATTAAAGGACTAAATATGCGCAAGTATGAGTCACATCAAATATCTCCAAACCGAACTTTTACACGTCCCGAGTAAAAAGGTTGATGCGTGTTATTTATATGATGTTTTACATCCCATTTTACACGCATTTCAGAGCTCATTCTTGTAGTTTATGCTACATTTCTCCCTATTTCCGTCTACTTCTGTATTTTGTACATTAATGCAGAAATTTGGAGAATTTAACGGGAAATCAAGCCAAATCCGTCCCCGAGTAATCTGCATTGCAAATGACGTAAAGGAATTGCTTAAGGAACGAGCTTGGTGCGCAATTCAAGGCCCAAAAGACAAGTCCACGAGTTAAAAGAAGTCAAGTAGCAGCTCATCCAGTCGATCGACCGTCACCTTCAGTCGATCGACCAATGCTCGGGTTCCAGAAGCTATTGTTTGCTGAGGAGCAGTCGATCGACCAGCCTTGTCAGTCGATCGACCAGATCGCTATTCCAGACGTAAATTAAAAGACCGTGAATCTTGAAGCCCGTGAAGTTTAGGTTTAGGAAATAAGGTGTTACGTTGATTGCTATATAACGTAACATAAACAATCAAGTTAGATATCAGTTTTCTATCCAAGTTTTTATCACAATACAGTACTTTCAGTTTTAGTTTATTCGAGTAATTAGGGTTTGGAACATCGGTTAGCATTGGATTTTCTGTTCTTGTTCTTAATCGTTCCTCTGAATCTCGGTATTCCTTCTGCCCTAATCTCATTTTATTGTTTTAGTTTCTTCATTAGTATAAGATTTGCTAGATTAGTATCCCAAAGCCATTTATCGTTTTATCGCTATTTGTTATTTACTTTAAGCATGAATTCAGTAATTGCTGTTAGTTTTATTGTTGTTATTACTTTTATCATGAGTAGCTAATTCTTTAGTGCTAGGATGTAGGCGATTTATGGCAGAGGCGGCATTAGATTAGAAAGGACTGTTTCGCGTGTTGGTCGATCGACTGACATTGCCAGTCGATCGACTGACCTCGTAGGGTTTTATATTCGTTTTAATTGTTTTAATCTTGTATTTAACGAATCGAATGCATGCGACCAGTTAGATACCTATTTCGTGACTGACCCATTAGATCGAAAGGTAGGGGAGGTTATTAGACCATTAAATCGACTAGACTATGCTAAGATCGAAAGATAGGTATAGTTTAGACCGTTAGTCACTTTTCAGGACGAGAGTCAGTATTAGTGACATTAGGGACCTATAGCGAGATCGAGAGATGCTATTTGTTAAGAGTGGACCGAGAGGACCTCTTTATTTCCCGCCTTACCTGTGTTTGATTCAGACCGACTTAGTTTGCTGCCGCCGAAGCTATAATGAACCGATCATCCTAGTACCCTTCTTTTATCTGTTTAAATCGTTTATTTAGTTTATTGCCTTTATTCTCTTTTAGCTGTAGACCAATTCAATTCAACCCCCACAATAGTTACCTCAGACTGAACATAAATCAACTAAAATTTACAACTGCCTCCTTGTGGTTCGACCCTGTTACCACTAGCCTAGGTTAGTCTTAATAGGAGATTATAAATTTTATCTTTGGTACTCACAACGACGGGTATCAAATTTTGGCGCCGTTGCCGGGGAGGCAATAGTCTTAATTTTAGTTGTTTTTATTTTTAGTCTTTCTTAGTTTAAGGGACATCTGTTCCTTAAACTTTTCTTATATTCTTTTTGTAGTTTCTTCTTATGCGCAGGTCACAGGGTGGAGAATTAGTACCATTGAACCCTGAGCTCGAAAGATCCTTGCGCGAGTTGAGACGAACACAAAGGGTATTACCGACAGAGGAAGAGCTGAGTACTCTGTCAAGCTATTACGAGAACGATCTGTTCAAGAAGACCCCTGATCTTCACCCGTTTCCACTTCTTCACCGAGACAGTTACTTCTCCGTAAATTCCGGTCATGGCCGAGGAAGCAAGTATAGCTAGTTATTCTGAACCGACAAACCCGACAATTTATACAAGGGGTTCGACCACGGAGATGCCAGGAAATTCGAACCAAAGCCTGCCTACATTACTATGGTCGAGAGAAACCAGTTTGGGGGAGCTGCAAATGAAGATGCAGCCAAGCACATGGAGACCTTTATTGACTACTGCTGTTCCATACCTCCACCAGCTGGCGTGACCCAGGATCAAATCAAGGAGACCATGTTCATCTTCTCCCTTCGTGATGCTGCAAGGGAGTGGTATAGAGATCTGGACCGAGCTGTTCAGGGGATCACTGATTGGAATACATTGGCACTGGCGTTCTACAAGAAGTACTTCTCTGCTTCAAGGACAATCGCTATTAGAGCTCAAATCACGGGCTTTAAACAAGGGCCAGATGAGAATTTCCATAAAGCATGGGTCCGATTCAAGAAGTTGCTGCGAACCATACCGCACCATGGGTTCGAAAAGTGGAGTTTGTGCAATCATTTCTACAATGGGTTGTACGATGATCAGAGGGCCATTTTGGATGCCTGCAGCCCAATGGAAGATTCATTTGAAAATTTGGGAGCAACCAAGGGGTGGAAGATCATTGACGATCTAGCCACCCACAAGGCCGAGTATGGGAATTCGAGAGGGAACCAGAGGAGAGCTGCTGAATCTTCCTCTGTTGCTGCACTTGAGGCTCTCACCACGAGATTTGACAAGTATGAGCTAGGAGGAGCTTCTAAAGGTGGGATATACCAAGTCAATGCTGTGTCAGACGGTCCTTTCGTCTGTGAAAGGTGTGGAGGTGAGGGCCATGTCTCGAAAAACTGCCCTAGTCCCTTCGAATCTTGTGCTGCCTTTCAACACTATAGGTAGACCAACACCTACTATGAGCCGAACACCCATCCGAACTTGAGTTGGAGGAGCCAAAATGTCCTTAACCCAACTCAAGCTCCGCCACAGCAGCAACCCTATGTGCCTCCTCATCAAAAGCAACAGCAATATCAGAAACTTATGTGCCGCAACAGCAACAATCACAGAATTCTGAATTTTCCGAGCTCAAGAATCTGTTGCTAAAGGAGTCCCAAGCAAGAGAGGCCGAGATGAAGTTACTAGAGAGCCAAATTGCTCAACTGGCTAGCAAAAATAACACTCGAGCTCCCGGACACTTGCCCACTCAACCTGAACAAAAGGAGACCTTAAATGCCATCACTTTGAGGAGCGGGTCCACCCTTGATGGTCCTGCCATGGTTAAGGACGCTGTTGAAAAAGATGAGCCGGAAACAAGTCAAGAGAAAGCTTCAACGAACAAATCAAAGAAAAAGACGTCTGACAGGTATTTCAGTCGATCGACTGATATACCCAGTCGATCAACGGAATCACGGGTTACAGGAGCTTCTGGAACGGTACAACCCAGTCGATCGACTGAGGAGAGTGGTCGATCGATCGAGATCGATCGCCGATGTCAAGAATTTCGTCCTTTGATGCCAAATAATCTACGAGACCACTTGTTTCGGGGAACCACCGTCCCGAAAATTTTGGGGAAGCGGAACCGAGTCTTGATGGGTCGATCCGGTCCCGAAGTTCGACCCAATGACGGTTAATGGTTCTCATTTGAGAGGATCTGAGGAGGGGTCTAGCTTCAACAAAGAGAAGGTGACGGACTTTCAGCCTAAGTCCAAGGATGCCGGTGCGCGTGAATTGGAGGAGAGGGCTAAGGTACTCCTTACAGCCCCATATCCGGAGAGACTCGTGCCGACCAAGGAACAAGTATCTTTCAGTAAGTTTGAGAAAGTTATCCGTAGTCTGAATGTACAAGTCCCTTTCCTTGAGTTGGTCAACCAAGTGCCCGCTTATACTAAATTTATGAAGCAACTGTTGTCCAAAAAGCGGTCACTTGAAGATTGCACACCGTCGCACTCACCAAGGAGTCTTGCTCCTATCTGTCTCACACCGCGCCCCATAAGTTAGAGGACCCGGCAGCTTTTCTCGTCCCTTGCAAAATAGGTACCTTCTCAATTGAGAAGGCATTATGTGACCTAGGGGCTAGTATAAGTGTCATGCCCTTGAGTTTAGGTAGGAGGCTTAAGTTGACCCGGTTTTCTATCACGGACATGACATTCGAGATGGCGACCGATCGCGGTCGAGCCTATAGGAGTCCTAGAGGACATACCCGTCCAAATAGGGAAGTTTTTCTTCCCCGTTGACTTTGTTGTCCTTGACATGCCCGAGGATGCCCATATACCTATCATCTTAGGAATGCCGTTTCGCACACTTCTTTGGTGCGAGTCATTGACGTAGGCTCTGGAACTTTGACCTTCAAAGTTGGGAAACATTCTATCATTTTTGCCCAACCTGCTAAAAAGAAGGATCCCATGTGGCCCGTTACTTGTAACACGGTTTCTGAAAAGAAATCGTACTTTGTGCTCCCGAATTGCCCGTCTCTATTACTACTTCGTCAGATTAACACCTCCGCCGCATTGGGAGCAAAATGGAGGAAGAATCTGTTGTTTTAGATAATGCAGAAGCTGGTTTGGGGAAAGATGAGCTGCAGTCACTCCACCCACGACAAAGCCTATCATTCAAAGAGGAGGTCTTGGATGCCTAAGCTATGGGACCGATGAGGAAGTGGAAGATGAGCCACCAAGGTGAGATGGTCCGATTTGGATTTCGACGATCCCAAGGAAGTCCTTGATTGGGGAGATGACGAAGTTGATCGGTGAGCTCTCCGATCGTTGAAGCTAAGAAGGGTGCAACTGATAATATGAGCACCATTGAGGCTACCTCTAGTAGCGAAGCCGAAGTGGGCCATACCGTGGTCCTTCTTGATCAACTATTAGTTGATCAATCTCATTACGAACTTCTCTTTAATTGCTTTGTTAAGACAATTTTATTGTTTTTTGTGTCGCGAAAACTTCGCTTTTATTTTATTTGCTTAGGATTTTTAAGTACTCTAGACTTTATTCTGGGTTTTGCGCAATTTTGGGCGCGTACTATTGTGCATTTGCAGGTATTTAGAGCTTGTTAGCTCAAATCATTGAGCAATTACGAAGAAATAAGACGCCGCAAGAAGATGTTTTCGATCGATCGACGGCACCATTGGTCGATCGATCGAATTGCGAGTTTACAGAGCTCTTGTTCACGCCCACCTGGTCGATCGACGATCTTCTTTGTCGATCGACCACCGCCGCTTGCTATATTCGTTCACGACCTCTCCCCTATTTGTGTTTGGTCGATATGCGGACCTAAGGGAGTCTTCTACTCCACTTTATTTTCCGTCGAATTATCTATTTCTTCTATTGTCTCATTTGTGCACAATTTTTACGCTTCAAAATTATTTTCTTTGGTCTTATGCGTGGTTTTTAATTGTCTTTTCAGGTCCTTATTGGTAGCATCATTGCGCTCTCGAAACCTCCTAGCTCACGCTGGTTTGGGAGGTTTCCTTTGCTGCGCTTAAAGTCTTGTGAGTTCCATATCTTTCCTTTGTGTCTTGCTTATTTATTTTCTCGCAAATTCCCATTTCTCTTTTCTTCATTATATGATTTTGCACAATGGGGACATTGTGCGATTTGGTTTGGGGAAGGGTTTTGCGTCGCACTTGCATTGTTTTTATTGCATTTCGATTTACACGTTTATCGCATTTCAGTTTGCATTGTTTATTTTATTTCCCTTATATATACAAAATTCAAAAAAGAATCGAAAAATTTCAAAAATTTCAAAAAATGCACGTTTATTTTAGCATATAGGTCGAGTCGGAACGGTAGTACTTCTATGATGATTTTGCATTTGCACCTGTTTTGCCTGAGCCTTGCTAGATTAACATGTTATTAGTAGAATCGTAAATGCATATCCACGAGTTTTCGTTACATTTTTGCTGAACTTGAGATTTGACCTAGAAAATTGGCAAGCTACGTCATATATTCTGAGTTTAGAGCCTATAACTGGTGACATTCATGACCAGTTTATCTAGGATTGTGAGTAGTACTCCTTATGAGACATGTTTCCTTAATTTGCATGAATATGAATTTGATCTACTTAATACCTGTATGCATTCGGTTTGTGGTTTGTTGACACATGTGGAAGATGTTTCCTTTTCTCATTTTACCCATAAGCTTCACACTGCCAAAAATACCCCTTTTTGTCCCATTACTACATCCTACATTTAGCCTGTCACTTGTCAAGCTAGTAGTCTGCGTTTTTGGGATTGTTACTCATTTTTGGTGGCATATGCTCTGTTAAGATAATGATTGGGAAATGAAATAAAAAGAAGAAAGAAAGAAACAAAAGAAAAAAAATGAAAAAAATGATTCGAAAAAGAAATGAAAAAAAGAGAGGTTCTGTACTGTTCAAATGAGTCGATCGACTGGCATTATAGGTCGATCGACTGAGATTCGAGAAAAGAGATCAATTCGCATAATTTAATCCTTATCTTTTGGCGATTTTTGCTCCCATGTCTCATTTACATCCTATGGGGAGTTTATTGATTTGTTAGTTTGGAGATTGTGAGTTTTGTGCTTGCTATAGCACTGTTTCGTTCGATTATGAGCAAGAAGTTGGATGTTGCCACTTGGTTCCGTTTTGGTACTAGCTTGATCACCTGTACCTCCACTTTACCATAAAATGTTTTGCCTCTTCTTACCCATACCTCACATATCCCATATATACCTCGGCATGTGTCAATGGTCTTTTGTTTGGTTGGAATGCATATGTACGGTCATAGAGGTCATTTTCATATTTTATTGCTGGCATGTTTTCATAGGTCGTAGTTAGGTGAGAGTCACTACAAAATTAATTCTTTCTATCTTACAAATATTCGCCTGTATCTATTGAGTGATTTGAGCGACCCGCGAGAGTCCAATTTGATAAAGTCTCTATAGTCAAAGGTGCAGCAGTTTTTGACGACTTCATAACTCGTTTGCATGATTCACATTACTAATTGATTGTTGGTTGTGCATTAAATTGGTTTAGGTTTAACAGTTTGCATTTCGCTCTGAGATTGAACTCGTTCCATTAGGTTATTAGATCGAGTCTAGTTCTTGCTTGAGGACAAGCAAGGGTTTGGTTTGGGGAAGTTTGATGCGTGTTATTTATATGATGTTTTACATCCCATTTTACACGCATTTCAGAGCTCATTCTTGTAGTTTATGCTACATTTCTCCCTATTTCGGTCTACTTCCGTATTTTGTACATTAATGCAGAAATGTGGAGAATTTAACGGGAAATCAAGCCAAATCCGTCCCCGAGTAATCTGCATTGCAAATGACGTAAAGGAATTGCTTAAGGAACGAGCTTGGTGCGCAATTCAAGGCCCAAAAGACAAGTCCACGAGTTAAAAGAAGTCAAGTAGCAGCTCATCCAGTCGATCGACCGTCACCTTCAGTCGATCGACCAATGCTCGGGTTCCAGAAGCTATTGTTTGCTGAGGAGCAGTCGATCGACCAGCCTTGTCAGTCGATCGACCAGATCGCTATTCCAGACGTAAATTAAAAGACCGTGAATCTTGAAGCCCGTGAAGTTTAGGTTTAGGAAATAAGGTGTTACGTTGATTGCTATATAACGTAACATAAACAATCAAGTTAGATATCAGTTTTCTATCCAAGTTTTTATCACAATACAGTACTTTCAGTTTTAGTTTATTCGAGTAATTAGGGTTTGGAACATCGGTTAGCATTGGATTTTCTGTTCTTGTTCTTAATCGTTCCTCTGAATCTCGGTATTCCTTCTGCCCTAATCTCATTTTATTGTTTTAGTTTCTTCATTAGTATAAGATTTGCTAGATTAGTATCCCAAAGCCATTTATCGTTTTATCGCTATTTGTTATTTACTTTAAGCATGAATTCAAGAATTCTTCGTTAGTTTTATTGTTGTTATTACTTTTATCATGAGTAGCTAATTCTTTAGTGCTAGGATGTAGGCGATTTATGGCAGAGGCGGCATTAGATTAGAAAGGACTGTTTCGCGTGTTGGTCGATCGACTGACATTGCCAGTCGATCGACTGACCTCGTAGGGTTTTATATTCGTTTTAATTTTTTTAATCTTGTATTTAACGAATCGAATGCATGCGACCAGTTAGATACCTATTTCGTGACTGACCCATTAGATCGAAAGGTAGGGAGGTTATTAGACCATCAATTAAATCGACTAGACTATGCTAAGATCGAAAGATAGGTATAGTTTAGACCGTTAGTCACTTTTCGGGACGAGAGTCAGTATTAGTGACATTAGGGACCTATAGCGAGATCGAGAGATGCTATTTGTTAAGAGTGGACCGAGAGGACCTCTTTATTTCCCGCCTTACTTGTGTTTGATTCAGACCGACTTAGTTTTCTTTGCGCCGAAGCTATAATGAACCGATCATCCTAGTACCCTTCTTTTATCTGTTTAAATCGTTTATTTAGTTTATTGCCTTTATTCTCTTTTAGTCTGTAGACCAATTTAATTCAACCCCACAATAGTTACCTCAGATCGAACATAAATCAACTAAAATTTACAATTGCCTCCTTGTGGTTCGACCCTGTTACCACTAGCCTAGGTTAGTCTTAATAGGAGATTATAAATTTTATCTTTGGTACTCACAACGACGGGTATCAAAGGTGACAAAAACTAGACCTTTATTTAAACTATCCTAATAATATAACCGATATGAGACAATTAGCAGGTCTCACTCCGCCCCTTCAACTCACAACAAGACAACCATGAGGTAGGATGCCTTCTTGCAAGGCAAGGTGGGTCTTGCCAAAATGGCGACACATCCAATCATTAAAGCACGTAAAATCAAGTAATGGATGCATCTACAAAAGAATAGCCACTTTCCCTATCTAAGTGGCGGAAATTATCTAAAGGGGAAGCAATTCAAGGGTACAAACTCCATTATAGATATGGTTTATTCAAACTACTAAGCCTAGAAGGATACCAATAAATCACCTCCAAGTTGTGTCAAGCTAGGGTACCTTTGTCCTCAATCGTTAAATGCTTTTGTCAAGAATATACTCCCTATGGTGTTAGAAACACTGGAGGATCGCGGAATTCCCCTTCTTGCCTAGACAAGAAGAAGGGTCGTCCCCTCTCTACCATGCACAAAAGTGGATACGATGGAAAATGGATCAATAGTATTTGAGTTTCATTTGGGAGTTTGCTTTTGTTGTTGTTTTTCCCCTCAATTTCTTGTGGCATTTGACATTTGAGAACACTTTCTTTTGCCATTTATTTTTGATGTTTGGCATTTCCAACACTTCACAATTTTTCAAATTTTGCATTTCTTTTTGAACATTTTCAAAGCTACCCCATTTCTAGGGAGGGTGCTTATATTTGAAGCTTTAGGAGTCTATTTTTGCTCCTCTATTCTTTTGATGCAATTACAAACTTTTTGACTTTTCATTTCAATCCTTGAACTCAAATTTGAACAATTTTTGTGCCCATTCCCTTTGATGACAAGATGTGGTAGAACATGGATGATTGATGGTAGTATGGTTTCAAGGGTCACCTTAGAATAAATGGTAGCCAAGGAGTTATCACATCACAAGGTACTCTCGACTAGGCCTTAATCCATGGGTCAAAGGATACTAGCATGACACATCCTAGGGTCTTTTACAAGTATTCTAACAAGCAAAGTCTTAAGAATAAAAAGCATCTATTAGGGCCTATATACACTTGTCAAGCTTCCCAAATAGACGGTTTCGCAAAATTTTCCTAAATGCAACTATATGCCACGATGCAACTAACATTTATACATCCTAATGCATATGCTTCTACCAACTAGTATGCCAAATAATCTAAATGCAAGTCCTATAATCACATTGTTTATACCGCATCAATCAAAATAAAGACACATAGTCATTAAGATAAAGAGGAAAAAGGAGATTAGAAAGATCATACCATGCGGTCTTTAATATCCTCTTATCTCGGATGTGGCATGGTCGATAAATGTGAAAAAGGATGAACAAACACAATATATAAAAACACAATATATACACAAGACTACACTACAAAGGAAATGAGATATTTTTGGAATTTTTAAATTTTTCGAATTTTTATTGTTTTTTATTTTATGAAATTAAAGAACATATTTTTGAGTTTTTTTGGAATTTTTCAATTTTTATGTTGTTTTTTTTTTGGAATATAAATTCCCATCCCCCACTTTATTTTAGACATTGTCCTCAATGTACATGTAGGGATAGGAATAAAAAGGAAATACATTTTTATGGATTTTTAAAGTTTTATGGAAAAGAAGTACAAATGCAATGATATGATATGAATGAATGCATGCTCTAACCAAATGCAATTCTATATGACATATATAATAAATGAATGCAACTTAAGCTATACTATATGATGCATGATTTATATTAAGCTATGGTCACCTATGATCAAACCTCCCCAAACCGATTTAAACACTATTTCTAGTGTAGAAAAGAATAGGATTGGTCATTAGTGATTGTGCATGAATTCTATTCTATATGCAACTATCTACATAAATCATGTGAGATATATTACAATGTAACTATAGTATATGAACTAACTAATGTAAATGCAATATGAAATATAATACAAATGCAAGCTAAATGCTAAACTAAATACAATGCACTATACAAAAGAGAGAGGGAGAGGAGAGTATCATACAAATGGAGGTGGTGAGGTAGGCATCTCTCACTCGTCATCATCATCTTTGTAACACCCCCATACTCCAAGTGCCTTACCAGGACCACTCAGGTATGAAGATATTACCACCTCGGTTACCCGAGGCATGATATTCATAAGACAATAACGAAACAACTTATGATATAACTTGTAGTGAAAAGTACAACTGAAACCAAATCCCACAATACGAGTATAAGTTCTTAAAACCAACTGTCTACTGAAATACTGAAATGTCATAAAACTAAAAGACTACAGCGGAAGACTTCTATCGTCAGACGGTGGCACCTCCCAAACCTATCCCAAAGATACTCAACTCAAACTCGCTCAATTTCATCGCTCACCATCCCCGAATGGATCACCGCAGTTTATAAAACAACAACCGGGTCGAGTACTAATCACACAACTCAATATATATCATCAATAAGATAAACAGACAGCTTAACCGTCACACACACAACCACACCAATTCCAACAATCTCAATCACCGACTGTCCACTGGACCAGTCCTGCTAGTGGGGGACCGCAGCCGTACCCACCAAATCCCCGCTCCTCATAACGAGCGATAACCCTGTCCTTTAATGTGCACATCCCCTTCCATGGCGGGTTCCACGAAGGGCGAAACTAGGGCGTGAAGCCACTCCCGCAAGTGACCCCACTCAGCCTAGGACACGCCTCGAGAACCAGAGACAAACAATCACAATCAACAACCGTCACAATACAATTACTATATTATTCAATCAACCACAACACATCAACAATCATCCCATTATGGGACTAATACTGAGTAGGAAATCCTACCTGGAAAGCACAACTATCAAACGGTCTCTACAACTGAATAAAAAAGTTTCTTATACGAACCCTCCTCCTATCATACAACATACAAATGCTACCAAATCATAAACTACTCAAAAACCCCCAAATCCCTAGATTAGGGTTTAACCAACTTAAAGGAGAGACAACAAAAATGGTATATAGATCTTACCCTTGACGCAAGGATCTCAACGGTATAACAAACAATGAAAACCGACCTTCCAAACTCCGGGATTTGCTAACAATGCGATTAAGATGATGAACGTACTTGCTTTCTCTCTTTAATAGTAAATTAGGTTTTGAAAAAGTATTTAGTATAATGACGAAGAAGGTTATATATCTTAATCGCATAATTAACAAAACCCGAGAAAAACTCCCCGTAAACCGGCTACTCGATCGAGTACCCAAGGTACTCGATCGAGTACCCCCTTACTCGATCGAGTATCCTAGTTACTCGATCGAGTACCCAATAGGTCAGAAACTATTTTAAAACGCAACTCACCCTTACTCGAAAGAGTAAGGCCTACTCGATAGAGTACCCAAAGACTCATAAATACGGAGTATTACAGTCTTCCCTCCTTAAAAAGAACTTCGTCCCCGAAGTTCAAACCACTACTAAACAAAGGTACTCCCTCAACACTTCCGACTCAACAACCAAAACAAAACTCAACATAAAACGTGTTACTAACCCAACTCATCCCGGCACACATACCGATACAACATACAAAAAGGGTATGAAACTCTTAAAAACTCGTCGCGATCATTTCCTACCCCCCTAAAAGAAACAAGGTTACGTCCCCGTAACCATACATACCTGATCAAAAAGAAAAGGGTAACGCTCTTTCATAGCTTCCTCTGGCTCCCATGTAGCTTCCTCAGTCTCGTGGTTAGACCAAAGGATCTTAAGCAAAACTATCTCACCACTCCTGGTCTTCCTAACCTTTCGATCAAGAATTTGCTTAGGCACCTCAAGATATGATAAGGACTCATCTAGCTCTAAGTTCTCTGCCTCTAACACGTGACGGGTCACTCACATACTTCCGCAGTTGCGATACATGAAACACATTATGCACTCTCTCTAGCGCAGCTGGTAAAGCCAGACGATATGCAACTTCCCCAACTCGCTGTAAGATCTCATAAGGCCCGATAAACTTCTGACTTAGCTTGCCTTTCTTCCCAAATGTCATAACTCCACGCATAAGAGACACTTTCAAAAGAACCTTGTCCCCCACTTGAAACTCTATGTCCCGACGATGTAGATCTGCATAACTCTTTTGCCTATCCTGAGCTGCCCTCATCTATTCCCTGATCATCTTAATCTGTTCCACCATCTCATGCACCATCTCTGGTCCTAAAACCACTGCCTCAGCACTATCGTCCCAAAAAATCGGACTCCTACATTTCCTTCCATACAAAGCCTCAAACGGTGCCATACCAATACTAGTGTGATAGCTGTTATTGTAAGAGAATTCTATCAAGTCCAACCTCTGTTCCCAGCTACCACCAAAATATATCACACAAGCTCGCAACATATCCTCAAGAATCTTAATTGTTCTCTCAGTCTGTCCGTCTGTCACAGGAAGAAATGCTGTACTCATCTTCAAAGTTGTTCCCAACGATTCCTGCAACTCTTTCCAAAACCTTGATATAAATCTCGCATCTCTGTCAGACACTATGTCCTTAGGGACTCCATGCAACTTAAGCACGTTCTTTCGATAGGCCATAGCCAATTGTGCTTTAGTCCATGTATCTTTCATTGGAACAAAGTGAGCTGACTTGGTCAGTCGATCCACTATTACCCAAATCATGTTATTACCTTGTTGACTCTTTGGCAAACCCACGATAAAATCCATGGAAATGGATTCCCACTTCTACTCAGGTACCGATAAAGACTAAATCTTACCTTGTGGTCGTCGCTGTTCCCCCTTAACTCTCTGTCATGTCAAACAACGGGCCACAAACTCAGCCGTCTCTTTCTTCATCCCAGGCCACCAAAACGTGTTCTTCAAATCCTTATATAGCTTGTCACCACCTGGATGTACTGAATACGGTGTGCAATGTGCCTCTGTCATGATAGTCTTTTTCAACTCCTCATCATTAGGAACACACCACCTACCGTCAAACCTCAAACTACCATCTGTGCGAATGGAGAATCGAGACACTGTCCCTTTCTTTACTCCACCTCTCCACTCCACTATCTTAGGATCCAACGCCTGCTTACTTCGAATGTCATCATAAAACTCAAGCTGCACTGTAATATCACCCATGGCATCTCTTTTCTGCATCATATGTATCCCAAATCTCGCTACCTCATCTCTCAACCTCGTCAAAGATAGAGCTGTACACAGAGAATGTACACTCTTCCTACTCAAAGCATCAACAACTACATTGGCCTTCCCTTCATGGTAGATAATTTCCATGTCATAATCGCCAATCAGCTCCATCCACCTCCTCTGTCTCATGTTCAACTCCTTTTGAGTGAAAATATACTTGATACTCTTGTGATCAGAAAATACCTTAAAGATTGCTCCATAAAGGTAATGTCTCCATATCTTGAGAGTAAACACCACTGCACCCAAATCCAGATCATGAGTGATGCGTGCTATTTATATAGTGTTTTAGGACCCTTTTAACACGCATTTCCTTACTTTATTCGTAGTTATTTGCTATGAAAATGTCCCGGTACGCGTACTTTGGTATTTCCAGTGTTATTTGCAGGTACGTACCCGAAGGAGCGATATTTGAGCCTAAAACCGTCCCACAAGCTTGCACTTAAGAGATGAGTAGATTTGGAGTGGAAATGTCGCTACATTGGAGAGCGCGAAGTCGTATTTATAAGCGTCAAGGCCAATTGTGGAGGTTCGAACTGATTGCAGCTCGATCGAGTGATTAGTCATGCTCGATCGAATTATTTTGTTATTCTATGTGGTCGATCGAATGGAACCCTTTCTCGATCGACCTGTCTTCTTGAGAAAGTACTCGATCGAAGGCCATACTTGTTCGATCGAATAGGGAGTTCTTTGGAATAGTGCTCGATCGAGAGCCATTGTTGCTCGATCGACTATGAGCTGCTGCGTGAATCATGTTGCGCGAGATTTATTATGTTTAGTCTTATCTTTATAATTATTTTAGGAAATAATAAATATCTCTTATTATAAATAAGAGACACGAGTAGACCTAAAGGATCATATATCATTTTACATTTCTCAGTTTTACATTACACTTGACATTACTTGGAACGGCGTGATAACGTTCCTTCTTCCTCTCTTCAATTAATTAGTAATCTCTACCCTTAAACTCTTGTTCTTTAATTAATTGCTTTTCTCCACTCTTGTCAATTTATTGTTATTAGTTATTGCTTTAATTATTCCCTTTATGCTTCTAGATCTATTTGATTCAATCGCTATGCTTTCTTATTCAGTTTATTCGTATTCTAATGTTATCGCAATTGTTATTATGAGTAGCTAATTCCCCTTATGCTAGGATTTTAGGGAAGCCATGGTATATTGCAATTAATCGATAATTAGGGTAGAAAGGATTAATGTGAGAATTGACCCCAGACAATTTGTGACGATAATTAACGAATTGAATGCATGCGAGGAGTTAATTAATTTAGTTAAGCTTCGACCTAGATCGAAAGATTGGAAAGAGCGGACCTGTCATGATTAATGGATCAACCTAGTGAGGGCGAAAGTCAAGCTAGAAGTAATCTAGGGTGAGTTGAGATCGAAAG
This sequence comes from Silene latifolia, assembly GCF_048544455.1. NCBI lineage: Eukaryota > Viridiplantae > Streptophyta > Magnoliopsida > Caryophyllales > Caryophyllaceae > Silene > Silene latifolia. The sequence continues at coordinate 127,585,995 of NC_133538.1, forward strand.
GAGATACTGTGATTTGAGACCGAAAGGAGATAATCGCTACCCTTCTCATGATAATTTGACCGACCTTTACCTTTAGTTTATTGCAGAAGTACCATGGTGGACCGACTGTCCTAGCATACCTCTTTCTCTATTGTTTACGTCTTTATTCTTTTTCTATTATTTCTCTTTCCTTACTCTTATTAGTTGTTTAGTGACAAAACATCAAACAAACCCCCGTTAAACTAACAGACTTAGATTAGACTATACACTTTTCTCGCTTCCCCGAGGAGATCGACCCTACTTGCCGCTAGCTTTCGCTAGTAGTTCTTAGGAATTTATTTTTGGTGTGAAAACGACCGCATCAAATTTTGGCGCCGTTGCCGGGAAAGCAACTGTGTTTATTTGTTTTATTTAGGTTCTGTTTTTTTAGTCTCAAGGAATTCATTCCTTGAGACAGTTCTCATATTTGCTTTAGTGTTGTGAAGTTTGCAGGTATATATCCTAGGAGAGGACCACTTGAACTGCGTTGTTGTCTGTAGTTCTACTTTCAGAATGCCTAGCATTGCTAGTCATTCCGAGCCTCGTCTTTGATGATTTGCCTAAGGGATTCTTACTACCCACGGCTAATGTGGGTACTTTTGGTATCCATCCGTCCTTCCTTGATTTGGTGGAGCGGAATTTGTTCAAAGGGGTGGTAGATGAGGATCCAGTCAAACATGTTGAGCTTTTTACTGATTATTGCTCAGCCATTCCTTTAGCTGCTGGTGTGACGCAAGATAAGGTGAAGGAATTCCTTTTCTCCTTTACTTTGATTGATGATGCTAAGGACTGGTGGAGGGATTTAGACAAGGAGGCTGCTGGGGTAAAGGATTGGAGTTCGTTGGCTCTAGCATTTTATAGGCGGTATTTTCCTCCTCAGCGAACCAATGCGCTGAGGAGTCAAATTACCAATTTCACTCAATCTGCTGCTGAAGATTTGAGTGAAGCATGGGCAAGATTCAAGAAGCTGGTTCGCTCAGTTCCACATCACCGACTTGAGCAATGGTACTTGTGCAACCAGTTTTACAATGGGTTGCTTTACGAGCAAAGAGCCGTATTAGAAGCCGCTGCACAAGGGAGATTCCAAGCTAATGTTGCAAGTGATAAGGGTTGGTCATTGATTGAGAATATGGCCATCTATACAGCTGACTATGGGAGTCCAAGAAGTGCTAGAACGGAAGTGAAAGAAAATGTGCAGCAAGTTTTTTCTTTGAATATTCTAGAAGAAATTTGTGGTAGATGCGGGGAGGAAGGGCATGACCCAATTTCTTGTATGGCGGATTCCAAGAGAGTGCTAGCTTATAGGAAATTTAAGCAAGGAAGTTCATTTTCTGAGTTGTATGCCGATTTGACTGCTGCGGAACCTCAAAATCCCATAGAGCAAGGTCAAGTACGCATTACCCAAGCCGAGTATAATGACCTTAAAGCTACAATTCATGCGCAAAAACTCGAGCAACAATCTAGCATTGAAGTCTTTCGTCAAATGGTAGATAGATGTGGGTCACTACTCTTCGATAAAGACCCAGTCAATGCGATTAATTTGCGGAGCGGTTTGTCTTATGGCGGACCCGATTTGGTGAAGAAAAATGCCGAAACTGACGTCTTGGAAGCTCCTGGTACTGTTCACGCTGGAACAGTACAGAAAACAATGTCTTATGCTGTGCCAGAGCTCGATCGAACACCTTGTTCCATTCGATCGAGCACTTTTGCTGAAGATGTACTCGATCGAACACCAAGAGCCTTTCGATCGAGTACTGTTGCTTAGAATTCATTCGATCGACCCCCTAATACCATTCGATCGAATGGAATGGAGGCTGAAACCGTTCGATCGAGTTCTAATACTCCTCGATCGACCCCTGTGGACAGTGCAATGCTTCAAAAGCCATTGAGCAAGCGGATGATTAATAACGCTTTGATTTGTGACACGCATAAAGGAGTTCCCATTGAATATGCTCCATATCCAGGACGCTTGAAGAGGGTCAAGAAGACGGAACCTGAGTTCGCGCGTTTCGGTGAGATTGTACGAGGATTGAATGTCAATGTTCCATTTATCGAGCTGCTGAAAAAGGTACCTTCGTATTTAAAATTTATGCGCAAAATATTAATGCGTAAGAGGTCGGTCGATGTTGTTAAAACTGTAGCCTTGACAGAGGAGTGCTCTGCATTCCTCCAGAATAGGAGTCTGACCAAATTATCCGACCCAGGTAGTTTCTCGATACCTTGTCATATAGGCACGCACTTAATTGATAATGCATTGTGTGACCTAGGGGCCAGCGTTAGTGTCTTACCCCTGTCATTGGCCAAACGGTTAGGAATTACTAAGTTCCAATGTACCAACATGACGGTCCAGATGGCTGATAGGACCTTGTCTCGACCTTTAGGAGTCTTAGAGGACATCCCTGTGCAAATAGGGAAGTTCTTTATCCCTGTTGATTTCGTAGTGTTGGACATTCCAGAAGACTCACATACTCCCATCATTTTGGGAAGACCGTTCTTGCATACTGCGCAAGCGGTTATTGATGTCGGGTTAAGGACCCTCACGTTTCAGGTAGGGGGGGAGGAACTAGTTTTCGCTAAGGCTGCTACTCATAAAGGGCCTATGCGAGTTCTACCATGCCATGCTATTCTGCTGCATCGAGTCGATACCTCCTTTACATGACGTATCTGTTATAGCTCTTACACCTCTGCCCCGGCTTGGGAGAAAAATGGAGGACCACTCTGCTGTTTCTGTTGTTGCAGGTTTGAGTATAGCGGATACGGGAGATGTCATTGGAAGTAGTGCTACGGATGAGGAATCCGAGGTGGATGACAAAGCTGATGTTCATGGACAGTCGAAAAGGAAGAAGGTCGAGATGAAGACGGAAACTGGAGCTGAGCCGAAAAAGAAGAAGTCTCCCATGAAGACGATTTGGAGACCGACGTCCACGACGAAGGACGTGGAGGGCATTTCCATGAGCCAGGAGCCCTTTGCGGGTTTGCTTGCTTGTTTTGGAACTTGAAGCCGTAGCGCTATTCGGCTTGTATTTGTTTTGTAATTTTGGATTTTGTTAGACTATTTACTGTTTTATTAGGACGATTAGATTTCGTTTAGTTTAGTTTAGTTAAGATGACTATGGACAAGTTTTTGGTATTGGTATTTTTGTTTTGCATATTTGTGAAAAAAAAAAAAAAAAATTCAGGTAAATGCGGAGTTGATAGAGCATAGGGATGCGTGCAAAAGAACATGCACTCGATCAAATTGTTTTATCGATCGAGTACGCGGATGGAAGAACCACTCGATCGAGCCCCGCCGATTCTCGATCGAGCAACTAGCTGGGCACGCGCAGGAGCCACTCGATCGAGAAACCTACTCTCTCGATCGAGCCTATCTTGGGAAGAATCACTCGATCGAAGACCTATGTCTTTCGATCGAGTGTTTTCTTCTTGAATAATCCGAGTTAGAGGGAGTTTTTCTTCTTTTCTTTCTCGTTTATTTTTCTTCCTTATTTTCCCTTTGTTTTTTTAACTTATTTATGCTACATCCCTTACCTATTTTTCACAAATTTTTGCAAACAAATTTACCATTTTATTACCCAAATATTTTTCAAAGTTTTAATTAAACCAAATCACGCTGTTTATTTTGGTTTAATTATTCTCTGATTGGGTAATTTCTTTGAGTTCTTTCTCCCTATTTATCTCTGTTTTATTGCAATTCCCTTTTGTTGGGAATTGGTTTGGGAGGTTTGTTCACCGCTTAATTATTAATTAGAACTCAAGTTGTTTGCGAGAACTTGATTGACGTGACTCACTCTTTGTTACTCCTCTTTTGTTGCGGCCCCCTTTGTTGCCGCGACAATATATGTTCGTGATCCCTGCTTTGTTATCACGATCGCTACTCTCTCCTGACTTCCTAGCTGGTTTGGGGAGGTTATGTCTTGTGAGTTTCCTACTCCATCTCTTTTTCTCTCCTCTAGTTTAGTTTCATTTCGTTTGCATTTGAGTTTGCATTTTTACCATCCTCTCTCTTTGTTATTGTGTGTACAATGAGGACATTGTACGATTTGGTTTGGGGAGGGTAATGCATCCTTGAGTCTGCATTTGCATTTGTTTTGCATTCATATTTCTTGCATTTCTGCATGCATTGTATTTAATTTCAAAAAATTAAAATCCATAAAAACAACAAAATTTTCACAAAAATTCAAAAAAAATCATGTTTATTTATGCATTTTAGGTTGAGTCTGATTGGAGTTTTTCATTGCTGTAAATTGTCTTTTGCTTAAGCCTTGCATTTTATCACTTCTTTTAGAAAAAGTTTGTGCAATTTCTGGAATTTCGTTTCAAAATTTGTTGAACTAGTAGACTTGACTTGAAATTTTGGCAAACTACACCATTTTCTGAGGTTTAGAGTTTATAACTGGTGTCATTCATGACCAGTTCATGTAGGATATGAGTAGTTACTCCTTATAAGGCGTGTAACATCAAATTGTATAAGCATGAGTTTTGTCTACTTAGTACCTGTATGCATTCGGGTCTGTGGTTGGTGACATATGTTTGGAGAGGCAATCCCTTTATTTCGTTTTACCCATGAGCTCCACATAGCCAAATTGCCTATTTTGTTCCTATTTAGCTACAATCCATATTTTTCCTACCCTAGCCGAGCTAGTAATGGTAGCAATACCGGGAATGTGTTGATTGCATTTGGTTATTAATTCCTATTATAAGATGGATGGGTGAAAGAATAAAGGAGAAAGATGAAAAAAAAAGAATTGGAAAATGAAACAAAAAAAAAGAAAAAGGAAAAAATATGAGAAAGAAAGAAAAATCATATGCGGAAAATGAAAGAATTATGTTATGATTTATACTCCCATGTTTTATCTATACTTTATGGGGAGTTGATAATTTTATGGTGTTTAGCGAGTTGTGTGCATCCAATTTGCACTGTTTTGTCTTGATTAGTTGAGTTCGAAGTTGGGAAGTTGTATAATTTGTATTCGTTGTTGCTAGCCTGGCTATTAACCCCACATATCCAAATTCATTTTAGCCCCTTCTTACCCATTACCTCACTTACCCATATGTAAGTCCTCGGCATGTGTCTTGGTCATCAGTTTGGTTGGAATGCATATGTACGGTTGTAGAGACTTTATTCATGTTAGATTGCATGCATGTTCTTATAGGTTGCAGTTAGGTGAGTGTTCTTTATTCCTTCTACCTTACACTATATATCACCTTGTGCTTAATTGTGTGATTGAGCGACCTGTGAGAGTCCGATTTTGAAAGTCTTGCAAGGTCGAAAGTTCAACATCTTTTTGAAATATGCATAAATTCGTTTCTTTGACATTGAGCTTTTAGTAGTTGATTCTGTTGCATTAAAATGGTTTAAGTTGACGGTTTACGGCTTGTCCACGTTTTACTCCTTTCTTTTTAGTCCATATTAGTTGCATTAGTTTGCTTGAGGACAAGCAAAGGTTCGGTTTGGGGAAGTTTGATGCGTGCTATTTATATAGTGTTTTAGGACCCTTTTAGCACGCATTTCCGTACTTTATTCGTAGTTATTTGCTATGAAAATGTCCCGGTAGGCGTACTTTGGTATTTCTGTGTTATTTGCGGTGCGTGCACCCGAAGGAGCGATATTTGAGCCTAAAACCGTCCCACAAGCTTGCACTTAAGAGATGAGTAGATTTGGAGTGGAAATGTCGCTACATTGGAGAGCGCGAAGTCGTATTTATAAGCGTCAAAGCCAATTGTGGAGGTTTGAATCGATTGCGGCTCGATCGAGTGATTAGTCATGCTCGATCGAATTATTTTTTTATGCTATGTGGTCGATCGAATGGAACCCTTTCTCGATCGACTGTCTTCTCTTGAGAAAGTACTCGATCGAAGGCCATATTTGTTCGATCGAAGAGGGAGTTTTTGGAATAGTGCTCGATCGAGAGCCATTGTTGCTCGATCGACTATGAGCTGCTGCGTGAATCATGTTGTGCGAGATTTATTATGTTTAGTCTTATCTTTATAATTATTTTAGGAAATAATAAATATCTCTTATTATAAATAAGAGACACGAGTAGACCTAAAGGATCATCTATCATTTTACATTTCTCAGTTTTACATTACGCTTGACATTGCTTGGAACGGCGTGACAACGTTCCTTCTTCCTCTCTTCAATTAATTAGTAATCTCTACCCTTAAACTCTTGTTCTTTAATTAATTGCTTTTCTCCACTCTTGTCAATTTATTGTTATTAGTTATTGCTTTAATGATTCCCTTTATGCTTCTAGATCTATTTGATTCAATCGCTATGCTTTCTTATTCAGTTTATTCGTATTCTATTGTTATCGCAATTGTTATTATGAGTAGCTAATTCCCTTTATGCTAGGATTTTAGGGAAGCCATGGTATATTGCAATTAATCGATAATTAGGGTAGAAAGGATTAATGTGAGAATTGACCCCAGACAATTTGTGACGATAATTAACGAATTGAATGCATGCGAGGAGTTAATTAATTTAGTTAAGCTTCGACCTAGATCGAAAGATTGGAAAGAGCGGACCTGTCATGATTAATGGATCAACCTAGTGAGGGCGAAAGTCAAGCTAGAAGTAATCTAGGGTGAGTTGAGACCGAAAGGAGATAGTCGCGATTTGAGACCGAAAGGAGATAACTACTACCCTTCTCACGATAATTTGACCGACCTTTACCTTTAGTTTATTGCGAAGTACCATGGTGGACCGATTGTCCTAGCATACCTCTTTCTCTATTGTTTACGTCTTTATTCTTTTCCTATTATTTCTCTTTCCTTACTCTTATTAGTTGTTTAGTGACAAAACATCAAACAAACCCCCGTTAAACCAACAGACTTAGATTAGACTATACACTTTTCTGCTTCCCTGAGGAGATCGACCCTACTTGCCGCTAGCTTCTGCTAGTAGTTCTTAGGAATTTATTTTTGGTGTGAAAACGACCGCATCAATGAGTAGGGTAGTTCTCCTCATAAGGCTTCAATTGCCTAGAAGCATAGGCAATCACTTTACCGTTCTGCATCAACACACATCCCAACCCGTTCTTTGAGGCATCTGTATAAACCTCAAAGTTCTTGATCCCTTCAGGCAATGCTAAGACAGGAGCTGTGGTCAAACGCTCCTTTAACGTTTGGAACGCCGTCTCACAACTCTCATCCCAACGAAACCTGTTCTCTTTCCTCATCAACGCTGTCATAGGTCTAGCTATCTTGGAGAAATCTTTCACGAACCGTCTGTAGTACCCAGCTAAACCCAGAAAACTCCTGATCTCAGCAACATTCTTTGGTGCTTCCCACTTTGTCACTACCTCAATCTTCGCTGGATCCACAGCTACTCTCTCCTTAGAGATCACATGCCCCAGAAAAGCAACTTTCTCTAACCAGAACTCACACTTGGATAGCTTAGCATATAGCTCATGCTCCCTCGAAGTTTGCAACACGATCCTCAGATGCTCCTCATGCTCCTCCTTAGTCTTAGAGTAGACTAAGATGTCATCGATAAACACCACTACAAACTTGTCCAAAAACTGTCAAAAGATCCTATTCATCAAATCCATAAACACTGCCGGTGCATTAGACAACCCAAACGGCATCACCACATACTCATAATGGCCATACCTCGACGTGAAAGCTGTCTTTGGTATGTCCACCTCTCTAATCTTCACCTGATGGTACCCCAACCTCAGATCGATCTTGGAAAAGACCGATGCACCACTTAACTGATCAAACAGGTCATCTATCCTTGGCAAAGGATACTTGTTCTTCACCGTCACTTGGTTCAGCTCCCTGTAATCTATGCACAACCTCAAACTCCCATCTTTCTTCTTCACAAAAAGAATTGGTGCTCCCCACGGCGATACACTAGGTCTAATTTATCCCTTATCTATCAGATCATCCAACTGTTTCCTAAGCTCCTCCATCTCCTTAGGACCCATACGGTACGGTGCCTTAGAGATTGGCCCCGTCCCTGGTTTCAACTCTACTGTTAAATCTATCTCTCTTCTCGGCGGCAACCCCGAAATCTCCTCTGGAAACACATCCTCAAACTCTCCCACCACCGGTATCTGATCAACTGTCGGACTCTCTATCCGGTCATCTCTCACATGGCACAAGATCAAAGGACATCCCTTCCTCAGGTAAGACTTCAAAGTGACAGCTGCAATCAACTTAACTTTGGGTTTGACTAGAGACCCACGATAAGACACACTAACACCCTTAGGACCTCTTAAAGACACTTTATTTTGATGACAATCTATCTTAGCTTTATACTTTTCCAGCCAATCCATCCCAACTATCATCTCAAAACCGTCAAAAGGAAACTCTAGCAAGTCTACAGGGAAATCAACTTGCCCAACTATCATAGGTACATCCCTATATAACCTCCCACAAGATATAAACTCACCCGAAGGTATAAAAACTTGCTCACTCACAGACTCATATACCCTCAAACCCAACCATTTAACATGACTCGAAGATACAAATGACTGAGAAGCCCCCGAATCAAACAAAACAAAGGTATGAATACCATTAACAAGAAAAGTACCGGTGATAACGTGTGCATCCTCCTCAGTTGCTTTCTTCTCCATCATGAATAACTTACCACTGGTCTTCTGTCCACTTCCCTGGACAGTACTGGCTGATGTGGTTGGCTTAGCACCCGACCCTTGATTGTTGTTGTTGTTCGTTGGTTGTTTCTGATAAGAATTACCACCGTTGCGGTTGCCTCCACTCTGGTAGCTCTGACTTCCCCGGTTTGGCCATGACCCAGCCGGTCTATTTCTCGCATAGCTCTGCGCAGGTCTCTGGAAAGTTTCCGGTGCACTTGTGCACTCATGTCTCTTGTGGCCTACACCACCACAACTATAGCAGGTCACTCCCCAACTACCACTAACACTTCCACGGCCACGCCCAAAGGAAGCCCCAACACTGAACCCTGACCCAGAAGAAAACCCTTTAGACTGATTGTGATTGCCTTTGTTGTGATTAGATTGGCCACCACCCTCACTCTCAGACTTCCTTTTCTCACCACCTGACCTCTCCTGAGCCATCTCCACCAACCTCTGAGCTCTCCCAGCCCTCTCATAAGCTTCCTTAACATCAGTAAGGACTCCCACGGGTAACTTATCCATAATCTTAGGGGTCAACCCCCTCTCAAACCTCATCGCCAAATTCTCCTCACTCAACCCCGTATCCTCAGCATACTTAGACTTGTCATTGAACTGCCTGTAGTACTCGGCCACAGACATCTCGGCGGTCATCTTAAAACTGTCAAACTCTTCCCTCAACTTACTCCTCACATGCTCCGGTACAAAATCTTTTCTCATAGCCCTACGAAACTCTTCCCAAGGTATAGCAGGTAAACCTTGGTTCACATACAACTCCTTAGCACTCACTTTCACCGTATCCCACCACTTACCACCTGCCTCCCTCAGATAGAATGCAACCTGTCCCACTCTCATCTTATTAGGACAGTGAACCAAATCTAATATGTTCTCCATCTCTCTAAGACAGCTATCAAGAAGGTTCGGCTCCCCAACTCCCTTGTACTCTTTCGGGTTAAACCTCGCTATATAGAGGCTTATTTTAGAGTGATCAACCTCTTTCTCCTTATCCTTATCCTTATCTTTCCCTACAGTCTTTAAAGCCTCAGTAAGAGCATCCTGATGCTCCAACATCTTAACGATGTCATCTATGTTCATAAGCTCAGCTCTCGCATACAACGCATTCTTCTATTAGAACTTCCTTCTTGGTCATACCCTCCTCCTTGACCAGAGTATCCTCCACCTTGACCATCAAAGTTCCTGGCTTGGTTCCCTTGATTAGGGAACAAGAGGTGCGGTTGAGCCCAAGAAGGTCGAGGGCCATTAGGGTCGATATACCCTTATTGTGCCATTTGGTAGTACTTAGGATAAAGGGCCATGTAGTTATCGACCCCCCAATCGTTTACTCTGAGATCAACCTTCTTCATAAGGTTCATCAAGTCATGCATATCCGGAGCATTGGGGATTTATGGTGTGAATGGCGTATGAGGAGTAGGGCATGGTGGGATAGCCACAAAGGATGGCGGGGCAATGGGCCTTGCCGGCATCCCGCGAGGCGGGGGAGGTTTGCGGGGTACTTCTTCTCTTTGAAGGGGGTTGGGGTGGATTTGGATGTCGAGAAGGTAGCTTGGCCTAGGTGAATACGGGCTCAACCTTGGATCGATACTGGTTATATTCCACCCCGAAAGAATAATTGAGGAACACCCTTTTGTGAACCATTCTACACTCCCATTTTGAGTGTAGGCAAACCACAGGTGGTGGTTGAAGACGGCGTCCTCATCAATCAAAGTACTACACTCAAGAGGTGTATAGGTCACATGGGTGTTGAACCCGGGACAAAGGTAGTTAGCCAAGATAGTAATTAGACCTCCCATCACGAAGATCTTAAGTTGGGAGTTCCCTTAAGAGAAATCACAGAATCTCGTAAGCATCTCAAGGGGGGTATTGAAGTTGCACCTCCTTGTCCCCCGAACATTTAGATAGGACTCAAGAAATGTCAAGTCGAGGAGAGTGCACCTATCTTGCTCATATCTCCCATTAATGGTGCCTGATGCGTGTCTTTTATATAAGGTTTTCACCTCATTTTTACACGCATTTCTGTACTTTTTATGTAGCATCTGGCTAGAAATACCCCCGAATATTCTACTTTGGTCCGTTTATTGTAATTTGCAGGAATTGACCGAGGAGGAGCTAAATCGAGCCTTAATTGTCCCAATTGTACGCATTCATGGGAGATAAGGAGCCGGAGCTTAGGAATCTTACACTTGGAGGACGCATGAGCTGAGTAAAGGAAGAAACTCAAGTCCCTGGACGTGCCTATGTAGCTCGATCGAGTGGTTTTCTTGCTCGATCGAATGCTTTATACACTCAAGATCGGTCGATCGACCGGTTTAAGGAGTCGATCGAGGAAGTTCGAAGCAAAGTGCTCGATCGAGAGGTTGTCTGGCTCGATCGAGTGATTTGGCGTTCGATCGAGTGATCTTTCTCCTCGATCGAGGGGTTTTCGTATGCTTTTGGTTTATTTCCGCCTAATCTTTTATGGGCTTTTGTAATCAGTCCATAGATTAGGTTTAAGACACTTTCTCAGTATAAGACTGAGGAGAACGTCACGTTACTGATGGCTCTTCACGACGTACATTTCGACTGTTACTCTTGTTACGGTTCTTTGGATTTCTATTCTCTACATTTGTCACTCGGATTCGGTATTATCAATCTAATTTATTTCTTAATCATATTTACTGCTTTAATTCCTTTCTCTCCTTGCTTTATAATTGTTCAATCAGTCTCTTAATAGTTTATTCATCATGCTTAGTTTTAATTATTTGGTTATTGTAATTGTTAATCCGAAGATTATGAGTAGCTAATTTCCCATGCTAAGACTATAGGGGATCCATGATTTGAAGGGAGAGTAATCGATTCACTAGGTTAATACCAGTACCGTCTTTGTTGTTTAAGTGCTACATATAATTGTAATTGCCTAATTGAGTCGACGCAATTAGACCCTTATCCTCAGTGGACCTTAACCTGGACCGAAAGGTTGGAAGAGGCAGACTAGTAGCGAACAATAGAGTATTGCAGCGAGGGCGAAAGTTAAACTGTTTACACTTTAGGGTGAATTAAGGACCGAAAGGCGACGTTCGCTACCCCTTAGACGGTGCTGCATTGACCTGGGACCTAGATTACTCGACCAGATAATTATGGTGAACCGTTTGTCTTAGTTATTCTCTTTTATTTGTTAAACTCCTTCTTTTCATTTCTCTTTCCTTACTCTCTTAGTTTAGAAATCACATTTTATAACCCCCCAAATTGGTTACTTAGACGAACTTAAATTCGGTAGATAAATTCCTACCTCTCTGTGGATTCGACCCGACTTCCCTAGCTATATTAGTTAGAACCAGTTGGTTATTTTTGACAGATACGCGACAGACGTGTCAAATTTTGGCGCCGATTCTTGGGGAGGTGGTGCATATTTGTTGCTTTAATTAAGTTTGTCTCTCGTCTCAAGGAATTCATTCCTTGAGGCTGATCTCATTTTTCTTTGCGAAGCTTTGATTAGTTTTGCAGGTTAGTAGCCTATTTGCCAAGATGCCTACGATTACAGAGCATACAGAGCCATGTGGTAGATGCGGCGAGGAAGGGCATGACCTTTACGAATGCACGGCAGGTGTAGAGCGTGCCCTTGCATATAAGAAGTTCAAGCAGGGAGTTCCTTTCTCCCAGCTATATGACGAGATAAAGAGCGTTTCTACCCCTTCTACGCCCGTACCACGACCGGTCTCTCCCTCTGCAAGAGAAGAAATTGCCGAGTTGAAATCCATTATGATGAGTATGTCACAAAAATCTGATACCGTTATATCGGAGTTGAAAGAGCAAGTCGCAGATTGACACACGCGACGGATCAAGCCAAGTTTCTCCCAATTTGCGATCCAGCCAGTGCAATGAACTTTCAAAGTGACCCTCCTCATGAAGAAGACGAGGTTTTGGCAGCTAATGATGACTCAGACGATGATCTAGACGAGTTTTTGCAGGAAATACTTGCTGCGTGTGCAGTAACCACTCGATCGAGCAACTCATCTACTCGATCGAGCGGTTCTAATCATCCAGTCACTCGATCGAGTGACAATGGCGGTCGATCGAGAAGTACAGAACTCCAAGTTGGTCGATCGAGTAAATATCTTTGAAGAAAACACTCGATCGAGTGTCAAGACAGTCGATCGAATGAAATTGAAGAAGAAACTGGTCGATCGACCGGAAAAGTATTCGACCAGATCTTTGTAAGTGGCGGGAATCCTAATTTATTATCTAATACCGCCACCGTGTCATCTTCCCCCCTTTGTGGAGACGTCACGAATTGATAAGGGTAAAGGAAAGGTTGCGGGACCACTCATCGCTACCAGGGTACCCTTCCGAGTCGTCTCAAGGACGCAAGGATCGAGCAACAAGTATGGTAAGTTTGTGGACATCGTGAAGAACCTTTGTAATGTCCCTTTTTCGAACTTGTTACTCGGTACCCACTTACGCCAAGTTTATGAAAGATATCGTGACGCGTAAGAGAAATTTGAGCGAATTTGAGACGATTTCATTTATGGAAGAGTCTAGTAACTATTTGTTAAATAAGGCCCCTCCAAAAATGAAAGACAGGGCAGCTTTTCTATTACGTGTCATAGGCAATATGGTTATTGATAAGGCCCTCGTGATTTAGGTGCCGGTGTCGGTGTCATGCCCCTTCCCGTCTGCAAGAAATTGAAGATGAGTCACTTCAAGGTGACTAACATTACCCCTACGAGATGGTGATAGATCTCGTTAGGAGACCTTTAGGTGTCTTGGAGGATGTGCCTGTGAAAATAGGCAAGCTTTACATCCCAAAAGAGATTTCATTGTTTTGGATATAGCCGAGGACACCGGACCCAAATTATTTTAGGAAGACTGTTCCTTTGTACATTTGGGGCCGTTATTGATGTTAGACAAGGGCGTCGACTCTTGCGAAGACGGGATGACGCTATCACATTCGGTTTGCCAAGACTTTAGCCCACCCAATGATAGAAGACACTTGTTATTCGATCGATATCATTGATGAGTCTATTTATGACTTCTGGTCGGGTTCTTTTATGAAGGACCCACCGGAAGCTCTCATGCTTTTTGATGAGTGTGCAGATAGCCCAGAGGACGATGACGCCGCATTGGATTTACTTGTTGATGATTTAGATGAGCATGAGGGGGAGCAGGTGGAACAAATGATCAGCACTCTTTGCTCCATTGAGGTAAAAGTACCGGAACGTAAGCCTCTCCCATCTCATCTTAAATATGCCTTTCTAGACGATCTGAGCAAGATATCGGTCATTGTTAGTGCCAAGCTTAGTGATGATCGGTGACTTCTTTGTTAGGATTGTACTTAAGAAAAACAGAAAGCAATGGGCTATTCATGGATGATATCACGGGGATTAGTCCCGATATTTGTATGCACAGGATAGAGTTGGAGGAGGATCACAAACCTTGTAGATGTGGTCGGCGTCGGTGAACGGAAGATGCGAGGATGTTGTGATGGCCGAGGTAATGAAGGCTCTTTGGATGCGGGTATTATTTATTCGTAGGTAATTCTAGATGGGTAAGCCCGGACGGGTAGTCCCAGAAGAAAGGAGGGACAATCGTAGTTAAGAATGAGAAGAATGAATTAATACCTACCCGAGTAGTGACTGGTTGGCGGATGTGCATAGACTACGAGACATTTGAATGCCGCCACTAAGAAAGATCACTTTCCCCTTCCTTTTATTGATCAAATGGTAGAAAGGTTAGCTTCTCATAAATTTTTCTGCTATTTAGATGGGTATTCGGGGTTCTTTCAGATCCCTATCCACCTGACGATCAGGCCAAGACTACATTTTTGTCCTAAAGGGTGTTTTTGTGTATCGAGAATGCCTTTTGGTTTGTGCAATGCCCCCGCCACCTTCCAAAGGTGTATGATGGGGATATTTTTAGAGTATATTGAGTCTATCATGGAAGTTTTTATGGATGACTTTAGTGTATATGGAAGTGATTTTTCTAACTGTCTGTCTAACCTTGAGAAAGTGTTGCAGTATTTGTATTGAGGTTAATCTTGTCTTTGAATCGGGAGAAGTGCCACTTTATGGTCAACGAGGGAGTTGTCTTAGGGCACTTAGTTTCGGATAGGGGAATAGAAGTTGACAAAGCAAAGGTGGAAGTGATTCAGCAATTACCACCTCCCGTTAATGTTAAGGGGGTGAGGAGCTTCCTTGGTCACGCTGGCTTTTATCGCCGGTTTATCAAGGATTTCTCCAAAATTGCTAAACCACTTACACATTTGTTGCTTAAAGATGCCCCTTTGTGTTTATGACGCTTGTCTTTCGCTTTCAACAAAGTTAAAGCAGGCCTTAATCTCCGCGCCGATCATACAAAATGACCCCCAACCGGGACTTGCCGTTTGAAATCATGTGTGACGCGAGTGACTATGCACTAGGAGCGGTACTTGGCCAGAGGAAAGACAAAGCCTTGAATGCTATTTACTATGCGAGCCGAACTCTGGATGAGGCTCAAGTGAAGTACACTACCATCGAGAAGGAGCCGTTAGCATTTGTAGTTTATGCCTTAGAAAAGTTTCGTACTTATTTAGTTGGGTCGAAGTCACTGCGTTTTTCCGACCATGCGGCTTTGAGGCATCTCCTTGCTAAGAAGGAGGCCAAAACGAGGTTATCGAGATGGATACTCCTTCTTCGGGAGTTTGACTGCAGATTAAGGATAAGAAAGGAGCCGAGAACGTTGTAGCCGATCACTTATCGCGATCGATGCGACAAGAAGGGGAAAATTCTCTACCTATTGATGATTCTTTCCCTGACGATACTTTAATTCGTTATATCGTCTATTGTTGACCAGGAACCTTGGTATGCAGATATAGCTAACTTTGTTGTCGGTGGCAAGTGCCGCCGACCTTTCTCATCAAAGAAAAAGAAGCGTTTTCGTATAACGCTAAGAAGTATTTCAGGATGACCCTTAATTGTTTAAGGAATGTGCGGACGGTCTCTACAGACGGTGTATTCCGCAGTGGGAGACCAAAATAGTCCTGGAAGGCTGTCACTCCTCTTCATATGGTGGTCACCACGGTCCATCGCGCACCGTGGCTAAGGTACTTCGGTCTGGTTTTTTCTTGGCCCTCTTTATTTGCCGACGCCAAGTCTTTTGTTTCAGCTTGTGATGCATGCCAACAATCGGGAATATTTCGAAGAGACATGAGATGCCACAAAACGGCATCCCCGGAGGTCGAGGTTTTCGATGTCCGGGGCATTGATTTCCAAGGACCGTTCCGTCCGATAAAGGTAACAGGTACATTTTAGTAGCTGTAGACTATGTGTCAAAATGGGTTGAGGCAATTGCTTCACCTCATTGTGATGGTAAGACCGTGATAAAGATGTTCAAAAAGATCATATTCCCCCGTTTTGGTGTCCCTAGGGTCGTCATTAGTGATGGGGGGATGCATTTTAAGGAAAAGAAACTCACTTCCATACTGTCTAGAGTTGGTGTCCAACACCGGCGTGGTTTGGGGTATCATCCCCAAACTAGTGGTCAGGTAGAGGTCTCTAATCGTGAGCTGAAAGAGATCTTGTCTAAGGTAGTTTCTAAATCACGGAAAGACTGGAGTCTTAAGCTAGATGACACATTATGGGCTTATAGAACTGCCTTCAAGACACCGATTGGTGCATCACCTTATAGGTTAGTTTATGGGAAATCGTGTCACTTACCTGTTGAGCTGGAATGTAAGGCCTGGTGGGCAATTCGTGAGCTTAATTATGATCCTAAATTGTGTGGTCAGAATCGTCTTTTGCAGCTAGATGAATTGGAAGAGTTTAGGCTTAATGCCTATGATAACTCGCGCATTTACAAGGAAAAGACGAAGAGATGGCATGACAAGAGAATCTTACCTCGGGAGTTTCATGTGGGGCGAGAAGGTGTTCTTGTTCAATGCCCGTTTGAGACTATTTCTGGCAAGTGAAGTCCAGATGGAGTGGTCCATACACGGTGACAGCTGTTACCAAATTTGGATCCGTGGAGCTTGAAGATTCCGAGGGTCATAGATTCAAGGTGAATGGCCAATATGTGAAGCATTACCATGAGGCGAGTGAAGCGGACAACCGCGTTGAAGTCTTGCGCTTCGACGAGCTCGACGCGCCAGTTGCTTGATACCAGAAAGGTCGTGCGGGACCTCTTAAACCAGCGCTCTCCGGAGGCAGCCGGACGCATTTTATTTATACTTTTGTTGAACTATTTGTTTTTCTTTAGCTTTACGTTAAACATTAGACGCTGCTTTATGAACAATTTTTGTGCTTTCCTTGCTTTTATGCGTTTTTCGCAGGTTAAAGTACTCGATCGAGTGCTTTTGTGTTCGATCGAGCACTTTCGATGGCCGCTACTCGATCGAGGGATGATGTCCTCGATCGACCAGATCCCTACCCGTGCTTACTCGAACGAGTGGGTTGTCAGTCGATCGAGACCTTCCAATACATTTGGTTCACTCGATCGAGCTTCCGTGCGCTCGATCGAGTAGTTATAACCTCCACAATTGCTTTTTACGTCTACAAAGCCACTTTGTTTGACTTTCTTTGACCTCCCATGTTCATGGTCGGTTTGGGGAGGTCCCGCTATATGACGTTTTGTAAGTTTTCCGACTCCACTTCTCCTTTTCTTTTCAGTTTGCATTTCTTTCCCTATTTTTGGTACAATGAGGGCATTGTACGGTTTGGTTTGGGGAGGTATGCATCCATATCGTGTCTGCATGTTTTCTTGCATTTTTGCTTGCACGTTTATTTATTTCCGCATGCATTGTTGTTTTAATTAATTCAAAAAAAAAAAAAAATTCATATAAAAATCATAAAATTCAAAAATTTTCAAAATTTTCATGTTTAAATTGAGTCGGAACGTTTGAACATTGACGCTACTTTGAATCTTTACTTGAGCCTGGCATATTCTTGACATTTACCTGGCATGATTATGTGCATAATCTACGAGTTTTGTTTCTCTCTTATCTGAACGAATAGACTTGATTCTTTATGTCAGCAAGCTACAATACATTCTGAGGTTAGAGCTTATTAAACTGGTGACATTCATGACCGGTTCCATTTAGGATGTGAGTAGTACTCTCTTTAAGTCATGTAACATCAATTTGCATAAGCATGAGTCCAGTCTTCTTAATACCTGTATGCATTCGGTCTTTGGATGGTGACACGTGTTAGGAGAGGCGGTCCCCCTTATTTCATTCTACCCATGAGCCTCACATAGCCAAATTGCCTTTTTGTCCTATCAACTACTTTCTATAATACTTCCTACCCTAGCCGAGCTAGTAACGAGTAGTTCTTGGAATGTTTTATTGCAATATGGTTATTTCATCCGATTTCAGAAGATGGTGGAAAGATTGAAGGGAAAGAAAGAAAGAAAAAATGTTGAATTGAAAAAATGGAACGAAAAAAAAAAAAAAAAAAAGTGCGAAAAAGAAAAGAAAGAAAGCGAAAAAAGAGACAGAAAAATTCAAAAAGAAGAAAAAAAAAAGAATGAGAATTGCACAATGTTTCACACTCCCATGCCTTATTTATATCTTATGGGGAGTTGACGGCTTTTGGTTTTGTGAGTTTAGTGCATAATTTTGCACCGTTTCATCTTCTTTGTTATGAGTACGAAGTTGGGATGCGATCTATATTCGGATCCGTTGTTGCTAGCCTAGCTATTAACCCCACATATCCAAATTCATTTTAGCCCCTTCTTACCCATTACCTCACTAACCCAAATGTAAGTCCTCGGGACGTGTCTTGGTCATTAGTATGGTTGGAATGCATATGTACGGTTGTAGAGACTTTATTCATGTTAATTGCATGCATGTTCTTATAGGTCGAGTTAGGTGAGTGTCTTGCTTCTTCCTATCTTTCACATATATACTCACCTTGTACCTGATTTAGAGTGACGAGCGACCCGTGAGAGTCCGACATCTTTGAATCCTGCAAGGTCGACGGTTGATAAGCATGAAACATTAATTTAACTCGTTTGCATTTTTCGATTTGCCACTTTGTCATTTTGTTGCATTAAATTGGTTCTAGTGGATGATTTGTAGCTGATGCGTTGGTCCCGTTCTATTGTTCACCTTTAGTTGCATTCATATTTGCTTGGGGACAAGCAAAGGTTTGGTTTGGGAGATTTGATGCGTGTCTTTTATATAAGGTTTTCACCTCATTTTTACACGCATTTCTGTACTTTTTATGTAGCATCGGCTAGAAATACCCCGAATATTCTACTTTGGTCCGTTTATTGTAATTTGCAGGAATTGACCGAGGAGGAGCTAAATCGAGCCTTAATTGTCCCAATTGTACGCATTCATGGGAGATAAGGAGCCGGAGCTTAGGAATCTTACACTTGGAGGACGCATGAGCTGAGTAAAGGAAGAAACTCAAGTCCTGACGTGCCTATGTAGCTCGATCGAGTGGTTTTACTGCTCGATCGAATGCTTTATACACTCAAGACTGGTCGATCGACCAGTTTAAGGAGTCGATCGAGGAAGTTCAAAAGCGTGCTCGATCGAGAGGTTGTCTTGGCTCGATCGAGTGATTTGGCGTTCGATCGAGTGATCTTTCTCCTCGATCGAGGGGTTTTCGTATGCTTTTGGTTTATTTCCGCCTAATCTTTTATGGGCTTTTGTAATCAGTCCATAGATTAGGTTTAAGACAATTTCTCAAGATAAGACCGAGGAGAACGTCACGTATCGATGGCTCTTCACGACGTACATTTATTTTGTTACTCTTGTTACGGTTCTTTGATTTCTATTCTCTACATTTGTCACTCGGATTCGGTATTATCAATCTAATTTATTTCTTAATCATATTTACTGCTTTAATTCCTTTTTCTCCTTGCTTTATAATTGTTCAATCAGTCTCTTAATAGTTTATTCATCATGCTTAGTTTTAATTATTTGGTTATTGTAATTGTTAATCCGAAGATTATGAGTAGCTAATTTCCCATGCTAAGACTATAGGGGATCCATGATTTGAAGGGAGAGTAATCGATTCACTAGGTTAATACCAGTACCGTCTTTGTTGTTTAAGTGCTACATATAATTGTAATTGCCTAATTGAGTCGACGCAATTAGACCCTTATCCTCAGTGGACCTTAACCTGGACCGAAAGGTTGGAAGAGGCAGACTAGTAGCGAACAATAGAGTATTGCGGTGAGGGCGAAAGTTAAACTGTTTACACTTTAGGGTGAATTAAGGACCGAAAGGCGACGTTCGCTACCCCTTAGACCGTCTTTGCATTGACTGGGACCTAGATTACTCGACCGAGATAATTATGGTGAACCGTTTGTCTTAGCTATTCTCTTTTATCTATTAAACTCCTTCTTTTCATTTCTCTTTCCTTACTCTCTTAGTTTAGAAATCACATTTTATAACCCCCCAAATTGGTTACTTAGACGAACTTAAATTCGGTAATGATAAATTCCTACCTCTCTGTGGATTCGACCCGACTTCCCTAGCTATATTAGTTAGAACCAGTTGGTTATTTTTGACAGGTACGCGACAGACGTGTCAGTGCCGGCTACGAAATGTTCAGTGATCCGAATCACCGGGTTTTGAATAGCAAAGGTGTAGCATTGTTTTTGGTGAATGAAATCCCTCCCGGAAATAGCCTTCCAAACTAGATCCACATCAAAGTCAGAGGGTTTGTTGATGTTGGTTGTTGGTACAACAGGACCAAAAATTTGAGCAAATTAGTCAAGTGATAGGCTATGGTCAAGGTTGCACAAGTGGAACTCCATGCCAACATTGTTCCGTGTGTTCGAAACAATACAGAGGCTACTCAAAAATTCCAAGGTTTGGCTAAGGTACGTCTCTACATGGGCATGGAATAATTGCCCAATCCCCAAACCATCAAAGAACATTTTGGTTTGGTACCTTATACCTAGGATTTCTAACACCCTAGTGTCAATAAACTGAGTCGGTTCGTAATGCTTACCTAGCAACTTGACGAACTTAGCACGGTGGTCATCGGATGTGAAGAGTACCTCTGGAAAGTACTCAAGTTGATCCACTCCTCCTCTTATCATGGGATGGAAGTTTCTTGGTACCATCATTTGTTGAGGGGATGAAGAAGATGAGCCCTTGCATTTCTTGGTAGCGGCTTCGACAAGCTTCTTGGCTTTTCCCTTGAGATTCATCATTTTTGAGTTGGGAAAATTAGGGTTTGGTCGGTTTTTGTTGTGAAGGGAATGTTTGGAGATGAAGATGAATGAATTAGGTTTAGATAAGATGAGGAAAAGAGGGATGGTGGGGGTATTTTCATAGAAAAGAGGGGTGGGACGAGCGGCTGAGGGTCGGGCTCGGGCGGATTAGTCGAGGTGAGTGTAGGAATCCGAGCGTCTTAACGGTGGGGACGAGCGTCTTGCTGCATTTGGTCCGAGCGTCATAACAAAAATCCGCTCGGATTTCATTCCAGGGATCTTGCTTCAGCTGGGATAGAGAAAAGACGAGCGTACGAAGCTTGGGACGAGCGGCTGAACTGAGACGAGCGTCTTTTTCAGAATCCGCTCAGATTCTAGCCTAGCGTGAAATTTTTCCTCAGGTGTCCTACAGGACGAGCGTCCAACTGATAATACGGGCGTCTTTTTCTGGACGAGCGTCTTCCTACATAAAATGCTCGGATTTTTTGTCAGCGCCTAACAGTACCCTGAGGACGGCTGAGGACGAGTGTCCTGCCCTTGGGACGAGCGTCTCACGCATCTTTTCAAAATTTTCTTTCTTTTCTTTTCAAGATCGTACCCTTACACCCTTTTGTCATTCCTCCTTATCGTTTTCTGAAATTTTGCTCGTAAAAATGTAAGGAAACTCTCTCTCACTACTCTCATGCAAGAAATTATAAATAAAAGTGGTAAAATGTACAATATTATAAAAGGCAAAGGTTCAAGAAATGTCTTACAAATGGTGGTTTGAGATAGGACTCCACCAAACTAGTTCAAATTATAGAAATTCTTCTCCATGGAGCTCAAGGCTCTTAGAAGGAGATCGAAAGCTTGTGAACAAGCTCCAAATAGGCATAAGTATGGTTTTCTTAACTTTACGACGAGGCTTGGCCAAGGAAGTTTGTCATTCATTCTTGTCTTCTTCCTTTTCTTGGCACTTGAATAATTTTGATGCTTCAAACCGATTAGCCCATGATTCTTGTTAGCGTAAGGTAGGAAGTATGGTTCATGGTTGTCCGGAGACTTCCACTCACTACCTTTTTCTTCCACTTTGGTGTTGATGATAGCTTTTGAATTTATCAATACTTCAAGAGTAGAAGGAGAACCCTCATAACATTGATGACCGAATATCTTAGGAGTTGATGTTGTGGGTGCCAAATTTCCACAAGTGGCTTCATGTGCATGTTTCTTTTTGAGCTTTTCCACCAAGTATCCTTTATATGATGTCTTGACCTTTGGAGGAGATCCACCATATCGTCGTCAAGAATAATAGGTTCCATAGTGGGTGTAAAGTAGTCTTCATGGGCAATAAGGAAGGAACATTCTTCTTCATGATAAGATATCTCAAATATCTCAAGGATAGGCTCCTCAAGGAGAGCAACTTCATACACTTCCGTTTCGTCACCCTATGAGTTCTTACAAAGCACGATTTTATCATCATAGATATCTTCATAAGAATCATAGATGGGTGCTTCATTCAACTCTTTCTCCAACATCTCGAAGTTCACATCAAAGGACACACCCTCATACTCACAAAGGCTAAGAGTATTTGGCTTACTCAACCTCATATCTTCCTCATCAAATACCACACTTTCGTATTCACAAGAGCTCAAAGAGGTTGGCTCTTCCCACTTCTCATTTTCCATATCAAAGGTTACTACTTCAAATTCACATTCATAATCAATGTCCAGAGAATGGTGGGGAGTGATTACTTGGGATTCTTTCATTTGGGCAATTTGAACCTCCAATTCCTTACCATGGGCAACAATGCCTTGAAGAACATTGTCCGTCTTTTGGCTCTCCTCTATCATTTGTTTGAAGAAGTTTTGTTGATCTCCTATCATTTGGAGAATCATATTTTGAATGGGTTCATCTTCTTGTTGTAGGTGGGTGTAAAAGTGGTTGGATTGTGGCAATTGAAAGTCATTATGAAGTGGGTATTGAGTGTGGTGATTTTGGTGGGAAAAATTAGGGTAGTGGTTAGGACTTTCATTGTACAAATAGTAAGGTAGGTGTGTGTTGACTTGCTTCTCAAACTCCCCATACTCATAGTCATACTCAAAAGATCCACCACATACTACATATGTCAAGTCTTGAGCCATGATAGCTAAGACAAGGAAACAACTACAAGCATGGAAACTACACAAAAACGGGAAGAACAATCCTTGAGGAACAAGTTCCTCAAGGTGAAAGCATAATTAAAATAGACAAACAAGTAAGAACTTAATCACATAGCACCGTCCCCGGCAAAGGCGCCATTTGGATGGGACAAGAGTTGGTCGTCACACATCCAATCAAACATATTTATAATTCTCAACAAAACAACTAGTTAGTGGTCAAGTAGAGGTCGATCCATGAGACGGTGTGCTTTGGGTTCTAAGTCTATCTATTTTAATTTATGCAAGTGTCACGATTGGTTTGGGTTTGTAGTTGTGTTCTAGACTGATGAAAAGCAATAAAGTAAATAAAGGTGTAAACAAGTATTAAAGAGTACTAGTATATCAAGGGGTCATAGGGGATTTATGGGATTTGACCATACAAACATGTTCACAAAGTTGCAAGCAATTAATGTTGTGGAGGAACCGAGATGGTGTATGTCTTACGGTTCTTAGGAAGAGTTGGGTCCCGGAGCCGAATCGATTAGATTGTACAACACCTACAAGTCAACTTACTTTCCACCTAATCACTTATATGCATGGTCTAACTAGACTCGAGTTGGTTTATATCTTACAAGTCAAGTTGAATAGATAAGAGATGGTTGTAAATGCAAGGATTCATAGGCTTAGCATTTCATCAAACATAACATGTGCATAGGTTGACATCACAACAAGAAAGCAAATTTATTATGAAAACATATTAGATTAAGCATGATTATTCCCCATGTTGGTTTCTCGTAATTACCCACTAATCCTAGTTAAGAGGCTACTCACTTATTATCATGGTAAACATGTCATTAATGGTGTCAATCATCACAACAAGTGTAAACATGATAAGAGAATGAGGAAATAAACAATAAAGAGTAAAGAGTAAAGGAATTATACCAAACTTGAGATGATCCAAATAATAAAGCAAAGAATAATAGAGGAGAACTTGATTGATTGATGAAGGGTTGTCAATCCTTCAATAATAACCCAATAATCTTCAATTACCCAAAAGTAATAAACTTGAACAATAATTAAGGAGAGATTAATGTGTGATTTGTAGAAAGACTAAAGAGTAATCTATTATAATATACTCCTAATCTAATCTAAAATGAATTTCTAATGTGGAAGCCCCCTTTGATTATCATCAAAATGGGGTATTTAAAGTAGTGTCTCATTAGGTTAATTAAGGCTAAATTAGTAATTAATAATTCTAAGTTCTAAGTAGGGAAATACAAGTATTTTGGAGAGATGCGCATCCTTGCTGAAGACGCCGAGGGATGCTCGTACACAAGGGAATCCGCTCGGATTTTGGGCAGGTAGGACGAGCGGCTGAAGGTCGGGACGCTCGGATTCTGGGGCATTTGGACGAGCGGCTTCTTGCTTTGGACGCTCGGATTGTTGTTCAGAATGCTTCCTCTCGCATACTTCTTATTCTTGCAATATTTGTCTTTAATTCTTGCCTCTTCTTCCACACTCGTTCTATCAAGATCGTCAATGTCCTTCCAAATAAGCTCAAGAGACGGGAATTTCCGCCTAATTGTCTTCTTTCCTACAAAACAAGCACAAGGCGATAGGAAAGCAAAATAGAAAGCATTTGATGGATAAAATGGCTATTGAATGTTATATTAGTATGCAAAATAGGCTCAATTAAAGGACTAAATATGCGCAAATATGAGTCACATCAATTACCAAAAACATGTTGTTGTCATCATTACTGTACTCATTATAAGAACAACTCACTATATGGCATTATTAGCATAATTGAATTAGAAAGACTCCAATATTGTTATAACTCGACTTAAACTCAGCATATACTACGTATATACCCATATAACTTAGTTTTCACTTAGCATTGTGACATTCTACCCTGTAAAAAGAGCGTTACGTCTGCGTAACCAAACTCATACCTGAATAAATAAATGAGGATATTGTAAAAACCACTACAACGTAACTACAAAGTCAAAATCGACGTCATGCACTTTCTACATTAAGAATCCATCAAATAATGTAAAAAAGTTCACAACATGTAGCAAAAATACATCCTACCTCCCTAAAATAAGATTACGTCCCCGTAACCTCATAGACGAATCCCACTGCAACGTTAAAAACACGATCACACAACATCATTTAATCATTTAGTCATTATCTACGACACCACCATATATTAAAATTTTTGTATCATACATTACTCATAAAATTTACCTTGTACGACTCAAATCACGTGCCACGCCAAACATAAAATTTCAGCCATGTCACAAAATCTTCCAAGGGAAGTCTTGGTTCCATAAAATAATCCTTTCTAATACTCAACTCGGATTTCTTGTCATAACAGTAAGCCTTAGAGAAGGGATGGGTAAGATGGGGACACATGTATCACAACAATACTTTTATCCCTATCCCAACTTATCTCAAATGTACTCAATATTCATAATTGATGATATTGACACACTATATTCAAAAATATCATGTTTCAGATAATTCTTTACAAAGTACTTCAATTATCCTACTAATTATCTCATGATAACCCTTAACCTACTCGACAGCTATTCAAATCGGTCATCTTATTAATTGTTACCGACTCCTCTTTACTGATCCACGCAACGACGAGTGCATGATTACTAAAGTTCATAATTAAATCATACATATTGATTACTCAGATCATTCAATAATATATATAATATATATATATATATATATATATACATATATATACATATATACATATATATATATACATATATAGAGAAGGGATCATGTAAGTCCACCATTTTAGGTTGAGTCCATAAGTCCTAATCTAGGTCCTTAGATGGGAAAGATAAAGGGCAAAGATTAAAACAAAATGAAAGGCTAAGATTAAATTAAACAAACCCTAACTCTCCCTCACATTCACTCACCCACTTTCTCTGACTAAAAAAAAAAAACTCTCCCTTAGCCTCTCTCCCATCTTACCCGCCACCATCTGCCACCTGTTGGCGCCGCCACCACCCACCACTGACGCCTATGACGCCGACCACCCTCCTCGCACCACCACTCACCGACAGCCAACCCACAACTGTCCTCCCTTCTCTTTTTTTTTTCACAGATCTGCCGCCTCTCTCGTCCGCCGCCTCTCCCTCCTCTTCCTCTACCGCATCTCCTCATCATATGCCGCCTCCCTCATAGTCCGTGCTACCCCTTCCAACATCAACTCGTTTTTATGGTGAGTTTTTTTTCAGATTTGGGATTTTTTTTTTGTTGGTGTTGATGTTATTGTTGGGGGTGGTGATGCCGTGGAGGTGGTGTGGGTGTTGGGGACGAAGGCGGTATGGCGGAGAGCAAGGGATAGGTTGAAATGAGATGGAGGGGGCGGTGGTTGGTGTCGTGGGTCTGCCCGCCTCCCTTTTTTTTTTTTTCAAATCTCAGATAATACGTGGTTGGTAGTGGTGTTGATTGTTGCGGTTTGGAGGTAGTAAGGGGACTAGGGTGTTGGTGCAATGGTGGTACGATGGTGGTGGTAGATGAAAGAACAGTTATTAGTAAAAAGTTACACTTTTGAGGACTAAAGTTACAAATTCAAACACTAGAGTTACACTCGTAGGACAATAAAATTACACCTTTATTATCTAAATTTATACCTTCAGACTAAAATTACACACTTGAAGATAAAAGTTACATTTGAGAGGACTAAATTTACAATAAAAAAGTATATTAATTCAAATTTTACATCAAACCACTATACGACTAAAGTTACGACTCCAATGACTAAAATTACACTTTAAAGGGGTACAGTTATACTCGTAAAAGTATAAAAATTCAAATTTATACATAGAAACCACTATATGACTAAAGTTACACCTAAAACGACTAAAGTTACACTTAAAACCACTAAAGTTATATTCGTAAAACAATGAAGTTACATATAATTTTGTTAAAATTAACTGAATTCAATTTTATAAATTCAAATTTTTATATACACAATGATCTTAAAAGGTGAAAATTACACTCATAAAGACTAAAATTACACTCACAAGAGTCACAACTCAATAAATGACTAAAGTTACATTCATAAACTAGTAAAGTTACACTCAGAAAATGATTGGCTAAGAATAGTACTTATGGACTCAACCAAATTTGTGGACTCACACGAACCTCGACTCTCTCTCTATATATATATATATATATATATATATATATATATATATATATATATATATATATATATATATATATATATATATATATATATATATATATATATATATATATAGAGCAAAGTTCTCCTAAGTCCTTCATATGGCTTTGAGTCCATGAGTCCTTTCCACAACCCTTGGATCATGTATGGTGGAAGGTTGAGATTGAAAGCAAGAAACACACTTAAGACTAATTAATTCACTTCTCTCTCTAGTTTTAGTAATACATTCACTAATTCATTATCATACACAATTAACACCACCGTTTGTCTTATACTTCAAAGTTTATGAAAATTTTGTTAACATTTTTCCTGTTTCGGTTTTTTTTCGTTTTTTTTTTTCAAGACAAGTTTCCGGTATTTTAGGATTTTACGAGTGTAATTGTAACAGCAAAAAATGTAATTTTAAGGAATGTTTACGAGAATTTTGCGTTTTACAAGTTTTTGACGAATAATATTGTGAATTTTGTAATTTTATCACAAGTTATTATAATTTTAGCATTTTACGAGTGTTATTTTAACGACAAAAAGTGTTATTTTAGTCCAGGTAAGTGTAATTTTAGTCCAATGAGATTGTTAATTTAGTCAGGAGGAATGTAATTTTAGTCCAGAAAAGTGTAATTCCAGTCCACTGAGAATGTAATTTTAGTCCATTGAAAGTGTAACATTAGTCCAGGTAAGTGTAATTTAAGTCCAATGAGATTGTTATTTTAGTCTAGGAAAGTGTAATTTTAGTCCAGAAAAGTGTAATTTTAGTCCAGAAAAGTATAATTTCAGTCCACTGAGAATGTAATTTTAGTCCATTGAGAGTGTAGCATTAGTCCAATGAGAATATAACCATGTTCATTAAGAGTGTAACATTAGTACAATAGAAGTAAGTGTAATTCTAGAAGAAAAAGTGTAATTTCAGCTGAAAAAAGAGTTATTCTAGCAAAAAAAAAAGTGAAATTCTAGCAGAAAAAGTGTAATTTAGCGGAAAAAAGTGTAATTCTATAAAAAAAATAGTAATTCTACCAAAAAAAGAGTAATTTAAGCAGGAAAAAGAGTAAGTAGCAGGAAAAAGACTAATTCTAGCAGAAAAAAACTAATTCTAGCCGCAAAAAAGAGTAATTCTAGCATAAATAGTGTAATTGTAGCAAAAAAAAAAAAGTGTAATTGTAGCAAAAAAAGAAAGTAATTGTAATTCTAGTAGAAAAAAGTGTAATTCTAAGATGAAAAAAAGTGTATTTCTATAGAAAAAAGAGTAATTTTAGCAGAAAAAAGAGTAATTCTAGAAGAAAAAAATGCACATCTAAGATGAAAATCAACAATTAACTTGGATCTATTTATTAGATCTAAAACTAAAATAAAACGATTTAATATAACAACAATTGAAGAAAAATGAGGAGACGACATTTTAAATATATCTAAGATTAAAATTAACAAATTATATGAGATATACTTAGTAAATGCAAGACTGAAATAAAAAAAATTCACAAAATAAAAACAAGATCTAGAAAAACGAGATCTAGAACTCGAAATCTGGAAAAAAAAAGAGCAAAACCGAAAATTGAAACGAAATCTGAAATTATCACCCTATCAAATTTTAACATAGAAAAATGTAACTTTAATAGAAAACTAGAATATTAAAAAAATACAACAAACAAAGTTAAAAAATGAGATCTCAAAAAATATAAATAAGATCTAAGAAAAAAATATAAAGAAAATTTGAAAAAAAATATGTATAACAAGACAAATTTACAAGACATTTGAAGTGAAAAAAGACACAAAATACAAACACTTAAATCTGAAAAAAAATAAAAAATAAAAAAATAAAAAAAAACAAACTAGATCTGAGAATACACGGAGAGGAAAAAAAAAGAAAAAAAAGGAAAAACAAATAAAGCAAAAAAAATGAAACGAAGGACATAATAACAACCCAACTTTACTAAAAAAAAGTACTTAGATCTGACAGTTTTGAGAGGAGAGGAAAAAAAAACGTGAAAACGGCAGGGAAGAGAAGAAGAAAAAAAAACCACACACACCAAACATAGATCTAAAAAAACCACACACACTCCTCTCATCACAACTTAAAAAAAAATAGAAAAAAATGTTAGATCTGAATAAACGAGAAACAGTGATGGTGGAAGAAGAAAAAAAATAAAAAAAAGTAAAAAGCAAATCTGAAAAGGAGGGCATGCCGGAGGAAGGTAGGCAGCTGGGGGGCAGTGTCGGTAGTGGTGGGCTGGTGGGGGCGGCGTGGAGGAGGTGACGATAGTGGGGGCATTTTGAGGACGTGTGAGGCAAGGTCGGACATGAGGTGGTGGTCGGGTATGCGGTGGTGGCTGGTGAGGTAGGGGAGGTAGCGGTCGTGGCGGTGCGGAGGCTGGCGTGCGGCGAGCATGAGTTGTGGCGGTGTAGTGTGTAGGGTGTACGGCTGTGGATGTGGGGGGTGGGGTGTGCGGCGGTGTGGTCGTAGGGTGGGGTGGTGGTGGTCGTGGGGGTGGTGGGTGTCGTTTGGGATGGGAGTGGGTGGTGCCCGGTAGGGGAGGATTGGTGAGGAAGAGAGGGAATTTTTTTAGATTTTTTCGATTTTGAATTTGTTTGGTTTGTGAGAGATGAGAGGTTTTTGAGTGAAAATGAGTGAAATTATGGAAGATGAGAGAGAAATTATTGTTTGGAATGGTATATATATTAAATTAGTATTTAATTAGAAAGAGTTAGTAATTAATTAGTATAGGTAGAGAGAGAGTGGTAAATTAGCTTATTAATGAACATTTTGGGTGTTTAATCTCAACCCTCCATCTTCATGATCCAAAGGCTCACAATGAGACTTATGGACTCACATGTAAGAGGAGGACTTACATGATCCTAATACTATATATATATATATATATATATATATATATATATATATATATATATATATATATATATATATATATATATATATATATATATATATATATATATATATATACATATACATATATATATATATATATATACATATACATATATATATATATATATATATATATACATATACATATACATATATATACATATACATATACATATATATATATACATATATATATATATATATATATATATATATATATATATATATATATATATACATTGATTCAGATTTAAAACTTTGTCGTCTAAGCTAACCAATCAAAACAATATTTATAATCTTAACTAACTACTCTTAGTAGAGTGTCAAGTAAATGTCGGATCCCAAAGGACGGGTATTGAATTAAGTTATCGGTTGTAGAGAGCTATGTCTTAGGGTGTCACAAATTGGGTTGATATTGAGGGTTGTAATCTAAACTACTCAACAATGAAAGGTAAACAAATGAAAGCAAAATAAACTAAGTAAACAAAAAGAGTTTGTAAACAATTTATTAAGGCACTAAGGTGTCATGGGTTTATAGGGGATCCATGGTTGAGATCATACAAATATGTTTACATAGTTGCAAGCAAATTATTGTAGTAGTGGAATCGAGTTAGTTTATGTCTTACAATTCCTAGGAAGATTTGGGTCCCGGAGCCGAGTCGATCAAGACTGTACAACACCTACAAGTTGACTTAATTTCTTCCTATTCAACTATATGCATGGTCTAACAAGCCTTGAGTTAGTTTATATCTTAGAAGTCTTGTTGAATGGATAAGAGATTCATGTAAGGTTGTTAATCAAGCAATTCATCAAGCATAACATGTGCATAAGTTGAAACTACAACAAACAAGCAATCTTATGAAAGCATATTAGATTAAGTATGGATCTACCCCCATGTTTAAATTCCTCTAGTCCCCCATTAACCCTATCTAGGAGACTACTCACTCATGGTCATGGTAAACACTTGATGAATGATGAAGAGTTGTCAAGTCTTGAATAAACCCCAAATAGTCATCAAATTACCCAACTAAATCTAAGAACACTTGAATGATTAAAGAGGAATTAAAATTTGATTAATAATGAATTGAGTAAATACAACTTGATTAATAAGATCTACTAAACTAAATTGGTAAATTAACTTGATTAAAACTTTTTTATTAATATGCAAACTTGATGATCAATCCCTTAACACAATGGAGTATTTATACTAAGTACAAGTATTAGGGTAACTAAGGGCTTAAATTGACGATTAAGTCTCTAAGAAGGATATTAGTGCCTTGAAACTACCATAAGGAGCCGACCGACTTGTCCTTGATTTATGCTCGAGTTGCCCAGGGACCCGCTCGACTTGACCAGGGGACACCCGAATTGTGGCTTGGGACGCTCGTCCTGAGCTCGGGACGCCCGGATTGTGGGTAAGCTTTTCTTCTTCTTCTTTTGACTGCCTAAGGATCCGTGGGAATCGTTAAGGGGTCGTGGGGGTCTTCATCATTGCCCATTATACATGATTTATTTGCTTAGGCCTTTAGTATTGGTCTCCTCTTTGTTGCTTGGTCATTAGATGCACTCCATTTAGCTCCACTTTGCTCCATAAATGCAAGGCTAGCAATCCTCTCCTACCAAGGACACAAAACCTCAAAGAATATGCAAAGTAGGGACCTAAAGATAAGAAACGACCCTAATAAGCACTAGAAAGCATAGGAACAAGGCTAGTTCGGGGAATAAATGTGCACAAATATGAGTCACATCAAATATCCCCAAACCAAACCTTTAATCGTCCCGAGTAAAGAGATGACTAAAACTATGAGCTTTATTAATAATACTAGCCGATGTGAGACAATTAGCGTGTTTCACTCTGCCCCTTCAACTCACAACAAGCCATCCATGAGGTAAGATGCCTTCTTGCAAGGCAAGGTGGGGTTTGCCAAAATGGCGATGCATCCTAACACTTAAGCACACAAAATCAAGTAAGGGATGCATCTATAAAAAGAATAGCCACTTTCCTCATCTAAGTGGTGGAGATCATCTAGAGGGGAAGTAGTCTAAGGGTACACATTCCATTGTAGATATCATTTCTCCAAGGTTACTAAGTCTAAAAGGATACCAATAAATCACCTTCAAGTTGTGTCAAACTAGGGTACTTTTTTCCACAATCGCTAAATGATTTCGTCAAGAGGAGACTCCCTATAGTGTTAGAAACACTGTAGGATCGCTAAATTCCCCCTCTTACCTAGACAAGAAGAAGGGTCATCCCCTCTCCACCATGCAACAAAGAAAGGATCATCAATGGATAAAAGGGATCAATATGTTTTGAGTTTCATAATGGTAGTTTGCTTTTGATTTTCCCCTCAATTTCTTGTGGCATTTGTCTTTTGAGAACAATTCTTTGCCATTTTTGACGTTTGGCAATTTGATACTTGGCAATTCTTTTCGAATTTGCACTCTTTTTGAAAATTTTTAAAGTTACCCCATTTTGTAGCAAGGGTACTTTTATTGAAGCATAGGAGTCTATTTTTGCTCCTCTTTTCATTGATGCAATTTTTGCAAACTTTTTGACTTTCACTTTGGTACTTGAACTCAAATTGGAGATTATTGTGCCCATTCCCTTTTGTTGGAAAAACATGACGATAGAAATGAAAGAACGGTTGCATGGCTTCAAAGGTCACCTTGGATTAAACGGTATCCAAGGAGTTATCACACCAGAAGGTACTCTTGACTAGGCCTTAGTCCATGGGTCAAAAGATACTAGTATGACACATTCTAGGGTATCTTGAGGGTATTCTAGCAAACAAAGTCTCAAGGAAAAAAATTATCTACAAGGGCCCATATACACTTGCCAAGCTTCCGAACTAGACATTTTCACAAAATTTTTCCTAATATGCAACTACATACCATGAAGCAACTAGCATATATACAACTGAATGCATATGCTACTATCACTAATATGCCATATAATCTAAATGCAAATCCTATGACCACATTGGTTCATACCGCATCAAACAAAAAGAAGCCACATTGTCATTAACATATAAGAGGAAAAAGGAGATTTGGAAAGATCATACCATGCGGTCTTCATATTCCTCATTCCTCGAATGGGGCGTTGTCGGTCCCAAGTGATAGGAGTGAACATAAACAAACAAATATATACAATATATACATTTCTATACTACAAAAGGGAAGAACATGTTTTTGGACTTTTGAAAATTTTGAAATTTTTATCATTTTTTGAATTTTTGAGTTAGATAGTGTTAGAATTTCCCATCCCCACACTTAGAATGGACATTGTCCCAAATGGACAAAACAATAGGGAATTGTGAAAATGCAATGAAATGATGCATGATTCTATACTAAATGCAAATTATATGTGAAATATTTACATGTGATAAATATAAACAAGTGATACAAACTAAGCTAAACTATATGATGTATCCTTTCTATTGTTCGGAGAGCTAATTTAGATTAACTCGCATTTCCTATGAGTGAACTTCCCAAAACCGGACAAAACACTATTTCTAGTGCAAAAAGAAGGGAAGTTCATTCACAAGGCATGAAATGCAATGCATGAATGAAATTTGCCATTTTGGATTCTTTGTAGTGGGAGCAAAAAGATAGACACACTAGTAGAAAAAGTGCTATTGACATCGCCTTAATAACATCAATTCTTACTAAAAACGATGTAATTAATAGTAATAGAGTTATTAACATCGGTTTTTAGAAAAAAAACGATGTTATTTAATTTATGTATATTGTTTACATCATTTGTTAGCATCGGTTATTTGACAACTGATGTTAATATATTTAGGTTGCATCGGTTTTGTTGAAACCGATGATAATTTATTTAGATATTATTTACATTGCATCGTTTTATAACCGATCATGTAAGATTAAATATTCGGATCATTGTATAGGATACATATCTTTAGCGAAAGCAACAGGCAGATCGTTTGGAACGTACAATAATAATAAGTAATAAGATGATTAGTATACTGGAATCTTCTCCTCCCTCTTCTAGGTTTCCTTATGATCACAATCACTGGGGCATGTCAACCTTATAACCTATTTATATAGGTTAGAGGTATTCTAGACAGGAAGAGAGATCTAGCCATAATAGAACTGTATTTGGGGCCCCCTATCAGGCTGCTCACTGTATAATAAACAAGCCTTATACTTATCAGTACCATCACACTATGTACTTAACCGTACTAACTGAGACAGACCTAGGTCCAGGTCCAATGAATCA
The DNA here is from genome assembly GCF_048544455.1 of Silene latifolia. NCBI lineage: Eukaryota > Viridiplantae > Streptophyta > Magnoliopsida > Caryophyllales > Caryophyllaceae > Silene > Silene latifolia. Next base: position 127,620,205 of record NC_133538.1, read on the forward strand.
TATAACTGTAGTGGGTTTTACCGGTCACATTCAACCCATTTTCACAAATAAGAAAACCGACTAATGGATGTCCAAATCCAACATTCTCCCACTTGGGCGACATTTATTGGTTTTATTAAAAAAAATTATTTTACGAAAATATTTCGAAAACGTTTATTTTGTAAAACGACTCTCGGGTTGAACAACAATGACCATATAAACATCTCAGTCAACAGAACTCAGTTCAATAAGCAATTGAATGTGAATCATAGCGAACATAGTACAATTAAAGTCATACAAGACCTTCCATGATCACAACACCAAACTCTTACCGACATGAGTCCCAAGTGTGACAAAATGTAGTGTGGTTTTAGCACAATTGATCCAAACTTAAAGATGAGCGTGCTTAACCACATTCGGTCATAGTGTCAATCCGATACCCACTTTCGAAGAAGTATTCCCCTTAGTTACCTTTAAAGGTGCATACCATTTAAGGTACACTTATATTCATTAGAGAATTAATACCCACTTAAGAGCAAATACACCAAAACAGGTAATGGCTTAACAACCAACATCCATTAGAGGATAAATCCACCCAATAAATTAACGGGTAAAAGCTTTAAGGCATAATATCTCATAACGAGAAACCAAACTGAGCTATAACAATAACCATACATGCATTAATCTTATATTTAACATGCATACATTTAGTGAGAATTAAAATATCAACCTTATTACTGAAAACATATATACAGTACCTCAAGTACTAAAATATCTCAATTACAACTCCCACTAATTCAATGCATCAAAAGAAATCGTAATACTCATATCATTAACATTCTTTTCAAAACTCAATAACCATGAGTTCTTTAGTTAATGGATCCACAATCATTTCCTCATTTAAAAGAGAGACAAACTCAATATTTCCAAGTTCAACCCATTTTTTAAATTTATGAATTTTCAAATAAAAAATCTTAGATTTGACACATTTTACAGTATCTCATTCCTTTAACATGATGAGGAGTTGTATATATAACAAGCTATAATCTTTGCCTCCGTAAAATAGGTGGACAATTAGACAGTACATTATGTTTGACACTTTTTTAAGATATAGCACAAACAGCTAACATAAAAAAAAAAAATCCTGTACCGCATTTCATATCATTAAACATAACCTTCAGCATACATCAAATTACCTACAACACTATCATAAGAAATATTCTACATAGTGTTCTCATCAAATCTACTTTAAGGACGTCATTCATTCTTACTTGAGATAATCCTAACCTTCTGTTAGATATGTCACACACAATCTTAATACCAAGCACAAAACATCCTTCCCCTAAATCGTTCATGTCGAAGACAATGAAAAAATTTGCTTTTGTGTCATGCAACAAACCAAGATCATTACTACCAAGTAAAGGATCATCAACATAAAGGACAAGAAATATCAATTCAATATCCTCCCACTGATCTTGTAATATATGCAAATATCATTAAAATTTTCAACAAGTTCATTAGACTCCACAAACTTATGAATCTTCATATACCATTGACGAGAAACTTGTTTCAATTCATATATAAATTGATTTCTTCAAGTTACATACCATGTATTCTTTACCTTTCTCCACAAACCATCAGGTCCTTACATATTAGTTTCCTCAACAAATTTACCATTAAAAAAAAAAACAATGCGAACATCTATTTTGTTATAATTTAAATCATAACCAGTTAAAAGACCTAAGAATCCTTTAAAGTAATATAGGTGAAACTGTTTCATTAAAATCCACACCTTCTCATTTAGTATAACCCATTGTCACAAATCTAGCCTTAGGTTTCTTAATAACACCTTTAAAATCAAACTTTATGTTAGAGATTCACTTTACACCCGAATGGATTAGAAACAAAACTTTATTATGTGTCTTATCGATTGCATCTCATCATACATATATAACCTCTTTTCATTTATCTGCTAGCTCAAAATAAATACCTTGTTTATAGGTTATAACCTTAACTATTGCACTCAAGTCATAATCAACTTCCTCGATATAGACAACAAAATCTCCATACGTAAATGCATGATTTCTCTTTAAAAGCAGCTTAGAGTTGCAACAACATGTGAAAAATTATTCAAGGATTGTGAAATAGTATTATTAGTCACCATACTTCCCCATTAGAGAAGAAGAAGAAGAAGAAGAAGAAGAAGAAGAAGAAGAAGAAGAAGAAGAAGAAGAAGAAGAAGAAGAAGAAGCACAATCGAAAGGCTAACAAACTCATGAAGAGGATAAACTAGGCCTTATGTTACAACAAGAGGTCCCTAAGTTATTCTCTATAAATTTAGTTGTGATATACTCCACAATGCTTAAACATTAAAATTTACAGGATAAATAACAAAGAATTCAGGAGTGGTTTTGGGATCAAATTTTTCAGAAGGATTATACATATAAATTCTCAACTTAACTGACAACCCCACGCCCTAAAATGGTTCAAACTTCGCTTTCTTCCATCCATAGTTCAAAGGGAGTTTTAAAAAACTAAATTGTCGAGTACTGGGTCCAAGATATATAAGACAGTTTAAAAAAATTTACCTCAGTAGAAATAGTTAATTCGTATAACGATATAAAACTCCTCACCCTATCCTTCTCACTACAATTAGTTCAAGAAGATTTGACATAGTGTATATAGTCTGACAATAAGTATTCAACAAAAAATCTTGTTTGTCATAACAACTCACCATCTCAGTTTTATCTCGCATTTTTATTAGTCATACTGTATTTAACAAGCTCTAAACCTTGACGATAAATACCGTGAACTAAACAAGAGCCTTAGACTTACTACTTATAAGGTAAACATAACCACATCTAGAACAAACATCAATGAATGTGATATATTGTAACACCCCCCCATACTCCAAGTACCTTACCAGGATCACATACTGCATGAAAGTGCTACCATCTTGGTTACCCGAGGAAATGTATATCAAATAGACAATAATGAAACGTACTTTATTAAATAGTTTAACGTGATACAAGTCCAGCTAAAACTGATAATGTAAAAAGTACAACTGTTCTCAAAATGTTAAACCAACTAAATAAACGAAAGAGTGTTCGACACAGCAGAAGACTTCTAAGACAGTTCGTGATGAGTCAACCCAGCTATCCCCTGCGCATCAACTCATACCTGCTCAATAACTGCTCACCATCTCCGAATGGATCACCACAGTTTTTAAAATAATTAAACGGGATCAGTACTGATTACACCAAACAAACAGCTGCAATAAAACAACATTACCAACCAATCCAATCCACCAACTCCGTCACATCACCACACACCTGACTACATACTAAAGTGTGTAGTCCTGCCAGAATACTCATCGCAATAAGTATTCCACACCGCCAGTGGGGGACCACAACTGTTCCCACCTAAGCCCCGCTCATCTCATCCGAGGGATAAACCAATGTTCCTTAATGTGAACATCCCTTCTGTGGCGGGTTCCACAAAAGGCGAATCAAAGGCATGAAGACACTCCCGCAAGTGACTCCACTCAGCCGAGGACGCACCTCGCAAACCACAGACAATTATTCAACAATCACATTATACTATCAATACTCACCAATTCCAAATCCAATGCCAATATGATATACAACAACAACAACAAACAACCACCAACATATCATGTAATCAATACTGAGTAGGAAAACCCTACCTTGAATAACAATCACACGAGACCGTCTAGCAGGTAATCAGAACTTTTCCTCTACGAATCCTCCTCCAATAACATGTATACATACAATTACTACCAACACATCATAATACTCCCAAATCGCCCAAATCTACCCAATTAGGGTTTAACCAAACTCAACGAAATAGTATAAAAATTATACAAGAAACTTACCCTTGACGCAACGATCACAACGGTATAACAAACGAAACAATCCGACGATCCTAGCCTTGGGATTTTCTAATAATGCGAGAGATGCAAACAACGTAAGTTTTAATCTTCTCTTGAAATGTTTTAGGATGATAAAAGTGTTTAGGAAATAATGACGGAAGCCTTTTATATTAATCTCGCGTTATTAACAAAATCCGGCTAAACAACCCCGTAAAACAAACTTACTTGATCGAGTAAGTCACTTACTCGATCGAGTGCGCCTTACTCGATCGAGTGTCACACTTACTCGATCGAGTACCCATCAGGTCAGCTACTGTTTTGCGTAAAAAGATACTTACTCGACAGAGTAAGTCCCACTCGATAGAGTACCCATAGACATAGAAAACCGTAGTATTACAGTCTACCCTCCTTAAAAAGAACTTCATCCCCGAAGTTTAACCCATAGAGAAAAACAAAACACACTATTTCCACTCCGACACAACAACATAACCAAAACTCAAAACAAGACTCAAAAACACCACTCCCAAAAAACACTCAAACCGATGCAAAACAACTATTAACTGTACTAAAACCAACATAAAATATACGAAAACCTTATGCGACCATCTCCTACCCCTCCTAAAAGAAACGTGGTTACGTCTCCATAACCACACATACCTGATCAAAAAGAGACGGATACCGCTCTCTTATAGCCTCCTCCGCCTCCCAAGTAGCCTCCTCAACCTCATTGTTAGACCAAAGAATATTAAGTAACACTGTTTCTCCATGTCTAGTTTTCCGAACCTTGCGATCAAGAATCTGTTTTGGCACCTCAAGGTAAGACAAGGACTCATCCAACTCGACGTTCTCTACATCTAACACATGTGAAGGGTCACTCACACACATCCATAACTGAGATACATGAAATACATTATGCACCCTATCCAAACAGCTGGCAACGCTAACCGGCAAGCAAGCCCATATAAACGAACCACATGCCTCCTATAAGCCTAAGCTAACTGTATCTTGGTCCAAGTATATTTCATCGTCACAAAGTGAGGTGACTTGGTTAGACGATCAATTATTACCCATATCATGTTCTTACCCTGCTTACTCCTTGACAAACCCACTATAAAATCTATAAAGATGGACTCCCATTTCCACTCAGGTACCTCAAGAGACTGAATCATACCTTGTGGTCGTCGCTGCTCTCCCTTAACCCTCTGACATGTCAAACAATGAGCCACAAACTCATCTGTTTCCTTCTTCATCCCAGGCCATCAGAAAGTCTTCTTCAAATCTTTATATAACTTGTCACCGCCTGGGTGTACCGAATATGGTGTGCAATGAGCCTGTCATGATCACTTTTTTCAACTCCTTATCACTAGGAACACACCACCTCCCATCAAATCTCACACTGCTATCTGTATGAATAGAGAATCGAGACATTGTCCCTTTGTCTACCCCAGCTCTCCACTCCTAGATCTTAGGATCCAAAGCCCGTTTCCGGCGAATATCATCATAAAGATCTGGCTCCACTGTCAAGTATCCCCTTTCTGTATCATATGTATCCCCATCTTCCCCACCTCGTCTCTCAAACTCATCAAAGACATAGCTATGGAAAAAGAATGCACACTCTTCCCGCTCAGCGCATCTGCAACCACATTAGCCTTCCCTTCATGGTATATAATATGCATGTCATAATCCCCAATCAGCTCCATCCACCTCCTCTATCTCAAGTTCAACTCCTTTTGAGTGAAGATGTACTTAAGACTCTTGTGATCTGAACACACCTTAAAGGTCGCTCCATAAAGATAGTGCCTCCAAATCTTGAGAGCAAACACAACTGCACCCATCTCCAAATCATGTGTCGGATAGTTCTCCTCATAAGGCTTCAATTGCCTAGAAGCATAGGCAACTACTTTCCCGTTCTACATCAACACACATCCCAAACCATTATTTGAAGCATCTGTATACATTTCAAAGTTATCACACCCTTCAGGTATTGCTAAGATTGGAGCTATGGTCAAATGCTCCTTTAATGTTTGGAACGCCGTCTCACAACTTTCATCCCAACGAAACTTGTTCTCTTTCTTCATCGAGGCTGTCATAGGTCTGGCTATCTTGGAAAAGTCTTTCACAAACTGACGGTAGTACCTTGCCAAACCCAAGAAACTCCTAATCTCTGCCACATTCTTCGGTGCTTCCCACCGAGTAACTGCCTCTATCTTTGGAGGATCCACAACAATACCCTTCTTTGAAATCACATGCCCCAGAAAAGCAACCTCCTCTAACCAGAACTCACACTTAGACAACTTTGCATACAGCTGATTATCTCGCAAAGTCTGCAACACTAACCTCAAATGCTTCTCATGCTCCTCCTTAGTCTTAGAGTAGACTAAGATATCATCGATAAAGAACACCACAAACCGATCTAAAAACTGACTGAAAACCCGGTTCTTCAAATCCATAAACACTTCAGGTGCGTTAGAAAACCCAAACGGCATCACAACATACTCATAGTGACCATACCTCGATGTAAAAGTTGTCTTCGGTATGTCCTCATCCCGAATCTTCACCTGATGGTAACCCAACCTCAAATCAATCTTAGAAAAGACCGCTGCACCGTTCAACTGATCAAACAAATCATCTATCCTCGGCAAAGGATACTTGTTCTTCACGGTAACCCTGTTGAGCTCTCTATAGTCGATACACAACCTCAAACTCCCATCTTTCTTTTTCACAAACAAGACTCGTGCTCCCCATAGTGATAAACTAGGTCTAATGTATCCCTTCTCTATCAAATCATCCAGTTGTTTCTTCAGTTGCCCCAACTCCTTAGGACCCATGCAGTACGGGGCCTTAGAGTTTGGTCCCGTCCCTGGTTTCAACTCGACACTGAAATCGATCTCCCTCTTCGGTGGCAAATCCGGTATCTCCTCCGGAAAGACATCTGGAAACTCTCCCACCACTGGTATCTGCTCAACTGTCAGACTCACCATACTATGGTCTTTCACATGACATAAGATCAACAGACACCCCTTCCTCCGATAAGAATTCAAGGTCACTGCTGCAATCAACTTAACTTTGGGTTTGACAACAAACCCACGATAAGACACACTAACTCCCTTAGGACCTCTTAAAGAGACTCTCTTTTGGTGACAGTCTATTCTAGCCTTGTACTTACCCAACCAGTCCATACCAACTATCATCTCAAAACCATTCAAAGGAAATTCTAACAAGTCCACTGGTAGGTCAACCTGCCCAACTATCATAGACACACCCCTATACAACTTCCCACATGATACAGACTCACCCGACGGTATAAAAACTTCCTCTTTTACATACTCAAACTCTTGCAAACCCAAAAGCTTAGCATGACTCGATGATACAAACGACTGTGACGCCCCTGAATCAAACAAAACAAAGGTAAAGACTCCATTAACAAGAAAAGTACCCGTGATAACGTAAGCATCATCCTCAGCTGCTTTCTTCTCCATCATAAACAGCTTACCACTGGTCTTCTGTCCACCTCCCTAGATAGTACTAGCAGCAGAAGTAGACGACTTAGCAGCCGACCCCTGGTTGTTGTTCGTCGCCGGTCTCTGATATGAATTACCGCCATTGCGGTTAGCCCCACCATTGTTGTTACTCTGAACACCCTGATTATTCCACGACCCAGCCGACCTGTTACTTGCTAAACTTTGAGAGGGACCCTAAGAGAAACTCCCCTGTGACTTCCTCTGAAAACCCCGGCCCGCTGCGCTGGTACACTCATGTCTCTTGTGGCCCACACCACCACAGTTAAAAAAGTCAAACCTTAGCGGCTATCACCACCACCACAGCCACGCCCGTAAGAAGCTCCACCGCTAAACCCCGACCCTGAAGAGTAAGCTCTCACCTGGTTATGGCCGCCCCTCTTGTAACTAGACTGACCACCACCCTCACTCTCAGCTTTCCTCTTCTCAGAAGCTCTCTCTCTGTTCTCCTTAGCCATCTCAACTAACCGCTCAGCTGTCACAACACGCTCATACACCTCCTTAACATCAGTAAGGACTCTTACCGGCAACTTCTCCATAATCTTGGGTGTCAACCCCTTCTCAAACCTTAATTCCAAGTTCTCTTGGTTCAGTCCCATATCCTCTGCATACCTAGACTTCTCGTTGAACTTGTGATAATACTCAGCCACTATCATATCAGAAGTCATCAAACTCCTCTCTCAGCTTACTACGCACATGTTCCAGCACAAACTCACGTCTCATGGCCCTCTTAAACTCACCCCAAGGTATAGCAGTCAACCCCTATTTCGCATACAAGTCCAAGGCACTCTCCCTAACCTTGTCCCACCACTCACCGGCCGTATCCCTCAAGTAGAACGCAGCTTGTTCAACTTTGAAATCATTAGGACAATGAACCACATTAAGTATGTTCTCCATCTGTATATGACAATTATATAGCAGAATTAGCGCCCCCGTGCCCATGTACTCCTTTGGATTAAACCTCGCTATGTTTATACTCATCTTGGCGAAATCAACACCTGCCTCTTTATCTTTCCCGAACTTCTTTAAAGCCTCAGTAAGAGCATCTTGGTGCTCCAACATTTTAATGATCTCATCAACACTCATGTTTTCAGACCTAGCATACAACGCGGTTCTCTTTGGTGGCATCTTGAAACTATATAAGGAAGAACAAACATAAACACACATCCCATACTCAAAACACGAAAATGACCTGTATAAAACTCACTCAATCAAGTACCACAGCCCACTCGATCGAGTTGGCCACTTACTCGATCGAGTGCCTCGACTCCAGAACCTGACCAGAATGCATCCAAAAACGTACTCGACCGAGTCACCTCCTTACTCGATCGAGCTGACCCCACTCGATCGAGTGCCCAAAAACAGACTACTGCCCATAAACGAAAAACAACCCACTCGATCGAGTCACACCTACTTGATTGAGTCACTCACCTACTCGATCGAGTGCTCCCCACTCGATCGAGTCATGCTGACTCGTATACTACCCGCATGCGTATCTCAACACTACCAACAAACTAAGATTTTATGCAAAATGACAAACAACAAACATACACACTTGTTATATTTTCATATCACAAAAACATCCTACTCCACATGTTTCTAACAATGCCATGTTATAAAATATTCATCATACAATAACGCTATACAATCATCATACACATTTATACTACTCATCGTCTTTCACCATCACATTTCCCGATCCTCCACATGAATTCATCAACCAATTCACAAAACACATTGCTATATAGATATACAACACACAAGATAAACACATAACGATCCCGACACACACCCCATATTGACCGGTTCAAAGTTGTAGGGCGAGATCACGACTTTAGGACGTCTCCTAAGTCTTCGCATTAGCTCCTAACAACTTCTACCACGGGTTCATTTTATTTTCACTCCCTAAGTTCATTGGGTTAGTTAGTTACAGGTTCCAAAATCGTCGCTCTAATACCACTTTTTAACACCCCCATACTCCAAGTGCCTTACCAGGACCACTTACTGCATGGAAGTGCTACCATCTTGGTTACCCGAGGCAATGTATATCAAAAAGACAATAAACAAACGTACTCTATTAAATTGTTTAACTTGATACAAGTACAACCAAAACTGATAATGTAAAAAGTACAATTGTTCTCAAAATGTTAAACCAACTAAACAAACGAAAGAGTGTTCGACATAGCGGAAGACTTCTAAGACAGCTCGTGATTACTCAACCAAGCTATCCCATGCGCATCAACTCATACCTGCTCAATAAATGCTCACCATCCCCGAATGGATCACCATAGTTTTTAAAACAATTAAATCGGGTAAGTATTGATTACACAAAACAAACAGCTGAAATAAAACAACATTATCAACCAATCCAATCCACCAACTCCGTCACATCACCACACACCTGACTACACACTAAAGTGTGTAGTCCTACTAGAATACTCATCACAACAAGTATTCCACACCGCCAGTGGGAGACCGCAGCCGTTCCCACCTAAGCCCCGCTCATCTCATCCGAGCGATAAACCCATGTTCCTTTATGTCTGCATCCCTTCTGTGGCGGGTTCCACAGAAGTCAAATCAAGGGCGTGAAGCCACTCCCGCAAGTGACTCCACTCAGCCGAAGACGCACCTCGCAAACCACAGACAATTATAGAACAATCACATTACATTATCAACAATTACCAATTCCAAATCCAATGCCAATATGATATACGACAACAACAACAAACAACCACCAACACATCATGTAAATAATACTGAGTAGGGAAACCCTACCTAGAATAGCAATCACACGAGACCATCTAGCAGCTAATCAGAACTTCTCCTCTACGAATCCTCCTCCTATAACATGTATACAAACAATTACTACCAACACATCATAATACTCCCAAATCTCCCAAATCTCCCAAATCTCCCAAATCTACCCAATTAGGGTTTAACCAAACTTATAGAAATACTATAAAATTATACAAGAAGCTTACCCTTGACGTAACGATCACAACGGTATAACGAATGAGACAATCCGACGTTCCTAGGCTTGGTATTTGCTAATAATGCGAGAGATGCAAACAACGAAACTTATAATCTTCTCTTGAAAGGTTTTAGGATGATAAAAGTGTTTAGGAAATAATGACGAAATCCTTTTATATTAATCTCGCGTTATTAACAAAACCCGGCTAAACAACCCCGTAAAACAGACTTACTCGATCGAGTAAGTCACTTACTCGATCGAGTACCCATCAGGTCAGCTTCTGTTTTGTGTAAAAAGATACTTACTCGATAGAGTAAGTCCCACTCGATAGAGTACCCATAGACATAGAAAACCGTAGTATTACATATATAACGTTTTTCCACAAATAGTAATGATTCACAAATGTTAGTGTGAATATCCTTTAAGAGTTCCTTAAAATTAAGTCCAGAGATGATTTCACATTTGACAAGTCCATGAATTTTCTCTTTAGAAACATGGCTATGAATCTTATACCATAAAATAAAAGAAAATATTTTTTTTTCAATCTTCTTTTAGTTTCAACACTCTCAACATTCAAGAAAATATCATGGCAAATCAAATCCAATCCAATTAATACAAATTATCACAAAGGAAAGCATTTTCAATCATATGAGAGTTATAAAATAATTCAAACTTTTAATTATAAGTGACCAAACGAAATCTGCATATCTCAAATTGCGAAATAAAAATCAAATTTCGTCTCTTATACGACACATAAAGAAATTTTCTAGAGTCAAATAAAATCCTGAACTAAGCTTTAAGACAACTGTTCTGATGAAATCCACATCAAGTTTCCTGCCATTCATTGCGGACACATTGACTATAACCTCACTTGGTGTTTATTTATTTTGGAACCCTTTAAGGAGAATACAAATATAAACAAATAATCTACTATCTAACCATCAAGAATGAGGTGACATATCTAATAAACATGATTCAAAACAAACTAAGGCCAATAAATTATCTGTCATTAATCATTATCCTCGCTAACTAGACTTAGTATTTTAAATACTTTCTCAATTTATGGTTAGTCTGGTCGCAAAACCAATAGGTATGTCCAATAGTAATACTAGATTCTTTATTACTCTTAGCCACATTACCCTTATAAGTATGACATGGACTATACTTCTGATAGAGACCAAGTTTGTGGTAAGGGTTAGACTTGTTCTTTTGGAACTTATTCTCTTTAGTGTTCTTGTATAAATGTTACTTGACCTTCCCTTTCAAAATAATGGCTCAATAATGAGTAAGTTCACAACTTCTTCCCTTATTTTCTCTAAAATACTCACCCATATAAAATAAGTCATTGACGGTCCATGTATCAGTTTGGGGTAGTACGCTATTTTGAAGTGATTCCTTTCAGGGAAGAGAATTAAGGATTTAATATACAAGGAATGACTCAACAACGGGTACTTTGTCTTTAGTAAGACGATTTCTAATATCCTTAAGAATATGCACTTTAATACTAGTAATCCCATCATACATGATAAATTAATGAGACAGTCTATTAGTTCCCCAATTTTCAGACTTTTTTATTTTTATTTTTAAATTCTTTAGCTTCAAAACAGACCGAATAATTTTGTGCGATGTCACAAAATTCCATTGTATACAAATAATCACGTATTCACGTATAACAAAACTGACCTTTTAGTTGCCTTAGTTTCCCTAATTTTACCCTAACCCCCCACTCAAAACCCATTGCTTAAATTTTCAAGAGGCCAAAATCTACCCATTAATCCCTCGCACAGTCCTTAGCCTACCCGGCTACCCTTCGTCGGTCTTCACACCAGGCCGGCCACCACAATCCCTAGCCTACTCGTCGTCGCTACAAATTCTCCTCTATGACACTACTGTCACGCCCGCTATCCTTCACCGATCGATATAGGTATGTATGAATCAAAACTTTTTCTTATTATTTTCGATAATATGTTTTCAAATTACATATGCATTTCTTAATTATAGTCACGGCGGGTACCCTCTACATAGTATGCATATAACAGTTTTAATAAACACAGTACATCATTGGATGGTATTTTGATGAGGTTGTGATCAACAGTGTTGTTAGACAAACATAAGTTATACGAACCGTCATTGGACTGAGCTGCTCTATGACGTGTACACCTCAATGTGACCGAGGTGCGAGTCCTTTGAGTGGTGCTAGGACTCCAAACTCAAAACTACAAAGAGTCCAAAGTGACTCTCTAAATGATGCAAGTTAAAAAGTATTCAAGTTAGAGAAATATGAGACAAAAACAAAGCAAAAGGAGGGGTAGCAGACTCACAATGGAATAGGTCAATACTAGCATAAGCAATCAACCCCGCATTTGTGATGTCCTCCTTCAAGCGTTGTCAACCATCAATTGTTGCTCATCGCGACATCATCATCATCTACCTCTATGGAACCGGAGGTTTCACCATTATCTTCTTCACTAGAACTAGAACTTTGCTCTTCATCATCTTTATCATGGCAAGACCTACTACCTTCCCCGCTCTCATCATCAACATCCTCCTCTCTCCTTGTTTCCCGATCATCCCTTTCGTTATCTTGAGAAGCATTAGGAAAGAACACTTTCCTATCCACCCAATTTGGAAAAGAACTCGAAGGATCAAGGAGTCCTTGCCTAGTAAGATGGTAAAGAGGTGGATATTGGGTGTAGTAGGAATTCACCCGATCATTCTATGCTTCCTTATGCATATGTTGCATTAATTACGTCAAATAGTCATTGCCCGCCACAACATTAGTACTACTAGATTTGAACTCGTGGTAGGCAAAGGGATATGGTGGTGTAACAATGGAGGAGGAAGGCTCTTCACTTGTACTTTGTTGTTGCTTGATGATGCGCTCGGCATTTTCGGAAACGGGAATAAGGTAGTTTGTTCGGTGGGTGGAGATGCGATAAATCTTTCTTGGCAAGACAATGGAATTGGCATCCTTGATGAGCCACTCGTACTTTTGGTCTAAGTTTTCATGCTTGACCCATAGAAATTTATGGATCAAATTGCTCATATCAAGAAGGTTGCTTCCTTTAACTAATTTATAAGTGTTGTCTTTGTCAAAATCCGGGTTAAAGTGCTTTGCCAATCTTGTCAGCAAGCCTCCATTAACAATGAAAGTCGTGCCATTTTTCCCATTATCAATGTCCAACCATCTCTTGATGAGTAATTGAAGAATATTGTACTCACTTTTGGACTTCTCACCAACATTAAAAAAGGACTCAAGGTAGACAAAGTCTAATTCGGTCCAGTGATTGGCTTCTTTTCTAGCAATCAAAGTGTTAGCCACGAACTTGTGCCAATACCTAATACCCGAATGATGAATGTACAAGGCATGGCACTCCTGGAAAGTAGTGAACTCATTACCGGCGATGGCTTGCCAAAGGGGTTTGGCATCAAACTCCAAAGGCTTCTTGATGAATCGGTTATCGTTCTTAAGCCCAAACACTTTACCGAAACCACTTTTATGCATTGTACTACTCTTATTTTCGAGGCGGAATTCAACATAATCTCGAGTCTCAATTCTATACTCCTTCAAATAACTAATGAATTCCAATGTCAAAGAGGGGTATGTTAACTCATTCATTTCAAAGAGGGTGGATAACCCCATAGACTCGAAGAATGCCTTTGTTTGCTCAAGGACACCCAATTTACCCAAAGCATCTTGACATACAAATTTAGTAGCTAAAATCTTTTTCTTGGCTAGGGATTCGAATGAAAGCCTATGCTTATCGGAAATGAAAGTTACCTCCGAATAATTTTTCTATTGCTCCACCTCCGAGATAGAAGTAGTAGCTTCTTCGATAGCATTGATGGTTTCCGGAGCTTGCTGCCTTTGTTGAGTCAAGATCAATGCCTTGGATGCAAAAGCTTGTTGTCTCATGGATAAAGTTGGTGTTTTTGTTGCCTTGTTGCCTCCTTTAGTCCTTGCCCTGGCTATTCTCCTTTCAAATTAGTATCGACAAACCAAGTTTATGCTTGAATGCTCCTTTCTTCCTCTAATTTCAATTGAATGCTCAATCAATTTGGTAATTTCGGATTTTCACCTAACCCTAGAAAATTTGATTGATATTGTGAAGAAATTGATATTTGAATGGTCTTATTATTGATAAAGGAGTTATTTGTTTTTTATTTGAGCAAGTTTGGATTTGATTATGGTGAATTTGGATGAGAAATTGGTGTTTTTGGATGAGGGATTTGAAGGTTGAAGTTAGGGAAATTATTGTCTTTGTGTTTGAAGAAAGGAAATGAAATGAAGGATGAAGGGTGAGTCCCGTGTTTTTGTTCATATAGCAGGTAGGGACGGGCGTCCTGGAGGGAGATCGGGCGGATTTTCCGGTAGTGAAAATTTAGGATTTTGCTTGGTTCTAGGGACGGGCGTCCTGAAGATGGGACAGACGGATTTTTGCAAGGACGCTCGTCTCGAGCTTGGGAAGGGCAGATTTTTGTCCAGTGCAAATTTGACAATTGAAAGCACTTTCAAGACCCATGTCTTGAGTTGAGGTAGAGTGACCTGAGCTGAGGGACGCTCGAGCTGCTGTCAGCTCAGGCAGATTTTTCTCCAGTACAAATTTTCACTCGTGCCTCTTCCCCATGTCCCCACGAGCTCAAGTCGTCCCGTGGGGATCTTCTTCCTACATCATTTCTTCTCCTTTCCTTTGTCATGTTGTCTTGGGTATCATTACAAAGGCTTTGTTAGCCTAGGCATATGCTTCCCCACACTTGATCATCAAACACTATACATTCAACAAACATTAAAATCCCTCCCTCACTTGCTCTCTTATCACACAAGTTAATCAACAAATCATAGTGCATTACAAAAATTGAATAATGTACCAAGTTAAAAGAAATTCAACTTAAAGGGTTAGAATATTAACAAGTGGTGGTTTACGGAGGACTCCACCAAATTCTCCTTCTTTTGAGAGGTGTCAAGGGGGTAAAGCAAAAACGTTGTTGATGTTTCTCTACGCCTTGAAGAAGTGGTCAAATGCTTGTTCATTGTCATGATAGAGATCTTGCATAGACCTTGGCATATTGTTGTCTTCATTCATGTAGTAGTCCGAGTCAAAGAGGTGACAAGGGTCTACATAGCCTTGGTCTAGAGTCATAGCATTCCCAATGTATGAGTTAACAAGCCCTTCAAACTCGTCATCCCATAGACCACATACTTCTCTTGTTTCTTTCCCGATATTGGGTGGATCATGAGTTGACAAGAGCAACTCTCCTTCCTTGTTGTCATGGCCAATAAGGCCCCCATTATATTTGTCATGGGTGAGATTTGCAAGCTCTCATTCTTGTTGTGAAAAATTCCATGCTCTCCAAATAGAGCCATTTTAACATCATCAATATCTTTTGTCCAATTGGGTGGTGTGTCTTTGCCCTTCTCTTTGAGATTTCCATCTATCCCTTGTTCTTTGAATGGAGATTCCATTTTCTTCTTGTCACCCTCCCAAGTATAGTGATCAACCATAAAGCATGGTTCAAACAAGTTAGGAGCTTTCATAGTCTTATCAATATTGAAGGTGATTGTTTCATCACCTACTTTAAGTGTGGGCTCTCCATGTTTCACATCGATCACCGCTCCGGCGGTGTGTAGGAATGGTCTTCCTAGAATGATTGGAATGTTGGAATATTCTTCTATATCAAAAATGATAAAGTCCACCGGTATGAAAAACTTTCCAACTCTCACGGGCACATCTTCCCATACCCCTAGTGGTTTCTTTGTTGTCCGGTCTGCCATTTGTAAGGTCATGTTGGTACACTTGAGCTCTCCTACCCCTAGTCTTTCACATACCGAATATGGCATGACACTCACACTTGCACCTAGATCACATAGTGCCCTGTTGAATGTGGTATCACCAATGGTACATGGAATGGAGAAGCTTCCCGGATCTTTGAGCTTAGGTGGGGAATTCCCTTAAAGAATTGCACTACTTACCTTTGTAAAGGCAATGATTTCCAACTTCCTTATGGACTTCTTCTTGGTAAGGATATCTTTCATGTATTTTGCATAGGCCGGAACATGGTTTATTAGCTCCGTGAATGGTATAGAAGCCTCTAAGTTCTTCACACACTCCATGAACTTTCCAAGTTGCTCATCAAGCTTAGGCTTGGCTTGGCGACTTGGGAATGGAAGTCTAATCACAATAGGCTCTTTCTCAACTTCTTTGGCCTTCTCTTCATTTCTCTTCTTTGATGAGTCATTGGTATTTGTTTCTACCACATTAGGATTTCTCATCAATGGTTCAATCACATCACTTTGCTTGACATTCTCCTCAACAATATTCTCTTCAATTGGCATCTTTGGTCCCTAATATCTTGTACCACTCCTCAAGTGGATGGCATTGATAGTCTTATGTCTTGTAGGAAGATTATCTTGGGGAGGTAATTGTCCTTTTTGTCTTTGGGAACTAGAAGAGGGCAATTGAGACAATTGCGTCTCCAACATTTTGGTGTGAGCAAGGATATTGTTTATGGTAGTGTCTTTGGCTTGGCTATCCCTTTGCATTTAAGTAAAGAAATCTTGTTGGCTCTTTTGCATTTGGAGGACCGCTTTTTGAACATCAAAAGTTTGGTCATTGGATTGATTGTAGTAAGGTCTTTGAGTAGGAATTCTCATTGGAGGTGGTGTGTATGTGGGTTGAGGGTTTTAGGCATTTTGTCTCGTGTATAAGAGGTTTGGGTGGAATTTGGTATTTTCATTGTAATAGTTGGAATAAGGGGTGTCGTTCTTGTATGCTTGGAAGGCATTCACTTGCTCATTTGTCCCCCTATATTCGTGTTGATCATGTCCCAAGGTTCCACAATTCTCACACGCTCCATTTGGGATTGAAGATGGTGCCACCATAGCATGGACATGTTTTTTGGGTGATTGAGAAGCTTCATCAAGCTTGGCCATGGCTTTCTCAAATTTTAAGTTTATGGTGTCAATATGGGCACTTAGTTGGGCACTCAATTGTGTGACAAAGTCAACTTCATGCCTCCCTGATGTGAACATTATTTGCGCACATTTAGTCCCTAAATTGAACCCATTTTGCATACTATTATAACATTCTATAGCCATTTTATCCGTCAAATGCTTTCCATTTTGCTTTCCTAGTGCATTCTATATGTTTTGTAAGAAAGAAGATAATAAGGCGGAAATTCCCGTCTATCGCGCATATTTGGAAGCTATTTGACGATGTTAGATGGACTAGTATGAAGAGGAAGCGAGAACTAAAGACCAATCCTATAAGAATAAAAAGAAAGTGAAGAAAAAGGATTCTGTCACAAAATCCGAGCGGCCTCACTGGTAAGATGCCCGTCCAGAACTACAATCCGAGCGTCCAAGCAACCAAGACGCTCGGATTCCTCCACTACAATCCGAGCGGATTCACAGAAAGACGCCCGTGCACCCCCTCAAGAATCCGAGCGTCTTCCCTTCCTAGACGGACGGACCGTGACATCTTCAGCCGAGATGCTCATCCCTTAAAAAAGACTAGCATTTCCCTGCTTAAAACTCAAAAATGTAATTACCAATTTAGTCTTAGTTAACCTATTGAAGCTCTACTATATATACCCCACTTGTAAATAATCATAGAGAGTTTTTTTTTAGGAGAGTTTTTAGGAGGTTAAGCCTCTACATTAGAAATTCCTCTTTGATTCAATTAGGAGTAGATTAGAATAGATTGCTCTTTAATCTTTTCACAAAATTACACATTAATCTTTCATTAATTATTGTCCAAGTTTATTATTCAAGTTTGTTACTTTTCGGTAATTGAAGATTATTGGGTTATTATTGGAGGATTGACAACCCTTCATCAATCAATCAAGTTTCTTCTATTATTCTTTGCTTTATTATTTGGAATCATCTCAAGTTTGGTATAATTCTTTTACCCTTTGCTCTTTATTGTTCATTTCCTCATTCTCTTATCATGTTTATACTTGTTGTGATGATTGACACCATTAATGACATGTTTACCATGATAATGAGTGAGTAGTTTCCTTAGCTAGGATTAATGGGTAATTAGGGGAGATAAACATGGGGATTGATCAATTCTTAATCTAATATGTTTTCATAATTAATTTGCTTGCTTGTTGTGATGTCAACTTTATGCACATGTTATGTCTGATGAATTGCTAAGCCTATGAATCCTTGCATTTTTACCATCTCTTATCTACTGAACTTGACTTGTAAGATATAAACCAACTCGAGTCTTGTTAGACCATGCATAGAAGTTGATTAGGAGGACAGTAAGTCGACTTGTAGGTGTTGTACAATCTAATCGATTCGGCTCCGGGACCCAACTCTTCCTAAGAACCGTAAGACATAAACCAACTCGGTTCCTCCACAACATTAATTGCTTACTTATAATTGTAAACATGTTCGTATGATCAAACACCATGAATTCCCTATGACCCCATGATATCCTAGCATTTTTAATCTTTGTTTACATCCTTCTTTTATTGCTTGTTTTACTATATTGCTTTCATTAGTCTAGAACACAACTACAAACCCAAACAAATTGTGACACTAGCATAAATTGAGATAGATAGACTTAGAACCCAAAGCACACCGTCCCATGGATCGACCTCGACTTACCGCTAACTAGTTGTTTGTTGAGTATTATAAATGTGTTTGATTGGATGTGACCCGACGACATCACCTCCACATCACTCCCTCCCCCTAGTAGCTTTTCTTGGCCTACTATATTGAGAGTTATGAACCGCCATTTCTTCGATCTTAGCCCATGTTTGGTTGTCATCAACCTCGGTGAATCTTCCATTAGAACCCATGTTGAGCACATTCCCTGAGTCTTCATATAAGCTATTCCAAAATTGTTGAACAAGGAACCATTCACTTAGTCCTTGAATCTCTCCCAAGCCTCATATAGAGACTCTTCATCTCTATGCTTGAACCAGGTAATTTGGGCTCTCAACAATTTAGTCTTCTCCGGAGGATAGAACATCTTGTAGAAGGCAAGTGCTAACTTCTTCCATGAATCAATTCCAAGGGTAGCCTTGTCTAGGCTCTTTAACCATTGCTCTGCGGCTCCGATCAAAGAAAAACCAAACAAAACCCGTCGAATTTGTTCTTGAGTTACCCCGGTTTGAGACATTGCATCACAATAGTCACAAAAAGTCTCCATGTGTAGATGAGGATTTGTAGATACCCAATATCTGCTGAGACTCCAACAAACACCTGATGATTATCGGACTATAACATGCTTTGGAATTGCGGCGTTTGATCGACAGTTTGTGTACAACTTACGTCGGAAAACTTAAAAAGATTTCGAAAATAAAACATATCAAAACTTTTCAAAAGTACCTGGAGTGTTTAATACACGACGACGGGGTCACAATGACACTTACTAGAGTCAAAACCGACACCGGACAAAAAACCGACTCAAAAATTCAAATCCCGACTCCAACAACGAGTCAAACCGAGTCAATCACCAAAAACAAAACATTCAAAGCCTTTTATACTAAGATTTTCCGGATTCATGAATGGTCAAGTACCAAACATGTGCCTACAAATCCTAGGATAGAACAAATCATGATTGCACTTGTGTGAAAGTGACAGGACAACTCGAAGACCCGCGATGTGGCTCGCGCCTCTTTGAGCAGCCTAGGTGGCCACGTCACTCAAAATTCACACAACCACTCATTTTCCTATAAATACCCCTAAAATGCCCCCATTTAAGAACTTACGTGAGTGTCCGCCCCCTCTTTTCTCCCTTAAAATTCTCGACTCGATTTCTTAAGTCACAATCCGACGCGTATTTGCGACCTACCGATCGTAAATACAAGCCTTACACATTGTTTGGTACCGTCATCGTGCATTAAATCACTTGACCGACCACTTCAACCACTACACCGTCACTAATATTAAAAACACTCTTTTTACTTACCAAAACGGTTTTAAACCGAGTCTTTTCCGACCAAACGAGTTGTTACACTTACGTCGGTTTCTCGTCATAACCAAACATGTAAGTATGAGGGTGTAAAAATCCTTCTTTTATCATGTCTTCATTTGTTTTATGACTATAACATGCTAAAACTTTCATAACACGATCCAAAACATGGGATAAACGAGCCAAAACTTTGTTTTGGCCTGAGGCAGAAGCCCCTTACTATGCACAAAGGCTCGCGCCTCAATGGGGTGCCCAGGTGAGAACTCAACCGTGTTTGTTCTCGTCTTTCCCTTTAATGCATTTTCATATTTGTAATCAGTTTTTACCATTTCAAATATTTTCATACCTTTTTTTATTCTAGTTCATTTGTTTTAACCATAAAACATTTTTCACCCTTGGTTCCTCATACCATAACGGTTAAATCCGTGTTTTGGTGATAATATTTGGTTAATTTCATTTAAAAGGTATTTTAAAGCCTTTTATTTCATTCTGTGAGGTATTTTAGAGTTTTTTATCATTTATTTACATTTTCAAAACACGCATATTAGTCACCAACACAAAGTCATCCTTGGTTCTACATACCATGCCGGATTTTAATCCGGGTACAATGATGAGTATCGACTAATTATATTCAAATGAACTTAAAATCATTAGTTCATAATTATTTTCAAAACTATTCATGTCAAGCTCGCCAAGTCGAACTCGACACCGAATATCATCAAAATCATAATGATTATTCGAGTCTCGTTCCCCAAATCAACAAATGCGGTCTAAATGACCCTTTGAAACCAAATCGGGTCAAATACCCATTTTTCAATACATTTTATAAACGTTTTTCAATGGTCAGAACACGTTATATACGTTGACTGACCCGTATGTGGTTGAAAACACGACGTCTGGCAGGGGATCCGGTTGGCTTCCGGACCCGGTACGACTCGGCGTGTCCCGGTACCTAGTGTGGTGATCGGTATGCCTGGGCGTGTCCCGGTATCGGAGTAGAGATTGAGGGTATATCTGGGCATGTCCTGGTACCGGTATGATGTTGATTTATCCGTGTCTCATTCATATAATCAACTTGTTGCATATTTCCTTATTATGTCATCTCTTGCCTTTGTCATTGAAACTGACGTTTGTATGTCTATGTAAATGTCACCTATTTCCAGGGTGGCCTGTGTTCATCCATATGATATTTTTGATTATATGGGGAGCGGTTGTTTACAGGTTAGCTTTGGTAGTATGCGGGAAGAGGGACGAGACATGATGATCCCGTGTCAGACATGATTGGTTAGATTAGCCTAGGAGTCATGACTTGTAATCTTTCGCTATTCGTTGTAAACCATTAAACATTTTCTTTATAAAATTCGTTCTTGGATTGTATCTCCGATTTCACTACCTTGGGAAACCGAGACGGTAATGCCCCATTTATCTTGGCCGGGTAGTTTGGTTGTTACACTATAGTGCATAAATATGAGTCACATCAAATATCCCCAAACTGAACCTTTGCTCATCCCGAGTAAAGAGATGCCTAAAACTATAACCTTTATTAATAATACTAGCCGATGTGAGATAATGAGCGGGTCTCACTCAGCCCCTTCAACTCACAACAAGACATCCATGAGGTAAGATGCCTTCTTGCAAGGCAAGGTGGGGCTTGCCAAAATGGCGATGAAACCTAACACTTAAGCACCCAAAATCAAGTAAGGGATGCATCTACAAAAAGAATAGCCACTTTCCTCATCTAAGTGGCGGAGATCATCTAGAGGGGAAGCAATCTAAGGGTACACATTCCATTGTAGATATCATTTATCCAAGTTAGTAAGTCTAAAAGGATACAAACAAATCACCTCGAAGTTGTGTCAAACTAGGGTACTTTTGTCCACAATCGCTAAATACTTTCGTCAAGAGAAGACTCCCTATGGTGTTAGAAACACTTTAGAATCGCAGAATTCCCCCTCTTGCCTAGACAAGAAGAAGGGTCGTCCCCTCTCAACCATGAAACAAAGAAAGGATCATCAATTGATAAAAGGGATCAATATATTTTGAGTTTCACAATGGTAGTTTGCTTTTAATTCCCCCCTCCCCCCCCCCCCCCAATTTCTTGTAGCATTTATCTTTTGAGAAGATTTCTTTGCCATTTTTGATGTTTGGCAATTTGATACTTGGCAATTCTATTCGATTTTGCACTGTTTTTGAACATTTTCAAAGTAACCCCATTTTGTAGCAAGGGTTCTTTTATTGAAGCATAGGAGTCTATTTTTGCTCCTCTTTTCATTTATCCAATTTTTGCAAACTTTTTTACTTTCACTTTGGTACTTGAACTCAAATTGGAGATTATTGTGCCCATTCCGTTTTGTTGGAAAAACATGACAATAGAAATAAAAGAACGGTTGCATGGCTTCAAAGGTCACCTTGAAATAAACGACAGCCAAGGAGTTATCACACCACAGGGTACTCTTGACTAGGCCTTAGTCCATGTGTCAAAAGATACTAGTATGACACATTCTAGAGGTCTTGAGGTTATTCTAGCAAACAAAGTCTGAAGGAGAAAAATTATCTACAAGGGCCTAAATACACTTGTCAAACTTCCCAACTAAACATTTTCACAAAATATTTCCTAATATACAACTACATGCCATGATGCAACTAGTATATATACAACCTAATGCATATGCTACTATCACTAATATGCCATATAATCTAAATGCAACTCCTATGATCACATTGGTTCATACCGCATCAAACAAAAAGAAGCCACATTGTCATTAACATATAAGAGGAAAAAAGAGATTTGTAAAGATCATACCATGCGGTCTTCATATTCCCCATCCATCTAATGTGGCGTAGTCAGTCTCAAGTGATAAGACTGAACATAAACAAACAAATATATACAATATATACATTTCTATACTACAAAAGGGAAGAACATGTTTTTGGATTTTTAAAATTATTGAAATTTTTTTCATTTTTTGAATTTTTGAGTTAGATAGTGTTAGAATTCCCTATCCCGACACTTAGAATGGACATTGTCCCCAATGGACAAAACAATAGGGAATTGTGCAAATGCAATGAAATGATGCATGATTCTATACTAAATGCAAATTATATGTGAAATATTTACATGTGATAAATATAAACAAGTGATACAAACTAAGCTAAACTATATGATGTATCCTTTCTATTGTTCGGAGAGCTAATTTAGATTAACTCGCAATCACTAGTAGAAAAACCCCCTATAGTGGCGGTCATAAATGACCTTTTTGTGGCGGTTTTTACAGATTTTGGGTGCAACGTATATCACGGGGTTATTTAGACTTTGCGGCGGTTGTACAACCGCCACTATAACTTACCTACAATGGCGGTTTTTAAACAAAACCGCCATTATAGGCTTATATAAAACGACGGTTGTTAGACAAAAACCGACATTGTAACTCATCTAATGTGGCAGTTATTGTTTGAAAACCGCCACAATAGGTATTTTAATAATAAATTTATACCACAACCCGCCACTACATGTTTTCTATAACGCCAGTTGTTGTTAAAGAACCGCCACTAAAAGTAGTTATCACGTCGGTTGTTAGTAAAGAACCGCCACTAAAGATGAACTAATAGTGGCGTTTCATACTTAAGAACCGCCACAGATAGATTTTTTAAAAAAAAAAAATTATTTTCTACCAAAATTTCCGGTAGCAATATCTATAGATTTGACAAGCTAAATTGCGAAATAAACAAACAATGCATACAAAAGAATGTCAACCAATGAATTTGCATATCATCGACATAAAAATAATGCCTATGTTCTAAAATTATACATAGTGTATAAATAATCACTTACACATCTTTAGTTAATATAAACTAATTAACATTTCATGTTCTCTAAACATTTAATATCCCACACGTCTTTAACATCTTTCATCTAGTCAAGTTGAATCTGCAATAATACATTTAGAAAACGAATAGTTAGAAAAACAGGTTGCGGCAAAACACGTAGTGCAGCTTATTATCTCCATTTAGTGTACTAGTGTATTAAGACTTAAGAGAGTTACTTCCTTAATTAATACTAGTACAAGTATACTAGTGTGTTGCTTAGCTTCGAGTAGTGTAGCTTATTATTTCCATTTAGTAAATGTTCAAGTAGATACATTATTTTATATCAAGACAACAATATTTGACATTATCTTACACTATATCAGCAGAAATTTAAACAAGTTAAAGAATGAAGGAATTTACACACGAATGAACTACATCCTTGCTTGATAATTATCGCATAAGGGACAAAAGGAGGATCACTTTTTCGCAACACATGGAAGTAGTCAACCTGCACACAAAATGCGAAGGAATGTAAGGTTAACTGATCATTATAAAGTAATTTTAAACATGATTTAATATGAGACTCTTAATTAAAGATTAAAAAGAAAAAAAAAGCTACATTCATTTTCAGTATGGCCAGTGAGGACTTCAATGGCAAAAATGTAGAAATTTGTGTCATTCAATGGTGATTTGATTGGTGCTCCAAATCAGTTTCTATAAAAATCAAAAATCCATTAGTATACTTCATCAAATCTCATGAATATCTGAGTATCCAACTCCGCATTGACTTATAGCCCTCAAAGGCAACCACTTGTTGAATGGAATCCTAACTTAATATTTCATGAATATCTGAATATTTACTTGGAGCTAGCCAAGTTGTGTAATAACGAGGCTTTACTGTTTGTGAACAAGGGCTCATTCGTGGAAGGGTCCATTCTTCTCTTCTGCTGCTCTAATCCAATTCCTCTTACAAAGGACGAGTACGCACTCACCTAAACATGGAAAGCCATAACCGATATAAATGTATAATCCGTGAATTGTTCAAATATTGAAAAACAAAAGTATATATTAATATAAGATGAGCACATGGCATGATCTTAAAAGTTACCAATGGTAGTTTGTGCGCTAGCTTTGAATGGGGACGCAATATACCACGAGGATCAACCACTAAATCGAGATGTGTCGGATCAACTTTACCCATTGCTAGCAGTGAGTGAGGAGCACTACAACAAATTTCATTGATGTCATTGCAATAGAAGAAACATTAAATTTTACAGCAGAACATTCTGAAGACATTACCAAGATAACAAAGGAATATCGGCACAGGCAGCGATCTTCTCCAACCCTTTTAATAAAGTATGAACCTAAAGACAGCAAGGAAAATGTATTTTTACAATGAATCTTCAGAGCAGTACGGGCCAGAGACCCAATAAACCAAGCATTTGTTTGCCACACCTGCCATGGTTTGACGTCTTTTAAATCTTGCTGAACATTAACATGAGTATTTGCATGGTCATAACAAAGAAAAGCAACAATCAATAGTTTGGAAAGAGTGAGTACGACAATCCTTACCTCGTCATATAGGGGAGCCTTTGTGACATACAATAAGGGTTGGCATAAATCCACGGGGTGCATGAACCAAGCCGCGGGATTTATTTGCGTATTCACAACTACACCCTTTGGCTTTTCAATGCATTGAAATTGTTTAAAGCAAGTGTGACAGTATGTGTGTATCCTACCAACACCTTGCACCCATAACCTTTCCACTTATATTTTCATTCAAGATGCTAAAACTAACACTCGTATGTTGCTTACTCCTACTATTTAACGCTAAAATTTAATTACTAAATTTTTTAATCTAATTAACTTAATCGTAACTTATTTTTTTAACTCAAATTATAAAATAAAGCGGTCATACATCGTGAGACGAACATTATCTTAAAAAAAATCATTCATTTATTTCTATTAATAAAGGAGTTATTTATATATAAATTGACCGTCTTATATGGTTAGAGACCGTTAAATGTTGTTAGTCATTGTCTTACTCACACAGACCATGAGACCATCACAATAATAAACTAGTTTTTCCACGAAATTCCAATTACAAATGACTAGGGTAACTCCCTAATACATGAGCTAATTACCCTAGCTCGAAACAATATGCACTCCATCGTAGTCTTCCAAAAATGAAGCCAACAAAATAAATGGACCAAAAAGTAGTGACAAAATGTAACTGAGACGGAGTATAGTCACACTACCTCCCAATATTAGGGCTGAGTAAAAAAATCCGATTATTCGAATCGATTCAGAATCCGGTCCGAATACGATCTAATTTTTTGAATATTCGATCTAAAAGTTAAGTTTGAATCGGATATTCGATCCGAAACTTGATGCAACAGGAAATTAGGGGAAGGTAAAGTGGAAGTTTATTTGCAGACTTATGGTAGGAAATTGGTAAAGTAGGAGTGGTGTATTGTTTTTTTAAAGTCGTATACTCTCAGCCTGGGAAAGTGGGTAAGGGCAAATTTGATAAGCGCCAATTAAATCCAATGTCTTGGTTGATACACTCTGTTTCTTTATGTGCACCCTACAATAATGTTGTTGTCAAATTATGGTCCCGGCACTAAATCTAACGCGCTTCTCAACAACGAGCCATGTTTTTCGCATGGAAAACTGCACTGCACTAGTGCACTAGCATTGTATAGAACACTTAGGTGGATCTACTTCTACTACAACAAGCCACAAATCATCATTTTACATTACATTAAACCAACATCTGTTAAGAAAAGATAAGACAACTTACTCAAGACCGGGTAATTCTATAATTTGAGCCCTTCATTATTAAGAAGAGGTAGCTACAATCAAGGGCACTTCATGTGTATATTATTAAGTAAAAGAGCATAAATCCTTATCGACTACAGTTAAGTATCTTCTGACATAGAGCATAAGTCCTCCACATTACTATATTACACTGCAATAGGGACGGTCAGAAAGGGAAGGAGTGTCGAAAATAGATTTGAAATTCTAAGACCATCTCTACTGTAAATGTTGGACTAATAGTTGAGCATATTAGCATACTACCCCCAAGACTCCCAAGAGGACTACAATGTACAAATTGGGTCACGACTCACGAGTTGCCCAATCATCAAAGAAACCAAGTTAATTAACTTTGCACCTTTAGTCCACTGTCATATACTCACATGGCCACCACGGTCATTTATCAAGAAAAGAACAATATCCCAATATCAATCGGAATTGATCAGAATCATTGATAGACCACATAATAAATCTACGCACCAGTCCAATTCGATTATGCACAAAAGTATATAGCACACCCTTTACAGAAACAAATCCAAATACTACATAGTTTATAGATTTTCTTTGTCATGTCTCATAATTGAACAGCATTAACATTAATAAATAATTGAAACAACAATATTCAATTAAAAGACAAAAGAGCATAAAATCAACTTTATCCCAAATTTACAAAAATAAAAACCCTAGACCGGGAATTGTACCTAGAGGCCCTGAATCGATGAGGGAGAAACTGGCGGCGTATTATGGCGAGTTGAGAGTTGTACGTGCGAGATCTGGCGAATAATGAATTGTACAGGCGACGAGTAATTAGTCCATCGAGGGAGAGCATTGAAGTGCCATGGGAGGATTGTCGAGGGCGGCGTGAGAAGGAAATGGAGGGTTGTCGAGGGCGGCGTGAGGAAGGGATGATTTTGGTTGCCGGATTGAATTGTGAGGGTATTGAGAGTTTTTTGCAGTAAATTGTTGTTGGAGTTTTGTTTTTAGTTTTTCTTTTAAAGTCGGTTTTAATTAAAAACCGACACAAAAACATATCATGGCGGTTTTTTAGCCCGAAAAATTATCACTTTGTATTAGCTTTTAGAATCATTGTTAACGTCAGTTGTAAATAGAACCGCCACAATTGACCTATGGTGGCGTTTCCTATTTGGAACCGCCATAAAAAACTTACGTTATCACGTCGGTTATTACTTAAACCGCCACTATAGACCTCTTATCTACATAAAAATTTTATTCCCGCCAATTTATTGGGCTTTTCGCGTCATTTCTAATAGAACCGCCACGATAACTGCGTCGTGATAGGGGTTTTTTCTACTAGTGAATCCCTATGAGGGAACTTCCCCAAACCAGACAAAACACTATTTCTAGTGCAAAAATAAAGGAAGTTCATTCACAAGGCATGAAATGCAATGCATGAATGAAATTTGTCATTTTGGATTCTTTGTAGTGGGAGCAAAAAGATAGACACCTCAATGTTACCGACATGGGATTCCTTTGAGTGGTGCTAGGACTCCAAACTCAAAACTACCAAGAGTCCAAAGTGACTCTCTAAATGATGTAAGTTAAAAAGTTTACAAGTTATAGAAACATGAGACAAAAACAAAGAAAAAGGAGGGGCAGGGGACTCACAATGGAATAGGTCAATACTAGCATAAGAAATCAACCCCGCATTTGTGATGTCCTCCTTCATGCTTTGTCAACCATCAATTGTCACTCATCGCGACATCATAATCATCATCTACCTCCTTGGAACCGGAGGTTTCACCATAATCTTCTTCACTAGAACTAGAACTTTGCTCTTCATCATATTTATCATGGCAAGACCCACTACCTTCCCCGCTCTCATCATCAACATCCTCCTCTCTTCTTGTTTCCCGATCATCCCTTTCTTCATCTTTAGAAGCATTAGGAAAGAACACTTTCATATCCACCCAATTTGGCAAAGAACTCGAAGGATCAAGGAGTCCTTGCCTAGAAAGATGGTAAAGGGGTGGATATTGGGCGTAGTAGGCATTCACCCGATCATTGTATGCTTCCTTATGCATATGTTGCATTAATTGTGTCAAATAGTCAATGGCCGCCACAACATTAGTACTACTCGGTGTGAACTCGTGGTAGGCAAAGGGATATGGTGGTGTAACAATGGAGGAGGAGGGCTCTTCACTTGTACTTTGTTGTTGCTTGATGATGCGCTCGGCATTTTCGAAAACCGGAATAAGGTAGTTGGTTCGGTGGGTGGAGATGCGACAAATCTTGGCTGTAAAGACAATGGAATTGGCATCCTTGATGAGCCACTCGTACTTTTGGTCTAGGTTTTCATGCTTGACCCATAGAAATTTGTGGATCAAATTGCTCATATCAAGAAGGTTGCTTCCTTTAACCGATTTGTAAGTATTGTCTTTGTTGAAATCCGGGTTAAAGTGCTTTGCCAATCTTGTCACCAAGCCTCCATTAACAATGAAAGCCACGCCATATTTCCCATTATCAATGTGAAACCATCTCTTGATGAGTAATTGAAGAATATTGTACTCACTTTTGGACTTCTCACCAACATTCAAAAAGGACTCAAGGTGGACAAAGTCTAATTCGGTCAAGTGATTGGCTTCTTTTCTAGCAATCAATGTGTTAGACATGAACTTGTGCCAATACCTAATACCCGGATGATGAATGTACAAGGCATACTCCCAGGAAGTAGTGAACTCATGACCGGTGATGGCTTGCCAAAGGGGTTTGGTAATTGGCATCAAACTCCAAAGTCTTCTTGATGAATCGGTTATCGTTCTTAAGCCCAAACACTTTACCGAAATCACTTTTATGCATTGTTCTACTTTTGTTTTCGAGGCGGAATTCGACATAATATCGAGTATCAATTCTATACTCCCTCAAGGAACTAATGAATTCCAATGTCAAAGAGGGGTATGTTAACTCATTCATTTGAAAAAGGGTGGATAACCCCATAGACTCGAAGAATGCCATTGTTTGCTCAAGGACACCCAATTTACCTAAAGCATCTTGACATAAAAATTTAGTAGCTAAAATCTTTTTTTCTAGGGATTCGAATGCCAGCCTATGCTTATCGGAAATGAAACTTACCTCCGGATAATTTTTCAATTGTTCCACCTCCGGGATAGAAGTAGTAGCTTCTTCAATAGCATTGACGGTTTCCGGAGCTTGCTCCCTTTGTTGAGCAAGGACCAATGCCTTTGATGCAAGAGCTTGTTGTCTCTTGGATAAAGTTGGTGTTTTTGTTGCCTTATTGCCTCTTTATTCCTTGCCATGGCTATTCTCCTTTCAAATTAGTATCAACAAACCAAATTTATGCTTGAATGCTCCTTTCTTCCTCTAATTTCAATTGAATGCTCAATCAATTTGGGAATTTCAGATTTTCACCTAACCCTAGAAAATTTGATTGATTTTGTGAAGAAATTGATGTTTGAATGGTCTTACAGTTGATAAAGGAGTGATTTGTTTTTGATTTGGGCATGTTTGGATTTGATTGTGGTGAATTTGGATGAGAAATTGGTGTTTTTGGATCAGGGGATTGAAGGTTGAAGTGAGGGAAATTATTGTGTTTGTGTTTGAAGAAAGGAAATGAAATGAAGGATGAAGGGTGAGTCCCAAGTGTTTGTTCATGTAGCAGGTAGGGATGGGCGTCCTGGGGGGGGGGGGGGGGACTCGGGTGGATTTTCATACAGTTAAAATTTAGGATTTTGCTTAGCTCTAGGGACGGGCGTTCTGGAGTTGGGACGGGCGGATTTTTGCAAGGACGCTCATCTCAAGCATGGGACGGGCAGATTTTTGTCAAGTGCAAATTTGACAATTGAAAGCACTTTCAAGATCCACATCCTGAGTTGAGGTCGAACGACCTAACCTAAGGGACGCTCGAGCTGATGTCGGCTCGGGCAGATTTCTCTCCAGTTCAAATTTTCACTCTTGCCTCTTCACCAAGTCCCCACGAGCTTAGGACTGCCCGTGGGGATCTTCTTCCCGCATGATTTCTTCTACTTTCCTTTGTAATTTCGTCTTAGGTAGCATTTCAAAGTCTTTGTTAGCCTAGGCATACGCTTCCCCACACTTGATCATCAAACACTGCACATTCAACAAACATTAAAATCCCTCCCTCACTTGCTCTCTTGTCACACAAGTTAATCAACAAAGCATAGTGCATTGCAAAAATTGAATAACGTACAAGTTAAAAGAAATGCAAGTTAAAGAGTTAGAATATTTACTAGTGGTGATTTAGGGTTAGATTGTTTACAAGTAGTGGTTTAGGGTTAGAATATTTATAAGTGGTGACGCTTTTTCAGGCATTTTTCGACGCTTTAAAGCGTCAGTTTTTTTTATCGACGCTTTATAAAAGCGTCAAATTTTGGGCCGTCGTTATTTTTTGACGCTTTTTTTAGTCAATAATTATGACGCTTTTTAGCGTTTTCATGGACTATTGACGCTTTTAATTGTCAACAAATTGGACGCTTTTAAGCGTCTTCAGTGATTACTCACAGTTTTTATTGTCAACAAATGTGACGCTTTTAAACGTCTTCATGGACTATTGACGCTTTTAGGCGTCTTTGGTGGCTATTGAAGTTTTTTTTTGTCAACAAATTTGACGCTTTTAAACGTCTTCATGGACTATTGACGCTTTTAAGCGTCTTCAGCGACTATTGATGGTTTTATGTGTCACTCGATGAGACGGAAATAGGTGTCAACTATTTATATATTGACACTTCTTCTTGTCACAGTATAATTTCGGCTTTTTGATTCTGATAAAATCGTACGTAGAGATTAATTAAATATACCTATAAATAATATAGTACTACTAGCTATCATTACTAAATCATAAAAAAAAAACATAATGCAATATATATAACTAATAACAAACCCACGTACTTTTATAAATAATCATATGTTTGATACATATACCGTCTACGTCACAAATACTATAGCTAGCTAGCATTGACAATTTAACTAATATAAACTAGTACGTACTTTATAGTACGATAAAATCAAAATTATCAAAATGGATCCGGAAGATAGTAAAACCCAACATAAAGTTGTCCAAAAAATCCTTAAAAAATGCTACGTAACTAGCTAGCCAAGGACACTGAGTAGTTTGAATGTGGTAGGGGCTTCAATCATGTAGGCGCAATGTCCAAGAGACTTCAATCAACATATGAAGGCGCATCTTCAATTAACATTTGAAGGCGCATCATCACCATCTGATGAATCTGAAACCTATAACGGGCAAAGAAAATATAATTTATATGAATATATTTGATTAGTACATATACACTTCACAAAAATGTTTCAAAATTGTGCTGAATACAATTACTCGTCGAAAGATAAGAAGAGATAAAATTAGTGAGAGGATGAGACTACTAAACAATATTCAGATTCAGCTCAGTAAAGCACAAAAACAATCACAATTTCGGAAAATTATAGCGCAAGAAAAACTTGATTACAGGACAATTAACTAAATATAGAACTCCCAATAATAGAAATAAGTTAGAGTGGCAGCCAATTACAACACAAACATGCACCCACCAGGCACAAGCAAACCGCGGAACTCAATGGAGAAGAAACATGACCTACTCGCAGCAATTATTTGGGTCGGGAATGAGTAGCGAGGAGGGTGAATTCCACATATTAAGCGGCATTCACACTAAAAGGCTAAATGTGCATAGTGGAAATTAACATGATGAAACTTTCCATTCTGATCCAAATTTAAATAAACTAATAACTCCGGCATTCTGCCCTAAGTCACTGATTAAGTGGAAAAGCACCTTCTAAATTGCATTCTAACCAAGCTACCAACAAAAGAAGCAAAATTACACATGAATGCACATTCAATGAGGGTTTCACCAAGCCCAATTCACATTCCCGGTCAACGTTAGAAATAAAATTAAAGAGTTAGCTGTGTCATCGGCAGTGACGAACACAAGGCACTAAACTTATTTTATAACAGCATTCTTTCCAATTCAAGCAACTTAACTACTTCACTCAAAAGAAAACTATGAAAGAACGTAGTAGCATTGCCTTCAAGATCCATTCTTTATCATAATCATAATCAAAATTCATAGGCAATTCAAAAATAAACATCACAGAGTAGAAATTGTACAGACTATCCTTGAATTTCAATCTCCTATCAAAAATACGTCAATGCCACGGCAAATTTCTACTCCAAAACCAGTCGATTAAGTTAAACAGCAAAAACTAAACGGTATTTGAAGTGATCGTCTCGCACTTAATGCTGGGCAGCTAGGCAAAGTTGACAAATTGGATATGAATTATAAGCATCCAATATATTGCATTGTACGCCCATTAAAGATTGTTTTAAAAAACAAAAAAAGTAATAAGTAATCACCAATTTATCATGATAAGAAATGTTCAAACTGATTCACAAATCGCTGTGAGTTTTGTGAATTCAATAACCTAAGCTAGTAAGCAACCTTACCCTTCAAGTACATCCATTCGAAAACATATTTGGAAGTTTTTATGAACAAAAATGAGCTGGAAAATTGACTAAGAATGAAACACTACATTAAGGCACGCGGAAAACACACACACACACACACACACACACACACACACACACACACACACACACACACACGATAATAAAGCTAGTAAGAAACTGTAGCTTGCAATAATAAGAATGAAACACTACATTATGTTAGATTGATCAAAGCAAGAATATAACTTCGAACACATTAGAAAATGATGAAGCGGGGAGCTAGAACTTACTAAATTAAATAGCAGGTCTCCATGCGTTTAGAAATCCACATATTAAGCGGGGAGCTATTTGGGTCGGGAATGAGTAGCGAATAGGGTGAATTCAACATATTAAGCGGCATTCACATAAATAAACAAAGCAAGGCTCTCGGCCATGGCAAAAAAAAAATATAAGAGGTAAAAAAATTAAGCATACATGTGTACTGCCCATGTTTATGTTCAAGACTGATTTTGCCATGTCTATAACTTCAGTCACAGCTTTTCCAGTACTAAAGAGGTCTAGTATTTGAGCAAACTGTGTCGTCATTTTTTTCAATAGTCCATTACTCTCATCGCACTTGGTTTTTAGCTCTTTATTTTCCTTGGTCACATCAGCCACAGCCTTCTTCATATTTTCTAAGGCTAGACTACGTACAACCAAATCCCTCTTTTCTTAAGATACTATGTACTCCAAACACATCACTTTGCTTTACACCATATCCATCACCAACCGGACGTGTAGGGGTATCCTTGCTATACATTTCTTTGTTATAGGCTTCATTCTATAGTTGTACATGAGATTTGGAATTAGATGGGTGCAGGCCAGTTTCCATATCAATACTTGCATCTACATCAATCTACAAAAAATAAAATAAAATATAGATCTTAATAAGTATATTAAGATAATTTCAATCTCAACAATTTTATTATATGAACAGCTTTAAACTTTGAATAAGTAGTAGTGTACTCTATAAGAAAAGGAGAAGAATGAGGCAAAATATGAGCAAAACATGTACTAGGAACAGAAAAAGATGATGATGCAGCAGATTCGTCATTAATTAAGAAAATCATGCCCACATTTACTAAGCAGCACCCAAAATCAGGTGTGTGAAATTAAGTGCAACCCCATTTAATTAATCATAAACTAACACTTTAACTTACTAAATTTCACGAAATATTCAGACACAAATTAATAAACTAAATTCACAGACACAACCATTAATGCTTTTCAGCACTTTCACACAACACAATCTGAGTCAAATTTAAATCATTATTCGTTTAAAAAAGAAAGATAGAAATCGGATGAGAGATTTGTTTTGATACATAATAATTAAAATTTGTTTTCCGGAGAATGATGAATACATTATACATAAAAAATAAAATCTAACGTTGTTGATGTTGCTCAACGCCTTGAAGAAGTAGTCAAATGCTTTTTTATTGTCATGATAGAGATCTTGCATAGACCTTGGCACATTGTTGTCTTCATTCATGTAGTAGTCCGAGTCAAAGAGGTGACAAGGGTCTACATAGCCTTGGCCTAAAGTCGTAGCATTCCCAATGTATAAGTTAATAAGCCCTTCAAACTCGTAATCCCAAAGACCACATACTTCTCTTGCTTCTTTCCCTATGTTGGGTGGATCATGAATTGACAAGAGCAACTCTCCTCCCTTGTTGTCACGGCCAATAAGGCCTCCATCTATACTTGTCATGGGTGAGCTGTGAAAGCTCTCATTCTTGCGGTGAAAAGTTTCATGCTCTCCGAATAGAGCCATTTAAACATCAATATCTTTCTTCCAATTGGGCGGTGTGTAGGAATGGTCTTCCTTGAATGATTGGAATGTTGGAATCTTCTTCCATATCAACAATGACAAAGTCCACCGGTATGAAAAACTTTCCAACTCTCATGGGCACATCTTCCCATAACCCTAGTGGTTTCTTTGTTGTCCGGTCTGCCATTTGTAAGGTCATGTTGGTACACTTGAACTCTCCTACCCCTAGTCTTTCACATACCGAATATGGCATGACACTCGCACTTGCACTTAGATCACATAGTGCCTTGTTGATTGTGGTATCACCAATGGTACATGGAATGGAGAAGCTTCCCGGATTTTTGAGCTTAGGTGGGGAATTCCCTTGAAGAATTGCACTACTTACCTTTGTAAAGGCAATGGTTTCCAACTTCCTTATGGACTTCTTCTTAGTAAGGATATCTTTCATGTATTTTGCATAGGCCGGAACATGGTTGATTAGCTCCGTGAATGGTATAGAAACCTCTAAGTTCTTCACAATATCCATGAACTTTCCAAGTTGCTCATCAAGCTTGGGCTTGGCTTGGCGACTTGGGAATCGAAGTCTAATCACAATAGGCTCTTTCTCAACTTCTTTGGCCTTCTCTTCATTTCTCTTCTTTGATGAGTCATTGGTAGTTATTTCAACAACCTTAGGATTTCTCCTCAATGGTTCAATCACATCACTTTGCTTGACATTCTCCTCAACAATATTCTCTCCATTTGGCATCGTTGGTCCCTCATATCTTGTACCACTCCTGAAGTGGACGGCATTGATGGTCTCATGTCTAGTAGGAGGATTACCTTGGGGAGGTAATTGTCCTTTTTGTCTTTGGAAACTAGAAGAGGCCAACTGAGACAATTGAGTCTCCAACATTTTGGTGTGAGCAAGGATATTGTTGATGGTATTGTCTTTGGCTTGGCTATCCCTTTGCATTTGAGCAAAGAAATCTTGTTAGCTCTTTTGCATTTGGAGGACCGCTTTTTGAACATCAAAAGCTTGGTCATTGGATTGATTGTAGTATGGTCTTTGAGTAGGATTTCTCATTGGAGATGGTGTGTATGTGGGTTGAGGATTTTGGACATTTTGGCTCTTGTATGAGAGGTTTGGGTGGAATTTGGTATTTTTCTTATAATAGTTGATATAAGGGGTGCCATTATTGTATGCTTGAAAGGTATTCAGTTCCTCATTTATTCCCCCACATTCGTGTTGATCATGTCCCAAGGTTCCACAATTCTCACACACTCCATTTGGGATTGAAGATGTTGCCACCATAGCATTGACATGTTGTTTGGGTTATTGAGAAGCTTCATCCAGCTTGGCCATGGCTTTCTCGAATTTTATGTTTTTGGTGTCAATATGGGCACTTAGTTGGGCACTCAATTGTGTGACAGAGTCAACTTCATGTGTCCCTCCCCTAGTAGCTTTTCTTGGCCTACTATATTGAGAGTTATGAACCGCCATTTGTTCGATCTTAGCCCATGTTTGGTTGTCATCAACCTCGATGAATCTTCTATTAGAACCCATGTTGAGCATATTCCTTGAGTCTTCATATAAGTCATTCCAAAATTGTTGAACAAGGAACCATTCACTTAGTCCATGATGAGGACAAGAGCGACATGTATCCTTGAATCTCTCCCAAGCCTCATATAAAGACTCTTTAACTCTCTGCTTGAACCCGGTGATTTGGGCTCTCAACATGTTAGTCTTCTCCGGAGGATATAACTTCTTGTAGAAGGCAAGTGCTAACTTCTTCCATGAATAAATTCCAAGGGTAGCCTTGTCGAGGTTCTTTAACCATTGCTTTGCGGCTCCGATCAAGGAAAAAGGAAACAAAACCCATCGAATTTGGTCTTGAGCTACCCCGGTTTGAGAAATTGCATCACAATAGTCACAAAAAGTCTCCATGTATAGATGAGGATCTTCACTAGGCATCCCCCCAAATTGACTCCTCTCAACTAATTGTATGAATGCGGATTTGGCAATGAAATTACCGGTTAAGTGAGGTGGTTTTGGACTACCATTTGGTAGGTTCTCCTCGGTTGGTACGGAATAAGATGAAAATTTAGGCATTGTAGGTTGATTTTGTGGTTGGTTTTGAATTGGGTTCTCCTCTCCTTCTCTTGCAAAAGGATTGGTAAACTCAACACAATCAGATTGGACAACACCAATGTCCACTAGTTCTCCAATACCCAAACTTGTTGAAGCCCCTCTAACGGTTCTTCTAATGTTGGTCAAGGTTCTTTCAATCTCGGGATCAATAGGCAAAGGTCTACCTCGTGATCTCCTAGACATGCAAAAAGCAAACAACTAGAAAACAATTAAAACTACCTTGAGGAGTTTGACTTTCCCAAGGTTAGGAAAGACACAACTAAAAACAACAAATGATAACAATTCAATTGAACACCGTCCCGACAACGGCGCCATTTTTTATTCTGTTTAAGACTTTGTCATCTAAGCTAACCAATAAAAACAATATTTATAATCTTAACAAACTACTCTTAGTAGAGTGGCAACTAAAGGTCGGATCCCAAAGGACGGGTATTAAATTAAGTTATCGGTTGTAAAGAGCTATGTCTTAGGGTGTGACAAATTGGGTAGAGATTGAGGGTTGTAAGCTAAACTACTCAACAACGAAATGTAAAGAAATGAAAGCAAAATAAACTAAGTAAACAAAAAGAGTTTGTAAACAATTGATTAAGGCACTAGGGTGTCATGGGTTTATAGGAGATTCATAGTGGTGATCATACAAACATGTTTACATAGTTGCAAGCAAATTATTGTTGTAGTGGAATCGAGTTAGTTTATGTCTTACAATTCATAGGAAAATTTGGGTCCCGGAGCCGAGTCGGTCAAGACTGTACAATACATACAAGTCGACTTAGTTTCTTCCTATTCAACTATATGCATGGTCTAACAAGCCTTGAGTTAGTTTATATCTTACAAGTCTTGTTGAATGGATATGAGATTCATGCAAGGTTGTCAATCAAGCAACTCATCAAGCATAACATGTGCATAAGTTGAAACTAAAACAAGCAAGCATAATTATGAAAGCATATTAGATTAAGTATGGATCTACCCCCATGTTTTAATTCCCATAATCCCCCATTAACCCTAGCTAGGAGAGTACTCACTCATGGTCATGGTAAACATGCTAATAAGGGTGTCAATCATTTTAACAAGGTTAAACATGATGAATGAGTAAATCAATAAATAACTTGATTAAAACTAAGAACACTTGAATGATTAAAGAGGAATTAAAATTTGATTAATATTGAATTGAGTAAATACAACTTGATTAATAAGATCTACTAAACTAAATTGGTAAATTAACTTGATTAAAACTTGATTATTTATATGCAAACTTGATGATCAATCCCCTAACACAATGGGGAATTTATACTAAGTACAAGTATTAGGGTAACTAAGGGCTTAAATGACGATGAAGTCCCTAAGAAGGAGATTAGTGTCTTGCAAGTCCCATAAGGAGCCGCCCGACTTGTCATTGATGTATGATCGAGCTGCCCAGAGACCTGCTCGACTTGACCATGGGACGCCCGGATTGTGGCTTGGGACGCTCCTCCTGAGCTCGGGACGCCCGGATTATAAAATTTTCTTCTTCTTCTTTTGACTGCCTAAGGATCCGTGGGGATCGTTGAGGGGTCGTGGAGGTCTTCATCATTGCCCATCCAACTTGATTTATTTGCTTAGGCATTTAGTATTGGCCGCCTCTTTGTTACTTGGTCATTAGATGTACTCCATTTAGCTCCACTTTGCTCCATAAATGCAAGGCTAGCAATCCTCTCCTACCAAGGACACAAAACCTCAAAGAATATGCAAAGTAGGGATCTAAAGATAAGAAACAACCCTAATAAGCACTAGAAAGCATAGGAACGAGGCTAGTTTGGGGACTAAATGTAATACCCGGCCTTTGTGGGACCCGTACTTAGACCTTGAGACGGGTGAGAGGAATGAAAGGATAGCCTTACACTAGACCTGAACCTGGACCGTGTGGTGTTGTAGCGGATCGAGTGGTTTTACTCGGTCGAGTGAATAGTACACTCGACCGAGTGAGTCGACTCGACCGAGTGAGTCGACTCGACCGAGTGGAGTGCTACTCGGCCGAGTGGAGTGCTACTCGGCCGAGTGGAGTGCTACTCGGCCGAGTGGAGTGCTACTCGGCCGAGTGAGTCCACTCGACCGAGTGGACAAGGCACTCAGTTGAGTGCGGTCGTTTTCAGAATACGGGATTTACCCCCTTTCTCCCCTAACCCTAAATCATTTCCACCTTCCTTCTTATATCTCCAAACTCCCTCCCCTCTCTCTAAAATGCTTCCAATGCTCTTCTTTGGCCTTTAAGCTTGGATTAATGGTGGAACACACCTCCTATGCCCCGATCTACCTTTGTAAGTAGAAATCTCGCCTTTTCCTCTTTTTCTTATGAGTAAATTCGAGTTAGGGTTTACTAAGAGAGGTTAATTAATATGTAGTTAATACACAGAAATATGAATAACATTAGAATTCTTAAGATTTAGGTAATAATGCAGTTGTTCTTTATTATTAATCCAAAATTTCGTCTAATCTTCACTTCTAATTCTAAAATTACGCAGTAATTTAAACAGCAGCGAATGCATATGAACTAAGTAGTGAGTCTAACATGTAATCATCTCCTTCTTAATGTGTATCTGAGCAGGCATTCTTAGTTAATTTAACCAAAATCCAGCATGAGGCAACAAATTTATGTAAAGAGAGTAGGGCAGTAACATTGATTAGACAAAATCCTCAGCAAACGTAGATATAAATACAAGACAAAAAAAGAGGGGGAATTGAAATTAAATTACACCACACAAACCTGATAATCTATAACAAGTTTTCCTTGAGTTATTTCAGTGAACGAATTTAATACTGTTGCTTAACTTTACCAATTTCTTCATCCTCAACCTCTCACTTTTACCTACAAATTAAACCAAAGATCAGTTGAAAACGAGTTATCTCCAAATTGAAATCAAACGAATTACTACCTATATTAGACAAGCTCCATATCTGTCATATTAAACAAGCTCAACATTAATGCAACTAATATATTTCAACTCCGATTAATCAATAATATGAACTATCCAGATTTGTAAAGTGACAAAATTACTGATAATAGTGCTCAAAAATCCAATTTCCTAATTCAACAGGGCCAAATTAAAATTATTAAAACCATATACATTAGCAATATCTCTAGGTAGACTTTGAAGAGTAGTAAAGTTTCAAATCCATAAATACTAGCAATATCTATGGGTAGGTAACTCAGGAATTTGCCAAATAGAACTTGATTCTCTGTAAAACAAGAACTCTAATTCGCTGCATAAAATCAACCAAAAAACTTATCATAGCAAGTACGATTGATTTGGGAATTTGGGTTTCGAAAAATTGGGACGCAAGGCAACGATGGAGAGCGACGTACTTGAGGCTGGTGAGCGGCGATGGGATGCTATCGGTGGTTGCAAGGTGGCTACTATCGGAGGTTGCGAATGAACGAGCGAGTGGTTTTGTGTGAAGAATGAAAGGCTATATTAGTCTTTCTTATTGTTTGAGGGTTCTAGAGATTTCTATGAGGACTTACCCTTTTTCTATTTAAGTTATTCTTATTTAGCTACGGTCTAAATAACAGCCGTTGCTTTTTGATTTACATAATAACTATTGGCTACGGTTTTAAGGTGCTGTTTGGCCAAGCTTATAAAGTGCTTTTGTAATTGAAAAAATAGTAGCTTGGTCAAACATGGTAAATTAGAGAGTTTTAAAAGTGCTTTTTAGAAGTCAAAAACTGATTATTCACCCCCAAAAGGAGAATTAGATATTTACTACTTCTACTTCTACTTTTTACATAAAGAACAAAATAAGCAAACAAAAGTGGTATTAAAGTAATTAGGCCAAACATGTAAATTTTGTGAGAAACCACTTTTACAAAAGTATGGCCAAACAACTAAAACTTTTCCGAAAAGTAACTTGTGAATAAACTCCTTTTAAAAAGGAAAAGTCATTTTCCATAAGCAAGGCCAAACAGCACCTAAATTTAACCGAAGCCTTATATATTCTACCATTTTTTTGGCTACGGTCGCTTTCCAACAACCGTGGCCTTTTATTAACGGCAACGGTTATTTATAACAACCGTAGCCTTTTCTACTAGCCAAATGTCATGTTTTTACTAGTGCCGGTACGTCTGGGCGTGTCCCGGTACGTAGTGTGGTGATCGGTATGCCTAGGCGTGTCCCGGTTTCGGAGTAGAGATTGAGGGTATGTCTGGGCGTGTCCCAGTACCGGTATGATGTTGATTTATCCGTGTCTCATTCATATAATCAACTTGTTGCATATTTCTTTATTATGTCATGTCTTACATTGATCATTGAAACTAACGTTTTTGTGTCTGTATAAATGTCACCTATTTCCGGGGTGGCCTGTGTTGATCCATATGATATTTCCGATCATATGGGGAGCAGTTGTTTACAGGTTACCTTTGGTAGCATGCGGGAAGAGGGACGAGGCTTGATGATCCCGTGTCGGACATGATTGATTATACTAGCCTAGGAGTCATGACTTGTAATCTTTCACTATTCGTTTATTCGTTGTAAACCATTAAACATTTTATTTATAAAATTGTATCTCCGAATTCACTACCTCGGGAAACCGAGACGGTAACGCTCCAATTATCTTAGACGGGTATATGGAGTGTTACAAAGTGGTATCAGAGCGACGATTTTGGAACCTAAATGAATGAACCAAAATGAACTAGGTGTGTCTAT
Source organism: Silene latifolia (assembly GCF_048544455.1). Classification (NCBI taxonomy): domain Eukaryota; kingdom Viridiplantae; phylum Streptophyta; class Magnoliopsida; order Caryophyllales; family Caryophyllaceae; genus Silene; species Silene latifolia. Next base: position 127,662,177 of record NC_133538.1, read on the forward strand.
TAAAAATGAACCTGACATGAGTCCAATGGGTGATCGGTTTTGTATGAGTGGGCGCCCTCATATCAAAACTAGTGCATATTACCTCGGTTGGTCACCACGTGGGTGGTTACAAGTAAGGGTTAACGATATTGACAATATTGTATGATGGCATGAATGATATGGTTGTTGCTAGACTTATGCATGCTATGAAAGTTCATATGTGTAGGGATGAATTTACATGTCTTAACATCTTATCTATGCTTGATAGAGTTATTGTTAGTACATAAATGGCAACATTTCAGCAAGATAAGTGCGAGTGTGGATATAGGGAACAACGATCGACAACCTTGGGGTTGCATGAGCTAACTTGGGACGAGTCACTAATAAGTGGTGGACTCCCGAACCTTCTATTGTCTTGCAGAAAATTCGTCGATAAGCTGTTAGTGAGAATTTGAAACCCAACGGGGTCACTTGACTGAGTGCGAGTACCAACTCGGCCGAGTAAGCGAGCACTCGACCGAGTGGACCCTTGACTCGACCGAGTGGACCCGGTTCCAGGGGGTTATACATTCAGGAAAACCCGTCCCTCGACCGCGCGGGTCATCTACTCGACCGAGTGAACTCATACTCGACCGAGTGGATTTACACGGGTTGAGTTACTCGGCTTAAAGCCCTTATTTTCCGCAATTTCCCATTCTTATCTTCATCCCTTCCAACACCAAAATTCTCCAATTTCTCCACTTTTCTCATCTAATCCCACTAATTTGGTTAAGGTAAGCTTATTCATCTTCTTCCATCTTTTTCCCCAAATTTGAATTTCTTAGATCTACTTTTAAATCCTTCATGGTTTGTTAATTAGTTGTTCTTTTTGCTTAATTCATGATACTAGTAAGCTTTTAATACCATTGTTCTTGATAAAAATCAATTTTTTTGTAGAAAATTTCCGTTCACCATTGTAGAAATCGAATTGGATGTTCTTGGGTCAACGATTGGATTTTGGTGATTGTTGTTGTGTATTGTTGGACAATAAAGGCTTAACTTTTGTTGTCATGGATGGATCTTGCATAAAATGTATAAATTCGTCTTAAAACTCCGTCTTAAATTTTCGAATTTTAGACAAGTCATGCCCAAATTTTGATTTTTCATGAGCAAAACTTAGTTTAATCACCTTATAGGACTACTACCTTGGTTGATAATGTATTATGTAAACCAAATGGAATCAAAATTTTTTCTTAAAACTTGGGTGAAAACTCTTCTAAGTTCTTCTAAAATTACCATGAATAATGCATTTTTGTGCCTTGGTGGTGATTTTCCTATGTTGTAGTGTTGAGGATTTTGTGATTACTACCACTTTATAAAAGGGATTAAAATTTTTTTTTTGTCTCAAAGCCTTGAAAATTCGACACTAACCATATTAAATTTTAATTTATACTCACTACTTATCTTACTATTTACTTGTTCAACTTAAAGATTTTCTTATGATAAAGAAGCACTTCACTCACCCGAATTCCTTTTAAAATTTTGGCAACCTCAATTTTATTTCCACCAACTTTAACGAAATTGTTGTTGATGGCAATGTCATGAATCACTTAAGCGAAACTTTGAAGTGTAGTATGTCATGGGTGAGTTGAAATTTGACAAGTCGGGCGACGAATTGGGATAATCCATGTAATTAAAGTCATGCTTAAACTCGTGTTATGTCACAAGGATCTTTAAATTCCGGATTTCATTTTTTATGTAACATAAGAAAATTTTGGAGAGGTCAATTAAATTACAACAAAACTATGATATAATTCTCCTTTTATTTGGTGGCTATGAAATTGAGAAGTTGAGAAAATTCTATCCATATTCAAAAATTTGCTTCAAATTCTTACCTTTATCGTTCCATACCTTGTGTGATCTCCTCGTGTAGCATGGCAAGGAACGCTAGAAGCGGTCGTGGAAGGAACAGTCGCATGCCTCAACAAGAAGCACCGCCCGCTATCACCCTCCCGGACTACCCATCCATATCTTTTGAGAGTGAGGAGCACCGCGACAAGTTTGAGATCCTAGCCACTAGGAGGATGGCCCCGACCAAGTGTATATCGGTAACTACCTTGGAAGCCCTAGGAATAAAGAAGGAGGTGCATAATATCTTCACGGTTCGTGGATTGGAGGGTTTGTACAACTTGGGGGAGATAAGTTACCACAACCTCACCCTCGAGTTTTTGAGCTCCTTCACCTATGACAAGAGGACCCATAAAGGTGAGTTTTAGGCTCAAGAATACCTCTTTCAACTTAAGTAGTGATGCTTTTGCCGACCATATAGGGGTGGGTAAGTGAGTTGTAGGCCACCATGACAAGATTATGAAGGACATGAAAGCTTCAAAGTATTACAACCTTTACACAAGCAAGGAAAAGGTTAGTGTAAGTAACATGAAGACTAGTGACATTGAGCACCCCGTCCTAAATATTTTCTTGCGCTCATTGACCAACCTCCTCTATAGGAGGAGGCACCCGAGTAAGCTCAACTCTATGGAGTTATTGATCTTGAGCGCCTACCTTAACCCCCACCATGAAAATCGTCTCCACTTCAATGTTGTGTCTTTGGTGTGTCTTTCCCATGCGAGGATGGCTGAGGTGGACCAATGCTCCTTAGATAGTGGAGCCTCGGTGACTCGATTGGCCAACACCATGTTAGCTTATGAACCGGGGGTGGTGGATGCACCCATGTCTAAGGAAGTGGTTTATTTTGATCTTGATGAGTTGAAAGCTAAGTCATGGGTAGTAGATAGAGAAGCGATGAAGCTTCCCGCCGGTAAGGACCTACCCCTGACTTCTTCTTTAGAGAGAGCGGGATAACCCCGTCCTGAGGCCCAAACGTATACCATCCCTAGTGGTCTCACCTTTGACCTTGAGGATGCCACCGAGAAACGGGAGGCACACCCGTTACCTCCCTCACCTTGTGCTCCCATCGACCAAGCTCCCACATCTTTTCCCCACTCCATGCCTACAACTATGATGCCCCCACCTTATACCGGGAACTCTGGCCAAGCCTCACCCACCTTCGACTCCAACTATCACATGTCATACCTCATACACCGAGTGAACACCGACCTTATGTTGAGATACATGCATGAGGCAGCCTATAATCAAGGAGTACGACCCAGCCACCGCCCTAGCTTTTGGTCCGGACCCTAAGACACTTCCGGAGTCCTCAAGGCCTATGGTATCCAACCATCGGATTGGGAGATCAACTTTCCTTTCGGCATAGGACACTTGTGTGACCCATACATGGGTGATACCGGGATCTATCCTAGCTATGCCTATCAAGGGAGTGGGAGTGAGGCGGGAACATCCGCGGCGGCGGAGGCCATGGACCTTGATGAAGTGTGGGAGGCGGCGGCTCGCAAATGACCGGAAGAGGAAGAGGAAAATTAAGAAGAGGAGGAGGAACAAGCGGAAGGAGGAAGCAAGACGGAGAAGAGTCGCTACGGATGGGTAAGGTGGATGTCTAGCATTGGCAAGAAGAGGAAGTCCTCCAAGTAGTGATGACCTTATGATTCGGGATCCCTTGAGACTTTTAATTATCATTTGAAACTTTGAACAATTTAATTTTATGTTGTAAGCCGGCCATGAGACCAAGACAATTAGAGCTTGTATAGAAGGAGGGTGTAGTGATCACCATTTGGAACTCATTGCATGTATGTTCTACCATAAGGAAGCTTAGAGGCCATTAATGGCCGAAATTTGGACTACCCAGCAACACTCGACCGAGTGCCCTATTCACTCGACCGAGTATCTCCTTCATTCGATCGAGTAGGCCTAAAAACAGGTTCTGGAAACCTCGTGTAAATACCCCCACTCGACCGAGTGGCATGAACACTCCACCGAGTGACTCTGACTCGGTCGAGTAACTTCTGAATTCGACCGAGTACAGTGGAATTTGACCCTTTTTGGGAATTTTAGACCATCTACTGATTAGTTCATATACCTATTATTAGACTCTTCTAATAGTGAACTAATTAACATATTAATATGAGTTCATTAGATCAAGTGCATGCATAACTAAATAAGAGATAAAATAAGAAAAACAATGTTCCTTTCATTGTTATATGGCTCGAAATAAGGGCACAAATAAGGTCGCCTTCCTTATATGTTCTTGAGCTTAAATGTAATGGATGATCCTCCTTAATGCCAAGTATTGAGATCCTCCTCTTGATTGCACCCAAGACAAATCCCTTAAAGTAATATATGAACTAACTATATTAATATACTAGTATCCTTAAAATAATTCTAATAATATTCTTTATTACTACACTAGTAATCTTATATTGAAATTAGAATCTTGAATGAACAATTTTTGAGGTTCCTAAAACCATTTAGAGAGATATATTTTGAGAGGATGAATAATAATGATATGTAAAATTATATCGTATGAAAATAGAGAACAAACTCTCTATTTGTTTAAGAGGAGCCGACTGTGGGGAAGAGGAAGACCAATGCATGGTCCTTCCCTTTTTTTTTTTTTTGTTCTTCACAAGGATTGTAGGTGTAAGACTAGGTTATAGGGTACTCATCATATTTTCCACAAAATATAAACAAGTACAAACAAACCCATTTCCCACTACCAAAAACCGGTGCCCTTCCTTAAAATGGACTTCCATTTTATTTTGTCAATTTGTCAATTGTCACACAATATGTCACATGTAGTATGTAACATGTTATTAATTAATTTAATGCATATTTATCAAATAAATATCATTATATACATTAATTGAATTACATATAACAAATTGTCTAGTGATTCTTGATCACATAAATAAAATAGGTCGTATAATTATAATTCATAACATATTGTAATTATAATTAGCCATTCATTCTTATCTCAATTTTTTCATAAACAATAATCAATTTTAGTAATAAAATATTTTAATTACTAAAATAAATCTTATTTAATCAAATTACAATAAGATATAAATATTCTCTCTCACAAATGAATTGTTCAATTTTAAGGAATTGATTAACTTGTATCGTCATACAATTAATCAAATTGTCTATTAAGGGAATTGTCATATAGGTGTGACCTTAAGGGTTCAACTAATCACCACCGTCAAAACACAGTAATGTCAAACTCTAGTTAGCCAATCATTACTGATTAATGTTGATCAATTGACTATATAAATGAATCAGCCTTTACGTATTCTTAATTTGAGATTTAAACATGTGATCACACTATTGTTGAGGACACATATACTCCAACAATCTCCCACTTGTCCGAGACAGGTGTGCGTCACCAATTTTCTTATCCTATTACAATCTCCCACTCAATGCAAGGTGTCTTGCAGGTCGTACTTGCATTTGATCATATATTGAGTGGTTTCCTCGATCTGGAGAGTAACTGTCTGACCGGAATTATCTACCGTAGATACCTTCCGAGCGTGGCCACGCATTTTCAGTTCACTACTCCTCGAGTGGCCCTGAGATTTTGAACAACCCTGAAAAGGGGGTGGACAATTTCTATTGCACTATTCCCTTCGTATAGCCATAGTTCATCATGATCCAAAATACACTCATTTGACTTCAGGTACGACAGTCGTAGAGAATAAATCAAAGCCATTTAGAAATTTGTGCCAACTTGGGCGAACAGTCTCTAGTCAAAAGAATCGACTCATAAGAATACTATAGTAGCTCTTGCCACGACCAGGCTTTATAAATTTCCAGAACTCTAGAAGCGCTCACTGCCCGACAAAGTGTCCCATACCGTATGACCCTATGGCACTTGAACTTGCCATCAATCGCATCACACTCTAGTCACTTCGAGACGTCACCTCCTATAAGTAACCAGGGACTCATACTATGTCAATCCAGTTCACTTTAATAGGGTTCAATATTGTCTCAACAACCCATTTGGATATAACAAAGTAATGTGTGAGTTTAAAGAAACTCAAACGATAAATGCGATTATCTTATATGAATAGTCAATACACTATTAATACTTCATATCTTATAATTTATAGTGTACCTTTTACACTAATTGAATTACAGTAAAAGCTTGGTAAATGGATATACCATGTATCCATATATTCCAACTTTATTAATTGCTATTTCCTTCTATTCAATGTTATTTCTAATAACATGAATTTATCTAAGTATATGTCTAGTCTTCTTACTAGACTTGGGCTCTTGTACTTGGAAGATGCTCCCACTGTTATCATATAACTTGTGATAAAGTCTTTGGTAGAGGGATTTCCTCTCATTACCTACGTTGACCATCTTATCACAATGTACTTAGATTTTGTTTGTAGAACTCGCAATGGTTGAAACTAAAACATTTCTCTAGTCTCTTACTCCTAAGTTAATAAAATCAGCCTAGGATTTCGATAAATCCTTATAGTTTTGGAAACTAAAGTTTGTGTAACCCTTCAACACAAAACTCAGTATATCATCCAAACATAAGAACGAATCCTCAATTCTCCTCAAGAATCTTAAGGATGTTCTTTAAGGCTTTCAAAAGACCATTATTTGAATTACCTTGTTATTGACTTATTATTCTCCAAGCATATGATTCATCACGACATGTGCATAATAATGGCATACATGATCGTTCTAATGGCGGAAACATTAGAAATCGATTTCATGTGATCAACAACTTATTTAGGTTCAGTGAATGACTATGACTCTATCATAGTAATTCCACTTTCATAAATATGAACAACCTACTCAACCTTTATGATGTTAAAGATATGAAAGAACTTATCATCATAAGGCTCTCGACTCTATGCCAATATTCTCTCAAATTTAACAAATAGATTCGAAAATCTAGAATACATTACACCTTTTCCTAGTCTCCCAATCACTCTTTCACAGAAGAGAGCATTGGTACATTATTCTCAATAAGTAATATGTTATCAACATATAAGACATGGAAAAATAATTCTCGCTCCCACTTCATGCATAAACATGATTCTTCAACAATGTGAATGAAATCATTCTCAATTATCACATGAACGAAAAGTATGACTATTACAATCCTTTGATGCTTACTTAAGATCATTCTATGATTGCTTAAGTAAGCTTTGCATAATATGTTAGGATTCTTAGATCTTTATCTAACGTTTTGTGTTCCGTACACATCCTTCTCTAAATTCTCATTTTAGAAAAGCGAATTTTTAATATCATTTGCCATTCATGAAAATATGGCAATTCCTAACATGATTAAATCATGATTTATCTTGATTAACATCTTCAGGTCAATCTATGCTCTTAGGTACTCTAAAGCTCTATTTACTTTAAAGAGACCATCGCCTTAAAGTAAATCTACTCTTGAGTAAAACTTTTGGATTGTAATGCTATTGCTTGTTTGCAACTAAGTCGATTTGGGACTAGGTCATAAATCCATTACTTTCGAAAAGTAACTCATTAACAATAATTCATGTCTACTTTACTCCCACTCTATCTCAATAGATTATAGTTCCATTACTTTCAAAAAGTAACATATGAACTATAAGACATGTTTGTGACGATCTACTCCCACTCTATCTCTTAGAAATAAATCTATCTTCTTAAGAGATAGCTTTGTGAGTTACAAACATATATGGTGAAGTAATAGAAGTTTGTCTAGATTGACGTGTTAGCTCATAAAAAAACCAGCTCTATTATGGCAGTTTGATTCATGTAATATGCGAATCTGATCTATGTCATTTGTTAAATAGACTTGCTATTTTAGGTATCTCCAGGTTGACCTTTCTTTTAAAATAACGTGTCCATTTTGGATTGCAAATCCCCAAAAGTGAGTTCGACAACTCAATCCGACTTATATCTATGTTATATGCAATCTTGAGGTCTTAAGCCCTCCTATAGCTCGTATGGAGTCTTATAAGTGGTGTAGCGAATTGCTTTATAAAATTTCCCCTTTTAGAGTTCAAGTGACTCTTTTTTACTTTATAATCATTCTTTCTTATATCAAATAAGATGTGACACTAGGTCACAAAAGCTTAAGTGAGAACTAAATTCATGGCTTATGAACTAATTACAATGATCCCATCGTTGTAATTCTTTTATGATTAGATTAAGTTTTAGAACGAAAGGTGTATAATGACAAGTTTAGAACGAAAATTTCCATAAACCGAGTGACTTGGGTTACAAACCAAGCCACTAAAATTCAAATACAACTTCTTGTTCTTGAAAACAAAAGGAAATAAACTAATTTCCATGTCCAACTAGGAAGTTAAAAGAGTTCTAAAACAACAAGTTCAAAATACAACAATGAAATGAAGACTATCATTATAAAGGACAAGTTTCCATAGGTCTTCTACTATGGGCGGCTACTCTAGCGTCCCTTGAAGAGCCTCCTTAGGCTTGCTTGTGTTTGCCTTTGTCTTTGCTCGGGTGCCCTGAAAAAACAAATTAAAAAGGGTAAGAATCACAACTTGAATCCAAATACCAAAGTTGAGATTGAAATTCAAAACATAAATGATGGGGAGAATTTTATTTATTACCTAGTGGAACAATCTTTCCAGCTTTGATATCTCCAAGATACTTTGGGCAATTCCTCTTCCAATGTCCTATGCCATTACAATAATGGCATTTGTCTTCGGAAGTAGCACCCTTTTTAGAAGAGCTTTTCTAAATTTCTTTTCCTTTTCCTTTGAAGGAAGTGGGTTTCTTACTCTTACTAGCACTCCTTTTAAATTTCCCTTTGCTCTTGGTGTTAATTGCAAGCACATCCTTGGTAGTACTAACATTAAGACCCATATCTCTCTCGGCTTGCACAAGTAAATTGTGCAATTCATGGAGAGAAGTCTTCATGTTTTGCATATTGTAGTTTACCCTATACTGCACATATGCCTTGACTTTGTTCAAGGAATGTAGAATTCGGTCTATAACGAGTTGTTCGGGAATGTCAACCTTTGGTATCTTAATAGTCTCCACAAGCTCAATCAATTTGAGCACACGAGGGCTAACCTTTTGGCCCTCTTTGATGTTGATTTCGAAAAATGCGGAGGCCGCCTCATATTGGACTATCCTAGGTGCTTGCGAAAACATGGTCGCAAGCTTGGTGTAGATCTCATAAGCCGTGCTCATCTTAATGGCACTCCTTTGGAGATCGGGCTCCACATAGAAAATCAAGACGTTCTTGATAGCGGCCAACTCTTTTTGGTAGGCCTCAAAGGCTTCCCTTGCGGCGGAAGTTGACCTAGTAGTAGGTGCGGTGGGTGCGACTTCGGTAAGGTAACGAAGCTTGTCGTCACCTTCCATGGCCAAACGGAGTTGCGCATCCCAATCGGCGAAGTTTAAACCATTCTGTTCAAGTTTACATCGATCCATAAAGGATCGGAGCCAAGAAGCATTGGAGAGTGGTGGAGCGTTTGCACTAGTTGATGCGGATAAAATCGGAGTAGTCATTGCATACTAATCAAATTGACTACAAAATAGAAAATGAAGGAATTATAAACATTTATCATCTTTAAAACTTGTATATATTTTAAACAAGTTTAACATTTATATAATGACCTCTACCCAATTATAATAAATGATTCCGAGACCCAAAATTCATATTAACTTGGACGTGAGTCAACGGGCCCTCTACATCTTTACTAATATAACTTGGTAGGTTTACCCTCTTAACCGATTCTACAATTAGAACTCTCGGTCGATGATTTTATATTAAATTCATCTTTAGCCCGAACCTTTTGTGGCTACGGTCGCAAAATACCTTCGTTGAGATTAACCAAATCTTCGACGTGTAATGACTACTTATTACCCCACTTATCCATCGTCAATAGAAGCACCCCAAAAAATCGTATTGTACTCCTCATGAAATTTTGATTCATGGGCTCCTACTATTTGGTAAGGCTAAGTCTCAATCTTTTAAAAGTAAAGGTCTTGTCAATTTATTATTTATCAATTTTAAGTGAACTAAAATTCGAATTCTCGATAATTATAATTGACATGGTCGATGACTCGATATGATATGCATGTGTTGTTATGGCGATTTGGCAATGCATGCAACATATTAAAAGAAATGCAAAACAAATAATAAATTCCTAGTATGGCCTTCCTAAAATAGAAAATCAAATAATCTATTACATATTCGGAAACCAACTCCTTTAGTCCCTTGAATCTTCAAGTGGCACGCCCACCAAGAACATCGTCTTTATCGGAACATTTTTCCGAATGGCACCGTCTTGAAGGAACTCCGGGATTACAAATAATAATAAAAATACAAAGCTATTCCTATTATTCATTTGTAATATAAAAAACTAGTAAATATAAAATTGATACGAGATCACATTAAATTACAACCGAATCAATATCCCCTTTCATTACGGGTAATATCGATTAAAACTAAGGCCATACTAAGATAAAATTACATAATTTAAAAGTACATAAATAAAATATGACATTCACAATGAAATATGCAGCATTATAGTATGTGTCTATCATGCCAAATTATGTGCCAAATCGCCCTATTTAACTTATATCGATTATATAACCCGGTTTTATGGAAATGCACGATTTTAACTTATTAAAATCGTAAATTAATACTAAAATATAATTTTAATTCTAGTTAATTATCATAACACTCTTAGGTCTCAAAAATTATTCATCACTCAATTTTTGACGATAATTCAACTTGATTTAATTTTATACTCATTTTTGACCCTAAAATCATAACATTTATGAAATAAATCCAAATTAAATTACAATAATTTCAAAATTTGAATTTTAAATTTTTGAACATTCTAGAATATATCCATGACACTCAAAATGTCAAAAATCATGGTTAAAATTTTCGAATTTATTTCGAGAAAAATGTAGTTGCGATTTATCGGTTTTATCAAATAAAACATCTAAAGTATACAAAAATTAATCAAATCTATTTTAAAACTTTATATATGATAAGTGGGATAAAAATGCAACCTAAAATAATTTTCTCATTCCATGTAATTCGTTTTAGCTATTTATGCTAAAAATAGTCACTATTTATGCCATTTTTATACTAAAAATTCATAAATCATGCAAAATGAATCACGTTCATCTTAAATTTTACACACAATGAGTAAAATATGCATTTGACAACATATTAAAATTTTATGGCCTATTTCGATGTGTAACTATATTTAACAATTTTACCTCCATTTAATTCATTTTTATCTCATAAAAATCATAAATCATGCAATATTAATCACATTAATACGAAATTTTACATACAATAAGTAAAATATGCATGTGAGGTCATATAAAAATTTCAAGGTCAGAGACTTAGTTTAATTATTTTTAGCATTTTAATTTCCATTTTAGTCATAAAAATGTAATAAAATATCTAAAAATCATTAAAATGAGCAATAAAATACCATAAATCATAAAAATGACCTAAAAAAATTTTTGGACCAGAATATACAACATGCATCAATATTTCGTGGCTTTATCTAATAAATCACAAATTTTTAGTTTTAATTAAGTTGCTAATAACTCGAAAAAACTATAAATCGATTATGCATCCAACATCCTATGCTCTGATACCAATTGATAGGTTCATATACCTATTATTAGACTCTTTTAATAGTGAACTAATTAACATATTAATATGAGTCCATTAGATCAAGTGCATGCATAACTAAATAAGAGATAAAATAAGAAAAACAATGTTTTATTTTGTTTTTTTTTTGTTTTTTTTTTTTTGATGACGAGGGGGTTGAGTCCCCCCCGGGCCCATGAATTCCCGCACCACCACATGGACCATGTAAGCCACCCCCTTCGGGGGCTGCAGTGGCCAAGTGATCATCGCCCCAGCTGGTAGTCGAACCTGAGACCTCTCAACTCCTACATTTCTGCAAGCTTCAAGGTTTAACCCAGCTACCACTGGACTAACACCACTTGGTTAAGAAAAACAATGTTCCTTACATTGTTATATGGCTCGAAATAAGGGCACAAATAAGGTCACCTTCCTTATTTGTTCTTGAGCTTAAATGTAATGGATGATCCTCCTTAATCCCAAGTATTGAGATCCTCCTCTTGATTGCACCCAAGACAAATCCCTTAATGTAATATATTAACTAACTAGATTAATATACTAGTATCCTTACAATAATTCTAATAATATTCTTTATTACTATACTAGTAATCTTATATTGAAATTAGAATCTTGAATGAACAATTTTTGAGGTTCCTAAAACCATTTAGAGAGATATATTTGAGAGGATGAATAATAATGATATGTAAAATTGTATCGTATGAAAATAGAGAACAAACTCTCTATTTGTTTAAGGGGAGCCGGTTGTGGGGAAGAGGAAGACCAATGCATGGTCCCTCCCTTTTTTCTTTTGTTCTTCACAAGGATTGTAGGTGTAAGACTAAGTTATAGGGTACTCATCATATTTGCCATAAAATATAAACAAATACAAACAAACCCATTTCCCACTACCAAAAACCGGTGCCCTTCCTTAAAATGGACTTCCATTTTATTTTGTCAATTGTCACACAATATGTCACATGTAGTATGTAACATGTTATTAATTAATTAAATGCATATTTATCAAATAAATATCATGATATACATTAATTAAATTACATATAACAAATTGTCTAGTCATTCTTGATCACATAAATAAAATGGGTCATATAATTATAATTCACAACATATTGTAATTATAATTAACCATTCATTCTTATCTCAATTGTTTCATAAATAATAATCAATTTTCGTAATAAAATATTTTAATTACTAAAATAAAACTTATTTAATCAAATTACAATAAGATATAAATATTCTCTCTCACAAATGAATTGTTCAATTTTAAGGAATTGATTAATTTGTATCGTCATACAATTAATCAACTTGTCTATTTAGGGAATTGTCCTATATGTGTGACCTTAAGGGATCAACTGATCACTACCGTCAAACGACAGTAATGTCAAACTCTAGTTAGCCAATCATTACTGATTATTTTTATCAGTTGACTCTATAAATGAATCACCCCTTACGTATTCTTAATTTGAGATTTAAATATGTGATCGCACTATTGTTGAAGACACATATACTCCAACATCTACGACGCATTTGACCTCGATTTTGAACTATGCTGACCTACTAAGAATCGGCTGACCATAGAAAACCCACACGATAGACCTTTATGAATAGTTTACTCTTGATCTTGTTAGTTGTTTGGACGGTATAAGAAAATAATCGAACTACAAATGATCATATGATGGCATAAAATGCATGAAAACATGTAGACACTCAGTAATAATAGTGAAAAAGTAAATAATAGTAGTGATTACACACCACGTGACGAGCACTAGTACGTGTTGTGGCGGTCCATTACGATATGTGAATGATATGTTGAATGTTAAGATTGGTTGCGTCAAGTAGTAAAGAGTACTTACACACACACACACACACAGATATATATATATATATATATATATATATATATATATATATATATATATATATATATATATATATATATACATACATACATACATACATACATACGGTAATCATACACAACTTGTGGTAATAATGGTAGGTTACCGGAAGGGTGTCATGTGAGACTTATAGCGAACTTCGGTATGTAGTTTACTTTTAGGGGGAGTGAATGTAACAACTCAGAGAAATTTAGAAATAAAGAGCGTAATATGTAGGAAAGTAATGAGAGTGAACAAGAAACTTAGGATAGATAGGATACACGCGTGTAACAATAAGAGTGATAAGGGCAAGAAAATACAAGAGGTCCGAGAATGAGGCTTGCGAGAAGACCGAGGAATAATTGGGAAAAAGAGTGAGTGACGAACTTCGGGGACGAAGTTCATTTTAAGGGGTGAAGATTATAATATCCGGCCTTTGTGGGTCCCGTACTTAGTCCTTGGGACGCGTGAGAGGGAGGAAAGGATAGCCTTACACTAGACCTGAACCTGAACCGTGTGGTGTTGCAGCGGATCGAATGGGTTTACTCAGTCGAGTAAATAGTACACTCGACCGAGTGAGTCGACTAGACCGAGTGGATTGCTACTTGGACGAGTGAGTCCACTCGACCAAGTGAACTCAGCACTCGGTCTAGTGCCACTGTTTTTAGAATACGGGATTTACCCCCTTTCTCCCCTAACCCTAAATCATTTCCACCTTACTCCTTATCTCTCCAAACTCCCTCCCCTCTCTCTAAAATGCTTCCAATGCTCTTCTTTTGGCCTTCAAGCTTGGAATAATGGTGGAACACACCTCCTATGCCCCGATCTACCTTTGTAAGTAGAAATTTCACCTTTTCCTCTTTGTCTTATGAGTAAATTCGAGTTAGGGTTTACTAAGAGAGGTTAATTCACTAGTAGAAAAAGTGACATTGACATCGGTTATTTAGGCCTATTTACATCGGTTTTGGTGCGATGCTTCTGGGGGCGTTGTTTATTGAATTTATAAGAAAAACATCGGTTTTACAACCGATGTTAATGGTTTAAACTTACATCGGTTCTGGACCAAAACCGATGTTCATAGCATATAAATTACATCGATTCTTCACCAAAACCGATGTAAATAATTCTTTTTTACATCGTTTATAATTAGTAACCGATGTAATTTAATGATATTAACATCAATTGTACTTAGTAACTGATGTAACTTATAATTACATTAACATGAGTTGTACTCAATAACCGATGTACCTAATTACATTAAAATCGGTTTATTAAAACTTCTAGAACTGATGCTAATACTTCTTATAATTCATGAGGGCAATACAGATTCAATAATTTACACCCGCAACTAAATGCTACATATAATACGCTAATAAGCAACATGAGCTTTGCTTCCAATAATTCAAACAAACACATCCATTTATTATATACCAAAAAATATCAAACGTATTACAATAATTCCGTCCATTCATAAAACTAGTTAAAACACTACTAAATGCGTGCCACGATACAAAATGTTAAATGTTTTCAATTAGAATTCCTACGAATCAAACCATTCATTAGACGTTCTTTACACAATAAAGCAACCAAAGCTCTAGAACCTCATTCATTTGTTCAATTGTTATTTCCGCACCTGAAACACACTACATAAAAGATGAGGCTTAGGAAAATATAGGCAATTTACAAAAAAAAGGGTTATTTTATGGTAATAATCCAAACTAAACCCCTCCTTCTTATATTAATCCCAACTAATGTTTAACTGGCAATAATCTCAACTATTACATCATTTAACTTGCACTAAACTCTTAGAAGGGCAACCTGAATAACCCGTTTCCCTAGTTAATAACCCTAATTATTCAACTTGAACATCATCCTCTTCAATCTTTATCCCTTAAACTCCTTCATCGTCAATCAACAAACACCAAAAATTAAAACTCACATACCACCATCCATTAACATCTAAACAAAACCCAGAATATATTTCACGTTAATCCCACTAAAAAAAAATTACTCCAAATCAACACCCCACAAAACTACCCTGTTTCATTTGCCTACTTGATCTCTGCATCAAAAGGAGATGGTATGGTGATTGACGTTATTTAATTTAATGTTTTTGATACAAAAAACGACGAGTTTGTCAGTAGGTGTACAATTAAAACAAATGCAATTCCATCTCGCCCAATTCCACCGTCCCTTCTTTATGTATTTTTTTAATTATCTAAGCTCCACAGAAAATTGGGTTTTTTTTATATTTTGGGGGTTAAATACCTACAGCAGCTTGATAGCGAGGGTGAGTTGCAGGAGAAAGAAGTTTTGATTCTACCGTTAAGACAGCCATGGAAGGTACCCACATCAGCTGTGTCGGATTCGTTGAAACCTCAACGACAAATGAGGCAATAAAATACGCTTTCCGGGTTGATTTCGAATGATTTTCATTAATTTTGGATGTCACGGTATCAATCTAATTGTGTGTCAGATTTAATGAGGGAAATAAATTAAAGAAATAAAAAAGGCGAATATAAAGAAAATGAAAGAAGAAATTAAAAGAAGGAAGAAGATGAAAAGAAGAAATGAAGAAGGAATTAGAAAAAATAAAAAAAAGATGGACCCACATTATCACCTGTTAGGAAACCGATTATAGCAGGTCAATTATGGGATGAGATCAGTGGAAGTTAAATGATGCAATATTTAGGATTATTCCCAGTTAAACATTAGTTGAGATTAATATCAGAAGATAAGACTTACTTTGAATTATTCTTATAAAATAATTTTAGGGCTGGGAGTTTGGGAAATAAAAAATACAGTTTGAGAAAATAAAGCAAGTACCTTTTCTATGCCGTCCTCCGATAATGCGTAGCGTACGGTGATATCATACATCCACTTCATAACATAATAACCATACTCATAATTCCCTGGCTGTTGAGCGCACTATATTTATAGAAAAATAGAAGTTAAGTAAAGACTCTAACCTCATATAATCTAAGTCAAATATACTACCACCATAAGGGAATGAATTATAATTATAATAATTAAATAAAATGACGTTACACGTGTTATAGTCACAAGTTAACAAGTTTCCGTATAAAGCAACATACTCCAGACAAGTCAAAAGACACAAAAAGGGTAAGATTCTGATCGAGGCAAAACAAGTAATCGTAAAAACCTACATCGGTAAATATCGCTAAATAGCATCACCAAACCTCTGCTTCAAGAGAGTCTATCCATGAGTAGTTCATTTTTTTTAACATATCACGCGTAAAATAAAAATAGGAGGCGGGGTGGTAGTACTTGGCGTAATTGAATTTCTAAGGAAAACTTCATACCTCAATCATTTTTATCTGGAGTTCATTTTTTTTAACATATCACGCGTTCCCGCCCTAAAAGAATACCTTTTCCAAGCCTTGAAATTAATTGAATACATGAAATGTAATCATATTATCGACATTCATACATAACATAACTATAATTTATGTCGTTAATCGATTGAACTTACCATGATAAGCAACTTTTTATTTGCCATGTCTTTTTTTTCGCTTTATCCGAGTCAAAAATATATGCAATATTATCTCCAAGACAAAATACAACCAACATCCAATGCGAGCTATATCAAATAACAAAACTTATAAATCCTTTAATAAGGTAAAAAAAATATGTAAAGGAAAAAAAAATTGATGAAATCAAGAATTTTTTTTGTAATACTCACGCCTCAAAAAAAGCACCCATCACATATCTCTTATCTTGTTGCTTCTTTAAAGCCTCAGTTAAGTATCTCTCCATCTCAACCGAAGAATGCATATATGTGCAAAGTCTATCGGGACACAAAAAACCAACTAGTTTTTCCGTCACTCCACGTTGTGTCCCATAATCATATAAGAAGCTACATTATTATAATGAGAATAAAATTTAAGTATATAAATATATACACATTTGTAAAGAAAGATTTAATTGAAATATTATGAGAAAAGTAATACCTTCCCCAGAGTTGAAGAATGGATATATTTAACCATTCATATCTAAACATCTCCCTAATATCATCAAACACGATTATCAGCTTAATCCGACTTTCGTCTGAATAGACTAACTCACTAATCTCTATAGTAAACAACGAATATTTTCCCGAAATAGCAGAACATATCATGTCTTCCAATCTCTGAAAGTGGGAATCCAAACGGCTCAACTCGTCCTTATTTAGAGGCCCCTTTTTGTTCTTTGTTGACTTCACCTAAAAATTATAAGTTTTAAAAACCAAATAAGGAAAATTACAAGTTTTAAAAACCAACTAGTAAGAGATTCATTACCGCCTCAGCAACCTGAATCTCCTTGCTACCACCACCAGACGGCTTTATTATCTTTCCTGGATTATCCGTGTCTTTAGTAGTCTTAGCCTGTTGAACCTTGTCTCTACCCTTAAGATCATCCTAGCAATTACAATTAATACTAACACTTAAAAAACAACACTTAATTGGCTTCTTGATAGTTGCAAAAATAATAACTAATAAATTAATTGCACATTTTATTACCTCGTCAGTTCCTAATAAAACCAATGATTTAGGCCACTGTGCAAAACTTCCAATAACCTCACCAACCCTTTCATGTCCATCCCACGGAATTGGAAGTAGTGCCTTCCCATCTTTGATATTATCAATGGACACGTGAGCATTTTCACGGGCCAATGGTGTGTTGTGAACCATCTTACCTTCTACCCATGGCCATATTGTTCCCTCGGCAACAACGTTCTTTGTCTCAGCAACATACACAGCCAACCGACAAGGGACGAGACCCTATAGGAGTAGTAAAAATGAAATGTAAAGTTTTATCTCAACAATTAGTAATATAAGATGGTCATTCATACTATACATATATACCTCTATCTCAAGGAAGCGATCATTAAGCTTGGTAGATTGAGAACTACTCTCAACAAGGTGAGAGGAGGAGACATCCATCATCTTTGTAATTTCGTTGTCATCTAATGACTTTGATTCGAGATGAGACTTTAAAATTTCGGACACATGTTGTTTCACCAACCTTTTTACATCAACCATTTGTTTATTTTTCACCTCTTCCTTAAACAACCTAAAATCATCCTCCGTATACACCTTCTTATTAACTCTCGGACTATTTGATTTTCCAAAAAAGCTAGTAAGACCAACTAAGCCTCCAACTCCTCTTATGAATCCAGGTCGGTCAAATTTTCCCGTTGCCTTTACCAACACATCTTCTCTTCCTGAAGGAACAAACTCCCCTTTTCTCTTCATCTCCTCCCAATAATTCTGCTCACATGAAAAAATGGTTAATATTTTAGACGAAAATTAATTATTCACTAACTTTCGGAGAAACCACAAATAAGGCAACAAAGGAAATATTTAAGGCCTTGCAAAGTTAACTAAACAATCATTATGCCAAAAATCATAGCCAGCTTATTAAGTGAATTAGTCAAAGTAGCCAATGAAGATATTAGCAACGGTAATTTTTCTATAAGACAATCTTACGATTAATAAGTGTAACTTTGTGGAAGGGTGAAGAGAGAGGACCCTTCTCTTACGTGGGACACGGAGAAGGCGAAGATGCTTAACGCGGGTTCTCGCCATACAAGAAAGCTAAGTTGACAACGGACTCTGATCCCCAAACCCAAACCCAAAGCTGGAAGAGATTGTGCTGGCGTCTAGACCTGAATCTGGCTTGCTGGATGAACAATGACTTACAGGTGAAAGGTGACTCGGATTGAAAGGATCACTAGGGAACTAATAGGAGGTCATTTAAATCCAAGTAAACTGGTCTTAGAATAATACTCCCTCCGTCTCAATTATTTGTTACCTTTGATTAAAATACCCTTCACAATGAATAAAAACAGTAAAAAAATTCAGTATGGGACGAGGGGAGTATATTCTAAGAGTCTAAACCGCGATATACAAGAATTTATTGGTTTACAATAAACCTATGTTTCATGACAGTAGCTTTGTCCAGTAACTATTTGAACAATAATGGAATCAAAATTCTTTTTTCGAATGAAACTAACATAATATAGAGGTCCTGAAATGAGGCAGCATAAATGAGGCAAGATAAATGAAACTCCATCAGTTAACCTACTTGTAACCTAGGTTGAACGACGGTTGTGCATTTCTGGTTTCACATAGCTCATTATTCAGTATCCCAGCCATCGCGACAATAAAGCTAACCAATTTAATCAACAAAAACACAAGACACTAGCTCAAAACTAAATCACATCTTCAAAAGCTGGACACTGCTCAAAGTTCAGCTCTTTACTCTCCTGATTTCCTGTATCTTCTCATAAAATGCTGAGAAGTTGAACTCATACACTACATAAGACACTGGACAGCAAATACATCTCAAAACGTAAAGAAATAGTTAGTCACTTACAATTTCACTTATCAAATCTTTCGTTCGCGACGAAAGGTCCTTAGATGAAGGGGTATGTCTCTTGATCCACAAATAACCCCGATCCTCAAAACGTTTCATAACATCTTTCTCGGTCATATTAGGATCGGCATCAAGATCATTAGCCAAGGCAACATTTAATTCTTCTTGATACCAACCCTCCAACTTACCCATATAGCCAGCTCTTCCCATAAATATTTATGCACATTATGCTTTTGGGATTCCCGTGCTTTTCTACTTTTTTCCTGCAATTTAATAATATATGATATTTTTTATTAGTAATAAACTTGAAAGAAAGAGATGGCTGAATATAATTAACAAACGATAAAATAATTCACCTTAAATTTCTCATCCATTCGTTGTTTCACAAACTCCTTCCAATCATCTGGTGTTATTCCTTTATAAAGAATCAAAGGATCATCTAAAGGTACTTGTCTCCTCTAATTTCTAGTTTTGTAGATAAAATAAGTAGTCAAGGTTGTCTTAAACAACCTCCAACTCACACCCACGTTGCTTAAAACCTTCATACGCATCGCATCATCTTTGAAGTTCCAATTGGTCTATAAAAATAATTCATAAACATGGTAGAAGTTTCATTTAACTCAAAAATATTAAAACATCAAACTATGGCTTCTAATGTTAATGACTTTTGATGTCATGGACAGTAGCAGCTATTTCTCAATAAACAAATCAAGAAAAGTCAGATTAGACAATATTATCTTTCTCAAAGTAAAAAACGTACACTAACACTATGGTGCATCAGCAACAACCTTATACCAGAACCTCGAAGGCTCATCACATATGACCATAATAAACATCACATCATTTGGTTAGCATATGGCCCTAATTAATCATAATGGCAAAAAACAAAAGACGAGACACTGTGGAAAAATAACTAGCACAATTTGATTTTCAGATGCTAATCAGAGACAGGAACCAAAATGCTCAACCAACCGTCCATAATCAATAATAAAAAAATTCAGAACCTTTATGTCTTTCCAAATTGAATCTTTAATTCCCTCGGGTACTTTAAACCAATCCTCATATGTGATCTTGATATTATTCCGGGCGATTTGACCAATATCTCTAACAAAATCTAGCCTCCATGCTCCAAAAGGCCTATCGTGCTCATCAAAATCAATACCCTTAGGCCCTTTATCTTGTTTTTTTGGTCTTTATACCGGTTGTTGCACCTCTCCCTTTACGTTTGGGTTTCTTACAATGGTCATTTTCGCTCGTGGGGGCTTCCTTGTACATTATATACCTAAGGAAATAAATTAAGAAAAATAGTTAGTACATACCAAATATGAAAAAAAAAAATTCAAAGAGATAAATGTTTAGACGATATAATTAAAAGAATGTGCTCTAACCAATTATTCTGCATTTAAATTGTTTTGATGCACTATGTGATTAAGTGTATGATATGGTCTACTTGCAGTGGGTAATGGAAATATCTGATAATTCCGGGAGAGAAGAGCCTGAACCTGCTTTCAAGGTAAGTTATCTGTCTTGACTCTTGGGAGAGTTGTATTCATGATAGAGTGACTGAATTAAAATGCTCATTCTAGTTATGGGATTTGTTAGTTAAGTGGATGTGATTCATTTGAGAACATGGATGAATATGCAATTATATATTCATTGGAACTTAACTTTGAGATCAGTAAGAAGCAGTCAGCCCAAGGCTGGAATTATGACATGCAAGTAAGTATATTACTGTAGTAATTGTATATTCATCTTTTAAATTAGTCCTTCCATAGGACCATAGTAATGGTCAATTGATAATCTGCTTCATCAGGCCTCAGTGTTGGAGATATACAACAACACAATACTGGATCTCGGTATCTAACCGTATCAATAATGACAAAAAGCATGAAATTAAGACTGATGCAAATGGAGACCAATATATGTCTGACCTTAACAGTGTAGATGTTTGCAGCTCAGAAGAGGCTGCTTTACTTCTGAAGCAGGCAGCAGAATGCCGGTATGTGTACTTTTTTTTTTTTTGATTTAAATTTTCAATTTTCATCCATGGTTGCCAAACTACTTTTTAAACTGAAGGAGGACTACAATTACTAATAAAAGGGGTGGTGTGATAGGGAAGAGTGTAAGGATTGGAAACTTGAATTGTTCCTTGCTGTCGTGTTTGATATACAAGTTTCTATTTTGATTTTCAGGTCTGTGGGCAAGACACAAATGAATGACCAATATTCAAGGAGTCATTTTGTATTTACTCTCAGGATTTCCTCGTCCAACCATTTCAAGTTGACAAGTACAAAGAACGGGCAAATTGGCAGTGGCACAAAATTCATTAATTTTGAAAAATGTCCACTATCTTATCTTTCATAAGCAACAGAAGTGTAAAAGTTTAGCAGTGGCACAAAAGTTAAATAACTATGAGTTGGATTTACAATTTTCAAAACCCCTCTTAATATATCTCGAAAAAAATGTAAAAATCCAATTTACTGGTGGATTATTAAAATATATGGTTTTGTTGTGCATTTGTTAACGAACAATAGAAGTACCTAAAATAACCATGAACTATTTAAAGTTATCGAACCATAGACCCTCATCATGATCTTGTCGCATATAAGTTTCATCACGTAAATCTTGAACCGATTGACGCTTGACTGAAACCGGAGGGAGTTCATCAAGTTGATCATATTCTTCTTCGTCAACTACTCCCTCGACCCCAAGAATACGCCTTTTCCCATAACGAACCACGGATGATCTCTTATCTAAAGGATCTTCAATGTAGAATACTTGTTTCGCTTGAGATGCAAGAATGAAGGGTTCATGTATATGTCCAACAACATTAAAGTTTACCGAAATGAATCCCATATCGTCAACGGTGACACCCTTATCAGAATCTACCCATTTACACCGAAACAAGGGTACACTAAAAGTTACATACTCAAGCTCCCAAATATCCTCAATTTTCCCATAGTATGCCCTTGTGATGTCTACGGGATCCTTACCCTTTCCAACATATTCTTCTGATGATGCAAGAAGAGTCACTCCACTATTTTGCATTGTACTCTTCTCATCTTGTCGGCTTGTGTAAAAGCAAAACCCATTGATATCATACCCTTCAAATGATGTGATGTTCGATTTAGGGCCATATGCTAACCAGCGTAAGTTAGCACTTACATTATGAGATTGTGTAGACAACTCACTCATCACCTTACCTTTAAACCACTCCGCAAAAGTTCGACTATGTTCATTCAACAACCAGTCATCGCGTTTATGTGGATTTTGTCGCTTTAGTAACTCCAGGTGCTCGGTTAAATAGGGATGGACCTCTGTCATATGTTGTAAAACATATAAATGTGCTTTCTGAAAAGAATCGCGGTACATGCTCATTTGTTTCTTACCCAAAGTACCCTTACCTAAGAGTCTACCTTCGTGCCGAGATATGGGAACTCCAATAGGCTGAACATCTGCCATATAGTCAACACAGAATTGGATTGTCTCACATGCAATTGTTGCTTCAACAATACTACCTTCAGGACGACAACGATTCTTCATTCGTCTCTTATAAGTACCCATCTCTCGCTCCATCGCCCACATTTTTCGTTGAAACACCGGACCACAAAGTTTAATCTCACGCACTAAATGAATGACCAGGTGTACCATGATGTCAAAGAAAGAAATCGGAAAGTAGATCTCTAATTCACATAAAGTCACAACAACATCCGCTTGCAAGTCATCTAAGGTGTCAGGATGGATATCTTTTGAGTTGATTGCATCAAAGAAGAGGCAAAGCTTGGTGATGACTTGCCTAACATGCTTAGGCAATACGGATCTAATGGCCACCGGCAGCAATTGTGTAGGCATAACATGACAATCGTGAGATTTCATACCAACTAACTTACAATCTTTTATGAAAACAAGACGACTTATGTTAGAGCTATATCCATGTGGTACCTTGACCCCTTTTAAAGGTTCACAAACAATCATCTTCTCCTTCTTAGAAAGAGTCGTGCAAGACGGTGGTATATAGATACGTTTTCCCTTCTCAATTGGTTTTAACTCGATACGCCCCCTAGCAGCCATGTCATTTCGAGCTTTCACCCCATCCTTAGTCTTATTCGGCATATTGAGCAATGTTCCAATTACACTATCAAACACGTTCTTCTCCACGTGCATAACATCAATGCAATGCCTCACATACAAGTGCTGCCAATATGGAAGTTCCCAAAAAATTGACCTCTTTGTATGATATACTCCATCTGGTGGAGGTACGTACAATTTTCCAAAAACTGTAGTTATATTCTTAACCTTATCGTAGTACTCTTCTCCACTCAGAAACACAGGGGGTTTCCTATGCTCCGTTTTCCCATAAAAAGCCTTCTTCTTCTTTCGATATTGATGATTTTCAAGTAGAAAACGACGACCACCTCTGTACGAAAATTTGCCACTGTGCTCCAACCAATCAGATTCAGTTTCATCCCCGCACACCGGACATCCCTTATCAGTCTTCAGTCGGTATCCAGAAAGGTTACCATAAGCTGGGAAGTCATTAATTGTACAGTACAACATAGCATGCATTTGAAACCTAGAGCTAGTATTTGCATCAAACACCTCTACCCCAACGTTCCACAACATTTTCAAGTCTTCAATTAGAGGAGCCAAATACACGTCAATGTCATTTCCAGGTTGCTTAGGTCCCGAAATTAGGAGTGTTAACATAATGTATTTGCTCTTTGTGGTAAGCCAAGGAGGGATATTGTAAATTATCAACATTACTGGCCAACAACTATCTTGGGTACTTAAAGTTACAAAAGGATTAATTCCATCGGTGCAAAGTCCCAATCTTAAATTTCTAGGCTCTGAACCGAATTCTGGAAAGGTTCGATCAATTGTTCTCCATTGGGGAGAATCAGTTACGTGCCTCAGTCTGCCATCTTTATTCCTCCCCTTTTGATGCCACAACATGTACTCCGCATCTTTTTTATTTGCAAAATAGCGTTTAAATTTTGGTATTATTGGCAAATACCATAATGTCTTCACAGGACTCCCCTTCTTCTTGCCACCATTACCATTGTCTACCCTCTTGTATCGTGACTCACCGCACTTTGGGCATTCTTGTTATTCACTATACTTTTTTCGGTACAAAATACAGTCCTTCACGCATGCATGAATTTTTTGGTAAGACGTAGATAATGGGCATAGTAGTTTCTTGCATTGGTATGTGGTGGAGGGAAGCTCGTTACCTTCTGGCAACATTTGACACAAAAGTTCTAACAAGGAAGTAAAACTTTTGTCACTCCACCCATTTCCAGCTTTCAATGTGAATAGTTTCAACACAGCTAATAAAAGAGGGAATTTAGAACCATTCGGGTATAAAGGCTTCTTGGAATTATCAACCATTCTCTGAAAAATAATAGGGCACTCCACAATATCTTCTTCAAGATCCTTCATCAGCCCGTCAATATTATCATTATCAGGCTCTATATTATCATCCATATTAATATTTTCAAAGATTTCATCATCATTTTCTACCCCGACATCAATCTGATCCCCATCTTTATCATTAATTCCAAAATTTACGTTGGTACAAATATCATTATCACTTTCTCCATGCCATATCCATACATTATAATCTTCTTTAAATCCTTTTAAAATTAAATGTTCCATAATTCACCCCTAGAGTTCACCTTTTTACGATTTTGACATAAGGTACACGGACATACGAATTGATTATCTCCATGGAGTCTTTGATGTTCGACGGCACAACTAAGAAACTCCTCTAGTCGTTCAAGATAAACAAAATCACGCTTTCCATACATCCAACTTCGGTCCATAATCTAGTTAATAAACACGTATATGAATGGGTATCTACGTCAATGATGTATAATAATCACATTAAATGCACTAAACTGTTTCATGTAATAAAAATTAACCATCATTTAACGAGAAACTGAAATTGAATAAAGATATACATACCTTCAAGTGGCAATTAAGTAGCTTTGTAAGGTCGAAATAGAGAATTTTGGTGGAGAGAAAGCCTGTAAATAAGGATGATTTTAACCTTTATTAAAAATTATTCAAAATAAAAGTGATAACTAAAAAAAAAACATAAGAAAACATAGCACTAGACAAGTTTTGAACAGAAACAAAGAGTGTTGCCATATCCCGAAAATCTTCTGGGCAACATCTGTAAAGGTTGTTAAATGTCCAAGTCGAACACTATGTTCTTTTGCACTTCACTTCAGTTCCATTAAGTTCGATTCAATTCTTTTCAGTTCAGTTTAGTTCAATATGAGTCAACCCTAAAAAAGAGAACACTTAATGTGACATATTCCGTATATACATTTAAGTCAAATACAATTACATGTTTTAGAGGCTAACTATGATCAACCCACTTCAATATATGCACCACATTTGCCTGAGATCGCTGGAAGAAAATTGGGCAGGACCCATCTCAATAAAACTGAATTAATCTAGATGTACAAGTGTAATGCATAAACTGCATAATCCTAGTCAATCTTTTACAATCCTCAGTGTGGGAAAAAAAAAAGAGTTAAACAAATAAAAAAGTTTGCATAATTTGTTGTGTGATGTTTGTATTGTTATCATATTGTAGTCTTTTTTAGATTTGTTCTTGATAGCTTAACTAAGAAATGTCTTTTACAGAGTTGTTAGTATGGATATGTTCCTAAATTTGAGATTTAAGTGAATTAACCTTTGAATATACTACACATGTCCCGTCATTAAGCCTATCTGATTATGCTGTATAATACTTGAAGTTTTATTGACGACATAAACCCAGGCACTTGAATTATCTATCATTCTATTTCATTTTGCAGAACATAATGTCACTGATGACGGCCTTGGTTTTTTTTATCTGTCCTATAAAGGTTGGTGTCATAAACTTCATTTCCTAGATGCTTAGTTTGTTCTATTGACCACATATGCTCGTTTGCTTATCTTTTCTTACCAATTGATATCTTTTCTCTACACAACAATATGCTCGTCTGCCTACTTATGATATGTATTTATAAGGTGGTTGTTATTTTGTTGTTTGATTATCTGTGATTGCATGTAAGCGTGTATTTCCATATGAATCCAGTACCTTTACTTGTTAGAACCTGATAATTGTATGTTGGTTATTATTTTTTGTTGGCAGGTTTTGAAAACCTCTTACCTTGAATATGCTCATATGCTTGAAATGGTTGCAAAGGTATATGTTCATTTTTTAAGCTGGACTCTACCTTTTCTTGTGAATTTCTTTATTCCCATACTTGGAATGTTCATAACATGTTGGATGATCAAGCTTTAATGTGTGGTCGTATAGCTTAGTGTACTGACTTAGTCGCATTTTCTTGAATAATTTGTGAATTGATTAAGTGTAGATTGTATGGATATTCCATGAAAGTGACATATTAACTATATAACTACTAGATAAGAACAATTCTTTATTATATGATTAAGTTTATGTGAATAAGCTCCTTGGTGCTACGGTTGCACCATTAGTACTGGTAAACTAATATACTCTAAAAAGGGAAATTTCAAGAATTAAAAACGTATAGAACTAATAAATTTGTTATTAGCTACATTAGTTTTTCCCTGAATTTGTTATTAGCCAGTTAAAAGGAAAAAATAGGCCTATTGCCTACATTATTTTTCATACCAAATAGAAGCTACTGACAATGAATTTTCACTTTGCTAGTTCTCTTTCCTGCCACTCAAAATCAGTGCCGTAAACATGGCATGCTAGAGTAAATTTTTATTTAAAAATGACTCATTTCTTGGTGAAGTACTTCTCAATAATTAGGCTCCTAAGAAACACTCTTATGCTAATTCTTGTTATTGATCCATGTAGTTATGGTTGGAGTATTATCCGTCAAGTCGGTTAAGTATTTTGACTCAGGTGCATTAGGTGATGGATGCATACTAGAACTAGCTGCTAAATGTCAGTATTGTTCCTGAGAAGTACTCCTCAATAATCAGGTTCAATAAAAGGTTTTGAATTTTACCAAGTTCAATTAATAACCTACTCGAGCAACTTCTTTGACTTTACATTTTAATATGTCTAATTACATTTTAATATATCTAGCTAGTATCCACAACAAACCGAGAAGGTGGAGTATGGCTTCTTTGTTCGATATATTCAAGGTTTACACAACCGCGAATGACTTAGAGAAGGTATGACATTCATATTTGATGATCACCAAACAATGCTTCATGTTCCCTTTTCTTCCAGTCTCATACTTTAGTCCTTGAATTTAGTTTAATACTTAAGTAACTTGGAAAGTAAGGTTGGATGTTGGTACTGGTTCGTTGAAGTCTAGACCTTGACTTGGATGGTTCAATTGGTGATTTGGTTTAGTGCTAGCTATGACCATCATGCCCTCCTTGGTCTTATACCTAGTTTGCATTGCTCCGATCAATGCTACGGGTCAGTCAGGGGCAATCGTTGCTGGCCACTTTGTTTGATTGTTAGTATTATTGTTCTCGCACTTAAGAGAGTAAGAAACCTTCTTTTGAAATGTGAGCTACTGATTCTCAGTCACTAGTTTAGTATTCTTGAAGAGGACTCAAGAAACGGAATTTCCGAGCTTGTGAAATGTACTCTTCAATATTCAGTTTTGTTTTTCAACTAGGAGGATATTTTTGTGATGTTAAACTTTCAGTGTCCACCTAATAGGTCTTATACCTGCTTATATTTCAATTTGCTTTATACATATGTTTCCTTGGTGGAGGAAATGAATGTTTATTTTATTATATAAGCTTACGTTTCACTTGTGTGGTTCTTCAATTAACATTAGAATGTGTTCCTCTTAGGTTTGGAGCTCAAGGATGGTAGATTCCTACACCGATTGCGAGATTAAAGAAATACGAGATAAATGGGCAACAAACTTCACTAATCATTGTGTTAGCTGAATAATTGTATCTTTTAGATAATGTTAATTTCTCTTTGAGATGTATTAGGATTTGACATGTGGAGATTGTTTTAGACAATCGACAATATGCCAACCTTTTGGTATGAACATGTTATTTGGCAGATTATGTGATGAAGGGTCTCTTGACAATCTGTTAATGTTGTGAATGTTGATTATGAAAGTCGGTTTTTATCAATTATATTCAGGTATTGGTTCTTCATGATACATGGAAGTTTCGCAAATTTTTAGAATCTTATTTTGTAAATAGAACAAAAATAAATAAATAATAATGGATGATATTTGGATATTTTTTTAATTATTTAACAAACTATCAGCAAGCAGTATTAACCAAAAAACGCCTCGGATTATTCCCATATATGAGGCGTTTTAAGTGAAAAACGCAGCAAATGAGTGACCACATATGAGGCGTTTTTCTCGAAACGCCGCAAATAACATACATTTGAGGCGTTTTTTAGACGCCGCAATTAATTTTCTATTTCTGCCCCTTCATTTGTCGCTACTTAAAAACGCCTCAAATGAGCTATATTTTAACGCCTCATATTTGTGTTTTTGTACTAGTGGTTGCATCTCTTTCATACTTATCATTGCACTAATGTTCAAACATGTTATTCAGAAGTGGGATCATACAACATCTCGCTATCTATACATTAATCACAATTTGATCGATTAACTTGTTTTGGAAAATGCAGGTTAGAAAGGCCCTAAGCTATGAGACATGCCTAAACTGAAACTTTGAAACACACAACTTTGTTTAATGATATATGCCTAAACGGATACAAATATTAAATACTGAAACTTTGAAATTGCAGTGGTACATGCCTAAGCTACTAAAATTATAAGCCAAATGGGGTCATAAGGGACTTTTAACAAATAAATAAACAAATTATCTAACTATTCTTACAGTTAGATAATGAGCTATAGGGTGTTTTGACAATCAATGAATGGCTAACGAGTTTAGACAGAAGCGATGACAAGATTCTAACCAAAGTTCTATAATCAACATGTTCCTCTTGAGGTGGTGTATGAAAATTCAGTGAAAAACGACTTATCTTGCGATGAACTCGGGAATGACTGTTACTAATGAACTCTAGAGCTTTTCATCAATATGCATCACTACCGCCCCTTGAGCAACTAATTTAATCAATCAATTGCATAGACACAAGATTATCTCGCGACTTGTACTAGTAATCAAAATAAAGTCGCATATCTTATCCGATTGGTAAAAACACCGAACCGTTAACAAATTGGCAGGGATGAACATTAAAAACGAACATCAATCCCAAAATACACAGAACATCAATCCCAAAATACACAAAACAATTTAATGAGTGCGGTGAGCCCTAAATTGCTATATTGAATTCTAAAAATCGCAAATAACTTCAGATTGCTTTCATATATTACACAAGTGACCAAATAGTTGACACATATAATTGACTACAGCATATGTAATTGCAAAATAATTGGAGAAACAATAAGAAAAATTTGGATGCAGGCATACCTGATTAATAGATCATACGGGGTCAAAGCAGGAAATTGATTGAGGGGTCGGCAGGTGTGCGTGACGACGGTTAGATAGGGATTGTGGTGGCCGGATAAAGAGGAGGCGACGACGACGGACCGTTGGTTTGTGTATGTGGGAATTGGGAAGCAAAGGGTTTTCGTGGGTGAAGGGTTTTGAATTGCGTGGGAATTATGGGGGTAACTGAAAGGTCGGTCAATACTATTACGTGTTTGTCGCGTGAAGGACTCATTTTAGTGACATCGGTTTCAACCGATGTATTTTAAAGACCTTTAAAATAATTGTTAACAGTTATGACCTCGGTTTTAAGAAAACCGATGTAATGCCAATATATTAACATTGGTTTTCATATAACCGATGTTAATATAATATAAATAACACCATTTTGATTTTTAAACCGATGTTAATAACTCCATTATGAACAATTACATCGTTTTTATTAAGAAATGATGTAACTAAGGCGATGTCAATAGGACTTTTTGTACTAGTGATTAGTACTTAGTTATGTAAAATGAATAGTTAGTAACTAATAATGAGGGATTTTATGTTTTAAATTAGTATAGAGTGAATTGTGATAGTTATTACATGATTTATGTAGGATGAGACGATTTTATGAGATGGATACTTGATGATTTCGATTAGCTTGAAGATTATGCTTAAAGGTAGGTTATCCTACTCATTTTCAATGTTGTATAAACATGTTTGTATGTGTTTATTTGTCATATGGATTCATAAATTGGTTAGTATGTCATGTGGGTGTTGGAAGGGTTGTTATTCATAACATGTGTGGTGGAATTCATGAATTGGTCATATGCTTAATGTGGCTCTTCCATTTTATATGTGTAGTTGTGAATGAACTGTGTTGGAGATCTTTGATGGTGGTACTTGATTGTTGAGGAGACGTAAGACGGTTGGGAAACCGTCTTGCGCTCGGGTCGCCCCTGGGAGCTTCCGACTCCATGGGGAATCTGCACATTAATGGTTTGAGTACGGAGAGATGCGAATGGTTGAGACACGACGTCTGGCAGGGGATCCGGTTGGCTTCCGGACCCGGTATAATTGGGCGTGTCCCGGTACCTAGTGTGGTGATCGGTATTCCTGGGCGTGTCCTGGTACCGGAGTAGAGATTGAGGGTATGTTTGGGCGTGTTCCTGTACCGGTATGATGTTGATTTATCCGTGTCTTATTCATATAATCAACTTGTTGTATATTTCCTTATTATGTCATGTCTTGCATTTATCATTGAAGCTGACATTTGTGTGTCTTTGTAAATATCACCTATTTTCGGGGTGGCCTGTGTTGATCAATATGATATTTTCGATCATATGGGGAGCATTTGTTTGCAGGTTAGCTTTGGTAGCATGCGGGAAGAGGAACGAGGCTTGATGATCCCGTTTCGGGTATGATTGGTTAGATTAGCCTAGGAGTCATTACTTGTAATCTTTTGCTATTCATTTATATATTGTAAACCATTAAACATTTTATTTATAAAATTCGTTCTTGGATTGTATCTCCGATTTCACTACCTCGGAAAACCGAGACGGTAACGTCCCATTTATCTTGGCCGGGTTATTGGGGTGTTACATTAAATGTGCATAAATATGAGTCACATCAAATATCTCCAAACTGAACCTTTGCTCATCCCGAGTAAAGAGATGACTAAAACTATGACCTTTATTAATAATACTAGCCGATGTGAGACAATTAGTGGGTCTCACTCCACCCCTTCAACTCACAACAAGACATCCATGAGGTAATATGCCTTCTTGCAAGGCAAGGTGGGGCTTGCCAAAATGGCGATGCATCATAACAGTTAAGCACACAAAATCAAGTAACGGATGCATCTTCAAAAAGAATAGCCACTTTCCTCATCTAAGTGGCGGAGATCATCTAGAGGGAAAGCAATCTAAGGGTACACATTCCATTGTAAATATCATTTCTCCAAGTTACTAAGTCTAAAAGGATACCAACAAATCACCTCCAAGTTGTGTCAAACTAGGGTACTTTTGTCCACAATCTCTAGATGAATTCGTCAAGAGGAGACTCCCTATGGTGTTAGAAACACTGTAGGATCGCGGAATTCCCCTTCTTGCCTAGACAAGAAGAAGGCTCGCCCCCTCTCCACCATGCAACAAATAAAGGATCATCAATGGATAAAAGGGATCAATATGTTTTGAGTTTTACAATGGTAGTTTGCTTTTGATTTTCCCCCCAATTTCTTATTGCATTTGTCTTTTGAGAACATTTCTTTGCTTTTTTTGATGTTTTTCAATTTGATACTTGGCAATTCTTTTTAATTTTGCACTCTTTTTGAACATTTTCAAAGTAACACCATTTTGTAGCAAGGGTACTTTTATTCAAGCATAGGAGTCTATTTTTGCTCCTCTTTTCATTGATGCAATTTTTGCAAACTTTTTGACTTTCACTTTGGTACTTGAACTCAAATTGGAGATTATTGTGCCCATTCCCTTTTGTTGGAAAAACATGACGATAGAAATGAAAGAACGGTTGCATGGCTTCAAAGGTCACCTTGGAATAAACTTGGTCGTACTCACTTGGAGCTTAATTTTCGGTTACTTGTCGTTAAGAGCACCTAGACCAAAACAATATTTATAACTTCACAAACAACTCTACTATTAGTAAAGAGGCAAGTAAAGGTCAGATCCCAAGGGACGGGTATTGATGTAGGATTTTCTATTGAAAGTAGCAGTGTCTAGGGGTGTCACGATTTGGGTTGAGATAAGAAGATCACTAAACTAAATAACAAGCAAGATGATTAAAATGAGATGTAAACAATTGATTAAAAGCACTAGGGTGCCATGGGGTCATATGGGATTCATGGGAATTGATCATACAAACATATTCTCAAATTATAAGCAAGCAATTATTGTTGTGATAGATCGAGTTGGTTTATATCTTGCAATCCTAGGAAGGTTTGGGTCCCGGAGCCGAATCGATTAGATTGTACAACACCAACAAGTCGACTTAATCCTCCCTACTCAACTATATGCATGGTCTAATGAGACTTGAGTTGGTTTATGTCTTACAAGTCTCATTGAAAAGGTAAGTGATGGGTAAAAAATGCAAGGACTCATAGGCTCGCATTTCATCAAACATAACATGTGCATAAGTTGAGATCACAACAAGCAAGCAAATAAATTATGAAAACATATTAAATTAAGCATGAATCATCCCCCATGTTGGTTTTCCCTAATTACCCATTAACCCTAGTTAAGGAAACTACTCACTCATTATCAAGTTTAACATGTTAACAAGGTTGCCAATCATATTAACAAAGCAAAACATGATGAATAAATGAAGATGATTAACAATAATTAAAAAGGGATTAAGAGAATTATACTTAATAATGATTCTAAAATAAAGCAAAGAATAATAGAAGTATTTGATGAATGATTGGAAGGTTGTCAATCTCCCAATAATAACCCAAATAATCTTCAATTACCCAAAATAAAAGATGAACAAAAGAGAAATTAAGGAAATGAGATTTGTATTAAGACTTAGTTAGAAGTTGATTACAAGATTAAGAAGAGATTAGAATGATATAAACTACACTAAAGATTGATAAGAAGAACATGATTCATCTAATTAGACTAATGGGGTATTTATAGTGGGGATTAGGTATACAAATTTGGGTTTACTAAGGGCTTAAATGACGATTAAGTCCTTGAGGAATCGCTCCTCTCAGAAAAAGATGCGGGTCTCCTTTTTGCCGGTCTTTCAAAAATATGCGCATCTCTCATGGAGCAAGAAGAGGACGTGTGGGTCTGTAACATAATCCGAGCGTCCAAGGGTCGGGACGAGCAAATTCTGGGGTGGCTGGACGAGCGGATTGCTGGCTTGGATTAGCGTCCTGGGAGGCTTCTGGACGGGCGTCCCTATGGCAAAGACGCTCGGATTCTTGCAGTCTTGGACGGGCGTCCTGCCTGGTTGGACGAGCGGATCTCGTCCCAGCCTTCCTTTTCTTCTTTTCTTCCTCTCTTCTTCCAATAATCCTCCGGGATTTTGTCGGGGATACAAGGATTTCTTCATCATTGCCCATCTACTATAATATGTACAAAGGCCTTCTAGTATTGTCTTCTCCTTGATGCTTGGTCATTAGATTCGATCAATTTAGTTCTATCACTACTACAATTTAAGGCTATGAGAACGCTCCTTCAAGAATGGTTGATAGCGGAACCGGTCTCTTTTTTATTTTTAGTTCGGGCGGGCATATAGGGTTCTAATAGAGAACGGTTATTTGATCAAACCGTTCTCGTACATTAACAAAGAGAACGGTTAGGTTTGACCAACCGTCCTAAAAGATCAAATAGAACAATTAATATAGAAAACCGTTCTCTTTAAAAAAAATGAGGACGGTTTGTATCACCACCGTTCTCTTCTAAATCCCTAAAAGACTATTCATATGACTTACCGTCTACCATTCTACGGAGTATTTCTTTCAAACACAACAATCATAACTTTCATCCCTACGCCCTAATCACCAACGCTTTGCTCACCATCGCGTTCTAATAACCCACCATCACTGAGCCTTCTCCTTAGTCGCCAATTGTCCACCGCAACCTCCATCATGCATCTTTTCCACCTTAGCACGATGTGGTTATCAATGGTCGCTCGTACTCCAGCCACCACCTCACGTTGCTTCTGGTTGTGCACACCTTAGTAGTGGCGGATCGTTCTTGCCGATGGTTCTGTTGGTAAGCCCATATTTCTTTAACTCTTCAATATGATAATTAAACATTGGAGCTCATATTGTGACGGTACTTTTGGGTGTGTCCTCAATATTGGCGGTTTCAGTTCCATATCTCTCCCGCCAAACATCATGCCACTAGGGTTTCCACACTGCAATTTCAACCCCTCTTTCATGTTTTCTCTTCAATTTTACTTTATATTTATATGCTCAAATATTAATATATATAATTTAGGTTTTTATTTCGAGCCGAATCCTGGATAATGATGGTAAAATCTCTGTTTGTCCTTGATATAGGAGCTTAATCAATTCTTATGTTGTTGATTTGGTTTCGAAATCCTGCATTGAGAAGCATGAAATTTGACTTGGTGGTTTACTTGTGTTATGAAGAAGTCTTATATAGCTTTGGTTTTTTTAGTTGATAGTAGTATATATTGATTCTGTGGCATTTACTTTTAATGTATTTTTGTAGTGATTGAGCTTTGGATGTTGAACTTCTTGAATTTGTCACATGTAGTGGCTGAGATGCAGATGATCAGGACCCCCAATTTATTTGGCTTATCTCTTAACTTTTTAATTGCTTGTTGTTTGTAACTTGCTGAGATTTTTGCCTTGCCTGCAATGATTAATTGTTAGCTTAAGCCAATACTACTTGGGACTCAATTTATTTTATTAGTGCAAATGCTGAGGAAGTAAATAAGATGAGTATTACTCCTTAGAAAACAATTAAAGAGCAAGAGAAGACCTGTATTTAATCACTGATGCTCTTTGCAACGCAGTTAACACTCTTATAACCAAGTACTGCCATAGCAATCTTAGCTAATGTTATTGTGACAGTTACCATTACCGTGTCAAAGGAAGGTGTGAATTTCTATACCAGAGGTGACACATTGGATCTGGAAACACTGCCTTCAGACAGAACACCTCCATCGAAAAGGTTCGTTGCTCATACTCTATATTATTAAATTTTAACTAGACTTGAGCCAGGATTCTGAATACGTGATTTATTTGATATCTGAAGTTGGCAGTTAACTATAGAATATATGTGACCAATTCCAAGTTGCTTCTTCTTATTTTAGAGTATTTGCTTTGTAGTGTGAATTTGCTACTGACTTTGGCCTTTATGTTTAATTATTGCATAAAATTTCCGAGCATTGTGCATCGGCAAGTTTGCAATCTCGTCCTCGATTTATCTCGTTGTTTTCATTTCCAAACTTTTAAATAGCGGTGGGTAGAATGGTTGTAAGCTATGAGTTTGATATATACACTAGATGGCTAGAGAAAATATGTTGGCTGTTTTTAGGCTGCTGTCGAGTTTCTATTACTGAAATGTTGTGCTATTTAAATAAATGAGGACTACGTAAGCATTTTTGTTGGTCTTTCGTGTAATACTGTTTCACCGACTCACTGTTCATTAAAAGGGTGGGGGGGTTCTGCTTCTCTCTGTCATAGCCAATGAGTTATCACCCTATTTGTGAAAAAAATGAGTTTTGAACATTGGTTTGTTGCTTATTTCAGGAGAGAAAGATATTGGCAAATCTGGGAAACCGCTGTACTACAAGGGAAGCAAATTCCACGGGATTATTTCAAGCTTCATGCTTCAGGGAGGTTATTTCACATTCGGGGATGGAAGAGGTGGAGAATCAATCTACAGAGAGAAGTTTCCCGATGAAACCTTCAAGCTGAAACATATTGGACCCGGTACTTAACTACTTTTTTTGTCTTGTTAGTGGGATTATTATGTGAAAGGTTGTTCTGTGTTTAGAATCGAGACATGAGAGTTCTGTTGGTGAAATAATACCTAACTAGAAGGGTTATAACAACTTGTTGAATTGAAAAATGTTCGTTGAAGATTAAATTTTTTTGGGCAACGGATATTTATCCTTGTCTTCTTTCAATGTGTAGGCCTTCTCTCTATGGCTAATGCAGGTCCCGACACCAATGGGTCTCAATTCTTCATTACAACTGTAACAACCAGCTGGTGAGTGAACCATGCATTTAACAACGGAATTTTGTACTGCTAAGAGCTAGTGAATGATCTCGTAGAGTTGAGGGCTTTCTATTTATTTATTCCTGGCTAATTATGTGAAAATATTCTCATTGTTCGCTTTTTTTATATTGAAGTGTTTTGAATTATGTGTGAAGTGATTACTTATATTAGTTAACTAAAATATAGGGCGCTCGAGAAAAGAATCGCTATCGATCCACTTGCCAGGTTCGAGGAGAAACCACTTACTTGGAAATTAATTGAGGTATTATATATTCTTAATTGTTCATACTAGGTATTATCTCTGTTAGTATCATAGCATTCGTTCTATGAAGGACACTAACCAAGTATTGAATTCTCTTTTCCTGCACGTTTCCACGAAATAGTCAGTTGTTTCTGTCTTGGCATGACAAATAGTGTAAAACCGTAGCAACAAGGTAGTAGTTACACCAGTTATGTTTCAAGTGTTTCTTTTTTGCATTTCCTATGAGATGACCAATAAACCTCCCTCCAAAGATTATATGTCCTCCCTTGAATACTTAACGACGACAGATTCTAGCTGAAAATCAACACTTAAAAATAAATATGAGAATGGGATTCCATATCAGATTTGCACAACACACTTCGTTTTTATCAAACAGGGCCCCTTTTGACATATTTAATCAACGGTGGGTCACTTGAATTGGATGGCCAATGTAGTTGTGAAACTGTTGATATTACCTGCTTCCTTCAAATAGCCTTATTAACCCATTTCACTCATAGAAAATTAGGTCGAAAGATCTCAAAAGCTGCCCATAAGCTGAATTTAACACCCTTAATAATTGTTTTTGTCATAGGGAATAAATATAATATGTATATCTCATCATAGGTTTCTATTTTAGTGTCCTCGGCAGCCCGTGTTGGGACCGTATTATGCGGATATTATGTTTGTCGATATATGTTGGAGATTATCAAAGGAAGATATATTAATATTCTCCCAAATGTATGTTTTTTTTCTTTATTTTAATCATTTGCATCTTTTTTTTTTTTTTTTTTTTTTTTTGCAGTTCCATCTTAGGTAATTATTTTACTTTTCACATCATATATACTATATTAACTACATTTTTTAGGTGTCGTGTGTATAATAGTTCATGCTTAACTCCCCAAAGACATACATCGTTAGCAAATTGACGAGCTGTGGAATATTTGGGCTGAATTCACACTCCAATTTAAGCCTGAAAGCAATGATGGATGAAGATGATGATTATAATTTTTGGAAGATGCACATGAATGCGGCTAAATGATGAGAATATAAGAATTTTAATTTATGTTTTGCAAAAGGTAGCGTATCTTTGATATTTGTAGCCTCCTAAAAATATGATAAGACTTTGTATATTTGCTCAAGGATTTGTCCTTATGGATTCAAATTAAATTTGAAAGTTATTTGTTGCGTAAAACTTGCTGAAGTTTCTGAATTGTAACTGGATTAATTTTTATGAGCTATACGGTCGAATCGTGTAGGAGTTACGATAAAAATAAAAAAAATTTAAAAAAAATGTAAGAATCAAAGGGAACAGTTCCATGTAAACCCGCTCTATATGAAATTAACTACGAGGACGGTTGTACATCATAAGCGGTCTCTTTGAAAAGCTCGAGCAAAGGCGCCAAAAGTAGACATCTCTATCAAAGAGACCTGCCTTATCAAAGAGACCGGTTATTACAAGCAAAGAGACTGGTTATTACAAGCAACCGTTCTCTGAGATATATCAAAGAGCACGGTTCTGTGGCTCAACCGTTCTGGTTGTTATTACAAAGAGACCAGGTTGACTTTATTTCAACCGTGCTCTTAAGTAAAAGAGAACGCTTGGCCACATGACGGTTCAAAATGGCTTTGAGAACGGTGTTTTACCGTTCTCTTTGATCAATATTGTAGTAGTGTATTTTGCCATGAAAATGCAAGGTTTGCACTCCTCTCCTACCAAGGAAACAAAACCTCAAAGAATATGCAAAATAAAGGACTAAAGATACTAAATGACTCAAATATGCACTAAAAAGCATAGGAACGAGGCTAATTCGGGGACTAAATATGCTTAAATAATGGTCACATCAAAACGAAAGCTAAGGAGTTATCACATCACAAGGTACTCTTGACTAGGCCTTAGTCCATGGGTAAAAAGATTCTAGTATGACACATTCTAGGGGTCTTGAGGGTATTCTAGTAAACAAAGTCTCAAGGACAAAAATGATCTACAAGGGCTTATATACAGTTGCCAAGCTTCCCAACTAAACATTTTCACAAAATTTTTCCTAATATGCAACTACATGCCATGATGCAACTAACATATATACAACCTAATGCATATGCTACTATCACTAATATGCCATATAATCTAAATGCAACTCCTATGATCACATTGGTTCATACCGCATCAAACAAAAAGAATCCACATTGTCATTAACATATAAGAGGAAAAAGGAGATTTGGAAAGATCATACCATGCGGTCTTCATATTCCTCATGCCTTGAATGTGGCGTATTCGGTCCCAAGTGATAGGAGTGAACATAAACAAAAAAATATATACGATATATACATTTCTATACTACAAAAGGGAAGAACATGTTTTTAGATTTTTAAAATTTTTATCATTTTTATCATTTTTGAGTTAGATAGTGTTAGAATTCCTCATCTCCACACTTAGAATGGACATTGTCCCCAATGGACAAAACAATAGGGATTGTGCAAATGCAATGAAATGATACATGATTTTATACTAAATGCAAATTATATGTGAAATATTTACATGTGATAAATATATACAAGTGATGCAAACTAAGCTAAACTATATGATGCATGCTTTCTATTGTTCGGATAGCTAATTTAAATTAACTCGCATCCCTATGAGTGAAATTCCCTAAACCGGACAAAACACTATTTCTAGTGCAAAAAGAAGGGAAGTTCATTCACAAGGCATGAAATGCAATGCATGAATGAAATTTGTCATTTTGGATTCTTTGTAGTGGGAGCAAAAAGATAGACGCCTCAATGTGACCGAGGTGGAAGTCCTTTGAGTGGTGCTAGGACTCCAAACTCAAAACTATCATTTGTCAAAAGTAATCAACCCCGCATTTATGATGTCTTCCTTCATGCTTTGCCAACCATCAATTATCGCTCATCGCGACATCATCATCATCTACCTCCATGGAACCGGAGGTTTCACCATCATCTTCTTCACTAGAACTAGAACTATGCTCTTCATCATCTTTATCATGGCAAGACCCACTACCTTCCCCGCTCTCATCATCAACATCCTCCTATCTCCTCGTTTACCGTTCATCCCTTTCTTCATCTTTAGAAGCATTACGAAAGAAAACTTTCTTATCCACCCAATTTGGCAAAGAACTCGAAGGATCAAGAAGTCATTGCCTAGCGAGATGGTAAAGGGGTGGATATTGGGCGTAGTAGGCATTCACCCGATCATTGTATGCTTTCTTACGCATAAGTTGCGTTAATTGTGTCAAATAGTCATTGCCCGCCACAACATTAGTACTACTCGGTGTGAACTCGTGGTAGGCAAAGAGATATGGTTGTGTAACAATGGAGGAGGAGGGATCTTCACTTGTACTTTGTTGTTGCTTGTTGTTGCTTGATGATGCGCTCGGCATTTTCAGAAACGGGAATAAGGTAGTTGGTTCGGTGGGTGGAGATGCGAAAAATCTTGCTTGGAAAGACAATGGAATTGGCATCCTTGATGAGCCACTCGTACTTTTGGTCTAAGTTTTCATGCTTGACCCGTAGAACTTTGTGGATTAAATTTCTCATATCAAGAAGGTTCCTTCCTTTAACCGATTTGTAAGTGTTGTCTTTGTTGAAATCCGGTTTAAAGTGCTTTGCCAATCTTATCACCAAGCCTCCATTAACAATGAAAGCCGCGCCATATTTCCCATTATCAATGTCCAACCATCTCTTGATGAGTAATTGAAGAATATTGTACTCACTTTTGGACTTCTCACCAACATTCAAAAAGGACTCAAGGTAGACAAAGTCTAATTCGGTCAAGTGATTGGCTTCTTTTCTAGCAATCAATGTGTTAGCCATGAACTTGTGCCAATACCTAATACTCGAATGATGAATGTACACGGCATGGCACTCCCGGAAAGTAGTGAACTCATGACCGGTGATGGCTTGCCAAAGGGGTTTGGCATCAAACTCCAAAGGCTTCTTGATGAATCGGTTATCGTTCTTAAGCCCAAAAACTTTACCGAAATCACTTTTATGCATTGTTCTACTCTTGTTTTCGAGGCGGAATTTGACATAATCTCGAGTCTCAATTCTATATTCCCTCAAGGAACTATTGAATTCCAATGTCAAAGAGGGGTATGTTAACTCATTCATTTCAAAAAGGGTGGATAACCCCATAGACTCGAAGAATGCCTTTGTTTGCTCAAGGACACCCAATTTACCCAAAGCATCTTGACATACAAATTTAGTAGCTAAAATCTTTTTCTTGGCTAGGGAGTCGAATGCAAGCCTATGCTTATCAGAAATGAAAGTTACCTCCGGATAATTTTTCAATTGATCCACCTTCAGTATAGAAGTAGTAGCTTCTTCGATAGCATTGACGGTTTCCGGAACTTGCTCCCTTTGTTGAGCCAAGACCAATGCCTTTGATGCAAGAGCTTGTTGTCGCTTGGATAAAGTTGGTGTTTTTGTTGCCTTGTTGCCTCCTTTAGTCTTTGCCATGGCTATTCTTCTTTCAAATTAGTATCAACAAACCAAGTTTATGCTTGAATGCTCCTTTCTTCCTCTAATTTCAATTGAATGCTCAATCAATTTGGGAATTTCGGATTTTCACCTAACCCTAGAAAGTTTGATTGATTTTGTGAAGAAATTAATGTTTGAATGGTATTATTGTTGATAAAGGAGTGATTTGTTTTTTATTTGAGGAAGTTTGGATTTGATTGTGGTGAATTTAGATGAGAAATTGGTGTTTTTGGATGAGGGGATTGAAGGTTGAAGTGAGGGAAATTATTGTGTTGGTGTTTGAAGAAAGGAAATGAAATGAAGGATGAAGGGTGAGTCCCATGTTTTTGTTCATGTAGCAGGTAGGGACATGCGTCCTGGGGGGGACTCGGGCGGATTTTCAGATAGTGAAAATTTAGGATTTTGCTTGGCTCTAGGGACGGGCGGATTTTTGCAAGGACGCTCGTCTCGAGCTTCGGACAGGCAAATTTTTGTCCAGTGCAAATTTGACAATTGAAAGCACTTTTAAGACACACGTCCTGAGTTGAGGTCGAGCGACCTGAGCTGAGGGACGCTCGAGCTGTTGTCGGCTTGGGCAGATTTCTATCCAGTGCAAATTTTCACTCGTGCCTCTTCCCCAGTCCCCACGAGCTCAGGTTTGCTCGTGGGGATCTTATTCCCGCATTATTTCTTCTCCTTTCCTTTGTCATTTCGACTTGGGTAGCATTACAAAGGCTTTATTAGCCTAGGCATACGCTTCCCTACACTTTATCATCAAACACTACACATTCAACAAACATTAAAATCCCTCCCTCACTTGCTCTCTTGTCACACAAGTTAATCAACAAAGCATAGTGCATTGCAAAAATTGAATATTTTACAAGTTAAAAAGAAATACAAGTTAAAGGGTTAGAATATTTACAAGTGGTGGTTTAAGGAGGACTCCACCAAACTCTCCTTCTTTTTAGAGGTGTCAAGGGGGTAAAGCAAGGACGTTGTCGATATTGCTCAACGCCTTGAATAAGTAGTCAAATGCTTGTTCATTGTCATGATAGAGATCTTGCATAAACCTTGGCACATTGTTGTCTTCATTCATGTAGTAGTCCGAGTCAAAGAGGTGACAAGGCTCTACATAGCCTTGGTCTAGAGTCATAGCATTCCCAATGTATGGTTTAACAAGCCCTTCAAACTCGTCATCCCGTAAACCACATACTTCTCATGCTTCTTTCCCTATGTTGGGTGGATCATGAGTTGACAAGAGCAACTCTCCTTCCTTGTTGTCATGGCCAATAAGGCCTCCATCTATACTTTTCATGGGTGAGCTTTGCAAGCTCTTATTCTTGTTGTGAAAAACTCCATTCTCTCCGAATAGAGCCATTTTAACATCATGAATGTCTTCTTCTTGTCACCCTCCCGAGTATAGTGATCAACCATAAAGCATGGTTCAAACAAGTTGGGATCTCTCATAGTCTTATCAAGATTGAAGGTGATTGTTTCATTACCTATTTCAAGTGTGGGCTCTCCATGTTTCACATTGATCACCGCTCTGGCGGTGTGTAGTAATGTTCTTCCTAGAATGATTGGAATGTTGGAATCTTCTTCCATATCAACAATGACAAAGTCCACTGGTATGAAAAACTTTCCAACTCTCACGGGCACATCTTCACATACCCCTAGTGGTTTCTTTGTTGTTCGGTCTGCCATTTATAAGGTCATGTTGGTACACTTGAGTTGTCCTACCCCTAGTCTGTCACATACCGAATATGGCATGACACTCACACTTGCACTTAGATCACATAGTGCCCTGTTGATTATGGTATCACCAATGGTACATGGAATGGAGAAGCTTCCCGGATCTTTGAGCTTAGGTGGGGAATTCCCTTGAAGAATTGCAGTACTTGCCTTTGTAAAGCCAATGATTTCCAGCTTCCTTAAGGACTTCTTCTTAGTAAGGATATCTTTCATGTCTTTTGCATAGGCCGGAACATGGTTGATTAGCTCCGTGAATTGTATAGAAACCTCTAAGTTCTTCACAATCTCCATGAACTTTCCAAGTTGTTCGTCAAGCTTGGGCTTGGCTTGGCGACTGGGGAATGGAAGTCTAATCACAATAGGCTCTTTCTCAAGTTCTTTGGCCTTCTCATCATTTCTCTTCTTTAATGAGTCATTAGTATTTATTTCTACCACCTTAGGATTTCTCCTCAATGGTTCAATCACAATTCTTTGCTTGACATTCTCCTCAATAATATGCTCTTCAATTAGCATCTTTGGTCCCTCATATCTTGTACCACTCCTCAAGTGGATGGCATTGATGGTCTCATGTCTTGTAGGGGGATTACCTTGGGGAAGTAATTGTCCTTTTTGTCTTT
Source organism: Silene latifolia (assembly GCF_048544455.1). Classification (NCBI taxonomy): domain Eukaryota; kingdom Viridiplantae; phylum Streptophyta; class Magnoliopsida; order Caryophyllales; family Caryophyllaceae; genus Silene; species Silene latifolia. The sequence goes on from NC_133538.1 coordinate 127,706,156, forward strand.
GGGAACTAGAAGAGGCCAATTGAGACAATTGAGTCTCCAACATTTTGGTGTGAGCAAGGATATTGTTGATGGTATTGTCTTTGGCTTGACTATCCCTTTGCATTTGAGTAAAGAAATCTTGTTCACTCTTTTGCATTTGGAGGGCCGCGTTTTCAACATCAAAAGCTTGGTCATTGGATTGATTGTAGTATGGTATTTGAGTAGAATTTCTCATTGGAGGTGGTGTGTATGTGGGTTGAGGATTTTGGACATTTTGGCTCTTGTATGAGAGGTTTGGGTGGAATTTGGTATTTTCATTGTCATAGTTGGAATAAGGGGTGCCATTTTTGTATTCTTGGAAGGCATTCACTTGCTCATTTGTTCCCCTACATTCGTGTTGATCATGTCCCAAGGTTCCACAATTCTCACACACTCCATTTGGGATTGAAGATGTTGCCACCATAGCATTGACATGTTGTTCGGGTGATTGAGAAGCTTCATCAAGCTTGGCCATGGCTTTCTCAAATTTTAAGTTTATGGTGCCAATATGGGCACTTAGTTGGGCACTCAATTATGTGACGGAGTCAACTTCATGCCTCCCTCCCCTAGTAGCTTTTCTTGGCCTACTATATTGAGAGTTATGAACCGCCATTTCTTCGATCTTAGCCCATGTTTGGTTGTCATGAACCTCGGTGAATCTTCCACTAGAACCCATGTTGAGAACATTCCTTGAGTCTTCATATAAGCCATTCCAAAATTGTTGAACAAGGAACCATTCACTTAGTCCATGATGAGGACAAGAGCGACATGTATCCTTGAATCTCTCCCAAGCCTCATATAGAGACTCTTTATCTCTCTGCTTGAACCCGGTGATTTGGGCTCTCAACATGTTAGTCTTCTCCGGAGGATAGAACTTCTTGTAGAAGGCAAGTGCTAACTTCTTCCATGAATCAATTCCAAGGGTAGCCTTGTCTAGGCTCTTCAACCATTGCTTTGCGGCTCCGATCAAGGAAAAGGAAACAAAACCCATTGAATTTGGTCTTGAGTTACCCCGGTTTGAGAAATTGCATCATAATATTCACAAAAAGTCTCCATGTGTAGATGAGGATCTTCACTAGGCATCCCCCCAAATGGACTTCTCTCAACTAATTGTATGAATGCGGATTTGGCAATGAAATTACCGGTTAAGTGAGGTGGTGTTGGACTACAATTTGGTAGGTTCTCCTCGGTTGGTACGGAATGAGATGAAAATTTAGGCATTGTGGTTTGATTTTGTGGTTGGTTTTGAAATTGGGTTCTCCTCTCCTTCTCTTGCAAAAAGGGTTGGTAAACTCAATACTATCCGATTGGACAACACCAATGTCCACAAGTTCTCCAATACCCAAACTTGTTGAAGCCCCTCTAATGGTTCTTCTAATGTTGGTCAAGGTTCTTTCAATCTCGGGATCAATGGACAAAGGTCTACCTCGTGATCTCCTAGACATGCAAAAAGCAAACAACTTGAAAACAATTAAAACTACCTTGAAGAGTTTGACTTTCCCAAGGTTAAGAAAGACACAACTAAAAACAACAAATGATAATAATTCAATTGAACACCGTCCCCGGCAACGACGCCATTTTTTATTCGGTTTAAGACATTGTCGTCTAAGCTAACCAATCAAAACAATATTTATAATCTTACTAAATATTCTTAGTATAGTGGCAAGTAAAGGTCGGATCCCAAAGGACGGGTATTGAATTAAGTTATCAGTTGTACTGAGCTATGTCTTACAGTGTCACAAATTGGGTTGAGATTGAGGGCTGTAAGCTAAACTACTCAACAATGAAATGTAAAGAAATGAAAGCAAAATAAACTAAGTAAACAAAAAGAGTTTGTCAACAATTGATTAAGGCACTAGGGTGTCATGGGTTTATAAGGGATTCATGGTGGAGATCAAACAAACATGTTTACATCGTTGCAAGCAAATCATTGTTGTAGTGGAATCGAGTTAGTTTATGTCTTACAATTTCTAGGAAGATTTGGGTACCGGAGCCGAGTCGGTGAAGACTGTACAACACCTACAAGTCGACTTAGTTTCTTCCTATTCAACTATATGCATGGTCTAACAAGCCTTGAGTTAGTTTATATCGTACAAGTCTTGTTGAATGGATAAGAGATTCATGCAAGGTTGGCAATCAAGCAACTCATCAAGCATAACATGTGCATAAGTTGAAACTAAAACAAGTAAGCATAATTATGAAAGCATATTAGATTAAGTATGGATCTACCCCCATATTTTAATTCCCATAAACTCCCATTAACCCTAGCTAGGAGAGTACTCACTCATGGTCATGGTAAACATGCTAATAAGGGTGTCAATCATATTAACAAGGTTAAACATGTTGAATGAGTAAATCAATAATTAACTTGATTAAAACTAAGAACACTTGAATGATTAAAGAGGAATTAAAATTTGATTAATATTGAATTTAGTAAATACAACTTGATTAGTAAGATCTACTAAACTAAATTGGTAAATTAACTTGATTAAAACTTGATTATTTATATGCAAACTTGATGATCAATCCCCTAACACAATGGGATATTTATACTAAGTACAAGTATTAGGGTAACTAAGGGCTTAAATGACGATGAAGTCCCTAAGAAGGAGATTAGTGTCTTGCAAGTCCCATAAGGAGCCGCCCGACTTGTCATTGATGTATGATCGAGCTGCCCAGAGACCTGCTCGACTTGACCACGGGACGCCCGGATTGTGGCTTGGGACGCTCCTCCTGAGCTCGGGACGCCCGGATTATAAAATTTTCTTCTTCTTCTTTTGACTGCCTAAGGATCCGTGGGGATCGTTGAGGGGTCGTGGAGGTCTACATCATTGCCAATCCTACTTGATTTATTTGCTTAGCATTTAGTATTGGCCGCCTCTTTGTTACTTGGTCATTAGATGTACTCCATTTAGCTCCACTTTGCTCCATAAATGCAAGGCTAGCAATCCTCTCCTACCAAGGACACAAAACCTCAAAGAATATGCAAAGTAGGGATCTAAAGATAAGAAACAACCCTAATAAGCACTAGAAAGCATAGGAACGAGGCTAGTTTGGGGACTAAATGTAATACCCGGCCTTTGTGGGACCCGTACTTAGACCTTGGGACGGGTGAGAGGAATGAAAGGATAGGCTTACACTAGACCTGAACCTGGACCATGTGGTGATGTAGCGGATCGAGTGGTTTTACTCGGTCGAGTGAATAGTACACTCGACCGAGTGAGTCGACTCTACCGAGTGGAGTGCTACTCGGCCGAGTGAGTCCACTCGACCGAGTGGACTAGGCACCCAGTTGAGTGCGGCCGTTTTCAGAATACGGGATTTGCCCCCTTTCTCCCCTTACCCTAAATCATTTCAACCTTCCTCCTTATATCTCCAAACTCCCTCCCCTCTCTCTAAAATGCTTCCAATGCTCTTCTTTGGCCTTTAAGCTTAGATTAATGGTGGAACACACCTCATATGCCCCGATCTACCTTTGTAAGTAGAAATCTCACCTTTTCCTCTTTGTCTTATGAGTAAATTCGAGTTAGGGTTTACTAAGAGAGGTTAATTAATATGTAGTTATGTAAAATTAATAGTAACTAATAATGAGGGATTTTATGTTGTAAATTAGTATAGAGTAAATTGTGATAGTTATTACATGATTTATGTAGGATGAGACGATTTTATGAGATGGATAATAGATGATTCGATTAGCTTCAGGATTATGCTTAAAGGTAGGTTATCCTACTCGGTTTCAATATTATATAAACATGTTTGTATGTGTGTCTTTGTCATATGCATTCATAAATGGGTTAGTATGTCATGTGGGTGTTGGAAGGGTTGTTATTCATAACATGTGTGGTGGAATTCATGAATTGGTCATATGCTTAATGTGGCTCTTCCATTTTCTATATATAGCCGTGAATGAATTGTGTTGGAGATCTTTGATGGTGGTACTTGACTGTTGAGGAGACGTAAGACGGTTGAGAAACCGTCTTGCACTCGGGTCGCCCCTTGGAGCTTCCCACTCCAAGGGGAATGTGCACATTAATAGTTTCAGTCTGGGGGTATGCGTGCGGTTGAGACACGACGTCTGGCAGGGGTTCGGTTGGCTTTCGGACCCGGTACGTCTGGTCGTGTCCCAGTACCTAGTGTGGTGATCCGTATGCCTGGGCGTGTCCCGGAACCGGAGTAGAGATTGAGGGTATGTCTGGGCGTGTCCCGTTACCAGTATGATGTTTATTTATCCATGTCTCATTCATATAATCAACTTGTTACATATTTCCTTATTATGTCATGTCTTACATTTATCATTGAAACTGACATTTTTTTGTTTGTGTAAATGTCACCTATTTCCGGGGTGGCTTGTGTTGATCCATATGATATTTCCGATCATATGGGGAACAGTTGTTTACAGGTTAGCTTTGGTAGCATGCGGGAAGAGGGACGAGGCTTGATGATCCCCTGTCGGACATGATTGATTAGATCAGCCTAGGAGTCATGACTTGTAATCTTTCACTATTCGTTTATTCGTTGTAAACTATTAAACAGATTATTTATAAAATTCGGTCTTGGATTTATCTCCGAATTCACTACCTCAAACCGAGACGGTAACGCCCCAATTATCTTGGCTGGGTAGTTGGGGTGTTACAAAGTGGTATCAGAGAGACAATTTTGGAACCTAAACGAATGAAACAAAATGAACTAGGTGTGTCTATTAAAAATGAACCCGACATGAGTCCAATGGGAGATCGGTTTTATATGAGTGGGCGCCCTCATATCAAAACGAGTGCCTATTACCTCGGTTGGTCACTACGTGGGTGGTCACAAGTAAGGGTTAACGATGTTGACAATATTGTATGATGGCATGAATGATATGGTTCTTGCTAGACTTATGCATGCTATGAAATTTCATATGTGTAGGGATGAATTTACATGTCTTGACATCTCTTTGAAAATGATAATACCATTCCCTTGATGCATATTATGCGGTTATCTAATGCTTGATAGAGTTATTGTTAGTGTATAAATGGCAATAATTCGGCAAGGTAACTGCGAGTGTGGATGTAGGGAATAAGGATCGACAACCTTGGGGTTGTATGAGCTAACTCGGGACGAGTCACCGATAACTAGTGGACTCCCTAACCTTCTATTGTCTTGCAGGAAATCCGTTTATAAGCTCTTAGAGAGAATTTGAAACCCAACAAGGTCACTTGACCGAGTGCGAGTACCAACTCGGTCGAGTAAGAGAGCACTCGACCGAGTGGACCCTTGACTCGATCGAGTGGACCTGGCTCCAAGGGGTTATACATTGTGGAAAACCCGTCACTCGACCGAGCGACGTTGGAGTATGTGTCCTTAACAATAATGCGATCACATTTTTGAAATTCATGATAAGAATACGTTTGGGATGATTCTATTATAAAGTCAACTGATCAACATTAATCGGTAATGATTGGCTGACTAGAGTTTGACATTACTGTCGGTTGACGGTGGTGATCAGTTGATCCCTTAAGGTCACACCTAAAGGAGGATTCCCTTAATTGTAAAGTTAATCGATTGTATAAGGATACAGATTGATTAAATCCTTAAATTTAACAAATTGATATGTAAGAGAGAATATTATATCTTATTGTAATATGCTTAAATAAGATTCATTTTAGTAATTAAAATGTTATATTACTAAAATTAATTATTGTTTATGAAACAATTAAAATAAGAATGATTAGTTAATTATAATTACAATATAATGTAGATTATATTAACATGACCCATTTTATATTCTGTAATTATGAATTAATAGTCAATTTGATAAATGTAATTTATTTGATATGAAATGATATTTAATTTGTTAAATATGCATTATAACATCAAATGACATATTGTATGTCACATGTCACACATATTACATTTGACAAATAACAAAGATAAAATGAGGTCCATTTTATATGTAAAAGAACCGTTTTTTTAGGTAGTATTTTAGTGTGATGATTGTTGTTCCTTTTCATGCAAATAGACAACATGATTACAATTACACCCTACTTCCTAGCCTATTACACGGGTATGACAAAAAGCATGTGCATGCTAATAAAATAAGAAAAATTCATACCCACTCAAGAGGAGGTACCGGTTTTGGTGTATATAGATGGACAATAAGTTGTTATTTTTACACACTTGATAATATATGAAAACCTCTCTCTTTCTCTTATTCTCAAAAATACACATAAATTATTTATGTTCAATTTTGTTCATAATATCTAATAAATCAAATATATTACTAATGTAGTAATGATATTAATATTAGATCTACTATTAAGGTAAGCTACTTAAATTATCTAGTTAATAATATTAGTAGAATTTTAGGATAATCTTGGTGCAACTAAGAGGAGGTGTTCACATTATTGAACCTATGGAGTTTTGGATGATCATCCCATGTTAGTGTGCTCAAGAACAAGCATAGGAAGGTGTCCTTGCTTGTGCCCATTTCCGTCTCATCACCATTGTAAGAAAATCGTTTTCTCCTAATTCTTGTTTTAAGTTATGAATGCACTAGATTCACAAAGACTAAATCAATGGTTAATTTAAATCCAATTAAAATAAGTTTAATTAGAGGGTTATGGAATCCTTTCAAGTGGTATCAGAGCATAGGTTGTGCATGCATAATCGGTTTGGTTTTTCCGAATTAAATGTAACTTAATTAAAACTAGAAATTTTGTGATTTATGTGATAAAGCCACGAAATTATTTTGCATGTTATATATTCTGGTCCTTAAATATATTTAGGTCATTTTTAAAATTTATGGATGATTATTACTTATTTTAACGATTTTTTGTGAAATAATTGCATTTTAATGAATAAAATGGCATTTTTTAACTAGAAATAGTTAAACTTCGATTCTGACCATAAAATTTTAGTATGCCCTCACATGAATATTTTACTTATTGTATGTAAAATTTCGTATTAATGTGATTAATATTGCATGATTTATGATTTTTATGTGATAAAAATGCTATAAATGGAGGTGAAATGACTAAAATTAGTTAAACATCATAACAGGCCACGAAATTTTAATATGTTGTCACATGCATATTTTAAAGATTGTATGTAAAATTTGAGATAAATGTGATTTATTATGCATGATTTATAATTTTAATGGTTAAAATGATATAAATAGTGACTATTTTTAGCAAAAATAGCTAAAATGAATTTTATGGCAAGAAATTTGTCCTTAATGTTGTATATATGATATGAATAATATCTAAAGTTGCATGATTAATTTTGATTGATTTGGTATGTTTATTGATTTTTATGTGGTAAAATCGATAAAAGGGCAACTTTATTAGTCATAAAATTAATTCGAAATTTTTGGTTGAAATTTTGCCATTTCTAGGTTCTGGAAATTTCGTAAGAATGTTCAAAATTTTGAATTTAATTTTTCCATAATTTTTATGTTTAATTTGGAATTAAATGGTAAAAGTTATGTTTTATACGATTTATTAATGAAGTAAATTATAAATATCTAGATAGCAAATTTTATTGAGTTTTTGGAATCTTGATAATATTCCAGTATTTACAAAAATGTTATTTCGAATTTTTCAAAAAATTTATGATTTATTGGGAATCATTTCATAATTGTTATGATTAAGAGAAGTTCAAATAAGCAATAATACAAAACCAAGTTGAATTATTGTCAAATGTTTAGTGAAGACTAATTTTTGAGTCTTAAGAAGGTTAGGATAATTAACTTGGGCTTAAATTTGATTTAAGTATTGATTTGTGATTTTAAGAAGTTATTATCACGCATTTCCATAAAACCGGATTATATACGATACAAGATTTAAGTAGGGCGATTTGGCACATTAATTTGGCATGTTAGACACATATATTAATGATGCAATTTTTATTGATGAAAGTCATATTTTATTTATAGAATTTTGAATTATGTAATTTTATCTTGTATGGCCTTAGTTTTAATCGGTATTACCCGTAATGTGAGGGATTACCGATTTGGTTGTAATTTAATGTGATCTTGTATCACTTTTATTTTTACTAGTTTTTTCATTTTACAAATGTATAATAGGAATAGCAATGCATTTTATTATATTTGTAATTCCGGAATTCCTTCAAGACGGTGCCAATCGGAAAGGCGTTCCGATCAAGACGAAGTCCTTGGGAAGCATGCCATTTGAAGATTCAAGAGACCAATGGAGTTGGTTTCCGACTTTGTAATGGATTATTAGATTTTCTATTTTAGGAAAGGCCATACTAGGAAGTTTATTTATTGCTTTGCATTTTTCTTTATATGTTACATGGATTGCCAAATCGCCATTAACATCACATGCATTTTTATATTTGCACATATTTTTTTCGACTGTGAGGATTATAATTATCAATAGTTCACTAATATAGTTCACATAAAAGTGATAGATAATAAGTCGACAAGACCTCTCACATATTTAAAATTGAGATTAGCCTTCCCAAATAGTAGTACCCATGAATCCCTTTGACATTTGGGGTAGATTCGGTTTCCCGGGGTACTTTTATTTTTCATTGGGTAAGTTGGGTAATAACAAGTTATTACATGCGAAATTTTGTTGGACTCAACGGGACATGAAGACTAGTCTTATGTTCCGGGGCTAGAAGATGAACTTAACGTAATTTCATCGACCGAGAGTTCTAATTGTAGAATCGGTTAAAGAGTTATCCCACCGAGTTACATTAATGAGGGATGTATCGGTTTCCCCGTGCCCGAGTTAATATGGATTTGGATCTCGGAATCATTTATATAATTGGGTAGAGGTCATTATATAAATGCCAAAACATGCTAAAATGTTTTCATATTTTAAGGATGAACGTTTCTTTTCCCATTATTTCGTTGTTTTAAATTGTTCTTTATCATCGCTCCTACTCATATACGATATCAATCGATTATAACACGAGTCTCCGCTAAACCACTATTACTAACGACAAATAGAATCTCTTTCTAAATCCTCAAATGTACCGTTTAAATAGAGCATGGACTAGTTCCATAGGAATCGTTCTATTTCATAGAACTCCATAGGAGTTGTCCTATGTCATATAAGGTTAGCATCTTAAAATTCCTAACATGCCTATGTATGATTTCTTGTGAAGATCTGTGAATAGAAGTAATGATTAGTCAAAATATGTTTTGATAATATCTTCTATGCATCCACGGTTCAAAGGTCTTATTGCTCAACCTAAAGACTTGTCATCAAGCACTTAAGTTGTTAAGAATATGACAATATTAAATTGGTAATGTAACTTGTTAGAAATTTTGATTAACCCAATACTACAATAAAGTTAACCATTGTGAAGGATTGACTGGGAATTTAAAATGAAGATAAGTCTCCATCAAGTAGAAATTTTTGAAGTAAGTGGGAGCAATAAGAAGTAAGTACCAATCTTAATTGTGAAGGATAGAACTAGGCTCGAAAGAGAAGGTGTTAGACACTTAAAATATATACAAACCCCAATAAGTAAAGATCTAGGAAGTTGGTCGTGTGACCCCATCATATTCCTTCCTGAATATCTATGACATTAACATTGCATTCTTGCCAATTATCACATCATGAGTATTTGATACAAATTTGTGAATCAAGTTAGAAATTACCACATTTCATGATTATGAAATATGGCAAAAGGATGTCAAAACCACCTTTCTAAATGGGTATTTAGAGGAGGATGGGTTCATAACACAATCCGAGGGTTTTGTAAATCCATAGAATCTTAACATTGAATAATCGTACGACGACTAGCATGAATGAAATTGATATGAATGGAACTAAGATAGTTGCCACTTCATCCAAAGACATATAAATATTATAATGTGCTTGATCTAGTTTCCGATTTATAGATGTACCTCAATAATTGTTATGATGTACAATACGTCTAAATAAGAATATAATTCAAGTTTTTGTAAAAGGCAAAGGGTTTCTCAATTATGCAATTGAAACAAGCGTTGTACCCTAACATACCACGATTAAGTTTATGGTGAGACCATGCAAATCAAGGTAATTATATTTAAACGAGAAATAAAATGTCATATATATACAAGACTCGAGTTGGTGATCCCAAATTATTTCTCATTTCACGATTGAAAATCGCATTAAAACTAGTTTTGACTAGTATCCCATACTATTTGATTGTGAATCTCATGAAATGTATGAATCTTGTATTCAAAGCAAGATGTTTTCGTGACTTTTGCTGAAAAGTATATCGAATAGAATAAGTTATTCACCTAATTACATTTCAATGTGCATGGTCGAATATATTTTCAATCTGAGAAGGTCATTATTACTTCTTCTCTTTTACCGACGAATTAGGTAGATACTTGGTATCCACTTAATGAGGTAAGAAGAGAAATTCATTGAATATGTTCAATGAATGTTTAAAAGGTATCAAAACCTATAGATTATAAAACCAAAGTATTAGTACTTTGTTAAAATTGGGAACAATAAAGTGAATACTTTGATTTACACCAAATATAATGTGATATGGTATCACAAGATCACTATCATAATCACACCCTATGAAGATAAGGTGTGTTATAAGGATACAAAGAATCCTATACGATATGATTGAATCTTTACTATAAAGTTGGAAGTAGTTTCTATCACAATTGTCTAGTATTTATTTTTCCCACTAAAACAAAACATAGTTAAAGCAATCAAGTACAATTCATATATGATATGATTAGGCATGGTACCTAAGTTTTAGCTTGTTTCGGAAGAAAGCATGTGGCTTTCTAACCCAACTATCACGAGAAAAACAAGTTTGTGGCTCGTGATGCCGTCTTTTGAGAAAAGAAGTTTAATTCTTAAAGACAGAGTGGGATAAAATGTTCAAGAGCCACAAACTGAGAATAAGACGTAGGAAGATGTTCCTTCTTGGTCAAAACCAGTAATTATTGATTCGAAACCTAAGTGGACAGGAGTCATGTTATTTTTAAAAGTAACAAACCTATAACTTATAAAGATGCTTTATCTAGTCTCAACTCGACAAGAGTCCGAAATAAGTATAAACATGAAAATGTTTATTTAGCTTGGTTGGTTGGTGGCAACAATGCTTCATTGTATTCAGATATGATTTGATATAGTTGGATTTTAAAATCATCTTGCATGAGTTTTGTAAATCGCAACTATCCTAAGGTAGGATACAAACTTAAGAAGAAATATTATGTAGAAGTTAGGGAGTTGAATTATATGTTTTGATCATGTGATAAACTTTTCTCGAATTGTCGAGTAGTTCTATTTATACATGGAGTTTAGTGGAAGTACGGTGGTAATATTTGTCTTATATGTGAATGACATATTGATCATTGTGAATGATGAAAGACTTAGGAGAGGAATAATACATTTCTAAGGTATCCAGACCTATAAATATAGTTCTAAGAGAAAATTAGCATTAAATGAATATTCTTATATTGATAAGAGTCTAGACAAGTTCAAAAGTATTGAACATGTAGAAATTGAATCCACATGCTTCCGCTGCGGGATTAATTCATTACTCTAAGATGTATCACTATTCTTAAACCTCGTATACTTAGAGTATGACGAGATGTTATAAATCGAATCCTTGAGAGAAGTCTCTTTATAGCCACATAGTTCATTAGTTAGTACTCAGGAAGTACTAAAGATATGAAGCTAAGCATTTTGAAATGAGATGGATTTATGTGCAAGGAGTTACACAAAAACCATATTCTAAACACATAAGGATGGTTAGAGAACCATTTTGGCTATATTATTTAAGGAGGATATCTGCTGGAAACGTCCTAGGCAGTTGAACAATGAGATATGCACAACGGAAATTGAGTACACTTGCAATAATAGGATATGCAAGAAGGAGGGGATGATATTAGGATTCTGTTGTGTGAATTGGAGGAACTATGGTAGTTCGTTCCAATAACCGAAGGTCCTATCCATACTCACTGCGAGGACAGTGGGAGCTATCGTAAGGCAAGAGAGCCTATATCTAGATTGGATCTAGACACGTACTCAAAAGGTTTTTATAATAAAGATTACACATAACAAAGGCAAAAAGTATATAGTAAGGTTAGGAAAGTGCAAAGTGTTGCTAAGACTCACTAACCAAAGCCTTCTCATAGGCTTAACATGATAAATCATGCCATTTCAATTGAATTGAGATGATCAACTATGTACAAGATTAAAAATGAATTATAGATTATGTAGTAATTGATATTGTATCAATTTCACATATGTGACAATGCATTCATCGTTTGAGTTTTAATCAAAACTCTTTTCTTTAATACTTTCTTTAAGTTAACTGGATTAACATAGTATTGGCCCCTAGTCACTTTTATGAGGTGACGTATCCTAGTGACTAGAGTGTGACTCGATTGATGGCAAGTTCAAATTCCATAGGGTCATGAGGGATGACTAGTCGATCACATAGGCAGACTGTATGGGACACTCTGTCGGGCAGTGACCGCTTATAGAGTTCTAGAAGCTTTTAGGTAGCCTGGTCGTGGCAAGAGCTGCTATTGTATTATTTTGAGTCAATTCTTCGACTAGAGACTGTTCGCCCAAGTTGGCACAGTTTCTGAGTGACTTTAAGTTATGCTCTACGACTTTAAGTTGTGCTCTACGAAAGAAATAGTGTGATAGGAATTGTCCACCTCCTTATCAGGGTTATTTAAAATCTCAAGGCCACTCGAGAAATAGTGAACTGGAAATACTTGGCCACGCTCGGAAGGTATCAACGGTAGATAATTCCAGTCTGACAGTTACTCTCCATATCGAAGAAACCACTCTTGATATGGTCACATACAAGTACGACCTGCAAGCCACCTTGCACTAAGTGGGAGATTGTAATAGGACAAGATAATTGGTGACGCACACTTGTCTCGGCCAAGTGAGAAATTGTTGGAGTATGTGTCCTCAACAATAGTGCGATCACATTATTAAAACTCAGGATAAGAATACGTTTGGGATGATTAGATTATAAAGACAACTGATCAGCATTAATCCGTAATGATTGGCTGGCTAGAGTTTGACATTACTATCGGTTGACGGTGGTGGTCAGTTGATCCCTTAAGGTCACACCTAAAGGACGATTCCCTTAATTGTAAAGTTAATCGAATGCATAACGATACAGATTAATTAAATCCTTAAATTGAACAGATTGATATCTAAGAGAGAATATTATATCTTCTTGTAATATGATTAAATAAGATTCATTTTAGTAATTAAAATGTCATATTACTAAAATTGATTATTGTTTATGAAACAATTAAAATAAGAATGATTAGTTAATTATAATTACAATATGTTGTAGATTATATTAACATGACCCATTTTATATTCTTGTAATTATGAATTACTAGTCAATTTGATAAATGTAATTTATTTGATGTGAAATGATATTTAATTTGTTAAATATGCAGTATAACATCAAATGACATATTGTATGTCACATGTCACACATATTACATTTGACAAATGACAAAGATAAAATAAAGTCCATTTTATATGTATAAGAACCGTTTTTTTAGGTAGTATTTTAGTGTGATGATTGTTGTTCTTTTTCATGCAAATAGACAACATGATTACACTTACACCCTACTTCCTAGCCTATTGCATTGGTATGAGAAAAAGCATGAGCATGCTAATAAAATAAGAAAAATTCACACTCACTCAAGAGGAGGTGCCGGTTTTGGTGTATATAGATGGACAATAAGTTGTTCATTTTTATACACTTGATTATATATGAAAACCTCTCTGTTTCTCTTATTCTCTAAAATACACATAAATGTTTATGTTCAATTTTGTTCATAATATCTAATAAATCAAATATATTACTAATGTAGAAATGATATTAATATTAGATCTACTATTAAGGTAAGTTACATATATTATCTAGTTAATAATCTTAGTAGAATTTTGGGATAGTCTTGGTGCAACTAAGAGGAGGTGTTCACATTATTGAACCTATGGAGTTTTGGAGGATCATCCCATGTTAGTGAGCTCAAGAACAAACATAGGAAGGTGTCCTTGCTTGTGCCCATTTTCGTCTCATCACCATTCTAAGAAAACCATTTTCTCCTCATTCTTGTTTTAAGTTATGCACTAGATTCACAATGACAAAATCAATGGTTAATTTAGATCTAATTAAAATGAGTTTAATTAAAGGGTTATGGAATCCTTTCAAGCGGGTCATCTACTCAACCGAGTGGACTCATACTCGATCGAGTGCACTCGGCACTCGATCGAGTGGATTCACACGGGTTGAGTTACTCGGCTTAAAGCCCTTATTTTCCCCAATTTCCCATTCGTATCTTCATACTTTCATATCTTCATCCCTTCCAACACCAAAATTCTCCTAAAAACCTCCATTGTTGCTCTAATTTGCATGGGATTCATCCTATTTCTCCACTTTTCTCATCTAATCCCACTAATTTGGTTAAGGTAAGCTTATTCATCTTCTTCCGTCTTTTTCCTCAAATTTGAATATCTTAGATCTACTTCTAAATCCTTAATGTTTTGTTAATTAGTTGTTCCTTTTGCTTAATTCATGATACTAGTATGCTTTTAATACCATTGTTGTTGATAAAAATCAATTTTTTGTAGAAAATTTTCGTTCACCATTGTAGAACTCGAATTGGGTGTTTTTGGGTCAATGATTGGATTTTGGTGATTGTTGTTGTGTATAGTTGGACAACAAAGGCTTAACTTTTATTGTCATGGATGGATCTTGCATAAAATGTGTAAATTTCGTCTTAAAACTCCGTCTTAAATTTTTGAATTTTAGACAAGTACTCATGCCCAAATTTTGATTTTTCATGAGCAAAACTTAGTTTAATCACCTTATAGGACTACTACCTTGGTTGATAATGTATTATGAAAACCAAATGGAATCAAAATTTTGTCGTAAAACTAGGGTGAAAACTCTTCTAAGTTCTTCTAAAATTCCCATGAATAATGCATTTTTGTGCCTTGGTGGTGATTTTCCTATGTTGTAGTGTTGAGGATTTTGTGATTACTACCAACTTATAAAAGGGATTAAAAGAAATTTTGTCTCAAAGCCTTGAAAATTTGACACTAACCATATTGAATTTAAATTTATATTCACTACTTGTTTTACTACTTACTTGTTCAACTTAAAGATTTTCTTATGATAAAGAAGCACTTCACTCACCCGAATTCCTTTTAAAATTTTGGCTAGCTAAATTTTATTTCCAACAACTTAAACGAAATTGTTGTTGATGGTAATGTCATGAATCACTTAAGCGAAACTTTGAAGTGTAGTATATCATGGGTGAGTCGAAATTTGACAAGTCGGGCGACGAATTGGGATAATCCATGTAATTAAGGTCATGCTTAACTCGTGTTATGTCAGAAGGATCTTTAAATTCCAGATTTTTTTTTTGGAACATAAGAAAATTTTGGAGAGGTCAATTAAATTACAAGAAAACTATGATAGAAATCCCCTTTTATATGGTGCCTATGAAATTGAGAAGTTGAGAAAATTCTATCCATATTCAAAAATTTGCTTCAAATTCTTACCTTTCTCATTCCATACCTTGTGTGATCTCCTCTTGTAGCATGGCATGGAACGATAGAAGCGGTCATAGAAAGAACATTCGCCAAGCTCAACAAGAAGCACCGCCCGCTATCACCCTCCCGGACTACCCATCCATACCTTTCGAGAGTAAGGTGCACTGGGACAAGTTTGAGGTCCTAGCCACTAGGAGGATGGCCCCAACCAAGTATATGTCGGTAAGTACCTTGGAAGCCCTAGGAATATAGAAGGAGGTGCGTAATATCTTCATGGTTCTTGGATTGGAGGATTTGTACACCTTGGAGGAGATAAGTTACCACAACCTCACCCTCGAGTTTTTGAGCTCCTTCACCTATGACAAGGGGACCCATAAGGTGAGTTTTAGGCTCAAGAATACCTCTTTCAAATTAAGTAGTGATGCTTTTGCCGACCATCTAGAGGTGGGTAAGCAAGTTGTAGGCCACCATGACAAGATTGAGAAGGACATGAAAGCTTCAAAGTATTACCACCTTTACGGAAGCAAGGAAAATGTTAGTGTAAGTAACATGAAGACTAGTGACATTAAGCACCTCGTCCTAAATATTTTATTGCAATCCTTGACCAACCTCCTCTATGGGAGGAGGGACCCGGCCAAGCTCAACTCTACGGAGTTATTGATCTTGAGCTCTTACCTTAACTCCCACCATGAAAACCGTCTCCACTTCAATGCCGTGTCATTTGTGTGTCTTGCCCTTGTGAGGATGGCCGAGGTGGACCAATGCTCCTTAGATTGTGGAGCTTTGCTGACTCGATTGGCCTACAACATGTTAGCTTACGAACCTGGGGTGGTGGATGTACCCATGTCTAAGGAAGTGGTTTATTTTGATCTTGATTAGTTGAAAGCTAAGTTTTGGTTAGTAGATGGAGAAGCGGACGACAGTTATTCTTGGAGGGTTGATGATGAGTGGTATATGTAGCTTCCCGCCGGTGAGGACCTACCCCCGACTTCCCCTTTAGAGAGGGCTAGATCACCCCGCCCCGAGGCCTAAACGTATACCATCCCTAGTGGCCTCACCTTTGACCTTGATAATGCCACCGAGAAACGGGAGGCACCCCTGTTAACTCCCTCAACTTATGCTCCTGTCGACCAAGCTCCCACATCTTTTCCCCACTCCATGCCTACAACTATGATGCCCCCACCTTATGCCGGGAACTTTAGCCAAGCCCCATCCACCTTTAACTCCAACTATCCCATGTAATACCTCATACAGTGTGTGAACAACGACCTTGTGTTGAGAGACATGTATGAGGCGGCCTATAATCAAGGAGTACGACCCGCCCATCGCCCTAGCTTTTGATCCGGACACGGAGACACTTCCAGAGTCCTCAAGGCCAATGGTATCTAACCATCGGATTGGGAGATAAACTTTCCTTTCGGCATAGGACACTTGTGTGACCTATACATGGGTGATGCCGGGATCTATCCTAGCTATGCCTACCAAGGGAGTAGGAGTGAGGCGGGAACATCGTCGGTGGCAGAGGCCATGGACCTTGATGAAGTGTGGGAGGCGGTGGCTCGCAAAGGACCGGAAGAGAAAGAGGGAAATGAAGAAGAGGAGGAGTAACAAGCGGAATGAGGAAGCAAGACGGTGAAGAGTCGCTCCGGATGGGCAAGGTGGATGCCTAGCATTGGCAAGAAGAGGAAGTCCTCCAAGTAGTGATGACCTTATGATTCGGGATCCCTTGAGACTTTTAATTATCATTCGAAACTTTGAACAATTTAATTTTATGATGTAAGCCGGCCATGAGGCCAAGACTAGTAGACCATATATAGAAGGATGGTGTAGTGATCACCATTTGGACCCCATTGCATGTATGTTCAACCATAAGGAAGCTTAGAGGCCATTACTGGCCGAAATTTGGACTACCCAGCGACACTCTGCCGAGTGCCCTATTCACTCGACCGAGTATCCCCTTCACTCGATCGAGTAGGCCTAAAAACAGGTTCTGTAAACCTCGTGTAAATACCCCCACTCGACTGAGTGGCATGACCACTCGACCGAGTACAGTGAAATTTGACCCTTTTTGGGAATTTTAGACCATCTACGACGCATTTGACCTCGATTTTGAGCTATGCCGACCTACTAAGAGTCGATTGACCATAGAAAACCCACACGATAGACCTTTATGAATTGTTTACTCTTGACCTTATCAGTTTTTTGGACGGTATAAGAAAATAATCGAACTACAAATGATCATATGATGGCATAAACTGCATGAAAACATGTAGACACTTCGTAATAATAGTGAAAAAGTAAATAATAGTAGTGAGTACACACCACGTGAGGAGCACTAGTACGTGTTGTGGCGGTCCGTTACGATATGTGAATGATATGTTGAATGTTAAGAGTGGTTGCGTCCTGTCATATAGAGTACTCGTATATATATATATTCATACGCTAATCATACATAACTTGTTGTAATAATGGAAGGTTACCAGAAGGGTGTCATGTGAGACTTATAGCGACCTTCGGGACGAAGTTTCCTTATAGGGGGAGTGAATGTCGGAGAAATTTAGAAAGAAAGAGCGTAATATATTAGAAAGTAATGAGAGTGAACAAGAAACTTTGGATAGATAGGACACACGCGTGTAAAAATAAGAGTGATATGGGTAAGAAAATACAAGAGGACCGAGAATGAGGCTTGAGAGAAGACCGGTGAATAATTGGGAAAGAGAGTGAGTGGCAAACTTCAAGGACGAAGTTCATTTTAAGCGGGGAAGATTGTAATACCCGGCCTTTGTGGGTCCCGTACTTAGACCTTAGGACGCGTGAGAGGAAGGAAAGGATAGCCTGGCACTAGACCTGAACCTGGACCGTGTGGTGTTGCAGCGGATCGACTGGGTTTACTCGGTCGAGTGAATAGTACACTCGACCGAGTGAGTCGACTAGACCGAGTGGAGTGCTACTCAGCCGAGTGAGTCCACTCGATCGAGTGGACTCGGCACTCGGTCGAGTGCCGCTGTTTTTAGAATACAGGATTTACCCGTAGAGCTGATCAGATGACCCAGGCCCGACAGCCCGACCCGGCCCAGTCCGATTTTTTTAAGGACTTGGGCTTGACATTTGGCCCAAAAAAGCCCAAAGCCCGGCCCAAAAAAGCCCGATATGAAAATAGGGCTGGGTATGGGCCAATCTGATGGCCCGATTTTTAGCCCGGTCCGGCCCGAAATTGACAGAACTTCTAACCGAATGGTGTCTTAGGCGCTATTATATAAAGTAGGCAATGGCTCGTCTTTTGCAAGTGACTTGTCCCATTTTCCTAGTCAACTATTCAACTCCCAAGAGAAAGTCAGTAGTCAATATGCAATTTATTAGTCTATGTAAATACTGTAGGCGTATACTCTTCCAAGTGAAGCAAAAGCATACAGTATCATTCATAAGTTTATAATCTTCTTCTACCTTCACTCTTCGAGAGTTCAACATCTTTACAAGCCTAGTAAGTTTGAGGCAAATTTCTATTATTGTTTACTGCAAATGAACTTCAAATTACAAATAGATGCTACTCCGTACTACTTTTCGTTCCTTTTATGTAGTGATGAAGAAATGTTGACAGTGTTCATCATGAAACAAATAGCACTTATTTTTTTAGTCAATTATTATGAATTTATGATACATCTACTATACTTTATCATGGTTTTTGTTGGACATGAGACTCCATACTAAAAATCAATTTGGCATATCAGGATCTCTTCATAAACACAAATTCTCATTATAGACAGACACTATCCGTCTATACATATAGACGGATACCATTTACTCTCACAAAATATCCATTTGCCATAAAGTGGGAACCACATGGGGGTGCCCCACCTTGTCCCCCCTACCCATTTTATTAGAGGTCTTTACCCGTCTGTTCGCCCCACCCGTCTATACCAAGACGTATTGCTTCATAAATAGCTTAGGGCCAAAAAGCCCGATTTAGCCCGGAAGCCCAATTAAACCCGATAGGGCCGGGTTTGGGCTAGCCGAATAGGCCCGCGATGTAGGCCCGGCCCAGCCCGGCCCGACCCATGCATCTGGGCCAAATTTTTAGGACCGACCCGGCCCAAACCCGGCCCAGCCCGGCCCATGATCAGCTCTAATTTACCCCCTTTCTCCCCTAACCCTAAATCATTTCCACCTTCCTCCTTATCACTCCAAACTCCCTCCCCTCTCTCTAAAATGCTTCCAATGCTCTTCCTTTGGCCTTCAAGCTTGGATTAATGGTGGAACACACCTTCTATGCCCCGATCTACCTTTGTGAGTAGAAATCTCACCTTTTCCTCTTTGTCATATGAGTAAATTCGAGTTAGGGTTTACTAAGAGAGGTTAATTAGTATTTAGTTATGTAAAATGAATATTTAATAACTAATAATGAGGGATTTTATGTTGTAAATTATTATAGAGTGAATTGTGATAGTTAGTACATGATTTATGTAGGATGAGACGATTTTATGAGATGGATACTTGATGATTTCGATTAGCTTGAGGATTATGCTTAAAGGTAGGTTATCCTACTCGGTTTCAATGTTATATAAACATGTTTGTATGTGTTTATTTGTCATATGCATTCATAAATGGGTTAGTATGTCATCTGGGTGTTGGAAGGGATATTATTCATAACATGTGTGGTGGAATTCATGAATTGGTCATATGCTTAATGTGGCTCTTCCATTTTCTATGTATAGTTGTGAATAAATTGTGTTGGAGATCTTTGATGGTGGTACTTGATTGTTGAGGAGACGTAAGACGGTTAGAAAACTGTCTTGTGCTACGGAAGCCCCTTGGATCTTCCCACTCCAAGGGGAATGTGCACATTAATGGCTTGAGTACAGAGGGATGCGTGTGGTTGAGACACGACGCCTGGTAGGGGATTCGGTTGGCTTCCGGACCCGGTACGTCTGAGCGTGTCCCGGTACCTAGTATGGTGATCGGTATGCCTGGGTGTGTCTCGGTACCGGAGTAGAGATTGAGGGTATGTCTGGGCGTGTCCTGGTACCGGTATAATGTTGATTTATCTGTGTCTCATTCATATAATCAACTTGTTGTATATTTCCTTATTATGTCATGTCTTGCATTTTTCATTAAAACTGACGTTTGTGTGTCTGTGTAAATGTCACCTATTTCTGGGGTGGCCTGTGTTGATCCATATGATATTTTCGATCATATGGGGATCAATTGTTTACAAGTTATCTTTGGTAGCATGCGGGAAGAGGGAAAAGGCTTGATGATCCCATGTCGGACATGATTGGTTAGATTAGCCTAGGAGTCATGACTTGTAATCTTTCGCTATTCGTTTATTCGTTGTAAACCATTAAACATTTTATTTATAAAATTCGTTCTTGGATTGTATCTCCGATTTCACTACCTCGGGAAACTGAGACGGTAACGCCCCATTTATCTTGGCCGGGTAGTTGGGGTGTTACACTAAATGTGCACAAATATGAGTCACAACAAATATCCCCAACTTAAACCATTGCTCGTCCCGAGTAAAGAGATGACTAAAACTATGACCTTTATTAATAATACTAGCCGATGTGAGACAATTAGCGGTCTCACACCGCCCCTTCAACTCACAACAAGACATCCATGAGGTAAGATGCCTTCTTGCAAGGCAAGGTGGGTCTTGGCAAAATGGCGATGCATCCTAACACTTAAGCACACAAAATCAAGTAAGGGATACATCTATAAAAATAATAGCCACTTTCCTCATCTAAGTGGCGGAGATCATCTAGAGGGGAAGCAATTTAAGGGTACATATTCCATTGTAGATATCATTTCTCCAAGTTACTAAGTCTAAAAGGATACCAACAAATCACCTCCAAGTTGTGTCAAACTAGGGTACTTTTGTCCACAATCGCTAAATGTTCGCCAAGAGGAGACACCCAATGGTGTTAGAAACACTGTAGGATCGCGGAATTCCCCCTCTTGCCTAGATAAGAATAAGGGTCGTCCCTTCTCCACCATGCAACAAAGAAAGGATCATCAATGGATAAAAGGGATCAATATGTTTTGAGTATCACAATGGTAGTTTGCTTTTGATTTTCTCCCCAATTTCTTGTGACATTTGTCTTTTGAGAACATTTCTTTGCCATTTTTTATGTTTGGCAATTTGATACTTGGCAATTCTTTTCGATTTTGCACTCTCTTTGAACATTCTCAAAGTAACCCCATTTTGTAGCAAGGGTACTTTTATTGAAGCATAGGAGTCTATTTTTGCTCCTCTTTCCATTGATGCAATATTTGCAAACTTTTTGACTTTCACTTTGGTACTTGAACTCAAATTGGAGATTATTGTGCCCATTCCCTTTTGTTGGCAAAACTTGATGATAGAAATGAAAGAACGGTTGCATGGCTTCAAAGGTCACCTTAGAATAAACGACAGCCAAGCAGTTATCACACCACAAGGTACTCTTGACTAGGCCTTAGTCCATGGGTCAAAAGATACTAGTATGATACATGCTAGGGGTCTTGAGGGTATTCTAGAAAACAATGTCTCAAGGAGAAAAATTATCTACAAGGGCCTATATACACCTACCAAGCTTCCCAACTAAACATTTACACAAATTTTTTCCTAATATGCAAATACATGCCATGATGCAACTAGTATATATACAACCTAAAGCATATGCTACTATCACTAGTATGCCATATAATCTAAATACAACTCCTATGATCAAATTTGTTCATACCGCATCAAACAAAAAGAAGCCACATTGTCATTAATATATAAGAAGAAAAAGGTGATTGGGAATGATCATACCTTGCGGTCTTCATATTCCTCATGTCTCGAATGTGGCGTAGTCGGTCCCAAGTGATAGGAGTGAACATAAATAAACATACATATACAATATATACATTTCTATACTACAAAAGGGAAGAACATGTTTTTGGATTTTTAAAATTTTTATCATTTTTTGAATTTTTGAGTTAGATAGTGTTAGAATTCCCCATCCCCACACTTAGAATGCACATTGTCCCCAATGGACAAAACCATAGGGAATTGTGCAAATGCAATGAAATGATGCATGATTCTATACTAAATGCAAATTATATGTGAAATATTTACATGTGATAAATATATACAAGTGATGCAAACTAAGCTAAACTATATGATGCATGCTTTCTATTATTCGGAGAGCTAATTTAGTTTAACTCGCATTCTCTATGAGTGAACTTCCCCAAACCAGACAAAACACTATTTCTAGTGCAAAAAGAAGGGAAGTTCATTCACAAGGCATGAAATGCAATGCATGAATGAAATTTGCAATGCAATAAGTACGTAGCAAGGTTGAGCAGGGAGTTGCTAAGACCTACTTACAATGCCTATTCATAGGCTTAACATGATGAGTCATGTCATTTCAATTGGATTGAGATGAACAACTACATAGAAGATCAAATTAGATTATAGAATATGAAATAATAATCAGGCATTGACTATTCATATGTGATAATCGCATTTGTCGTTCGAGTTTTACTTAAAACTATTTTATTATACATTGTTACATCCAAACGGGTTGTATGACGATATTGAACCCCGTTAAAGTGAACCCGGATTAACATAGTATTCGCCCATAGTCACTTGTATGAGGTGACATCTCGAAGTGACTAGAGTGTGATGCGATTGATGGCAAGTTCAGTGCCATACAGTCATGTGAGATGACTAGTCGATCACATAGGCAGACTGTTAGGAACACTTTGTCGGGCAGTGACCCTTATAGAGTTCTGGCAAATTTATATAGCCTGATCGTGGCGAGAGCTACTATAGTATTCTAATGGGTCGATTCTTTTGACTAAAGACTGTTCGCCTAAGATGGCGCAGTTTAAGATTAGCTTTGATTTATGTTACTACGACCTTCGTAAATGGGGTCAAATGGGCATATTTTGGGTTATGATGGTTGTGGCTAGTCAAAGGGAATAGTGCGATAGGAATTGTCCACCCCCTTGTCAGGGTTAAAACAATATCTCAGGGTCACTCGAGGAGTAATGAACTGGAAATGCGTGGCCACACTCGGAAGGTATCTATGGTGGATAATTCTGGTCAATCAGTTATTCTCCAGATCGAGGAAACCACTCTCGATATGATCACTTGCAAGTACGACCTGAAAGACACCTTGCATTGAGTGGGAGATAGTAATAGGACAAGAGAATTGGTGACGCACACTTGTCGAGGACATGTGAGAGATTGTTGGAATATGTGTCCTCCGACAATAATGCGATCACAATTGTCGATCATATTGATCACATATTTAAATCTCATAACAAGAATACGGAAGGGATGATACATTACATATATAGTCAACTGGTCCACACATATCGGTAATAATTGGCTGGCTAGAGTTTGACATTACTGTCGTGCGACGGTGGTGATCAGTTGATCCCTTGAGGTCACACCTAAAGAACGATTCCCTTAATTGAAAAAAGTTAATTAATTGTATGTCGATACAGATTAATTAATTCCTTAAAATTGAACAAATTATTATCATAAGAGAGAAAATGACATCTTACTATAATGTGATTAAATAAGATTTTATTTAGTAATTCAAGAAGTTATATTACTAAAATTAATCGGTGTTTGCGAAACACGCGAGATGAGAATGATTAGTTAGTTATAATTACAAGATGTTGTGAATTATACTAACTAGTATTTAAATGACCATTTTATGTGAAAGTAATTTTGAATTACTAGTCAATTTGTTAAATGTGATTTATTTAATTTGTAAATGATATTTAATTTGTTAAATATGCATTTTAAATTAAAACATGACATAAGACATGTCACATGTCACATGACATATAATTGTACAATTGACAAAAATAAAATGGACTCCATATTACACATAATAACCGAAATATTGGTGGGCAATTTAGAAGTTTTGTCTTATTCATTTGTTTATGATATTTGATAGTGACTTGACTATGACAAAGCTTTACACTAATTAGTCTTGTGAAGACAAAAAGGAAAAGGGAAAGGGTCCTATAAACCCCTAAACTGACCGGTTTTTGTGTAACAATTTGAGAGATTTTTCTCAATTTTATTCATTCTCTCATGTTTTATGATAAACACATCACTCTCTCTCTCTTGTTCTTCATAAACATTATTTTTATGAATCTAATTTGTACAATCCAATCACTAATAATACTAGTATTCGTATATGAGTATTAGTAATCGATTTTAAGGTAAACCACATTACAAATATCTACTACATATTATTTTGTGGGATTTTGGGATAGTCTTGGGTGCTACTTATTGGAGGGCTTCTATTTGAAGTCTTGGATGATCATCTTAATGTATTTTTTAGCTCAAGAACAAATGAAGGTAGGAGACCTTAATTTGTGCCCATTTGGCCGAATTTTTGATGGTGAGAAAACGATTTTCTCATTTCTTGTTATTTAGTTTGAATGTATAAGATCAACAATTTATTTTATGACTAAATACATTTGAACATATATGAATATGTAAATTAATGTGATTAAATAATTTCTAACAAGCGGTATCAAGAGCCTTAGGTTGTTTGCATGCAAATCGGTTTATAGTTTTTTTGAGTTATATGATTAACATACAAAACTAATTAATTTGGTTTTATGAAGATAAACCTTAAAATAAATTTGCATGTTAAAAGTTTCTGGTCCTAAGTGATTTTGAGGACATTTTGGTTTGTTTATGGATTTTATTGTTCATTTTATAAAATATTGGCATTAAAATGTGATTTTTATGATAAAAATGTCATTTTTGGACGACAATTAGTTAATTTCGACTTTTTTAGTGATTTTTGGATATGTTTTCACATATATTATCTACTGATGGCCTGTAAAGTTTCATAATAAAATGAGTTGTAATGCTCGAAATATGAATTTTTCAAGTTAAAATCGTATTTAAATGGGTAAATAGGTTAATATGAGTTATATTTCGAATCTGGTCATTGAAATTTAGTATGTTGTTAAATGAAATTTTATAAGATGTGTGTAAAATATTTGGCTATAATTAAGTCTTTATGCATGATTTATCAATTTTTGATGAAAAATAACATAAATAGTGACTTTAATTAATAAAAATGCTAAAACATACTTCATTACTAAGGAAAAACGCCACATGTTGTATTTTATCATATATTTCAGATCTAAAAATGAAAAGTTGATGAATATAATTTTTTCTCTTATTTTAAGGGTCAAAATTGATAAAACCGATAAACCGCAACATTGTTTTTTCTCGATAAATTTTCGAAATTTTTAACCTAAGTTTTTGAATATTATGAGTGTCATGGTATTTTTTCCAGAATGTTCATGAGTTTAAATTTCAAATTTCAAATTTATTTTAAATTTTTATGATTTAATTTGAAGTTTATAGCATATTTTTTTTGTTTTTGAGTCCATTTAAGAACAACATTGAGAAATCAAGTTTAATTATTGTAAAATGTTAGTGGAGACTAATTTTGAGTCCTAAGATGGTTAAGGTAATTAACTTGTACATAAATATGATTTTATGTAATTATTGCGATTTTAAAAGGTTAAATCACGCAAATCCGTAAAAACCGATTAATATACGACATTGGCTCCTTAAAGGCGATTTAGCATAAAATCGAGCATGTTCATACATATTATAATGCTGCATTTTATTTATGATTTTCATATTTTAATTTTATGTAAGTTTGAATTATGTAATTTTACTTAGTATGGCATTAATTTTAATTGGTATTACCCGAAATGTATGGGAATATCGATTCGATTGTAATTATTGTGATCTCGTATCACCATTTTGTAATTTAATAGATTTATTTTATTTTTAATTACTAAAGTATAATAGGAAATTATGTAATTCATTTTGTAATTTATTTATTCCGGAGTTCCTTGAAGACGGTGCCACTCAAGAAGGCGATCCATTAAAGAAAGTGTTGCCTTGAAATGCGTGCCAAGACCAAAGTTCAAGGGACCAAAGGAGTTAGTTTCCAAATTTGTAATAGTTTATTAGATTTACTATTTTAGGAAGGCCATACGAGGATTTTATTTATGCTTTGCATTTTATTTATATGTTGCATGCATAGCTAAATCGCCATAACTAAACATGCATTTTTAAATCGAGTTTATTGACCGTGTCAATTACAATTATCGTAGTTCACCGCTTTAGTTCACTTAAAACGTGATAGATAATAAATTGACATGACCTCTCGCTAAAATAAACAATTGAGACTTAGCCTTACCAAAAAGTAGAAACCATGAAAACCTATTTCATGAGGGAGTGCACTCGGCCCTACCGGGGTACAAACCTTGTTACGTAGGGGAAGTGGGTGATAAATGTCTACCCACCGAATTTATTAAGATAAGGGTTGTATTCGGCTTTACCGATGCCCAAGTTGATGTAAATTTGGATCATGGACACATTTATTCGAAATTTGGGTTGAACTCAACGAAAGTATTCTCGACGGTTGCCGGATGTGTTTCGGGCTAAAGATAAATATTAATGTAATTTTATCGACCAAGAGTTCTAAAAGTAGAATCGATTAAAGAGTTAATCCACCGAGTTATATTGACGAGGGTTGTATTCGGCTTTACCGATGCCCAAGTTAATATGAATTTGGATCTTGGAATCATTTATGATAGTTCGGTAGAGGCCACTATGTAAATGCTTTACTTGTTAAATTATTTACAAGTATTATTAATAAAACGATAAATATTAAGTTTTCCACTATTCCGTTATCATATTGTTCTATTTCTTTACCACAATTCATATACGATATCATTTCGATTTTAGTTCATATTGAAGGAAATGTAGATCTATATACTAACATATTCATATATGTTTTAATTTAATTTGTCATAAAATTAATAAGTGATCTTTTGCATGCAAACTAATAAACAATATAAAGAAGAAGCCATCATCTTACATTGTGATTTTCGGATGTATGGGCACAAGTGAGTTCTCCTACTCACTTGTTCTTGAGCTCTCCAAATGGAAGAACAAGGATTCAAATGTAGAATCCCTCCCAAAAGCATATACCCAAGGAATACTCATAATAACTAATATTATTTAGATCTAGTAATAATATTAGTTTTGCTATAAAATTGACACAATATAAATTGTAATTTTACTCTTGAATATTTCGGTCAAGAGAGGAGTAATTTTTGTGAGTTTATTTCTCTAGAAAAATCATATATTGTAGAGATTATCCATTTTCTTACACTAGAAAATTGTATTGTGTATCACAAAAATGAATAAATAATTAGAGAGGAAAAATTGATCTCTTTCTTTTGATAGGGCCGAAAAAGAGAAGAGAGAGGGGGCCTTGGGTAGGTAGCCCAATACCTTTTATTTTTGCTCTTCTCAAAAGCATAGGTGTGCATGGCTACTACTTTAGGTATAATTATTGTGTTTTCCACTCAAGATAAGAACACAATGTATATCATATACTCCCTCCATTATTTCGGCATATACAATAAAATGGATGCTCCATTTTATTTTGTCATTTGTCAATTTGTCACATGTAACATGTTACATGACATGTCACATTGTAATGTATTTTTAACTTATTAAAAATCAACATACTCATAAAATATGTCATTTACAAAATCGACTAGTAATTCGTAATTACTTGTACCAAAAGTTTCCAAATTATAAACTACAACATTCTGTATTTATAATAATTTATTCATTTTGTTTCAATTGTTTCTGTAAACAATAATTTCATCTAAGTAATAAAACAATTCGATTACTTAGACCGTGTCTTATTTAATCATATTTACAATAAGATACGTAAATTATACTCACAAAATTATCCATCAATTTTAAGCAATTTAATTAACTCGTATCGGTATACGATTAATTAAATAATCAATTAAGAGTATTTCCCTATAGGTATGACCTAAGGGGATCAATAGATCACCACCGTCGCACGATGTAATGTCAAACTCTAGTCACCAATCATTACCGATATGTGTGGACCAGTTGATTTGTAAAATATTACATCCCACATGTATTCTTAAAATGAGATTTAATAATGATATTTAAATCATGTGATCGCACCATTGTTGAGGACACATTTCCCAACAATCTCCCACTTGTCCTCGACAAGTGTGCGTCACCAATTCTCTTGTCCTATTACTATCTCCCACTCAATGCAACGTGTCTTTAAGGTCGTACTTGCAAGTGATCATATCAAGAGTGGTTTCCTCGATCCGGAGAATAAGCGATTGACCGGACTTATCTATCATAGATACTTTCCGAGCGTGGCCACGCATTTCGATTCATTACTCCTCGAGTGGCCCCGAGATATTGTTTTAACACTGACAAGGGGTGGACAATTCCTATCGCACTTATTCCTTCGACTAGCCACAGCCATCATAACCCAAAATATGCCCATTTGACCCCATTTACGAAGGTCGTAGTAACACAAATCAAAGTTAATCAAAACTTGTGCCATCTTAGGTGAATAGTCTTTAGTTAAAAGAATCGACTCATTAGAATACTATAGTAGCTCTCGCCACGACCAGGCTATATAAATTGCCAGAACTCTATAAGTGGTCATAAGGCCCGACAAAGTGTTCCTAACAGTCTGCCTATGTGATCGACTAGTCATCTCACATGACTGTATGGCACTTGAACTTGCCATCAATCGCATCACACTCTAGTCACTTCGAGACGTCACCTCATACAAGTGACTATGGGCGAATACAATGCTAATCCGTGTTCACTTTAACGGGGTTCAATTGTCTCTATAACCCGTTTGGATGTAACAAAGTATAATAAAAGAGTTTTAAAGTAAAACTCGAACGACAAATGCGATTATCACATATCAATAGTCAATGCCTGATTACTATTTCATATTCTATAATATAATTTGATCTTGTACGTAGTTGTTCATTTCAATTCAATTGAAATAACATGACTCATCATGTTTAGCTTTTGAGAAGGCTTTGGTTAGTAGGTTTTATCAACTTCTTGTACCTTACTCAACCTTACTACATACTCGTTTTCCTTTGTAATGTATACATTTGCATTACAAAACTTTCGGAGTACGTGTCGAGATCCAATCAAGACATAGGCCCTCTAGCCTAAGAATAGCTCCATTGTTTTCACGGTGTGCGGGACTCATCCTTCTTGCACATCTCATGATCGCAAGTGTACTCAATTTCCGTTATAAATATCTCTCATTGTTCTTTATTGCCTAGAACGATTCTAGAAAATCTACTTCTTAATTAACATTGCCACAATGGTATCTTAACCATCCTAATGTGTTTTGATTATGGTTTTGTCGGAAACCATGCGCAATCTCAATTGTCAATTGTCACTTGTGTAGCACCCTTACACAATATTGCATCATAAACACTTTGCTTTACTTCCTTAATGCTTCTGCAAGCACTTAAGGGTAATCTTTATAGCTTACTTGGTAAAGATTACTTAAATTTGATTTTTGAAAACAATTCATCATACTCAAAGCATATGAAGTGTTATACATCATTTCCTTTTAATTGATTCGGCAGCGGAAGCAAATGAAATCAATCAAATATGTTCAATTTAATTGAACTAGTCATGAATCTTATCAACATAAGACTTCTTCTTGACGCTAATATCATGTGGATTTATCTTCATAAATCCGGATATTCAAGATGTATTATAATACTCCAAAAGTCTTAAATCATTCTCAATGATCAATATGTCATCCACATATCGGACTAATTAAAATTTCCGTAACTCCCACTAAACTTCATGTATAAACACAACTTCTCGACTTATCGAGAAATGTTTTATCACATGATCAAAATGTTGATTCCAACTCATTGATGTCCTACTTAAGATTCTCTCTTAAGTTTCACATTATCTTAGGATTGCAAGAATCTATAAAACTTATGACATGTATTGAATACATTCCTTCTATTGAAGAAGTGGGTTTTAGATTCACTTGTTGTGTATTTCATAATAATGAAATACAATCCCTAAGAAGATCCAAATAGACTTAAGAATTTCAATTAGTGCAAAACCCTTTGCAACTAATCTTGCTATGAAATATCTCTTTATTAGTGCAAAACCCTTTGTCACTAATCAAGCCTTTTATTTCGGATTTTCATGGCTCTAAACCTTGTATTGAGTTGTGACTTAAACATTCTTATGTAAGTCCTTTGTCGATTACTTTCCAGAAGTAATCAACTTGAATCAAACAATTTCTTTTGTAAGTTATAAGCTCTTTACTTTCTTAAAAGTAGCATGAATTCATCATTTTTAACAAGTGACGAATTTAACCTCCTAGGTTTTGAAGAAACAACGTCTTACACAAAATGTCTCATGTAGCCAAGAAAGACCAGTTTCTTGCGACATAACATTCTTTGTGGCTCTTGGATAATTTCTCCCACTCTGTCTTCTAGAAATAAACCTGTATTTTAGAAAGATGACTTCATGAGCCGCAAACCCGTCGTGCTCGTGATAATTGCAAGCGAAAAATGAGCATTTGTTTCTTGTGAAAAACTTACAACCATGGTACGTTTACCATTTCATATCTCATATGATTCGATTTAGTGGAAAAATAATTTAGACAAAATGATAAAATCCCCAAAAGGATCAAGTAACTCAAAGTAACTTGATCGAAGTCCAAACTTTATCGAATAGCGTTTGAATTCTTATCCAATCATACATTATCCAATAATGCGTGTTAAGAGAGATTAATTTGTGATACTATATCACAATTCATTTGGCTTATATCAAAGTCTTCACTTTGATAATCCCATCATGACTAAATCGTGATTCCTTGAACTCTTTGAAATTCTTCAAAGATTTCTCTATTTACCTTATTAAGTGAACATATTAGTGTCAACTTAAATCTTTGGTAAAAGATAATGATCAACCTATTTTGGATAGATGATTTACAACCTCGATCTCCTTTTCAACCAAAAGGCATGAGACATCTTGCTTTGAATACGAGATACGCATATACCATTAACAATCTAATGGTTTCAAGAGTACTCGATAACTCTTTGCGTTCATCATTCCAAAATTTAAGGTTTAATCTTGGGTTACCAATTTGAATCTTACATCATCTACATGATATATCATTCTAGTTTGGTTTAGAATATAATCACCTTGATAATGGGCTAGCCATACATCAAATCGTGGTGTATAGGGTCACAAAAGTGAAAACCTCTTTTGTATCTTAACAAGTTTATATCCTTATTTAGAGTTTATGCACTTAATAGTCATAATTAAGTACAACTTTAAATCCAAAAACTAGATTGAGTACACAATTACTCTATCTCTCGACATTATTATTGCTAGTCGTCATATTCTAATCATCCTATGTATCAAGTACAATGATGAAAACCTCCACTGGTTTCTAATATTGACGAAGTGGTACTAGCAAAATTTATGTTTAATCAAATAAACATTTAAAGAAGAAGGTCCCATTAGATGTCTCACAACTAACTTGTTGATTCTTCAATAATTTGGGGCAGTTTCCTTTCTAGTGTCCAACATTTTAAGACAATGAAAACTTTATCGGTTGGGATTGATAGGTTTAGTATCGTCATTCTCAAAAACTTTACCTTTAACATTACCTTGTATCAATTCCATTGTAATCTTTTACTGGAACCTCGTCCTCATCTTAACGGTTTAAGAGAATGCTCCCACTTATTTCAATGAGTCTTTGCTTTGAGAAGCAAAATTGAATTCATGAAGATCACTCTTCATTTGTTCGTTTTAGTCTTAAAACTTTCATTGAAGTGGTTGCGTTATTTTGGTCAATTACGAATTCTTGACAAAACTAATTACCAAAACAATTTATCGCTTCAAGGTACTTAATTCATTTAAGTACATGAAACATAGTCCAGTGTAAGTAGAAGTGTTAGTCAAGAATCAAAAACCTGTTTGATAATGAATAACTTTAATCTATACTCTTTACAAGAGATCCTTAGCAATGGTTCGTTTGAGGTTTTAGAAGCAAATTCAAATTTTGTCTTTAGTTACGATGTTTTAATGGAGATTTGTTTCAAAATCAAAATGATATAGTATATGAATTGTGGTAAGGAAATAGAACAATATAAAAACGGAATAGTGGAAAACTTTAACATTTATCGTTTTATTAATACTTGTAAATAACAAGTAAAGCATTTACATAGTGACCTCTACCCAACTATGATAAATGATTCCAAGACCCAAACTCATATTGACTTAGGCACGGTGGGGCCGATACATCCTTTATCAATATAACTCGGTGGATTAACGTTTAATCGATTCTACTTTTAGAACTCTTGGTCGATAATATTACATTAACATTTATCTTTAGCCCAAAACACATCCGATAAGGGCACGGTGGGGCCGATACATCCCTTATCAAAAACTTTTGTTGAGTTCAATCCAAATTTCGAATAAATGTGTCCATGATCCAAACCCACGTTAACTTGGGCACGGTGTGGCCGATACATCCCACATCAACATGAATTCGGTAGATAGACATTTATCACCCACTTCCCCTACGTAACAAGGTTTGTACCCGGTGGGGCCGAGCGCACTCCCTCGCGAAATAGGTTTTCATGGTTTCTACTATTTGGTAAGGCTATGTCTCAATTAATTGTTTTAGCGAGAGGTCATGTCAATTTATTATCTATCACGTTTTAAGTGAACTAAAGCGGTGAACTACGATAATTATAATTGACACGGTCGATAAACTTGATAAAATGATAATGCATGTTTTAGTTATGGCGATTTAGCGATGCATGTGACATAAAATAAAATGCAAGCATAAAGATAAATAAATCCTAGTATGGCCTTTCCTAAAATAGAAAAACTATTTAACTATTACATATTCGGAAACCAACTCCATTGGTCCCTTGAACTTCGGTTGTGGCACGCATCTCGAGGTAACACCGTCTTTATGTATCGTCATTCTTGAAGAAATCCGTCTTAGGGAACTCCGGAATGAATAAAATTACATAATGAATTACATAATTTCCTATTATACATTTGTAACTAAAATAAAATAAATCTATTAAATTACATAACGGTGATACGAGATCACAATAAAAATTACAACCGAATCGATATTCCCATACATTTCGGGAAATACCAATTAAAATCTAAGGCCATACTAAGTAAAATTACATAATTCAAAATTACATAAATTAAAATTATGACAATCATAAAGAAAATGCAGCATTAAAATATGTATGAACATGCCCAATTTTATGCTAAATCGCCTTTAATTAGCCAATATCGTATATTACTCGGTTTTTACGGATTTGCGTGATTTCAACATTTTATAATCACAAAAATACATAAACTCATATTTATGCATAAGTTAATTACCCTAACCTCTTAGGACTCAAAATTTAGTCTTCACTAACAATTTGACCATAATTAACCCATATTTTATAAAATTGTTCATAAATGGACCAAAAATTACAAAAATAAGCTATAAACTTCAAATAAATCACAAAATTTCAAATAAATTCAAAATTTGAAATTTAAACTCATGAACATTCTGGAAAAATTCCATGACACTCATAATGTTCAAAAACTTAGGTTAAAAATTTCGAAATTTTTCCGGAAAAACAATGTTGCGGTTTATCGATTTTAATAAAATAATCATAAAAACATGGAAAAATTATTTTCATTAACTTTTCAATTTTAGATCCGAAAAAGATAATAAAATGCAACATTAGACGTTTTTCCTAAGTCATAGATTATGTTTTATTAATTTTCCACTAATAATGTCACTATTTATGCTATTTTTCTTCAAAAATCCATAAATCATGCAAAAAGACTTCTTTATAGCCAATTATTTTACACACATCTTGTAAAATTGCATGTGACAACATATTAATTTTCTATGACCAGATTCGAAATTTAACTCATATTAACCTATTTTTCACCTAAATCCGAATTTAATAATGAAAAATTCATTTTTCGAGCATAACAAGTCCAAAAATTATGAAAATTTACAGGTTATCTCAAAATAATATATGTGACAACATATCCAACAATCAACTGAAAATTCGAAGTATAGCTAATTTTAGACCAAAAGTGACATTTTTACTCATAAAATCATATTTAAATGCCATTATTGTAAAATATGAACAATAAAAATCCGTAAAATTAACCAAAATATCCTAAAACATTTTAGAACCAGAAATATTAACATGCATGGATTAATTTCGTGATATATCATAATAACACAAAATTTACAAGTTTTATATGTTACTCTTTATAACTCGGAAAAACTTTTAACCGATT
Source organism: Silene latifolia (assembly GCF_048544455.1). Lineage (NCBI taxonomy): Eukaryota > Viridiplantae > Streptophyta > Magnoliopsida > Caryophyllales > Caryophyllaceae > Silene > Silene latifolia. Next base: position 127,740,923 of record NC_133538.1, read on the forward strand.
TGCATGCAAACAACCGTGGCTCTTGATACCGATTGAAGGAAATGTAGATCTATATACTAACATATTCATATATGTTTTAATTTAATTTGTCATAAAATTAATAAGTGATCTTTTGCATGCAAACTAATAAACAATATAAAGAAGAAACCATCATCTTACATTGTGATTTTCGGATGTATGGGCACAAGTGAGTTCTCCTACTCACTTGTTCTTGAGCTCTCCAAATGGAAGAACAAGGATTCAAATGTAGAATCCCTCCCAAAAGCATATACCCAAGGAATACTCATAATAACTAATATTATTTAGATCTAGTAATAATATTAGTTTTGCTATAAAATTGACACAATATAAATTGTAATTTTACTCTTGAATATTTCGGTCAAGAGAGGAGTAATTTTTGTGAGTTTATTTCTCTAGAAAAGTCATATATTGTAGAGATTATCCATTTTCTTACACTAGAAAATTGTATTGTGTATCACAAAAATGAATAAATAATTAGAGAGGAAAAATTGCTCTCTTTCTTTTGATAGGGCCGAAAAAGAGAAGAGAGAGGGGGCCTTGGGTAGGTAGCCCAATACCTTTTATTTTTGCTCTTCTCAAAAGCATAGGTGTGCATGGCTACTACTTTAGGTATAATTATTGTGTTTTTCACTCAAGATAAAAACACAATGTATATCATATACTCCCTCCATTATTTCGGCATATACAATAAAATGGATGCTCCATTTTATTTTGTCATTTGTCAATTTGTCACATGTAACATGTTACATGACATGTCACATTGTAATGTATTTTTAACTTATTAAAAATCAACATACTCATAAAATATGTCATTTACAAAATCGACTAGTAATTCGTAATTACTTGTACCAAAAGTTTCCAAATTATAAACTACAACATTATGTATTTATAATAATTTATTCATTTCGTTTCAATTGTTTCTGTAAACAATAATTTCATCTAAGTAATAAAACAATTCGATTACTTAGACCGTGTCTTATTTAATCATATTTACAATAAGATACGTAAATTATACTCACAAAATTATCCGTCAATTTTAAGCAATTTAATTAACTCGTATCGGTATACGATTAATTAAATAATCAATTAAGAGTATTTCCCTATAGGTATGACCTAAGGGGATCAATGGATCACCACCGTCGCCGCACACGAATAATGTCAAACTCTAGTTAGCCAATCATTACCGATATGTGTGGACCAGTTGACTGTAAAATATTACATCCCACATGTATTCTTAAAATGAGATTTAATTATGATATTTAAATCATGTGATCGCACCATTGTTGAGGACACATTTCCCAACACATATCTCCATTAAAACATCGTAACTAAAGACAAAATTTAAATTTTTTTCTAAAAACCTCGTATTATCCATTGTAAGGATCTCTTGTAAAGAGTATAGATAAAGTTATTCGTGATCAAAAGGGTTTTTATTCTTGACTAACATATCTACTTACAATAAATTGTTTCTCATATGTTTAATTGAGTTAAGTACTTTGAAACGTTACATCATTTTGGTAACTAGATTTGTTTGAAATCAATATTGACCAAAATACCGCAACCACTTCAATGAAAGTTTTAAGACTAAATAAACGAATGAAGAGTAGTCTTCATGAATTTCAATTTTGCTTCTCTTAGCAAAGACTCATTGAAATGAGTGGGAGCATTCTCATAAACCGTTAAGAAAAGGATAAGGTTTTAAAGAAGTAAAATTAGAATGGAATTGATACAAGGTAATATTAAAAGTAAAGTTATTGAAAATAACGATACTAAACTTATCAATCCCGACCGATAAAGTTTCCATTGTCTTAATTTTTGGATGCTAGAAAGGAAACTACCCCAAATTATTGAAGCATCAACAAGTTAGTTGTGGGACATCTAATGGGACCTTCTTCTTTAAATGTTTATTTGATTGACATAAATTTTGCTAGTACTACTTCGTCAATATTAGAAACCGGTGGTGGTTTTCATCATTGTATTTGATACATAGGATGATTAGAATATGACAACTAGCAACAATGATGTTGAGAGATAGAGTCATTGTGTACTCAATCTAGTTTTTGGGTTTAGAGTTGTACTTAATTGTGACTATTAAGTGCATTAACTCTAAATAAGAATATAAACTTGTTAAGATACAAAAGAGGTTTCACTTTTGTGACCCTATACACCATGAGTTGATGTATGGCTAGCCCATTATCAAGGTGATTATATTCTAAACCAAACTAGAATGATATATCATGTAGATGATGCAATACTCAAATTGGTAACCCAAGATTGAACCTTAGATTCTGGAATGATGAATGCAAAGAGTTATCGAGTATTCTTGAAACCATTAGATCTTATGGTATATGCGTATCTTGTATTCAAAGCAAGATGTCTCGTGCCTTTTGGTTGAAAAGGAGATCGAGGTTGTAAATCATTGATCCAAAATAGGTTGATCATTTTCTTTTACCAACGATTTAAGTTGATGCTAATGTGTTCACTTAATAAGGTAAATAGAGAAATCTTTGAAGAAGTTCAAAGAGTACAAGGAATCACGATTTAGTCGTGATGGGATTATCAAAGTGAAGACTTTGATATAAGCCAAAGGAAATGTGATATAGTATCAGAAATTAATATCTTTTAGCACGCATTATGGGATAATGTGTGGTTGGATACAGAAATCAAACGCTATTCGATATGGTTTGGACTTCAATCAAGTTACTTTGAGTTACTTGATCCGTTTTGGGAATTTTATCATTTTGTCTAAACTATTTTTTCACTAAATCTAAAACGATTCATATGAGATATGAAATGGTAGAGTACCATGTTTGTAAGTTTTCAAAAGAAACAAATGCTCATTTTTCTTACTATAATCACGAGTACAACGGGTTTGTGGCTCGTGAAGCTGTCTTTCTAGAATAAAAGTTTATTTCTAGAAGACAGAGTGGGAGAAATTATTCAAGAGCCACAAAGAATGTTATGTCGCAAGAAACTGGTCTTTCTTGGCTACATGTGACGTTTTGTGTAAGACGTTTTTTCTTCATAACCTAGAAGGTTAAAGTCATCATTTGTTGAAGATGATGAAATAGTGTTACTTTTAGAAAGTAAACTGGTCTTTCTTGGCTACATGTGACGTTTTGTGTAAGACGTTGTTTCTTCAAAACCTAGAAGGTTAAAGTCATCACTTGTTGAAGATGATGAATTAGTGTTACTTTTAGAAAGTAAAGAGCTTGCAACTTACAAAGAAATTGTTTGATTCAAGTTACTTCTGGAAAGTAATGAATATATGACTTACATGAAAGTGCTTAAGTCACAACTCAAAACAAGGCTTAGAGCCATGAAGATCCGAAATAAATTCCGAGTGGAATTGTTGGATATCAAAGAGAGATATCAAAGCTTGATTAGTTGCAAAGTGTTTTGCACTATTCGGATCTTCTTAGGGATTGTATTTAATTATGATGATATACGTATATCGAGTGAATCTAAAACCCACTTCTTCAATTAGAAGGAATGTATTCAATACATGTCTTGAGTTTTGTAGATTCTTGCCATCCTAAGATAATGTGAAACTTAAGAGAGAGTCTTTAGTAGGACATCAATGAGTTGGAATCAATGTTTTTTTATCATGTTATAAAAGGTTTCTCGATAAGTCGAGAAGTTGTGTTTATACATGGAGTTTAGTGGGAGTTACGGTAATTAGTCTTATATGTGGATGACATATTGATCATTGGGAATGATTTAAGACTTTTGGAGTATTATAATACATCTTTAATATCCGGATTTATGGAGATAAATCTACATGATATTAGCGTCAAATAAGAAGTCTTATGTTGATAAGATTCATGACTAGTTCAATCAAGTTGAACATATTTGATTGATTCCATTTGCTTCCGCTGCCGAATCAATTAAATAGGAAATGATGTATAACACTTCATAAACTTTGAGTATGATGAATTGTTTCAAATCGAATTTCTGTAATAGTTACCAAGTAAGCCATAAATATTACTCTTAAGTGCTTGCAGAAGCATTAAGGATGTAAAGCAAAGTGTTTTTGATGCAATTTTGTGTAAGAGTGTTACACAAATGACAATTGACAATTGAGATTGCGCATGGTTTCTGACAAAACCATAATCAAAACACATTAGGATGGTTAAGATACCATTGTGGCTATGTTATTTAAGAAATATATTTTCTAGAATCGTTCTAGGCAATAAAGAATAATGAGAAATATTTACAACGGAAATTGAGTACACTTGCAATCATGGGATGTGCAAGAGGGATGAGTACCGCACACTGTGAAAACAGTGGGAGCTATTTTAAGGTAAGAAAGCCTATGTCTAGATTGGATGTAGACACGTACTCAGAAAGTTTTGTAATGCAAATGTATACATTACGAAAGGAAAATAAGTATGTAGCAATGTTGAGCAGGGAGTTGCTAAGACTTACTTACAATGCCTATTCATAGGCTTAACATGATGAGTCATGTCATTTCAATTGGATTGAGATGAACAACTACATACAAGATCAAATTAGATTAATGAATATGAAATAATAATCAGGCATTGACTATTCATCTGTGATAATCGCATTTGTCGTTTGAGTTTTACTTAAAACTCTTTTATTATACTTTGTTACATCCAAACGGGTTGTATGGCGATATTGAACCCCGTTAAAGTGAACCCCGATTAACATAGTATTCACCCATAGAAACTTGTATGAGGTGACGTCTCGAAGTGACTAGAGTGTGATGCGATTGATGGAAAATTCAGTACCATACAGTCATGTGAGATGACTAGTGGATCACATAGGCAGACTGTTAGGAACACTTTGTCGGGCAGTGACCCTTATAGAGTTCTGGCAAATTTATATAGCCTGGTCGTGGCGAGAGCTACTATAGTATTCTAATGAGTCGATTCTTTTGACTAAAGATTGTTCGCCTAAGATGGCACAGTTTCAAATTAGCTTTGATTTATGTTACTACGACCTTCGTAAATGGGGTCAAATGGGCATATTTTGGGTTATGATGGTTGTGGCTAGTCAAAGGGAATAGTGCGATAGGAATTGCCCACCCCCTTGTTAGGTTTAAAACAATATCTCAGGGCCACTCGAGGAGTAATGAACTGGAAATGCGTGGCCACGCTCGGAAGGTATCTATGGTAGATAATTCCGGTCAATCAGTTATTCTCCAGATCGAGGAAACCACTCTCGATATGATCACTTTCAAGTACGACCTGAAAGACACCTTGCATAAAGTGAGAGATAGTAATAGGACAAGAAAATTGGTGTCGCACACTTGTCGAGGACAAGTGGGAGATTGTTGGAATATGTGTCCTCCGACAATAATGCGATCACAATTGTCGATCATATTGATCATAAATTAAAATCTCTTAACAAGAGTATGGAAGGGATGATAAATTACATATATAGTCAACTGGTCCACACATATCGGTAATGATTGGCTGGCTAGAGTTTGACATTACTGTCGTGCGATGATGGTGATCAGTACCCTTGAGGTCACACCTAAAGGACGATTCCCTTAATTGAAAAAGGTTAATTAATTGTATGTCGATAAAGATTAATTAATTCCTTAAAATTGAACAAATATTATCATAAGAGAAAAAATGACATCGTATTATAATGTGATTAAATAAGATTTTATTTAGTAATTTAAGAAGTTATATTACTAAAATTAATCGGTGTTTGCGAAACACGCGAGATGAGAATGATAAGTTAGTTATAATTACAAGATGTTGTGAATTATACTAACTAGTATTTAAATGACCATTTTATGTGAAAGTAATTTTGAATTACTAGTCAATTTGTTAAATGTGATTTATTTAATTTGTAAATGATATTTAATTTGTTAAATATGCATTTTAAATTAAAACATGACATAAGACATGTCACATATCAGATGACATACAATTGTACAATTGACAAAAATAAAATGGACTCCATATTACACATAATAACCGAAATATTGGTGGGCAATTTAGAAGTTTTGTCTTATTCATTTGTCTTATTCGTTTGTCTTATTCATTTGTCTTATTCATTTGTCTATGATATTTGATAGTGACTTGACTATGACAAAGCCTTACACTAATTAGTCTTGTGAAGACTAAAAAGGAAAAGGGAAAGGGTCCTATAAACCCCTAAACTCACCGGTTTTGTGTAACAATTTGAGAGATTTTTCTCAATTTTATTCATTCTCTCATGTTTTATGATAAACACATCACTCTCTCTCTTGTTCTTCATAAAAATTATTTTTATGAATCTAATTTGTACAATCAATTCAATAATAATACTAGTAGTACTATATGAGTATTAGTAATCGATTTTAAGGTAAACCACATTACAAATATCTAGTACATATTATTTTGTGGGATTTTGGGATAGTCTTGGGTGCTACTTATTGGAGGGCTTCTATTTGAAGTCTTGGATGATCATCCTAATGTATTTTCTAGCTAAAAAACAAATGAAGGTAAGGGACCTTCATTTGTGCCCATTTGGCCGAATTTTTGATGGTGAGAAAACGATTTTCTCATTTCTTGTTATTTAGTTTGCATGCATAAGATCAACAATTTATTTTACGACTAAATACATTTGAACATATGTGAATATGTAAATTAATGTGATTAAATAATTTCTAACATTTTGTTCATGTAGCAGGTAGGGACGGGCGTCCTGGGGGGCCTCGGGCGGATTTTCAGACAGAGAAAATTTAGGATTTTCTTTGGCTCTAGGGACGGGCGTCCTGGAGTTGGACGGGCGGATTTTCGGAAGGACGCTCGTCTCGAGCTTGGGACGGGCAGATTTTTGTCCAGTGCAAATTTGACAATTGAAAGCACTTTCAAGACCCACGTCCTGAGTTGAGGTCGAGCGACCTGAGCTGAGGGACGCTTGAGCTGCTGTCGGCTCGGGCAGATTTCTCTCCATTGCAAATTTTCACTCATGCCTCTTCCCCCAGTCCCCACGAGCTCAGGTCTGCCCGTGAGGATCTTCTTCCCGCATTATTTCTTCTCCTCTCCTTTGTCATTTCGTCTTGGGTAGCATTAAAAAAGCTTTGTTAGCCTAGGCATATGCTTCCCCACACTTGATCATCAAACACTACACATTCAACAAACATTAAAATCCCTCCCTCACTAGCTCTCTTGTCACACAAGTGTTCGAGTAGTGTCCTTCGCAATAAGTGTTTTTACATATTAAATCTCGTGCAAGGAATATAAGGGACCTATTTTATATATTTGTCAGTTGATCAACGTTAATCAGTAACGCTCGGCTGACTAGAGTTTGACGTTACTGTCGTATGACGGCAGTGATCAACTGATCCCTTTAGATCACACCTATAGGATGACGCCCAAATTGAATAAATTAATTGTTTGTATGAGATACGAGATAATTAATTCCTTGTATTATCTAACTTTTAATTAGTCGTGTGAATGTATTATTTGATGACGGGATACGAACTCGGGATAAGAGGATTTATTATTTAATTATGTGATAATTAATTATTAAATAAAAATTAGAATTTATTAATTAATTAATTTTATATGATATGTGTATAAGTTTTGAGGTGGAGATAATTAGCTATTTAAATTTACAAGAGGTTGTAAAATTAGCTAATAATGGTTTATAAGATACATTTTATATTGATAAAATGGTCCACTAATTACTTAATGGTTAAGTGGTTATTAGTTGTTAATTTTTATTATTTAATTAATCAAATTAATATTTAATTATGTCAGATAATTAAATATAAGAGTTATAAGTATTTGTAGGGCAAATGTCGAAAATCAAAATGGACCCGGAGTGGACCATTTGGACAGGTTTTTACACCTACTAATACACTCATTGTGAGTGGATAAAGTAGGCAAATCCCACTAGCCTTTGTATGTGAATTGTTTACATTTGCATGTCTATAAATACTCAAGTCATTCCATCATTTCTAAGGTTAAAAATTTGAAGAAAAATTGGCCATTATGTGCTTGTTGTGGATGGTTCATATACACCATCAATGGACCATATTTTTCTTCTTATTTTGTTCATCCTTTTATATTAACTAGTTGTCTCTCCGCGCGCGTTGCGCGCGGAGATCCAAGACATGTTTTGTTTTGTTGTCAGAAGCTATTTTGTTTACGTCTAATGTTAACTGCGGCCTTCTTAATGTACCGTGTTGTTTAGTCTGTTGCAGATTTACACACTCTATATATTTCGTCTTGACATATTTGGTAATACAGATACTCACGTGTGTCCCAAAGCAAAACATCTGCTGCACTAAAAAACTACATAACAGAATTATTTTTGTATGATTCATAGCAAAGTCACTGTAGTGACCTTCTACAAATAGATGACATCCTTTTACAAACAGATGTATATGTCGTAATTAAATAGTTGTCATATTTGTTGTGAAGTTTTGTAATCATTTTTAGTCGAATAGAACATCTCTTTTTCTCCCGGTTCATTGTTCTATGTTAGTATGTTACTTAAAAACTAAAAATACCGAAGTCTCGTATGCAATTCACATGATCGAGTGAATGAGTAAGAGAATTAACATTAATAATACATGGACCTTAACTTTGATGCACTTAACGCTGATCATTGAATAGAGATATGAAATTAAAACAATTGAAAAATTAACTTGTGTTGATTTCGGTGCATTTAACGTAGGATGATTCAAGTTGACCATTGATCTCCAAATTCTTAAATTTAAGAGGATGTTTCACATTGACCATGGTTCTTCAAAATCTGGAAATTAACACACCATTTTTCACTCTTGCATTCTTGCTCTTCTAATGGTACTATTCGAATTTGGGATTCTCGAACTTTCCAAGAGGTTGATTATCATCTCCATTCTCATATATTGTTATCACTTTTCCCTTCTCCTCCTTCCTTTTCCCCTATTCGTTGCCTCACAACCTCCTTATTCTCTTTCCATTGCCACTCCCCACTCCCTACTTCTCATTTTCATCTATTTCTATCCATCAGGTTGATTATCATCTCCATTCCCATATATTATTGTCGGTCTGCTAATGATGACTCTGGTCTCATTTGGAAAGCCCTGGATGTTTGTAGTATAAGCAGATGTGATAAGCAGTGGTTTAGAATAAAGCATTTGATGTGATTAGGCTAGCATAAATAAAGCCTCTAAGAGCCGTACCTTAAAAGTACTTTCCAATTGCAGATAAAAAAAACATTAGATACAAACTTAATAGATTTACACACTGGTGAGCAATATAATTAAGATATCACAAATATGAAAATTTGGAGCAACTTTTCCTACAATATATATAGATAGAAAAATAGGCTTCTGAAAATAAATGACATCTCGGAGTAACCAGATCATGTTAAAGGCGGCCAAAGTCTAATGCTTTACCCTAACTAAAAAAGAAAAAAAACTCTAGCTCTTCATTCCGTATGCGTTTTGTTCCTCTCGATCCTTCATTATTTGCACTCTTGTAGTCTCTAGGTACCCTATAATTATCCTTAGTGAGCCATGGTTGCCAATTGTTCGATGAACCTGATGGTTGTCCTACCATACATACACCAAACCAAAAATGAATTAGTACAGCATTAATCTAGGAAGGAAAAAAATCTAAAGAAAAAGTACATCTCACTATAATAAACATTCATATGTTAAAAGTACATAGAATTAGAAACTGTGTAGAGAGATATCAATACATACGTATAATAAACTGGAACCAAAAAAATTTTCCTGGCCAAAGAAGAACTTATTTAAATCCCTTGGAACACAAGTACACAACTGATGATATTTATTTCCTATAAATGGGAAGTCAACTTGTTTGAACAAGACTAATTATATCTCGTATCTGAGTAAGAAACTGAAATATGCCTTACCAAGTGGTATGTATTGACCTGTCTTAAGGTTAAGACGGATAGTACCATCTTAAGAAAGACTTACTGAAAAACCAACACAAATCTGCCCACACAAAGTAAACGACTACTTCGGCCTAAGACTAGGAAAAATATGACCTCTAGCCTATTTTCGACCAAAACTGATCGAAGATTGCTGAATGTTAAGTTTTAAGTAGTCATTTAGATCTTTTCTCCGAAGTCAACACTTTGCACTAATCATTTCCATTTAACCAAGTTTTTACGACTCTGTATAAATTTGACATCTATTTCCGTCAAAACATTTAGTATAATCTCGGGATCTGCTATAGTTGGCTCTACTAAAAAATCCAATCAGAGCCACTCGGAGAAAAAACGAAGTTGGCTCAAACTGTCAAAACTCCTCCAACTACTAATGTGCATGGACGAATAACTTGACGAACACAAAATTAAAACACACATGGAAACTCCATTTAATCATTAATGTTAAACTTGGCTTCAATTTGAGGGAGTAGTTTTAAGAGCCAAAGAGAACGACACTCATAGTATAAACTGCCAAGCACAGACGTATTCATAAAGCTTCAGTCAAAATCAATCAAATAGCTCATCAATTGAAACTGAAGTCAGCAATAAAGAAAACAAAAGTAATGGTCCCTAAGAAAAGGAGCATTACATAAACGATCCCTATAGGAAGGTAGAAGTCATAGTTGGCAAAGTGTCAAACACATAAATCTCAGTGAGGTAAAATCAAAATATCATGTACTCTATACTACATTATGTCGTAAAGCCGCACACAACTCGAAGCTAATGTAAGGTAATCTACTTGCCCCTTCCAATGTCCTTGACACCACAAATTTGTTCCTCTCCCATAGTCAACTCAATGCTTAGAATCAGGTATTTCCGATCCGCAACCCGGATCTCCGTATCACCAATTATTCTTCTACTCCCATCCCAAATAGTAAACACTCATACCAAAAGGGATTAAGTACATCAAAATATGCACAAGTATTCTAGTTATACATTCACCATTTAGCACTACTACTTAATTAACTTATTACTCACTCATCTGGGTGGTATCTATTGTTTCTCTGAATTCTAAGCCGATTCTTCTTTAATTCTGCACACCTTTAGCGTTCAACTCAACTGGGTAAAGTATTCCATCTCATATTTACCATCTATTCACTAAAATGGATCCCGTCTTTTCAAATGAATTCCATACATTCTCCCAATTTTTGTTGAGGTACATCCTATCTTTTTCCAAATCAATTTAGAGTGTTTCGTTTTAATTTTGTTGTAATTTGATTTGATATTTACTGGAATTGTATATTTGTATTAGGTAGCGTTTTGATACTCAAATTATGTGATGGTTTGCATTTTTATTGAAAAAAAAATGTTTGTTTGGATTCACTCAATTACAGATTGTTTGATTTCATGCCTTTATTTCGATCATACTTGCCTTTTTTTTTTACTCTAAACTAAGTTAAAATCCCTACTCAAACATGGTTTAAACTGTCGTGATTTCTTCATTTGCGGCAACTTGATTGGAATTTTAACCAAAATTAAAATCCTTTTTACCCAATTTAAATAATCTAACAATTTCACCCTCATTTAAAGGCAGTTTAATTTCCTATGAGTGAAATATGATGGGATCACCTAGAACAATGAGCAAGGGAAGGGTAATACCTGAGAGGGCGTAGAGTTTGCCAAATTGGAGCCAAAAGAGAACCACTCAGGTAGAACCAACGATTTCCACTGCAGCAAAAGTTGAACAATTTAGTAAAAGAAGACAATAATTAGGATGATTAGGATGAAATTCAATGATTAGAATGAAATTTAAAGTAGATAGATGACGAAATCAGTATGTGAACAAGCATAGTACTGAACATTCAAAGTATAGAGACAATAATATTTCCAGAAGAAAGTGGAGAACTGAAAATTGTAAAGTTGGAAAATTGGAAAATTGGACAATTGGAAAATTGGAGAACATTCAAAGTATAGAAGACAATATTTCCAAAGCATAGTCATACAATTACTATTATGTCATACCGAAAATTGGAGAACTGAAATAGTAACATTTGTGCTAATTTACAAAGGTAAACAAGGATCATAATATAAGCATACCAAACATTCAGAAACAAATCATTCAAAATCTTATAGGCATTAAGTGATTTATGAAGTAAACTCTGATAGAAAGAATAAACTGATCTTACGAAAGATGGATTACCTACCGAATATGCTAATGACACAAGTGAGATGATGATCATAATTATAGAAGTCCCGAAACGGAAGATAGAAATACCCCAGTATAATGGGCACGGATCTCTGAACCAAGAAGAAGCTTCCCATGCATTTGAAACATCAGTCCGGCAATGCTTCATGGTATAAGCATGCTTGATGCCTGCATCGACTAAGATATTTGAACTTGGTATGTTTGGGCTGCAACCCTTGAACTTTACAGGCTTCACCAATAAGGAAAAAAGCATATGTCAATACAATCACGATACTTAGTGACACCTGCAATTATTGACAAGGATAAATAAATTCGATAATGTTCATATAATATCCAAATAATGTGAACATCCACATGTTTTCTATCAGAGAGTGAATATTGCAAGCATTAACGCATACATTTGGAATATTCGATGTCGTGAAATGGATACCCCTTTAATATACTGGAAAATAATAGGAAGAAAATAAAGTCAATGTTTAACTAAATTTCGGGCAACCACCAGCTGAAACTAAATCATACATTTTCTGATCAAAAGCTCACCAGTGTGAAGAAAAGAAGCAATAAGATTTGAGGAATGCTTATTTCGATACAACTGCCAGCTTCAGGAAACCCATAGCTGAAAATGCTAAACCTACAACACCAACCTCCCCCTCTCAATCTGAATATGACCAAGCACAAACTCTGTATACCAGTATACCTCCTCCTCCCCATCCATCCATGCATCTCTTATTCCTTTTCTATCTCTCAATCTTAATGTGACTAAGACCAGGCACAAACTCTCTACAACGACCTTCCTCCCCTAATATCTTTTCCCCTATCTCTCTTTCTCCCTCTCTCCAACCCCTGTCTGCCTCCATTCCCCCTACACATGAGAAGGCAATCTCAACCAAGCACATACACTCTCCATCCCTCCTTCAAGAATCCAGGGCAATCGAGTCGGGGTTTGCCAAACATCAAAAGACTATCTGAACAAAATCAAACATAGACGTTCTCTCCCTCTTTTCCATTTCATCGTTGATTCCCTCTCAATCTGAACAAATACAAATTTCCAAGCACCGAGTCTTCTCCCTCCCTTCATCCCTCTTTTTCAGTTCCCTCTCAATATAACCAAAACCAGACAATAACGAACTGGAATCTTGCCATTCTAACTACACTCAAAGCAATGACCGCTAATTAAAGAAGGGGCCAATTTAGGGTTACAAAAGCCCAAGATGCTTACGATGAAAGACAGATGTAACAAATGAAGACAAATAGAGTACACTATGACCTTATCATCATCATGGCAAATTATATCTGTTCCGGGTGTAATTCCGGAGCAGGATTTGTGACCACGTGAGCTTGATGAATGACGTCTTTTTGCTTCTCTCTTCCTTTCGGTCTCTCCTGTAAAGATGAACAAACCGAGGGCTCGGCTTGGTACCGAGCGTACTCACTCCGACGCTCAAGTCAGTATACTTAAAGAGATTAAGTTATGTGTTAACTTGGCAAAGTATATTGTAGAGAGATAAGGGAGTTTACACCAGATTTTCGGTTAGTTTTTGGGATCCTTTTCTCAATGAGAGAAGTGGAGTATTTATAGACTTTCACCTTTTGTCACGTAGTGGCCAAGTGGCTAACAGGTGGAAAGACTGTTCTACCCTCGGCCGAGGGACCCATGGCAGGTCGGCTGGCCTGGTTGACTCCATGCCGTGGGGACTGGATGTGAGTACGCGGATATGCCTCTCGGCCGGCTAGTTGCCGAGACCTGCACCCAGTGACAGCCGACAGTCGCGCTTGTTAGGTCTGTCTAATACGTTGACTTTGTCTTTTGGGTTTGACGTTGCTCAATATGTTGACTCGGTCAGCGGGTGCAGAATATGCCCCATCAATTTGCCCCCAGCGTAGTCTATGCCGTGGTATGGACCTTCGATGAGTGTTGAGCGTATTCTGCGCATGTTGAGCTTCTTCCTCAGCTTCTTCTTCCTCGGCTTGGTTCTGTTCAGGGCGTACCAAATCCCCCCTCCACATGGTTGTGTAATGGACATCCAATGTGGAAAAGAAAAATGGCGCTGGCGGAGACCAAGGTTGAGAGTGCCGTGTGCTTTTGATTGCCCCCGCCGGTCCGCCAAGCTTGGTTGATCGGTGGCCGTTAGCAAGTAGATACCAAGGAGCGTGTCGAAGAAGATTTGTTATTGTATGTCGATTGACATTCCGTGGTCGCATGCTTGACACGTGGCTTGGTGCCGATTGGCGGACGCTTCATGGGCTTTGCTCGATTGGTCCATGAATGGGTTTTGCTCTATAAATAGAGCAGTTATCCCCTCATTTTGGCCATCAAACTTCATTTTCTCAAAAAATTTCCTCTCTCTTAGCTTTTTCGAAGAAATTTCTCTCTAGTCTTCAAAGCGTTACTCGGCGTAACACTTTCTTCCAAGGTAAACAAACAAATTTTTTCCCAACTTTTTACTTGTTTAAATAATTATTGTCACCATGTCTTTCGCTGATGCTATGCCTAGTACCTCTGCACGGGGCGAACCGTCGCATCTCGATGAGCAGGAGCCATGGTTGTCACCCCGATAGGGTTCGGGGGCCCCAAGTCTCCTTCTCCTGAAATTGATGAGAGATTTATGGAGGGTATTGATGATGATGATGACGAGGAGAGGCCGCGTTATTCGTGGCATGGCGATGCCTGCTCGATCAATCTTGATCGTGTATGGACGAATAAGTTCGCTAGTTGTTCCGGTCCTGATCTTTTTGAAGACCATTACTCCTTCGGCAGGGGGTATAGAATTGCTGTCCCTGAGGGTGATCGGGCAGTCTGTTGCCCTCTCAAAGGCTGTATCGGTGTGTACATCAGACATCTGGAGTATGGGCTCCGATTTCCTCTTAATGAACACGTCGCCGCCATAATCAAAGCCATGAACGTCGCCGTGGCACAACTGCATCCGTTGGCCATTAGGACTATTATTGGCTTCGTGTGGCTTTGTCTCTTTAAGGGGGAGGCCCCAACGGTTAACCTGTTCCGCCGGCTTCATCATCTTCGGCAGAGTACCCTAGGCGGCTCGGGGTGGTACAGCATACAGACCGAGCCGGGTTACGTCATCGTTTCCAAGCTGACATCTTGCAAGGACTGGAAAGGGCGGTGGGTATATGTTGAGGTGCCGGAGGACTATCCATTACCCCGGTCCTTTCAGATCCGCGTCAACTTGCGGTGTGAGAATCAGGGGGAGCATGATAGATATGTCTCCCGGAATAAGCTTAAGATGGACGCCAAGAAGGTCTATCTTAAGGAGGACGAAGAGCGGGCAATGAGCCTGTTCGAGGCTGAGAAGGATGGCACGCCGAAGGGATGGATGCCCCCGACGCAGATCGTCCTTCAAGACGAGCTGCTTTGCCACGTCCGCCTCATACCGGCCCTCGGCCAGGGTGAGTGGGGTCGGTGTGAGGCCCACTTTTGCTTTTTATGCTTCTGTATTTACCCCGTTCTACTTCTTTTACTTAACTCTTGCTTTGTTTCTTGCAGATCGATTCGGCCAGGATCTCTCCGTCTCTATCCTAAAAAGGTTGGGACTCGACCAGGGCGGGATAGTTGTTGAGCTGCATCCTAAGGCCGCGCCACGTGATCGCAGAACGGCTCCGCACGAGCTTATGGAGCAGGCGATGAAGGCAATGGATATGGCGGCGGCTCGAGCGGAGATCGGCGGTAACGTGCCGCGCCGGAGACCAAAAACAACGTTTACGGCGGCAACGGCGTCAACTCCAGCTCAATCTTCAATCCCCGTAGTCCAAAAGGAGTAGGTGGTCGTCGATGTTGAAGAGGAGGTCACCGTTGTGGAGGGTCCTCCTCCTTCAAATAAGAGGAAAGAAAAGACGCATCTTCGCTTCACATTCGAGGCAGGGAAGAGAAGGGGTCAGCCGGCCCTCTGCCCAAGAAGGCTAGGACCGGTACGGATCTAACCCATGGCTCGGATTTAGCAGGTTCCCTAGGCGTCCCTGATGACAGGCTTTCTGATATGTCGATGAATGTTGACATGGATGCTTTGTCGGATTTTTGTAGATCGCCCGCCGCCACTGTCGTTCTCACCGAACGGCAATTGGAGAAGCGACTGTGCAGACGGGCGATAGAAATGTCACCGTCGACTCCTCATCCCGAAGGTTTCCCGCTCGCCTTACGGCGGAAGGCATAAGGTTGTCCAAGAGGTCTGGTGAAGTGGGTGAACTAGCCGGCGCTCATATTATGGAGCAAGAAAAGGTCATGGCTCGAGCGCCCCTGCGCTTGAACGGCGTAGGCTCGAGCTTGCCGCTGCTAAGAAGGAGGGCGAGAGGTCGAAGGAGGACTTCCAGGCCGCCATGAAGGACTTCCTCGCTGAGCGAAAGCTTAGGGAGGACGCTGAGAAGGCGGTCCTAGCCGAGAGAGCCAAGGTTGAGGCTGCGGAGGCTGACGCCGCTAAGCTGCGGGAGGAGAGAGACAAACTTCTGGGCGGTTATAATACCATGGTTGAGCAGAGGGAAAGATGGAAGTCCCTGCATCTGGCCGAGGCGAAGGAGCATAAGAACACAAAGGCCATCCTTGCCCAGAGGGAGATGGACATCGAGACGCTGAAGACCGTCATCACCCCTGACATGTGTGCCCAGTACCGGGACCAGGCTGAAGATGCTACCATGGATGCCATTAAAGAGCTCATTCCTGAAGGCTCCTTCCCGTGGCAAGATTTTCACCGGCTTCTGGATGAGAAGGCTGCTGCTGCGGAGGCCAAGGCCGCGGATGAGGCGAAGGCAGCGAAGGCCGCTCAGGAGGCTGCGGAGAAGGCGGCCCGGGATGCTAAGGTGAAGGAGGCCGAGAGGAGGCCGAGAGGGCAAAGGCAAGTGAAGCCGCAAGCTTTCCTCTGGGCCGCCCACCGTTGGTGATGTCGCACCGCGCCGGTGGCGAGCATCAACAAGCATAGGGAGATGGGCGGTCGTCACCAAATTCACCCGGCCCTTCTGACAGCTTCAGCTGTTCGGGGGCCAACTATTGAGCCTTTCCTCCCTGCCATCCTTTTGGCGCTTCAAGTCTTATGTTTGTAACCTTTTGTTGTACCTTCTTTTTTTTTTTGATAAACTTTGGTAGGTTGTATTTAGGCTATCCCTATGGGGACGGCCGTCGACTTTATTTTGCCTTGTAAACATTTTTCAATAAAGTTTGTTTATTTGCCTCCGGCTTGGCCGAGGCTTTGATCTCATTCTTCATTGAGTTGTCTTCTTGCGTTTTTAACATATTGAGTGCTTTTTCGTTTTTACCTTCGGCCTGGTCGAGGCAGTTAGATTGCGTATCTCAACTGTACTTAAATGTTTTTAAATATGTTGGCATGTCGGTCGCTTCCTCCTCCACTCTCGGTCTTAGCCGAGGCGGTCATATTTGCGCTTCCCAACTGCTGTTGTGAACATGTTAGCGTATCGGTCGTTGTTCCCCGTCACTTCCGGCTTTGGCCGAGGCAATCGAGGTTATGGCTCGACAGCGTTCGTATCTATAGACATATTGATCGCTTCCTCTGCCACTCCCGGTTTGACCGGGGCAGTCAGATTTGCGTTCTCAACTGTACTCATACGTTCTTAAGCATGTTGGTCGCTTTCGAGAGTATCAACTGCATTTGTAGTGACTGCCGGGTGGCGTCTACTATGCATGTTGGTCGCTTTCGCGAGTATCAATCGCCATTGCGGTGATCGCCCCGGCTTTGGCGTGGCGTCTACCTTGGTACGACTACGGAGGGGACTCTTCATTTTGATGGAAAACTTGGATCACTCTTCATTAGATATAATCACGCGTTGGGGTGCCCACAACGGTCTCGGACACCTCCGCCGCTATATGAAGTATTTTCTAAGGTTGTCTGTGTTCCAGTGGCTCATTAGAGGCACTCCCTCCATGTCTTTTAGCCGGTACGTCCCCGGCCTCATTTCATCAACCACTTCGTATGGTCCTTCCCAGTTGGCCGTCATTTTACCATGGATGTTTTCTTTGTTTGTTGCGGCCGACTTTCTTAGGACTAGATCTCCTACTCTTAAGTCCCTTTTGTGGAGCCTACGGTTGTATGCTCTTCTCATTCGGTTTTGATATATTGCCAAGTTGAGCCGTGCCGTATCTCGACTTTCTTCGACCAGGTCTAGGGAGGCTCTCAGGCCTTCCTCATTTTCGACTGGGTCAAAAGTTTGCGTTCTAAATGTCGGTACCGCTGCTTCAATTGGCAGGACGGCCTCAGACCCATAGACAAAGTGGAATGGACTGTATCCTGTTGCTTCTTTTTCCGTGGTTCGAAGTGACCACAGGACGCCAGGTAGTTCATTAGCCCATCTTCCCTTTAGATCTTCAACCTTCTTTTTCAACCCAATCAATATTGTTTTATTGGCTGCCTCCGCCTGCCCGTTGCTCTGAGGGTGGCAGACGGAGGAGTATGCGAATTTGATACCGAGCTCTTCCAGCCAGTTCATCACCATGTCACTCTAAAACTCTCGGCCGTGGTCAAATACCATGACTTGGGGTAACCCAAAATGAGTTATGATGTTCTCCCAAATCACCTTTCTTACGGCCACTGTGGTCTTGGCAGGTACCGCGACAGCCTCGACCCATTTGGTGAAGTAGTCAACGGCGACGATCAGGTACTTCCTTCCTCCGGAGGCCGTCATAAATGGTCCTAGTAAATCCATCCCCCATTGTGCAAATGGTAGGGGACTAAGTACCGGTTATAGGTCTCGGGAAGGTGCATATATTACCGGAGCATGCATCTGACAATTCTTGCACTTCTTGGTCTTTGCTCTGGAATCTTTCAGCATGGTAGGCCAGAAGTAGCCGGCTCGGAGAGCTTTGTGGGCTAGCGTTCTCGCTCCCATGTGATGTCCACAGATGCCTTCGTGAATCTCTGTCAGTATGAGCTTCGCGTCGGCTGGGCCGACACATTTCAAGAGTGGTCTTATTACGGACCTTCTGTACAATTCTCCTTCAAATACCAAGTACCTTGCGGCGATCCTTCTTATCTTCTGAGAGAGACTGCGGTCCTCCGGTAACTCTTTTGTCAGTTTGTATTTCATTATCGGAGTCATCCACGTCGTCTCGGCTTCGATGTCGCCCACCATGTCGACGGTCTCAGTGATGCTTTTAGCATTCCCGATGTCCACCAAAGACGGTTCGACCGACATTCTTGATGCTTGAACCGGCAAGTTTTGAGAGAGCGTCGGCTCGGTTGTTCTCGGACACGGGGATGCACCGTATTTGGAAAGATTTCAATTTTGCGGTGTCGCTTTTACCCTTTCCAGGTACCTTACCATCCCATCGTCTCGAGCCTCATACTCTCTCTCTCGATTTGATTAGTCACTAGGAGTGAATCTGTCTTTAACACAATATGCTCCCCCGTGAGCAGCTCTAGCTAACTCGACTCCGATTATCACCGCCTCATATTCGGATTCGTTGTTTGAGGCCGAGAAGGTAAACTTCAAGGCGTACTCAAACTCGTCCCCGTTAGGGTTGGTGATAAGGATGCCGGCTCCGAGCCGTTTCGCCGTAGAGGACCCGTCGGTATACACTTCCCACACACCGGGATGTGATTCTTCTTGATATGTGCACTCGTCGGGAAGTCTGCAAGCGCTTGCCCCTTTATCGAAGGCCTCGGCTTGTACTGGATACCAAAGCCGGAGAGCTCCACTGCCCATTTGATAAGTCTGCCGGATTTTTCGAATTTTTCTAACGCTTTCTCCAATGGCTGGTCGGTTAAGACCGTCACGGGATGCGCGTCGAAGTAGGGTTTGACTTCCTTGCGGCAACGACTACGGCGAGGGCGCTTTTTCGATCGTGGGTAAATTCTTTCCGCGGCCAGCAATGTATGGCGATAAAGTAAATTGGGTGTTCTTTGCTTGTTTTCTTCCCGACGATTACAAGATCGACCGTGGCCGAGGTAATCGCTAAGTATAAATATAGCGTCTCCCCAGCGTCGGCTGGACAGGGTCGAAGTGTTAGAAGGTGGGCTTTCACCGCTTGAAAGCCGTGCTCTGTTCCTCCCCCGCCTAAAGTCTTTATTCCCTTTCAAAGCACTTTAAAGAAAGGAGTGCTCTTGTCGGCCGACCGAGAGATGAAGAGGGCGAGGGCCGCCATCCTTCCGGTCAGCATCATAACCTCTTTTCGATTTCTCGGCTCCGGCAGGTCTAGTATTGCTTGGACTTTCTCTGGATTGGCATCAATTCCCCTGGCGCTGACAAGCACGCCGAATAACTTGCCGGCCCGGACACCGAAGTTGCATTTCATTGGGTTAAGCTTCATCTTATATTTCCTTAGTGAACAAAATGTCTCGCTCAAATCGGCCAAGTGCTCATTTGTCGGACTTGCTTTTTACAATAGCATCGTCGATGTAAGCCTCGATGTTTCGCCCTTTTTGATCTTGAAACACTTTGTCCACCAGCCTAGTGTAAGTTGCGCCGGCGTTCTTCAAACCGAACGGCATCATTTTATACATGTATGTGCCGTTACAGGTGATGAATGCGCACTTAGGCATGTCTTCTTCGCCATAAACACCGATGATACCCCGAGAAGGCGTCTAGTAGGCTTAGCATGGTGTAGCCTGCCGTTGCGTCAATTAAACTATCTATTCGAGGCAAGGGATAACAATATTTAGGGCACGCTTTATTAAGATTGGTAAAATCAACACACATCCTCCACGCCCCCGATGACTTCCTCACCATTACAACATTTGCTAGCCACTCGAGGTAAGTACAAGGCATGATAAAGCCTGCCTCTAATAGTTTGTCTACTTCGGCTTTGATGGCCTCATCTTTCTCGGCCGAGGAGTTCCTCATCTTTTGCTTGACGGGGGCGAGCGGTGGAGAGTACGTTCACTTGTGAACGATCACCCCGCTCACGCCCGGCATCTCGGCGGCTGTGTATGCGAAGACATCTTTGTTCTTCCTCATCAGGTCTAGGAGATCGGCTCGATTCGGCTCCAGCCGACACCGGCGATTTCGGTGCGCCCGGGTCAATTTTCACTTCCTCGGTCTCGGCTCCTTCGACCATGCCGACGTTGGTATGCATTGGATCGCCCTCCCCGCTGTAAGGATGGGCTCTTCCCTTTCTCTCGATTTTTCGCCACTTTGAGGGATTGCATGTTGCACCCTCCGCGGATACTTGGACATTGACAATTTCGTCTCTTTCGTCCTTTGAGACAAGCTTTTGTGCTTCCCCCCGGTCCGAGACATACATCAATGTCAGGGCCCAGATGGACATCACTGCATCGGCCTCGCTCAAAGTGACCCGGCCTATGAGAACATTGTAGGCGGACGAACCATCAATAACCACGAACTCAAATAAAACATTTTTAGCCGCATCGGCTTGGCCAAACATCACCGGCAGTCTGATTGACCCCAGGGGTACCAGGCTGGCCCCGGAGAAGCTGTATAGCGGGTTAGTGCAGGGGCTCAGGTCTTCAATCTTCAGATCGACATTGAGAAAGCACTCCCTGAACATGATCTTTGTGTAGGCGCCTGTGTCAATCAGGCACCTTTTGACCAAGTGGTTGGCTATGTCTAGGTGGACTACGAGCGGGTCGCTGTGCGGGGCAACGACTCCTTCGTAGTCCTTCTTTCCGATGGTTATATCGGGGATTGTGGAAGCGAGGATCGCTGTTTTGGGCACAAATTTGATGGCTTGGTATAGCTCATTCAGGTGCCGTTTGTGCCCATTAGCTGACCCACCGTTCTCGTTCCCCCCGATGACAACCTGGATCACTCCCATTCGCTGGAATACTGATTTTCTATTCGCCCCGTCGGAGCTTGTTTCTGGGCCTCCAGCTACATACTTGCTGAGGGCCCCCTTTCGAATTAGCTCCTCGATGGCGTTCCTCAGATGCCGACAGTTGTCGGTCTTATGGCCGGCTTGGCCGTGGTAATCGCAAAACTGGCTAAGGTCGCCGTCCCCCCTCGCCTTGGGGGGCCTTTCCCATTTCTGCCCTTCATTCTTGCTTAGGGCAAAGACCTCGGCCGGTGATTTGACCGGGGGTGAGACCGTTGTACCGCTTTCGGGTGTATGGTCCCGAACTCCCCGGCGCCCGCCGAGTTACGTTTCCTATTAAATCTCTCAGGCCGTGACCTATTCCCGTTACGGCGTCCTTCATCTACGTTGTCCCGGCGGCTCCTCCTCTCTGGGTGCCCAGCTTCACTGTGGCCTACCCAGATCTTGTGATAGTCCTCCACCTTTACGGCTCGATCGGCCATCTTTCTGGCGGTGTCTAGGTTGAGGTCCTCACACTTGATCAGCTCGTTTTTGTACTCGCCATTCGGGAGGCCTTTCATCAGTGCGAAGGCCGCCAGTTCGGTGTTCAGCTCTCGGATCTGCTGAACCTTTGCGTCGAATCTCTTCACGTAGCTTCGGAGAGACTCGTCCTCCCCCTGTCGGATAGTGAGGAGATCTGATTTTTCCACGGCCCTTCTCTTGTTGCAAGCATACTGGGCTATGAAATTATCCCTTAGGTCGGCATAACAGTATACCGAGCCATTAGGTAGCCCCTTGTACCAACTCTAGGCCATCCCATGCAGGGTCGTTAGGAAGACTCGGCACCATACCTCATCAGGCTGCTCCCATACCGACATGTACGACTCGAAAGCCTCGGCATGGTCGGTTGGGTCGCTATCCCCTTTGTATGATAGGGGCGGCAGCTTCAGTTTAGTCGGCACAGAGACTTCGAGGACATAGGCACTGAGGGGCTGTCTGACCACGTGTTGAATGACACGCGGCGATCGGCTACTCGCAACCTTAGTCCGGCTTCTCTCCGTCTTGCGGGAAGGGCTTCTTGTTGTCCGACTTTGGAGAGTCGGACTTCTTTTATTTCTTCGGGGCGGGCCTCGTTGTTGCCGCGGCGACGCTGTCCTCCCGCGAGTGGGGGAAGGACATTGGTCTGCCACTGGCACCACGGGCTTCGCCGGCGTCCTAGCATGCCCAGCTCCTTGTATTACTCCGGTCAAGTTGTTCGGAGTCACTTTATGGGCCTTGGTCACCTGTGGAGGCGCTGCCGCCCCTGTCGTAGTGACAGGGGTAACCGGCGTACCACCCATCAGGTCCAGGAATAGCTTCAATTTGGCCGCATCGACCACATGTCCCATGACAGTGACTTGGCCGGTCGGCAGCGGTGTTTCTGGCTCTCTTGGCATCCCGTACTTCACCGGCTCAATGACTCGGCCGGTGGGGGACTGCTCGATCTCAGAATTAGGGAACGCGTCATCCTGGTAGAATGCAGTTTCGTCACTCACAATTATTTCTTGTTGCTTTGACATCTTCTTAGCTTGCTGAGTGGGTTTTGTTTTTGTTTGGTTTTTTTTTTTTTTTGTAAGAGGGGTGACTAGATTTTAGTATCTATTCCCACAGACGGCGCCAATTGTTCCGGGTGTAATTCCGGAGCAGGATTTGTGACCACGTGAGCTTGATGAATGACGTCTTTTTGCTTGTCTCTTCCTTTCGGTCTCTCCTGTAAAGATGAACAAACTGAGGGCTCGGCTTGGTATCGAGCGTACTCACTCCGACGCTCAAGTCAGTAAACTTAAAGAGATTAAGTTGTGTGTTAACTTGGCAAAGTATATTGTAGAGAGATAAGGGAGTTTATACCAGATTTTCGGTTAGTTTTTGGGATCCTTTTCTCAATGCGAGAAGTGGAGTATTTATAGACTTTCACCTTTTGTCACGTAGTGGCCAAGTGGCTAGCAGGTGGAAAGACTGTTCTACCCTCGGCCGAGGGACCCATGGCAGGCCGGCTGGCCTGGTTGACTCCATGCCGAGGGGACTGGATGTGAGTACGCGGATATGCCTCTCGGCCGGCTAGTTGCCGAGACCGAGACCCAAGTGACAGGCCGACAGGCTGCGTCGGTTAGGCTGTCTAATACGTTGACTTGCTGTCTTTTGGCTTTGACCTTGCTCAATATGTTGACTCGGTCAGCGGGTGCAGAATATGCCCCATCAATATCGAATTTGACCACAAATCCCCACTTCAGGTTGTATGCTCAATATGGCAAATTATATCAAATTACATTATAGAGATTTCCACTGAACTCAAGTACTCAACATGATAAAATTGGATCTTTAATTCAAGCACAACCTAAAATTGGATCCTTATATGGGGTAGTATTACCCACTTATCCTCGTTTCCATCTTGCAGCTTAAATATAAGTCAGTAACCATAAAAGAATATCACAATACTATATAGTGAGTATTAAAAAATATAATATCTATAGAAGAGAATACGTACCTGAGTGTATTATGGGTACCTTCCTCACCCCTCAGTCACAAACAACAGCTTAAGATCGGAATAATAAAGCTCCATAACAACCTTGTGATCATATGGGTCCTCGCCTTCATGACTGCAATTTCTTACTGGCCTGCGAGATAATTAGTACGATAATTAGAGAATGATAGATACATCATGACATCGTGTATTCATATTAAATTATTAATCCCTGAGTTTCTTAATTATACCTTAATCATATTCAATATACTCATTATGGCATCATCAGTAGCCTCTTCGGGTAGCCATAATTGCTTCTGCAAATTGGGGTCCTAGGAAAGGAAACACCAGCCTACTTTACAATCTCTTCCATTTACATTTTTCTGATTTTTCGACGGTTCAATATCTTGATAGCAACTTTATGACCCGTCAATTTGTGTCCTGCAATTTTCACATTACCAAATGACCCAATCCCCAGAGTCTTCCCAAGGTTGTAGTTATGCAAGTAAACATCCACAGCACCAGCTCAGCTGGTTTGACCATCCATTTCCTGCACCAATACGGAAACTACCTCGTCAGAAGAGTAATATCAAAACCTATAAGCGCTATATTTCAATATTTGAACTACTATTTTTTTATCCGCAAATGAACACATATCGCCCTAATAAACTACAATCAAATAAACACAAAATCTTCTACTCTTCTATGAGACAATCTTACATTAATATAAAGTGCGACCAACCCAGTTAAACCAAAAAGAATACTCATTTGCCCACTCAAAAATCAAAATCTAGCTACTTATTAGGCCTCTTGATAATCTCATTATGAGACCGTCTCATAACAGAATTTGTTAATAACAAAATGCATACACTAACTCAGAACAAACGAAAAGGACAGAGATGCATTCACTGATAACTCTCTTAATCTTCAAAATTAAAACCAAAAACTTGCTTCCATTAGACCAAAAAACAATGCTCCCTGTGTAATCCTTTTGATGGATGCCTCTTAAATATCACATTAACACTCAAATTCTTAAATATACTATAATAAATTTATCTATTGACATGACTTCATCTATAAAACTTAAAAGTTACCCCCAACATCTACGGAACAGTGCAAAATTAAAGAGTAAATCTAAGTCGCCGTTAAGATATACCTACTGTATTGTCCGGGATCCAAACAGAGGAAAGCAAATAGGGATTCTTCCGCTATCATCAAAAGAGATTGTAAAACAGGCATGAAAATACACACATTTCATCATGTATTTTTAATTTTATGTTATGTTTATTTGGCTATTTCTGCCTCAACTTTAATCGAGTGTGAGAGTTGTCTTAAGTTAAGACGGTCTTAAGCAAGACCAACTGACGCGTTGTTAATAGAAAACACTCAAACTGTTTCAAAATTCGCTTGGTTGAACCAATCAAGCAACTCAAAACTAAACCAAAGTACAAAATCAAACTCTTCTCCTAATTTAACAGAACTGCAACAACAAAAACAACTATACATACAAAAAGACTCAAACTTTATATACATAGAGCAACAAAAGATCAAACCTTTGAGAATTTCCTGAATAGCTGAAATTATTAATATAATTATGCTTTCTGGGTTCACTGAAATTCTTATTCTTCTTAGTATTTAACAACATTCTGCTAACCTGCATGATCAAAAAACATATACTCATATCAGAATGCAAATAATCCATTAACGAAATAAACTATAAAACCCATAAGTTAAATTTAATCAAATTAATAAAGCTTTCAACTTTTAGAAAAGGTAGCTAATAACTCACTAAGGAAACGACAAACTCTTTTATAAAACCGTCTTATACAATAATTATAACGTAATATTGCTTTTTTTTTAATCCCTCATTCCTACAAAGTTGAAATATTTATCTTAAATAACCAAAATCAGCGCCCCAAAAAACAAACATGTTGGTCTAGTTGAAATCAAACGCGTCACACCAAGTTTACCAACATAAAGTACTAAAAGATCGATTAATGTTGACTCGTGAGCAAACATCCATAAGAGATGACCCCTACAATTTCAGTTGAAGAAGCCAATCTGATAAGCTTGAGTTCCATTCCATCTGTCAACAATAACAGCAATACAATGATTGCAAAGACACTATACTTTCAACAACAACACCCTTTATGACGCAAAAAATAAATGATCAATGAACCATATAATTGAGCCACTTACCAAACCATAAATGCGTAGATCCAAAATCCGCAATTTCGGGGCATTATCTAAGGAAGAAGCATCATCATCTGAAGAAGGAGCTGAGGTGAAAAAAGAAGAGTAAATCAGTTAACAAATTGAAGGCGGATAAAAATTAATTGTTAAGAATTGTAAGACAAACCCAATTTAATTTCCGAGCAACTGAAGACAACAACTGTAAAAATATCAATCACAAACGGAACAATAACAAGACCACTAAATCTAATCAGAATACACAACCCTAATTAATTCCTGATCAACTGAAGGCAACAACTCTCAAAATTATCAATGCACACAAAATAATAACAAGACCACTAAACCTAATCACAAGACACAACCCTAATTTAATTTCCGAGCAACTGAAAGCAAAAACGCTAAAATCATCAATCAAGTTAAGGTAACAAATTAACAATAGACTTACGGAAAAATAAGGTATGAGGATGGCTACTCACTTACCGATGCCAAAACCTCCAGATCTACAACCTCCGTTAAAACCCGT
Source organism: Silene latifolia (assembly GCF_048544455.1). Taxonomy (NCBI): domain Eukaryota; kingdom Viridiplantae; phylum Streptophyta; class Magnoliopsida; order Caryophyllales; family Caryophyllaceae; genus Silene; species Silene latifolia. The sequence goes on from NC_133538.1 coordinate 127,767,924, forward strand.
GTGCAAATGAAGCGACTTATTGTAAAAATGAAAGTAAGGGAAGAGAAAGCAAGAAAGAGAAGGAGAATGGTAGATAAAGAGGCGAGAAGAGTAGCAGATCTAAACCATTTCTCAGGGAACCCATATAGAAGGAGAAATAATGATAAATGATTAGAGATTAAGAAATAATAAGAGATGATTAGAGATGCAGAGAAGCAGAATGAAAGAGTTCAAACTAACCAGATGAAGGAGAAGGAGAGACGAAGAATAAATGGAGAGAGACAAAAGAGAGGCAATAATAATAATAAAGAAGATTAAAGAGCAACAACATTACACAGACTGTTCCTCACGTGAGCAGCATGAATGCTACTGCTCTACTGTTCATAAGCAACTAATTTGCACAAGTTTGGACATTTATAAGGGTTGTAGAGACACATATAAAAGTAGACTAATAATATTATCAAGGTAGTAATATTAATTAGTATATCAAATATACATACATAATAATCAAACAATATCTGGATAATATTATTTCTAGTAAGCTTTGGGTGAACTCTTGGGCGCTTCTTAAAGGAGACCATCTTCTTGATGGTTTCGTAATATTGGAGGATCATCCATTCACAATAAACTCAAGAACTACTTAGGTAGGAGACCTAGTAGTGCCCATTTTTTCTAACAACCGATGTAAGAATTTTCGTCTTAAAATCTTTGCATGCATGTAGTTTTAGACCGTCTTATAAAATTAGTTAGTAATTTTATTATCATAATATGAGTATTACATGGTCTAAAATATTAACAAGTGGTATCAGAGCATTGTTACATACATGCATGTAGTCATAAGACGATTTTATGAATTTATGAGATAAATTAATAAAATTAGATATTTTGTTGTTAAAATTAGTTCTATCACATAATATGGTCTTTCATATAAATAATCTGGTCTTAAAACGATATGGGTCAAAAATTTGATTTTTGTTATATTTAATCACTTTTTATGACTTAAAATGGCATAAAATTGACTAAAAATGCACTAAAATTAATTAAGAGTTAATTAAATTATGTTGCATGTTAATTTTATGAATATTTATTTATAAATAACCACATGCATGTTTTATTTATGAAAAATAGAAATTTTAAATTAATGTGATTAATTTAGGTAGTTTATTAAAATTTATTTGATAAAAATTGGTAAATATTGGTTATTTTAGAAATAAATATTGATTTAATATTTGGGCTAGAAATTTTTGAATTTTTAGCTCCTAGAAGTTGTTCCAATATGTACAAAATTTTATTTTAAAGTCGTTTCAATTTTTATGATTTGATTTAGAATTAAAAATTAAAAATTGCCATTTTACTGAGAAAATTGTAAAATTGTTTTAAATAAATTTCAAAACCAAAAATTTTCACATGCATGTCATTTTGGTGAAAGACCAGAATGTAAAAAACTTTAAAATTTATTTTTCGATAAATATTTTAATTAAATGGAATTTCTCCGTAATAATTGTGAATTATTATATCTTTTTGTTAAAAAGTATGTTTTAAAACCCATATTATTTCAAGATAATTAGTGGGAATAATTATTTTGATTTTAGACCATATTAGTATGATAAGTTAATCTTAAAATTGTTTTAAGAATTGATTATGGATTTTTTAATGGTAAACATTCCGTCAAAGAAAGCTCAATTGATCGTTGTTGGTAAGTTAGACGATTTGGCATGACATTTTACATAATGCATTTTTATTATTCATATGGATGAATGGTTTTTAGTATTTTAATTATGTAATTTTTCCTAATATGGCCATAGGTATAAGTTGGTATTTCCCGTAATGTAAGGGAATATCGACTTGTTTTGTAATTAATTGCGATTTCGCATCGTCCAATTTGTAATTAATTAATAGTTTTATTTTTTATTACAAATTGTGTAATAGGAAATTGCTATGTAATTTAATTATTAGTAGTTAAATGAAGCATCTAAAGACGGAGTTTTCATAAAGACGGTGTTTCGGAAAGGCGTTGCAAAATCCTAAAGAAGGAGGCCATATTGTTGAAGACTAAAGGGACCAAGGAGTTTGTTTCCAAAGTGTAATATTTTTTTTAGTTAATTAGATTACCTACGTGGCGATATTAGGACTTGATTGTTTTAATTTTTTTATGCATCCATGCCAAATCGTCACTACATGTTTTATTTTTGTTGTTGTTATCTATTTAATTGTCTAGCATTCACCAATGTTGTTCACTTAAAAGTGAAAGACAATTAAATTGATAAGATCTCTCACCTTTTAAATGAAAATTGAGATTAGCCTTACCAAATAATAGCACCTATGAATCCCTTCTTCATTAGAGGTAGGTTCGGATCACCGAGGTACAATCTTTTTACGTTAGGTTAGTAGAGTAATAAGAGTTATTACGCGTAAAAATTGGTTGGACTCAACGGGATTAATATGGGTTGAATCAGTGCACCATGCCCATATTTAATTCTGGGGCTAAAAGATAGATTTTAAGAAAATCCGTCGATCAAGAGTTCTAACAGTAGAATCAATCAAAGTCGTTGACTCACCAAATTTATATAGATATGGGTTGAATCGGGCCACCGTGCCCATGTTTATATAAAGATGGATCTTGGAATCATTTATATAATTCAGTAGGAGATCATTATATAAATGGAAACTTGATAAAATAGTTTTACAAGTAAAATGTTTAAACGATAAATGTTGAATTTTCCTTTCATTTCCTTTTTCAGTAATCACGATGGCTTCTACTAGTCAAACCGCCACTATATCTGAAGATTCATGGTTTCGTTCTTTTATGGACAAATATGTTTTAAAAGCTGACAGTAGTAATTTTAAAGATTGGGAAGAACAACTTCAATTAGCTGCCGCAGGTGATGGCAAATTACGCTACCTAGTCGATCCCTCTCCCCTTTCGCCTAGTACTAGGGCCACTGTCGATGTAAGGGAGGCTTTTAATGAATATCAAAGAGAATCACGCCATAAAAATGTTTTGAGTTTTGCAATGGATACTCCCTTACAAAGGCAATGCGTCAAATTCCGCAATGTTCATGAGGTGTTCTCGAGGCTTTCTACCATGTTTTATCAAGCCCCGAGGATAATCCAGTTTGACACCGCAGTTCGTTTCTTAGAGGCTAACCTCAAACATGGATAACCCGTGAGTTTACAAGTACTTAAAATGACTGAGTACGTGGAAACTCTAGATGGGTTGGGATGTAGGATCCATGATAAGCTTGTGATGGACCAAGTGCTCCACTCTCTTTCACATGTCAAGGATTTACCCAATTTAGGGTAAATTATAATATGGCAAACATGAAGAGAAGTCTACATGAGCTCCATTCTCTGCTTGTGCATGCAGAGAAGGACATGGGATTGAGTGGGAGTACGAGGAGGGATGTACTTGCAATTAATGTGAAGGGGAAGAAGAAGTTTAAGTGGAATGTAGGTAAGAAGCCCGTACAGGGAGAGGGCAAAGGTAAGGCAGCTATTGCGAATAGCTCTACCAAGTTTAAACCTAAGAAGGGTAATACTCTTAAAGACACTTGTAATTATTGTAATAATAAGGGACATTGGAGGCGTAATTTCTAAAAATACTTAGATGACATCAAAGCTGTCATTTACAGGGCATAAAATGCGTAAGGAAGCTAAATAAGGGAGCTGTTGATCTCCGAATGGGTAACGGGTCTAAAGTAGGCGTTGTTTCAGTAGGAACATATGTACTTAATTTAGCTTCGAGTTTGCAGTTGTTTCTAAATAATTGTTATTTTGTGCCAACGTTGTCTAGAAATATAATATAAGTATATGTGTTAGACACAGAAGGTTTTGATTTTGTAATAAAATACAAGTGTTGTACTTTTTCCCTTAATGGGATTGTATATAGCTAAGCTATTTCAATCAATGGTATTTATATTTTAGATAAATGCAATGATGTTTAGCATATAGATAATAAAAGACTCAAAACAGGTGATCCCGTTCTCTCTTATTTATGGCATTGTCGATTAGAACATATCAACAAGAAGCGCATTAAAAGACTAGTGTCGACTGGTATAATTCAACCTTTTGATTTCGAATCATTTGGCATATGCGAATCTTGTCTTCTTGGCAAGATGACTAGTGCACCTTTTCTAGGAAAAGGATCTCGAGCTAGTAAGTTGTTGGGTTTGATACATGCCGATGTATGTGGTCCAATGACTATCACTGCTAGAGGTAATTATGACTATTTCATTACTTTCACCGATGACATGAGTAGATATGGGTATGTCTACTTAATGAGGTATAAAAGTGAAGCTTTTGACAAGTTCAAAGAGTTTCAGAATCAAGTAGAAAACCAATTAAATAAGAAGATTAAAACATTACGATCAGATCGTGGTGGGGAATATTTAAGCAATGGCTTTAGAGATCACCTTAAAGACTGTGGTATTATATCTCAGTTAACTCCTCCCGGCACACCACAACTGAATGGTGTGGTTGAAAGGAGGAATCAAACTTTATTAGATATGGTCCGATCAATGATGAGTCAAACTGAGTTACCTAAGTCATTTTGGGGATTTGCCATTTTATCTGCTATACGCTCACTTAATCAAAGTCCCACTAAATAACCTGACAAAACTCCATATGAGATATGGAAAGGGAAGGTCCCGAATTTGCTATACATGAAAGTATGGGGTTGTGATGCTTATGTCAAGAGCAAGTCTGACGATAAGCTTGCACCTCGTTCTAATAAATTTACTTTTGTAGGCTACCGTAAGGAAACTTGTGGATATTACTTCTACAATAGTAACGAGAACAAAGTGTTTGTGGCTCGTGAAGCTGTCTTTCTAGAAAAAGAATTTATTTCTAGAAGACAGAGTGGGAGAAAATTTGAACTTGATGAAGTTCAAGAGCCACAAACTTAAATGACAGTACAGGAAGATGTTCCTTCTACGCTTGAATCGGTTCCTTCTGAACCTAGGAGGTTAGGAAGGGTGGGTCACCAGCTTCGTTAATACCTTGGTGTTATCGAGGAAGATGGTGACTATGAGGTTTTGCTTTTAGAAAGTGATGAACCTATGACCTACAAAGCAGCTATTACTAGTTCTGACTCTAAGCTATGTCTCAAGGCCATGCAATCTAAAATGGATTCCATATAAGATATTCAAGTATGGGACCTGGTTGACTTACCTAAAAATGTTCGACCTCTTTAGTGTAAGTAGATATTTAAGATTAAAATCAGCATGGGTGGATATAAAGATGTCTACAAAGCTAGATTGGTGGCAAAAGGTTTCACTCAAGTTCATGGTTTACACTATGATGAGACTTTTTCACCAGTTGATATGCTTAGATCTGTTCGGATAATTTTAGCAATTGCTGCATTTCATGATTATGAAATATGGCAAACGGATGTCAAAACCACCTTCCTGAACGGGTTTCTAGAAGAGGAAGTGTTTATGACACAACCTGAAGGTTTTGTGGATAAAAAAATCCTAACAAAGTATGCAAACTTAAGAGATCCATTTATGGTCTTAAGAACGCGTCTAGGAGTTGGAATCATCATGTTGATCATGTTATTAAACAGAATGGTTTTTCTCGAAGTGTTGAGAAACCATGTTTATACATGAAGTTTAGTGGGAGTAGAGCTGTCTTCTTACTTTTATATGTGGACGACATATTACTCATTGGGAATGATGTAGATATGCTTGCTTCTATCAAGAAGCGGTTAGGAAATCACTTCCAAATGAAAGATTTGGGAGAAGCTCAGCGCATCTTGGTTATCCGGATCTATAGGGATAGATCTAAAAGGATATTAGCTTTGAGTCAAGAAGCCTATATCGATAAGATTCTTGACCGATTCAATATGAAAACTCTAAGAGAGGTTTTTTACCTATAGGCAGTGGGATTACTTTGAGTAAGTCACAGTGTCCTACTGGGCCTAAGGATATTTAATGCATGAAATTGATTCCTTATGATTCCGTTGTTCGATCGATCATGTATGCTATGATATGTTCTCATCCTGACGTCTCGTATGCTTTGAGTATGACGAGTTGTTATCAGAAAAATCCAGGTGAGAGTCACTAGATAGCTGTCAAGAATATTCTGAAGTACTTGGGAAGGACTAAGGATTCATTCTTAGTGTTTGGAGGAGAATCTGAATTACGTATAAGAGGTTATACGAATGCCAGTTTCCAAACCGATAGGGGTGATTTGAAATCCCAGGCTGGTTTTGTCCTTTTGTTGAACGGAGGGGCGGTTTACTAGAGAAGTTTTAATGAGCCTTTGACTGCTGATTCTACAATGGAAGCTGAGTACATTGCAGCCTATGAAGCTGCGAAGGAAGCTGTTTGGATTAGGGAATTTTTAAAGGGACTTAAAGTAGTTCCCACCGCCGAAGATCCTATCACTTTATATTGTGATAATAGTGGGGCAATTTTTCAAGCAAAAGAGCCCAAGTCTAGTAACAAGTCTAGACATGTACTTAGAAAATTTCAGGTAATTAGTGATTTAATTGAAAGGAAGGAAATTACAGTGTGTAAGGCTGGGACAGCTGACAACATCGCTGATCCTTTAACCAAGTCATTGTCTCAAGCTAAACATGATAGTCATGTAGTTTCTATGGGATTGAGATGAATGCCAGAACTGTTGTAACTTATACGACATGTAATAATAATAAGATATTGTATTTATTTTTTCATTTATTATAATTACATTTATCGTTGTATACAGTTTTTATATCGGAATTTAAATACTCTGTTTTGTCGAAATAGGTTGTAGTGACAATGTCGAACCCTATTAAAGTGAACTGGATTAACATTTTATTTTTGTCCCTAGTCACTTAATGAGGTGACGTCTCGGAGTGACTCGATTGTAAGGCGATAGATGACAAGTTTGACTATCATATGGCCATTGAGATGCCTGGTCGATTACATAGGCAGATTGTGAGATGATTTGTCGGACAATAACCGTTTATAGAGTCCTTAGTTGCTAGGTCGTGGCAAGGATTTCTATTTATTCCTTCGAGTCAATTCTTTAGACTGGTGACTATTTGTCTGAGTTGGTGCACTGTTCCGGTGGCTTAGGTTTTTGTTCTAGGTCACCCCGTAAAAGGAGGCCGATGAGCACTTACTGGGTCATTGTGATCAGTATCGAACGAAGAAAATAGCTCAATGGGATTGTCCATTTATGTCATATTTTATCTCAAGGCCACTCGAGGAGAGGTGACTGGAAATGCGTTGCCACGCTCGGATGAGATATATTGTAGATTATTCGGTCAGACAGTCATTCTCCGGATCAAGGAAACCACTTTATGATATAATCATGTGCAAGAACGATGATGCGTGTTAATTATATGATGTTTTACACCCTATTTTACACGCATTTCAGAGCTCATTTATGTGGTTTAAGGCTACTATTTGCCCCATTTCGTCTACTTTCGTATTTTTATGTAATATTGCAGATTTATGCGGAAATGAGTAGATATTGAACCAAATCCATCCCCGAGTATCTTGCATTGCATTTGACGTGAAGTATTTGCTCAAGGAACGAGCTTGGTGCGCATTTCGAGGCCCGAAGGACAAATCCACGAGGATTTAGAAGTCAAGTATCAGCTAAAGCAGTCGATCGACCGCTACCTGTAGTCGATCGACCATACCTCGACTTCCAGGAGCCACTGTTCAGAGCTTCCCAGTCGATCAACCGGCCTCAGTGGTCGATCGACCACACCGCTACTTTGACGTGAATTAAAAGATCGAGGAATAGCAAACCCATAGTAGTTAGGTTTTGGCAATAAGAACTACGTTGTATTCTATATAACGTATGCTAGGTTTTGAGAACGATTATTCAGTTTTTAACAAGCTTTAATCTATTTTTATTATCATAAGTTCTTTAGGGTTCTTTAGTTTATAAACTTTTCCATTCAATAAAAGTTACTTTGGCATTCGGGTTCTTGGATCTTTATTCTCTGCAAATTCCGTTCGGTATTCTCCTGCTCTTATTCAGTTTCATTGCTTATATTTCGTTAATAGTATAGAATTGCTAGTTAGTTTCCCGAAGCTGATTATCGTTTATTGTTATTTGTTATTTAACTATTTCAAGCATGAATCCAGTAGTTTTATTCATTAATATTGTTGTTGTTTTTATCAATACCATGAGTAGCTAAATAGCTTGTGCTAGGATGTAGGGAAACTGTAGATTAGGCGGCATTAGAATAGGGGACCCTGAATCGTGCCATGGTCGATCGACTGGGTACCATAGTCGATCGACTGGCCTCGTGAGATATGCTTCGTTTTAATTAATTTAATTGCTTTGTTTGCCGAATCGAGTGCACGCGACAAGTTGAATGTTTAGGATTTGACCGACCCAATAAAGATAGAAAGATAGGGAAGGGAGATAGCCTACCTAATTAAGATGACTAAATTAACGAGATCGAAAGATATGTTAGTTTAGCCTTTTAGTCACTTTTCAGGACGAAAGTTAGTATTAGTGATATTAGGGACCTGTAGCGAGATCGAAATATGCTACTTGTGAGAGTGGACCTCTTATTTTCCCGTCTCACGCGTTTGATTTAGACCTACCTAGTATGCTGCCGCCGAAACTGTAGTGAACCGACCATCTTAGCACCCTTTTAATCCTTGATTTCATATACTGTTTAGTTTATTTTACTTTTATTGCCTTAGCTATAGATCACTCAAATCAATCAACCCCCACATACTGTTACCTTAAGACTAGAAATAGACAATTATTAATTACATTCGCCTCCCTGTGGTTCGACCCTGTTACCACTAGCTTCTGTTAGTTTTAATAGGTATTATAAATATTATTTTTGGTACTCACAACGACGGGTATCAAACGACCTGAAAGACATCTTGCATTGAGTGGGAGATATTATTGGACAAGAGAATTGGTAGCGCACACTTGTGTCGGACAAGTGGGAGATTGGTGGAGTAGTGTCCTCCACAATAAGTGCGTTTACATATTAATTCTTGTGCAAGGAATATAATGGACTTATTTTATATATTTGTCAGTTGATCAACGTTAATCGGTAATGCTCGGCTGACTAGAGTTTGACGTTACTGTCGTGTGACGGCGGTGATCAACTGATCCCATTAGGTCACACCTATAGAATGACGCCCAAATTGAATAAATTAATTGTTTGTATGAGATACGAGATAATTAATTCCTTGTATTATCTGACTTTTAATTAATCGTGTGAATGTATTATTTGATGACGGGTTACGAACTCGGCATAAGAGGAATTATTATTTAATTATGTGATAATTAATTAATAAATAAAAATTAGAATTTATTAATTAATTGTTAATTAATTTATTTTATACGATATGTGTATAAGTTTTGAGGTGGATATAATTAGCTATTTAAATTTACAAGAGGTTGTAAAATTAGCTAATAAGGGTTTATATGATACATTTTATATTGATAAAATGGTCTAATAATTACTTAATGGTTAAGTGGTTATTAGTTGTTAATTTATATTATTAAATTGTTTAATAATGAAATTAATATTTAATAATGTCAGATAATTAAATATAAGACTTATAAGGATTTGTGGGGCAAATGTCGAAAATCAAAATGGACACGGAGGGGACCATTTGGATAGGTTTTTACACCTACTAATACACTCATTGTGAGTGGAAAAAGTAGGCAAATCCCACTAGCATTTGTATGTGAATTGTTTACATTTGCATGCCTATAAATACCCAAGTCATTCCATCATTTCTGAGGTTGAAAATTTGATGAAAAATTGGTCTTTATGTTCTTGTTGTGGATGGTTCATATACACCATCAATAGACCATATTTTTCTTCTTATTTTGTTCCTCCTTTTATATTAAAAAAACATATAAAAGTAGACTAATAATATTATCAAGGTAATAATATTAATTAGTATATCAAATATACATACATAATACTCAATTAATATCTAGTTAATATTATTTGTAGTAAGCTTTGGGTGAACTCTTGGGTGCATCTTAAAGGAGACCATCTTCTTGATGCTATGGTAATATTGGAGGATCATCCATTCACAATAAGCTCAAGAACTACTTAGGTAGGAGACCTAGTAGTGCCCATTTTGCCTAACAACCGATGTAAGAAATTTTCGTCTTAAAATCTTTGCAAACATGTAGTTTTAGACCGTCTTATAAAATTAGTTAGTAATTTTATTATCATAAGATGAGTATTATATGGTCTAAAATAATAACAAGTTAATCAACAAAGCATAGTGCATTTCAAAAATTGAATATTATACAAGTTAAAAGAAATGCAAGTTAAAGGGTTAGAATACTTACAAGTGGTGGTTTAGGGAGGACTCCATCAAACTCTCGTTCTTTTGAGAGGTGTCAAGAGGGTAAAGCAAGGACGTTGTCGATATTGCTCAACGCCTTGAAGAAGTAGTCAAATGCTTGTTCATTGTCATGATAGAGATCTTGCATAGACCTTTGCGCATTGTTGTCTTCATTCATGTAGTAGTCCGAGTCAAAGAGGTGATAAGGGTCTACATAGCCTTGGTCTAGAGTCATAGCATTCCCAATGTATGGGTTAACAAGCCCTTCAAACTCGTCATCCCATAGACCACATACTTCTCTTGCTTCTTTCCCTATGTTGGGTGGATCATGAGTTGACAAGAGCAACTCTCCTTCCTTGTTGTCATGGCCAATAAGGCCTCCATCTATACTTTTCATGGGTGAGCTTTTCAAGCTCTCATTCTTCTTGTGAAAAATTCCTTTCTCTTCGAATAGAGCCATTTTAACATCATGAATGTCTTTCTTCCAATTGGGCGGTGTGTCTTTGCCTTTCTCTTTGAGATTTCCATATTTCCCTTGTCCTTTGAATGGAGATTCTATCTTCTTCTTGTCACCCTCCCGAGTATAGTGATGAACCATAAAGCATGCTTCAAACAAGTTGGGAGCTCTCATAGTCTTATCAAGATTGAAGGTGATTGTTTCATCACCTACTTCAAGTGTGGGCTCTCCATGTTTCACATCGATCACCGCTCCGGCGGTGTGTAGGAATGGTCTTCCTAGAACGATTGGAATGTTGGAATCTTCTCCCATATCAACAATGACAAAGTCCACCGGTATGAAAAACATTCCAACTCTCATGGGCACATCTTCCCATACCCCTAGTGGTTTCTTTGTTGTCCGGTCTGCCATTTGTAAGGTCATGTTGGTACACTTGAGCTCTCTTACCCCTAGTCTGTCACATACCGAATATGGCATGACAATCACACTTGCATCTAGATCACATAGTGCCCTGTTGATTGTGGTATCACCAATGGTACATGGAATGGAGAAGCTTCATGGATCTTTGAGCTTAGGTGGGGAATTCCCTTGAAGAATTGCGCTACTTAAATTTGTAAAGGCAATGGTTTCCAGCTTCCTTATAGACTTCTTCTTAGTAATGATATCTTTCATGTATTTTTCATAGGCCGGAACATGGTTGATTAGCTCCGCGCATGGTATAGAAACCTATAAGTTCTTCACAATCTCCATGAACTTTCCAAATTGCTTATCAAGCTTGGGCTTGGCTTGGCGACTTGGGAATGGAAGTCTAATCACAATAGGCTCTTTCTCAAGTTCTTTGGCCTTCTCTTCATTTCTCTTCTTTGATGAGTCATTGGTATTTATTTCTACCACCTTAGGATTTCTCCTCAATGGTTCAATCAAAACTCTTTGCTTGACATTCTCCTCAACAATATGCTCTTTAATTAGCATCTTTGGTCCCTCATATCTTATACCACTCCTCAAGTGGATGGCATTGATGGTCTCATGTCTTGTAGGAGGATTACCTTGGGGAGGTAATTGTCCTTATTGTCTTTGGGAACTAGAAGAGGCCAATTGAGACAATTGAGTCTTCAACATTTTGGTGTGAGCAAGGATATTGTTGATGGTATTGTCTTTGGCTTGACTATCCCTTTGCATTTGAGCAAAGAAATCTTGTTGGCTCTTTTGCATTTGGAGGACCACTTTTGAACATTAAAAGCTTGGTTATTGGATTGTTTGTAGTATGGTCTTTGAGTAAGATTTCTCATTGGAGGTGGTGTGTATTTGGGTTAAGGGTTTTGGACATTTTGGATCTTATATGAGAGGTTTGGGTAGAATTTGGTATTTTTATTGTAATAGTTGGAATAAGGGGTGTCATTCTTGTATTCTTGGAAGGCATTCACTTGCTCATTTGTTCCCCTACATTTGTGTTGCTCATGTCCCAAGGTTCCACAATTCTCACACATTCTATTTGGGATTGAAGATGTTGCCACCATAGCGTTGACATGGTGTTTGTGTGATTGAGAAGCTTCATCAAGCTTGGCCATGGCTTTATCAAATTTTAAGTTTATGGTGTCAATATGGGCACTTAGTTGGGCACTCAATTGTGTGACGGAGTCAACCTCATGCCTGCCTCCCCTAGTTTCTTTTCTTGGCCTACTATATTGAGAGTTAAGAACCGCCATTTCTTCGATCTTAGGCCATTTTTGGTTGTCATCAACCTCGATAAATCTTCCATTAGAACCAATGTTGAGCACATTCCTTAAGTCTTCATATAAGCCATTCCAGAATTGTTGAACAAGGAACCATTCACTTAGTCCATGACGAGGACAAGTGCAACATGTATACTTGAATCTCTCCCAAGCCTCATATAGAGACTCTTCATCTCTCTGCTTGAACCCGGTGATTTGGGCTCTCTATATGTTAGTCTTCTCCGGAGGATAGAACTTCTTGTAGAAGGCAAGTGTTAACTTCTTCAATGAATCAAATTCCGAGGATAGCCTTGTCTAGGATCTTTAACCATTGCTTTGCGGCTCCGATAAAGGAAAAAGGAAACAAAACCCATCGAATATGGTCTCGAGTTACCACGGTTTGAGAAATTGCATCACAATAGTCATAAAAAGTCTCTATGTGTAGATGAGGATCTTCAATAGGCATCCCCCCAAATTGACTTCTATCAATTAATTGTATGAATGCGGATTTGGCAATGAAATTACCGGTTAAGTGAGGTGGTGTTGGACTACCATTTGGTAGGTTCTCCTCGTTTGGTACGGAATGAGATGAAAATTTAGGCATTATGGGTTGATTTTGTGGTTGGTTTTGAATTGGGTTCTCCTCTCCTTCTCTTGCAAAAGGGTTGGTAAACTCAACACTATCCGATTATACAACATTAATGTCCACAAGTTCTCCAATACCCAAACTTGTTGAAGCCCTTCTAACGTTTCTTCTAATGTTGGTCAAGGTTCTTTCAATCTCAGGATCAATAGGTAAAGGTCCGCCTCGTAATCTCCTAGACATGCAAAAATCAAACAACTAGAAAAGAATTAAAACTACCTTGAGGATTTTGACTTCCCCAAGGTTAAGAAAGACACAACTAAGAACAACAAATGATAATAATTCAATTAAACAACGTCCCCGGCAACGGTGCCATTTTTTATTCGGTTTAAAACATTATCGTCTAAGCTAACCAATCAAAATAATATTTATAATCTTAACTAACTACTCTTAGTAGAGTGTCAAGTAAAGGTCGGATCCCAAAGGACGGGTATTGAATTAAGTTATCGGTTGTAGAGAGCTATGTCTTAGGGTGTCACAAATTGGGTTGAGATCGAGGGTTGTAAGCTAAACTACTCAACAATGAAATGTAAAGAAATGAAAGCAAAATAAACTAAGTAAACCAAAAGAGATTGTAAGTAATTGATTAAGGCACTAGGGTGTCATGGGTTTATAGGGGATTCATGGTGGAGATCATACAAACAAGTTTACATAGTTGCAAGCAAATTATTGTTGTAGTGGAATCGAGTTAGTTTATGTCTTACAATTCCTAGGAAGATTTGGGTCCTGGAACCGAGTCGGTCAAGACTGTAAAACACCTACAAGTTGACTTAGTGTCTTCCTATTCAATTATATGCATGGTCTAACAAGCCTTGAGTTAGTTTATATCTTACAAGTTTTGTTCAATGGATAAGAGATTCATGCAAGTTTGTCAATCAAGCAATTCATCAAGCATAACATCTGCATAAGTTGAAACTACAACAAGCAAGCAATCTTATGAAAGCATATTAGATTAAGTATGGATCTACCCCCATGTTTTAGTTCCCCTAATCACCTATTAACCCTAGCTAGGAGACTACTCACTCATAGTCATGGTAAACATGCTAATAAGGGTGTCAATCATATTAACAAGGTTAAACATGGTGAATGAGTAAAGCAATAATTAATTAAGCAAAAGGGTAAAAGAGATTATACCAACTTCAGGATGATCCAAATAATAAGTAAAGAATAATAGAAAAACACTTGATGAATGATGAAGAGTTGTCAAGTCTTCAATAAACCCAAAATAGTCTTCAAATTACCCAACTAAATCTAAAAACACTTGAATGATTAAAGAGGAATTAAAATTTGATTAATATTGAATTGAGTAAATACAACTTGATTAATAAGATCTACTAAACTAAATTGGTAAATTAACTTGATTAAAACTTGATTATTAATATGTAAACTTGATGATCAATCCCCTAACACAATGGGGTGTTTATACTAAGTACAAGTATTAGGGTAACTAAGGGCTTAAATGACGATGAAGTCCCTAAGAAGGAGATTAGTGTCTTGTAAGTCCCATAAGGAGCCGCGCAACTTGTCATTGATGTATGATCGAGCTGCCCAGGGACCCGCTCGACTTGACCACTGGACGCCCGTATTGTGGGTTCGGATGCTCGTCCTGAGCTCGACTTGACCACTAGAAAGCATAGGAACGAGGTTAGTTCGGAGACTAAATGTGCACAAATATGAGTCACATCATATATATATATATATATAATATATATATATATATATATATATATATATATAGGATTCGGTGAGAACGATCACTCGGTGAGAATAGTGAGAACAAGCTAATTAATCCATATTAACGTCACTTTCTCTCCCGATAAAATCAATTTCCCAAACTCCATGACCATTCCCATTAACCAATATCCTTATCCACATCATTTCCCTAAAATTCCACTACCATCGGACCTTATGATGCGTGTCATTTATATGATGTTTTACACCCTATTTTACACGCATTTCAGAGCTCAAATATGTAGTTTAAAGCTACTATTTGCCCCATTTCGTCTACTTTCGTATTTTTATGTACTATTGCAGATTTATGCGGAAATGAGTATATATTGAGCTAAATCCGTCCCCAAGTATCTTGCATTACATTTGACGTGAAGTATTTACTTAAGAAACGAGCTTGGTGCGCATTTCGACGCCTGAAAGATAATTTTATAGAGAATTAGAAGCGGACTATCAGCTAAAGCAGTCGATTGACTGGCCTCCATGGTCGATCGACCAACCCACGAGTTCCCGTAGCTACTGTTCAGCGAAGAGCAGTCGATCGACTTCCTTGCATGGTCAATCGACCAAGTCACTAATTCTGACGTGAATTAATAGACCAAGAATTAAGAAGCCCATAAGTAGTTAGGTTTTCAGGAATAAGTGTTACGTATATTCCTATATAACGTAGCTTCGGTTTTCAGAATAATCATCAAGCTTTACTTCAGTTTCATTATCAAGTTCCACATATACATTAGTTTAGATTATTTCCGTTAATAAAAGTCTTGTTTCCGCATTCGGTTTTGATCTTTCTTCCGAAATTCCTTTACACGGTATTCATCTTTTTTGATATTCAGTTTGTTTGCTTTCATTCGTAGTATAGAATTGCTAGGTTAGATCCCCCGAAGCCAAATTATTGTTTTATGTTAATTGTTCATTTAATTAATTTAATCATGAATTCATCTGTTTTATTAGTCAATTTTATTGCTATCATTATTTCTAGTATGAGTAGCTAAATACCTTGTGCTAGGATGTAGGGAATATGTAGAAGTAGGCGGCATTAGAATAGTAGCCCTAAATCGCGCCATGGTCTATCGACTGAGTTCCCTGGTCGATCGACTGGCCTCGTGAGGTTTTGCTTCGTTTTAATTAATTTAATTGCTATATTTGACGAATCGAGTGCACGCGACTAGTTGAATGTTTAGGATTTGACCGACCATCTTAGCACCCTTTTAATATTTGTTTTCATCCGTTTATCTAATTTATTGTCTTTTATTGCCTTTAGCTTTAGACCAAATCAAAGCAAACCCCCACGTTTGTTACCTTGGACTTAAAATTAGACAACTAATAATTGCATCGCCTCCCTGTGGTTCGACCCTGTTACCACTAGCTTCTGTTAGTTTTAATAGGTATTATAAATTTTATCTTTGGTGCATAGAACGACGGGCATCAAATTTTGGCGCCGTTGCCGGGGAGGCAATTGTTTAAAATTTTTAGTTGTTTTTATTTTTAGTCTTTCTATTAGTTTAAGGGACATCTGTTCCTTAAACTATTCTCATTTTTCTATTTGTAGTTTCTTCTTATGCGCAGGTCACAGGGTGGTGAATTACTACCGTTCAATCACGAGATTGAGAAGACTTTGCGTGAGTTGAGACGATCATCTAGAGTATTGCCGACAGAGGAAGAGCTGAGTACTCTGTCAAGTTACTATCAGAACGAGCTATTTGAGAAGGATCCACATTCATCTCCTGTTTCCAATTCTTCAGCTGAGACCGTCACATCTCCAGATTTTCCAGTCATGGCTGAAGAAGCAACTATAGCCAGTCACTCGGAGCCGACAGCAGCGAATCTTTATAAGGGATTCGCATTACTAGAGGAGGACAGAAAATTCGAGCCGAAGCCTTCTTATATTAACTTGGTTGAGAGGAACCAATTCGGGGGAGCTGGAAATGAAGATGCAGCTAAGCACATGGAGACATTTATAGATTATTGCTATTCCATACACACACCAACCGGTGTGACCCAGGACCAGGTGAAGGAAACTATGTTTTTATTCTCTTTTCGCGATGCTGCAAGGGAGTGGTACAGAGACCTAGATCGAGCTGCTAATGGGATCACTGACTGGAATTCTTTGGCCCTAGCATTCTACAAGAAATATTTCTCTGCCTCGAAGACTAATGCCATTAGAGCTCAGATCATGAGCTTTAAACAGGGTCCTGATGAGAACTTTCATGAGGCGTGGGTCCGTTTCAAGAAGCTGGTGCGAACCATTAGGCATCATGGGTTCGAAAAATGGAGTCTATGCAATCAATTTTATAATGGGCTCTATGACGATCATAGAGCTATCCTGGATGCGGCAACTAGTGGCAGATTCCAGGAGAATGTTGGAGGGACTAAGGGGTGGAAAATTATTGATGATTTGGCCACCCATAAAGCTGAGTATGGGAATTCCAGGGGAAATCAAAGGAGGAGTGCTAAATCCCCTTCTGTAGCTGCACTAGAGGCTCTTACGGCGAGGTTTGATAAGTACGAGTTGGGAGGAGCTTCAAAAGGAGGGATCTATCATGTGAATCTTTGTTTCGAGACGGTCCTTTCGTGCACGCAAGAGATGCGGAGGAGAAGGACATGTTTCAGACAACTGTTATAATCCCTATGAGTCTTGTGCTGCCTTTCAATATTATAGGCAGACAAAAACTTATTTTGAACCGAATACCCATCCTAACTTGAGGTGGAGTAGCCAAAATGTCCTAAATCCAACTCTTCCTCCACAGCAGCAGCAGCAGCAGCAGAATTATGTGCCCCCTCATAAGCAACAACAGTTCCAAAAGCCTCCGTATGTCCCTCAAAGAAAATTGAGCATCCCAAGGTTCCGAATTTGCCGAATTGAAAAACTTGATGCTGAAAGAATCTCAAGCTAGAGAGGCCGGGATGAAGATGTTGGAGAGCCAAATTGCTCAATTGGCAAGCAAGAATACAACTCGAGCTCCGGGACATTTACCGACGCAGACTGATCAAAAGGAGACCTTAAATGCAATTACCTTGAGGAGTGGGTCTACCGTTTATGGGCCTGCCCTGGTCGAAGATGTCACTGAAAAACATGAAGCGGAACAGATTAAGAAGAAGGCTAGGACGGACACTGGAATGAAAAGGACGATTACCAGGTATATCAGTCGATCGGCTGATATACCCAGTCGATCGACCAGTCCGCGAGATACAATAGCTTCTGGTCCTGTAGAGGTCACTCGATCGACTGACCAACATGGTCGATCGACTGACAACGCTGCTGATGGTGAGTCTTTTCGTCCTCCAATGCCCAATAACTTGAGGGACCACTTATTTGTGGTACGACTACTCCGAAAATATTGAGGCAAGACCAAATCTTTGATGGGTGGATCCTGGTTCAAATATGACCCGATGACGATTAATGGATCATTTTTGAGACGGTCTGAAGAAGGGTCAAGCTACAACAAAGAGAAGGTAGTGTATTTTCAGCCTAAATCCATCGACGCCGGTATGAGAGACTTAGAGGATATGGCTAAGTTACTTCTTTCAGCCCCCTATCCAGTGAGATTAGTGCCGACGAAGGAACAGGTATCGTTTAATAAATTTGAAAATGTTATTCGTAGCTTAAATGTACAAGTTCCTTTTCTTGAGTTAGTCAATCAAGTGCTTCTTACATGAAATTTATGAAGCAATTGTTGTCTAAGAAGATGTCACTTGAAACTGTGCATTCTGTCGCACTAACTGAGGAGTCATGTTCTTATCTGACCCACACTGCACCCCATAAGCTAGAAGACCCAGGTAGTTTTTCAGTCCCATGTAGTATTGGCACCTTTTCTATTGAGAAGGCCTTGTGTGACCTAGGAGCCAGTATTAGTGTCATGCCTTTGAGTCTTGCTAGGAAGTTGAAATTGACTAGGTTTGCAGTCACAAACATGACAGTATAGATGGCTGATCGATCTGCGGTCCAGCCTATAGGTGTCTTAGAGGACATTCCCGTATAAATAGGAAAGTTCTTTTTCCCTGTTGACTTCGTTGTACTAGATATGCCCGAGGATGCCCACATTCCTATCATATTGGGTAGACCATTTCTGCACACTGCTGGTGTAGTTATTGATGTTGGCTCAGGGACTTTGACCTTCAAAGTAGGAAAGCATGCCATTGTCTTTGCCCAGACGGCTAAGAAGAAAGACCCCATGTGGCCAGTCACTTGTAATACGGTTTCCAAAAAGAAATCCTATTTTGTACTTCCTGATACACCTGCCTCTATGCCTGTTTCTGCTATAACACCTCCCCCCCAGATTGGGAGCAAACTTGAAGAAGATTCTTCTGTTTTGGATAATGCAGGAGCTGGTTTGGGGAAGGAAGAGCCGCATGTTGCTCCAGCTGTGAGGGAGCCAATCGTTGAAAGAGGCGGTCTAGGATGTCTTAGCTATGGCACAGATGAGGAGCCAGTCAAAGCGACGGAGTCCGATTTGGATTCTAACGAGTCAGACGAGGTCATTGATTGAGGAGATGCTGAAGCCGTTAACCCGTTGAGTTTAGCGGATGTTGGAGTTGAGAAGAGTGCAGCTGAGGAGATGAGCACTGTAGAGGCTACCTCTTATAGCCAGAAGCCGACCAAGTGGGCCATTCCGTGGTCGTTCTTGATCAACTATTAGTTGATCAAAGACTTTACAAACATTTTATTGCTTTCGTTAAACTCTTTTATTGCTTTTGTGTGCGCGAGACTTCGCATTTTAATTAGTTTGGTTAGGATTTTATACACTTTAGACTATTGCCTTGGGTTTTGCGCAATTTTGGGCGCGTTATTGTGTATTTACAGATTCATAGACCTTGATAGCTCAATTTATTGAGCTAATTCGAAGAAATCGAAAGATTCAAAGCAGGTATTGCGGTCGATCGAGCTTTGTGTGGTCGATCGATCGAGCTGCGATTTCGGGAACTTCATTCTGTTCACCTTGGTCGATCGACTGGGTAATGTGGTCAATCGACCGCTTTCGCTGCTATACCTGTTTTTCGATCATTCCCCTCTTGAGTTTGGTCGATTTGCGGAGTTGAGGGAGTTTTTTCTCCACTTTATTCTCAGTTTCGTTTCTGTTTTCTTCCGTTCCTTTATTTTACACATAATTTTGCGCTTCATAAATTGCTTTCTCGGAATTACACGTGGTACTTTTGTTTCTTTTCAGGTACTTATTAGTAGCACTGCTGGCTACTGAAACCTCCTAGCTCACGCTGGTTTGGGGAGGTTTCCTTTTGCTGGGCTTAAAGTCTTGTGAGTTTCCGAGTTCTTACTTCATGTCTTATGTAGTTAATTTCACGCAAATTTCCGTTTTCCTTTTATTTCATTACATGATTTTGCACAATGGGGAAATTGTGTGATTTGGTTTGGGGAAGGATTTTGCGTCGCATTTCATTTGCTTGCATTCACGTTTACATTTTGTCTTGCATTGTTGTTTATTTTCTCTTATATATTATATATACAGAAAATTCAAAAAAATTTCAAAAATTTCAAAAATTCAAAAAATTGCACATTTATTTTAGCATATAGGTCGAGTCAGAACTGTAGTATTTCAATGATGACATTGCATTTTCATCTGTTTATGCCTAAGCCTTGCTAAATTGACGTGTTATTAGTAGAATCGCATATGCATATCTACGAGTTTTCGTTAATATTTTGCTGGACTTGAAACTTGACTTAGAATTTTGGCAAACTACTTATATTTTCTGAGATTTAGAGCTTATAACTGGTGACATCTATGACCACTTTATCTAAGAATGTGAGTAGTTACTCCTTATAAGACATGTTACATCAATGTGCATAAATATGAACTTAATCTGCTTAATACCTGTATGCATTCGGTTTGTGGTTTGTTGACACATGTGGTAGAGGTCCCCTTTTCTCATTTTCCCTATAAGCCTCACACTGCCAAAAATAGCCTTTTTGTCCTGTTAACTACATCCTACATTTAGCCTGCCTTTGTCAAGCTAGTAGTTTAGTTGTTGGGATTGTCACTTCATTTTTGGCTGCAATTGCTCTTTTGAGATGATATTGGGAAGATGAAAATGGAAGGAAAGGAAGAAGAAAAAAAAATATAGAATTGAAAAAAAAAAAGAAGAAGAAAAAGAAAAAGGAACGCATGTGTACTGTAGAGGACGGTCGATCGACTGGCCTCATTGGTCGATCGACCGATGCCCGAGAAGAAAAAGAAAATCAAATCGTATAATTCAAAGTCTTTACTAAATGGCGATTTTTGCTCCCATGTTGCATTCATATCTTATGGGGAGTTGATTAACTGTGGAGATTGTGAGATTTGTGCTTGCTATTAGCACTCGTTTTGTTGGAATTTTGAGCAAGAATTGGATGTTGTCATAATTTGGTTCCCTTAGTTACTAGCTTGGCTTTTAACTCTGTTTTTGTCCAAATTCATCTTAGCCTCTTCTTACCCATTACCTCACATATACATATTTACCTCGGCATGTGTCATGGTCTTCTGTTTGGTTGGAATGCATATGCCAGGTTGTAGAGATCATTTTCATATTAGATTGCGGGCATGTTCTTATAGGTCGTAGTTAGGTGAGAGTCTTTACAATATTACTTCTTTCTATCCTTTACATAAACTCACCTGTATTTATTGAGTGTTATGAGCGACCCGTGAGAGTCCGATTTGATAAGTCTCTATAGTTGACGGTTCAACAGTTTTTAAGGGACTACATAACTCGTTTGCATGATTCACATTGCTAATTGATTGTTGGTTGTTGCATTAAATTGGTTTAGGCTTCACATGTTGCATTTCGCTCTGAGATTGAACTCGTTCCATTAGGTTTTAGGATCGAGTCTAGTTCTTGCTTGAGGATAAGCAAGGGTTTGGTTTGGGGAAGTTTGATGCGTGTCATTTATATGATGTTTTACACCCTATTTTACATGCATTTTAGTGCTCAAATATGTAGTTTAAAGCTACTATTTGCCCCATTTCGTCTACTTTCGTAATTTTATGTAATATTGCAGATTTATGCGAAAATGAGTAGATATTGAGCTAAATCCGTCCCCGAGTATCTTGCATTGCATTTGACGTGAAGTATTTACTTAAGGAACGAGCTTGGTGCTTATTTCGAGGCCTGAAAGATAATTTTATGGAGAATTAGAAGCGGACTATCAGCTAAAGCAGTCGATTGACTGGCCTCCATGGTCGATCGACCAACCCACGAGTTCCCGTAGCTACTGTTTAGCGAAGAGCAGTCGATCGACTTCCTTGCATGGTCGATCGACCAAGCCGCTAATTCTGACGTGAATTAATAGAACGAGAATTAAGAAGCCCATAAGTAGTTAGGTTTTCACGAATAAGTGTTACGTATATTCCTATATAACGTAGCTTAGGTTTTCAGAATAATCATCAAGCTTTACGTCAGTTTCATTATCAAGTTCCACATATACATTAGTTTAGATTATTTCCGTTAATAAAAGTCTTGTTTCCGCATTCGGTTTTGATCTTTCTTCCGAAATTCCTCTACATGGTATTCCTCTGTTTTGATATTCAGTTTGTTTGCTTTCATTCGTAGTATAGAATTGCTAGGTTAGATCCCCCGAAGCCAAATTATTGTTTTATGTTAATTGTTCATTTAATTAATTTAATCATGAATTCATCTGTTTTATTAGTCAATTTTATTGCTATCATTATTTCTAGTATGAGTAGCTAAATACCTTGTGCTAGGATGTAGGGAATCTGTAGAAGTAGGCGGCATAAGAATAGTAGCCCTAAATCGCGCCATGGTCGATCGACTGGGTTCCCTGGTCGATCGACTGGCCTCGTGAGGTTTTGCTTCGTTTTAATTAATTTAATTGCTATGTTTGACGAATCGAGTGCACGCGACTAGTAGAATGTTTAGGGGTTGACCGACCCAATAAAGATCAAAAGATAGGGAAGGGAGATAGCCTACCTAATTAAGACGACTAAATTAATAAGATCGAGAGATTAGTTAATTTAGCCTTTTTAGTCACTTTTCAGGATGAAAGTTAGCATTAGCGATATTAGGGACCTGTAGCGAGATCGAAAGATGCTACCTGTAAGATTGGACCGAGAGGACTTCTTATTTTCCCATCTCACATGTTTGTTTTAGACCTACCTAGTATACTGCCGCCGAAACTATAGTGAACCGACCATCTTAGCACCCTTTTAATATTTGTTTTCATCCGTTTATCTAATTTATTTTCTTTTATTGCCTTTAGCTTTAGACCAAATCAAAGCAAACTCCCACGTTTGTTACCTTGGACTTAAAATTAGACAACTAATAATTGCATCGCCTCCCTGTGGTTCGACCCTGTTACCACTAGCTTCTGTTAGTTTTAATAGGTATTATAAATTTTATCTTTGATGCACACAACGACGGGCATCACCTTATCCCTCCACCACCCATCGAACCTGCTCAGACAACCGTCAGAGACAGCCTTCTATGTTGCCGGCCACACAAACACCTATCCCATATGAACACCGACTATCCACGTTGACCACTACCGTATGCCGGCCACAGTGCTCCATTTTTGTCGACTACTTCGATGACGCCGGCGAACCACGACCAACTTTCGAGCAATATAATTAGCTTATTTATTTACTGCTTTTTAACTTTCTCCCTTTTCCCCGAGTAATTATGTGGCATCACTGGAGCTCAAGCCGATCGCTCATATTGTCGTACCTATCGTCATTCTATCAAAATAGTGAGCAATAGACACCAATTGAAATTAGTGAGTGGCAGACAACAAGTCGCCGGAGACAAATACCTCACCTCCTTCTCTTCGTTGATTTACGATTTATTTCGATGTATCTACAATAATCCTTGATGTATCTAACCACTGTTTTAATGTATCTACCATAGATACACATAATTAATTATTAGGTACATTAAAATTGTTTTGAGATACATCAATTTAGAAACAAGATACATTGGTTTCGTGTAGTGCAAATTGTGCAGCTGCTGTTGTGGGTAGTACGCGAATTCAGGCGAGTGAAGGTGGGAGTCGAACAAAAACGACGTCCTTTAATTGTCGGAGGCGCAATACTCGCCGATGAATACCACGGTGGCAATCGAGCAGAAATCAGCCGAATTTAAGTTGTGTATTTCCGGTGAATCTGAGTGCGATGAATCGTCTTTGGAACTTGAATATGCGTTTTCTTCAAGTAGTACTGTTGTACCGACATTGGAGGTTATAATTTAAAGGAGTCTAGTAGAGATAAAATAGTCTGAAGAAGAGCATCGTTGGTGCAAAGATCGTCAGGAGTCGAAGGTATCATCGGTGCATCGGTGATGTAGCAGTTCGTCTGTAATGCCAGCTGTAGCACGGTGGTACTGGTAGTCCGAATGTTGGTGGTTTTGAGATTTGCAAGAGGATGGGTGGGAGTATGTTTAGTAGTAGTGTAGAGTATTTAAATTTAATACTTAATATATAGCCTCAGATTTATTTTAATCCTATGGTTAATGGTTGTTTTCACCGTTCTCAACGAGTGGTCATTCTCACCTTAGGATCTTGACTATATATATATATATATATATATATATATATATATATATATATATATATATATATATATATATATATATATAACACAGACAAACATTAAATAAATTTATGATAAGGGTAGTCTTAACCGTTCAAATGACACTATCTAACATTCCAGACTAACATGTTGGCATAAAAGTTACGCTAGTCATTTAATCACATTACCAGTTCTCAACGTTCACATATAATTCAACTCAGTGAGGTCTTAGTATGTTAACGATTTAGACCAACTTATCATACACCGGTCTTACCATAGAATCACTTGACCTTACAACTGTAACCTATCATGACAAGAACATGTTAACCCATAATTCACGACACCATTCGTTCGACAACCGTTTCAGTTTATCTAACCCTATGAATGTTTTTGTTTTTTTTTTTTTTTTTTGGGAAAATTGTAAGTATTGTATTATAATTAACGTCACCCATACAAAATTGTTCTATTCATGCTACTTACATATCGATCATCCACTACAAATTGTGTCTATCAAATCATGGACTCTCCCTATATTTGAACACTTACTACTCCCCCTCTTATCCTCATTGTTGTTTCAACTTTGCATTGTTGTACCAGACTTTTTGGAAGGGGCACAATCCCCTCAACTCGACATCTATTTTTGCTTGCCCATATTTGAGTCATTAAGCTCGCCAATACCATGGCTACAATCTGCTTCATCAGTAGTGACCGTTCTCTATATTGCACCCACCATTCAATAACTCCCTGCAATGGTAGCTGTATCATCAACCATTGTTCCACCAGCATCAAGCAACGTCTACTAAAAGGACATTGGAAAAATAGATGATCAATGGACTCAGCTGCATCTCCACACAGATAGGATTCATTTTCCTGGATTATGCCTATCTACATTAATCTGTCCATGCTCAGCGACCGGTTATGAGCAATCAACCAAACAATGAACTTGTGCCTAGGGATAATCAGTCTGTTAGTGATCCATGGGTGCCATTCCCTGTCAGGATACTCCTCAACCAGCCAATTATAACCTAATTTTATAGTATAGTTCCCAGTCCCCTATGTGAGTAAAAGAGGCTTGATGCTATCCTTTACTCCACATATTTTCTTCCAAGCCCAACTAGCTCCCACACCAGGCTTATAATCCAGCCATTCCTGATGTTTTATGTAAACAGAATGAATCCATCGTACCCACAAGTGATCAGTCTTGGCAGCAATCCACCATACATACTTTGCAAATGCTGCAATGTTCCACCAATAGAGTTGTTTCAGGCCTAACCCTCCCTTTTTGATTGACTGACAAACTTGATTCCAGGCCACCAAAGCAGGATTGTTTTTGCTATCACTCCCATGCCAAAGAAACTTCCGGCACTGGGCTTCAATTTTGTTGATAACAGTCTTTGGAAGTATAAAAATACGAGCACAATAGTTATGCAATGTGCTTAGAACTAATTTGATAAAAACAACCCTCCCAGCATAGGAGAGCTTCCTTGCTCCTAATCCATGAATTCTGGCACTAATTCTCTCAGTAAGGCAATGATAGTCTTCCACCCCAAGCCTTTTAGGAGTAATGGTCACTCCCAAATACTTAAAAGGAATCGTGCCCCTTCTCATCCCTGACAGTCTTTCCAGCATAACCATCGTCTGTGCATCAACACCATTACTATACATACTAGATTTGCTATGATTCATGCATACCCTAGCAGCATTTGAAAATTTTTTAAATGCCCTCAACAATAGGACCACAGATTTCTTGCCCCCCTGCAAAACATGATTAAGTCATCAACAAAGCATAGATGACTCAGCTGGACCCTCTTGCAGAAAGGATGAAACCTGAAATCCGGCTGTTGCTGTACCCACTCTAGAATCCTACTTAAGTATTCAAGGCAAATAGTAAAAAAACAAGGGTGATAGTGGGTCACCCTGCCTTAGACCCTTCTTACCCTGAAAGAAACCAAATAATTCTCCATTAAGGGCTATTGAATAGGTAGGAGTAGTCACACATTGCATGAGGAGACCCACCATGTGACTAGGAAAACCCCAAAGCTTTTAACATCTCTTGCAAGAAAGACCACTCAACACTGTCATAGGCCTTTGGTAAGTCAATTTTCATCAAGAGTCTGGGAGAGCAAGCCTTTCTCATATTTATTTTGACCAAATCCTGAGTCAAGAAGATATTTCCAACTAGGTCCCTACCTTTCACAAAAGCAATCTGGGAGGGACTTATAATATCGGCATAATGGTGCTTAATCTATTGCAAAGAACCTTGGCAACACACTTGTAAATGGTGTTACAACAGGCTATAGGCCTAAATTGTCGTAGCACACTGTCTGGAGCATCTATTTTTGGGACCAACGTAATGATAGTTGTGTTACACTCCTTCAGCAATTTGTCAGAGGTAATGACACTTCTCACAGCTACAATCACCCCTTCTCCTACAGTAGCCCATGCGTCCTTGAAGAATTGGCTACTGTACCCATCAGGACCAGGCGCTTTTGTACCAGGTATAGAGTACATAGCATGTCTGACCTCCTCATCTGTCAGTGGAGCATTCAGAATGGTCTTGTGAGCTTCAGTAACACATTTTCCCTTGATAACAATATTTATGTGAACTGAGCTAACCTTTTTAGAGGTACCAAGGAGCTCTTTATAATAAATTTCAAAAGCCTCCCGGATCTCCTGAGGTTTAGTGCATAAATTACCATGCTTATCCTTAATTTGATACACCTTATTTCTCACTCTCCTATGTTTGATACTAGCATGATAGTAGGCAGTATTTTCATCACCCTCATCCATCCATTTCTCCTTAGATTTTTGAAGGAGATACTGATCCCTTGCTTTTTTCTGTAGTAGAAACTCCTTTGCACAAGCATCTTCAGCATCACATAGCCCCTGTTTTAAAGGATCCTGAATCAATAGTGTCTGAAATTCTTTAAGGGAAATTTCAGTAACTCTGGTGATATTTTCAATGTCACTGAAGTTTTTATTGTTCAGCTCCCTAAGTCCTTTCATTATCAGCTTTAATTTTTTCACCACCTTGTACATAGGAGTGCCCCTGATGTCCATAGACCAACTATTCTTAACAATTTCATCAAACTCCTCCACAAAGGACCACATGTTAAAGTACTTAAATGAGGCCCTCTTCCTAGGCACCTCAGCTGTGAGGTTGATCGAACATGGGCAGTGATCAAACAACCCCTCAGGTATGAAATTAGCATAACAATCAGGGAAGTTTGTTAGCCATTCTACATTGACAAGCACTCTATCCAGCTTGCTATAGACCTTAGTCCCATTCTCATGTTTATTATTCCACGTGAAGAAAGCTCCAACAGATTTCATTTCAATGAGATTGCAGTTAGTGACCATTTACCTCATTGGCAACACATCATTCCAAGACACTGGTGCCCCCCTATTCTCTCATTGATATTCATCAGACTATTGAAATCACCACATATCATCCAAGTAATGTCAACTCCCCCACTTATCTGAGTAAGTTCATTCCATAGCCCAGCTCTCTCCTGCTCCTTATTAAACCCATACACCAGTGTAAACCAAAAGGTAATTCCCCTTAATTTATCACATACAAGGGTATGAATAATCTGAGCACTAAGACACCTTACATCTACAAGAAATTGACTAGGTTGCCAAATTAACCAAAGACGTTCCCCTTTATGCTGACTACTATTGGTGCAGATAGACCAATTATGACAAACATTATTTCTAGTTTTAATCCAATTACTACTTCTAATTTTAGTCTCTATTAAGCCAAACAATCCCACTTTATTTTGATTAAGGAACCACTTTATTTCATTCTGTTTATTTATACTATTCATACATCTAATGTTCCAAAACCTTATACTACCCATTCTCAAGCTTCAATTTCATAAGACCCCTTTTACCAGCACTTACACTCCTTGAAATAGAAAGATTCATGGCATCCATAAAAGTTATACCTCGAGTAGTATACTGTCTACTCTCAGGAAACTCATGTCTCATCATTCTCGATAAGATTCTCCTTGGGAATGATTGTCCTACACCCCCCTTCATAGGTGCATCCACAGGAGACTATGTCCTTGCTGGCACAGGCTGAGTTGGAGTGCACACATGTGTACTAGCAGGTACTGGAGCTGGGGTGGATTGCTGCACAGAAGGTTTAGGCACATTTTTTTTAGGACCAGTCTTCTATTAAGGGTGATGCATTGGTATAGCAGGCTTTGGCTTTGGTCTTCAAACTTTTTTGTGATACCAGTCACCTCGCCCTTCCTGCATTCTTCCTTAAGATGCCCCATCCCCTTACATTTTGTACAGAGAAGAGGTAACCGATCATACTCAACACGCACTTTATGTAGCTGACCCAATTCATCCTTGAACAGAATCTCCTTAGGGAAAGATTGCCCAATTTGTACTTCAACAAGCACACGGGCATAACCACAGAAACTGGGATTAGCTGTAGAGTCATCACATTTAATGAAGCTTCCACAGACTTTCTCTACCCCAAAATTTAACCTCAAGACCTTATAATTTCATCCAGATAGGTACTCGTTTCACATCATGTTCTGTCAGCGCTACATCAGGGCTCCATTCCTTAATGATAACAGGTTTGTTATCAAACATCAGATGACCATTTCTGAGGATTTCCTGTTGCTGCGCTTTTGTTTTAAACCTCACCATAAAAATCATATTTGGTAAGAAAGACACTTTATCAACCTCATTATTTGGCCACACTCTCTTAACAAACCCAGTTACAACAGAACTTGGAGATTGGCTCCAAAAATATAATAAAAAACAGCGGTTGATCAAAATGATATCTCTCCTTCTACATCAGTTGGCAGTAATTGAAGAATAGGATGTTCCAATGGTGCTTCCACTTTCACTTCAGCATCAGATTCGGATTCCACGACGTCTACTATAGGTTCAAGTTCCGACTAAAATCGCAAAGGCGAAACCCTAAGAGAAGGTCGTACTGGAGATTTGGGGGAACCTGATTTATGATTGTTATTATTCTTACTAGTACTAGCTTTAGAAACTTCTGATTATTTTGGAGTTTTATTATTATTACTAGTTTTATTGAGATTATTATTCAGTTTCTTGCGTTTTGCCATTGCAAAATCGAAGAACTCAAAAATCGCTTTCTCTCACTAGTTTCTCTCTCATCAAAATGTTCGCTTGGTTCTGACCCTATGAATGTTGTCTAGCCATACTATAAAGATACTTGGTTACTAATCCTTTTCTACATTATAAATCACTTAGTATAATAAAATATCATATTAATAACTCGTATTATCATACCAGAACTGAAGTTGTATGCTTCAACACAAATCCTAAAACATAATTTCACATAAAAATTCGGGTCACAAATTATTACAAATCTAAACCAATTTAACTCAATTCAATTTCAAACAAATGAAAGTTTAGGTCTCAACTCATGTTTTGCAATATATGAACCCACTTACTCTTTTATTCCTATCCACCTGTTAGCAAAGGACAGTTACTTTGATGCAGAACTCCTTCCTAGACAACCTAAATTTATCACATTGCTTCATTCTTGGAATCTCTACACAAACAAATTCAGGCACATACAATTAACATGACTATAACATTCATTTGAAAACAATTTAGACAACAACATATGCATAGGAACCTTTCGGAAAAACATATTATCCAAATTTTCAAAAGAAAGACAATTACCCACAGTTTAACTAAATCAAATTCCGAGTTTTAGAACAAAACTTCCCCAATATTTATTATGCCGGATTAACATTTGAAACTCGACCGAATTCGTACATATTGAAATTAAAACATATAGTCAATATGAGATAGTCACCAACTTAGAACGGTTGTACAAAATAAATCTATCGGTTTTAAGTCATTTACTAAACAATCATTCATAACAAAAGCAATTAACTTAAGAATATAAAGGGCTATTAATAACGAAAATTTACATATGCATCAATGATCTTAACAAACACATTTCCATCAAATTTCATGTTTCTTAATTACTTCATGGTAATATAAGGATATCGCAGGCAACAAATATAAAATATCACATACCTTCGACTCAATATACAAAGTAGTTACAACTTTATTGTATATTACCACATTACATACTTTACTATAATACATATGCACCCTTTTATTTGGCACTTCATATTTATGCTCAAATGGTTAGTACTCATGTTAACTGTTTCATTATACACATGTTTACTGTAACTTGATGTCATGACTTCTTCGACTACGATTCATCACATATCAAGTTCAACATTCTTGTCAATCTGAACTTTTAAATCGCGCATACATACTGTTAAACATCGATATCATGCCATCACATATACTTACGCAAATTACTAAACATAAATTATTAATTACATACCAATTTACATATTATTTCATCCATTCTTAACATATTTCGTGTCATATTAACCCAATTCCTTCAATCTTCATCAACATCACTAGCAAGTTGAATAGTCATAAATACTTGTTTATCAGGCAATGAATATATTTCTAACACAAGTACTATGCCCATCACGATTATCAAATCTGTCGGAATCGCCTAACACTTGAAATTTGCCTCTAAAACTTCAAAATTCATCACATATAGGCTACCTTCATATTCACCTAATACTTCGAATCACGCCAGGATAACGTAAACCATCAAATATGGTCATTAAGCATAATACCAATTGCTAATCATACTATGCCAATTACATGTAAATCACATATTTCTTTCATCTCAGCATATTTCATTTTATACCTATTCAATTCCTTCAATTTTCATTTTATAACATTTTTAGCTCTGTATGCAACACAATTGAAGCAATCATACGTACTTAGCTCGTGATGCAACAAACTTTTTTCTAACATAAATACTATTCTTATCATGTTTAGCAACATATTCATGCAACCAAATAATTAGAAACTATCCAGCATCAAATGTTAAATTTGAAACCTTTACCATAATTCATGTCTTAACATTTGTACATGACATGCATGTGGCTATGATACATATGCGATATATATAACTGTCTTCCTCATAACATAGACACTTACAAAACTAAAATTGTAAAACGGGCGCCATTTACTCATCCGGACTCCGAATCAAGTGCTTCAAAAGCCTAAACCGCTTAATTTTTCGATGCCATGTCACCTGTCATGTTTGTAGGAGAAAAATATATTAAAATGGACTCAGATTGATTGACTCGAGGCTTAGGTCGATCGACTTACGCTGTTTCGTAAGTTTCTGATCTGTTTAGCGAAAAAGCAACAGTCAGGTCGATCGACTTAGCTATGAGTCGATCGACCCAATTATCTTGTATAAGTTTTAGCTAGTCCAATAGTATATACGGCAGTCCTACACAAATATTCTACAACTTCTCATATGTTAAATGCAATATATCAAGCTTTCTAGTATCATACATTCCAGTATAGCTACTTACTATGCAATTCAACACATAAATCATTTTCGTATATTAACTATTCATTATATCATGCTTGAATGAAATTAAAAGACTCATCAATTACATCATAGCATTATTTCTGTTTTCACTATGGCATACACTTCCTCTTTTCAACCATTACCACATCTCTTTCATATTGCCATTTCAGATCTTTTTTGACCTCCAACGATCATAAACTAACAACCAACATTACAACTACCACATACATAGCATCCACTCTATCTATCCACGCTCCTTAATTCTCGTCGCGGTGTTCGGTTCAAAACTATAAGGCCATAACTCGCACTAAGACGTCTCCTTAATCCAACTAAGGGGCTCCTACTAGCTTCTACCCGGTGTTCATTTTATTTAGACTCATCCTAGGTTCATTATTTTCATTGGTTACGCCCTTGGATTGTAAATGCTTTGATACCACTTTGTAACACCCCCGTTTACGAATGAGCCTTTAGCAAGGCATTCCCCACTAAATGAGAGTGTTACCATCTCGGTAAACCGAGGCTGTGAATAACAAAGTAAAACAACCAAAGGTACATTAATAAAAGTTTACATAATTAAGAATAAATAGCCACAAATGGACATTACAACTCAAACCAACTGATAAATACTAAATATCGTATGACAAAGCTTAACAATGACAAAGTATGACAACAACTAGATGAATCGTGATAGCTAGACTCGTATCATGTCGGCATCACTCGTTCGAGCCCCAACACAGCATACGTCATCAACAAATAATCTACACCTCCTAGATTAAATGCACCCCATTCAATCGGAAATTATTGATTGGATCAACACAGGCCACCCTAGAAATAGGTGATAAGTTGACACAAGACATACAGACGTCAACCACTGGTTGAGTAGGGATAAGACGGTAAAATATGTAATAAATAACCGAATTACAATTACATAACCAAACGAACCACATACATAATACACTTGAGTGCCCGACCTCCCGTCTCATACGGGCCAACCGCCACCTCTGTCAGTAAGTATGACACAACTCCCTTAACATCATGCACATACCAAAACATAGCATAACTCCCTAATTACCGTGCTTATATCTGTAATACCCGTAAATTGATAATTATTGGTAGGAATAATTTATGTAATTCGAATAATTAATTAAAAAGGTATTTATATTAATAATTGCAAATAAGAGGTTAATTAATGATAAAAATAATGAATGATTCGGGATTTGTTAATTGAAGCGTGTGCTAGTTACTCGTGTAGTAAAATAAAGATAATAATAGTATATGTATGTAATTGTATAATAGTAATAATAAGAGTAATTGTATAATATTAATAATGTGACAAATTACATATTTCCTAATTAATTTCTTATAACCTTAACCTACCTATATAAATAGATGAAACTATAGACCTTATAATTCATAATAAATCTGAAGAATTCACAAAGGGGAGAAAATTTGGATTAACATTCAAATATTCACAAGATTAATATTGCTAATTAACTCGAGGTAAGACCGTCTCATGTATACACCTTTGCTTTGTTATAACTCGTAAAGCAGACCACTGTTTGACAAAAAAAGAAAGTGACCATGACCGTGGACTAGCAGGGGGTGACCGGACTCATATTTGACAACCGTTGACCGGCGGGAAGGATGTTGTTATTAGGGTTTTTTGTTGGTGGTTGGGTGTGTTTGTAACATAGGTTATATGGATTTTCGAGCCTTGTTTCGAGTGACCTAGACCTGACCAGGACTAGGGTTGTCATCTGGGTGAAGATTTGACCGCCTTGGGTGGTTGTGGGTGTGTCAAGGGTGGCGTTTGGTACGGTGGTTGACCGGATTTCGTGAAAAACAGGGGAAAACAGGGGTTATTGGTTGTGTCTTAAATCGTGTTGATGCACGCGGGTTGTGGGTCTTTGAGACTTGACTCGGGTTGGCAGAGGCCGGGGGTGGTGTGTCATTCGACTTGGGTTGTTCTAGGTGGTTACTAGTGGTGATATATAGGGTGGTTTTCAGGGTTATGCAGGTGTTTTGCTGCTGTTTGGTATTGTTGTCGTTGTTGTGCGCTGATGGTGTTACATGAGGTTGCGTGGGGGTGTTGTTGGGGTGTGGGTCAGGTCGTGACCACCGTGGCTGGAGGGTGGACCACGGTGGTAATGACAAGAGGTATTTGGCCGTGAATAGGAGTGGTTATAGTGGTGTTTAGTATGGGTATGCCGTGTGTATCAGGTATAGAGGGAGTTGCGGGTTTCGGATGTTGTTGCTGCAATTTGGGACTGTTTTAGGGGAGTTGTGCGAGGTGGTGACTGGCTGAGGTGGAGGTGGTGCACCTTGGTGGAATGTGATGGTGTTGGCCGTGGATAATGGGTGTCTACGGTGTTATTTTCATGGGTCGTTCACACGGGTTCAACTGTGTATTCATGAGCTTGTTGGGTAGTTTTAAAACGGGTTTATGTGGGTGTTTGACATGGGGTTTACGCATGGGTTGGTATTTGTAACGGGTTTTTACGTAATAATAATTTAAACGGAAAATAAATTAATGTAATTAAAACAAAATTGAATAATTAATATAATAAATTATAATTACAAATAAATAATTGAATTGAATTATATATTTATGTTAGGTGACGATTTGTGAAGAATTTATAATCGGGTTCGTGTGCTTTAATTATTTGGAGCGCTTTGAGCTGCTTAATTGGATTTGGTTGCCGGTAGGAAACTACTCAATCTTGCCTTATTTATGTTATTGCTAAAGTTGGATTAAATGTATGAAGTGGTGGATAGGTGAAGGTTGTGTTTAACTGTTTACGCCTATCTTTTATTATCTTTCTGGATTTTCTGTCTTATGTCAATATTATTGATTGTTGTTGGAGTTGGGAGATGAGTTTTGTGTCTATCCATCGTGTGTGTGGTCGAGGCGGATTTGTGTGTCCAGTATATCATGTGTGTCCGAGGCGGGATGTGTGTCCATGGACTATGTGTCCTGGAGTATGACTGTGTGTCTTGAAGTTGAGTATGACTGTGTGTCTAGAAGTGGAGTATGACTGTGTGTCTAGAAGTGGTTGTATGTTGTGGTGTGAAATGAACGGAATTGTGGTGGTAGAATTTATTTGTGTATCAGTGATATTGCAAGTTGCTTTATTCTCATTTATTGTTTAGTTTCTTACTCAACCTCGTGGTTGACAGTGTATTCGTGAACACCTGCGGTGAACCATTTTATGGGAGCAGATTTGACAGGTATTAAAGATTAGCTGACTCGGGAGCATTGGGATGAGAGCTCGACTTGGACCGTAGTTGAAGTCTAGATCACATAGAATAATTATATCACTTTATTTATTTCCGCTGTGAGTTGTAATTATTTTATATTACGTGTTAGTTGGTAAATATTGTAATAAACATGTTTTCACTAAAGTTTTAATTTAAAGTACTTTGGTTTGTGTACTTTGTTATTCACTACCTCGGGAAACCAAGATGGTAACACTCTCATTTACTTAGGATGTCTAGCTAAAGGCTCCTGAATAAACGGGGGTGTTACAAAGTGGTATCAGAGAAAAACGATCCTCAGGCCAAACCAATGAATAATAATGAGTTTAGGATGTGTCAAATAAAATGAACCCCGGGTAGAAACTGTTAGGAGCCCCTCTTAGTGCGGTTAAGAAGGATCCCTTAATTCGTACCCTGGCCCATCCAATTTTGAACCGATTACCTTGAGAGATATTGAAGAGTGGGGTAAATTTAAAATGAATGTTATTTATTTTTTTAGGAGTCATTGTTGACTTGGATGTGTATTATTTTCGTTGATGACCAAGGTTACGGGACGTAACCTTGATTTTAAGGAGAGTAGGATGACTGAAATAAGGATTTGATGTTGAATTGTTTTGATCAAGAGCATGAAAGTAATTGTCAAATTTGTATTGATTATTTGATTGGATGATTATAGTAGTATCATGTCTAGCAATATGCGGTTTTGTGAATCCTGAAACCATGCTATTTACAATATTATGAAGTGATTAAACAGATGATATGAATGCTTTAGAGTAAATACTAGTCGTGTTTGAGGGGTTTATGACTAAGATGGGTTGACACAAGTATAGGAGGGTGTTAATGAGGGCTTTTGACCTAGTTAACAGGAATGTGGAAGTTGAACCATGGTTGTCACCTTGGTTGTCAGATTTTACCCCTATATGATTTAGTTGCCGTTTAATCTCTGTTTATCGTATAAAGTTGAAATTTTTATGAGTGGTAAACCAATGACTTATCTTTCCAATGTCATTGGTCTCATATTTAAAAGTTTTACGATTTCGGAGAAATAATTATTTTAGTGGACAGTGGTCGGAATATTCCTGTACAGTTAAGTTTTTGACAAACGATTTTGTAAAATTTCTCATTTAATTTGTAACTAAGATTTTTGCCTAATTTCAACTCCACTGGTTAAAAGTTTCAAATATGTTTTCAAATTGATAAGCCACGTTGCAAGGTAAAGTTTTGACAATTAATAGTGATTTTTACAAACTGACTCTACTTTTTGACAAATTGCTAATCGGTTTTTGTTTGGACCAACTGGATTGTAAGAATCTTTATAAAATAGATGAACGAGATTTCAGTTTGATTTTTTTCTCATGGTTTGAAAACTCCTTATATTTTCTGGAAAATATAAAAACTCAACGTGGAATATAACGGTTATTTAATGGTGATTTTTGAACGTTACAACTTGACTTTGATTTCTGAAAACGCGAGTTTTACCAAAAGTTTAATATAAATGTTTTATCAATTCCTAAACTATGATAGTCGAGATGTAGGAGTGACGATAAGGGGACAAAAGGAGAGGTAAGATAGGATACAGTTGACTACACTTGTTTTGATTATAAGTATAGAATGTTTAAACTCTTAGACCATCTTTCCTCGGGTAGTAGTAGTTCTGAAACTTCGGGACGATGTTTATTTTTAGGAGGGTAGAATGTGACAGCTCATGTTTTGAGTTTATTTTTGAGATACATTTCCGTGTTAAATCTTTATTTCATTATGCATTTTTATAAGTTGATACAGCTTGTTAATAATAAATGGTTAATCAAACTGCAATGATCATAAGTTGGAATAGGTAATTGTTTATGAAGAATTTTATAGTATTCCTAGGCGAACTTCGGGACGAAGTTCATTTTAGGGGGGGGGGGTGGGGGAGAGAGAGAGACTGTAATACCCGTAAATTGATAATTATTTATAGGAATAATTTATGTAATTCGAATAATTAATTAAAAATGTATTTATATTAATAATTGCAAATAAGAGGTTAATTAATGATAAAAATAATGAATGATTCAGGATTTGTTAATTGAACCGTGTGCTAGTTACTCGTATAGTAAAATAAAGATAATAATAGTATATGTATGTAATTGTATAATAGTAATAATAAGAGTAATTGTATAATATTAATAATATGACAAATAACATATTTCCTAACTAATTTCTTATAACGTTAACCTACCTATATAAATAGATGAAACTATTGACGTTATAATTCATAATAAATCTGAAGAATTCACAAGGGGGAGAAAATTGGGATTGGCATTCAAATATTCACAAGATTAATATTGCTAATTAACTCGAGGTAAGACCGTGTCATGTATACACCTTCGCTTTGTTATAACTCGTAAAGAAGACCACCGTTTGACAAAATAAGAAAGTGACCATGACCGTGGACCAGCAGGGGGTGACCGGACTCATATTTGACCACCGTTGACCGGCGGGAAGGGGGTTGTTATTAGGGTTTTTTGTTGGTGATTGGGTGTGTTTGTAACATGGGTTATATGGATTTTTTAGCCTTGTTTCGAGTGACCTAGACCTGAACAGGACTAGGTTTGTCATCTGGGTGAAGATTCGACCACCTTGGGTGGTTGTGGGTGGTAAAGGGTGGCGTTTGGTACGGTGGTTGACGGGATTTCGTGAAAAACAGGGGTTATTGCTTGTGTCTTAAATCGTGTTGATGCTTGCGGGTTGTGGGTCTTTGAGACTTGAATCGGGTTGGCAGTGGCCGGGGGTGGTGTGTCATTGGACTTGGGTTGTTCTGGGTAGTTTCTAGTTGTGATATATAGGGTGGTTTTCAGGGTTATGCGGGTTGTTTGTTGCTGTTTGGTATTGTTGTCGTTGTTGTGCGTTGATGGTGTTACAGGAGGTTGTGTGGTGGTGTTGTTGGGGTGTGGGTCAGGTTGTGACCACCGTGGCTGGAGGGTGGACCACGGTGGAAATGGAAGGAGGTATTTGGCCTTGAATGGGAGTGGTATGGTGGTGTTTAGTATGGGTATGCCGTGTGTATCAGGTATAAAGGGAGTTGCGGGTTTCGGATGTTGTTGCTGCAATTTAGGACTGTTTTAGGGGAGTTGTGCGAGGTGGTGGCTGGCTGAGATGGAGGTGGTGCACCGTGGTGGAAGGTGATGGTGTTGGCCGTGGATAATGGTTGTCTACGGTGTTGTTTTCATGGGTCGTTCACACGGGTTCAACCGTGTATTCATGAGCTTGTTGGGTAGTTTTAAAACGGGTTTATGTGGGTGTTTGACATGGGGTTTACGCATGGTTTGGTATTTGTAACGGGTTTTTACGTAATAATAATTTAATCGGAAAATAAATTAATATAATTAAAATAAAATTGAATAATTAATATAATAAATTATAATTACAAATAAATAATTGAATTGAATTATATATTTATGTTAGGTGACGATTTGTGAAGAATATATAATCAGGTTTGTGTGCTTTAGTTATTTGGAGCGCTTTGAGCTGCTTAATTGGATTTGGTTGCCAGGTAGGAAACTACTCAATCTTGTCTTATTTATGTTATTGCTAAAGATGGATTAAATGTATGAAGCAGTGGATAGGTGAAGGTTGTGTTTAACTGTTTACGCCGATCTTTTATTATCTTTCTGGATTTTCTGCCTTATGTCAATGTTATTGATTGTTGTTGGAATTAGGAGATGAGTTTTGTGTGTATCCAGACTGTGTGTCTGAGGCGGGACTGTGTGTCCAGTATATCCAGACTGTATGTCTGAGGCGGGACTGTGTGTCCATTGGACTGTGTGTCCTGGAGTATGACTGTGTGTCTTGAAGTGGAGTATGACTGTGTGTCTAGAAGTGGTTGTGTGCTGTGGTGTGAAATGAACGGAATTGTGGTGGTAGAATTTATTTGTGTATCAGTGATATTACAAGTTGCTTTATTCTCATTCATTGTTTAGTTTCCTACTCATCCTCGTGGTTGAAAATTTATTCGTGAACACCTGCGATGAACCGTTTTATGGGGAGCAGATTTGACAGGTATTAAAGATTAGCTGACTCGGGAGTAATGGGATGAGAGCTTGACTTGGACCGTAGTTGAAGTCTAGATCAAATAGAATAATTATATCACTTTATTTATTTCCGCTGCGAGTTGTAATTATTTTATATTAAGTTTTAGTTGGTAAATATTGTAATAAACATGTTTTCACTAAAGTTTTAATTTAAAGTACTTTGGTTTGTGTACTTTGTTATTCACTACCTCGGAAAACCGAGATGGTAACGCTCTCATTTACTTAGGATGTCTAGCTAAAGGCTCCTGAATAAATGGGGGTGTTACAATATCACCATGGTACAACTCCCTGGTCACCGTACCGTCTCCATGCATCATAACACAACACAATGGCACATATCCCTGGTCACCGTGGCTCAAGCAAACCATACACTGACACATCTCCCTGGTCACCAAGCCACATTCACAATATTATATAAATAGAACACTAGCAAAAGGATTATAGTAATCACGCAATCGTAGTAACGTAATATAATAAAATTCATCAGCTCATATACACGGCCTAGGTCGATCGACCCAGGCCCAAAATTGTCCCTTCATTTAGTCTCAGCATATTTTCTCGCATCACATCGTAAAATATAACCATAGCATTATAATATCGCAACAACGAACAACATAGGATAAACAAGCATATTCTCCGCCTTTGGTCGATTGACCGAGTGACCAGGTCGGTCGACCCATGGCGTGTTCGACCCTGCAACTTTTCTCATCAACTTCTCTTGCAACACCATTATATAATAACAACTAAGGAAACATGATTTAATAGGATATCCCTACCTCTTAGCGAAAAAGTCTGTGATAATGATACAAGCAAGCCCCTGGAATCACTTTTCTACAATTCCACCACCTAATAGACATATAATGTTCGCAATCAACAACAAATAACATAATTGGTAATTCTAATCCAATAAAACCATTCCCAACCCCGTGTCGCAATATGTATACTTGCTAATAAATTAAAGGTTTGGGACAAATACTACACAACTAGATTAATACAATAAATGATATCATTAACAACTTACAACGAGAAGAATTAAAATAGAATTCCCGTCACAATGCTCAAACGTCGCGCCCCACTGTCCCCCGTTTCTCTCTTTCTTTCTTCTTTAGGGTTTGTGTGTGTTTTCGGAATGAGAAAAGTATAACTGAATGTCATATTTGGGTTTATATAGGTTTTAGATAATAAATAGAGTAATTAGGAAAATAAACAAACTACCCACAAATCGTCTAAACACTAGGTCGATCGACCTATTACCCAGGTAAACCGACCTCTAGCGCTAACGCCTAAAGCAACTCAGCTTCCAGGACCTCAATTCAAACGGCTTTCATTTCTTCGTTACTTATCGGAATGAAGCTTGTGATCATGCATTAGAAAGCTAAGACAATAAGCTTTCACCTCCAATTCGAATCACCCCCACAAGAGATATACAACTTCAGATATAACGGTTTGAAGTTGACCCTTATGCGAGGGACCATCTTTCCACGTCACTACTTAGACGACTCACTACTTAGTCACACAAAGGGTCTGGTGACCTTAAAATGACGGGTATTACAGCAACTACATGCCATGATGCAACTAACATGTATACAAGTCTAATGCATATGCTACTATTCAACTAAATGCCATATAATCTAATGCGTTGTCCTAACATCACATAGATACAAACCGCAATATAAAAAATTCACCACATTGTAATTAAAAAAAGAGTAGGGAAAAGAGATTGGTGCGATCATACCATGCGGTTCTTCATTAATCCCTTAGGATGTCTCGAATGTGGTGTAGTCCCTATGTAAAAAGAGTAACAAACACACAAGTATATATAATTCTAGACTACTAAAGTAAACAACATGGTTTTGGATTTTTGATTTTTCAAATTTTTAGGGATTTTGATTTTTATGAAATTAAAGAACATGTTTTTGAAATTTTTGAGGTTTTTCAAATTTTTATGTATTTTTGAAATATATTTTCCCATCCCCACACAAGCATGGACATTATCCTCAATGGACAAAGCGATAGGAAAAGAATGCAAGTGCAATGCATGAACATATTCTAAGTGCAAATGCATGAACTTATATGTGAATGCATGAACTAAGGCTAAATGCAAGTACTACATGACATATATTACAAGTGATGCAAGCTAAACTAAACTAAGTGATTCATGCTTTTGATAAGGTTGTAGGACTAATTTGAATTAACTCGAGTTCCTTGTGACTAAACTTCCCCAATATGGTTAAGGCTAAGTGGAGGAAGTTTGGCCACAAGGCCATGCTTGAATGGAATCATTTTGGATTTTCCTTGAGGAAGCAGAAAATTTGTCTTCACCTTAATGTTGCTAAGGTGGAAAGTCCATTGATGGTGCTAGGACAAGAATCAAGCAAATTCCAAAACAATACTAACAATGCAATATGAAATGCAAGTTAAGTTAGTACATGAAAGAAAAGATAGAAAAGGAACATACAAGTACCATGACAGGGATGCTAAGTGAGTCGTCATCCATTAAGTGCTTGTTATCCTTTCCCCTCAATCTTCTTCATTATCCATCCCATTATCATCCACATCATCATCACTTGAAGTTGCCATATCATCTCTCTCATCATCCCTATTATCACTCTCTTGATCATCATCTTCACTTACACTGTTAGCTTCATTCTTGGCCTCATCACTCCCTCCATCACTCCCATTTCCATTTTCACACACCACCTCTTCATCTAACGAAGTGTACAAGTCTGGGAAGAAAACATTTCGATCCACCCAATCTGGTAATGGCCCGTTAGGGTCAAGTAACCCTTGCCTAGCCATGTGGAATAGTGGAGGGTATTGGGTTAAAAAAATTATTGACCTGGTCTTGTACATCTGTTCATGGATATGTTGCAATAATCCCGAGTTATGGTCTTTTCCCACCACGACATTGGGATCGTTGTGGACATAAGGTTTGTATGGAAAAGGATAAGGAAAATAACCAAGGTTGAGGGAGTTTCATGAGAACTTGAAGGCAAAGATGATTCACCTTTCTTTGTCGATGCAGTGGTGGTATAAATTGCGAGAGGATCATTTTCCCTTCGCTTTGCA
Organism: Silene latifolia; assembly: GCF_048544455.1. Lineage (NCBI taxonomy): Eukaryota > Viridiplantae > Streptophyta > Magnoliopsida > Caryophyllales > Caryophyllaceae > Silene > Silene latifolia. The sequence goes on from NC_133538.1 coordinate 127,810,055, forward strand.
AGGCGCGGGAATCCATTATCCGGTAACGTGAGTGAAAGAGAATCCTTCATCAACCACTCCACGGTCACATTATCTTCATTCTTCATCACATAATAGAAGCGAGAAACAAGCATGGACATGTTCATACGTGTTTCCCCTTAATCGGTTTGTAAGTGCCATCTTGGTTAATGTCGGGGTCACAGTGTTTTGCTAGCTTAGTCACCAAACCACGATTGACTATGAAAGTCATTTTATCCTTACCCAATGACAAGTCCAACCAACAGTCTATGAAGTATTGTATGATGTTTTAATCCGATTTGTAAGACCCTTGGACATTGAGACGGGACACAAGGTAAGCCCTATAAAGTTCCGACAAGGTAGAACCTTCTTTTCTTGCTATCAAAGTATTAGACATGAAGCGGTGCCAAATCCGAGTTCCCGGGTGATGAACAAATAAGGCCGAACATGTATTGAAAGTAGTAAACTCTTTACCCGAAATGGCCTTCCATAGAGGCTTGGCATCAGACTTGTGAGGTTTCTTAGATGATCAAAAAGACATTTCTATTCCAAATACTCTAGCAAAAGCATGAATTTCAATCCTACGGGATACATTGGCAAGATGGAATTCCAAGTATTTTTGATCCTCTTGTCTAGTTATCTTCAATGAACAAATGAATTAAAGAGTCGAGGCCTAATAGCTAAGCTCATGCATGTCGAAAACTATGCCTAGACTCATAGACTCAAAGAAGGATCGTGTATCTTTTAATATACCAATTTGAGTGGCTCAATTGATGGAATTTCAAGAGCCATAACCGCCTCAGTTTGCCTCTTCACCATTGGTGCTACCACAATCGCCCTTGAAGTCTATGTCTTTTGCCTTTTGGTGAAAGTAGACTCACTTAGGGCCTTGGTAATTCCCTTTATCCTTGCCATCCTAAAGAAAGTACCTTGAATTCTTCAAACTTTGACAAAATAGTATCAATTAGCCTTGAATATTCTTGACAACTCTTCTTCAATCACCAATTCATGCTACTAATCTAACCCAATTGGATGTTGCCCGATTTCAAATTTCTCAAACCCTAGGTTTAGGTGAGTCAATTTTTTGGTGATTTGTGTAATTTGAAGGCTAAAAATTGATGTTGGAGTTGATTAAATGTGTCAAAGATAAATTTGAAACAAATTTGGGGTGATTTGATTGAGTATTGAGTGATTTGTGATTTGGGAGATTGGGTGTTTATGTTTGAGAAGGAGGTATTGTGTTTTGAAACTGGAGGGGAAATGAATTAGAGAAGGGAGGAATCTCGTCTAATAAGTCGTGGGAGACGAGGAGCTCGCCCGACTTTAGCTCAGCCTGGGCGGGTTCCTGGGCAGTATCTGATTTTGCCTTCGAAGCTCGCCTAGATTGTCTTCTTTCGCGGGCAGGTTCAGCTCAGCTCGCCCGTCTTGCTCTTCAGTTCGGTTGTTTTTCTATGCAGCACTTGATGGTACTTGTTTTCAATATAAAACCCGCCCTAGTTGCCTTAAAGAAGCTCAGATCTTCCTTCCAGTGCTTGGACATCTTCATTTAGTGTGGGGAAATGGTAATGCAAGTGATTTAGCATCCCCACACTTTATTTCTACTCCTCCTACACACTTCAAACACAATTAGCAAACCCTCCTTTACCTTCTCTCATGTAAAGTATCACTAATCATGAAAATGGACTAAATGCAATACAACAATACTTAGCTTAATGAAATACAAAGTTAGAGGGTTAGAATATGTACAAATGGTTGTTTAGGGAGGACTCCACCAAACTCCTATCCTTGTTAAGCTTTCTCAAGGGGGGCAAATCTAGGACGTTGTTGATGTTGCTCAACGTCCCGTAAAACAAATTGAAAGCTTGTTCACATCTGTTGAATAAATCCCAAGAAGACATGAGTAAGCCATCATCATGAGCTAGAAATCCCATTTCATAGGTACTTGCTTCAGTATCAACATAGCGTTCATCATAATCGAATAACATTGCATTGCGAACATAAGGGTTGAATATCCCCTCAAACTTGTCATGCCAAAGACCATTGACATCTTTGGTTTTTGCCATTCATATCTCGAATTCCATTCCTAGCAATAGAAACCACTTCTTTCATAGAATCATTTGTGCCTCAAGGTCCATTTTCTTTACCTTACAACCCGGATCATCAAAGGTTGAACTCTTGTTCTTGAGCTTCTCAAAAATTCCTAACTCCCCCATAGATAGCAATCTCTATTTCATCAACCTCTTGCTTCCAAGTTGGAGCCTCTACCTTGCTTTTCTTAATAGGAAGTTCATCTTTTGGATTGGGACAAGGAGGAATCTCAACTTTATCCTTCTTATCATTTGGAGCATAGTTTACCATAAAGCATTGTTCCTTGAGGTTGAAGGTAATCCTCTCATCGCCGACTTCCAAGGCGAGCATTTCGTTCTTCACATCTATTACCGCTCCGACGGTATGCAAGAATGGTCTTCCCAAGATGATCGGGATATGAGCATCTTCCACCATGTCTACAATAACAACGTCAATGGGAATAAAGAACTTCCTAACTCTAACTGGTACATCCTCCAAAACTCCTAGGGACTTCTTGGAAGAGCAATCCGCCATTTGATGCATCATGCTCGTGCACTTTAACTCTCCCATCCCAAGCTTTGCACAAACCGAGTAAGTCTTCACACTTACACCTGCTCCAAGGTCACATAGTGCCTTTTCAAATCATGTATCACCGATTATGCAAGGGATAGAGAAACTCTCGGGATCTTGTAACTTTTGTGGTGAAGTACCTTGTAGGATTGCACTAGAAGCATTGGCAAAAGAAATTGTTTCCATTTGACCAATGGTCTTCTTCTTTGTGAGGATATCCTTCATATACTTGGCATAAGCCGGCACATGGGTAATTAAGTCAGTGAAGGGAATAAAGACCTCAAAATTGTTCACAATTTCGATAAATTTCCCGAGTTGCAATCCTTTTTAGACTTAATTTATCTACTTGGAAATGGTAGCCTAATAACAATAGGCTCCTCATCAATCTTCTTCTTTCTGTCTTCCTCTTTCTTCTTCTTCATTGATTGACTTTTATCTTTGTTCACATCCACCACCTTCTCGCCATTTTTCCTTGTGTTACCTCCATCATTCTTCTCCAACCCTTTGTCATATATCTTGCTCCTCACCTCAATAATAATATCTTCACTTGGCACCGTAGAACTCTCATATTGGGTACCACTTCTCAACTGGATAGCATGAGCCATCTCAATTCTTGTGGGTGGATTACCTTAAGGAGGTAATATCCCTTTTCCTTTTTGTGAGCTTGATGAGGCCATTTGAGACAATTGAGTCTCAAACATCTTGTTGTGTGCAAGGATATTGTAGATGGTGGTATTTTTTTCTTGGCTATCTTTTTGCATTCGAGAAAAGAATTCTTATTGGTTCTTTTGTATTTATAGAACCGCTTTTTGAACATCAACGGTTGGGTCATTGGGTTGGTTATATGAGGGTTGGTTGTAGGATGGTTGATTTTGGAATCCTTAGTTTTGGAAATAGAAAGGTCTTTGTATAGGATTTATCAATAAAGGCGGGATGTACGTTAGTTGTGTATTTGGAACATTTGGATTTTTTTATGAGAGGTTTGGGTGGTACTTGTTATTTTCATTGTAAAAGTTGGAGTATAGGGTACCATTCTTGTATGATTGAAAAGCATTGACTTGTTCATTTGTCCCTCAATATTCTTGTTGATCATATCTCAAAGTTCCGCAACCTTCACAAATTCCATTTGGAATAGATGGTGTCATAGCCATGGCATTAACTTTATGAACTATTTGTTGCTTTGGTGGAGTTGAAGCCTTCTTCAGTTCCTCAATGGCTTGCTTGAATTTCAAGTTCATGGTATCCATATGAGAACTTAATTGAGCACCAAAGTAGGCATTAAGTTGTGTCACGGAATCCACCTCATGTCGGCCTCCTCAACTAGCTTTTCGAGGTCTACCATATTGAGAGCTATGAGTAACCATCTCTTCAATTTTTGCCCAACTTTGATTGTTATCAACTTCGGTGAATATGCCATTTCAACCCATGTTCAACACATTCCTTAAATCTTCATAAAGTGTTAGGTTCATATACCTATTATTAGACTCTTCTAATAGTGAACTAATTAACTTCTTAATATTTGTTCTTAAGATCTAGTGCATGCATAACAAAATAAGAGATTAATAAGAAAAATAATGTCCCTTACATTATTATTTTCGGATTTATGGGCACAAGTAAGGTCTCACACCTTCACTTGTTCTTGAGCTATAATGAGTATTAGGATGATCCTCCAAAATCCCAATGTAGAGATTCGCCTCTTGATTTCACCCAAGATTAGCCCTTATCTCTACTAAATAATATTAACTAGATATTTATTTAGTAATATACCTTAAAATTGATTACTAAAACTCATATATTACACTAATAATATTAGTAATTTTTATGAACAATTTAGATTGAATCTTCTCAAATTTTAGAAAAGATAAACTATAAATGTGAGAGGAAAGTTTTGCATGTAAAGAGATGAATGAATGAAGAAGTGTAAGAGTAAAAATGAAAGAGCCAAAAATACTCCTAATAGAGTAGTATGGCCGGCTCACTTGAGGCCAAGGAAGGCAACTTCCTTTTTCTTTTTGCTCTTATCCATAATGTAAATGTGTAAGGTTACTAATTGTAGGTATGATTATATTAATCGTATCACATAAAATAATATCATCCACACTCCACTTCAACCTCCATTTCGGTCCACTTACATAAAATGGACTACCATTTTATTTTGTCAATTTGTCATTTGTCACACAATATGTCACATGTAGTATGTTACATGTCATTAATTAATTTAATGCATGTTTATCAAATAAATATCATTTTATAAATTAATTAATTTACATACAACAAATTGACTAGTGATTCTTGATCACATAAATAAAATGGGTCATATAATTATAATTCACAACATATTGTAATTATAATTAACCATTCATTCTTTTCACAATTGTTTCATAAACAATAATCAATTTTAGTAATAAAGTATTTCAATTACTAAAATAAATCTTATTTAATCCCATTACAATAAGATATTAATATTCTCTCTCACAATTGAATTGTTCAATTTTAAGGAATTGATTAACTTGTATCGTCATACAATTAATCGACTTTACTGATAATGGCATCATCCTTTAGGTCTGACCTTAAGGGATCAACTGACCACCACCGTCCTACGACAGTAACGTCAAATTATAGCAAGCCAATTGTTACCGATTAATGTTAATCAGTAGAATATTTAATTTATCATCCCTTTCGTATTCTTAATATGATATTTGGTTATGATATTTAAATCATGTGATCGCACTGTTGTTGAGGACACATATTCCAACAATCTTCCACTTGTCCGAGACAAGTGTGCGTCACCAATTCTCTTGTCCTATTACAATCTCCCACTCAATGCAAGGTGTCTTGCAGGTCGTACTTGCATTTGATTTTATTTTGAGTTGTTTCCTCGGTCTGGAGAGTAACTGTCTGACCGAAATTATCTACCATAGATACCTTCCGAGCGCGGCCACACATTTTCAGTTCACTACTCCTCAAGTGGCCTTGAAATTTCCAATAACCCTGACAAGGGGGCGGACATTTCCCATCGCACTATTTCCTTTGTATAGCCACAGTTCATCATAACCCAAAATATACTGATTTGACCTCATTTACGACAATTGTAGAGCATAAATCAAAGCCAATCAGAAATTTGTGCCATCTTGGGTAAATAGTCTCTAGTCAAAAGAATTGACTCATAAGAATACTATAGTAGCTCTTGCCATGACCAGGCTTTATGAATTAGGAAAACTCTATAAGCGGACACTGCCCGGCAGAGTGTCCCATACATTCTGCCTATGTGATCGACTAGTCATCCCATATGACTGTATGGAACTTGAACTTGCCATCAATCGCATTATACTCTAGTTAGTTCGAGACGTCACCTCCTTTAAGTAACTAGGGGCGAATACTATGTCAATCCAGTTCACTTTAATGGGGTTCAATTTTTCTCTGCAACCCATTTGGATTTAACAAAGTAATGGGTGAGTTTAATAAAACTCAAACGATAAATGCGATTATCATATATGAATAGTCAATATTCTATTACTACTTCATATCTTATAATCTATAGTGTACCTTTTACACTAGTTAAAATGCAATAAAAACTTGACAAGTGGATATACTATATATCCATATATTCCAACTTATATTAATTGTTATTTCCTTCTTTTCGATGTTATCTCTAATAACATGAATTTATCTAAGTATATGTCTAGACTTCTTACCAGACTTGGGCTCTTTAACTTGAAGGATGCTCCCACTGTTATCACAAAACTTGTGATAAAATCATTGGTAGAGGAATCTACTCTCATTCCCTACGTTGACCATTTTATCACAATTTACTTAGATTCCTTTTTGTAGAATTTGCAATGGTCGAAACTAAAACACTTCTCTAGTTTCTTACTCCTTAGTCAATAAAATCAGCCTAGGATTTCGACAAATCCTTCTCGGGTTGGAAACTAAAGTTTGTGTAACCCTTCAACACATAACTTAGTTTGTCATCCAAACAATTGAACAAATCCTCAATTGTTCTTTAAGGCTTTCCCAAGACCATCTTATGAATTATCCTGTTATTGACTTATTATGCTCCTAGCATATACTTCATCACGGCGTGTGCGTCTGTTGGCATACATGATCATTCTAATGGCGGAATCATCAGCAAATGATTTCATGTGATCAACAACTTAATAGGTTCAGTGAATGACCATGACTCCATCATAGTAATTCCACTTTCATCACCATGAGTAACCTATTCAACCTTGTTGATTTTAAACAGATTTGAAAGATCTTATCATCATAAGACTCTTGATTCTATGCCAATATTCTCTCACATAGATTCAGAAATATTAGAATATATCGCACCTTTTCCTAGTCTCCCAATCACTTTTTCACAGAAGAGAGCATTGGTACATTATTCTCAATAAGTAATATGTTATCAACATATAAGACATGGAAAAATAATTCTAGCTCCCACATAACTTCATGTATAATCATGATTCTTCAATCATGTGAATGAATCCATTCTCAATTAACCCATGAACGAAAAGTATAACCCTTTAATACTTGCTTAAGACCATTCTGGGATCACTTAAGAAAGCTACGCATAATATGTTAGGATTCTTAGATCTTTATCTATGGTTTTGTGTTCCAAACACATCCTTCTCTAAATTCCCATTTTAGAAAAGCAGATTTTTTAATATCATTTGACATTCTTCATCAAAATAAAATGCGGCAATTCCTAACATAATTTATCTTGATTAACATGTTCATGTCAATCTATGCACTTTGGTATTCTAAAGCTCTATTTACCTTTAAGGAGACCCTCGCCTTAAAGTAAATATACTCTTGAGTAGCAATTTTTGGATTGTAATGTTATGGCTCGTATGTAACAAGGTCGATTTGGGACAAGGTCATAATACCATTACTTTCGCAAAGCAACATTTTAATAACAAGACATGTGTACTAAACTCCCACTGAGCTATACTCCCACTCTATCTTTATAGATTATAGTTCCATTACTTTCATAAAGTAACACTATAACTATGAGACATGTTTGTGACTATCCAATATACTCCCACTCTATCTCTCAGAAATACATCTATCTTCTTGAGAGAGCTTTGTGAGTTACAAACATATATATGGTGGAGTATTGTAAGTTTCTCTATACTAACGCATTAGCTCATAAAAGACCAGCTCCATCATGGCAGCTTGATTCATGTTATATGCGAATCTGATCCATGTCACTTGTTAAATAGATTCTCGATTTCAGGTATTTCTTGGTTGACCATCCGCTTAGAATTACGTGTCCGTTTTGGAATGTAAATTCCCAAAATTGAGTTCGATAACTCAAACCGACTCATATTAGTTTGATTTTATGGGTAGTGACACTAGGTCACAATCCATATTTAATAAATCAAATTCATTACTTAGATCTTTGCCACTACGATCGGATCGTAATGCTTTAGTACTTTGTTCAATTGGTTCTCTACATCATTTAGAAATTTCTCAAATTTCTCAAATGCTTCACTTTATATTTGATTAAGTAAATATACCCATATCTACTTAAATCATTGGTAAAAGTGACAAAGTAGTCATAAATTCCCCTTGCGGTGATGCTCATTAGAACACATACATCAACATGTATTAGTCCCAACAAATCACTTGCTTGTGTCCCTTTACCACTAAAAGAAGTACAAATCATTTTGCGAAGGAGACAAGATTCGCATATTCCATATGATTGAAAATCAAATGGTTCATTTAAATCTAGTCGACACTAGCTTTCAATGCGTTTCTCATTTATGTAACCTAATCGAAAAAGCAAAATGTACAAATCATTTGGATAACTAGTTATGAGTCTTTTGGTTTGTTTGTTATAGATATCTTTAGTTGAGTTGGAAGTGTCTAAAACATGAATACCATTAAGAGAATTGACTTGGCTCCCAGCCATGTCAATTTTCAAACAAAATAAAACGATTATTTTTTATGGCAAAATATGAATCCTTCCATGTCTAACATGAAATAATGTTTTAGATAAAATGGGTACATAATCACCATTATGTAGATTACAACTCAAAGCTATTAGCTAAAACAAGTACACAAGTCCCTCTCGAAGTGGCGGCTACCCTAGCTCCATTTCCTTGTCGGAGATTTATATCACTCTTGTCTAACTTTTCCACATTTCCAAGCCTTTGTATACAATTACCAAGGTGAAAACCACAACCGGTATCCCATACCCACGTTGAGATGGATGTATAATTTATATCAATAACAACGATTTCCGAAGATATAGTACCAAGTGGAGTGACAAGTCCAACTTTGATATCTCCTAAATACTTGGGGCAATTTCGCTTCCAATGGCCCATGACATTACAATAATGACATTCCTCATAGGATGGGGCACCCTTCTTGGTCTTGGTTGTGGTAGTCTCACTATCCATTTCCAATTCATTATCAGGTTTGGGTCCCTGACCCATCTTTTGCTTTCCCTTTAATTATATCATTACTCCTTTCAGTTGCAAGGACACTCTTGCTATAACTCCCACTGAATTTAATATTTCAACTTGTTACTACAAACAAGGATGCCTTGGGTTTAGTGACATTTTCTTCACAAGATTTTCTTACTAAAGAGGTAGGCATAAATATCGGAGTGGGAGATATGGAAGTGGTAAAATAGCAAAAGATTTCCATCCTGACCAATGCCAAAGCGTAATTCTCTAATCGTATCATTGTCATACTCGGAGCATTTTTCATCGAATGATTGGAGTCATGAATTAATGGTGATTGGTGTAAGAGTATTAGATGAGTCCATTGCGTATAAATAACTACAAAAACGGAAATGAAGGAAATAATAAACATCTATCGTTCTAATAATACTTGTAAACACTTTAAATAAGTTTTAGCATTTATATAGTGACCTCTACCCAATTATTATAAATGATTCCAAGATCCAAATTCATATTAACTCGGGCACGGTGAGCCGATTTATCCCTTATTAATATAACTCGGTGGATTAACTCTTAATCGATTTTACTTCTAGAACTCTCGATCGATAAAAATTACTTTAATATTTATCTTTAGCCCGGAACACATGCGACTACGGTCACGAATACTTCCGTTGACCTCAATCCAAATTTTGATGTAATAACATTTTATTACCCACTTACCTAACGTAACAAGTTTAGTACCCCGGTGAGCCGAGCCTACTTCCTCATGAAATTGGGCCTCATGGTTTCTATTATTTGGTAAGGCTAATTCTCAATTATTATAAGTGAGAGGTCTTGTCAATTTATTATCTATCACGTTTTAAGTGAACTAAAGCGGTGAACTACGATAATTGTAATTGACATGGTCGATGACTCGATATGAAATGCATGTGTTGTTATGGTGATTTGGCAATGCATGAAACATATTAAAAGAAATGCAAAGCAATAATAATAAATTCCTAGTATGGCCTTCCTAAAATAAAAAAAACAAATAATCTATTACATATTCGGAAACGAACTCCTTTGGTCCCTTGAATCTTCAAGTGACACGCATCCCAAGAACTCCGTTTTCGTCGGAAGGCCTTTCCGAATGGCACCGTCTTGAAGAAACTCCATGATTACAAATACTAATAAATATACAAAGCTATTCCTATTATACATTTGTAATATGAAAAACTAGTAGAATTAACAGTGATATAAGATCACATTAAATTACAACCGAATCAATATTCCCTTTCATTAGGGGTAATATCGATTAAAACTAAGGCCATACTAAGATAAAATTACATAATTCAAAATTATATAAATAAAAGACATTCAACAAATGAATTATGCAGCATTATAATATGTATCTATCATGCCAAATTAAGTGCCAAATCGACCTATTTAACTTATATCGTTTATATAACCCGATTATATGGAAATGCGTGATAATAACTTCTTAAAATCACAAATCAATACTTAAATCAAATTTAAGCTGAAATTAATCGTCCTAACACTCTTAGGACTCAAAAAATAGTTATCACACATTTTTTTTACAATAATTCAACTTGATATAATTTTTATGCTCATTTTAACCTTAAAATCATAACATTTATGAAATAAATCCAAATTAAATTTCAATAATTTTTAATTTTTAATTTTTAATTTTTGAACATTCTAGAATATTTCCATGACACTCATAAGGTCAAAAATCCTGGTTAAAATTTTGAATTTAATTTCGAAAAATAAAGTTACAATTTTTCGATTTTATCTCATAAAACACCTAAAGTATCCAAAAATTAATCTAATAAATTTTACTACTTTATATCTTATAATTGGGATATTAATGCAACCTAAAATAATATTCTCATGCCATGTAATTCGTTTTAGCTATTTATGCTAAAATAGTCACTATTTATGCCATTTTTACTCTAAAAATTCATAAATCATGCTAAATGAAATCATTTCGTTTCAACATTTACATACATTGTGTAAATCATGCATGTGACAACATATTAAATTTTTATGGCTTGGTTCAAAGTTTAACTATATTTAACCATTTTACCTCTTTTAATCCATTTTTATCTCATAAAAATCATAAATTATGCTATATTAATCAAATTAACACGAGATTTTACATACAATTTGTAAAATATGCATGAGAAGTCATATAAAATTTTCAAGGTCAGAAACTAAGTGTAACCAATTTTAGTCATTTAACCTCCATTTATGCCATTTTTATCACATAAAAATCATAAATCATGAAATATTAATCACATTAATATGAAATTTTACATACAATACATAAAATATTCATGTGAGGTCCTAGTAAAAAATTACGGCCATTAGTAAAGGTTAACTTATTTTAGTGAATAAAAGTTCATTTTACTCATAAAAGTGTAATTATTTCACTAAACATCATTAAAATGAGCAATAAAATACCATAAATCATAAAAATGACCTAAAAATATTTTAGGACCAGAGTATTTAACATGCATCATGACTTCGTGACTTACTCTTATAAATCACAAATTTTTTGTTTTATATGTTAACATTTTAACTCGGAAAAATAATAACCGATTATGCATGCAACATCCTATGCACTGATACCACTTGTTAGGTTCATATACCTATTATTAGACTCTTCTAATAGTGAACTAATTAACTTCTTAATATTTGCTCTTAAGATGTAGTGCATGCATAACAAAATAAGAGATTAATAAGAAAAATAATGTCCCTTACATTATTATTTTTGGATTTATGGGCACAAGTAAGGTCTCCTACCTTCACTTTTTCTTGAGCTATAATGTGTATTAGGATGATCCTCCAAAATCACAATCTAGATATTCTTCTTTTGATTGCACTCAAGATTAGCCCTTATCTCTACTAAATAATATTAACTAGATATTTATTTAGTAGTATACCTTAAAATTAATTACTAATACTCATATATTACACTAATAATATTAGTAATTTTTATGAACAATTTAGATTGAATCTTCTCAAATTTTAGAGAAAGATAAACTATAAATGTGAGAGGAAAGTTTTGCATGTAAAGAGATGAGTGAATGAAGAAGTGTAAGAGTAAAAATGAAAGAGCCAAAACTACTCCTAATAGAGTAGTATGGCCGGCTCACTTGAGGCCAAGGAAGGCATCTTTCTTTTTCTTTTTGCTCTTATCCAAAATGTAGGTGTGTAAGGCTACTAATTAAAGCTATGATTATATTAATCTTATCTCATAAAATAATATCATCCACACTCTACTACAACCTCCATTTCGGTCCACTTAAATAAAATGGACTACCATTTTATTTTGTCAATTTGTCATTTGTCACACAGTATGTCACATGTAGCACGTTACATGTCATTAATTAATTTAATGCATATTTATCAAATAAATATCATTTTATAAATTAATAAATTTAATTACTACAAATTGACTAGTGATTCTTGATCACATAAATAAAATGGGTCTTATAATTATAATTCACAACATATTGTAATTATAATTAACCATTCATTCTTTTCACAATTGTTTCACAAACAATAATCAATTTTAGTAATAAAGTATTTCAATTCATAAAATAAATCTTATTTAATCCCATTACAATAAGATATTAATATTCTCACTCACAATTCAATTGTTCAATTTTAAGGATTTGATTAACTTGTATCGTCTTACAGTTAATCAACTTTACTGATAAGGGCATCATCCTTTAGGTGTGACCTTAAGGGATGAACTGACCACCACCGTCCTACGACAGTAACGTCAAACTCTAGCAAGTCAATCGTTACCGATTGATGTTGATCAGTTGACTATTTAAATTTCATCCCTTTCGTATTCTTAATACGAGATTTGATTATGATATTTAAATCATGTGATCGCACTATTTTTTAGGACACATATTGTAACACCCCCATTTATTTAGAAGCCTTTAGCAAGACGTTCCCTATAAATAGTACTATTACCATTTCGGTTGCCCGAGGTAAATAAAGGTTTTATTACATTGCCAACCGATTAAATTTAAACCTTACATTACAATTTACTATGCAACGGAAATTACTAAAATAAAATTGTATAAGTAACTAAGTGATCTAGACAGCAACTATGGTCCAAGTCGAGCTCACGTCCCAATGCTCCCAAGTTAGCTAATCCTTAGTACTTGTCAAATCTGCTCCCCATTATGGTTCATCACAGCTGTTCACGAATACACTGCCAACCACGAGGTTGAGTAGGATAACAATCTCAAGACAAATAATATAAATAGTACAAAGATTCGAAAACCAACGCCAAATCAACTTTTCTCCCAATACACCACCACGAAGGTACAAAACGGTGTCTGCCAGTAAGTTTATAATACATCACCCGAAGGCTTTTACCATGATGTCTACCTCAGCCAATAAGTTTATATAACATCACCCGAAGGCTCTTACCATGATGTCTACCTCAGCCAGGCTAAACCTGATATCCAACTCATTATCAAACCAACTGTAGCAACAATAATGTCTACCTACCACACCGTCTCAAGAACATCCAATAAAACCCCCTCAAATCACAATATACGAGATATGTATAATCCAATTATCCAAACAGTCAATTCAATTAACATAACATCCAATTAAATGAGTAGGCACACAATTAATAGGTCGAGTAGAATCGTTATCCTACCTCTTCAGCAAATACTCCCAATAGCAATCCAATAAGATACTTATAAAAATTCCACTTCAAAACCATCACCTAAACAATAACAAATTATTTATCGAACATTAATTATCTATAATATAATTAATAATTATTCAGTATATTATTGTAATTTAATCGATTATAATTTATTTACATTAATCATTTCCCGTGTAAAATAATAGGTAAAAACCCGTCTTAACAATTAAATAAACCAAATACACGACCCATACACAACTCGTGATACGCAACAACCACATACCCCACAATACATGACAAAAAAAAGTCACGTGCTACAAATGCAAACTACTCCATATTACACCCCAATAACCCATAGTCACACACCTCCTCATGCCCTCCGTGAGCCACCACCACCAACAACCTGCCACAATGCAGCGGCAGCCCATACCCTCACCGACATCACGACCAGAACAGGCCTCACGGCCGCATCCTACACGCCCACAGCAACAATCCCGACACCCCAAACACACGCATACATACACGGTTTTCACTCTTAGTACTCAACCAAATCAACCACCACTACCCCACCTAGCCATGGTGATCACCGCCCAATACCACCACCATACTCTACCCCCAAGGACATCCCTACACAAACAGCAACAACGACAAACAGAAGCAGCAACCAACTCGCCTGTCCTATACACTCAACCCGTTTTATACACATTAACACCACCCAAACAGACACCGACGACCACCAAAGGAAAACCCTGACAACCACCACCAACACCACCCAAACCCGAGGTCAATAAGGTCACGATGCACCCTAGGAAACGAGGGTTCTAATTATCGGTTCAGTACAAACACCAACAACGACCATTCTTACGAACTCCGGCCAACCACCAACGAAACAACACCCTTGTCCACCCATAACCACCCACCATAGTCGACCTATCACCAGGAGGCAACCCAACCCGAATCCAGAACAAAACGAGCCGAGATGGGCTTAAAAATCCGAGTTACTCATATCAGAACCACCCCAAAACAACCCCTGCAAACACCCTATTCCCGACGGTCACTGGTGGTCCAACGTTGGTTTAGTCATACCCTGGTAGTCCATGGCTAAGGTCATGGTCTCGGGTCAGTCAACGATTGTCTATTTAACGAGTTATATTAGTCTTAAGGTGAGTATGTTATGCGACGATTAGAAACTTACCTTGTGACGATCTTCTAGCTAGTTCTTCCTTCTCTTTTCTCTTTTGTGAATTATTTGTGTTTTATGATGAATAAGGTCTATTTATATAGGTAGGTTATAGGGTATAAGAAAGCAATTAGGAAACTATGTAATTTGCCATATTATTATTATTATCATACAATTACTTTTATTATTATTATTATTATTAATTTTTTTTTTTTTTTTTTTTGGTAACGAGGGGGTTGAATCCCTCCCGGGCCCATGCATTCCAGCACCACCACATGGACCATGTAAGCCACCCCATTCGGGGGCTGCAGTGGCCAAGTGATCATCGCCCCAACTGGTAGTCGAACCCGGGATCTCTCAACTCCTGCATTTCTGCAAGCTTCAAGGTTTAACCCGGCTACCATTGGACTAACACCACTTGGTTTATTATTATTATTATTATTATTATTATTATTATTATTATTATTATTATTATTATTATTATTATTATTATTATTATTATTATTATTATTATTATTATTATTATTATTATTATTATTATTATTATTATTATTTTTATTATTTTTATTATTTTTATTTTTATTTTTATTATTATTATTATTATTATTATTATTATTATTATTATTATTATTATTATTATTATCATCATTATTATTACTATTATTATTATTATTAAAATAACGAGTACACACGGCCCAAGTTGCGACCCAATCCAATTCCCGTGTTACTTTATTATTTTATTATTTGATTACCGTCTTGTATACAATTATTAACTATAACACCTTTAATTACTCATTCGAATTACGTTACTATGTTATATGAATTCCATTAAATTACGTGGTATTACAGTCTTTCCCCCTTAAAATGAACTTCATCCCGAAGTTCATAAAAAAAAATGCTACAAAAAGCTCATTAAATCATCAACACATTTGAATGCAATTTCAAAACACTACCATTGCAACACAATTAACTTTCTTAATCATTATCAAACTATATCATTCTTATCAAAATGTATGACCAAATTAACTTAAAATGCGAAAATGTATCACAAAATAAACTTAAAACATGAGGTGTCACATTCTACCCTCCTAAAAATAAACCTCGTACCGAAGTTTCGGAACTACTACTACCTTATTAATCACAAACAACTTAAATACTTTTAAATGATAAGACTTCATTCCTCCTAATAAACCCTAGTTACTCTTCTCCCCACTCCCTTGTATGGTGCTAGCTGTTCCAAATGTCTTTCCACCATTACTTTGATCAACTCCTTTGCCTTGCCTATTATTGTAGCTCTGATTGTAGCTATTATTAAAATTCACCTGATTGCTCCGACACCTAGTCTTCTGATTATTCCCATAACCTGACATAGGAGTATAGTAACCTCCATTGTGATTGCCATTTCCAACACCACTCCCTTGCCTCTCCAAATTTACCCTACACTCAAACCTCCTATGTCCCGGCTTCCCACACCTGAAACAATTCACATTACTAGCTCCACTAGACAATCCTCCACTCGAAAAATATGATTGAGTTTGACCCACACTCTGTCTCTTACTGCCTCCTGCACTCTCAGTTGTAATTTATACCTTCCTCTTCTCGCCCTTCCCCTTCTTTTCCTCCTTCTCCCTCTTCTCTTCCTTTAACATATCAGTAATCCTCTCTGCGTGCCCAGCTCGTTGATAAACATCATCCATGGTACTTGGCTGACCAGCAACAAGTCTCTTCTTAATAGTAGTTGTTAATCCCTTTTCAAATCTTAGTGCCAACATCTCATCACTAAAATTCAAGTCAGCTACATATTCTGATAATTCCATAAACCTGTTATAATAAGTCTCTACTCTCATCTCATCAGTCATCCTTAAAGAATCAAATTCAGCTCTCATTTTACTCCTAATATGTTCTGGCATAAATACAGCTCTCATAGTCTCCTTAAAACCCTTCTAAGTGATAAAAGGTTCATCACTTTCCCTCCAAGCTTCCCTTAAGACCTCCTTATTACGATTCCACCACAAACCGGCTTTTCCCCTCAAATAGTAAGCAGCTTGGTCTACCTGTAGCTCCGCAGGACAACCCAGTAACTCAAAAAGGTTATCGAACTCCCTATGCCAATCTCCTAGTAAGGATGGTTCACCTAATCCGTCATACTTCGTCGGGTTATGTCTTGCAATATTAGCACTCATCTTTGCTGGATCCTGAACTGACCTCTTAGCCTTCAGTGCCGTAGTCAAAGCCTCATTCATAGATATCAAACGGTCAATATCCTCTTGGGACATGGTAGAGGGTGCAGGTCTAGATCTCTTTGGAGGCATGGTTCTATAAAAGTAAAACAATACAACATAAGTTTCTACCTGAGTAAAGATGGCTTAACATTTTAAATATTCTATACTTACAAAGATAAGGTGTGATCAATTCTATCCTTTCTTACCCCCTCCATAGGTCCTCCTATAATTATTCCCATCTCTCAACTATCATATGTTAAGAATAGATAGAGCATTTATAATGAACTTTTGGTAAAACCCTCATTTTTAAAAATCAAAGGCAAGCTGTAACTTTCAAAAATCGCCATTAAATAACCGTTACATTCTACATTGAGTTTTTATAATTTCCAGAAAATATTAAGAATTTTAAAAATATGAGAATAAAGGATTAAGCTCAAATCTCGAATAATCATTTTATGAATATTTTTACAGTTCAGTGGGTCGAAACAGAAACTGATCAGCAATTTGCCAAAAACTTGGGTCATCTTGTAAAAATCACTATTAATTGTCAAAAATTTACCTTGCACTGTGGCTTATCAATTTAAAAACATATTTGAATCTATTAAATAGTGGAGTTGGAATTAGGCTGAAATCTTAATCACAAGTTAAATAAGAAATTTTACAAAATCGCTTGTCGAAAACATAACGGTACAGGAACATTCTGACCACTGTCCACTAAAATATTTATTTCTCCCAAACTGTAAAACTTTTAAACATGAAACCAACGTCATTAGAAAGATAACTCATTGAGTTATTACTTATAAAAATGTCAACCTTATACGTCAAACAGAGATTAAACGGTAACTAAATAAAATAGGGGTAAAATGTGACAACTAAGGTTCAACTTCTACATTCCTTTTAACTAGGACACAAGCCCTCATTAGCACCCTCCTATACTTGTATCACCCATCTTGGTCATCAAAATCTCACACACGACTAGTAATTACTCTAAAGCATTCATATCATCATTTTAATCATTTTATAATATTGTAAATAGCATGGTTACGGGATTCACATAACTGCATATCGCTAGACATGATACTACTATAATCATCCAATCAAATAATCAATATTAATTCACAATTACTCCATTCTTATGATACAAACAATTCAATCATCAAAATATCGTTTCATCCATTCCACTCTCCTTCAAATCAAGGTTACGTCAGGTAACCTCGCTCATCAACAAAATCGATATATATCCAAGGCAACAATTACTCCTAATAAAATAGACAAAATTCATTTTAATTTACCCCACTCTTCAATATCTCTCAAGGTAGCCGCTTCAAAACTGGAAGGGCCGGGGTTCGGAGTCAGGGTACCTTCTCATCCTAAGCCAAAAGGGCTCCTAACAGTTTCTACCCGGGTTCATTTTATTTGACACATCCTAAATTCATTTTTATATTCATTGGTTAGGCCTGAGGATCGTTTTGCTCTGATACCACTTTGTAACACCCCCATTTATTTAGAAGCCTTTAGCAAAACATTCCCTATAAATAGTACTGTTACCATCTCAGTTGCCCGAGGTAAATGATACAAATTAAAACAAACCAAAGTACTTTAACTGAAATAATGGTTTTATTACATTGCCAACCGATTAAATTTAAACCTTACATTACAATTTACTATGAAGCAGAAATTACTATAATAAAATTGTATAAGTCACTAAGTGATCTAGACAGCAACTATGGTCCAAGTCGAGCACACGTCCCAATGCTCCCAAGTCAGCTAATCTTTGGTACCTGTCAAATCTGCTCCCCATTATGTTTCATCAGAGGTGTTCACGAATACAATGTCAACCACGAGGTTGAGTAGGATAACAATCTCAAGACAGATAATATAAATAGTACAAAGATTAGAACACCAATGCCAAATCAACTTTTCTCCCAATACTCCACCACGAAGGTATTAAACGGTCTCTCCCAGTAAGTTTATAATACATCACCCGAAGGCTCTTACCATGATGTCTACCTCAGCCAGTAAGTTTATATAACATCACCCGAAGGCTCTTAACATGATATCTACCTCAGCCAGGCTAAACCTGATATCCGACTCATTATCAAACCAACTGTAGCAAAAATAATGGCTACCTACCACACCGTCTCAAGAACATCCAATAAAACCCCTTCCAATCACAATATACGAGATAAATATTATCCAATTATCCAAACAGTCAATTCAATTAACACAACATCCAATTAAATGAGAAGGTACACAATTAATAGGTCTAGTAGAATCGTTATCCTACCTCTTCAGCAAATACTTCCAATAGCAATCCAATAAGATACTTATAAAAATTTCACTTCAAAACCGTCACCTAAACAATAACAAATTATTTATCGAACATTAATTATCTATAATTTAATTAATAATTATTCAGTACATTATTATAATTTAATTGATTATAATTTATTTACATTAATTATTTCCCGTGTAAAATAATACGTAAACACCCGTCTTAACAATTAAATAAACTAAATACACGACCCATACACAACTCGTGATACACAACAACCACATACCCCACAATACATGACAAAAAAAAGTCACGTGCTACAAATGCAAACTACTCCATATGACACCCCAATAACCCATAGTCACACACCTCCTCATGCCCTCCGTGAGCCACCACCACCAACACCCTGCCACAATGCAGCAGCAGCCCATACCCTCACCGACATCACGACCAGAACAGGCCTCACGGCCGCATCCTACACACCCACAGCAACCAGCCCGACACCCCATACACACGCATACATATACGGTATTCACTCTTAGTGCTCAACCAAATCCACCACCACTACCCCAACTAGCGATGGTGCTCACCGCCCAATACCACCACCATACTCTACCCCCAAGGACAACCCTACACCAACAGCAACAATGACAATCAGAAGCAGCAACCAACTCGCCTGTCCTATACACTCAACCCGTTTTATACACATTAACACCACCTAAACTGCCACCGACGACCACCAAAGTAAAACCCAGACAACCACCACCAACACCACCCAAACCCGAGGTCAATAAGGTCACGATGCAGCCTAGGAAACGAGGGTTCTAATTATCGGTTCAGTACAAACACCAACAACGACCATTCTAACGAACTTCGGCCAACCACCAACGAAACACCACCCTTGTCCACCCATAACCACCCACCATAATCGACCTATCACCAAGAGTCAACCCAACCCGAATCCAGAACCAAACGAGTTGAGTTGGGCTTAAAAATCCGAGTTACTCGTATCACAACCACCCCAAAACAACCCGTGCAAACATCCTCTTCTCGGCGGTCACTGGTGGTCCAACTTTGGTTCAGTCATACCCTGGTAGTCCACGGTAAGGTCATGGTTTCGAGTCAGTCAACGGTTGTCTATTTAACGAGTTATATTAGTTTTAAGGTGATTATGTTATGCGACGATTAGAAACTTACCTTGTGACGATCTTCTAGCTAGTTCTTCCTTCTCTTTTCTCTTTTGTGAATTATTTGTGTTTTATGATGAATAAGGTCTATTTATATAAGTAGGTCGTAGGGTATAAGAAAGCAATTAGGAAACTATGTAATTTGCCATATTATTATTATTATTATTATTATTATTATTATTATTATTATTATTATTATTATTATTATTATTATTATTATACAATTACTTTTATTATTATTATTATTATTATTAGGCTAAATCATCAATTACTCCCTTTTATAGTACACTTTTTCAAACTTACTCCCTTTTAAAAAAAAGTTTAAAGTTTACACCCAAAAAATTGCTGAAATTTTTAAATTGCTCCCAAATCCCTATTTTTGTACATTTAGGACGAAAATGCCCTTGATTCTCATATTATTTTTTCATTCTTCTTTCTCTCCTTAATTTCCAATTTTCCATTCTTCTTTGTCTTCTCTACCCTTCTCTTGCTTATTTGTTTTATTACTTGGTTCCTATCGTTTAATTCGGCTAATTTGTTGATTATTTTGTTATTAGATATGTTGTTGGGTTTCATTTCATCATTGAAAGGTTGAGTTTAGAGAGAGTGGGTGATTGTGGTGGTTGGCGGTGAAAGACGGTGATTGTTGTGGTTGAACGGTGTATAGGGATCAAGACAAAAGGAGAATAGAAAATAGGGAGACAAAGGGGAGAAGAAGGAGAAGAAAATAAATCAAGGGCATTTTCGTCATAAAAGTAGAAATATAGGAATTTGGGAGCAATTTCAAAAATTTTACAATTTTATGGGTGTAATTTTTAATTTTTTTTTTAAAAGGGAGTAATTTTGAAAAAGTGCATTATAAAAGGGAGTAATTGATGATTTAGCCTTATTATTATTATTATTATTATTATTATTATTATTATTATTATTATTATTATTATTATTATTATTATTATTATTATTATTATTATTATTATTATTATTATTATTATTATTATTATTATTATTATTATTATTATTATTATTATTATTATTATTATTATTATTATTATTATTATTATTATTATTATTATTATTATTATTATTATTATTATTATTATTATTATTATTATTATTAAAATCACGAGTACACATGGCCCAAGTTGCAACCCAATCCAATTCCCGTCTTACTTTATTATTTTATTATTTGATTACCGTCTTGTATACAATTATTAACTATAACGCCTTTAATTAATCATTCGAATAACGTAACTATGTTATATGAATTCCATTTTTACGGTGTATTACACATATTGCAACATAAAGTCCATTCCAAAATTGTTGAATAAGAAACCATTCACTAAGACCATGATGAGGACAAGATTGGCAAATGGCCTTGAAACGCTCCCAAGCTTCATATAGTGATTCTTCATCTCTTTGCTTAAATCCCGCAAATTGATCTCTAAGCATGCCAGTCATCTCCGGTGGGTATATTTTTTTGTAGAAAGCTAAGGCTAGCTTTTTCCTTGAATCGATGCCATTAGTAGCTTTGTCCAAACTCTTAAGCCATTGCTTTGCAGCTCCTATCAATGAAAATGGAAAGAGAACCCATCGTATTTGAGCTTGAGTCACACCCGTTTGATAGATAGGTTCACAATAGTCACAAAAGTTCTCCATGTGAAGATGTGGATCCTCACTTGACATCCACCCGAATTGGCTTCTTTCAACCAACTGAATGGAAACGGATTTTTTTATGAAGTTTCCCGTCAGGTGTGTGGATGTAGGAGTACCATGGGGTAGACTATCTTCGGTTGGTACAGAATTTGATAAGAAATCTTGCATGGTTGGTTGATTTTGTGGGTGATTATGAGGGTTAGTTTGGGGTTGGTTTGTGGTTACCTTGCAAATGGATTTACAAATTCAATCCCAATGTCAACTAGGCCTCTATCAATCAAAGAACTTGATCCCTCCTTGGTTGAAGTAGATCCCTTTTCAATGATTCTAAAACCTCTTCTAATATTTCTTAACGTTCTTTCAATTTCCGGATCAATTAGTAATGGGTTACCACTATTTGATCTTATATGCATACAAAAGACAACACTAGAGAAAAGAATTAGTACTACCTTAAGGAACTAGTTCCCCTAAGGTTAAAACAAACAAAGTTACCACTAAAAGCACAAGATAACAGAAAAGCAATTCAACTCAAATTACACCGTCCCTGGCAGCGGCGCGATTTTGATAGAATGGTTGTTTTGATAGAATGGTTGTCACTAAATCCTATCAAACAATATTTATCACTCAACAAACAACTTAACATGTAGTAAGTAGAGGTCGAACCCATAGGACGATTAACTATCAATTTAAGTGAATTGCAACGTTTAGTAACATGCTTGTAATAGCATCAAGTTGTCACAATTGAATGGTATGAGATGAGTGAAACAACTATAACTAAAACATTTGAAATAAAATGTAAACTAATGAAAATAAGAGCAAGTAAAGTAAATAAGGATGAAATCAATATAACAAAAGCACTAGGGTGTCATGGGTTCATAGGGATGATCAAATGGTAAATCCAAAGGGTATGGGTTTGGTTTGGTCAAGGTCATGGTAAATTAGAGCCGGAACGTTTGGTCATATGGCTCATACGTCGAGTCGAGTTAGCTTCCGCCTACACCTGGTCATCCCACTGACTCATAAAGTTGTTTGTTGGGTAGGATTTGTTGAATAGGTCTTCTTACTAACCCAAATGGTAAATCCCCAAGGCTTCCGATGTTACGGTTTTTGTTGAATAGGTTGAGAATCAGGCTAGGTTGTCAATCAAGCATTTAATCAAACATAACATGTGCACTAGGTTAGAACTTACAACAACAATATAATCAACCAAATTAACTCATAAAGTATATATCTACCCTTTAATCATTCCGCATAATCCCCCATTAACTCTAGCTAGAAGACTACACACTCATTATCATGTTGATCATGCAAATAATGTTGTCAAACATCATAGCAATAGTAAACATGATGAACAAAGTAGGTAAACAACAAGGATTAAGAAGAAGTAAAGTACAGATTAAGGAATTATACAAAACTTAAGGAGATGAACAATAATGAAGAAGAATAAAAGAGAAGATACCCTTTGATTAATGAAGAATTGTCACCTTCTTCAATTACAATGCATGATTCTCCAATAACAAGACTAGATCTAAGAATTATTGTGGAAAGATTAAGCTAAATTGGAAGATTAAGATGCTAATTAAAGTAGTTGTTTTTAATTATCCCTCTAATCCTCAATCTAAACTGTAATGGAATAAGGGGTATTTATACTAACTACAAGATTACAAGGATAATTAAGTAAATATACTTCTAAACCGGAGGCGGAGAAGCGTGCCCCTCTCGAGTTGTGGCTCAACCCGCCCGGGTTGGTTGTTGAATAGGGGAACTCTGCCTGAGGACCCGCCTGGGTTGGGGTGTTATGCGCTTAGGTTGGTGCTTAACCCGCGCGGGTTGATATTTTACTCGCCCGGGCTAGTGCTGTAATTCCTTCTTTCTTCTAATGCTGCCTCATAGCCCGTGGGGGATGGCTCATTAGACTCAAAATATTGCTATGGCCTTTAGCTTCCGTCTCCTCTTCATGCTTTGTCATTAGTACCGTCAATTTATCTCCTAAATGCTCCATTTATGCGTAACTTCTGCCTATTTTGCTTCCTTTCCTACAAGTGGGCTTAAATCTTATAGAAAATCAAATAGGAAGCTAAAGACGCTGAAACGATCCTAATTAGTGCCAGAAAGCATGCGAAATGGGGTTGAAAATACGGTTAAAAGTGCACTATTTTGAAACGCATCATGAGTAGTGAGTAGTCGTTTAGTTAGGGTTAATGGGGGTTTAAGGAATCATTAGAGGGTAGAATCCATGCTTAATGAGCTTATATTATTTATTTAATGTTGTGGTTTCAACTACTGCACATGTTATGTTTGATGAAATGCTTGATTGACAACCTAGCATGTTTCTCTATCCATTCAACTTCTCAAGATCGAGAGCCTTAGGAGTAGTTAAACCATGCATGATGTTGATATAATGATCGGGTGTATGAGAGACCTAGCTCAACTCGACCTAGGTGGAATCATAATATATAGACCAACTCGATTCAAATCCGACTACAACCTTGATTTAACATAGAATCATTTGTATGCGAATCTCCCTTTGTTCTCCCCTATGATTCCGTGGCACCCTAGTACTTTTCCCATAATTATTTTTTACATCTCATCTTATTTACTTGCTTTAGTTTTCATTTGTTTACATTTGATTGTTATTTCTTGTAGTAGCTTAGAATAAAAATCCAACTCCAATCTTGTGACATTAGACATAGCTAATTGCATTGATAACTCTCTTTAAACTCCCGTCCTTTAGGTTCGATCTCCACTTACACCTATACTAGTTGTTTGTTGATTTATAAATATTGTTTGGTGGTTACACGACACATCAAAATGGCACGTTGCTTGGGAATGGTGAATGTTTGAGATTGTTATTAATTGCTTTCAATTTTGTCTTTCTCTGCCTTGGGGAAGCCATTTCCTCAAGGTGGTTCTAACCATTTGTTGAAGTTTAATTGCATAATTTAAGATCAATATAACAAGATGGATCTCACAGATTGTAGTGTGGAGGATCATGTGATCACTACTTTCATTAAGGACCCTTTGGAAGCATTATCGACTTTAGAAGCAAGTGAAGCCAAGAATAGCTAATGGGAGATGGAAGTGGATCTACTGGAAGCTGCATTAAACAACAAATAGCTCACTTTTGAATAAGCAATGAAGGTGGAAGGTGTTATCAACAAATCATCACAAAGTGAGGCAGAAACTCCTTCTCTAAAATCCCTTCCCCCTAATTTGATGTATGCTTACCTTGATGAGTCTAAAACCAATCCCATTATCGTTATTGCAAAACTTTAAAAGGATCAATTGAATGACGTGCTCGATGTGTTAAGGAAGCATGAAAAGGCTATATATTATAGTCTAGATGATCTTAAAGGCATAAGCCACGAATTTTGCATGCATAGGATACACCTAGAAGATGATCATAGACCTACAATCAAGGACAAAGGAGACTAAACCCCCATATGTAAGAAGTGGTAAAAGGAGAGATTATGAAATTACTTGCTAAGGGAATTATTTATCCCATCTCGGATTCCATATAGGTTAGCCCAGTTCAAGTGGTGCCTAAGAAAGGAGGCACCACGGTGGTAAAGAATGACAAAACAAATTAATACCCACTGTTGGACCATATAGTTATATGTCTTGTGTTTTAATAATGACAAGTGTGCTTAATTATATATATACTTGTGCTCATGATCGTTTGTTTAGTCGAGTTAGATTAAGCATGGTTACATCATTGGCAAGCAAAGTTATAGTTGGTTTACCTATAACTTTGAATATTTGTGAAGTAAAGTTAAGGATGGTCTAGATACTATATCAGGATCATTTGAGTAAGTTTCAAGAACAAGTTTCAAGTAAATCAAAGTGAATCTTGTGTTCAAGCTCAAGTTCCAAAGTAAAGCTACTCGTTTATCAAGTTCATATTAAAGAAGATTTCATGGTCAAGTAGCAAAGTCAACGATCAAGTTTGAAGATTATGTTCTCAAACATTGATCATGTGAAACTCAAGAGGAGTTCATAATCAAATTGAAGAGATGAATCCTACATTGAAGATCTCCAGGAATATTAGATAGCGTAGGTCATCATCTTATAACGGTATTTAATGAAATGATTTTGGTAAGTAAAGTTATAGCTGTTATGGTTATAACATTACCTACCACACTCAATGTTATAGGTGATCTAGTTATAACATTGAGCTGCAGTAATAAGAAATACGCGACTTGAGTTATAAATTGTTTTTAAAATAGTTTTTAAAATCTTATCTTTATATTCTTTAAATGAAAAACTTATTTTATAGTAGATTAATGATTCTACTTAAATTGGGTTATGAATAGATAATTACCTTTTAGTTTGGTCGACTTATGTGACAACTTATGGGTTGTTGCTTGGTGGCTAACTAGGATTTTCTACTTATTCATATCTAAACCCTAATTTATTTAACCTAATATCTTACTAGGGTTTCGCGTTTGATGTAGTAGGCTAAAGGGTCGTCTCCTACTCGTGTAATACTTCTTGTCCAAGTAAAGATTAGGGCAAATATAAATAAGATTATTATTAAAGATATTTTTTATCTTTATGGTTATTTAGATTTATTCCATATCTTCTACTAAGATATTGCTAGGTTAAATAATAAGATTGGATCTCCTACTTACTATATACTTCACAGGCGATCTATATAGTATCTAGGGTTTTATGGTAAAGATCTTAAATTAATATTTGTTAGACATATTTTATCTCCTTATATTTATTTTATATCTTTTATCTAAGATATTGTTGGATTAAAAAAGGAAAAAGAGAGATCTTATTCCTTCCTTAACCTACATGAGATCCACGATACAATCTAGGGTTTTCTTATGAAAACCTAGATCTCCTCTCTACTATAAATACTACACATAATAATTCATTTAAACCACTTTTCAATATTCAAACAAAACATCCTTTGAAAACGTCTTTAAGTTAATTATTCTTTTTGCAAGTTAAAATTGTTTTTGAAAAGTCGTGTGCTATCTTATATTGCAATTATTTCTAAGTATCGTCATAAGATAATAGCGTTTAAATATTGTTTCTTACTCGTTCATATTGTGAACACTAAAGAACAATCAAGCACTTTTTTATTAACGTAAGATAGACAAAACCGAGTATTTAACGGTACTCAATTGAGTTACAACTAGAGTTAGTTGTACGAGTGGGTTAGTAATTTTGTGATCCGTAGAAAGGTACTAAAATTGTTAATCGAGAATAGTGGACGTTGATTTCGATTTGTGAAACTTAACCACTTCAAAATCACGTACGTCACTCGTTTTCCTTCTTTCGTTTCCTTACGTTTTAAATTGCTTAATTAATTAGTTGAAGTTTAATCATTTAACTTTAGATAATTAATTATTAATTCACGCTCATACGGACATTCGAAAAAGTGGGCTAAAGTTTTTAATACTCAATTCAGCCCCCTCCCCCCCTTGAGTATTTCGGATCGACAATTGGTATCAGACCCTCGTGCTCTTGATTGCCTAACCTTAAAGAGGCTATCCGTCTATTTCTTTTTGTTTTTATCTTATTTTTATTCTGTTGCCTTACACGTGTTAGATGGATTCCAAGTATCTAAAGTGTCCCGTCTTTTATGGGAAGAATTATGGACTTTGGAAAAACATGATGACACACTATGTGAAAGGACGTGATTGGGAGTGCTGGAAGATCATAGAAAATAGACCGAATAAATTTTTTGTCGAATGTACTGAAAGCACTACGTATGAGAAAAAGGAAGAAGACTATGTGGAGGCTGATTACAAGAAAGCTGAGAAAAACTCGAAAGCTATAAGCCTGTTGCAAAACGACATGACCTCAAATGAATTCTATCATTTTTTTCTTGTACCTCCGCTAAGGAAATATGGGATGATCTTGAATTAGCTTATGTGAGAACGACAAATGTTAAGAAATATCGTATTGACTTGCTGATTCAGAAATATGAGCTCTTTACAATGGAGCCAAACGTATCTCTTGATAGCATGTCTCCATGATTTTCTAGCATCATAAATGAATTGAAAAATCTTGGTAGAAAGTTTGAATCTGAGGACATTGCTAGAAAAGTCATTAGGAGTCTGACTAAAAAATGGCATCCCAAGGTCACAACAATAGAGGAATCAAGAGACCTTACTTCTTTTTTCTTATTAAGAGCCTATAAGAGCTCTTATGGCTAATGAGCTCGTCCTAGATAATGATGAAGCCGAATCACGTAAAGGTAAAAGTATAGCTCTACAGGCCTCGGCACGTGAAAATACTGAGTCTGACATTGAGGATGAGACGGTATTGTTTGCTAAACGCTTCAAAAAGAAACTATTCAGATACAAGCAAACAAAATCGTCCAACAATAACAATAAGGCCTTCAATAAGAAAGCAACTGAGTCAAAAACATCATTTGCTAACAGAGGATGCTTCAAGTGTGGAGAGTCTGATCATATGATAAAAGACTGTCCCACATGGGAGAGAATATCAAGGACAAGACTAAGCATAAAATGACCAAAAATGAATTTAAACAAGTCATGTTAGCATCGTGTTGGGAAGATATCAACACAGAAGACAACGAGGGGTCTGAAGATGAAGAAGTTGCTAATTTATGCCTAAGCAACGTCAGTCTTGACTTGATTTCTGACAGTGACGATGAAAGTATGAGTTCAAGTTGAGAATGCTGTCTTCTAGGAGAATCTGACTCATATGATGAAGAAGAAGAGATAAGTTATCTTGAACTAAAGAAACAAGTTAAGAATCTGTCCAAAAAGGCAATTATTAAATACTTCGAGAAAACTCTTGATAATTGTCACGAACAAGATCTGGAACTAAAAGATATGAAAGAACAGATTCTAAATATTGCTGAGGAGAATCACCTTCTAAAGGCTAAAGCCAAGAAGCTTAAATCTAAAGTTACAGCTAATAAAGCTACAACTTCAGATTCGACAAATGCTGAGAAGTTAGCTCTTGAGTCTAAAGTCATAGCTAATGAAGCTATAACCTCAAAACTAAAACTCGACATTAAACATCTCTAAGCCAAGGTTATAGCTAATGAAGCTATAACCTTAGAATTGAGAAAAGTCAAAGAGCTTCTTAAATATGAGTCTATAGCCAGAGAAGCTATAGTTTCAGATCAAAAGAAGGAAATGGATTCCCTGAATCAGCAATTGAAAGAATCTAAAACTCTACCATCCGATACTAAGAAATTACACTCTGAGATGGTACGTGTTCTTAACAAAAGATTCCAGGATTTCGTGACAACTATAAAGAGAATAATCCCTCTAAAGATGTAGAACTAGATCATTCCGAATGTTTAAAAGAAATTCAATCTTTAAAGGATTTGCTCTTACATGCTAGGAAGGTTCATGATAAATGGGAAGGAAGCACGAAAGTCCTAAATTTTTTAACTGAGCAGTCAGATAATAATATGAAAACGGGTTTACGACATGAGTGCTATGGTCATAGAGACCACTCTATATGTAAATTAACTCCTTCCCAACGAGATTTTAGGAAGATAAAATATGATAATTTACTTGAAGACTTGATTTGTAATTACTGTGGTCATACGGGACATATTCAAGACAATTGTGTTAAACGTGTACAAGATTTACGCAAAGGCCTTCAATATGTTAAAGCATCTAACACAGTAGTCGAAGAAAATGATATTCCCATGAATGAACCTTACTTGAATGAAGAACGAAATAATAACTTCCGCTGGTTCAATGATATGAGTTTTGATTTCATGAAAAAAGGCAATGAACCTAATCAACCACAAAAGCCTAAAGAGTCTTATAAGACTAAGGCTCCCGTGAAACAACCTGAAAAACAACCACGTGAAATACCTAGGGCTTACCCTAAGACCAGGACACCTCCTAAACAAACCTTTTCGTCTATCAAACGAAAAACCATTAGACAAGTCTGGGTTAGAAAAGATCTAATCTTTAGGGTGACTAAAATTAAAGGACCCAACCTTGCCTGGGTACCTAAAAAATGTATCTAATCTCTTTGCAGGTTGTGATGAAAGGAAATAATCTATGGTACCTTGATAGTGGTTGTTCAAGGCATATGACTAGAGATATAAACCTGTTTCTTTCACATGAACCCTTTGATGGAGGTAAGGTTACCTTTGGAGATAACAAGAAAGGTAAGGTTATTCGCGTTGGTAAGTTTGGTATTTCCACTTCTCATGCCATTAGTGATGTTTACCTTGTTAGAAGACTTAAGCATAATCTACTCAGTATCTCTAAATTATGCGACAAGGGAAATAAAGTCATTTTTCATTCAGATACTTGTCAGATAATAATTGAAGGAACAAGTAGTGTTATTCTTGAAGGTCATCGTAAAAGGAATGTATATATGATTGATTTGAATGCAATTCCTACTAACTCGTTTACATGCATGAAAGCTACTTTAGACGTTCCATGTTTGTGGCATACAAGGTTTGCTCACATAAGCTCTACCATACTGAATAAACTAAAGAAATGGGACTTGGTTGAAGGGTTGCCGTCAATCAAATTTGACTAGGAAACGCTATGTGACTCATGTGCTCGTTGCAAACATGTGAGATCGTCATTCAAACCTAAGAAAGTGGTCAGCACCAAAGAACCACTAGAACTAGTACATATTGATTTGTGTGGCCCAATGAAGGTAAGAAGTAGAGACGGATCCAGGTGTGTTTTTGTTTTGGTAGATGATTATTCCAGGTACATTTGGCCTCTCTTTCTAAAATTAAAAGATGAAACATTCGATGAGTTTGTAGTTCTAATGAAGCTTGCTCAAAATAAGTACAAATCAAAATTAGTGTCTATACATACTGATCATGGCACCGAATTTGATAATCACGCTTTCATAGAATTTTGTAGGGAAAATGGTGTAGGTCACAATTTTTATGCATCACGGACCCCACTACAAAACGGTGTTGTTGAACGTATAAATAGAATACTAGAGGATATGGCATGCACTATGTTTTTATGTAGTGGTCTACCTCAAATTTTTTGGGCTGAACCTATTAGTACTGCATGATATGTTCAAAATCGAGCTTTGATTAGACCTATCATTAAGAAGATTCCTTATGAGCTTCTTAGAGGAGGAAAACCTAATATATCTCATCTTCATTGCTTCGGGAGTAAATTTTTTATCCATAATAATGGCAAAATTCATTTAAGTAAATTTGATCCCAGAAGTGATGAAGCTGTTTTCGTTGGATACTCTAATCATAATAAAGCATATAAAGTTTTTAATAAAAGAACTTTATATATCGAGGAAAGTGTTCATGTTATATTTGATGAGAATAATGTGTTTGATAAAGCTGAATAGGATGAGGAAGAAGATATAAATGAACCTAATTTCTATTTGTCTAGAGATGATCCTCCAGAGCTGGATGAAGAAGATAAAGAAATTGAACGCACGAATGATGAACGTGGAAATCCTTCAAATAAAAGGGAAAGGTAACTGAGAATATAGTTGATGATACTATAACCTCCTCTCAAAACAAGAACTTGAAAACTGAAGTTATAACTGATGAAGTTATAACTTCAAACCCAAACCAAGGTATAGAATCAAGAGTTATACCCGATTCAACTATAACCGCCGGGTTAAACTCAGGGGGATCAATTCTTGGATCCCAACCATTTGACGAAGGTGAGCCCAATTCAAATGACAATGATGTGCCTTTAGTCTCTAAGAAATGGAGATATAAAGATTCTCATCCCATGGAGAACATTCTTGGAAATTTAAGTAGAGGTGTTCAAAATCGTAGAGGATTGAACAACTTTTGTTCCTTCTACTCCTTTGTCTCCACCATTGAACCTACCAATATCAAAGAAGCCCTAGTTGAATCAGATTGGATCAGTGCCATGCAAGAAGAATTACAACAATTTGAAAGAAATAAAGTGTGGCACTTGGTTCCCAGACCTAATGATAGATCTGTAATTGGCACCAGATGGGTGTTCAGAAACAAACTAGATGACATGGGAGTTATTGTGCGAAACAAATCGAGATTGGTTATACAAGGATACAATCAACACGAAGGGATTGATTAGGACGAGACCTTCGCTCCCGTTGTTCGTCTTGAGGCTATTAGATTATTAATAGCTTTTGCTGCTCAGAAAGGAATGAAGTTATTTGAAATGGAGGTTAAGACTGCACTTCTTAACGGTTATTTGAATGAAGAAGTCTTTGTAGAGCAACCCCCCGAATTTCTGGATGACAAGTTTAAAACTACGTTTATAAATTAGATAAAGCTTTATATGGTTTGAAACAAGCTCCCAAGACTTGGTACGACAAATTATCTAAATTCCTACTTGAAAGTAATTTTAAGAGAGGATCTGTCGACAAGACCTTGTTCCTAAAATCAGAGGATTCAGACTTCTTAGTTATACAAATTTATATTGATGATATCGTTTTTGGTTCAACTAATAATAAATTGTGTAAGTATTTTTCAGATTTGATGACCTTAGAATTTGAAATGAGCATGGTGGGAGAACTCAAGTTCTTTCTAGGACTTCAAATTCAACAAACTAGTGAAGGCATTATGATCCACCAGCAAAAATACATCAAGGAACTAATCAGGAAATTCGGAATGGAAAATACTCATTCTATCTTCACTCCTATGGTCACAGATAAGAAATTGACATTAGACGAAGACGGTAAGTCTGTCGATGAAACGACTTATCGGGGTATGATTGGTTCACTTCATTATTTAACTGCTAGTCGCCCTGATATTATGTTTAATGTATGCATGTGTGCTCAATTTCAATGGTGCCCTAAAGAATCGCATATGATAGCAGTTATGAGAATCTTGAGGTATTTAATTAGTACGACGAAATTCTATATGTGGTATTATCTTGGGTGTAACTTCGATCTCATAAGGTATTCTGATGCAGATTATGCAGGTTGTTCGCTTGATGGAAAGAGAACTTCCGGCATCGCTACATTTGTTGGACCATGAATTATAACATGGGGATCAAAGAAACAAAATTCAATTGCCTTATCTATAGCTGAAGCAGAATATATTGCTGCTGCACTGGTATGTTCTCAGTTACTATGGCTTAAACAGCAATTATGTGATTATGGTATAGATGTAGGATGTATTCCTATTTTATGTGATAAAACGAGTGCCATAATTATTTCCAAAAGCCCAGCACAACCCTCTCATACTAAGAATATTGATATTCGACATCATTTTCTATGCGGCCATGTCGATAAGGGTAATATAAAACTTGAATTTTGTAGCACAGCAAAACAATGGGCAGATATTTTGACAAAGGCATTGGCCAGAGAATGTTTTGAGATTTTGCGGTTGGAAATTGGTTTAATTGGTGGCAACTAAACTTGTCACAAATATTTA
Source organism: Silene latifolia (assembly GCF_048544455.1). Lineage (NCBI taxonomy): Eukaryota > Viridiplantae > Streptophyta > Magnoliopsida > Caryophyllales > Caryophyllaceae > Silene > Silene latifolia. The sequence continues at coordinate 127,843,629 of NC_133538.1, forward strand.
CGACCTTTATGTCTGGCTAGAAATAGACGAGATTGTATGATTGCGTCCGTTTTTTCGCTGCAAGCATATTCTTGTATAGTATTTTATTATTTTATGAGAATATTCCGTATGCTAGTCTGTTATATTTTATGTTGTATAAAAACCATAATTCTCGTTCATCACTTATACATTCTAAGGTTTAGAGCTTCATAAACCAATGACATTCATAATTGGTTTGATTTAGGATGTGAGTAGTACTCTTATATAGCATGTAACATTAAATTGCATAAGCATGAAATTTGTCTCTTATTGCCTGTATACACTCGTTTTGTTGTGGTGACACATGTGGAGAGGCGACCCTTCCTTTACGTTTTACACACTAACTTCACATTAGCCAAATCTACCTCGTTTTGACCTACTTATTCAACTACATTCCATATGGCCTTCCCTTGTCAACCTAGTCTTGTTGGTAAGTTTGGAAGTCTTGTTGTGGTTAATTTTGTTGCTTTTATGATGGATATTGAAAGGAAGGAAGAAAAAGATGGATTGAAACAAAATGAAAAAAAAGGGAGAAAAATGATATAAAACATGGAAAAGAGGAAATCTCTTATTACTCTTATTCTTATCATTTCCATATTACTTGAGGAGAAGTACTTGATGATGTGAGTGAGTTTGTGCCATACTTGGCATGGTGCATCATCTTTCATGTTGGGTTGGAGAGTGGAATATGGCTACTTTTGGTTGTGATCAATGCTAGCTTAGCTTTTACCTCCACATATCCATATTATGTTGCCCCTTCTTACCCAATTACCTCACCTCACATTACTATGTAAGCCCTCGGCATGTGTTTTGGACCTCGCTTGGTTGGAGTGTATATGGGTCACTAGAGATATCTATCATGTTAGATTGCATGCATGCTTTTGTAGGTCGTAGTTAGGTTAGTGACTGTTTTCATTCTCTCCTACAAAATTTGTACTCAACTTGGTTTGTATTACACACTTTATATTTAAGGCTATGTTGAATTTGTTCTTATGCTATAATACTTGTCTTGCATAACGTTTCTTGGCTCGGTTGATATTATTCAAGGTGTTTTATGTCTGTTATCACCTTTTCGATGATGTCAAAAGGGGGAAGAAATGACCATGATTTCGTATTTGCCTACGCTTGCTCCTTGTCAAGACCTTTAGTCTCTTAAGTTCTTTAGTTGCTATAACTTTGAAACATAAATGTTTGGACCTTGTGTTCTAGGAACTATAATTTGATAGTATTAAGTTGAGGGGGAACTAGAACTTCAGTCACAAATCATAGGAGACTTGTCATCATCAAAAAGGGGGAATTTGTTGGACCATATAGGTATATGTCTTGCGTCTTGATAATGACCAGTGTGCTTAATTATATATATACTTGTGCTCGTGATCGTTTGTTTAGTCGTGTTAGATTAAGCATGGTTACATCATTCGCAAGCAAAGTTATAGTTAGTTTAGCTACAACTTTGAAGATTTGTGAAGTAAAGTTAAGGATGGTCTAGCTACTATTTTAAGATCATTTGAGTAAGTTTCAAGAACAAGTGTCAAGCAAATCAAAGTGAACCTTGTGTTCAAGCTCAACTTCCCAACTAAAGCTACTCGTTGATCAAGTTCATATTAAAGAAGATTTCATGATCAAGTAGCAAAGTCAACGATTAAGTTTTAAGATTATGTTCTCAAACATTGATCAACTAAAGCTCAAGAGGAACTCACAATCAAATTGAAGAGATGAATACTGCATTGATGATCTCCAGGAAGATTAGATAACGTAGGTCATCGTCTTATAACGGTATTTAATGAAATGATTTTGGTAAGTAAAGTTATAGTTGTTATGGTTATAACATTACCTACCAGACTCAATGTTATAGGTGATTTAGTTATAACATTGAGCTGCAGTAATAAGTAATGCACGACTTGAGTTTTAAATTGTTTTGAAAATAGTTTTTCAAATCTTATCTTTATATTCTTTAAATGAAAAACCTATTTCATAGTAGATTGAAGTTTGTACTTAAATTGGGTTATGAATATTTAATTGGTCGACTTATGTGACAACTTATGGGTTGTTGCTTGGTGGCTAACTAGGATTTTCTACTTATTCATATCTAAACCCTAATTTATTTAACCTAATATCTTACTAGGGTTTCACGTTTGATGTAGTAGGCTAAAGGGCCGTCTCCTACTCGTGTAATACTTCTTGTGCAAGTAAAGATTAGGGGAAATCTAAATAAGATTATTATTAAAGATATTTTATATCTTTATGGTTATTTAGATTTATTCCATATCTTCTACTAAGATATTGCTAGGTTAAATAATAAGATTGGATCTTCTAGTTAATATATACTTCACACATGATCTATATAGAATCTAGGGTTTTATGGTAAGAATCATAAATAAATATTTGTTAGAGATATTTTATCTCCTTATATTTATTTTATATATTTTATCTGAGATGTTGTTAGATTAAAAAAGGAAAAAGATAGATCTTATTCCTTCCATAACCTACATGAGATCCACTACACAATCTCGAGTTTTCTTATAAAAACCTTGATCTCATCTCTACTATAAATACTACACATAATAATTCATTTAAAGCACTTTTCAATATTCGAACAAAACATCCTTTGCACACGTCCTTAAGTTTATTATTCTTTTTGCAAGTTAAAATTGTTTTTGAAAAGTCGTGTGCTATCTTATATTGCAATTATTTCTATGTATCATCAGAAGATAATAGCGCTTAAATATTGTTTCTTACTCGTTCATATTGTGAACACTAGAAGAACAATCAACCATTTTCTTATTAACGTAAGATAGACAAAACCGAGTATTTAAGGGTACTCAATTGAGTTACAACTAGAGTTAGTTGTACGAGTGGGTAAGTAATTTTGTAATCCGTATAAAGGTACTAAAATTATTAATCGAGAATAGTGGTCGTAGGTTTCGATTTAAGAAACTTAACCACTTCAAAATCACGTGTGTCACTCGTTTTCCTTCGTTCGTTTCCTTACGTTTTAAATTTCTTAACTAATTAGTTAAAGTTTAATCAATAAACTTTAGATAATTAATTATTAATTCACGCACATACATATATTCGAAAAAGTGGGCTAATGTTTTTAATACTCAATTCACCCCCCTCTCTTGAGTATTTCGGATCGATAGACTCTTCACCCACTTGTATAGTCACCGGATGGAGGATGTGCATTGATTATCGTAAATTGAATTTCACCACAAGAAAGGATTATTTCCCTCTCCCCTTCATTGACCAAATGCTTGAGCGGTTAGCCTCCAACAAATTCTTTTGTTATCTTGATGGATATTCGGGATTCTTCAAAATCCCAATAAATAGGATGACCAACATAAAACCACATTCACATGCTCTTATGGAACATTTGCATATAGGAGAATGCGTTTTGGACTTCGTAATGCTCCCTCTACTTTTCAAAGATGTATGATGAGATTCTTTTCGGATTTCATTAAAACCATATTAGAAGTGTTCATGGATGATTTTAGCGTTTATGAGGAGGATTTCAAGTCTTGTTTACATAATCTTTACCTTGTATTGCAAAAATATGAAAGTGTGAGTCTTGTGTTAAATTGGGAGAAATGCCATTTCATGGTAAATGATGGTATTGTTTTAGGGCATCTTATTTCGGAAAGAGGCATGGAGGTTGACAAAGCAAAATTTGAGGTGATAGAACAACTTCCTTCTTCCATAAATGTGAAGGAGGTAAGGAGTTTTCTTGGCCATGTGGGTTTCTACCGCCGTTTTGTCAAAAAAAATTCAAAAATAGCCAAGCCTCTCACACAACTATTGCTTAAAGACCCCCTTTCCATTTCACTAATGAGTGTGTTGAAACTTTTAAAAGGATAAAACAAGCATTTATTTCGGCTACTATTATCCAATCACCCAATTGGGAGCTTCCATTTGAAGTCATGTGCGATTTAGGTGATTATGCAATTGGCGCGGTTCTTGGCGAACGAGTGGGAAGAGCATTACATCTAATACCCGCCCTATTTAAGGACCCGTTGACTGGCCGTTTGACCAAAGGAGACCTGTAGTAAGGGATATGGGGGAGGTTGGGAGACCTACGTTACTCGTTGCTCGACCTTGTGAAGGTCACTTGGCCGAGTAGTGAGAATACTCGACCGAGTATGCCTATACTTGACCGAGTATTACGTCTGTTAACGCGTTATTATAAAATGCGATATTGTGAACCTCATTTCTTTTCCGACGGTTCGTTTCTCTTTCTAGCGCTAATCTCTCTCTCTCTCTCCCACTTATCTTCCATCACCATACACAATCACATGGCCTTGATACTAACCCAAGAAGGGGGATGGTTCATGCTTGAAGTCATCGAGTCGGGTTATCGCCGTTGCCGATATCGGTCCGCGTCTCAAGGTGAGTTGATGTTTCTTCGTCATCTTTCAGTAGGTCTTGAATAGTCTAGTAATAAAATGTGATTATTACTTGTAGGATTCATCTGAAAGTCTTGCTTGGCTAGTGTTGGATGTACTTTCATGGAATGGCGAAAATGGTAGGGTTTCCCTACTCAGTTGATTGTGTAGTAGATTTAAGATTGATGTTGTGATTTAATTGATATGATAATATTATTTAATGATTGTATTCTGGAGTATTGGAGTTATGGTGGATTGACTATGACTGTGAGGTGCGTCTTTGGCTGAGTGGAGTCACTTGTGGGAATGGCTTCGCGTCCTTGATTCGCCCCTTGTGGAACTCGCCACAAGAGGGGATGTGCACATTATGAAACATGGGTTGTCGCTCGTTGCGATGAGAGGGGCTTAGGTGGGCAAGGCTGCGGTCCCCCACTAGCGGTATTAATCTGTCGCGGCAATAATCCGGCAGGACTATACACTTAAGTGTGTAGTCAATATTGGGTTATGATAGGAATTGGAGGATGATTGTGGAATTTTTGTCATTGACTTTAATGTATAGCTTATCTTTATTATTCAGTGAACTTACCCCTTGTTGTGTTTTCAAAACTGTGGTGATCTCGGGGATGGTGAGCAGTTGGTTTAGCAGGTACAGCTAGTTTTGATGCTTGCAGAACATAGAAGGGAACCGAGTCATCACGCTACTGAAATAGATATCGCCATCACTCATGTCTAGTAGTTCTCCCAGTTGTATCTGTTGTACATTTCTCACGTTGGTTATGATGTAAAGTATAAAGTTACTTAATAAATGTTATGTTATTGTTTATTTGATCTCTTTAGCTCGGGTAACCGAGATGGTAGCGCCTTTATACACTGGGTGGCCCTAGTAAGGCACCTTTGTGTATGGGGGTATTACAAAGTGGTATCAGAGTAACCCTGCGACTATGTGGTGAGCCTGTGGTCAGGAGTACCCGGGTCACCCATCTAGCGAGGGAGGATTCTGGGCTTGGTTGTGGTCAGCCTCCGGGTATGACAGGGACGTTGTGTTATTTAAGTGGGATCGTTTGTAATACCCCAAGAGGTTTAGAGGAAATTTATCCCACATCGAGAAAATATGGAGCTTGTGATATGTTTATAAGGGCTTCCACCCACCACTTAGTAACAAGTTCTTGTAATTTTGGGCTTAAGTGATGACAAATTATGGGCCCAAAGGTACACATCCCATCTTATTGGGGTTGTGTTACGACAGTGGCGGGCCGGGTTGTTATAGATGGTATCAGAGCGACGATTTTGGAACCTGAACTAAAAACCAAATGAATGCAGGGTGTCAAAATAAAATAAACCTGGTGTATGTTTGTTGAGAGCCTCTTATGTCAGTTTTGGGGGTGAAGGCGCCCTCATCTAAGAATCCCGGTCCGATTATGCTTAAGGCAGCCACCATGGAGGGGTAGCTGTATAGGAGTATATTTATGCAAGTGTGTTTGTCAATATGCATGTATATAAGAGTCTATGTGATAGTGTGTTCAGTATGGAACGTATGGATCATTGGACATGTGTCAACGGTTGTTATAAATGAACTGCTAGTGTAAGTACGTGTGCGTACATGCATGGATGAGTCGGATAAGGAGTCTAAAGTCTTATGCATAGTGGTATAGGACGGGGGAGGTAACAAACGAGGGTAGCGTTATAGCCTGACAAAGAAAGACGGGAATGTGAATTTATGCTTGATGATATATGTATATATACTCGTAACATCGGTGTGGGTGTATGCTCGTTAATAGAGTTGGAAATATGTGCTATTTTCTACTTATAACTGATACCCGTCGTTGTGAGTACCAAAGATAAAATTTATAATTCCTATTAAGACTAACCTAGGCTAGTGGTAACAGGGTCGAACCACAAGGAGGCAGATGTAAATTTTAGTTGATTTAAGTTCAGTTTGAGGTAACTATTATGGGGGTTGAATTGAATTGGTCTACAGCTAAAAGTGAACAAAGATAATAAACTAAATAAACGATTTAAACAGATAAAAGAAGGGTACTAGGATGGTCGGTTCATTATAGCTTCGCGGCAAAGCAAACTAAGTCGGTCTGAATCAAAAAGGTAAGGCGGGAGATAAAGAGGTCCTCTCGGTCTACTCTTAACAAATAGCATCTTTCGATCTCGCTATAGGTCCCTAATGTCACTAATACTAACTTTCGTCCTGAAAAGTGACTAACGGTCTAAACTATACCTATCTTTCGATCTTAGCACAGTTTAGTCGATTTAATTGATGGTCAAATAACTTTCCCAATCTTTCGATCTAATGGGTCGGTCACAAAATAGGTATCTAACTGGTCGCATGCATTCGATTCGTTAACACAAGATTAAATTCAATTAAAACGAAAATAAAACCCTATGAGGTCAGTCGATCGACTGACAATGTTAGTCGATCGACCAACACGCGAGACAACCCGTGTAAAATCTATTGCCGCCTATGCCATAAATCGCCTACATCCTAGCACTATAGAATTAGCTACTCATGATGAAAGTGATAACAACAATAAAACTAATAACGATTACTGAATTCATGCTTAAAGTAAATAACAAACAGCGATAATACGATAATTGGCTTTCGGGATACTAACTAGCAAATCTATACTAATGATGAAAGTAAAACAATAAACTGGAATTAGGGCAGAAGGAATACCGAGATTTCAGAGGAAAGATTAAGAACAAGAACAAAATTCCAATGCTAAAACGATGATCCAAACCCTAAACACTCGAATGAATAAAAGCGAAAGTTCTTGTGTGAAATTGTGATAAAAACTTCGATCATAAACTGAATGTTTTTTGTTACGTTATATAGCAAATAACGTAACATCTTATTTCCTAAACATAGCATCATGGGCTTGCGCTTTCTCGGTCTTCTAATTCTCGTCTGGAATAGCAATCAGTCGATCGATCGATAATTTGGTCGATCGATCGCTCCTCAAACAAACGTAGCTTCTAGAACCGAACATTAGTCGATCGATCGAGGGAGATGGTCGATCGACTAATGGAGCTGCTACTCGACTTCTTGAAACTCGTGGACTTGTCTTTTGGGCCTTGGATCGCGCACCAAGCTCCTTCCTTAAGTGATTCCTTTACGTCATTTGCAATGCAGTTTACTCGGGGACGGATTTGGCTTGATTTCCTGTTGAATTCTTCACATTTCTGCAATAATGTACAAAATACGGAAGTAGACGGAAATAGGGAGAAATGTAGCATAAACTACAAGAATGAGCTCTGAAATGCGTGTAAAATGGGATGTAAAACATCATATAAATAACACGCATCAAACTTCCCCAAACCAAACCCTTTCTTGTCCCCAAGCAAGAACTAGACTCGATCTAATGACCTAATGGAACGAGTTCAATCTCAGAGCGAAATGCAAACTGTTAAGCCTAAACCAATTTAATGCACAACCAACAATCAACTAGTAACGTGAATCATGCAAACGAGTTATGAGGTCGTTAGAGACTCTGAGCGAACCGTCACGGTAGTAAAGACTTATCATATTGGACTCTCGCGGGTCGCTCAAATCACTCAATAAGCACAGGTGATATAAATGTAAGATAGAAGGAATTAATTTTGTACTGACTCTCACCTAACTACGACGTATGAAAACATGCCAGCAATAAAATATGAAAATGACCTCTACGACCGTGCATACGCATTCCAACCAAACAGATGACCAATGACACATGCCGAGGTATAAATGGGATATGTGAGGTATGGGTAAGAAGAGGCAAAACATTTTATGGTAAAGTGGAGGTATAGGTGATCAAGCTAGTACCAAAACGGAACCAAGTGGCAACATCCAGCTTCTTGCTCATAATCAAGCGAAACGGTGCTATAGCAAGCACAAAACTCACAATCTCCAAAATATCAAATCAATAAACTCCCCATAGGATATCAATGAAACATGGGAGCAAAAATCGCCAAAAGATAAGGATTAAATTATGCGAATTGACTTCTTCCTCGAATCTCGGTCGATCGACCATATTTGGCGATCGATCGCTAAAACAAAGAGAACCTCTTTTTCATTTCTTTTTGAATCATTTTTTTTTTTTTTCTTTCTTTTTCTTTTGTTTCTTTCTTTCCTTTTTCATTTTCCAAACATCATCTCAACAGAGCATATGCCCCCAAAAACGAGTAACAACCACCAAAACACAGACTACTAGCTTGACAAGAGACAGGCTAAATGTAGGACGTAGTAATGGGACAAAAAGGTCATTTTTGGCGTGTGAAACTTATGGGTAAAATGAGAAAAGGCAACCTCTACCACATGTGTCAACAAACCACAAACCGAATGCATACGGGTATTAAGTAGATCAAATTCATATTCATGCAAATTAAGGAAACATGTCTCATAAGGAGTACTACTCACATTCCTAATTAAACCGGTCATGAATGTCACCGGTTATAGGCTCTAATTCTCAGAAATATGATGTAGTTTGCCAAAAATCAAAGTCAAGTCTCAAGTTCAACAAGAATGTAACGAAAACTCGTAGATATGCATTTACGATTCTACTAATAACATGTTGATCTAGCAAGGCTCAAAGAAACAGTGCAAATGCAAAATCATCATAGAAATACTACCGTTACGACTCGACGTATATGCTAAAATAAACGTGCATTTTATGGAATTTTTTTGAAATTTTTCAATTTTTTTGAATTTTTCGTATATATAAGAGAAATGAAATAAACAATGCAAAACAAAATTGAACGTGAATGCAAGCAAATGATATGCGACGTAAAACCCTTCCCCAAACCAAATCGCACAATGTCCCCATTGTGCAAAATCATGTAATGAAGGAAAGAGAAATGGGAATTTGCGAGAAAATAAACAAGCAAGACACAAAGGAAAGATATGGAACTCACAAGACTTTAAGCGCAGGAAAGGAAACCTCCCAAACCGGCGTGAGCTAGGAGGTTTGATGAGCTATGATGCTACCAATAAGAGTGCCGAAAGACGAGAAAATACCACGCATAAGATCGAGAAAACAATTTTTGAAACGGTAAAATTGTGCACAAATGAGAAAATAGAAGAGATAAATAATATGACGGAAAATAAAGTGGAGTAGAAAACTCCCTTAAGTCCGCAAATCGACCAAACACAACAGGGGAGAGGTCGTGAACAGTACAAGAAGTGTCTACGGTCGATCGACCTATAGGGCGATCGATCGACTAGATGAACAGAATGTAAGCTCCTGGAAAGCGCAACTCGGCCGATCGACCATGATGGTGGATCGATCGATCGAAAATCTTCTTTGTACTCCTTATTTCTTCGTTTTTGCTCAATGATTTGAGCTAACAAGCTCTAAACACCTGCAAGTGCACAATAATACGCGCCCAAAATTTCGCAAAACCCAGAAAAAAGTCTAAAGTACTTGAAAATCCTAAGAAAACAAAATAAAAGCGAAGTTTTCGCGCACACAAAAAACAATAAAAATGTCTTAACAAAGCAAATAAAATGAAGTTTATAACGAGATCGATCAACTAATAGTTGATCAAGAAGGACCACGGTATGGCCCACTTCGTCGGCTTCTCGGCTAATAGAGGTAGCCTCAATGGTGCTCATCTCATCACCGCACCCTTCTTAGCTTCGATCGGAGGGCTCAACGGATCAACTTTGTCGGCTCCCAATCAAGAATTTCGTTGGGTTCAACGGAATCCAAGTCAGACTGTCTCACCTTGGTTGGCTCATCTTCCACTTCCTCATCAGTCCCATAGCTTAGGCATCCAAGGCCTCCTCTTTGAATGATCGGCTTTTACGGTGGCACAACTTGTAGCACTTCCTTCCCCAAACCAGCTCCAGCATTATCTAAAACAACAGATTCTTCCTCCTTCTTGCTCCCAATCTGGGGCGGAGGGGTTAACACAAAGAGTAGTGATAGGGACAGGCAATTCGGGAAGCACAAAGTACGATTTCTTTTCAGAAACCGTATTACAAGTAACAGGCCACATGGGATCCTTCTTTTTAGCAGGTTGGGCAAAAATGATAGAATGTTTCCCAACTTTGAAGGCCAAAGTTCCAGAGACTACGTCAATAAATCGCACCAAAGAAGTGTGCGAAACGGCCTACCTAGGATGATCGGTATATGGGCATCCTCAAGCATGTCCAGGACAACAAAGTCAACAGGGAAGAAAAACTTCCCTATTTGGACGGGTATGTCCTCTAGGACTCCTATAGGCTCGACCGCAGATCGGTCGACCATCCGAAGCTGTCATGTCGTGATAGCAAACCGGGTCAACTTAAGCCTCCTAGCTAAACTCAAGGGCATGACGCTTATGCTGGCCCCTAGGTCACACAATGCCTTCTCAATTGAGAAGGTACATATTTTGCAAGGAACAGAAAAGCTACCCGGGTCCTCTAACTTATGGGGCGAGTGTGAGAGAGAGATAGGAGCAAGACTCCTTGGTGAGTGCGACAAAGGTGCAATTGTCTCAAGTGACCGCTTTTTGGACAACAGTTGTTTCATAAATTTAGTATAAGCGGGCACTTGGTTAACTAATTCAAGGAAGGGGACTTGTACATTCAGACTATGGATAACTTTCTCAAACTTACATTGAAAGATACTGTTCCTTCGTCGGCACGAGTCTCTCCGGATATGGGGCCGTAAGGAGTACCTTAGCCTTCTCCTCCAATTCACGCCGGCGTCCTTGGACTTAGGTGAAAGTCCGTCACCTTATCTTTGTTGAAGCTAGACCCCTCCTCAGACCGTCTCAAATGAGAACCATTAACCGTCATTGGGTCGAACTTGGGACCGGGATCGACCCATCAAAGCACTCGGGTCTTGTCCTAAAATCTTCGGGACCGTGGTACCCCGAAACAAGTGGTCTCGTAGGTTATTTGGCATTAAAGAATGAAATTCTTCAACATCGCAGCGATCTCGTCGATCGCCCACTCTCCTCGATCGATCGACCGAGATGTACAGATTCGAAGCTCCCCGTAACCCGTGCTTGATCGATCGACTAGGTATATCGATCGATCGATCAAATACTGTGTGCGTCTTTTCCTTTGATTTGTTCGTTGAAGCTTTCTCTTGACTTGTTTCCGGCTCATCTTTTTCAACAGCGTCCTCGACCATGGCAGGCCATCAAGGGTGGACCCGCTCCTCAAAGTGATGGCATTTAGGGTCTCCTTTTGTTCCGGTTGAGTAGGTAAGTGTCCGGGAGCTCGAGTGTTACTTTTGCTAGCCAGTTGAGCAATTTGGCTCTCTAGTAACTTCATCCCGGCCTCTCTTGCTTGGGACTCCTTTAGCAAAGGTTCTTAAGCTCGGAAAATTGATTCTGCGCGATTGTTGTTGCTGTGGCACATAAGGAGGTTTCGATATTGTTGTTGCTTTTGATGAGGGGGTATATAGGGTTGTTGCTGCGACGGAACTTAAGTTGGGTTAAGGACATTTTGGCTCCTCCAACTCAAGTTCGGATGGGTGTTCGGCTCATAGTAGGCGTTGGTCTGCCTATAGTGTTGAAAGGCAGCACAAGATTCAAAGGGACTAGGGCAGTTTTTCGAGACATGGCCCTCACCTCCACACCTTTCACAGACGAAAGGACCGTCTAACACAGCATTGACTTGGTACATCCCACCTTTGGAAGCTCCTCCTAGCTCATACTTGTCAAATCTCGCGGTAAGAGCCTCAAGCGCAGCGACAGAGGAGGATTCAGCAGCTCTCCTCTGGTTCCCTCTAGAATTCCCATACTCGGCCTTGTGGGTAGCTAGATCGTCAATGATCTTCCACCCCTTGGTTGCTCCCAAATTTTCAAAGAAATCTCCGTTGGTGCAAAGATCCAAAATGGCCCTCCGATCGTCGTACAACCCATTGTAGAAATGATTGCACCAACTCCATTTTTCGAACCCATGGTGCGGTATGGTTCGCACCAACTTCTTAAATCGGACCCATGCTTCGTGGAAATTCTCATATGGCCCTTGTTTAAAGCCCGTGATTTGAGCTCTAATAGCGATCGTCCTTGAAGCAGAGAAGTACTTCTTGTAGAACGCCAATGCCAATGTATTCCAATCAGTGATCCCTTGAACGGCTCGGTCTAGATCTCTATACCACTCCCTTGCAAAGATCGCGAAGGGAGAAGATGAACATAGTCTCCTTGATCTGGTCTTGGGTCACGCCGGCTGGTGGGGGTATGGAACAGCAAAGAGTCAATAAAGGTCTCCATATGCTTAGTTGCATCTTCATTTGCAGCTCCCCCAAATTGGTTTCTCTCAACCATAGTGATGTAGGCAGGCTTTGGTTCGAACTTCTTGGCATCACCTGGTAGCTCGAACCCCTTATATAAGTTATCTACTGTCGGCTCGGAATAACTAGTTATACTTGCTTCCTCGGCCATGACCGGAATTTCCGGAGAAGTAACTGTCTCGGTGAAGAAGTGGAAACGGGCGAAGATGGTGGATTATCTTCGAACAGTTCGTTCTCGTGATAGCTTGACAGAGTACTCAGCTCTTCCTCTGTCGGTAGTATCCTATGTGTTCGTCTCAACTCGCGCAAGAATCTTTCAAGCTCAGGGTTCAACGGTACTAATTCTCCACCCTGTGACCTGCGCATAAGAAGAAACTACAAAAAGAATATAAGAAAAGTTTAAGGAACGGATGTCCCTTAAACTAAGAAAGACTAAAAATAAAAACAACTAAAATTAGGACTATTGCCTCCCCGACAACGGCGCCAAAATTTGATACCCGTCGTTGTGAGTACCAAAGATAAAATTTATAATTCCTATTAAGACTAACCTAGGCTAGTGGTAATGTGGTCGAACCACAAGGAGGCGGATGTAAATTTTAGTTGATTTAAGTTCAATCTGAGGTAACTATTGTGGGGGTTGAATTGAATTGGTCTACAGCTAAAAGTGAACAAAGATAATAAACTAAATAAACGATTTAAATAGATAAAAGAAGGGTACTAGGATGGTCGGTTCATTATAGCTTCGGCGGCAGCAAACTAAGTCGGTCTGAATCAAACACAGGTAAGGCGGGAGATTAAGAGGTCCTCTCGGTCTACTCTTAACAAATAGCATCTTTCGATCTCGCTATAGGTCCCTAATGTCACTAATACTAACTTTCGTCCTGAAAAGTGACTAACGGTCTAAACTATACCTATTTTTCGATCTTAGCACAGTTTAGTCGATTTAATTGATGGTCAAATAACTTTCCCAATCTTTCGATCTAATGGGTCGGTCACAAAATAGGTATCTAACTGGTCGCATGCATTCGATTCGTTAAACACAAGATTAAATTCAATTAAAACGAAAATAAAACCCTACGAGGTCAGACGATCGACTGACAATGTTAGTCGATCGACCAACACGCGAGACAGCCCGTGTAAAATCTATTGCCGCCTATGCCATAAATCGCCTACATCCTAGCACTATAGAATTAGCTACTCATGATGAAAGTGATAACAACAATAAAACTAATAACGACATCAATTCATGCTTAAAGTAAATAACAAAAATGATAATACGATAATTGGCTTTCGGGATACTAACTAGCAAATCTATACTAATGATGAAAGTAAAACAATAAACTGGAATTAAAAAGGAAGGAATACCGAGATTTCGGAGGAAAGATTAAGAACAAGAACAGAATTCCAATGCTAAAACGATGATCCAAACCCTAAACACTCGAATGAATAAAACTGAAAGTTATTGTGTGAAATTGTGATAAAAACTTCGATCATAAACTGAATGTTTTATGTTACATTATATAGCAAATAACGTAACATCTTATTTCCTAAACCTAGCATCATGGGCTTGCGCTTTCTCGGTCTTCCGATTCTCGCCCGGAATAGCAATCTGGTCGATCGATCGATAAGGTGGTCGATCGATCGCTCCTCAAAGAAACAAGTAGCTTCGGAACCGAACATTGGTCGATCGACCGAGGGAGATGGTCGATCGACTAATGGAGCTGCTACTCGACTTCTTGAAACTCGTGGACTTGTCTTTTGGGCCTTGGATCGCGCACCAAGCTCGTTCCTTAAGTGATTCCTTTACGTCATTTGCAATGCAGTTTACTCAGGGACGGATTTGGCTTGATTTCCCGTTGAATTCTTCACATTTCTGCAATAATGTACAAAATACGGAAGTAGACGGAAATAGGGAGAAATGTAGCATAAACTACAAGAATGAGCTCTGAAATGCGTGTAAAATGGGACGTAAAACATCATATAAATAACACGCATCAATAACGTAGATAAGTTAAGTGCAGTATATGTGTTGTGGCATGAATTTCTCTACCATAGTTATGTGCAGTATAACAGGTGTTGTGTAAGTATATCGTAAGGTTCTTTATAACTAAAGATTTGTTTTGTGTGCATTAGAAACAGGGTCTAAATATGACGAGCCCGATTAAAGGGAAACTCTGCACGATGTTTATTGTTTTGCAGGAAATACTCCTTGTACCTTCAAAATTACATCACTGTTCCGTTGAACTCGGCCGAGTAAAGTTGATACTCGACCGAGTAGGCCATATTCGGCCTAGTAAGAAGGCACTCGGTCGAGCATTCAGATCGACAGAATAAGCTCGCTACTGATCTCTGAGTACTCGACCGAGTAGACCAAATACTCAACCAAGTAAAGACTACTCGGCCGAGTAATCCCAATATTCGGCCGAGTACCCAAAAATCGCGGTCCATCTCGGTTATTTCTGGAAAGCCCTATAACTCTTTTCCTTCCTTTATTCCGCCTCCTACCTTCATTCTATACAAAATTCTTCAAAAATTTTCTCTCTCAAAACAGACTTGGGTGATTTTTGGCTGTAATTGCTCTTGGATTTCACTCTTGCTTTGTTCAAATCTCCAACTAAGGTAATGTATCTAATCAACCTTCTTTGTTTTTAATTTAATCAATAGAAAGCTTGTCCCAGAATCTGAAATTTTACTCTTGTAATCCAAAGTTTTATACCTCTATTGTGATCTTTTGGTCAAATTTGATCTTAAACATCGACTTATTTATGCTCAAAAATGGGATTTATGCTCAAAATCATCGAACTAATGTTGAAAAATTTCTAGGGTTTGTCTCAAAGTTTTGATTTTTGGTCCCATAGATTGCCTCTAGGATGTTCCTTGTGAGTTAATTGATGATAACAATGCCTTAATTGGTTGGTATGTCGTGTCCTTTGAGAGAAAAATCCGTCTTAAAACTCCGTCTTAAAAGTGTATAAGATGAAAATTAGTCCTTAGTATGGCAAAATTTCCGGAAAATCCTTGTTGAACTTCTCTTCTTGCAGCATGCCGAAATAACGAGCCCCAGCTAAGAAATAGACTCGCGCCAATGCTAACATGGAAACTGGCCAATCTAGCCAAGAGCCTCTTGTTCCTTCGGTGGACGAATATCCATCGGTAATTTTCTCTGACTTCAAACAGTGGGCTGCTTTTGTGGCCTTAATGGGTCGGACCATGAGGCCGACTCGTTGTGTGGACCCTGAGATTTTGGAAACCTTGGGGGTGGAAGGGGATTTCTCTCACATTTTTGAGATATTGGGAATGAAGGAACTCTACCATCTTCACAAGAAGTCCAACCCATACCTCACTTTGGAGTTTTTGAGCTTTTTTGTTTATGATGTAGAGGAGAAAACCTTTTCCTTCCGCCTTATGAACGATGACCATAACTTGACACTTGATGAGTTTGCTAACCACCTGGGTCTAGAAACTGAGAAGGAGGGGTACTTAAGGAATGTGGCGAATAACGGTGGGGCACCTGACTATCTACCTTACATGACCGGGAGACCTATTCCGAGTGCGAGTACCATGTTCATTAATGATGTTCAACATGTGTCACTCCATATATTCCTTAGGATGATGACTTGACTGTTGTATGGGAGGGAGGATGTGAGCAAGATGAAAACTCATGAGGTAATGTTGTTGATGTCCTATCTTAACCCTCGTCGGTGGTTTACTATAGTGGTCCCAGAGTCGTATGCACTAGTTTGGCTCTTATGGTATGGTCCTCGAGCCGTTAGCTTGCTTGTGGGGTTGTAGTGACCCGCTTGGCCCAGAGATTGACTAACTTTGAGGCTCCAACTATGTCGGGTACTGGGTTATTCGAGTCTGCTTCCACGATGGATGAGATGTATTGGTGTCACAATAGGTGGCTTCAGAAGTTAGAGAATGGGTCTTTTGCTTGGTGGGTGAAGGGATCTATGTGTATGGTGGTCCCCGATCTCGAGCACCTTCCGGGATTGACCCCAGGATTCTGATTGACCTACCTGAGCCTATTTTGTGTCAGAGAAGCAGACGATCACTCCCTCGCCCCGCGAGCACCATAGACGGACAGCGGCTAGGATGGCCGAGACTGAGACTAAGCCTTCCTTTTCAGCACCTAGCTTTTACCCATCGCAGTACTCGCCCCACCCCACCATCCACGACTCTAGGATGCAGGTTAGTGACCTGAACGAGCGGATCTCTACTACCTTAGTGCTACGAAACATGCATGAGATGGCCTATAACCAGGGTATAGGGAAGGACTTGGCAAAGCCGGTTTGGTTGAGTGGACCCGGGTTTGAGATCGGAGTATTCCATAGCTATGTGGTTGACCCCAACTTTTGGAGACCACCAACAGAGACCGAGTTTGGCTGCCTCGTAGGACCGTGGAGAGCCAACTACGGCAGTCAGCTGGACGAGGCTGGGAGATGGACCGGCGGTGGAGGCTACTCATCTGGAGCTTATCAGGTAGTGGGAACATCAGGAGCAGGGACATCTGGCATCGGAGGTGGTGAGGATATGGAGGAGGATGAGGACATTTGAGTTCCGCTTTGTTTTCTAGACTTGTTTTTCTGGAATTGTTGTTAGATATTTGCTGAACTTTTATCGTACTCTTTCTATTTTGGGTGTTTGTATTTGGCCTTAAGGTCACTACTTGTTTACGTACTGCTATTGGGTCATCTAGCCCGGGAACCTTGAGTTTATGATAGACATCTAGCTGTTTTGAAGGATAAACATTGGTGTTATAGGCATGATTTGCCAAATTCATGATATGCTCTAGAATATTCGGCCGAGCAAGCCGATACTCGGCCGAATATCGCGTACTTGACCGAGTACTCTTCAATACTCGACCGAGTATCTGGACAATGCACACCTTTCTATTTGAGCTTGTTGTAGAACACACTTGAGTATTTGTTGTCCTATGTATGTATCTTCCAGTGTCCTAGTTGTTGGAGTATGTGTTCTCAACAATAGTGCGATGACATGTTTAAATCTCAAGTTAAGAATACGTAAGGCATGATTCATTTATATAGTCAACTGATCAACATTAATCAGTAATGATTGGCTAACTAGAGTTTGACATTACTGTCGTTTGACGATGGTGATCAGTTGATCCCTTAAGGTCACACCTATTGGACAATTCCCTTAATAGACAAGTTGATTATTTTTATGACGATCCAAGTTGATCAATTCCTTAAAATGGAACAATTGTTTTGTTAGTGAGAATATTTAATATTTTATTGTAATTTGATTAAATAACATTTATTTTAGTAATTAAAAGATTTTATTACTAAAATTGATTATTGTTTATGAAACAATTAAGATAAGAATGAACGGTTAATTATAATTACAATATATTGTGAATTATAATTATATAACCCATTTTATTTATGTGATCAAGAATCACTATACAATTTGTTATATATAATTTAATTTATGTATAAAATGATATTTATTTGATAAATATGCATTAAATTAATTAATAACATGTTACATACTACATGTGACATATTGTGTGACAAATGACAAATTGACAAAATAAAATGGAGGTCTTTATAAGGTGTTGAAACCGGTTATAGTGGGTGTTTTTAGAGTTTTGAGATTTATTGTTTCTAATTGTTAAAAACACCATAATGACCTAAAAACCTAAAAAGCTACTCTACCATTTTTGGGTAAGAAAAATGACAAAAGGCAAGGGCATGCATGGGTCTTGTTTTACCCCACCCCCACCGGTTCCATGAGATAAAATAAGAGAGAGTTCTCTTATTTGTTTTCATTCCATTCTTACCTCATTTTTGATCTATTATTGTGTCTCCTACATCTCTATAAAACAAGTTGGAGAAACTCTAAAAATTGTTCACATACATTCTAATATTATCATAAATATTATTATTAGAATAGTAATACATATTATTAGAATTATTTTAAGGGTTACTAGTATATTAATCTAGTTAGTTAATATATTAGTTTAAGGGTTTTGTTTTGGGTGCAACAAGAGGAGGATCTCAATACTTGGGATTAAGGAGGATTAAGGAAGGTGACCTTATTTGTGCCCTTATTTTGAGCCATATAACAATGTAAGAATCATTGTTTTCTTATTTTTATCTCTACTTTTGTTATACATGCATTAGATCTAAAGAACTAATATTAATATGTTAATTAGTTCACTATTAGATGAGTCTAATAATAGGTATATGAACCTAACAATTGGTATCAAAGCATAGGATGTTGCATGCATAATCGATTTATAATTTTTTCGAGTTATTAGTAACTAAATTAAAACTAAAAATTTGTGATTTATTATATAAAGCCACGAAATATTGATGCATGTTATATATTCTGGTCCTAATATGTTTTTAGGTCATTTTTATGATTTATGGTACATTAGTGCTCATTTTAATGATTTTTAGTTAATTTATTACATTTTTATGATTAAAATGGTATTTAAAATGCTAAAAATAGTTAAACTAAGTCTCTGACCTTAAAATTTTTATATGACCTCACATTAATATTTTACTTATTGTATGTAAAATTTCGTATAAATTTGATTTATTTTGCATGATTTATGTTTTTTATGAGATAAAAATGAATTAAATGGAGGTGAAATGGTTAAATATAGTTAAACTTCGAAATAGGCCATGAAATTTTAATATGTTGTCACGTGCATATTTTACTCACTGTCTGTAAAATTTAAGATGAACTTGATTCATTTTACATGATTTATGAATTTTTAGAGTAAAAATAACATAAATAGTGACTATTTTAGCATAAACAGCTAAAACGAATTACATGTCATGAGAAAATTATTTTAGGTTGTATTTATATCCCACTTATTAGATCTAAAGTTGTAAAATTGATTACATTAATTTTTGTATACTTTAGATGTTTTATTTGATAAAACCGATACATCGCAACTACATTTTTATCAAAATAAATTCAAAATTTTAACCATGATTTTTGATATTATGAGTGTCATGGATATATTTCAGAATGTGTAAAAATTTAAAATTCAAATTTTGAAATTATTTTAATTTAATTTGGATTTATTTCATAAATGTTGTGATTTTAAGGTAAAAAATGAGCATAAAATTAAATCAAGTTGAATAATTGGCAAAAACTGAGTGATGATTAATTTTTGAGACCTAAGAGTGTTAGGATAATTAACTTGGACTAAAATTGATTTTAGTATTATTTAGCGATTTTTAATAAGTTAAAATCGCGCATCTTTATAAAATCGGGTTATATGATCGATATAAGTTAAATATGGCGATTTGGCACATAATTTGGCATTATAGGCACATATTATAATGCTGCATATTTCATTGTTGAATGTCATATTTTATTTATGTAATTTTGAATTATTTAATTTTATCTTAGAATGGCCTTAGTTTTAATCAATTTTACCCGTATTGTAAGGGGATATTGATTCGGTTGTAATTTAATGGAATCTCGTATCTCTTTTATTTTTATTAGTTTTTCATATTACAAATGTATAATAGGAATATCTATGTATTTTTATTATTATTATTTATAATTCCGGAGTTCCTTCAAGACGGTGCCATTCGGAAAGGCGTTCTGACAAAGACGGTGTTCTAGGGAGGCGTGCCACTTGAAGATTCTAGGGACCAAAGGAGTTGGTTTCCGAATATGTAATAGATTATTTGATTTTCTATTTTAGGAAGGCCATACTAGGAAATTATTATTTGTTATGCATTTCTTTTAATATGTTGCATACATTGCCAAATCGCCATAACAACACATGCATATCAGATCGAGTCTTCGACCGTGTCAATTATAACTATCGAGAATTCGACTTTTGCTTCACTTAAAATTCATAGATAATAAATTGACAACACCTTTACTTTTAAAGATTGAGACTTAGCCTTACCAAATAGTAGGAGTCCATGAATCTAAATGTCATGAGGAGTACAATACAATTTTTCGGGGTGCTTCTATTGACGTTTGATAAGTGGGGTAATAAGTAGTTATTACACTTCGAAAGTTTGGTTGATCTCAACGAAGGTATTTTCCGACCATAACCGCAATAGGTTCGGGCTAAAGATGAATTTAATGTAAAATCACTGACCGAGAGTTCTAATTGTAGAATCGGTTAAGAGGGTTAACCCACCAAGTTATATTAGTAAAGATGTAGAGGGCCCGTAGGCCCACTTCCAAGTTAATATGAATTTTGGATCTCGGAATCATTTAGGACTTGTTTGGTTACCCTTTAAATTCATGGGATTTTGAAAATCCCATGAATTGCAATATTATGGACTTGTTTGGTTGCCAAAATCATTGGAAGCAGAACTTCCCATGGAATTTAAGTTACTCCATTATGGAGGAAGTCACCTACCTAGCCCCTCCTAGATAAGTGGCAATTCCCACATGAATTCATTACCCATATGCCAACCAAACACTTTTTGTGCAATTCACATGAATTTCCATTTCATGTGAAATTGGAGTTCATGTGAATTTATCTTCCCTTATGGCAACCAAACAACCCCTTATTATAGTTAGCTAGAGGTCACTATATAAATGTTATACTTGTATTTACAATTATTATAACGATAAATGTTAATTGTTTCCTTCATCTCCGTTTTTGTAGTTATTTTTCCGCAATGGATTCATCTAATACTCTTACACCAATCACCATTAATTCAAGGCTCCAATCATTAAATGAAAAATGCTCCTTGTATGACAATGATAGGACTAGAGAATTACGCTTTGGCATTGGTTATGATGAAAATCTTTGCTACCTTACCACTTCCACACCTCCCACTCCCATATTCATGCCCACCTCTTTAGTAAGAGAATCTTGTGAAGAAAATCTCACTAATTCCAAGGCATCCTTGTTTGTAGAAGCAAGGAGAAATATTATATTGAGTGGGAGTTCTAGCAAGAATGTCCTTGCAACTGAAAGGAGTATTCATATTATTAAAGGAAAAGCAAAGAAGGGTAAGAAACCCAAACCCGATAATAAATTGGAAATGGATAGTGAGACTACCAAAACCAAAACCAAAAAGGGTGCCCAATCCTACGATGAATGTCATTATTTTAATGTCATGGCCCATTGGAAACGAAATTGCCCCAAGTATTTGGGAGATATCAAAGCTAGACTTGTCACTCCGGTCGAAGTTAAGTAATGTGGAAGCAATTAGCAAGGGTGATGTGGATCTCCGATTAGCAAAATGGATCTAGAGTAGCCATTGCAAAGGGAACCTATGTGATTGCCTTGGCCAAGTGATTTTAATTACCCACTTTGTCTAAAAACATTATTTCCATTTCTATGTTAGACATAGAAGGATTTTTCTTTTGCCATCAAAAACAATTGTTGTATTTTGTTTAAGATAACTTGGTCGTGAGCCAAGCCACTTGTTTGAATGGAATTTATGTTTTAGACACTTCCAACTCAACTAAAGATATCTTTTACATACGATCCAAAAGACTCAAACAAGTTATCCAAATGATTTATACATTTGATACTTTCGATTAGGTTGCATAAATAAGAAACGCATTAAAAGGCTAGTGTCGACTGGAATTATCAAGCCATTTGATATCTAATCATATGCAGTATGCGAATCTTGTCTCCTTGAAAAATGGTTCATACCCCCTTTAGTGGTAAAGGGACACGAGCATGTGATTTGTTGGGACCAATGAATACCGATATATGTGGTCCAATGAGCATAACTGCAAGGGGAAATTGTGACTGCTTCGTCACTTTTACCGATGATTTAAGTAGATATGGGTATGTTTAATTAATCAAATATAAAAGTGAAGCGTTTGAGAAATTTGAAAATTTTTTAAATGAAGTAGAGAACCAATTGATCAAAAGAATTAAAGCATTTCGATCCGATCGTAGTGGCGAATGTCTAAGTAATGAATTTGATTCTCACTTATAGATTATGACCTAGTGTCACTACCTATAAGATCAAACTAATATGAGTCGGGTTGAGTTGTCGAACTCACTTTTGGTGATTTGCGGTCCAAAATGGACACATTATTTTAAACAAAAGGTCAACCTGAAGAGACCTAAAATAGCAAATCTATTTAACATATGACACGGATCGGACACGCAAATTACATGAATCAAGCCCCCATAATAGAGCTGGTCTTTTATGAGCTAACACGTCAGTCTAGACGAACTTCTATTACTTCACCATATATGTTTATAACTCACAAAGCTATCTCATAAGAAAATAGAAGTATTTCTAGGAGATAGAGTGGGAGTAGATCGTCACAAACATGTCTTATAGTTAATGTGTTTGTTTTTGAAAATAATGGAACTATAATCTATTAAGATAGAGTGGGGGTAAAGTTCATATGTCTTATTATTAATATGTTACTTTTCGAAAGTAATGGAATTATGACCTATTGAATGATCAATTGCGAGTAGTCCCAAATAGACTTTGTTGCATAATAGCCAAAGCATTACAACCTCAAGAGTAGATTTAATTTAAGGCGATGGTCTCCTTAAAGTAAATAGAGCTTTAGAGTATCTAAAAACCATAGATAAACATGAAGATGTTAATCAAGATAAATCATGTTAGGAATTGCAACATTTCATGTTGATGAAGAATGGCAAATGATATCAAAATTCACTTTTCTAAAATGGGAATTTAGAGAAGGATGTGTACGGAACACAAAACCATAAATAAAGATCTAAGAATCCTAACATATTATGCAAAGCTTACTTAAGCGATCGTAGAATGGTCTTAAGCAAGCATCAAAGGATTGTAATAATCATACTTTTTGTTCATGTGATAATTAAGAGTGGTCTCATTCACATGGTTGTAGAATCGTGTTTATACATGAAGTTAAGTGGGAGCCGGAATTATTTTTTCCATGTCTTATATGTTGATAACATATTACGTATTGATAATAAAGTACCAATGCTCTCCTCTGTGAAAGAGTGATTGGGAGATTAGGAAATGGTGCAATGTATTCTAGATTCCCGAATCTATGTGTTAAATTTGAGAGAATATTGGCATAAAGTTGAGAGCCTTATGCTAATAAGATTTTTCATATCTGTTTAACATCAACAAGGTTGAGTAGGTTATTCATATTAACGGAAGTGGAATTACTATGATAGAGTCATAGTCATTCACTTAACCTAAATAAGTTGTTGATCACATGAAATCAATTTCTAATGTTTCTGCCATTAGAACGATCATGTATGCCATTATATGCACATGCCATGATGAATCATATGCTTGGAGCATAATAAGTCAATAACAAGTTAATTAGAATAAAGGTCTTTTGAAAGCCTTAAAGAACATCCTTTAAGATTCTCAAGAAGAATTGAGGATTCGTTCTTATATTTAGATGATATACTAAGTTGTGTGTTGAAGAGTTATACAAATTTTAGTTTCCAAACCTATAGGGATTTATCGATATCCTAGGCTGATTTTATTAACTTATAAGAGACTAGAGAAATGTTTTAGTTTCAACCATTTCAAGTTCTACAAACAGAATCTAAGTACATTGTGATAGGATGGTCAACGTAGGTAATGAGAGTAAATCCCTCTACCAAAGACTTTATCACAAATTATATGATAACAGTGGGAGTATCTTCCAAGTACAAGAGCCCAAGTCTAGTAAGAAGACTAGACATATACTTAGATAAATTCATGTTATTAGAAATAACATTGAATAGAAGGAAATAACAATTAATAAAGTTAGAATGTATGGATACATGGTATATCCATTTACCAAGATTTTATTGCAATTCAATTAGTGTAAAATGTACACTATAGATTATGAGATATGAAGTAGTAATAGGGTATTGACTATTCATATATGGTAATCGCATTTATCGTTTGAGTTTCTTTAAACTCATCCATTACTTTGTTATATCCAAATGGGTTGTTGAGACAATATTGAACCCCATTGAAGTGAACTGGATTGACATAGTATGCGCGCCTGGTTACTTAAAGGAGGTGATTTCTCAAAGTGACTAGAGTGAGATGCGATTGATGAAACGTTCAAGTGCCATAGAGTCATATGGGATGACTAGTCGATCACATAGACAGACTGTATGAGACACTCTGTTGGGCAGTGACCGCTTATAGAGTTTTGGAAATTCATAAAGCTTGGTCGTGGCAAGAGCTACTATAGTATTCTTATAAGTCAATTCTTTTGACTAGAGACTATTCGCCCAAGTTGGCACAAGTTTCTGATTGGCTTTGATTTATACTCTACGACTATCGTAATTGAAGTCAAATGAGTATATTTTGGGTCATGATAAGCTGTGGCTATACGAAGGGAATAGTGCGATAGGAATTGTCCACCTCCCTTGTTAGGGTTGTTTAAAATCTCAGGGCCACTCGAGGAGTAGTGAACTGAAAAAACGTGGCCACACTCGAAAGGTATCTACGGTAGATAATTTTGGTCAGACCGTTACTCTCCAGATCGAGGAAACCACTCAAGATATGATTAAATGCAAGTACGACCTGAAAGACACCTTGCATTGAGTGGGAGATTATAATAGGACAAGAGAATTGCTGCCGCACACTTGTCTTGGACAAGTGGGAGATTGTTGGAGTATGTGTCCTCAACAATAGTGCGATCACATGTTTAAATCTCAAATTAAGAATATGTAAGGGATGATTCATTTATATAGTCAACTGATGAACATTAATCAGTAATGATTAGCTAACTAGAGTTTGACATTACTGTCGTTTGACGATGGTGATCAGTTGATCCTTTAAGGTCACACCTACAGGACAATTCCCTTAATAGACAAGTTGATTAATTATATGACGATACAAGTTGATCAATTCCTTAAAATTGAACAATTGCTTTGTTAGTGAGAATATTTAATCTCTTATTGTAATTTGATTAAATAATATTTCTTTTAGTAATTAAAAGATTTTATTACTAAAATTGATTATTGTTTATGAAACAATTGAGATAAGAATGAAAGGTTAAGTATAATTACAATATGTTGTGAATTATAATTATATGACCCATTTTATTTACGTGATCAAGAATCACTAGACAATTTGTTTTATGTAATTTAATTAATGTATAAAATCATATTTATTTGATAAATATGCATTAAATTAATTAATAACATGTTACATACTACATGTGACATATTGTGTGACAAATGAAAAATTGACAAAATAAAATGGCGGTCCTTATAAGCTGTTGAAACCGGTTATAGTGGATATTTTTAGAGTTTTGAGGTTTATTATTTTTAATTGTTAAAAACACCATAATGACCTAAAACCTAAAAAGATACTCTACCATTTTTGGGTAAGAACAATGACAAAAGGCAAGGGCATGCATTGGTCTTGTTTTACCCCACCCCCACCGGTTCCATGAGACAAAATAAGAGAGAGTTCTCTTATTTCTTTTCATTCCATTCTCACCTCATTATTGATCTACTATTGATTCTCCTACATCTCTCTAAAACAAGTTGGAGAAACTCTAAAAATTGTTCACATACATTCTAATATTATATTATTACTAGAGTAGTAATACATATTATTAGAATTATTTTAAGGGTTACTAGTAAATTAATCTAGTTAGTTAATATATTAGTTTAAGGGTTTTGTTTTGGGTGCAACAAGAGGAGGATCTCAATACTTGGGATTAAGGAGGATCATCCATTACATTTAAGCGCAAGAACAAATAAGCAAGGTGGCCTTATTTATGCCCTTATTTCGAGCCATATAATAATGTAAGAATCATTGTTTTCTTATTTTTATCTCTACTTTTGTTATGCATGCACTAGATCTAAAGAACTAATATTAATATGTTAATTAGTTCACTATAAGATGAGTCTAATAATAAGTATATGAACCTAACACTAGTATCGGGTTACGTCTTCATGGTATGAACTTGGCTTATATTGTAACGATACCCGGTTGGAATCAGTGTTGAGACGATAATAATAATATAAGAACTGGAAAGGGGTGACGGCATGGTAGTTGTATCATCATGGTTCACATACGTATAATTTATATCTCTTTGTCTATGTTGCATGTACCTATTTTCCCTAAGTTGCATAATTATGATGGTTGTTTTACTTACGTTCCAGATGTGTCATAATTGTCACGTGAAGTGATATATTTTCTATGTTTGTTGTTTCTTTAAGCATATACGAGTTTGGTTTGATGGCTGGAGTGAACTTCGGGGACGAAGTTCCTTTTTAGATGGATAGATAACATCGCGGTAAAAGTCCTAACAAGTTGACAGAGTTCTCCTATGTTTCACCTTTGTTTTACTTTCAAGTCTCTAAGTGGTCACAAAACTTATGTAATATGTACTTTTGAAGACGTCATCTCATCACTTAATTGGGTTATGATATCAACTTTGTTATTTAATTAGCTTGGTGGCAGCATACAGTAATAGTATAGTGATTTCAAGAAATGATTATAACTTAGTGTCATACGCGTCATAGACTTAATTGGTGTTCATCGCCGTGTGAGTGGTAGGTCTTTTCTTAGGTGTCTTATCTTGTCGTTTTGGGAGGTGTGGGACAAACTTCGGGGATGAAGTTCCTTTTAAGGGGGGAAGACTGTAATACTCGCCCTGTTTAAGGATCCTTTGACTGACCGTTTGACCAAAGGAGACCCGTAGCAAGGGATATGGGAGAGGTTGGGATACCTACATTACTGGTTGCTCGACCTAGTGAAGGTCACCCGGCCGAGTAGTGAGAATACTCGACCGAGTAGAGCTTACTCGGCCGAGTATGCCTATACTCGACCGAGTATTACGTCTGTTAATGCGTTATTATAAAACGCGATATCGTGAACCTCAGTTCATTTCCGACTGTTCCTTTTTCTTTCTAACCCTAATATCTCTCCCTCCCACTTATCTTCCATCACGCTACAATCTCACATGGCCAATGCACTAACTCGGAAAGGGGGATGGTTCATGCTTGAAGTCATCGAGTCCGGTTTTCGCCGTTGCCGACATCGGTCCGCGTCTCCAGGTGAGTTCATGTTTCGTCATCATCTTTCAGTAGGTCTTGAATAGTCTAGTAATAGGACATGATTATTACTTGTAGGATTTATCTCGGAGTCTTGCTTGGCTAGTGTTGGATGCACTTTCATGGAATAGCGAAAAAGGTAGAGTTTCCCTACTCAGTTGATTGCGAAATTGATTTAAGATTGATGTTATGATTTAATTAATATGATAATATTGTTGATTGATTGTATTTTGGATTATTGGAGTTGTGGTGGATTGACTATGATTCTGAGGTGCATCCTCGGTTGAGTGGAGTCACTTGCAAGAGTGGCTTTACGCCCTTGATTCCCCTCTTGTGGAACCCGCCACAAGAGGGGATGTGCACATTAAGGAACATGGGTTGTCGCTCGTTGCGATGAGCGGGGCTTAGGTGGGAAAGGCTGCGGTCCACCACTGGCGGTGTGGACTATCTATCACGGCAGTAATCCGGCAGGACTACACACTTAAGTGTGTAGTCAGTATTGGGTTATGATGAGAATTGGAGGATGATTGTGGAATTGTTGTCATTGACTTTAGTGTATAGCTTATCTTTATTATTCAGTGAACTGACCCCGTGTTGTGTTTTCAAAACTGTGGCGATCCATTTGGGGATGGTGAGTAGTTGGTTTAGCTGGTACCACTAGTTATGATGCTTACGGGACATGGAAGGGAACCGAGTCATCACGCTACTAAAATAGATATCATCGTCAATCATGTCTAGTAGTTCTCCCAGTTGTAGTTGTTGTACATTTTTCATGTTGGTTATGATGTAAAGTAATAAGTTATTTAATAAATGTTCTGTTATTGTTCATTTGATCTACTTACCTCGGGTAAACCAAGATGGTAGCGCTTTTATACACTGGGGTGGTCCTTGGTAAGGCATCTTGGTGTATGGGGGGTGTTACATTACGTGCCATATATTACGCTAGCAAGACTTTGGATGACTCACAAAGGATCTATGACACCATGGAAAAATAACTTCTTGCCATAGTTTATGCATTGGATAAATTTCGTTTCTACCTAATTGGGTCCAAGGTGATAGTGTTCAAGGATCATCGAGTTCTAATGCAACTATTAGCAAAAAAGGAGTCTGAACCACGCTTGTTAAGGTGGATACTACTATTTCAAGAGTTCGATTTGGATATATGAGACAAGAAGGGAGCGGAAAATGTGGTAGCGGATCACTTGTCTACAATCCGGGTTGATGTTAGTAAAGAAGACCTACCCATTGATGATTCTTTCCCCGATGACATCCTAATGGCCATTCATACCCAACTTGACATGCAAACCACCCCATGGTTTGCCGACTTAGAAAACTGCATTGTTGGAGGAGTTTTTCCTCCGAGTATGAATCACCAACAATGGAAGAGGTTTTTTCTTTGATGTCAAACAGTATTTTTGGGATGATGCTTATCTATATAATGAATTTAGTGACGGTTTATACCGTAAGTGTGTTCCATAATATTAAGTTCGAGGAGTTTTAAGTGGTTTCCACCCATCTCCTTACGGTGGACATCATGGAGATAGGAGAACGGTTGCTAAGGTCTTGCAATCAGGATTCTATTGGCCAACAATGTTTGAGGATGCCCGGGAATTCATAATTCAATATGATCCTTGTCAAAGAACGCGAAACATATCATGGAGAAACAAAATGCCACAAAGAGGCATATTAGAGGTAGATATCTTTGATGTATGGGGAGTTGATTACCATGGTCCTTCCGTTTCTTCTCATGCTAAAAAGTACATTCTTGTTGTCGTTGATTATTTCTCCAAATGGGTAGAAGCAATTGCCATACCGACCGATGATGTAAATGTGGTGACAAAACTTGTAAAGAAGATAATCTTTACTAGATTTGGTGTTCCTAAAGTCTTAATAAGTGACGGTGGATCACATTTATATGAGAAAAAGCTTGCATCATTCTTGACAAAGTATGGAGTCCAACATAGAACCGGTTTCGGCTACCATCCTAAAACAAGTGGTCAAGTGGAAGTGTCAAATAGATAAATCAAGCAAATCCTAAAGAAAGTGGTCAAAAAGAATTGCAAATATTGGAGTGCAAAGCTAGATGATACGCTTTGGGCTTATAAGATGGCTTACAAGACCCCTATAGGGACATCTCCCTACAAGTTGGTTTATAGCAAAGCATGCCACCTACCGATTGAGTTGGAATATAAAGCTTTTTGGGAAATCAAGGCATTCAACCTTGACCTCAAGTTAAGCGGGGAGAAAAGAATCTTGCAAATCCAAGAGTTGGAGGAGTTTTAGGTTCATTCATACGAGAATGCGAAGATCTACAAGGAGCGCACTAAAATGCTTCATGATAAAAGGATCAAGCACAAAGCCTTGCATAAGGGTAACAAAGTCATCCTATTCAACTCTAGATATAAGTTCTTCCCCGGAAAGTTGAAGACAAGATGGTCGGGTCCATTTGTGATCTCCGATGTAAGGAAGTATGGAGATTTTGAGCTAGTGTCGGAAAAGGGAGATAGATTTTAGGTGAACGGTCCAAGAATCAAGCCGTACTATGAAGGTGCGTTTGTGTGAGAGGTGATGTCCAAGACTAGTGTCGCTCTAATCTCTATCAAACATTATTTATCACTCAACAAACAACTTAGCACGTAGTAAGTAGCAAGTAGTGGTCGAACCCAAAGGATGCACTACTACAGAAATCATGAAGGACATCGGACTTCTAGACACATGAACATCGGATTATAGGCCGATGTAGAGTTCAGTCCCGTCCATATGGGGTGTAATGGACATGGGACTTTAAACCGATGTCCATTAATATATGCACATCGGATTTTTAAATATATCCGATGTCCATATGAGTAATGAACATCAGATTTTAACATTAATCCGATGTCCATATGTGTAATGTACATCAGATTTTTATAGAAAGCCCATGTCCTTTGAAGCTAGAATTACATCGAACTTTTATAAATCCGCTGTCCTTTATATTGTTTTTTTTTTTAAAAAATTTGAAAAGAGCAGGCCAATTCATATTGCATTACACCAATTTGAATGCCAAAACATTAATACAAAACATGCCAACTGCCATTCAACCAAAATGATCGATTTCAATTAATAAAAACCGATCCCAATCAACATACAACGCAACCGTCTCCGTCATCCGAATTCAACAACTAACGAACAACAACAAAGGGCATAACAAATCCCAGCCAACATAACATATGGTCTTGCAGATCATGTAATCAGTTTTTCAAAATGCAACTACCTAATACATTACTACGCTAGCTAGCTATCTACGGCTAGATATTGAGAAAATAGTTCGCCCACAAGTCCCGAACCTCATCTAATTCTTCTTGTGAATATGGCGTGGTGTCTTGAAAAACCTGTAATGCATATTAATGACAATGGGGCAGTCAGACATGGCCTCATAAGGGCAGCTTCATATAAGCTAATAATTAAGGGAAAAGGGTGCAGCAGCTAGCTCATTGAATTGGCGGCAGGTTCGCCCACAATGCGTATAGGCAGCAGGTCAAAGTAGGATAATTACTTGAAAAAATACCGAGTTTTGCTATAATGTCGAAACTAGGTTTATACTTGAATTAGGTTTTGCTGACATAACGATAAATGACTTTTTGAGGAGTAAAACCCTCAAAAATGTAGACTAGAAATAAGATGGTTTGGGACCTTATGCGATAATACTTGACTCAAACACTATAGACTAGTTAACTAGATGTTTATCTAGGAACACAAACACATTTGATTGAAGACAAAAACTGTTCTTTCCCCACCATTGTAGCCGTATACTCTTACCGATCTAAATATAAACATGGTTTCAAATAAATGACTGCCAGCCAATAATAGTTGCCATTTTTAATGTTCTAATCAGTTGAACATTTATTTATGTGCATATCAATAAATGAACTATTAAGATGAACTTACGCATTAATTAAAGATCTCAACTTTGACGGCACTGACTTTCCTAGTGAGTCGAACCAATGCACTTGATTATGATCAGCAACGTCAGTCACAACGAGGAAGCCCACAACGACTTTATTTTGTGGCACTGACTTTATTTTTCCTCCATGGTTCCCGTACTAGTTACCCAAAAGTCCACAATCCAAGGAAGCCCACAACGACAATTCATATATAGCAAAAGAACTATAAATTCTGGAATCAGATCCAATTTGCCACTTCTTATTTGCCCTTTCAGCAACCAAATGATAATGAAGACTTTCCAACTAACTCCCTGGTTACATAATCAAATATATACCACCAAATCAATCTGAAACTAACCAGTCAAAAAAGTAAGCGGACAACGAAAACAGATACCAACTCACCGAATCGAAGTTGATTCTGTTTAGGAATAATCGGAGATGTAATGTGAAACACCGGTTTTTCGAAACAAAATACCAACAACATAATATTGACGATCAACAAATGAGTATAAAACTGATAAAAGAATTGCCATATAACTCTTGTTATTGAAGAAACCCTACCAGTGAACCTGCTAAAACTCCACATGTCTCCAAATTTTTTACTGTGTTCTTTTGTGCCAGTCTTAAGAAATCTTCCATCATCTTAACTGGCTGCAATGTCAGTAATTATCAGCATCCATATTAAACTAGAGTAACAAAAATAGGTGAAAGCACCACAAATGACTGATGATGGACTCAACCACAAAAAATATCCTAATAAATTAATACTTACAATGTGTAAATCTTGAAACGAATTAGGACTCCGTACACCGTCCTCTGAAGATTTAGCTTGTCCAGGTCTTGGGTCAGCGACCCGGGATGGGGAAATAGGACGAACTGCAGGTTGCACTTGAGCAAGTACAGGAGGCGGCACCGACTGCCTTATAATTTCCGGCATGTACTCTTCACGAAGTGGCCACCTACCATCGTCCAATGAAAGAATAGCTTCCATGTCTTGTCCCATAATTTCACCCTTTTGAACTTGGACTTCACTAGGCCTATCTTGAATGAGTCTATAACCATGAGATATCATTGTAAGAACTAAAAATATTTTGTGGCCTTTTTATTTTCCCAAAGGATCAATTTTGAACACCACCCCACTTCAATACCCATGCTGAAAATGTATCATAGAAAAGACCAATTCGAGAAGACAACATCTGTATCTAACATTCTAACCTCAAATCTTCAGATGAACTTATGTCAGCATGGCTAGGATAAAGTACACGAAAAAACATGCAAGGAATAAAAAAAGAGTAGAAAATAAATAATTTTGTTACAAGGAAAATATCGCACAACTATTCACCTTAAAATTTGCACTTGGCCCCTGCCACTGACTCCGGAGTCCGCTAGGACCTAAAAGCGAGTGTCGCGACAAAGTTTCCCGCTTAAAATTTCACTAATAACGTAGTTTTAATAGGTCCGAATCTCAAAATAAAGCTTGAAAGCATAAAGGGTACAAACTGCTTGTAATGAACTTTAATAATTAAAGAAACAAAAAACAACTAGCAAACTAATTCATAGCAGCAGCAAAGAGTTGGAACACACATTTCATCGAACAGTTGGTGTGCAAAGTCAAATTCAACGTTCCATCACAGCCAACGCTTAATGCCATCCTCCAAACTGAACGAAATCCAATCAAACATAATACAAGTACTCCATAACATATCAGTTCCACAATTACACCACTAAAATATGCAATTAAGAACTTAAGCGAAAAAACCCCAATATCATATGAACCCTAACTCGTTTCGATAATTATCAGTAAGACCCATCTTCAAACAAATATGAATCAAAATCTAGATATGAAACCATTGAACAACCAGTTGGTGGAAAACCCTAGATATGAAACCAATATGAATTGAAATCTGAAAAAACAAATTACATGTAAAGGGAACCTGTAGTTGCTACGCAAGTAGAGGGTCGAATGTCGAGTGGTTGAGAGGCCAAGTAACTAAGTAAGGACACCGACGAAGCGGTTAATCAAAGACTCGAAGTGTTACTTTTGATGTGAGAGTCTCAGGGAGAAACTGCCAGAGTAACAATTGGGGTATAACGGAGTATATGAGAATGAGATGCGGAGGCCATTGAATGGGTTGTAATTTAATTTTGCGCCCAAATTGAGGATTATATGGACATGGGTTGTAATTTAATCCGATGTCCATTATAATGGACATGGGTTGAAAATAACAACCGATGTCCATATAATATAATTACATCAGACTTTTATAAAAATCCGATGTGCAAACTTATTACATCTGTTTTTTCAAAAATCCGATGTCCATCCACTGATGTCCTTGATGAATTCTGTAGTAGTGATGGTTTAATTTCACGGAACTAAAATAAATTGCAAGGTTTAGTTATGTGCTTGTAATAGTGTCAAGAGTGTCACAAATTGATTGGTATAGGATTAGTGGAACAACTTTAACTAAAGAAAACGAAATGAAAGGTAAACTAGTGAAAACAAGAGGAAGTAAAGTAAATAAGGATGAAATCAATAAGAGAATCACTAGGGTGTCATGGGTTCATAAGGGTGATCCAATGGTAAATCCAAAGAATATGAGTTTGCTTTGGTTAAGGTCATTATATAGTAGAGCCGGAACTTTCGGTCCTACGGCTCATAAGTCAAGCAGGGTTAGTTTTCGGCATACACTCGGTCTTCCCACTAGGATAGTACAAGGTCTAACAATCCTTGAGTTGGCTTATATCTTACAAGGCTTTTTTAATGGGTCAAGAATCATGCAAGGTCGCCAATCATTAATTTCATCAAACATAACATCTTGTGCACAAAAACTAGAACTTACAACAATAATTTAATCAACCAAATTAACTCATGAAGTATGGATATACCCTTTAATTATTCCCCATAATCCCCATATGTTGGAATAAGTGTCCTCCGACAATAATGCGATCACACTTGTCGATCATAATGATCACATGTTTAAATCTCATATTTAAGAATACATGTGGGAAGTAATATTTTACAGTCAACTGGTCCACACTTATCGGTAATGATTGGCTGACTAGAGTTTGACATTACTATCGTGCAACGGTGGTGATCAGTTGATCCCCTTAGGTCATACCTATAGGGAAATACTCTTAATTGATTATTTAAATAATCGTATGCCGATACGAGTTAATTAAATTGCTTAAAATTGACGGATGATTTTGTGAGTAAAATTAACGTGTCTCATTGTAATTCAATTAAATAAGATACGTACTAAGTAATCAAATTGTTTTATTACTTAGATAAAATTATTGTTTACGAAACAATTGAAATTGAATGAATAATTTATTATAAATACAAGACGTTGTAATTTATAATTTGATAAACCATTTTAGTACAAGTAATTAAGAATTACTAGTTAATTTTTTATGGGACATATTTTATTAATATGTTGATTTTTAATATCTTAAAAATACATTGCATTGTGACATGTCTTGTAACATGTAAACATGTGACAAAATTGACAAATGACAAAATAAAATGGACTACCCATTTTATTCAAGTTTACCGAAATCTTGGAGGGGATTAGAGTTTATATTCTGTTTTTATTTTTAATTGGAAACATAATGATTAAACCTAATATCTAGCCTTGCATGCCTAATCTCATCTTGAAAAGAACAAGACCATGCATGGGCTCCCCTTTAAGCCCACCCCACCGGTTTTTCCACTAAGAGGAACCAAATGGATTCCTCTATTATTCATTCACTACACAACTATTTTTCTAGTGTAAAAAAAAATCCTCTACTCTCTACATTTGTGAAATAATTTTAGAATAATAAAGCTCACAAAATCCTCTTCTCTTGACCGAAATACAAGAGAACAAATACACCATTTTGTGTCTAAATTTGAAGTAAGATTAGTATTATTACTAGTTCATAATAATATTAGTTATTAAGGGTGTTCTTTGGGTATAAGCTTTTGGGAGAGGTTCTAATTTGAACCTTTGTTCATCCATTGTTGGCAAGCTCAAGAACTAACAAGTATGAGATCTTGTTGGTGCCCAAAATCCGAAACACCAATGTAAGAAGTGACGATTTCTTCTCTACTTTGTTTTATGTTTGCATTCATAAGATCTTGTATTTATTTTATGACCAAATAAACTAATTCATATATGAACTATACTAATTAGATTAATGGATCCCAACAAGTGGTATCAGAGCCTTAGGTTGTTTGCATGCAAATTGGTTTATTGTTTTTCCGAGTTAATCTTATTAACAAATAAAACTTGTAATTTTGTGTTTATGATGATATATCACGAAACCACTTTGCATGTTAAAGTTTCTGGTCCTAAAATGTATTTGGGATATTTTGGTTTATTTATGGATTTTATTGCTCATTTTATATATTATTGGCCACTACTACAGATATAGGCTATAACAACGGTTAAAAACCGTTGTTATATAAAAAAGCGGACGTTGTTAAAGTGTCTGTTGTAAAAGGTTTTAACAACGGTTGGTTTTCTTAAGGAACCCATTGTTAAAACTATTAACAACGGTTTTAAGTATAAAAACCCGTTGTGGAAAGTGTGACACAATTTTGGTGGGAAAGTTATAACAACGGTTGTAATATACAAAACCGTTGTTATAACTAAAGACAACGGGTTGTTTCTCAATAAACGTTGATGTTTGTTTTTAAAAAATAATAAAAAAAAAATTAAATATTACTAGATGCATGCATAATTACGGCCCGTTATAATTCCGATGCATGCATTATTACTGCCATCCCTGTGCATATGAATGGACAATATGGAATGAGAAGGGTTATAATAAGATTTGAAGCTGCAGAGAGAGATATGATGATGATTATGGCACAACTTCATAAACATATATTAATTAAAAAACAACTCAAACCACACATTACTTAGTATAAATACATGCATTATCTCAACCACCATTCCATTATCTCACTATCTCCAAACCCTAACTGCTAAAATAAACTCTAAACCCTAATTAATATTTCAAACAAACTACAAGCTTCATAAACAAAATGAATGATATCATCCTTAAGACTCTTACTATGATCGAGAACAACAACAGTTTCATCCGCCGGTTGCTCCACATTGAGGACAGTTTCAGGAGCTACCTTGTAGATGCTCGATCCGCACTCAAGGACGCCAAAAAAGATGGCTTGACAGAGCAAAGAGCGGCCGATTGTTACTGCTATATGACGATATAGCAATCCGAACGGAACCTCCAAATAGCTAAGGAGGAGAGGACGGATATCATAGAAGAGAATAAGACTCTCTATGAAAATATAAGAATTGCATTTTTATTAATGTAATTCTTTTTTTAATTTATGTATTTATATATATATTAATTAATTAATTAAGTTTATCATGCATTCCTCTCTATCATCTTGCTTCTTCTTTGTTTTATTTTATTTAATTTGTTTTACTAGCTAATTAAGCGAATAATACTTAGAGAATCAACATAATGATCGATAAAAACACATATATGCAAATGAAATAATTAGAACAATAAAATAGTGACGATGAAAGACGATGAAACCAACAGTGACAGCGAGATTTACCTGATAATTAGAGAAAGTAAGAGACGATAAAACCAACAGTGACGGCGAGATGATAAAGCGGCGATGAGAAAGAGAGAAAGAGACGATGAGAAAGTGTGTGTTTGTGTTTGTGTTTGTGTTTGTGTTTGTGTTTGTTTTTGTGTTTGTGTTTGTGTTTGTGTGTCTTTATGTTTGTGTTTGTGTTAAGGTTTGTGTTTTGTGGTTGTAGCTGATCTGTGTTTGTGTGGTTTATAGTATGGAAAGTATTGACAACGGTTTTTAAACAAAAACCGTTGTTAAAACGTTTTAGCAACGGTTGTAAAACAAAAACCGTTGTTAAAAAGCTTTAACAACAGGTTTAAAAAATAACCGTTGTGATTAATTTTCACTAACTTTGCGCCAAATTATTAACAACGGTTGTGCATGTTTGACCCGTTGTTAGAATTTATAACAACGGTTATATAACCATAACCGTTGTAATTAATTTTAGTAAAATTTGAGCCATACGTTCTACAACGTCTATGTTGATTTTTGTAAATACGCGTTGTTAAAGGGGCGTTGTAGTTGCCTGGATTTGTAGTAGTGGGAATTAAAATGTGATTTTTATGCGAAAAATGTCATTTTTGGACGAAAAATAGCTAAACTTCGAATTTTTCAGTGGTTTTTGGATATGTTTTCACATATATTATCTACTGATGGCAAGTTAAATCTCGTGATAATTTAAGTTATATTGCATGAAATATGGATTTTATAAGCTTAAATCGAATTTAAAGGGTTTATTAGGTTAATATGATTTATATTTCGAATCTGGTCATGCAAATTTAATATGTTGTCACATGCAATTTTACAAGATGTGTGTAAAATTTTTGGCTATAGTGAAGTATTTTTGCATGTTTTATGAATTTTTGATGAAAAATTACATAAATAGTTACTATAATTAGTTATAATGCTAAAACATATTTCATGACTAAAGAAAAACGTCACATGTTGAATTTTATCATATATTTCAGATCTAAAAGTAAAAAGTTGATGAAAATAATTTTTCTCATATTTTACTGTCATATATGTTAAAACCGATAAACCGCAACATTGTTTTTCTCGATTTATTTTCGAAATATTTAACCTAAGTTTTGAATATTATGAGTGTCATGGTATTTTTCAAGAATGTTCATGAGTTTAAACTTCAAATTTTGGAATTATTTGAAATTTTTATAATTTAATTTGAATTTTATAGCATAATTTTGTATTTTTGGTCCATAATGAACAATATTAAGAAATCAAGTTGAGTAATTGTCAAAATATTAATGAAGCATAAGTTTTGAGTCCTAAGATGGTTAGGGTAATTAACTTGAACATAAATATGAATTTATGAGACATTGTGTGATTTTAACAAGTTATAATCACGCAAATCCATAAAAACCGATAACTTATACGATATGGGCTCTTAAAAGGCGCTTTAGCATAAAATTAAGCATGTTCATACATATTATAATGCTGCATTTTATTTATGATTGTCATATTTTTATTTTATATAATTTTTGAATTATGTAATTTTACTTAGTATGGCCTTAGTTTTTAGTTGGTATTACCCGAAATGTATGAGAATATCGATTCGGTTGTAATTATTGTGATCTCGTATCATCGTTTTGTAATTTAATAGATTTATTTTTATTACAAATGAAAAATAGAAAATTATGCAATTTTATTTATTATTTGTAATTTTCCCGGAGTTTCCATGAAGACGGTGTTACCTCGAGATGCATGCCAAGACCGAAGTTTAAGGGACCAAAGGAGTTGGTTTCCGCATTTGTAATAGTTTATTGGATTTACTATTTTAGGAAGGCCATACTAGGATTTTTTATGCTTTGCATTTTATTTATATGTTACATGCATCGCTAAATCGCCATAACAAAACATGCATTTTAAATCGAGTTTATCGACCGTGTCAATTACAATTATCGTAGTTCACCACTTTAGTTCACTTAAAACGTGATAGACAATAAATTGACATGACCTCTCGCTAAATAAAAAATTGAGACTTAGCCTTACCAAAAACTAGAAACCATGAAAACCTATTTCGTGAGGGAGTGCGCTCGGCCAAACCGTGGTACAAACCTTGTTACGTAGGGAAAGTGGGTGATATATCTCTATCCACCGAATTCATGTTGATGAGGGTTGTATCGCCAAAGTGTGCCCAAGTTAATGTGAATTTGGATCATGGACACATTTATTCGAAATTTGGGTTGAACTCAACACAAGTATTCTCGACCATAGCCGGATGTGTTTTGGGCTAAAGATAAAAATTAATGTAATTTTATCGACCAAGAGTTCCTAATGTAGAATCGATTAAATGGTTAATCCACCGAGTTATATTGATAAAGGATATATCGCCAAAGCGTGCCCAAGTTGTTATGAATTTGGGTCTTGAAATCATTTATCAAAGTTGGGTAGAGGTCACTAGATAAATGCGATAAAACTTGTTTAAATTAAAATTTACGAATATTATTATTATTTTAAAAACGACAAGTGTTTTATTCGTTCTATTTTTGTTTTGTAGACCACTTTTATTTCTCATAACAAATGGCCGCAGCAAACAACAACGCTCACGCTCTCACTAATGTTTTATGGCTCCGATCCTTCATGGATCGTTGTAAACTTGAAAAGAATGGGTCAAATTTCTCCGATTGGGATGCCCAACTCAAATTAGCCGCTCAAGGTGACGACAAGCTTCGTTACCTCATTGAGGCCTCTCCACCCGAACCTAATGCTAGGTCGAGTGCCGCCACTAGGAAAGCATATGAGGCTTACCACAAAGAGTCCGCCGCTATCAAAAATGTCTTGATTTTTGCTATGGAGGCGGATCTCCAAAGGAGAGCCTTTAAAATGGGCACCGCTTATGAAATCTATTCCAAACTTGTGACAATGTTCTCACAAACACCGAGGATCATCCAATATGAGACGACCTAGGCATTCTTTGATCTCGATTTAAAGGAGTGCCAAAAGGTTAGCCCTCACGTGCTCAAATTGTTGGATCTAGTCGAGACATTGAAAATTCAAAAGGTTGAAATCCCCAAGGAGCTCATTGTTGATAGGATTCTTCACTCCTGATCCAAAGTCAAAGCATATGTGCAATTCCGGGTGAATTTCAATATGCAAGACAAGGACGTGTCTCTTGAGGTGTTGCACAAGTTACTTGTGCAAGCCGAAAGAGACATGGGGCTAAATGTTAGCCCACCTAAGGATGTGCTAAATATAAGCACTAAGAGCAAGGGGAAGTTCAAGAAGAATGGGAAAAAGAGTAAGAGGCAAGCTCCCATGAACACCAAGGCTAGGACTTTTAAAGCTAGCACTTCCAAACTCAAGAAGGGTCCTCTTGATAAATGCCATTATTGTAATGGTGTTGGACATTTGAAGAGGAATTGTTCCAAGTATCTTGGTGACATCAAAGCTGGAAAGTTCACTCTAGTAGGTAAATGACTATCCTTTCTTTTATGTTTCTAATTCAACTATGGTATTTTGATACAAGTTGTGATAAAGTATCCCCTTTTTATTGTGAATAGGGCCTCCTCCAAGCAAAGACAAGGGAAAAGAGAAGCAAGCTTAAGAAATCATGAAGGAGCTAGGAGTAGCTAACAATGAAGCTTGGCTTTTATTATTGTCTTTATTTTAATGTTATGGATTTTAGAACTATTTTGATGTCCGTGTTCGACATGGAAATGTGTGATCCTTTTAAACAATGATTGTATTTTGGATTTTGATGGCTTGGCTTGCAACCCAAGTAATCCCTTTTATCGTATTTTTTTATTCTAAAAATTCGTCTTTATACGCTTGCACATAGAAACATATGAACATCTACTTAAAGTGAACCAATTGACAATTACAATGATAGGATTCATTATATGTCCACAAGCTTGAAACTTGTGTATGATCAATTATAAAGTGATGTTGAGTTGATCAACTCTTCTAAAGGAATGTCAATTACCAAGAACACTCATCAAATCTAAATTCTATTAGTCAATCTATGAGATAGTCCTTCTTCTACTTCAAAATAATTATTTGTGTCTCATAAGCTATCTTTGAATATTTAGTGTATTTATTCTAAAGATAGAGTGGGAGAAAAATGAAGACACAAAGAATAGAAAGAATAATTTGTATGCTTGAGTAAATGAGATCTACGAAAGAAAGAATGATTTGTATACCAAAATAGAAAGTATACATGAATAGATCAGATCTACATGACAAAAGAGACCAAGTGAAGTAATCGAAAGAATATGTTCTTAAGATAAGTGAAGTAATCAAAAGAACATGTTCTTTAGATAACTACACGAGGAGACCAAAAGAAAGTTCTTGAAAGATAATGACTAAAGAAAAGTCTAACCAAGAGATTTTGCTAGTTTATGACCTAGATATAAATAGAGTTTCAATATTGATATTTACTTAAGAGCCTAAATGAACCAAAGTTGCATCCTTGAATATAAATGAGATTTATGATTAAAAGTTGCAAAGAAAGATATACCGATATCTAAAAGAGCTAAGTTAATTGTTAACCACGCTAATGTCGTTACTTAACCTCATTTTGAAAATGAAATGGTTAAATCTCCTTACGAAAAGGGTATTTTGAGAAGGACATGTATTAAATGGGATTTCGCATTTAAGTAATGACATTGCTACGCATCATTATAAAAATGAATGAGTTAGAGATAAAAATCTCTTTCCATAAGTTTAAGATTGAAACCTTTTCAAAATAGGTATTTTGAAAAGATATGTTGGAAACATATATGGTCTTATCTTAATAACTTGGCAAAGCAAAATTGATTTCAATTCTTGAAATGTTTCGATTGAGTAGTCAAATTCGAAACATGTGGAATTGAGGGGGAGTTTGAAATTTTCATGTGAAGACATGAAATTTAGTGGGAACAATCATCTTGTGAAATTTATAACTCATTACTCATTGAAAATGACGAGCTGGTACTGTCTTTCATAAAGAAGTATTTGAGTTTTCAATTCTGGATGAAAATAGACTAAGATGAATCCAATCACAACATGGGATGTTGGATAGGAATTGAGATATGCACATCAAATCAACAAGAAACTTAGGTTATTCATATCGATGAAAATGGAATTACCATAAGCAGTCACGGTCATTCATTGAACCTAAGAATGGTTGATTACATGATTAAAAAATTACTAATGTTTCCGCCATTAGAATAATCATGCACATGTCCTATAATGAATCATACGCTTAAGAGCATGATGAATCATTGGTAATCCTTATAAGAATTGTCATGAATTCTCGAGGAGAACGAATGAGCTATTCTAGTATTTGATAGAACACTCTGTTATGTGACAAGAAGTTGCACATAATGAAGTTTCGAAAACGCGTAAGGATTTATGAAAATCCTAAGCTAATTAAGCTAAAAGGAGAAATAAGAAGTTTGAAAAGATACTTGGTTATAGCAAGAAGTTACTCAAAACTAGTATTTTCAAATTTGCTAGGACTTATGAGAAGTGCTAGGCTAATCAACTTGACAATTGTTGCAAGATCCTACAAAACATATACCTGGTACATTATGAGTTTGAAGAACACTTGACTAGTGCAAGTTATGTCGTCCACCATAATTCGTTTGTTATGTGATAAAAAACAAGAAAGTTCTCTCAAAATAAAGAACCTAAACCTAGTTTGGGAAACTAGATATGTACTTGGTGAGATTCATGCTATGTAAGACAAACATGAAAATAAAGATGCAATTCAAGAGTTTGAACACATGGACACATAGTGTGTTAAACTCATGTTGCAAATGACTAGTGTTTACACACTTACAATATACATCACAAGGTAGTAATATGGTATTCACTACCCGAATGTGATGTCCACATTTGTCGTTTAAGTTATTAATAACTCACCTTATACTTTGTTACATCCAAACGGGTTGTAGAGACAGTTGAACCCCGTTAAAGTGAACACGGATTAACATTATTCGCCCATAGTCACTTACATGAGGTGATGTCTCGAAGTGACTAGAGTATGATGCGATTGATGGCAAGTTCAAGTGTCATGGAGTCATGTGAGATGACTAGTCGATCACATAGGCAGACTGTTAAGAACACTTTGTCGGATTAATGACCGCTTATAGAGTTCTAGCAAATTTATATAGCCTGGTTGTGGCAAGAGCTACTATAGTATTCGAATGAGTCAATTCTTTTAACTAAAGACTGTTCACCTATGGTGGCATAGTTTCAGATTAACTTTGATTTATGTTACCTTGACCTTCGTAAATGGGGTCAAATGGGCATATTTTGGGTTATGATGGATGTGGCTAGTCGAAGGGAATAGTGCGATATAAATTGCCCACCCCTTGTCAGGGTTAAAACAATATCTCAGGGCCACTCGAGGAGTAATAAACTGAAAATGCGTGGCCACGCTCGGAAGGTATCTATGGTAGATAATTCCGGTGAATCAGTTATTCTCCAGATCGAGGAAACCACTCTCGATATGATCACTTGCAAGTACGACCCGAAAGACACCCTGCATTGAGTGGGAGATAGTAATAGGACAAGAGAATTAGTGACGCATACTTGTCGAGGACAAGTGGGAGATTGTTGGAATAAGTTTCCTCCGACAATAATGCGATCACAACTGTCGATCATAATGATCACATGTTTAAATCTCATATTTAAGAATACATGTGGGAAGTAATGTTTTACTGTCAAATGGTCTACACATATCGGTAATGATTGGCTGACTAGAGTTTGACATTACTGTCGTGCGACGGTGGTGATCAGTTGATCCCCTTAGGTCATACCTATAGGGAAATACTCTTAATTGATTATTTAATTAATCGTATGCCGATACGAGTTAATTAATTTGCTTAAAATTGACGGATGATTTTGTGAGTAAAATTAACGTGTCTCATTGTAATTCGATTAAATAAGATACGTACTAAGTAATCAAATTGTTTTATTACTTAGATAAAATTATTGTTTACGAAACAATTGAAATTGAATGAATAATTTATTATAAATACGAGACGTTGTAATTTAAAATTTGATAAACCATTTTGGTACAAGTAATTAAGAATTACTAGTTAATTTTGTATGTGACATATTTTATTAATATGTTGATTTTTAATATGTTAAAAATACATTGCATTGTGACCTGTCTTGTAACATGTAAACATGTGACAAAATTGACAAATGACAAAATAAAATGGACTACCCATTTTATTCAAGTGTACCGAAATATTGGAGGGGATTAAAGTTTATATTGTGTTTTTATTTTTAATTGGAAACATAATGATTCAACCTAATATCTAGCCTTGCATGCCTAGTCTCATCTTGAGAAGAACAAGACCATGGATTGGCTCCCCTTTAA
Organism: Silene latifolia; assembly: GCF_048544455.1. Classification (NCBI taxonomy): domain Eukaryota; kingdom Viridiplantae; phylum Streptophyta; class Magnoliopsida; order Caryophyllales; family Caryophyllaceae; genus Silene; species Silene latifolia. The sequence continues at coordinate 127,888,044 of NC_133538.1, forward strand.
GCCCACCCCACCGGTTTTTTCACTAAGAGAAACCAAATGGATTCCTCTATTATTCATTCACTACACTACTATTTTTCTATTGCAAAAAAAATCCTCTACTCTCTACATTTGTGAAATAATTTTAGAGAAAGAAAGCTCACAAAATCCTCTTCTCTTGACCGAAATACAAGAGAACAAAAACACCATTTTTTTTCTAAATTTTAAGTAAGATTAGTATTATTACTAGTTCATAATAATATTAGTTATTAAGGGTGTTCCTTGGGTATAAGCTTTTGGGAGAGGTTCTAATTTGAACCTTTGTTCATCCATTGTTGGAAAGCTCAAGAACTAACAAGTAGGAGATTTTGTTGGTGCCCAAAATCTGAAAAACCAATGTAAGAAGTGACGATTTCTTCTCTACTTTGTTTTATGTTTGCATGCATAAGATCTTGTATTTATTTTATGACCAAATAAATTAATTCATATATGAATATGTATACTAATGAGATTAATGAATCCCAACACCATTAACCCTAGCTAGAAGACTACTCACTAATTATCATGTTAATCATGTAATTAATGGTGTCAATCATCAAAGCAATAGAAAACATGATGAAAAAAGTAAGTAAATAACAAGGATTAACAAGAAATAAAGTAGAGAATAAGGAATTATTCCAAACTTTAAGAAGATGAACAATAATGATGAATAAAATAGAAGAACCCCTTTGATTGATGAAGAAATGTCACCTTCTCCAATTACAACCCAAGAATTCTTCTATAACAAGACTAGATCTAAGAATTATAGTGGAAAGATTAAGATGCAAATTAAAGTAGTTGTTCCTAATCATCCCTCTAAAAGTTATTCTAAACCCTAATGGAATTACGGGTATTTATACCAATCACAAGATTACAATGCTAATTAAGTAAATATACTTACATACGAAGGCAAGGAAAACAGTTCCTCGCCCGGGTTGTGGCTCTGCCCGCCCTGGCTTTGAGAAGTAGAGGGGTGGTCTGCCTGGGAACCCGCCTAGGCTCTGTTGGTGCTCGCCACGGTTGCTGGTCAACCCGCATGGGTTGTGGCTCTGCTCGCCCGAGCTCCTATGCTTCTTTCTTCCTTCTTCAAATACTGCCCCATAATCTGTGGGGATGGCTCTAGGTCCGTGAGGACTACACTTCCTTAGCCTTTAAATCGTGCTTTGTTGAACTACAGCTTTCTAGTTTCCGTCATGTAACAGCCCCATAAGTCGGGATCCTTCCTCAAGGCAACCCCAACCCATGAGAGTGCCACAAGACTTGCTTTCCCATGTTTGTATTGCGAATGGTCAAACTCTCGAGGAGGTTTAGTTTTTGGTACTTTTCGTTAGGAGCACCTAGACCAAAACACAATTTATAACTTCACAAACAACTCTACAATTAGTAAAGAGGTAAGTAAAGGTCGGATCCCAAGGGACGGGAATTGAGATGAGATTTTCTATTGCAGCTAGTGTTGTCTAAGGGTGTCACAATTTGGGGTTTGGAGTAGAAGATGACTAAACTAAATGGCAATGAAAGTAAACAAGCAAGATGAATTGAAAGGGATGTAAACAATTGATAAAAGGCAGTAGGGTGTCATGGGGTCATAGGGGATTCATGGGAATTGATCATACAAACCTATTCTCAAGTTATAAGCAAGCAATTATTGTTGTGATGGATCGAGTTGGTTTATATCTTACAATCCTAGGAAAGTTTGGGTCCCGGAGCCGAATCGATTAGATTGTACAACACCTACAAGTCAACTTAATCTTCCCTACTCAACTATATGCATGGTCTAATGAGACTCGAGTTGGTTTATGTCTTACAAGTCTCATTGAAAAGATAGGTGATGGGTAAAAAAATGCAAGGATCCATAGGCTCGCATTTCATCAAACATAACATGTGCATAAGTTGAGATCACAACAAGCAAGCAATCAAACTATGAAAGCATATTAATTTAAGCATGAATCATCCCCCATGTTGGTTTCCCCTAATTATCCATTAACCCTAGCTAAGGAAACTACTCACTCATTATCATGTTGAACATGCTAGAAAGGTTGTCAATCATACCAACAAAGTAAAACATGATGAATAAATGAAAGTGATTAACAATAATTAAAAAGGGATTAAGAAAATTATACCTACTAATGATTCCAATAATAAAGCAAAGAATAATAGAAGTAATTGATGATAGATTGGAAGGTTGTCAATCTCCCAATAATAACCCAAATAATCTTCAATTACCCAAAACAAAAGATGAACAAGAGAGAGATTAAGGAAATGAAACTAGTAATAAAACTTGATTAAATGTTGATTACAAGATCAAAGAGAGATTTGATTGATATTAACTTCACTAGATATTGCTAAGAAGAACATGATCTTCTAATTAGCCTAATGGGGTATTTATAGTGGGGATTAGTTACATAGATTAGGGTTTACTAAGGGCTTAAATGACGATTAAGTCCTTAAGGAATCGCCGGTCTCTAGGGAGACTCCGGTCTCCTATTCGCCGGTCTTAGAAAAATATGTGCATCTTTCCTTGAAGCTTATAGAAGACTAAATAGCTGTTAGGGAATCCGGGCGTCCAGGGCACGGGACAGGCTGATTTGGGTGATTCTAGACGGGCGTCCAGATGGGGAAGACGGGCGGATTTGGGATGTTTTGGACGGGCGTCCACATGGGGAAGACGCTTGGATTGTGGCTGCTGGACGGGCGTCTTGTGGACAATCCGCTCGGATTGTCTTATAGCTTCTTTATTTCTTCTTTTCTTCCTTTTTCTTCATAAAATCCTTGAGGATTTCTTCGGGGATGCAAGGATCTTTTCTCATCATTGCCCATCTACTATAGTATGTACAAAGGCCTTCTAATCTTGTCTTCTCTTTGATGCTTGGTCATTGAATTCAATCAATTTAGCCTCATTTTGCCATGAAAATGCAAGGTTTGCACTCCTTTCCTACCAAGGACACAAAACCTCAAAGAATATGCAAAACAAAGGACTAAAGATAATAAATGACCCAAATATGCACTAAAAAGCATGGGAACAAGGCTAATTCGAGGACTAAATATGCTCTAATTATGGTCATATCAAATATCCCCAAACCGAACCTTTGCTCGTCCCGAGTAAAGAGGTGACAAAGACTAGGACCATTATTTAAACTAACCTAATAGCATAGCCGATATGAGACAATTAGCGAGTCTCACTCCACCCCTTAAACTCACAACAAGACAACCATGAGGTAGGATGCCTTCTTGCAAGGCAAGGTGGGTCTTTCCAAAATGGCGACACATCCAAACATTAAGCACACAAAATCAAGTAATGGATGCATCTACAAAAGAATAGCCACTTTCCTCATCTAAGTGGCGGAAATTATCTACAAGGGAAGCAATTCAAGGGTACACACTCCTTCATAGATGAAATTTCTTCAAACTACTAAGCCTAGAAGGATACCAATAAATCACCTCCAAATTGTGTCAAGCTAGGGTACCTTTGTCCTCAATCGTTAAATGCTTTTGTCAAGAGTAGACTCCTTATGGCGTTAGAAACACTGGAGGATCGCGGAATTCCCCCTCTTGCCTAGACAAGAAGTAGGGTCGTCCCCTCTCTACCATGCACAAAAATGGATACGATGGATAAAGGCATCAATATATATTTGAGTTTCATTTTGGGAGTTTGCTTTTGTTTTTGTTTTCCCCCAATTTCTTGTGGCTTATAACATTTGAGAACACTTTCTTTTGCCATTTCTTTGATGTTAGGCATTTCAATACTTGACAACTTTCAACTTCTCTTTGCATTTCTTTTTGAACATTTTCAAAGTCATCCCATATGTAGTGAGGGTGCCTTATATTTGAAGTTTTAGGAGTTCTATTTTTGCTTCTCTTTTCATTCGATGCATTTTGCAAACTTTCTTTCACTTTTCATTTCATTGAACTCATATCAATTTGTTTTTGTGCCCATTCCCTTTGATGACAAAAATGTGGTAGAACATGGATGAATGATGGATGCATGGTTTCAAGGGTCACCTTGGAATAAACGGTAGCCAAGGAGTTATCACACCACAAGGTACTCTTGACTAGGCCTTAATCCATGGGTCAAAGGATACTAGCATGACACATCCTAAGGTGTTTTACAAGTATTCTAACAAGCAAAGTCTTAAGAAGAAAAAGCATCTACTAGGGCCTATATACACTTGTCAAGCTTCCCAAGTAGACGGTTTCGCAAAATTTTCTCACATGCCATGATGCAACTAGCATATATACATCCTAATGTAAATGATTCTACCAACTAATATGCCATATAAACTAAATGCAAGTCCTAAATTTACATTGTTATACCGCATCAATCAAAATAAAGCCACATAGTCATTAACATAAAGAGGAAAAAGGAGATTGGAAAGATCATACCATGCGGTCTTCAATATCCTCATGTCACGGATGTGGCGTAGTCATTCAATGTGAACAAGGATAAACAAAACACAATATATACAACAATATATACAAGTCTACACTACAAAGGAAATGAACTTGTTTTTGGATTTTCAAATTTTTCAAATTTTTTGGTTTTTTCGAAACTTTTTGATTTTTTTGGGTTTTTTTGAATAAAAGTTAAGTTTGAATTCCCCATCCCCACACTAATATGGGCATTGTCCTCAATGGCCAAAATGATGGGAAACTATGTGATACCTGTCGAAGTGAGTATCAAAAATAATATTTATAAAACCAAACTACAACTAGCAAGTGGTAGTGAGGGTCGAACCACCGGGAGGTAGGGAATTTATAGTTGCTTTCAATTCTAGTCTTAACGGTAACAGTGAGGGGGTTTTGATGAGAATTTTAACTAAATCAAATGACATAAACTAAATAAACGAATAATAGAAGCAAATGATGTAAACAATGATAAAAGAAATGCTAAGACGGTCGGTTCACTATAGCTGCGATGGCACAAAATCCTAGGTAAGTCTGAAATACAGTCGTGTAGGATGGGTAAAACAAGTCCCCTCGGTCCAAGTTAACTAGTAGCTCCTTTCGGCCTATGCTACCAGTCCCTAAGTCTCACTAATGCTAGCTCTTGCACCGATTAGTGATTCATAAAGCCTAAATTACATTATCTCTCGATCTCAGCAATTTAGTCGTGTCAACTCGTTAATTAATGCCCTTCCCTATCTTTCGGTCTACGGGTTGGTCAAAACTAAGCATCTAACAAGTCTCCTCTCGGTCTCATTGTTAAATATTGCACTTAACGAATTATACGGTCCTAATAAGACATGAAGTCAATCGATCGACCAGCTACCCCAGTCGATCGACCAACCGGCTCAGTCGGTCGACTAGTTAAGCCAGTCGGTCGACCAAGCCCTAATGTGGGGTTACCTATTCTACTGCCATCTACGCCATAGATCCCCTACATCTTAGCAAGGTGATTTAGCTACTCATACTGAAGGTAATAACAACGATAAAATTGACTAATAAAATAGACGAATTCAAAATTGAAATAGCTAAATAAACGAGTAACATAAAACAATAATTTGGCTTCGGGTGATCTAACCTAGCAACTCTATACTACGAACGAAAGCAATAAAACGGAATATAAGAACAGAAGAATACCGTATAGAACAGGAAGGAAAGATCAAAACCGAATGCAAGAGTAAACTTTATTGGTGGAAATAATCTAAACTAACGAATGTTGAATTGTATTTAAGAACTGAATGATAAAAACCGGATCCTTATTCTGAAAACTAAGGTTATGTTATATAGGAATAATCCTGCGTAACCTCTATTCCTAAACCTAATCGCAATGGGCTTTGGAATTCTCGATCTTTTAACTTGCGCAACAGCTCTTGGGGTGGTCGATCGACCACTTGGACCAGTCAATCGACCACATGCGCTGTACAGAATTGCATTCTGACGATTCCTGCAGCGCGCACCGATCTTAAAACAACTGCCATTTCTTCGTTACTTAGTAAAATCAGGCGTTCTACGCGGCGTTGGAAAGCTAAGAGGATAAGCTTTCACCTTCAATTAGAATCACTCGATTATCAGCTCTAGAACTCGAGATGTTGCCCTCTGAAGCAGGCTGCAATGTCGAGAAGCATTCTGACAGTCTATAGACCATGTAGGTCAGTCTATAGACCCCTGTAGCTGGTAGTTCGCTTCTAAACTGTCGCAAATATGTCATTCAGGCCTTGAAATGCGCACCAAGTTCGCTTCCCAAGTCTTTACTCCATGTTAAATGCAATACTAAACACTTAGGGACGGATTTGGCTCATTTTCCGCTGAAATCTTCATATTTCAGCAATATCACACAAAAAGGAAGAAATACACAAAACAAGGGAAACAGTAGCATAAACTACTCAATTGAGCTCTGAAATGTGTGTGAAATGAGGTGCAAAACATCATATATTAGACACGCATCAAACTTCCCCATACAAAACCCTTGCATGTCCCCAAGCAAGAACTAGACTCGATCCTAAAACCTAATGGAACGAGTTCAATCTCAGAGCGAAATGCAACATGTAAAGCCTAAACCAATTTAATGCAACAACTAAAAATCAATTATTAATATGAATCATGCAAACGAGTTATATAGCCGTTAAAAATAAAACTGAAGCGTCGACCTTGCAAGACCTTTAAAATTGGACTCTCACGAGTCACTCTTCTCTCATGAAGCAAAGGGTAAGCATATATATGTAAGAGAGGACGAGAAATAGCCGCTCACCTAGACTACGACCCACATAATCATGCATGCAACTAATATGATAGACAATTCAAACTACCGTACATACATTCCAACCAAACAAGGTGCTGTCACAGCCGAGGGCTTACAAAAATATGGTAAAGTGAGGCAATAGGTGAGAAAAGGCAAAATATTTTTTGAAATGTGGAGATATAGGTGATCAAGCTAGTACCTAAACAAAACCATATGACAACATCCATTTCTCATAAAAAAAGTGAAAGGATGAAAGAGAATTTTAGAGAGAGAAACCTCCTAAAACTCTAATTAGGGATCTTAATTACTGCAATGGCAAAATCTAAGAACCCTAAAAATAATAATCCGAAATCAAATAATAATAGTAATAGCAAATCATCTAATACAAATAATACGTCACATATTAATCTAAAAAATCAAAAAAATGTTGTTGTTTCTTCAGAAGCAAGTACGAGTAAGAGTAAGTCGAAATCACCGCATACTGCTCACAAAATCAACCTTAGCTTTCCTCCAAATGAATCGACAGAGTTGGAGGTGATTTTGGAGGAGAGCGAACAGGAGGAGGAGGACGTATCGGGATATGAATCTGAACGGCAGGAACCGAGTCTCAGGCTGACTACTGCGAATGTTGAAGGTGAGATTAATTACTGGTCTTCAGCTGTTTATTGCTATATTCTAGGTGCGAACCCCCCGAGTAGTGTGATTACTAGTTATTTTAAGAGGGTTTGGCAATCGTATGGTATTGATCGTATTTCTATCTTACCAAACGGTATTTTCTTGGTGCGCTTTAAATCCAAAGCCAAACAGTTAGAGGTTGTGAACAATGGTCATCTGATTTTTGATAACAAGCCAGTTATTGTTAAAGAGTGGAGTCCAGATTCTGAATTAATTAAACATGATGTGAAATTGATTCCTATTTGGATGAAACTGTATGGACTGGATAATAAATTCTGGGGGACTGATTGTTTGAGGAAGATAAGTGGTTTGGTTGGTAAGATGTTGAGATGTGATGATGCTACCAGTAAGAGGGCTTTCCTTGGATATGCCAGTATCATGGCAGAGGTACAAATTGGCCAACAATTCCCTACTGAGATTGAATTTATGGATGAATTGGGAAAGACTCAGAGGGTTAAAGTTGTTTATGATTGGTTGCCTCTATCGTGTGACAAGTGCTAGGAGATGGGTCATGAAGCTATTCATTGTAGGAAGATTGAGGGAGCTCCAAAAAGGGTGTGGAAGCCAAAGGTGAAACCTCAGGTTCCTGTAAAACCAGCTGTCACAAAGGCCAGACCTGTGGCTAAACCTGTTTCCCCAGTGGTGGTACCACCTCCAGTTACTCAGGTACCTTCTCCAGAGATGCAAACCCCTGTAGTGGTTCCTTTGACTGGTGGTACTGCTAGTGTGGGGCCCAAGGAGATTGAGGTGAACACCTCATTTCCTAGGAGATTCATAAGTAAAATGATGAAACATGATTATGGGGAACCTAATGTTTTTACTCCTAGGGGACTCAGTTTTATGGATGCTTTAACCCTATCTGTGCAGAAGGCAAGAACTGAGAGTAGGAAATTGCTTACTCCTGGAACTTACTCTGATAATGGGTAGGATGGGTTTTTGGAACATTCGTGGTCTAAATAGTCATCTAAACAAAAAGAAATAAGGTGGTTCTTACACCAAAATAATGTAGGACTATTTGGATTATTAGAGACAAAAATAAAAGGTAGTAGATGGAATACTGCTAGGAATGTTATTTGTGAAGATTGGTCAATTTGTACTAATAATAGCACTCATGTTGGGGGGAGAGTCTGGTTGTTATGGGACCCTCAGGTTTATCAGGTGGATATCTTGGATGTTACAGCCCAATGTATCCATTCCAATGTGTTTGATAAAGTTCAGAAGATTGTGTTTTGGCATACTCTTGTCTATGGTTTTAACAAAATTCAAGAGAGAGCCTCTTTATGGGATTCTTTAAGGGATTACTCCAGTATGATTGATGGGCCATGGCTGCTGTGTGGGGATTTCAATAGTATAACTGAGGTAAATGATAGAATTGGTGGAGTTGAGGTGTCTTGGGCTGAGATGGCTCCTATGAGGAAGATGATAGCTGACTGTCAGCTGCATGACCTGAAAAGCTCTGGGTCTTATTACACTTGGAATAACAAGCATGAGGCTACAACAAAAGTGTATAGCGGAATTGACAGGGTTTTGATTAATGAGCAGTGGTTTCAAACTTTCCCTAAGGCTGTGGAAAACTTCCTCCCTGAAGGTCTTTATGATCACTGTCCATGCCTTATCAACTCTGCTGAGGAAATTATTAAAAGGAAAATGGGGTTTAAGTACTTTAATATGTGGGTTCTCTCTGATGATTTTGAGTCCACTGTGAAGAATAGTTGGCAGCAGGAGATGAGGGGTACACCTATGTATAGAGTGGTACAGACGATGAAGAGGTTAAAACCTGAGCTTAAAAGTTTGAATAAAGCTCAGTTTAGTGACATTGAAAACCTTACCAATGTTACTGAATTGGCTTTGAAACACTTCCAGCAGCAGCTAATTCAGGATCCTATGAATGGTACTATATGCAATGCTGAAAAAGATTGTGCTACCGATCTCATTAAATGGTCAAGGCTAGGAACAAACTATTTAGCTCGAAAGCAAAAGAAGCCTGGATTAAAGATGGGGATGATAATACTTCTTTTTTTCATTCTAGCATCAAAAGAAGAAGAATGAAGAATAGGGTGTATTCCATTCATGACATGGAGGGGGTTGTGTGCTCTAAACCTGAAGACATAAAAGCTGTATTTGAAAACTACTATCAGAAGTTGTTGGACACTTCAAACCCGGTCAAACCTATATGTAAAAGTGTGGTTAGGCATGGAAGTATTTTGACTGCAGACCACAGAGATCTCCTTCTCAAGCCTGTCTCTGATGAAGAGATCAAAAGTGCTATGTTTTCTATACCTGGTGACAAGGCACCTGGTCCTGACGGATTCAGTAGCCAATTTTTTAAAGACTCTTGGCATATTGTGGGCAAGGAGGTGTGTAAGGCGATTAGAAATGTTTTTGAGTCTGGCGAACTCTTGAAAGAATTGAACACCACTACCCTTACTTTGGTACCAAAAGTTGACTTGCCTGATAGTGTATTGCAGTTCAGGCCTATTGCCTGCTGCAATACAGTTTATAAATGCTTGACGAAAGTGCTATGTAATAGATTGAGCTTGATCTTGCCTGATATTATAAATCCTTCACAAGGGGCTTTTGTAAAAGGCAGAGATATTGTGGGGAATATTCTCATCTGTCAAGACCTCATCAAGCTATATAAGAGGAAAGCTTGCTCCCCAAGGGTTATGCTGAAAATTGATTTACAGAAAGCGTATGACTCCATTGAGTGGAGTTTTCTGAATGATATGTTGAGTGCTTTAGAGTTTCCCCCCAGCTGCATCAACCTGATTATGGCATGTGTGACTTCCCCCACCTTTTCTTTGGCCCTGAATGGAGAGGTGTTTGGCTTTTTTAGAGGACAAAGGGGTTTAAGGCAAGGGGATCCCCTCTCCCCTTTGCTCTTTACAATTTGTCTTGAGTATCTCAGTATGTTGTTGGGTGTGTTGGATAAATATCAGGGGTTTAGATATCATCCTTTATGCTCTAAGTTGAAGTTGACCCACTTATGCTTTGCTGACGACCTTCTCATGTTCAGCAGAGGTGACTTGCATTCTGTTAGATTGTTGCTCAAGGCATTTGAGACCTTCTCTGCCTCTTCTGGACTTAAAATAAACAATGGCAAGTCAAATATTTACAGTAATGGGGTGAATGAGGATATCATGAAGTGTATTGAGGAAGCATCTGGTGTGAAAAGAGGGGGGATCCCTTTTAGATATCTGGGGGTTAAAATTGCTCCCAAACGTCTGGGGGTCCTTGACTGCCAGTGTTTGGTTGACAAGGTGACTGAGAGGATTGCTAGACTTGGGACTAAACATCTCTCTTATGCAGGGAGACTCACCCTCATTAAATCTGTGCTAAGTACCCTTCATAATTATTGGGCCAGGATCTTCATTCTACCCAAAACAGTTCTTAACAGCATTGATGCTATTTGCAGAGCCTTTTTGTGGCATGGTCAGGAACAAAAAGAATCCCCTACACTTGTATCATGGAATCAGATATGCAAACCAAGGAGAAAGGGTGGTTTGGGTTTGAAACTGTTACACCAGTGGAATGTAGCTTTGATGGGTAAGTATGTTTGGTGGGTTGAGCAAAAAACTGATCATTTATGGGTGAAGTGGGTGCATACTATCTATATAAAGAATACCACTTGGAAAGATTATGAACCTACTATCACTACTAGCTGGGCATGGAGAAGACTATGTGCTGTCAAAACTAAGTTGAAACCATGGTTGTATGATGAAGCCTAGAGAGACAGTGGGTCTAGTTATACAGTCAAGCTTGGCTATAGTTGGCTTGTGGATGCAGGCCCTGATATATTCTGGTATCCATGGATACAGAATAGGATTATGTTGCCAAGACACAATTTTTTCATTTGGCTAGTAGCTCATAAACGCCTGCTCACTCAGGATAGATTGATGAGAATGCACATAACACAGAGTAACAGGTGCTATCTCTGTGCTGCTGATGAGGAGGACTTGAATCATCTGTTCTTTAGTTGTTCTTTTAGTAGGCAGTGTGTGAGGCTGCTTGAGGACTGGTTGAGTATTTGCTTGCCTTACCAGGGGGTAATTGATTGGTGGATAGCAATTAGGGAGCGGTCATTGTTGAAGAAACAGGTGGTTGCAGCTGCTGTTGCACACTTAATGTACTTGATCTGGCATGCTCATAATCGATGTAGGCTTGAGTCTGTCATTCCTCTACCTGTTATGCTTATAAAACAGGTGAAGGAATTATTATAATGGAGAATGAGATATAGTCGTGTGAAAATTGGTTCTAGGAGAAGTCAGGAATGGGTCAATAGCTTATGTCAAAGTGTAACTAATTAGAGGTGTGTGTACCTCTAGTTGTCAAATTGTTTGATGGGCTTTATTAATATATACTTAACTTTCCCCAAAAAAAAAAAACATCCATTTCTCATCCGATTATGAATTAAGCACGTGCCCTTCATTTGGCACAAAACTCACCAAACCGAACTGAAAATACTCCTCAAATGATATAGGATAGAACATAGGAGCATGAACCGTCTCATCAAACAACATCTCTTTTTTTTCAATCTTTCTTTCCATCATTTTTTTCGAATTTTTCTTTTTTCAACTTCTCTTTCTCTTTTTTTTCTTTTCTTTCACGCTTTTTTTTCTCTTTTTTTTTTCATCCTCCTTTTCTTCATTAAATACCAAATCCAAATCACTGGATACAAACCAAACTTGGCACAATAAATTATATACCGTAAAACAATCTAAACTAGCTTGACAAGGCAGGCTAAATTTTGATGTAGCTAAGGGTCAACAGGCAAATTTGGCTAATGTGGAGTTCAATGGGTAAAATGAATTAAGGGGAAATTGTAAGCACCTCCCTGCATGTGACACCAACCACTAACCCGAATGTATGCAGGCAAAAAGCAATTGAATTTCATAAATGTGCAAATTAATGATACATGATATGCAAGGAGTAACTACTCACAATCCTAGATAAATTGGTCATGAATGTCACCAGTTATAAGCTCTAAACCTCAGAATATAAGTAGTTTGCCAAAAATTAAGTCAAGTCTCAAGTTCAGCAAGAAATATAACGAAAACTCGTAGACTATGAAAATGATTCTACCAACAACATGTCAATTAAGCAAGGCTTTGGCATAAATAGCTGCAAATGCAATGTCATCATTGAAATACTACCGTTACGACTCAACCTATATGCTAAAATAAACATGATATTTTTTTGAAATTTTGAAAATTTTCAATTTTTTTTTGAATTTTTGTATTTATAAGGGAAAATAAACAACAATGCAAGACAAAATGTAAACGTGAATGCAAGCAAACGAAATGCAACGCAAAACCCTTCCCCAAACCAAATCACACAATGTCCCCATTGTGCAAAATCATGTAATGAAATAAAAGGGAAATGGGATTTTGCGTTGCAATTAATTAAAAAGACAAGAAAAGGACTTGGAAACTCACAAGACTTTAAGCGCAGCAAAAGGAAACCTCCCCAAACCAGCGTGAGCTAGGAGGTTTCAGTAGCCAGCAGTGCTACCAATAAATACCTGAAAGGACAGAAAATACCGCACGTAATTCCGATAAAACAATTTATTAAACGCAAAATTATGTGTAAAATAAAGAAACAGAAGAAAACAGAAATGAGTTAGAGAATAAAGTGGAGAAAAGACTCCCTCAACTCCGCAAATCGACCAAACACAGCAGGGGAATGATCGAAAACAGGTACAACAGCGAACATGGTCGATCGACCACATCACCCAGTCGATCGACCAGAGTGAACAGGAACAAAAGCTCCTAGAATTCGCAGCCCAGTCGATCGACCATAGGAGGCAGTCGATCAACTGGGAAACCTGCTGTAAGTTCTGATTTTCTTCGAATTACCCTAATAAATTGAGCTAATATGGTCTATGAACCTGCAAATACACATAATAACGCGCCCGAAATTGCGCAAAACCCAAAGTAACTGTCTAAATTCTAAATAAATCCTAAGCAAACTTATTAAAGCGAAGTCTCGCGTACACGAAAAATGATAAATAGTCTAAAAGCAGTAAAATAGTTTTTAAAAGGTCTAAGAAACGCATAGATCAACGGAAATTGTGGAAAATCTTCGACCAAGGCTTCTGTCTACATGAAGTAGCTTCCGCAGTGCTCATCTCAGAAGCTGGACTCCACTCTAATCCGACTGGAATACTCAATGGACCATCTCTAGCATCTTCCGAAGCATGGCCATCATCTTCTAGCTCCTCACACTCAAGATCCGACTCTGAAATTTTGACTGACTCCTTCTTCTTGGGCTCCTCATCTGGCTCCTCGTCAGTGCCATAGCTAAGACATCCTAGACCGCCTCTCTGAACAATTGGCTACTTCACAGTTGAAGCAGCGAGCGATTCATCCTTCCCCAAACCAGTTCTTGCAACAGTCAAAATAGAAGAATCTTTCTCCAATTTGCTCCCATTCTGGGGCGGAGGTGTCATAACAGGAATAGGCACAAAAGGAGGCACATCGAAAGCACAAAATAAGATTTCTTTTCGAAATCATATTACAGGTCATGGGCCACATGGGGTCTTTCCTCCTAGGGGACTGGACAAACATAATAGAGTGCTTCCCTACCTTAAATCTCAAAGTTCTTTCCCCTACATCAATTATTGCACCAGCAGTGTGCAGAAACGGTCTTCCCAAAATAATTGGGGTGTTAACATCTTCAGGAATATCCAAAACAACAAACTCAACAGGGAAAAAGAATTTTTCAATTTGAACAGGCACATTCTCTAAGATCCCCTACCGCCGAGCTGCTGCAGAACGGTCACCATTTGCACATGATCATGTCAGTAATAGCAAATCTAGTCAATCCCAATTTCTTAGCCAGACTCAAGGGCATAACATCGACACTAGCCCCTAAATCACATAGTGCCTTCTCAATTGAGAAGGTACCAATATTACAGGGGATAGAGAAACTACCGGGTCGACGATTTACTGGCGACTTTGTGAGTTAAATATGAACTAGACTCCTCAGTTAATTGGACAGACTCGACAACATTCAAAGACCTTTTCTTAGCTAGCAACTGTCTCATAAACTTCATATATACAGGTACTTGCACATTAAGACTACGCACTAAATCTTTGAATTTATCGAACGTTACCTCATCTTTGGTTGGCACTAGTCTTTCCGGATAAGGAGTCATCGAAGTAGCTTTGCCCTCTCCTCTAGGTCTCTCATACCGGCATCAGTGGACTTAGGCTGAAAATCCACTACTTTGTCTTTGTTGTAACTTGACCCTTCTTGATCTGTCTCGGGAATGAACCATTGACCATCGTAGGGTCATACTTTGGAATCGAAACGGACCCATCAAAGATATGGATCTTGCCTCGATGATTTTCAGAGTCAGTAGTACCCCGAAACAAGTAATCCCTCAAGTTATCCGGCATTGGAGGATGGAATGGTTCGTCATCATCACCGCTTCCTCGTCGATCGACCATGTTGGTCGGTCGATCGACTAGTTTCAACGAGCACCGATTTGCCGTGTCATTTCGCGGATGGTCGATCGACGGGTGATGTGGTCGATCGACCATGATTCTCGCCGATCGTCTTTTTCTCGCCCTTTTTCTTCTTCCCTTTTTCAGCAGCTTTCTCGGGTTCATCGAGATCAGACCCGCTCCTCAGCGTCATTGCATGTACGGTCTCAATACGCTGATTCAGAGAGTGGAATTGACTCGGTATCTCAACTGCATTCTTGTCTACTCTAGCAATTTGAGATTTCAGCTCCATGATTGAGACCTCATTTGCCGCATTACTTTTCTGTACCTCTACCATAAGCAGCTGCACTAGACTTATCAACTCTGCAACTTCATTATTTGACTCTTGCTGTGACGGAGTGGATGGTGGTGGGGCTTCATAAGGAGGCACATATGGTTGATGCAGTGAAGTAGGATCGTAATTATACGAATTGTCGAGCTGAAGTTGATGAAAAGCAAACATCTTCTCCTTAGGGTTCCTGCATGCCTCAGATGTGTGTCCCGCTCCGCCGCATCTCCCACAAAAAGACACCGCTTTGCTCCCGAGAATGGAACATGGGTGTACCCTTCAAGAAATCTTGTAGATAGGACCGTAGGACCTAACAAAACAACACTAGAGAAAATGGTAAGAACTGCCTCAAGGTACTCAGTCTTCCCTTGAGGCGAAACACAGACTAAAATAAAAAAACAACTAAAACTAGCGCTGTCTCCCCAGCAACGGCGCCAAAATTTGATACCTGTCGAAGTGAGTATCAAAAATAATATTTATAAAACCAAACTACAACAAGCAAGTGGTAGTGAGGGTCGAACCACAGGGAGGTAGGGAATTTATAGTTGCTTTCAATTCTAGTCTTAACGGTAACAGTGAGGGGGTTTTGATGAGAATTTTAACTAAATCTAATGACATAAACTAAATAAACGAATAATAGAAGCAAATGATGTAAACAATGATAAAATAAATGCTAAGACGGCCGGTTCACTATAGCTACGATGGCACAAAATCCTAGGTAAGTCTGAAATACAGTCGTGGAGGATGGGCAAAACAAGTTCTCTCGGTCCAAGTTAACTAGTAGCTCCTTTCGGCCTATGCTACCAGTCACTAAGTCTCACAAATGCTAGCTCTCGCCCCGATTAGTGATTCCTAAAGCCAAAATTACATTATCTCTCGATCTCAGCAATTTAGTCGTGTCAACTCGTTAATTAATGCCCTTCCCTATCTTTCGATCTACGGGTTGGTCAAAACTAAGCATCTAACAAGTTTCCTCTTAGTCTCATTGTTAAATATTGCACTTAATGAATTATACGGTGCTAATCAGACATGAAGTCAGTCGATCGACCGGCTACCCCCGATCGATCGACCAACCGCTCGATCGATCGGTCGACTAGTTAAGCCGATCGATCGACCAAGCCCTA
Source organism: Silene latifolia (assembly GCF_048544455.1). Lineage (NCBI taxonomy): Eukaryota > Viridiplantae > Streptophyta > Magnoliopsida > Caryophyllales > Caryophyllaceae > Silene > Silene latifolia. The sequence goes on from NC_133538.1 coordinate 127,904,313, forward strand.
ATGCGGGGTTACCTATTCTACTGCCATCTACGCCATAGATCCCCTGCATCTTAGCAAGGTGATTTAGCTGCTCATATTGAAGGTAATAACAACGATAAAATTGATTAATAAAATAGACGAATTCATAATTGAAATAGCTAAATAAACGAGTAACATAAAACAATAATTTGGCTTCGGGTGATCTAACCTAGCAACTCTATACTACGAACGAAAGCAATAAAACGTAATATAAGAACAGAAGAATACCGTATAGGACAGGAAGGAAAGATCAAAACCGTATGCAAGAGTAAAATTTATTGGCGGAAATAATCTAAACTAACGAATGTTGAATTGTATTTAAGAACTGAATGATAAAACTCGGATCCTTATTCTGAAAACTAAGGTTATGTTATATAGGAATAATCCTGCGTAACCTCTATTCCTAAACCTAATCACAATGGGCTTTGGAATTCTCGATCTTTTAACTTGCGCAACAGCTCGTGGGGTGGTCGATCGACTACTTGGACCAGTCGATCGACCACATGCGCTGTACAGTATTGCATTCTGACGATTCCTGCAGTGCGCACCGATCTTAAAACAGCTGCTATTTCTTCGTTACTTGGTCAAATCAGGCTTTCTACACGGCGTTGGAAAGCTAAGAGGATAAGCTTTCACCTCAAATTGGAATCACTCGATTATCATCTCTAGAACTCGAGATATTGGCATCTGAAACAGGCTGCAATATCGAGAAGCGTTCTGACAGTCTATAGACCATATAGGTCAGTCTATGGACCACTGTAGCTGGCAGTTCGCTTCTAAACTCTCTCAAATATGTCTTTCAGGCCTTGAAATGCGCACCAAGTTCGCTTCCCGAGTCTTTACTCCATGTCAAATGCAATGCTAAACAATTAGGGACGGATTTGGCTCATTTTCCGCTGAAATCTTCATATTTCTGCAATATCACACAAAATGGACGAAATACACGAAACAAGGGAAATAGTAGCATAAACTACTCAATTGAGCTCTGAAATGCGTGTAAAATGAGGTGCAAAACATCATATATTAGACACGCATCACTATGCATGCATGATGCATGAATTCTACACTAAATGGAAGCTACACTAATCTACACTACATGATGCATGGGTTTTTGTTTATGACAGAGAGCGTAATTTAGATTACCTCCCGTTTCATATGCATGTACTTCCGCAAACCGAGATAGACATTATTTCTAATGTCCTAAAGTTGGGGTAGTTCAAGCACACATGATGCAATGCATGAAACTAAAATGTCATTTTGGATTTTCAAAAGTGGGAACAATGAAATAAGAACACCTCAATGGGGCTGAGGTGTTAGTCCTCTATGTTGCTAGGACTCTCCAATTATGATCAAGATAAAAATAAATAAAACAAAGAAAGAAGTAGACAAACCTCAAGAGGGTAGGATCCTCCAAAGCTTGTTAGTCTTCCACCATATCATCATTGTCATCATCTTCCTCAATAGAAGTGGACTCATCACCACTCCCCTCTTCACTTCTTTGCTCACTTCCTTCATTACTTTCTTCATCATCTTCATTAGCCTCTTCTTCTTCATTTACCTGTTCATCAACAACCTCATCACCGACAACCTCATTGTCACCCGGTCTTTCACCCCTAGATGCACTCTGAAAGAAAACTTCTTTATCCGCCCAACTAGGCTAAGGACATGAAGGATCAAGTAGTCCTTGCCTAGCTAAATGAAGAAGGGGTGGATATTGGGCCAAGTATGCATCTTCCCGATCCTTATAAGCTTGTTTGTGCATCTCTTGCATAAGTAGAGTCATGTAGTCATTGCCCACTTCAACACCTCCGGTTTTGAACTCTTGATATTTGAATGGATAGGGTGGTGTGACAATGGAGGGGGAGGGCATTTCAATTTCGCCCCTTTGTTGACGGATGATGTATTCGGCTTCCTTTGAGAGAGGAAGAAGGTAGTTTGTTCAATGAACACTCAAGTGGCATAACTTGGAAGGCAAAGTAAAGGATCTAGCATCATTGGGGAGCCACCCATATTTGGTGTCAAGAGGATTATGCTTGACCCACTTGTACTTGTTAATCATGGCATCCATGTCAATGAGATGACCCCCACTTTTCACCACATACATGCTATCCTTGTTGTAATTCGGATCAAAGTACTTAGCCAAGAGAGTAACTAGACCTCCATTTACGATAAAAGCGGTGCCTTCCTTTCCACAATCAACATTGAGCCATCTTTCCACCAAAAGCCTTAGAGCATTGTAAGGCTTGGTGAATTCCCTTCCAATATTTAAGGCCGACTCAAGTAGAACGCAATCGAGCTTGGTAAAGTGGTTAGTGTCTTTTCTTGCAATGATAGTATTCCCGATGACCTTGTGCCACACTCTAATGCCCGGATGGTGGACTAATAGAGCGCGACAAGCATGAAAGTTCTCGAATTTCTGCCCGGAAATCGCCTCCCAAAGAGGAGTGGGGTCATATTTTTCGGGCTTCTTATAATAAGGAGGGGTATCACTAAGACCTAATGCTTTACTCAAAACATCAAAGGTGATGCGCCTATTCACATTGGCAAGGCGAAACTCGATGTATTTCCTAGTCTCAACCTTAGTCACTTTCAATGAACTCAAGAATTCCAAGGTAAGGGAGGGGTATGTCAATTCTCTTGTAGTAAACAATTTTCCCAACCCCATGGCTTCAACGAAGGCTTTTGTTTGCTCAAGGACACCCAATTTGTTCAAGGCATCTTCACATATGAATTTGGTGGGTGGAATGGATTTCCTAGCATACTTGGCAAATGTATCCCTATGAGAGTTAGAAATGAAAATTACGTCCGGATAGTTTGATAATTGAGCCATTTCCGGAGTTGTTGTTGTTGTTGCTTCGAAGGGAGGATTTTGTTGTTGTTGAACTTCCAAGTTTGCACTAGCAACCACCTTAGCCATTGAAGCTTTATTTGCTTGAAGGCATTGTTGCTTTTTTTAGAGTGCCTTTGCCTTGAGTGCCTTTGTTGATCCTTTTGTTCTTGCCATTGATGATTATACCAAGAAAACATTGAAAATCTTCAATTTCCAATTATGCCCAAATCGATTTTAAGATGAAAGTATTTGCTTTTGTATTTCAAAAATCGACTCAAAGGTTGAAGATTTTGGTGCTTGGATTGATTATTGTTGGAAAAGGAGTGATTAATTGTTGTTGAAAGGAAGTTTGGATTTGATTTTGTTGAATTTGGTTGAGGAAATATTGTTTTTGTGATGGAGAGGATGAGGGTTTTGGGGTTTTTGGGGTTTTTGGGGTTTTTGGTAGTGTTTTGAATGTATGAATGAAGGAATGAGTGTGGGAGGGGTATTTAAAAACATCCGAAAATTTCGAACTGTAGGGGGAAGACGAGCGTTTTTCCTTCGGGACGCTCGGATTCTGCCTATTCTGGGTGCAGGAATTCTCGCCTAAAGACGAGCGTCTTTTAGCTGGGACGCTCAGATTCTTTTGTTGCAGGACGAGCGGATTCCAATAAAGACGGGCGGATTCTGTTACAGCGAGTTTTCTTATTTTGCACTGGCAAAAAGACGGGCGTCTTTCTGCAAAGATGAGCGGATTCTTCCAGACGTGCGTCTTCTCTGCTAGGACGCTCGGATTCTTCAGCTGTCCCAAATTTTCAATTTTTCAGTTCAACTGGACGGACGGATTCTGCAACAGACGCCCGGATTCCCTAAAGACAAGCGGATTCCCCTTAAGGACGCTCAGATTCTTCCTAGTCTACTCGGATTTAGTTCCATCCGTGCACTTGCATATCCCGTGTCATTTTCATTCTTCAAATCCCGTGTTCTTCATTGTAGGGGCACTACTAAGGCATGAAAAGCCTATGCAATTGCTATCCCCACACTAAGCTAAAGCACTACACATCAATAAAATCATTAGTCCCTCCCTCACTTCTCTCAAAAATGATAAATATCTTGATCAAAGCATAAAAATCCAAAAATGACAAAAAATGCAATGTAAGAATTAAAATGCGAGTTAGGGAGTTAGAAATATTTACAAATGGTGGTTTGGAGAGGACTCCACCAAACTCTCATCCTTAGTGAGGTGTCATGGGGGCATGTCCAAGGTGTTGTTGATGTTGCTCAACACCTTGAAGAAGTAGTCAAAAGCTTGTTCATTGTCATGATAAAGATCTTCAATAGATCTTTGCCCTTGTTGTCCTTCATGTTGGTCTTTATCGATAGCATTGCCAAAGTAGGGATTGAAAATCCCTTCAAACTCATCGTCCCAAAGACCACAAACTTCATCTACTTGGTCACTAAAGATCTCTTTAGTTGATAGAGACAACTCTCCCACTTTCTTGTCTTGGCCAATGAGGCCATCCTCTTCATTGCTTGACTTTGGTGAGCTTTTCAAGCTCTCTTTGTTACAATTCACTTGCTCTTTGAATGGAGCACCATCAACTTTCTTCTTCCATTGGAATTCCGACTTCTTCCTATCATCCTTCCGGCTATAATGATTCATGCAAACGGGGAGCTCTCATAGTCTTGTCAAAATTGAAAGTTATGCTCTCGTCTCCTACTTCTAGAGTGAGCTCTTCATGCTTCACATCAATCACCGCACCCGCGGTGTGCAAGAAAGGTCTTCCTATAATGATCGGAATATTGGAGTCTTCTTCCATGTCAACAATGACAAAGTCCACTGGGATGAAAAATTTCCCAACTCTTACGGGAACATCTTCTCATATCCCTAATGGTGTCTTCGTCGATCTATCGGCCATTTTGAGTGTGATATTGGTACATTTAAGCTCTCCCATCCCTAATATTTTACTCACCGAGTACGGCATAACACTCACACTAGCCCCTAGATCACATAAGGCTTTGTTGATCGTGGTGTCGCCAATGGTACACGGTATTGAAAAGCTTCCCGGATCTTTAAGTTTTGGAGGTGAACTCCCTTGAAGTATTGCACTACTCACCTTAGTGAAGGCGATAGTCTCAAGCTTCTGGATCGACTTCTTCTTTGTGAGGATGTGTTTCATGTATTTTGCATAGGCCGTCACGTGATTGATTAATTCCATGAAAGGAATCAAGACTTCTAAATTCTTCACAATCTCCATAAATTTTCCAAGTTGGTCATCAAATTTGGGCTTGGCTTGACGACATGGAAAAGGAAGTCTAGTCACAATGGGATCCTTCTCCTTGGCCTTGTCTTCATTTTTCTTTGAAACTACTTCTTTTGATGGTTCTCCATCCTTGGAGTTTTGCACAATTTCTTCTTTGTCACTAGCTTCCACAACTTCATCCTCAACTTGCTTCTTTGGTGCCTCATACCTTTTACCACTCCTCAAGTTAATGGCACTAACCGTTTCATGTCTTGGGGGATTATTTTGAGGTGGTAATTGCCCCTTTTGTCTTTGTGAGTTTATAGATGCTAGTTGAGTAAATTGGGTTTCCAACATTTTGGTGTAGGCTAGGATGTTGTTGATGGTGATTTCCTTTGCTTGACTATCTTTTTCCATTTGAGTGAAAAACTCTTATTGATTCTTTTGCATTTGGAGGACCGCTTTTTGAACATCAAAACCTTGGTCATTTTGTTGATTGTATGGAGTTTGATTTTGGTAACCTTGGTTTTGGTTATAAAAGGATCTTTGATTTTGGTTTCTCATGGGAGGTGGGGTGTATGTTGGTTGAGGGTTTTGAACATTTTGGCTTATGTATGAGAGATTTGGATGGAATTTGGTGTTTTCATTGTAATAGTTGGAATAAGGGGTACCACTTTTGTATGCTTGAAAAGCATTTACTTGTTCATTTGTTCCCCTACATTCACTTTGGTCATGTCCCAAAGTTCCACAATTCTCACATATCCCACTTGGGATTGATGAAGATGCCGTCATGGCATTAACATGATACTTCAGTGATTTTGAGGCTTCTTCAAGTCTAGCCATAGCTTTTTCAAACTTCAAATTGATGGTATCAATGTGAGCACTAAGTTGAGCACCCAATTGAGTAATAGAGTCCACTTCATGCTTTCCTCCTCTAGTAGCCTTGCGAGGTCTACTATATTGTGAATTATGGTCCGCCATTTCCTCAATTTTGTTCCAAGTTTGATTGTCATCAACTTCGGTGAACATTCCATTTGATCCCATGTTGAGAATGTTTCTTGAGTCTTCATAAAGACCGTCCCAAAATTGTTGTACCAAGAACCACTCGCTAAGTCCATGGTGAGGACATGAGGGACAAATTCCCTTGAATCGCTCCCAAGCTTCATACAAATATTCTTCATCTCTTTGCTTAAAGCCCGTAATTTGAGCTCTTAGCATGTTAGTCTTTTCCGGTTGATAGAACTTTTTGTAGAAAGCTAGAGCCAATTTCTTCCAAGAATCAATTCCGAGAGTAGCCTTATCAAGGCCTTTCAACAATTGTTTCGCGGTGCCAATTAGAGAAAAAGGAAATAAGACCCATCGAATTTGGTCTTGAGTAACAGCGGTTTGAGATATCGCATCACAATAGTCACAAAAAGTCTCCATGTGAGAGTGAGGGTCTTTACTAGGCATCCCCCCAAATTGGCTTCTTTCGACAAGTTGGATAAATGCGTATTTGGCAATAAAATTTCCGATTAAGTGTTGTGGTGTGGGAGTACCATTGGGTAGGTTCTCCTCGGTTGGTACGGAATGTGATGAAAATTTAGGCATTGTGGGTTGATTTTGTGTTTGGTTTTGTGTTGGGTTCTCCTCACCTTCTCTTGAAAAAGGGTTGATGAACTCAATAGTGTTTGTTTGAATATCTACAAACTCATCAATACCTCTCAAAGTTCTCCTAGCAAGTCTTCTATTGGTTGTCAAAGTCCTTTCAATTTCGTGATCAAAGGGTAACAAGTTACCTTGTGATCTTCTAGACATGCAAAATATCAAACAACTCGAAACAATTAGAACAAACCTTGAGGAGTTTTACTTCCCCAAGGCAAAGAAAGACACAACTAATAAAAATATAAGAAAATCTAAATCAAGTTAACACCGTCCCCGGCAACGGCGCCATTTTTGGTCTATCTCTCGAGGAGGTTTAGTTTTCGGTACTTGTCGTTAGGAGCACCTAGACCAAAACACAATTTATAACTTCACAAACAACTCTACAATTAGTAAAGAGGCAAGTAAAGATCGGATCCCAAGGGACGGGAATTGAGATGAGATTTTCTATTGCAACTAGTGGTGTCTAAGGGTGTCACAATTTCGGGTTTGGAGTAGAAGATCACTAAACTAAATGGCAATGAAAGTAAACAAGAAAGATGAATTGAAAGGGATGTAAACAATTGATAAAAGGCACTAGGGTGTCATGGGGTCATAGGGGATTCATGGGAATTGATCATACAAACATATTCTCAAATTATAAGCAAGCAATTATTGTTGTGATGGATCGAGTTGGTTTATATCTTACAATCCTAGGAAAGTTTGGGTCCCGGAGCCGAATCGATTAGATTGTACAACACCTACAAGTCGACTTAATCTTCCCTACTCAAGTATATGCATGGTCTAATGAGACTCGAGTTGGTTTATGTCTTACAAGTCTCATTGAAAAGATAGGTGATGGGTAAAAAAATGCAAGAATTCATAGGCTCGCATTTCATCAAACATAACATGTGCATAAGTTGAGATCACAACAAGCAAGCAAATAAACTATGAAAGCATATTAATTTAAGTATGAATCATCCCCCATGTTGGTTTCCCCTAATTAGCCATTAACCCTAGCTAAGGAAACTACTCACTCATTATCATGTTGAACATGCTAGCAAGGTTGTCAATCATACCAACAAAGTAAAACATGATGAATAAATGAAAGTGATTAACAATAATTAAAAAGGGATTAAGAAAATTATACCTACTAATTGTAACACCCCCATACTCCAAGTGCCTTACCAGGACCACTTAGGTATGAAGACATTACCATCTCGGTTGCCCGAGGTATGATAATCAAATAAACAATGAAGAAACAACGTTTAATTATAAATACTTAGCGAAGAAGTACAATCCTCAAAACCAAACTGAAAGTACAATACATGTTCTCAAACCGACTGTTCTAATCGAAATGTAAATAACTAATAAGCTACGGAAGACTCCTATCATCATGTCGTGGCCATCCCGGCTATCCCAAGTACTCATCTCAATACCTGCTCAATATCTGCTCACCATCCCCGAATGGATCACCGCAGGTTTACAAAACAACACCGGGGTCAGTACTAATCACACAATTCAATATATAATAATAATAAGGCAAACAGATGACTTAATCGCCACACACACGCAATCACGCCAAATCCAATTGTCTCAATCATCGATCGTCCACTTTGGACCCCTACCGATGGCATGGCGGACCGCAGCCGTACCCACCAAATCCCCGCTCCACATAGTGAGCGATAACCCCTGTCCATTAATGTGCACATCCCATCTCGTGGCGGGTTCCACAGAAGGCGAAACTAGGGCGTGAAGCCACTCCCGCAAGTGACCCCACTCGGCCCGAGGCCACGCCTCGCTAACCATCAACAACGATCACAACCACAATCACAATACAATTATTATATCAAACAACCAAATACAATACATCAACCAATATCCCATTATGGGACTAATGCTGAGTAGGAAATCCTACCTGGTAAGCACACAATTAGACGGTCTCTCTTCTTTGAATCAAAAGCCTCCTCTATGAACCCTCCTCCTATCATACAACACATAAAGGCTACCAAATCACATACTACACATAAACCCCCAAATCTCTAAATTAGGGTTTAACCAATTCAAAGGAAAGACAATAAAAAGGGTACATAGATCTTACCCTCGACACAAGGAACTCAACGGTATAATCAACGCTAAGAACTGACCTTCCAAACTCCGGGGATTGCTAATTATGCGATTAGGATGAAGAACTTGTTTGCTTTCTCTCTTAAACAGTAATTTAGGTTTTGCAAAAGTGATTTAGAATAATTACGACAAAGCTTATATACCTTAATCGCATATTTAACAAAACCCGAGAAAATTCCCCGTAAAACCGGCTACTCGATCGAGTACCCAAGGATACTCGATCGAGTATCCCCCTACTCGATCGAGTACCCCAGCTACTCGATCGAGTACCCAACAGGTCAGAAACTTTTCCAAAACGCAACTTACCCTTACTCGACAGAGTAAGGCCTACTCGATAGAGTACCCCAAGAGTTATAAATACGGAGTATTACAGTCTTCCCTCCTTAAAAGGAACTTCGTCCCCGAAGTTCAAACCACTACTAAACAAAGGTACTCCCACAACATTCCCGACTCAACAATCAAACAAAATTCAACATAAAACATGATACTAACCCAACTCATCCCGACAAACATACCGACACAACATATAAAAGGGGTATAAAACTCTTAAAAACTATTCGCGATCATCTCCTACCCCCCCTAAAAGAAACAAGGTTACGTCCCCGTAACCATACATACCTGATCAAAAAGGAAAGGGTAACGCTCTTTCATAGCTTCCTCTGGCTCCCATGTAGCTTCCTCGGTCTCGTGGTTAGACCAAAGGATCTTAAGCAAAACTGTCTCACCACTCCTAGTCTTTCTAACATTTCGGTCTAGAATCTGCTTAGGCACCTCAAGATATGATAAGGACTCATCTAGCTCTAAGCTCTCTGCCTCTAACACATGTGACGGGTCACTCACATACTTCCGCAGCTGCGATACGATAAACACATTGTGTACTCTCTCTAACGCAGCAGGTAAAGCCAGACGATAAGCAACCTCTGCCACTCGCTCTAAGATCTCATAAGGACCGACGAACTTCTGACTCAGCTTACCTTTCTTCCCAAATCTCATAACCCCACGCATAGGAGACACTTTCAGAAGAACCTCATCCCCAACCTGAAACTCTATATCCCGGCGATGTAGATCTGCATAACTCTTTTGTCGATCCTGAGTTGCTTTCATCCTTTCCCTGATCATTTTAATCTGTTCCACCATCTCATGCACCATCTCTGGTCCCAAAACCCTTTGCTTCAAAGACTATCGTCCCAACAGATTGGACTCCTATATCTTCTCCCATACAAAGCCTCAAACGGTGCCATACCAATACTCGTGTGATAGTTGTTATTGTAAGAAAATTCTATCAAGTCCAACCTCTGCTCCCAGCTACCACCAAAATCCATCACACAAGCTTGCAACATATCCTCAAGAGTCTTGATTGTTCTGTCAGTCTGCCCGTCTATCGCAGGATGAAATGTTGTATTCATCTTCAAAGTTGTTCCCAACGATTCCTGCAATTCCTTCCAAAACCTCGATATAAACCTCGCATCTCTGTCAGACACTATGTCCTTAGGGACTCCATGTAACTTAAGCACATTCTTTCGATAGGCCATAGCCAATTGTGCCTTAGTCCATGTATCTTTCATTGGAACAAAGTGAGCTGACTTGGTCAGTCGATCCACTATTACCCAAATCATGTTGTTACCTTGTTGACTCTTTGGTAAACCCACAATGAATTCCATGGAAATGGATTCCCACTTCCACTCAGGTACCTCTAAAGACTGAATCTTACCTTGTGGTCGTCGCTGTTCCCCTTTAACTCTCTAGCATGTCAAACAACGGGACACAAACTCAATTTGTCTCTTTCTTCATCCCAGTGCCACCAAAACGTTTTCTTCAAATCCTTGTATAGCTTGTCTCCTTTGGATGAACTGAATATGGTGTGCAATGCGCCTCTGTCATGATAGTCTTTTTCAACTCCTCATCATTAGGAACACACAACCTACCATCAAACCGCAAACTACCATCTGTATGAATAGAAAAGCGGGACACTTTCCCTTTCTCTACTTCAGCTCTTCACTCAACTATCTTAGGATCCAAAGCCTGCTTACCTCGAATATCATCATAAAACTCAAGTCGATCTTGTCATATCACCCATGGCATCTCCTTTCGCATCATATGTATCCCAAAGCTCGCTACCTCATCCTCGGCCTCATCAAGGATAGAGTGCACACGAGAGAATGTACACTCTTCCTACTCAAAGCATCAGCAACAACATTGGCCTTCCCTTCATGGTAGATGATTTCCATGTCGTAATCGCCAATCAGCTCCATCCACCTCCTCTGTCTCATGTTCAACTCCTTCTGTGTGAAGATGTACTTGAGACTCTTGTGATTAGAAAATACCTTAAAGATTGCTTCATAAAGGTAATGTCTCCAAATCTTGAGAGCAAACACCACTGCACCCAACTCCAGATCATGAGTAGGGTAGTTCTCCTCATAAGGCTTCAATTGCCTAGAAGCATAGGCAATCACTTTACCATTCTGCATCAACACACATCCCAGCCCATTCTTTGAGGCATTTGTATAAACCTCAAAGTTCTCGGTCCCTTCAGGCAATGCTAAGACAGGAGCTGTGGTCAAACGGTCCTTTAATGTTTGGAACGCCGTCTCACAACTCTCATCCCAACGAAACCTGTTCTCTTTCCTCATCAACGCCGTCATAGGTCTAGCTATCTTGGAGAAATCCTTCACGAACCGTCTGTAGTATCCAGCTAAACCCAAGAAACTCCTAACCTCAAAGAACATTCTTTGGTGCTTCCCACTTTGTCACCGCCTCTATCTTCGCGGATCCACTGACTACCCCATGTTTAGAGATTACATGCCCCGGAAAAGCAAATTTCTCTAACCGAACTCACACTTGGATAGCTTAGCATACAACTCATGATCCCTCAAAGTTTGCAACACGATCCTCGGATGCTCCTCATGCTCCTCCTTAGTCTTAGAGTAGACTAAGATGTCATCGATAAATACCACTACAAACTGGTCCAAGAACCGTCTCAAGATTCTATTCATCAAATCCATAAACACTGCTGGCGCATTAGACAACCCAAACGGCATCACCGCATACTCATAACGGCCATACCTCGACGTGAAAGCTGTCTTTGGTATGTCCACCTCTCTAATCTTCACCTGATGGTACCCCGACCTCAAATCAATCATAGAAAAGACCGATGCACCACTCAAGCGATCAAACAGTCATCTATCCTTGGCAAAGGATACTTGTTCTTTATCGTCACTCGGTTCGGCTCCCTGTAATCTATGCATAACCTCAAACTCCCATCTTTCTTCTTCACGAAAAGAACTGGTGCTCCCCACGGCGATACACTTGGTCTAATGTATCCCTTCTCTATCAAATCATCCAATTGCTTCCTAAGCTCCTCCATCTCCTTAGGACCCATACGGCACGGTGCCTTAGAAATCGCCCCGTCCCCTGGCTTCAACTCAACGGTGAAATCTATCTCCTCTTCGGTGGCAACCCGGAATCTCCTCTGGAAAAACATCTGCAAACTCTCCCACCACTGGTATCTTATCAACTGTCGAACTCTCTACTCGGTCATCTCTCACATGGCACAAGATCAAAGGACATTCCTTCCTCAGATAAGACTTCAAGGTGACAGCTGCAATCAACTTAACTTTGGGTTTGACTAGAAACCCACGATAAGACACACTAACACCCTTAGGACCTCTTAAAGACACTTTCTTTTGATGACAGTCTATCTTAGATTTATACTTTCCTAACCAATCCATCCCGACTATCATCTCAAAACCGTCAAAAGGAAACTCTAGCAAGTCTACAGGTAGATCAACTTGCCCCACTATCATAGATACATCTCTAAACAATCTCCCACAAGATACAGACTCACCCGAAGGTATGAAAACTTGCTCACTAATAGACTCATATACTCTCAAACCCATCTGTTTAACATGACTCGAAGACACAAACGACTGAGAAGCCCCCGAATCAAACAAAATAAAGGTAGGAATACCATTAACAAGGAATGTACCGGTGATAACGTGCGCATCTTCCTCAGCTGCTTTCTTCTCCATCATGAATAACTTGCCACTGGTCTTCTGCCCACCTCCCTGGACAAGATCGGGTCAAGTGGTCGCTTAGCACCCGAACCTTGATTGTTGTTGTTGTTCGTTGGTGGTTTCTGATAAGAATTACCGCCGTTGCGGTTGCCCCCACTGTAACTCGACCTCCCGGTTTGGCCTTGATCCAACCGGTCTATTGCTCGCAAGCTCTGTGCGCAGTCTCTCGGAAAGATCCCGGTGCACTTGTGCACTCATGTCTCTTGTGGCCTACACCACCACGCCTTTAGCAGTCACTCCCCAACTATTACTCATACTTCCACGGCCACGCCCAAAGGAAGCCCCAAAGATCGAACCCGGACCCGAGAAGAAAATCCCTTAGGCGATTGTGGTTGCCTTTCTTGTGATTAGATTGGCCACCACCCTCGCTCTCAGACTTCCTCTTCTCACCACCTAACCTCTCCTGAGCCATCTCCACCAACCTCTCAGCTCTCCCAGCCCTCTCATAAGCTTCCTTAACATCAGTAAGGACTCCCACGGGTAACTTGTCCATAATCTTAGGGGTCAACCCTCTCTCAAACCTCAACGCCAGGTTCTCCTCACTCAAACCCATATCCTCAAAGATACCTAGACTTCTCATTGAAGCGTCTCGTAGTACTCGGTCGAGACATCTCGTGTCATCTTAAAACTGTCAAACTCTTCCCTCAACTTACTCCTCACATGTTCCGGTACAAACTCCTTCCTCACAGCCCTACGAAACTCCTCCCAAGGTATAGCAGATAACCCTTGGTTTGTATATATCTCCTTGGCACTCACTTTCACTGTATCCCACCACTTGCCAGCTGCCTCCCTCAGATAGAACGCAGCCTATTCCACTCTCATCTCATCAGGACAGTGAACCAAGTCTAATATGTTCTCCATCTCTCTCAGCCAACTATCAAGAAGATTAGGCTCCCCAACTCCCTTATATTCTTTCGGGTTAAACCTCGCTATATAGAGGCTGATTTTAGAGTGATCAACCTCCTTCTCCTTATCTTTATTCTTATCCTCATTCACTTTCTTTAGGGTCTCAGTAAGAGCATCCTGGTGCTCTAACATCTTAACGATGTCATCCATGGTCATAAGCTCAGCTCTCGCATACAAAGCAGTCTTCTTGGGCGGCATCTTGAAACTATACATATATAAGAAAGGGTAGATATGAATACACGTACTAAACTTCAAAACACGAAAACACGCCACCCAGAACCTACTCGATCGAGTGCCCAAACATACTCGATCGAGTAACGGGCTACTCGATCGAGTACCCAACATACTCGATCGAGTACCCAAACATCAGACCCTAACAGACCTTCTGACCTCTAACATACTCGACCGAGTAGCTAGACCCCCTACTCGATCGAGTACCCCTAGTTACTCGATCGAGTGCCCCAAAACTCGATTCTGAACTCAAAATTATCAAAAACCCACCCGATCTAGTTAGTCCCACTCGATCGAGTCATGCTAATTCAGAAACGCTACCTGCATGCTATATCATATGCTAACATGCTAAACTTTATAAAACCACATTACATCATAACTAACATGCTACGCATCTTTTCATACGATCTACGAGATCATTTCATCATGTTATTAAACGCCACATTGTAGAACATCCAACATGTTATCATTCCAAAAACAAATCTATATATTTCATTAACCTTCCTTTCACATTCTCAACCTTCTACTTCAAACATCCAACAATTAACACATTTCATCACATTCTTACACAAATTAACCAAACACACATACGACTCGACAAACATTCCCCCCCATGTGACCGGTTCAAAATTGTAGGGCGACTTCGCGACTTTAGGACGTCTCCCAAGCCTTTGCATTAGCTCCTAAGACTTTTACCCCGGGTTCATTTTAGTTGACTCCCTATGTTCATTAGATTCATTGGTTACAGGTTTCAGGATCGTCGCTCTGATACCATTTGTAACACCCCCATACTCCAAGTGCCTTACCGGGACTACTCGGGTATGAAGACATTACCATCTCGGTTGCCGAGGTATGATAATCAAATAAACAATGAAGAAACAACGTTTAATTATAAATACTTAGCGAAGAAGTACAATCCTCAAAACCAAACTGAAAGTACAATACATGTTCTCAAACCGATGTTCTAATCGAAATGTAAATAACTAATAAGCTACGTTGGAAGACTCCTATCATCATGTCGTGGCCATCCCAGCTATCCCAATACTCATCTCAATACCTGCTCAATATCTGCTCACCATCCCCGAATGGATCACCGCAGTTTACAAAACGACACCGAGGTCGTACTAATCACACAATTCAATATATAATAACAATAAGGCAAAAACAAACGCCTTAAGCGCCACACACACGCAATCACGCCAAATCCAATCGTCTCACTCATCGATCGTCCCTTTGGACCAGCCGCCGCGTGGGGGACCGCAGCCGTACCCACCAAATCCCCGCTCCACATAGTGAGCGATAACCCTGTCCATTAATGTGCACATCCCTTCGTGGCGGGTTCCATGTAAGCGAAACTAGGCGTGAAGCCACTCCCGCAAGTGACCCCACTCAGCCGAGGCCACGCCTCGCGAACCATCAACAACGATCACAACCACAATCACAATACAATTATAATATCAAACAACCAAATAAAATACATCAACCAATATCCCATTATGGGACTAATGCGAGTAGGAAATCCTACCCGGTAAGCACACAATCGACGGTCTCTCTTGCTTTGAATCAAAAAGCCTCCTCTATGAACCCTCCTCCTATCATACAACACATAAAGGCTACCAAATCACATACTACACATAAACCCCCAAATCTCTAAATTAGGGTTTAACCAATTCAAAGGAAAGACAATAAAAAGGGTACATAGATCTTACCCTCGACGCAAGGAACTCAACGGTATAATCAACGCTAAGAACTGACCTTCCAAACTCCGGGGATTGCTAATTATGCGATTAGGATGAAGAACTTGTTTGCTTTCTCTCTTAAATAGTAATTTAGGTTTTGCAAAAGTGATTTAGAATAATGACGACAAAGCTTATATACCTTAATCGCATATTTAACAAAACCCGAGAAAATTCCTCAGTAAAACCGCTACTCAATCGAGTACCCAAGGATACTCGATCGAGTACCCCCTACTCGATCGAGTACCCCCTACTCGATCGAGTACCCAACAGTCGAAACTTTTCCAAAACGCAACTTACCCTTACTCGACAGAGTAAGGCCTACTCGATAGAGTACCCCAAGACTTATAAATACGGAGTATTACACTAATGATTCCAATAATAAAGCAAAGAATAATAGAAGTACTTGATGATAGATTGGAAGGTTGTCAATCTCCCAATAATAACCCAAATAATCTTCAATTACCCAAAAGAAATGATGAACAAGAGAGAGATTAAGGAAATGAAACTTGTATTAAAACTTGATTAAATGTTGATTACAAGATGAAAGAGAGATTTGATTGATTTTAACTACACTAGAGATTGCTAAGAAGAACATGATCTTCTAATTAGCCTAATGGGGTATTTATAGTGGGGATTAGTTACATAGATTAGGGTTTACTAAGGGCTTAAATGACGATTAAGTCCTTGAGGAATCGCCGGTCTTAGAAAAATATGCGCATCCTTCCTTGAAGCTTGTAGAAGACGAAATAGCTGTTAGGGAATCCGGGCGTCCAGGGCACGGGACGGGCGGATTTGGGTGATTCTGGACGGGCGTCCTGATGGGGAAGACGGGTGGATTCGGGGTGTTTTGGACGGGCGTCAACAGGGGGATGCAACTATCTTTTCTCATCATTGCCCATCTACTACAGTATGTACAAAGGCCTTCTAATCTTGTTTTCTCTTTGTTGCTTGGTCATTGAATTCAATCAATTTAGCCTCATTTTGCCATGAAAATGCAAGGTTTGCACTCCTTTCCTACCAAGGACACAAAACCTCAAAGAATATGCAAAACAAAGGACTAAAGACAATAAATGACCCAAATATGCACTAAAAAGCATGGGAACAAGGCTAATTCGGGGACTAAATATGCTCTAATTATGGTCACATCAGCGAACAAATGAATAGAAAGCAATTTAAGACAAGTAGTTTAAGTCCATAACATAAGATTGATAAGTAGCTAAGTCGGATCAAGTTACTACAAGTTACGGGGTGCACAAGGCCACCCCAATAATACAAACCGTCATGAATAGAAAGGAGTCTAAATGTCAAAAATCTAGAATAACAAAAGTGATGACTTGCTAAAAGTGAAGACCGCTCCCCAAAGCCTCTGACTTAATATATGCAAGTCCTACTTGTCAAACACTGCTCCCAATATGGGCGAAAATCACCATATGGTTCACCACAGATATTTGAAAATCACAAGGTTAGCTCCAACAATACAAATGTTCATATATGTCACGCTACTATGATAACCCAAATGAATGTCAATAATAACAATACATAATATCTCATGGCTCCACCTCTAACACACCGATGTCAGGGACGCACCCACGACACCGCATCACACAACAAGGTACTCGGAACACGTCCATGGTACCAGGCCCGGGAGCGACTCGGATTCCCTGTCAGAAGTCGTGTCTCAACCACATGAATCCCTCCAAACTCAAGTCCTTAATGTTCACATCCTTCTTAGAGTAGGAAGCTCCTGTAGGTGACTCAAGCGTAAGATGGTTTCCCAACCATCTTACGTCTTCTCAACTACCGTGTATCACAACCAGCGCTAAATACCAACCTGTTCTCCAACAAACAACACCAGATAGATTGACAATCACAAACAAGTAGTGTGTTTCTCGAAGAACACAATTTATAACATCATAATAATGCTCAATTCATCATTAACTTACCCTTTGGACCAATGCCTCATGTACATGTTATAATGCAATCTATCCAATAATGTGAAACTAGCTATACTTACCCAATTTCCCACATGTATGAGTATTGCCAAACAATAACATACCATCAAACCCTAATTACCATTACTCTTGTTATAATGCATCTAAAATGTTAATATTCTCAAACAATGCAGAAATTAACCTCCATGTCACCAAAGCTATATAAGGAAACCCTACCTTTTGCAAGTCTTCCACTAACTTCAAGCTAGGGACTATATATAACACCCCATCTTAATTGTACAGGTCCAGTGATAGGATTAAATGACTAGTGCTTAAAGGGATTGGAAGTACTACTCATATCAACAAAGTGCACTTTCTTTTATGGTCATCCATGCGAAAGAACTTCAAAGTTAAGCGTGCTTGGCTAGGAGTAGTCTTACGATTGGTGACCTCCTGGAAAGGTTCCCAGGATGCGCATGAGTAAGGATAAAATTCGCTATAAAGGACCCAGTTGTTCTGTGGGCTATGTACACAGCCTGGTGGGCTATCATAAGTAACCGCTCCCGACACGGGTTGGACCGGGGTATTACAAGTGGTATTAGAGCAACCCTACGACCGTGTGGTGATGGGAGACAGTTGTTATACGCTCCTGGAGGCAGTTGTTATACGCTCCATTGTGATCACCCACCTAGCAGGGGAGGATTCTGGGTTAGCGGTTATGCTCCAAGGCGTAACGAGGATGTTGCGTTCTTCAATTGGGGGTGATTGTAACACCCCACATTAATTGAAGAGGTCCAGTGATAGGCTTAAATGACTAGTGCTTAAAGGGATTGGAAGTACTACTCATATCAACAAAGTGCTCTTTCTTTTATGGTCATCCATGCGAAAGAACTCCAATGTTAAGCGTGCTTGGCTCGGAGTAGTCTTAGGATGGGTGACCTCCTGGGAAGGTTCCCAGGATGCACATGAGTGAGGACAAAATGCGTTATAAAGGACCCGTGGTGATCTATGAGCCATATACACAGCCTGGTGAGCTATCATAAGTAACCACTCCTGACCCGGTTTGAGCCGGGGTGTTACAAGTCGTGTTGATCTGTGGGCCATGTACATAGCCTGGTGAGCTATCATAAGTAACCGCTCTCGACCCGGTTTGAGCCGGGGAGTTACACTAGAAGTGCTCCTCAATGAAGTCTCCTCCTATATAATCCATAGCTAATTATTATTACAACATACTACAACAATAACAATATTAATTAACCTCTAATTACCCCATTTAATTAGTCAAAACCCTAATTAATCCCTTAATACAAGTACTTAGTAATAATTAGAGTTTACTAGGATTAAAGAACAATAATAAAGATGAACATAAAGTTACAAGTGTCAAAGGATGAACAAGAGCAAGAATTAGAGAGTGAATCTTCAAAGGAATTACTTAGATTTTGTGGATAAGGAGTAATATGGGTGGTTGGAAGTTTAAAGAGGGTCTAGTGATAAGGTGATGAGTGATTTTAGGGTAGGAAATCTGAAAAGTGAGGCTTAATGAGTTAAGGTGAGTAAAACAAGCTTTCACGCGTTTTGAGTGACGCTACACTTGGTCGAGTGAACTCTTCACTCAATCGAGGGACAAATTCCAGATGTCTGCGTAATAATTGTTGGACCTACTTGATCGATTCGAGTCCTACTCCATCGAGTAAGATACCACTCGGTCGAGCACTAGATCGAGTAAGGCTCTAAAACATGGGGTATTACAGTCTTCCCCCCTAAAACGAACTTCGTCCCCGAAATTCACACACCACTCAAAGAAGGCGCCTCTTATACTATACTCTATATCCCATGACACCCCGAAGGTACTTTGTGATAAGTCACTCTCGCGAAAGGTATGTACAAGTGTGACCCACACTACTAACTCCAAGCTGAGTTACAGTGAGGGTACCGCTCTTTCATGGTCTCCTCGGCCTTCCACGTAGCCTCCTCTATTAGATGGTTAGACCACATCACTTTCACCAACACCATCTCACCAAGTCTTATCTTCCTTCATTTCTGGTCCAAGATCTCTTTGGGCGTTTCCACATAAGTTAAGGCAGCATCTAGCTCGATTGTTTCCGCCTCAATCACATGTGAAGTATCACTTATGTACTTCCGCAATTGAGACATGTAAAGACATTGTGGACTCGCTCCAATGCGGGGGGAAGTGCTAAACGGTAGGCCACTTCCCGGACTCTATCCAATATCTCATACGGCCCTATGAACTTTTGGCTCAACTTGCCTCTCTTCCCAAATCACAATACTCCTCTCATGGGATAAACCTTAAGTAAGACCTTATCTCCCACCGCAAATTCAATGTCACTTCTCCTCAAGTCGGTATAACTCTTTTGCCTATCTTGTGCCGCTCTCATCTTCTCTCGGATTACATGCACTTGGTCAATCATGTTGATAGGTAATCGCACAGCTATGCAAAAAAAATACCCTAGACACAAATTAATGTAGTACATAGGGGTCGAATCCAAAGAGAGTCGGTAGTTGTTAACTAGTTGTTATGGAGTGAATTTTATCAAGGTCGATTATCGTAAGATTGGTTTGTTGGATAATGGAAGAACACAATAATGATAAAGAAATAGTCTAGAGAGGTCGGGTCACACATGTAAATAATATAAATGCTCAAATCAAACATAGCAGTTGATAAATCGTTAATTGTTTAGGCTTAGAGACACCCACCTCTCGATATTAGTGTCAACCATAGACCGAGTCCTAGAGAAACTCTCGTTTATGACTAGGTCGTCCTAGTACACATGCTTAGTCTAATCTGATTCCGTGCCTCTCGACTTATAGAACGAATTAACAAACTTAATCAATGAATAAGGACTTTAAACAAAGATTAAACGTGACGATACAAACATGTGATAGAAACAATGAAACGATATTATAACATCCTAGTTCAACAATTGCAAGAACTATTTATCCATGGTTTCCCTTATTCCCTAGACAATTAAATTACTTATGCATAATGAAAACTAATCTAATGACACATAAAATGGTAAAGATAAACATATTAACTAGTGATGTAAATGGCAAATGAATAACAAAACAATATTGGAAATGAGATTACCTTAATAATTGGGAATGAACTTGGAAACGAAGAACAAGATAGAACAAATGGAGATAACTTGAAATGTAAATTGTATATAACTTGAATTAAAATTGTCTAGAACATAATGGAAATGCTAAAGGGAAATCTAATCTAACCTAAATTAATAACTAAAATAAGAGTATAAAAGTGGTGTAGAAGGTGTAAGAGAGATGTCCTTTACGTCCCGGATCAACAACCTTTATATAGGGGTAAAGGGAGAAACGTAAGCAATTAAGAGAGGGGTAACCCCGATCGGGGCCGCCAACCCCGATCGGGGTCGTGGTGATTTGGCTCCGTCCTCTTAATTCTTCTAGTTAATGCTCATGGGATCTAATGTTTGGCGATAAATGCCCTATTAAGCGTCTGATAATGATCTTTAAACTTGGCATCCAATGCACTCTAGAATCCTAAGCTTCCATCTTAGTTGGACTTCAAATCTTGTGCTTGACTTTGCATAAAATATTTTGCATTTCTCACTTTGATCCATATCTTTATGCATGCAAATCCATGTAATACTTCAATGTTGGTCCAACCCATGCTCCACACTTAGCCTTGTATACTAGCTCTTACAAATTTATTAGAAATAAGCTCTTAAAAGTTCAATTTCCTACAAAATGTGACAAAACATGCAAACACATTCAGAATACAATATTAGCTCATAAAACCACTAGATTAGTGCAAATGACAAATATACTAGAGGTAAAGCAGGAGGTCAAAATGTATATAAATGCACTTATCAAACTCCCCCAAGCCCTTGCTTGTCCTCAAGCAAGCACATAATATAATGTATGATAAGGACAAGGGTACGAGCAACAATCATCACATTGAAATGCAATTCCCGTCAAGTAATCTTTAAAGCTTAATGAATCAAATCCCGAAACAACATGGGTATAGGGAAAATGCAATAACATGGATGAGATTTATATGACGGCGTAGCATAAAAAACGGCATATGAACTTTTTGGCCCTTGCATGATCTTTTGACTTTGGACTCTCATGGTTCACTCAAGCTCTTTTATATGTGAAAGGATATTTATAGGAGTAGCACTCTCCTATCCTCAACTCATGAGAGTGTGCCCGCAATCTAATATGGTAGTCATTTCAAATCACAAGTAAAAAACGATCAAAATGCAAGCATATAAAAGAAACCAATGGGTAGAAGAAGGCAATATGTAATGGGTAAGAAAGGGGAACATATGAATTGTGGTATGTAGAGCTAAGTCAAGCTAGCAACAACTAAGTGAAAGGATGCTCACTCCCAAAACTAAACCAAATATTTCAATACAAATCATAAGACCATTCTCCAAAAGACGATAATAAAACATGAGAATTTCCTTAATTTCTACTTCTTCTTCTTTATCTCAATACAATTCATGCTTCTTTTTCTTCTTTTTCATTGATGTGATTTTTTTCATTTTTTCTCTTTTTTTTTTCTTTTTTACATCTCTTTCTTTTTCACTTCTTTCTTTCATTAACCAAATCCATAAAATAGCAAATCCGGCATAACCAAGCTCTAAAAGACTAAAAATTAAGCATATCCCAAATGAGCACCCTAACACCAAAGACATAGATACTAGCTTAACAAGGTAGGCAAGTATGATGTAGCTAGATAAGATATAAAACATGTGTAAGAATGGGCTAGAAATGGGCAACAATGTCTATGTGAATGGATTCAAATGCAAGCATGTAATGAAAGTAATGCTCAAAGAGATGAAATTAAAACCATACTTGTGCGTTATTGATATAACACACACCATAAGGAGACCTACACTCACCTAAGTGAGACCGGAAATGGATGAACCGGTCCAAGGAGGCTCTACCTTACCATATAGTGGCTTGCCAAAAGTCAAGATCAAGCCTATTTGTTTCAAATTTCATCTTCCACCTAATATGTCAAGACATCCCCATGTATGCAAAACCCGTTAAAAGCGCGACTCATTAGCTTTAAAAAGCTACAATATGGGAAAAGAAAAGAGGAAAGACATTATGCATAAGACAAAAGGGTGGACATAACACACACTCTTAATGAAAATTTTCAATTTTTTTCAAAGTTTTAGGATTTTAGATTTCCCATAACTAGACTCACTAAATCCCTCCTCGGCCCAAGCTAGAACAACACATTGTCCTCAATGTGTAAAACAAATAAGGACACCCAACAAGGGGAGATGGGACGACACATGCGAAAATAAAGAAAGGAAAGAAAGCATACAACCGCGTAGAAGCTCCCCCAAGCTAGCTTGAAAATGGGGTAAAGTCCAATCCAAGTAGTAAAGTACCTGCGAAAGACAAGCTACTACATACGAAAGCAAGCTAAATTTCTTATTGTCCTAACTATTACATCAAACCTGAATTGAAATTGCAATTGTAAATTGTCTTAAAAAAATATAAGTAAAATAATTTTCCCTAAATTAATATCCATCGTCCTTTAAAAAGCATGTCAACGCCCTTAGTTGATCATATTCCTGCGCATGAGCAATACACAAGCATATGTAAGCAGTTGATAAGATATAAGCATGAAAGATCAAAGGCAAGAAAGGATTAATCTTATCAAGTTGCATATGAGTGATTTCAAATAGGCCCACCGTACTCCACTCATCAGCAAGAGAAGGAGCACCATGCTTAAGACCATAAAAAAAACCGTTAGCGCACAAATTATAATCATGAACGACCTTAAATTGGTGGTATTAAAACTCAATGTGGTAGGACACATAAAAAATGGGGGGTTCATCCCACTTAATCTCTATATTAGCATCAGTAATAAGTCCTCCATCAACCTCTAATTGGTCAACTACATCCCAAGTGAAAAGATTTTAAAAGGTTTTATATGTCTCGGGTAAAATCTTATCCGTTTCACTATGGACGGGCTCAAGCTTATCCGTGGCACGTGTGTCAACTACCTCGTCCACGAAATGGTAAATTGGAGCGATAATAGGGGGCATTTCAATAATAAAAGTTGGTTCATCGTCATCGTCATCCAATAATTCAAAATGGTTTGGGCCAAAAGATGACACGGCTGTCGCAACCCTATAAATAAAACCAATAGGCTCTAACTAATGCAGCAGAGGCAAGTCGGGTATCGTATCCACAGGGAGGCGGTCACTATCTACTTGTTAGTTCTAGTCTATCTACGATCACAATTTGGGGATTTGAGTATGAATAAACTAAACTAATAAGAACAAGGGTAAAGAGAAAATAAAGAGAGAGATGCCAGGATGTCGGCCTATCATGGTATTACACAAATCAGCTGAAGGTAGGTTAGTCGATCTGATGTGAGAAGGGTAAGGGAAAGGTCCTTGCGGTCCGCCATCCACCCTAAAATACAACTAGCTTAGCTTCCGCCCTCACTAGTGTAGTCTATTGTTCTTAACAGATCTATTCATTCCAATCTTCCGATCTAGTTCTGAACTTAAACATATTAACTAATTCAGTTGCATGCATTCAACTAAACGATTATAATTAAATTGTTAATGAAATAATTCTCACATTAAATCTCCTAACCAACTATCGCATTATTGCTATGCTACCAAGACTCCCCTAATCGTAGCATTAAGGGATTAGCTACTCATAGTAATAGGTAAAGCGATAAACATGGGTAAAAGAACAAACATGATATAGAAATATGCAAAAATAATTAAATTAAATAAAGGGAGTAAAGAAATTACGGAAGTTTGAGATCCGGAAAAAGAAGAGCAAAGCCACGTTCAACAGAGAAAAAGGGAAAAAGGTGAGAGAAAAGAGATATATGAAGTGATGGCTAAACATAATCGCATCTCTCCTATTTATAGGAGAGACAATTAATAAACCTAAAACACGAAAATAAGCTAATATGCCCGTGTCCATAACAAGTTACTCGATCGAGGACTTTAGAACTACTCAATCAAACACTATCAAAATGAGGCCATTTGATTGAAGACAATAGGATCTCGATCGGGCAAGATAGTACTTCAAACGGCCGCAGTTTCTTCGTTACGTGGACAAAAAGAGCGTTTCCAGTGGCATTGGAAAGCTAAGATGAAAAGCTTTCGTATCCAATTAGAATCACCTGAAAATAAGTTTTAGAACCAGGGATATGGCTCTTCAAAGTAGGCACTAGTAATTTGAAGCTCTTCCTTTGTCCGCTAAGCTTCCTTACTTCTATGCGCATCATAATTAGTAGTTTCCTAGCTCCGACTCAACTCATCTCCTAAATGCATGTATAGGGCCATGTTTTAGGCTTGATTATGCTCATCTCCGGTTCATACCTGCAAATAATACAAGAGAAACCAAAGTAGACAATTCGGGGGACATTTGTAGCTAAACACTACTAAATATGCATAGGAATGCGTGCAAATACGATACAAAAAGTCTAGATAAAATGCACGCATCAAAAAACTCACATCGGGTGGTTGGGAGATCATAAGGAGAGGTAATAAGCTCACATTGGCTCGCTTCTTTTTGAGGAAGTTGTTCAAACGAGCTTGAAGCACTTTGAGCTCCTCTTGGATACGCCACACATCGAATTGGTGCGCTAATTCTCGACTTTCGGTAGCCATCGAATCTAAGAAATTCTAAAGTTCTGGCCCAATCATATTGTAGATACTCCCATTACTCAACTTTAGAGCCAATCCACGGGTGTCAGAATCCATGCCACCAAGCAAGATATGACCCAAGTAATCCCCATCAAGGACATGCCCAAGGGAGACGGGACCATCGTAAAAGCAGTAGAATCGGTCAAGATAGTTAGGAAAAGGCCCATCTTGTAATTGTGGAATGAATTCGTAACTCATTATGAAAGGCCAAGCTTTATTACCTACAAAATAGGCACTAAAACTACAAAGAAACCGTGAGAAGATCTCAAGGAACAAGTGTTCCCCGAGACATAATAAAACAAGATAAAATTCAACAAATATTTATTCGCAAACAAAACCGTGCTCTCCGGCCACGGCGCCAAAATTTGATTGGCTAAATCGCACACCTAACAAAGATAATTTCCCTACATACAAATTAATGTAGTAATAGGGGTCTAACACAAGGAGACGACAATTGCGCTATGAAATGGTATGCAAAGATTTCTATCAAGGTCGATTACGAATGGTTTGGTTTGTTGGTTAGTTTGTTGATTAGAAAATATAACGATGTAAACTATATGAAAAAAGAAGTCTAGGGGAGTCGGGTCACACATGTAATTGTGAATATATATTCATGCTAAACTCGGAAATAATAAAATTGTCAATTGTTTAGGCTTAAAGACACCCACCTCGTGATATTAGTGTCAACAATAGACCGGGTCCTAGAGAAACTCTCGTTTATGACTAGGTCGTCCTACAACACATACTTAGTATAATCCGATTCCGTGTCTCTCGACTTATAGAATGAATTAACAAACTTAATCAATGAATAAGGCCTTTAAACAAAGATTAAACGTGACGATACAAACATGTGATAGAAACAATTAGACAACATTATATCAACCTAATTTATCATTTTACATATTTTAGATATTACATGGCTTTCCTAGTCCCTAGACTAAGGAAATTTAGCTACTCATATTGAAATGCAAACTACCCAATATGATGTAAGAAATGCTAGACATGATTGTAGAAATGGTGTAAACTAAATGGTGAATCATATAATGTAATAATAAACTATGTGATATAAAGTAAATACTAATGATAAAATGATGTGACAACTAAATGGAAATGTAAACTAAATAAACAAGAATTTGAATTACCGAAATAAAGAATTAGGACTTGAATTAGGAACTTGTAATGAAGAACAAATGAGAATCAAAAGCTTGAATGTATTATAACCAAATGTTTAACATTAACTAAAAGCTTAACCATATTAAAACTAAAATGAAAACTTTGAGAGAATTTGTCTGCTAAAGCTAAGGAAGAACAGAAATATGTATGAAAAGTATATGAAAGATGACCTATAATGATGGATTAAGGCCCCTAATCATAGAAAAATAGGGGTATAACGTATAAGTCCAACATGGGCCCAACCCCGATCGGGGTTGCCAGCACCGATCGGGGGCGTGGGTTTCCGGCTATTCTTCTTCAATTCTTGCTTTAATTCTCCAAGGAATCCCATGCAACGTACTTAAGCCTCCTTAATCACCCGGTTAAATGTGATATTTAGCATCCAAAGAGTATCCTAAGAATGCTAATTAACTTGGTCTTTAGATTACTTTTTGGGCTTAACTTTGTATGATCACTTGCATTTATCAATCCATTTCTCTATACTTTCTTCCTTGGGCTTGCAAACACATCTTCCATGGTCACGCTTGGTCCATCTTGTTTCCACTTACCTTAGTGAACTTGGTGCTTGCTAATGTGCTAGGAAAAAGCCCATAAAACTTAGATTCTTACAAAATGCAACAAATACAAAAAATTCACCTAGGCCACAAGATTAGCTCACAAATATACTAATTAAAGTATGATATTCAGTAAAAACCGAGCTACAATGAGGGGTCAAAGTATATATAAAATGAACACATCAAACTCTCCCAAGCTAAAATCTTGCTTGTCCCCAAAGCAAGAAACCATATCCCATCAAATGCAATATCACAAAACAAGCTAAGCATAATGATTCAAGACCCGAAACAACATGGGCAAAAGGAATAATGCAAAAACATGGATGAGATTTACATGACGGCGTAGCATGAAAATTTTTGAATAAACCTTTAA
This sequence comes from Silene latifolia, assembly GCF_048544455.1. NCBI lineage: Eukaryota > Viridiplantae > Streptophyta > Magnoliopsida > Caryophyllales > Caryophyllaceae > Silene > Silene latifolia. The sequence goes on from NC_133538.1 coordinate 127,931,807, forward strand.
GCTCTTGCATGATCTTTTGACTAAAGGACTCTCATGATGCACTCAAACTCATTTGTATGTAAAATGACATTTTTTATGTGAAAACACTCAGTTATCCTTGACTCATGAGAATGTGCCCGCAATCTAATATGGTAAATATTTGAAAACTACAAGCCAAAAGCAATCATATGCATGCATGAAAAAGAAGCCAAATGGGTAAGAAGAAGGATAAAAGACATGGGTAGAAAGGGGAACAAATAAATTACGGAAATGTGGAGCTTAAGTTAAGCTAGCAACTATCCAACATGAAAGGATGCTCAATCCCGAAACTAACCCAAAATTGTAATGCAAACCATAAGAAAATTCTCGAAAAGATGATAATAAAATATGAGAATTTCTTACATCAACTTCTTCTTCTTATTTCAATTCAAATAATACTTTTTTTTTTCATTCATGCTTTTTTTTTCTTCATCTTTTCTTTTCTATCTCATCATTTTTTTTTCATTTTTTTCATTTTTCATTTATCTTTTCTCATTCATTTTTCTCTTTTCTCATTTCTTCTTCAAGAGCCTTAAGACCAAGCTCACAATGATATTTCAAAATAAAATAAATCCCAAATGAGCACCTAAACACAACTAATCAAAGCTACTAGCTCAACAAGTTGGGCAATTTTATATGTAGCTAGGGATCAATTTTGTGAAGGAGTTCAAAAAGGCATAATTAATCATGTGAATGGCTCCAAAATGCTAACAGCCTATGAATGCATGCTTATAATGAGATGAAATGAAGACCATACTTGTGCGTTTTGATGAAACACACACCATAAGGTCGTCCAACTACACATACTTAGTTTAATCCGATTTCGCGCCTCTCGACTTATAGAACGAATTAACAAACTTAATCAATGAATAAGGCCTTTAAACAAAGATTAAACGTGATGATACAAACATGTGATAGAAACAATGAAACAATATTATAACATCCTAGTTCAACAATTGCAAGAACTACTTATGTATGGTTTCCCTTATTCTCTAGACAATTGAATTACTTATGCATAATGAAAACAAATCTAATGACATATGTAATAATAAAGATAAACATACTAACTAGTGATATAAACGGCAAATAAATAACAAAACAATATTAGAAATGAGATTACCTTAACAATTGGGAATGAACATGGAAATGAAGAACAAGATAGAACAAATGGAAATAACTTGAAATGTAAATTGTATATAACTTGAATTAAAATTGCTTATAACATAATGGAAATGCTAAAGGGAAATCTAATCTAACCTATACTAAGAACTAAAATGAGAGTATAAAAGTGGTATAGAAGGTGTAAGAGAGATCTCCTTTAGGTTCCGGATCAACACCCTTTATATAGTGGTGAAGGGAGAAACGTAAGCAATTAAGAGAGGGGCAACCCCGATCGGGGCCGCCAACCATGATCGGGGTCGTGGTGATTTGGCTCTGTCCTCTTAATTCTTATGTTTAATGCTCATGGGATCCAATGTTTAGCGATAAATTCCCTATTAAGCGTCCGATAATGATCTTTTAACTTGGCATCCAATGCACTCTAGAATCGTAAGCTTCCATCTTAGATGGACTTCAAATCTTGGGCTTGACTTTGAATAAGACTTCATTTTGCATTTCTCACTTTAATCCATATCTTTATGCATGCAAATCCATGTAATAATTCAATGTTGGTCCAACTCATGCTCCAAACATAGCCTTGTATACTAGCTCTTGCAAATTTGTTAGAAATAAGATCCTAAAAGCTCAACTTCCTACAAAATGTGACAAAACATGCAAAGGCATCTAGAATACAATATTTGCTCATAAAACCACTAGATTAGTGCAAATGACAAATATATTAGAGGTAAAGTAGGGGGTCAAAATGTATATAAAATGGACTTATCACATGTATTGGATCATTTGAAGTCCGAAGATGACGCCCTCGATGCTATCGTCCCAATATATTGGGCTTCAACACTTCTTCCCGTACAAGGCTACAAATGGTGCCATGCCAATGCTAGCATGGTATCTATTATTGTAAGAGAACTCTATCAAATGCAACCTATCTTCCCAAGAGCCCCTAAATTCCAAAACTCATGCTCTCAACATGTCTTCCAAGGTTTGAATGGTTCTCTCGATTTGTCCATCCGTTGCCGGGTGAAAAGCCGTACTCATTTTCAATTGAGTACCCAAAGAACTTGTAGTTCTTGGCAAAACCTCGAAATGAACCTTGAATCACGGTCCGACACAATATCTTTTGAAAATCCATGAAGCTTGACCATATACTTGCAATAGGCACTTGCTAATTCCACATTGCTCCAAATGTCTTTCATTGCAATGAAATGAGCCAATTTGGTTAGCCTATCTACAATGACCCAAATCATATTGTTACCCTTTTAAGTTCTTGGTATTCCGTCACATCTAGCGGTTTGACTTTCCCTTGTGGTCTCTTGTGTTCCCCTTGTACCCTTTGGTAAGTCAAGCATCTTGCCACAAATTCTGCCACTTCCCTCTTCATGATTGACCACAAAAATGTCTTCTTAAGGTCCTTGTACAACTTGTCACAACCCGGATGCACCGAGTAAGGTGTCTTATTGGCTTCATTCATGATCTTCTTCTTAAGCGCTTCATTACTTGCTATGCACCACCTCCCTTTGAACCTAAGACTTTCGTCTCCATGCAACTCAAACCTTGAGGTTTTACCTCTCTCCAACGCTCCCTTCCACTCTTGGATCTTGGTAATCCTTGCTTGCTTCTCCCATATATCATCCTACAACTCGGGTTCTAAGGTCAAATTTCCAAGTGCCTCCCCTTTTGTATCATATGAATACCCATCTTCTTCACGTGTTCCTTTAGCCTTAGCATGGACAAAGTGGTACACGAAGAGTGAACCAACATCCTACTCAAGGCATCGGCTACCACATTAACTTTCCCTTCGTGGTATACTATTTCCATGTCATAATCCCCAATGAGCTCACTCCATCTTCTTTGCCTCATACTCAACTCCTTTTGGGTTTATATGTATTTCAAACTCTTATAATCGGAAAACACCTTAAAGGTTGCTCCATATAGGTGGTGCCTCCAAATCTTCACAGCAAAGACAATGGCTCACAACTCTAAGTCATATGTTGGATAATTATCCTCATATGGCTTTAATTGTCGTAACTCATAAGCAACGACTTTACCATTTTGCATGAGTACGCATCCCAAACCATTCTTTGAAGCATCGGTATACACTTTGAAATTCTCACTTCCCTCCGACAAGACTAACACCGGAGCCGTGGTTAGGCGCTTCTTTAGAGTCAAGATGGCCGTCTCACAGCTCCCGTCCCACATGAAACGTTTTTCTTTTTCATCAACGATGTCAAAGGCGTAGCGATCATAGAGAAATCTTTCACAAATCATCGATAATATCCGGTTAGACCCAAGAAACTTTGTATCTTCGCTACATTTTTGGGTGCTACCCACTTTAACACGGCCTCAATCTTTGTAGGGTCCACGGCTACTCCTTCCTTTTATATCACATGTCCCAAGGAAGCCACCTTATCCAAACAAAATTCACATTTACTAAACTTGACATAAAGTTGGTGGTCCCTTAAGTTTTGAAACACGATCCTCAAGTGCTATTAATGTTTTTCTTTAGTCTTGGATTGGACCAAAATGTCAACTATAAACACCATCACAAATTTGTTCAAGTACGGACTAAACACCCTATTCATAAGGTCGATGAATATGGCCGGGGCATTTGTCAACCCAAACGGCATCACCACGAACTCAAAATGCCCATACCTTGAGCGAAATGCGGTTTTTGGAATGTCCTCATTCTTTATCTTCAATTGATGGTAGCACGATCTTAAATGGATCTTTGAAAACACACCGGCTCCACTAAGTTGATCAAATAAGCCATCAATCCTCACTAACAGGCACTTGTTCTTGACGGTTGATACGTCTGTCGTGTACCTATCAAAAATAAACTAACTAAACAAACTATATAGCTAGGGAAGTTTGGTCGATCTTCTCAGGGAGGCAAGATATCTATAGAAGTCCGTCTATTTGGACACAAATGGGGGGGGGGGGTTTATTTAAATTGGTTTTCTAAACTAAAAGGTTTAAAGGGAAGAGAAGCAGAGACAAGAGCAGTAAAGGCAGAAAAATAGAATTAAACTATCAAATAGAGAAGGGACATGTCAGGATTTCGGTTCACTACGGTAGTCCAATGACTTAACTGTAAACAACTTAGACAAATTAATGCGAGACGGATATGGAAAGGTCCTTCCGGTCCACTTTCTACCCTAAACTTCCACTAACTTAACTTCCATCCTCATCAAGGTAGTCTACTGTTCATAGCAGGCCTATTTAGTCCAATCTTCTGATCCAGGATTAAATTTAGCTAGATTAAAGGGTGACTCAGAAGCGTGCACTCAACTAAGTCGGTAAAATACAGTTAAATTGCTATGGTGACAGAATCTCACAATTAATTCTTCTAACCTACTCACTAAATCGTCACATTTCTACCGTAGATCCCCTAATCCCAACATGCATGAAACAAGTTTAGCTACTCATATTGCTATTTATACTATCAAAACTAACAGTAGATAAATGACCAGCATTCAACATATTAAAACGACAATTAAATTGCATAAAATAAATTAGGGCAGAAATTAAATGAAGTAAAACAAAGAATTAATGTAAACAAAAGAGCGATTATTATTAAGAAAGGAGAAAGAGATTACAATCGTGCGAATCCGGCATAAAGAACGACAAAATCCGAGCAAAAAAATCCCGAAAGCAAAGTTACAGAGAAATATGAAAATGATCGATGAAAAAACTAAAAAATAAAGTGTCGATGATAATAGAATCGATATCTAATGACCTAGTTGACGTAAGCTTAAATAAGAAATAAACTAAGTCCAACAACTAAAACACACTTATGGACTAATTAAAGCCCACGAAAGCCTAAGCCACTTGATCGAGTAGGATAATTCCACTTGATCGAGCAAAACTCCATAAAATATACTCGATCGAGTAGAATAGTTACTCGATCGAGTAACCTCTCTTTTAAGCACTTCTTGATCGAGTAAATAACTAGTCGATCGATCAACCATGGCTATAAAAACCACTCGATCGAGTAATAAAACCACTCGATCGAGCCTTCTTCCTTCAAATCAGCCCAATCTCGTACCTGACTGCCTCGTAAACCGTGCCTTCATGCATTCCAATGCAGTATCTCACTCTGGAAAATCCCGTCTCCTTAAAATGCATGCAAAAAGGACGAAAAATGGTACGTTTCCACTACTTTCGCATTCATTTCTACAAGACGGACAAAACGTACCAAAGTAGCCAATTCGGGACATAATACTATATAAACAGTACAAAAATGCATGGAAATACGTGCTAAAATAGGCTAAAAAGACTATACAATATGCATGTATCAAATCTCCCCAAACCGAACCTTTACTCGTCCTCGAGTAAACTAAAATGCAACTAATGGAACTAAAATGAAAACTCAGAGCTAGCTTAACTTGTCTACTTGAACCAATTTAATGCAACAAAAACTAACAGTTATAGCTAAGCAGTCAATACGCAAACGAGTTATAAGTCATTCGAAATATAGCCAACCTATCGACCTTGCAAGACCAACAAAATCGGACTCTCTCGTGGTCACTCTTCTCTAATGAAGCAAAGGGTGAATGTTATATGTAAAAGAGAGAAAGAAAGACAGTCACTCACCTAACTGCGACCTACATAGCATGCATGCAACAAAAATGAAAGACAATTCAAGTACTAATGCACACACTCCAACCAATAATGTTCGTCATAGCCGAGGGCTTGCAAATAATATGGGAATAGTGAGGTTCAGGTGAGAAAAGGCAAAACAAGTTATGGTAATGTGGAGGTAAAAGCGTCAAGCTAGTTCCTAACAGGACCATAATAAACCATCTGAATCTCAACTGACTGAAAAATAGAGTACAAGTGCCCTTCATTTGGCACACAACTCACTAAACTCATACACAATCTCCTCAAAAATATGGAATAAGAATGAAGGAGTTAGACGGTCACAAACTTTCCTTTTTAACACCGTCTAAATGAATCAAATGAAACAAATCAATTATTTTTCAAACTTCTTTTCTTTCTTCTTTTCACGTGAATCAGCCTTTTTTTTCATTTTTTTTTCTTTTCTTCTTTCACATTTTTCCTTCCCTTTTTTTCTTTTTCAATTCTTTTTTTTTCTTTTTCACCTTCCTTCTTTTTACACCAACTACATACAAAAAGATACAGGCCAAACTGCAGACGGAAAATCATACCACAAAAGACATACTAAACTTGCTTGACTAGGCAGGTTCAGTTTGGGATGTAGCCAATGGGTCAAAAAGGCAAGTTTTGGCTTAAGTAGAGCTGAATGGGTGAAAAATAAAAGGAAAAGGGAAAATTTGCAAGTACCTCCCTGCATGTGACACCAACCACAAACCCGATGAACATGTTATGCAAGGAGTACTACTCTCAATTCCTAATGAACTGGTCATGAATGTCACCAGTTATGGGCTTCAAAACTCAGAAATTATGGAGTAGTTTGCCAATTTATCAGGTCAAGTCTAAACAGTCAGCTATATTTGAACAGAAACTCGTAGACTATGCGTATGACAAAGCTCATAGCTATCAACAGAAGTGCAAGCCTCAAGTAAAAATGACAAGTTATAGTGTAATTTCATCACGGAAATCTACCGTACCGACTCAACCTATATGCAAAAATAAACGTGAATATTTTTGAATTATTAAAATTTTCTAATTTTTTTGGTTTTTATTTTTAGATTTTTTTAATGAAATAAACAAACAATGCAAGCTGAAATAAGTAAACATGAATGCTAAACAAATGCAAATGCAGACTCAAAAGGATGCAATACCCTCCCCAAACCAAAACGGACAACGCCCTCGTCGTCCTCCAGCATACACCAGAAGATATATACAGAGGAACGGGAATATACAACCAATAGAGAATAAAAAGCAATAAAATAGAAAGCAGACAAAAATAAAAGAGTAAGATGTACATACAAAAAATGAACTTCCCCAAACCAGCCGGAAAACTGGGGAAGTGAGTAGACCAGTAGCTACTCATCAGCCTCCTCGTCACGGACATCCTCCACCGTGAACTATGGATCCTCCTCCTCCTCTCTTCTCCTCCTCTGCTCAGCTCGAGCTCTCTCCACTGCCGCCTCCGGATCCTCGTCCTCCTCCTCCTCCTCTGGGATTTAGAGTGGTACTCGTATAGAGGGAACAAAGTCAAAGCTAAGTCCCGCTCCATACGAGCCTGTCTCTCTGGAATCTTAACTAACAAACCATCACGACGCCCTAGGTCCATGACCGAGGACGCCTCAAAGGGTGGTGGAGGTACAAAATTAGCCGGTAGGACCGGCTGTGCCTGTGTCTGGTCGGCGGGCGCGGGAGTAGGAGTAGGAGTCGGAATGGGAGTAGCCGTGGAAGGCTGGACACTCCCAGGAGGTGTGGACCCCTCTCCGGTGTCAAGTCTACGGCGCTTCTTGGCGGTGGGTAAAGTGGGAGGTGGTCAGAGTGGAAGGTGGTAGTCTGGTAGAGGTGGCAGTCGGTCGCCCCTAGCGACAGTAGGCAAAGGGGCTAGACGAGGGAGAGTGTCACAAGGTAGGTCCACAGACAAGGAACCGTCTATCTTCCATATCTGGTAGTCTGTGGTCAGCCAATGCTGAGAGTGCATGGCATCCAAACTCAGATACCTCTCTCCCTCGAGGTACCATAAGTCACGAGGCCAGAAGGGGAAAAGGGAACAGGCAAGAATGGTGGCTATGCCACCGCAGGCAGTAGATCCCGTGACCATCGCCCCCTGGGCCTGGAAGTACTGAGCGGTCAGATAGGCAATGTTGAGGGTAAAAGGACCCTCGTAGTCAATGTTTCGGTAACCGCCTAAGATGGAGAGCTCGTTGTTGTTGATGTTGTTTGGCTCCTTTCGGCCAAAAATGGTGCTCCCCATCAATCTAAGAAAGTAACGGGTAGGGGGAAGGTGGACCTTTGCGAGCTTTCGCTCGGGAAAGGTGGTCTGGACCAAGGTACGCCAAAGCTGACGAATGACCCTCCTAGGGGCGGTAGCGTCGCCCGTAGAGGAAAGTCCAAGTCTGCTACCAAACTTCTCCAAAGTCATTGAAAAAGTCCGGTTGAACAACCGGAAAGACACAGTAGAACTAGTGGGGGCAGCAACGTGTGCCCCGGAGGAGAAGATGAAGGAGCTGAGGAACTCACGACTCAGCTCTAGAAAGGTACGGTCACTCATAGTAATGAGTCCGGCCATCCCCGTGCCCCGTAAAAGCTCACAAACTGACTCGTAGATGCCGAGTCTATCAAGTGCCGGTTTATCTAAAAACCAGGTAGCTAAAAACTCACAGCCAAGGAGGTTATAAAACCTCTTACGATGTACACTGTTAATTAAAATTATCTGCGGGTAGTCGGGGTGAGAGTCGAGGGAGTTGTCCCCTCAGACAGTGACCGTGCCAGAAGGAGCAGCTGAAGTGGAAGTGCTAGAAGCTGGCGTAGAACGGGAACGTCCACGACCTCGGCCCCGACCTCTAGAACCCGAAGTAGCAGCCCGTCCAGTGACGGTGCGAGGAACTAGGGCCGCTCTAAAGGCAGCTGTAACTGCAGGTGAGTCCGCCACAGGTGTGCTCACCGTGGCTGGAGTAGAGGTTGTGGCTGCTGTGACCACCACTGAGGAAGAAAGACTAGCAGCGGTGGTGGTGGTTATGACTAGGGTAGCAGCTGAAATAGAGCTAGCTGCAGTGCTATCTGACGAAAAAACAGTACCGGCGGCAGAAACTAAGAACACAGGAGTGCTGGCCGGTGCGGAGATGGTAGTAACAGCAGGGACTACCGTCTCAGGCCGAGGCAAAGACGGACTAGCATAAGAGCTCGACGAAGGCATCGAACTAGAATCCATCCTGAATAAATAGGGCAGGGGAATTGATAAGAAAACAACGGCTAAACAGCATTAAAACAGCGTGAAAACAGCATGACAATTCCCAATCAGTTGAAAGATTAGACTACAGCCCATAAATTCCCAATTTTCCTCTTAAAATTCGAACAAAAGCATGTAAACACCTATAGGTGATGATAACAAATTACAGCAACAACAATTTACGCAACAATGTGGATAAATTGAGCAAAAGACAGCAGAAAAACCAGGTGACATTCGAAAACCAGGTTTCAGTCAAAAATTTCGACTGTAAAGACCCCTAAACGCAAATTTCGCGCAAAATTCGAATTAAACATGTAAAATCAGTGAGGAGACGGGAATGAAAAGCAAAATAAATGAAATCAAAATGCAATGAGGTGTAGAAATTACTTACTTGATGCTAGAGATCCTACAAAGAACAATTAAACGACAAGAAATAAACAAATTAGGCTATTTTTTGAACGAAAACCTCGGAACCCTAATTCCCTCAATATATCGTGTAAATGGGCGTGAATCAAAGGGAAAACAGAGGGCAAATGACGATTAATCAACAATGAGCACAATGTAGGTGACGGATTTGGCAAATGGGCAAGAAATATGGGGGATTTGGGGTGTTTTTGATCGCAAATAACAAAGGAGGTCGAAAAATTGGGGGTAAAATGAAATAAGAACCAAAAAGAAGGAAGTTAAGGAAAAACTCCCTGCGTCTCTTGCGATTTCACTCGATCGAGTGGTTTAGAACTGCTCGATCGAGGACTTTATGGATCCATCTACTCGATCGAGTAGAAATTTACTCGATCGAGAACTCCCCATTTCTGCTTTACTCGATCGAGAACTCCCCATTTCTACTTTACTCGATCGACTGATATGGCATTACTCGATCGAACAGAATCCACTTGATCGAGTACTTGTACTCGATCGAGCCCTTTTTCTCGTGTAAGCTCTTGAATTCGTCATTCTTCCTATAAATTTGCCTAAAATTCCCCAAACCTGCAGAAAAACACTTGCAGAAATATCCCAAAATACCAAATACGCAAAGTAACAGTCTATTGTCTCTATCTACGCTAAAAAAAAGTCAAAATTCTAATTGTCCTAATTAAAAGCAATAAAAGAAATTCAATGGAAATTCAAAAATTGTTTATACAAGTTGGTACACGGAGCATTTCCCCGCTCACTTCCCAAAGCAATTCAGTAGCCCCTCGGAGGGGTCTTGACTGGAGGACGTCACCTTAGCAACATTGATCGTCCTTTTCAGCTTCCATGAACTTGAACTTGAATCATTAGGAGGAGAATAGTTCACATCCAGATATGCGCGAACTTTTCTCACCCTTGCTCCTTTCTCACCGGCTTTAACACTGTCACTCTCACTTTGACTGACATTAATTGCACAATTCCCTTTGACAACTCCTTCATTGTTTTCATCTGTACCTACAGCAAGGAAAACAGACGAACTTTCCTCCTTTTTGCTCTCAACCTGAGGCGGAGGGGTCACAATAGCAGCACAATGCTCCAAATTTTCATTTGGAGTGTAAATAATAGGGGTCAATATAAGAGAGGGCATTACAAGGCTGAGCTTGCATGGGAGCCCTCTGAAACATAGACTGGTGGAATATCAGCTCCTCGTCCCCAACCTGAAAAGTCAATGTCTTTCCCCCGACGTCTATTACTGCACGGGCAGTAGATAAAAATGGTTTCCCTAAAATAATAGGGGTATGTGCATCTTCGGGGATGTCAAGTACAACGAAATCAACGGGAATAAAGAACCTCCCGATATTAACAGGTATGTCTTCTATTATGCCTAGTGGTCGTGATATGCTATGGTCTGCCATCTGAACAGTCATGTTAGTGCAATTAAACTTTGTCAAACCAAGTCTCTTAGCCAGAGACAACGGTAACACACTCACGCTAGCGCCAAGATCGCATAACGCGTTATCAATCAAGTGGGTACCAATATGACACGGAATCGAAAACTACCCGGGTCTGACTGTTTGGGAGGTAACTTATTCTGAACTAGGGCCGTCCCTACCTCAGTTAAGGCTATCGTCTCATTATCACTAATGTGCCTCTCACACGATAAAATTTCCTTCATAAATTTAAGGTAAGAGGGTACCAGTGTCAGCAGTTCGGCGAATGGCACAGTGACCTGCAAGCTTCTCAGAATCTCGGCAATTTGCCGAATTGTTGATTAGCGTTAGTACTCTGCAGACGCCTTGGAAAGGGAACCGTGATGGGTATCTCGAGTCCCTTGTTTCTCTCTTCCAACGTGTCTGTCGGATCAAGCTCCATATCCTTTGGACGCTTCTTTCCTCTCGAACGAGGTCTTTCAGGCGATTTCTCACTCGATCGAGCACTAGCAGGCTCTCGATCAAGCTTTCCATTATCCATACTACTCGATCGACCAAAATTCCCATTCGATCAAGTAGTTTCTTCAGCAGAGTCACTCGATCGAGTAGAAATTTCACTCGATCGAGCAGTTGCTTTTTCTTGTTCACTCGATTGAGTAGAAATTCCACTCGATCGAGCACTTTCTTCAGCAAATCTACTCGATCGACCTCCAGAAACTAGTCGATCGAGTACCTTCTTAGCCGTCAGCTCATTTCCTTTGACAGAACACTGTTCATCAGCTATTATTTCCTTCCTCGGGTCTGATTTCAACACTTCCGGTCCCTCATATGAACGACCGCTCCTCAAATTTATTAAATTTACCGTCTCATGTGGATTTTTGTCAGTTTGTGACGGTAAATGACCCGGTTACCTTGTGGACTGGTTAGCGGCTAACTGGACAAATTGAGTTTCAAGTGCCTTGATAGAAGCATCTTTTTCTTGGTCGCTTAACTTCCACTGCTATGTCAAAGACTGCAACATAGTCTTCAACTCACCTATCTCACTTACCCCACCAGAAGACGAGGCACCTTGATTAGGTATAGGAAATGAAGGAGGCTTCTGAAAGCCATGTTGAGTCTTATGTGGAGGGACATATGACTGCTGCTGGTGTGGAGGAGGGGTAGGATTGAGCACATTTTGAATAGTCCACCTTAAATTGGGATGGACTGCCCCTTGGTTATTATAATAGGAACCCCCTCCTTGCCTGTATTGTTGAAAGGCAAGGACCTGTTCCTTTTCTGTAAGACAGCCAACAGCAGTGTGACCGTAATTTCTACGACACCTCTCACATGTGACGGTCTCCCCTCTACTAATCATATGGACCGTCTGAGGCTCCCTAGCAGAATGTAACTCCAACTTATCAAATCTAGCATTCATGGCTTCCAGCTGAGCCACAACTTGCTTATCGACTGCATGAACTGTTCTAATACCATCCTTCGGGTTTCTATATTCAACACTGTGGTTCGCCATCTCTTCAATAAGGGCCCATCCCTTATCATCGTCGGTATTCTCTTGGAATCTCCCATTAGATGACGCATCAATTATGGCTTTATGATCATCATACAACCCATTGTAGAACTGGTTAGACAGAAACCACGAGTCAAAACCATGGTGAGGAAGAGCCTCACCAACTTCTTGAAACGGGACCATGCTTCATAGAGAGTCTCATCAGGTGCCTGCTTAAAACTCATAATCTTTGCCCTCAGCTCATTTGTGCGCTGTGGAGGGAAATATCTCTTATAAATAGTAAGAGCAAGGGTCTCCCAGTTTGTAACCCCTGCGGCCGTACGGTCCAAATCAGTCACCCACTCCATGGCTGCATCGGTCAAAGAAAAAGGAAATAGAACTTCCTTAATCTTGTCTTGAGTTACTCCCTTTGTGGCGGGGATAGTAGAACAGTAGTCCGTAAAGACCTCCATATGCTTTCTCGGGTCTTCCCCTGCCACACCTCTATAGAGATTTCTCTCCACCAGATTGATATAGGAAGGACGGATGTCAAATGTATTCCCATCCTCAGTCTGGAGATTGAAACCTTTAGGAATATACGATGTTTTAGGCTCCGAGTGACTAGCAATGTTCGGCATCTTTACTGGTTGATCAGCAGAAATAGGAATGTCTTGTTCTAAAGACTGGTCTTCTGCGAAAAGAGAATGATGTAGCTCTGGCTCGAAAGTACTCAAGTCTTCCTTTGGTGATTTTCTCTACAGACGGAGTCTATGCCTGAATAGTCTTTCAGGCTCTGAATCAGCAGAAATTAACTCCAACCTGTCTGACCTGGGCATAAACAACACTGAAACAAAATAAATAAAAACTGCCTCAAGGAATAAAAATTCCCTGAGACGGGTAAAATAAACGAAACAAAGACAGATAGGGCAATAGCCTCCCCGACAACGGCGCTAAAATTTGATACGTCTGTCGATCTCCTCATGGAGGTATGATATCTGTAGAAGTCCGTCTATTTGGTCACAAATGGGGGGGGGGTTGTTTAAATTGGTTTTCTAAACTAAAAGGTTTAAAGGGAAGAGAAGTAGAGACAAGAGCAGTAAAGGCAGAAAAATAGAATTAAACTATCAAAGAAAGAAGGGACATGTCAGAATTTCGGTTCACTACGGTAGTCCAGTGCCTCAACTGTACGACAAATTAATGCGAGACGGATATGGAAAGGTCCTTCCGGTCCACTTTCTACCCTAAACTTCCACTAACTTGACTTCCAACCTTCCGATCCAGGATTAAATTTAGCCAGATTAAAGGGTGACTCAGAAGCGTGTACTCAACTAAGTTGGTAAAATACAGTTAAATTGCAATGGTAACAGAATCTCACAATTAATTCATCTAACTTACTCACTACATCGTCACATTTCTACCGTAGATCCCCTAATCCCAACATGAAACAAGTTTAGCTACTCATATCGCTATTTATACTATCAAAACTAACAGTAGATAAATGACCAGCATTCAACATATTAAAACGACAATTAAATTGCATAAAAGTAAATTAGGGCAGAAATTAAATGAAGTAAAACAAAGAATTAAAGTAAACAAAAGAGCGATTATTATTAAGAAAGGAGAAAGAGATTACAATCGTGCGAATCCGGCGTAAAGAACGACAAAATCCAAGCAAAATAATCCCGAAATCAAAGTTACAGAGAAATATGAAAATGATCGATGAAAAAACTTAAAAATAAAGTGTCGATGATAATAGAATCGATAGCTAATGACCTAGTTGAGGTAAACTTAAATAAGAAATAAACTAAGTCCAACAACTATAACACACTTACGGACTAATTAAAGCCCACGAAAGCCTAAACCAATCGATAGAGTAGGATAAATCCACTTGATCGAGCAATACTCCAGAAAATCTACTCGATCGAGTAGAATAGTTACTAGATCGAGTAACCTCTCTTTTAAGCACTTCTTGATCGAGTAAATAACTACTCGATCGATCAACCATGGCTATAAAAACCACTCAATCGAGTAATCAAACCACTCGATCGAGCCTTCTTCCTTCAAATCAGCCCAATCTCGTACCCGACTGCCTCGTAAACCGTGACTTCACGCATTTCAATACAGTATCTCACTCTAGAAAATCCCGTCTCCTTTAAATGCATGCAAAAAGGACGAAAAATGGTACGATTCTACTACTATCGCGTTCATTTCTACAAAACGGACAAAACGAACCAAAGTAGCCAATTCGGGGCATAATATTGTATAAACAGTACAAAAATGCATGGAAATACGTGCTAAAATAGGCTAAAAAGACTATACAATATGCACGTAACAACGGTGACGTTATTCAACTCTCGGTAGTCGATACACAACCACAAACTACCGCATTTCTTCTTCACAAAGAGAACCGGTGCTCCCCACGGCGAAACAATAGGCCTAATGTACCCCTTAACCGCCAATTCACAAAGTTGGTTTTTCAAATCTTCTAAATTCTCAGGACAAACCCAGTATGGGGCCTTAGAGATTGGTCCCACTCCCAGCTTCAAGTCTACACTAAACTCTACTTCCCTTGGTCGAGGTAATCCGGGTAACTCCCCCAGAAATACATCCTCAAATTCCCCCACTACCGGTATATCTTGAGCTTGTGGTATTTCCATGCTAGTGTCTCACACATTACATAAAAGCATAGGACAACCCTTGTTCAAACATGTCTTTAATGTCATCGCCGTAATGAGTTTCACCTTGGGCTTGACCAAGCAGCCTTTGTACGACACTCTAGTACCCTTGGGTCCTTTCAAAGCTATTTTCTTTTGATGACAATGTATATTGGCATTTTTCTTACTTAGCCAATCCATCCCCAAAATTACTTCAAACCTGTCTAAAGGAAATTCAAAAAGATTTACCGGAAAGTTTGTTTCATGCAACAAAACTGACACCTGCTTATACACTTTTGGATACACCACGGACTCTCCAGGAGGTAAGGACACGTCAGCATTTGCTAACTCACCCCCCTTAACCTAGGGTCGACACACGACTCTTAGACACGAAATAATGTGTGGCTCCTGAGTCAAATAAAACAAAACAAGGATGAGAATTAACAAGAAATGTACCGGAGACAACATGAGCATCCTCCTAGGCGCTTTTCTTATCCATGGCAAAGAGCTTGCCACTAGCCTTAGGCTCCCCTTGTACTGTGCTTGCTAAGTTGGTCGACCTAGCTTCCGATGTGTGGCCCCCAATGTAGCTTGTTGCCTTAGATGGTGCTCCCCTATTGAAGTTCCTACGGTTGTTTCCACCATTGAAGCTATAGTTGGCATTCCTTTGATTGTTCCATGCTCCCAAATTCCGGTTGCTTCCTCCACTTTGGGAAGGTGTGGGGTAAGAACTTCCTTGTCCAAACATTCGGTTGGACCCCGTTGGAGTGCTAGTGCAATCATTCCTTTTGTGACCAAGGCCATGACAATCGTAACATCGCAAACCACCACCTTCACTATCGGCTCTCCCTCCATAGTAGCCCGGCTTCCCATAACAGCTCACTTGTGATCCGCCCGAGTAAGATTTTCTTGATTGTAGGTGAACTTCTTTTGTTGATGCCCTCCGCCTTCACTCTCAGTTTTCCTCTTTTCTCCCGTCCTCTCCTTAGCATCCTTGGTCACGTTGATGAGCCTTTCAGCATTTCTGGATCTAGCATACACCTCCTTCACGCTAGTCAACTCTCTCGATGGAAGCTTCTCTAGGATTTTCACGGTCAAACCTTCTTCAAACTTGAGAGCCAAGTGGGATTGGCTAAGGTAAAGGTCTTCCAGATAGGTAGAAAGCTCATTGAAGCGTATGTAGTACTCTTGCACCGTCATTGCATCGGTCATCACAAATCGGTCAAACTTCACCCGTAGCTTACACCTAACATGGTCGGCGATAAAATCTTTCCTCATATCCATCCTAAAGTCGGCCCATGGAATAGAAACCTTGCCCTTTTCCTCATAGTATTCTCTCATGGAATCCTGCTCCTTATACCACCATCCTCTTGCTAGAGTATTAGGTAGAAAGCGGCTTGCTCTAATTTGAGTTCCTCGGGGCACCTTACCACTTCAAAGATATTTTCCATCTCTGTTACCCAATCACTAAAGAGATTAGGTTCGCCAACTCCAAGGTACTTAGACGGTCGGTGACGTAAGATAGCGGTGCTCACGGCCGAGGCATCTATTGCCGCGTCCCTCACTCTAGTGACATTCTGAAGAGCTTCAGTGAGAGCCTTATTTTGTGCAATAATCTGATCTACCTCCTCCTCGAACCTACGGGGTGGTGGTGAGGGAGTCTTTGCACGAGCTCTAGGCATCTTATCTCTTCAATAAGCATAGAAAATGCCAATACGTGTCTCACCATAAGAGACAAACAATATTGACCAACATACAGGTCCACTTGGTCGAGTATAAGACTTCACTCGGTCGAGTGACTGCCACACTCGGACGAGTGCCTCAACTTCCAGGAGGTTTCCAGAATTCACTAGGTCGCCCATTCGGTCGAGTGGCATTGCCACTTGGTCTAGTGAGTCCTCTACTCGATTGAGTGCTTCAACATCAGGAGGTTTCCCCAATCTGGAAAACTGACAACTCGGTCGAGTGGTATTGGTACTCGGTCGAGTGCCTTCAACTCGGCCGAGTTCCATTTCCCACTTGACCGAGTACACCCTCTAAAGGATCATGTACCCATCCCGACTCATATAAGTCCACATATAACCCTATTTCACATGTTTATAAATGCAATCACAAAAGATAGCAAAGATACGACATGAAATACATGTAAAACGAGGGATATAGCATGTGAGTAACACTTTTCTTTTATTGTAGAAGTATCCACCACACCAATATATTCATACACATGCATTCACATAGTTCTCAAGGATTTTATCATCATTACTCTTAGGATCACATCATGGACTACCAACACAGATTCATCTTTCATGCACAAGACCAAGATATGCAACTTCCATGTGACATACCATAGAACGTCCCATACACCCTATCGCGTTGTGACCGGCTCGAGTTGTGAGTGCAAGAGCACATCCTTGGGACATCTCCCAAGCTTGTCACTAGCTCCTAACGACTCAAGCCGGGTTTATTGTAATTGACACTCCTTCCTCAAGGCAACCCCAACCTATGAGAGTGCCACAAGACTGGGTTTTCCATGTTTGTAGTGCAAACAAACGAATATAAAGCAATTTAAGACAAGTAGTTTAAGTCCATAACATATGATTGATAAGTAGCTAAGTCAGATCAAGTTACTACAAGTTAAGGGGTGCACAAGGCCACCCCAATAATACAAACCGTCATGAATAGAATGGAGTCTAAATGTCAAAAATCTAGAATAACAAAAGTGATGACTCACTAAAAGTAAATACCACTCCCAAAAGCCTCCGAGTAAATATTTGCAAATCCTACCGGTCAAACACTGCTCCCATATGGGCGAAAATCACCATATGGTTCAAGACAGAGATTTTAAAAACACAAGGTTAGCTCCAACAATAGAAACGTTCATCTAAGTCATGCTACTATGATAACCAACTTGATTATGCAAATGAATGTCAATATTAACAATACACAATGCCTCATCACTCCACCTCCAACATACCGATGTCAGGGACATGCCCACGACACCGCATCATACAACTAGGTACTCGGAACACGTCCGTGGTACCGGGCCTGAGAGCGACTCGGATCCCCCGCCAGACATCGTGTCTAAACCACACGAGTCCCTCCAAACTCAAGTCCTTAATGTGCACATCCCTCTTGGAGTGGAAAGGTCTAAGAGGCGACTCAAGCGTAAGATGGTCTCCCAACCGCCTTATGTCTCCTCAACTACCGTGAATCACAAACAGCGCCAAATACCAACAAGTTTTCCAACAAACAACATCACATAGATTGGCAATCACAGACAAGTAGTATTTTTCTCAAACAACACAATTTAAGACATGATAATAATGCTGAATTCATCATTAACTCACCCTTTTGTACCAATTCCTTATGTACATGTTAAAATGCAATCTATCCAACAATGTGAGACTAGCTATACTTACCCAATTTTCCAAAAATATATGAATATTGCAAAACAATAACATACCATCAAACCCTAGTTACCATTACTCATGTTATAATGCATCTACAATGTTACTAATGTCAAACAATGCACAAATAAAAATCCATATCACCAAAGCTAAGTAGGGAAACCCTACCTTTTCCTAGTCTTCCACAAACTTCAAGCTAGGGACTAGAAGTGCTCCTTAATGAAGTCTCCTCCTACATAATCTATAGTTAACGATTATTACAACATACTACAACAATAACAATACTAATTAACCTCTAATTACCCCATTTAATTAGTTCTAACCCTAATTAATCCCTTTATATAAGTACTTAGTAATAATTAGGGTTTATAGGATTAAAGAACAATAATATAAAGGAACATATTTTACAAGTGTCAAAGGATGAACAAGAGCATGAATTAGAGAGTGAATGTTCAAGGAAATTACTTAGATTTAGTGGATAAGGAGTAGTATGGGTGGTTGGAAGTTTAGAGAGGGTTTAGTGATAAGGTGAGGAGTGATTTTAGGGTAGGAAATCTAAAAAGTGATGCTTAAAGAGATAAGGTGAGTAAAAGAAGCTTTTACGAGTTTTTAGTGACAAAGACGGGTCACTCGGTCGAGTGATCAGTTCACTGGATCAAGTGACGCTACACTTGGTCGAGTGAACTCTTCACTCGATCGAGTGACAAATTCAAGAAGTCTGCATAACAACTGGAGGACCTACCCAATCAAGTAGAGTCCTACTCGGTCGAGTAAGATACCACTCGGTCGCGCACTAGACCAGGCAAGGCTCTAAAACATGGGGTGTTACACGTTTCTTCTTTATGCTTGGTCATTAGTTTCCTCAATTTAGCTCCTAAATGCTCCATAATTGCACGATTTCCGCCTAATTTGCTTCCTTTCCTAAAAATGGGTTAAAATCTTACAGAAAATCAAATAAGAAGCCAAAGATGTCGAAATGACCCTAAAATGCCCGAAAAAGCATGTGAAACGGGGTTCAATAAGGGGTTAAAATTGCGCTTTTCATGACCGCATCAAATTCCCTAAACTGAACCTTTACTTGTCCCGAATAAAGAGGAGACTAGAAACAAGAACTTTATTTAAACTAATCCTAATACATATCCAGTGTGAGACAAATAGCGGGTGTCACTCCGCCCCTTCAACTCACAACAAAACATCCATGAGTAGAATGCCTTCTTGCAAGGCAAGGTAGGGCTTACCAAAATGGTGATGCATCCTACATTAAGCACACAAACATACCAAAGGATGCATCTACAAATGAATAGCCACTTTCCTCATCTAAGTGGCGGAAATAAACTAAAAGTGAAACAATTCAAGGGTACACACTCCATTCTAGATACTAGTTCTACAAACTACTAAGTTCAAGAGGATAGAAACAAGCCACCTCCTAGTAGTGTCAAACTAGGCTACTTTTATCCACAATTACTAAATCCTTTCATCAAGGGCGATCAGATGAGGTGGAATAATGATACCTATTGTGTTAGTGGCATATGACATGACAAGTCTCGAATTTTTCATAAGTTTAAAGGTCATGAATCGTCCCAAGCTCGACAAGGTGGAATAAAAAAAAGGTATTTGAAAATGAAATGCTCAAGTCAATATATAAAAGTGGATTAGACTAGCATTCAAAATTTAACCTCATTGAACTTTCACAACTTTCGCATTTCAAATTTTAAAACTTTGAGATGGGGTTTATCCCACGCTTGCTAGTGTCCTTTGCTTTTGCCAATTGCTTATTAGGAAACCGATTAACCTCTAGACAATGGCATTTAGGGGTGATAGTCAGTCTGTTTTTTGTGGTTGAATTCACAAACATGTGAGGGCCCAATTCAATGTATCCCTCTCTAAAGCACATCGAATTGGTACGCCTCCATCAAAACGACTCAATTTCGCAACTTTCAACAATTCAAAACACTTTGAGGTTTCCTTGGCAATTAAAAACAATTCCACAACACAAAATCTTTGAAATGAGCACTTCGAACTTATTCATGAAAGGTATTTTTGGGTACCAAACCACTAAGTCAATCAAGGTCGCCAAGATAAGTTAACCAAGTCCATATCACATCATAGGATTTGATAGGTGACTCACATGCAAACCCTTGACGAGGCCTTAGCTCATGGGTCAAAAGATACTAGTAAGACACTAAAAAGGGTGTCTTGAATCTATTCTAGTGTACGAAGTCTTAAGGAGAAAAAGTATCTAGAAGAGACTCTATACACTTGTCAAGCTTCCCAATTAGGCATTTCAAAAATTTTGCCTATGTGTAACTAACATATATACAAGTCTAATGAATATGCATACTCCTAACATCAAATAGAAACGGGCCGCAATATCAAAATCTCACCACATTGTCATTAACATAAAGAGTAGGGAAAAGAAGATGGGAAATATCATACCATGCGGTCTTCATATATACCTTAAGGATGTCTCGAATGTGGTATAGTCTCTAGGTGAAAAGAGCAACAAACATATAAGTATATACAGTTCTACACTACTAAAAGTAAACAACATGTTTTTGGATTTTGATTTTTCAAATTTTTAGGGATTTTTTGTTTTTCTCAAATTAAAGAACATGTTTTTGAAATTTTTGAAATTTTTATGATTTTTGAAATATATTATCCCGTCCCCACACTAACTTGGACATGGTCCTCAATGGACAAAGCGATAAGAAAATAGATGCAAGTGCAATGCATAAAGTTATTTTAAGTGCAAATGCATGAAATAATACTAAATGAAATGTTATATGATATATATTACAAGTGATTCAATCAAAACTGCAATAAGTGATGCATGCTTTCTATTGTTCGGAGAGCTAATTTGAATTAACTCTGGTTGCTTGTGACTAAACTTCCCCAAACCGATTAAGGCTATGGAAGTTTGGCCACAAGGCCATGCATGCTATGAAATTGTAATTTTGGTTTTTTCTTGAGGAAGCAAACATTTGTCTTCACCTTTATGTTGCTAAGGTGGAAAAGGGTCCTTTGATGGTGCTAGGACAACAATCAAGCAAAATTCCACAACAACACTAGAAATGCAACATGAACTATAAGTTATGTTAAACAAAGGAGAAAAGGTAGAACAGGAACATACAAGTACCATGGCACGAATTCTAACTGAGTCTTCATCCACCAAGTGCTTGTTATCATTTCCCCTCCATTGCCTTTATCATACATCCCATCACCATCGGAGTCCTCCTCTTCATCGCCACTAATTGAGGTGGCCATATCATCACTCTTATCATCCCCTTCATCATCATCATCACTCACATTGATAGCTTCATCATTCACCGCATCACTCCCTCTATCACTCCCATTTCTTTTTTCACAAACTACCTCTTCATCTTTGGAGGTGCACAAGTCCAGGAAGAATAAGTTTCGGTCCACCCAATCCAGCAAGGGCCTGTTAGGGTCAAGGAAACCTTGCCTAGCCAGTTTGTAAAGTGGCAGGTATTGGGCATAATAACTATTAACCCAATCGTTGTACATCTATTTATGGATATGCTTCATTAAACCGGAGACAAAGTCTTTATCTCCACAATATTGGAATCATCATGGGCATAAGGCTTGTATGGAAAAGGATTAGGAGGAATTACCATGGTTGAGGGAGGAACTTGAGATTTTGATGGCAAAGACGACCCATCTTCTTGAGTTGTTGCATTGGTGGTGTAAATTGAGAAAAGATAGCTTTCCCTTCGCTTTGCAAGGAGAGGGAATCCATTATGCGACAATGTAAGATAAGGAGAATCCTTCATCAACCATTCCACGGTCTTGTTGTCATCATTCATATTCACCCAATAGAAATGGTGAGAAAGCATTGATATATTCATGAGAGTTTCCCCCTTAATAGGCTTGTAAGCGACATCATTGTTGAAATTTGGATCAAAGTGCTTTGCTAGCTTGGTCACAAAACCACCATTGACTATTAAGTTCATCTTGTCCTTATCCGATGCCAAGTCCATCCTAAGGTCAATCAATAACTTAATATTGTTGTAGTCGGATACGTAAGGCCCTTGGATATTGAGATGGGGTTCGGCCATATCGAGTTCTGTCAAAGTACAAGCTTCTTTTCTAGCTATCAAAGTATTAGCCACGAAACGGTGCCAAATTCTAATGCCCGGGTGATGAATATATAAGGCCGCACAAGCCTTGAAAGTAGTAAATTCGCTTCCCGAAACGGCTTTCCATAAAGGTTTCGCATCAAACTTGAGCGGGTTCTTGGTTGATCGGGAAGACAATTCAATTCCAAATATTCTAGCAAAAGCATGAATTTCAATTCTATGGGATGTATTGGCAAGGCAAAATTACAAGAAGTTTTGATCCTCTTGCCTAACTATCTTCAATGAACTTAGGAATTCAAGGGTCAAGGCTCTACAAGTCTCTTCATGCATGTCAAAGAAGGTGCCTAGACTCTTAGATTCAAATAAGGTTTTTCTATCCTTCAAGATACCAAGCTTGTCTAGCTTATCATGGCATAGGAATTTGGTAGCTATAATATTCTTACTAGCAAGAGAAGCAAAGGATTTCTTATGTTCTTCAGAAATAAAGATTACCTTCGGAAATCCTTCAAGGGCTACTACAAAACCCTTGCATTCTTGACGCTTTGACATTGACGCTTTTGCGAAGTGTCGGTCGCATTATGATAAAGTAACACGAAATTAACCACCTGAAACGTCAAAATTATTAAATTTTGAGGACCCGCCCATTAAGCGCAATTCAAAAAAAATTGAACAGCAAAAGGACTGCTTTCTTTTCTTTATTTTCTAGATCTAGAATATTTTTGTCTTCATATTCAATAGATGAAACATCTTCTCTCTCCATCTTCTTACCCTCGAAAATTTCCATCTGCCTCAGTATATTAGGATTTTAACATTCATCTCATCATCATTCCGCAAATCGGAGCCCTTACTCATCTATTATGTAAGTTGTCCTCTTTTTCCTTACACAAATTAATTTATAACAATTTTAATTTATAAAATCAATAAGGGTTTGATGCCATGGATTTCTTATTGTTTGTATGGTGGGATTAATTTAGAAAATGAATTTCAATTATTCCAAACAAGAAGAAAAACAATCTTTAGGGTTCTTCTTTCGGAGTTGTTAATTCTGGTCCATACATTTTTAATTTCAATTATGATGCCCTGGATTTCTTTGTGACTTGGTGTGCCAATTGACTTAGGCTTCGACTTGTCTTTTTTATATAATATTCAACATTCATCTATGAAATTGTTTTTCCTTTTACTCTTTTTTTTTATCTTTATGAAATAATTAATATGTTATTCCGTTTTATAATAGGGACTTTATAAGAGGTTAAATGTACTCAACACAAAGTTGATGTTGAACTGAAATGGGTAGTAGTAATTTGGTCGTATACGATTATCTGCCTGTCTTATTTTAATTTTAATTTTGTTGCTTGGAACGTTGATAGGTGCCTCGTTTATCCGCCTTCTCAGCTCGGCTAACTTACAACATTGCTTAACTCAAACTTCACAAATCACAAGGTTCCTTTGTCACTCTCTTTCTCTCTAATATTTTGTTCACTCATTTTAATTTAATGTTTGGGTGTTCAACTATTAGAATTGAAAATAAAATGATCTGATTTATTTTTTTGCTATGGTCTATTGAACAATATGGGTAAGTGTAATACCCGTCCTTTTAGGGACCCGTTGACTGGCGTTGACCGACCTTAGGGGCCTGTTGTAATTTTTGGGATATCGTACATGAGATGTCTTGTGTCATGTTAAGCTTTGGATGAGTGGTACTCGATCTAGTCGAGGCTACTCGATCGAGTAGCTTAAGTACTCGATCATGTAGGGGTCACTCGATCGAGTGAGTTAGTTACTTGATCGTGTAGCGTCTTTACAGCAGGGATTTATAATCGTGTTTTGATAGAATCGCAAATCATTTCCGCCTCTCTTCTCTAAAAGTAGATGTCGCCTTTCTTCAATCCCTTCCCCATAATCCCTTCCTGTGGAGCCTTGGATGATGCATATGCCTTGGGGGTAGATTGCGTAAGTCGGGTAGCGATCTTGACGCCGGATAGCTATGCATAGGTATGTCATCGTCATCATCATTGTCGTTGTCGTTTTCAGTTAGGGTTGTAGTAGTGATAATGGATTATTGTACTGTTTGTATAGGTGTATTG
Organism: Silene latifolia; assembly: GCF_048544455.1. Lineage (NCBI taxonomy): Eukaryota > Viridiplantae > Streptophyta > Magnoliopsida > Caryophyllales > Caryophyllaceae > Silene > Silene latifolia. The sequence goes on from NC_133538.1 coordinate 127,956,347, forward strand.
CTTGCTTGGTTGATGTCATGTGGTTGAACATGGAATCGCTGCGGTTGGCTACGGTAGGTTTGCCTACTCAGTTTCCGCCAGTTGTCTAGTGTGTCGTTTGATTTGTTGTTTGCGGCGTTGGTATGATTGGATTGATTGTTATGTTGGTTGGTGGTGTTTTTGAAGGTTGTTGGTTTATATTGTTGATTGTTGTTGTATAACTGACTGTGATATTCGGGGCGCGTCCCTGGCTGAGTGGAGTCACTTGCGGGAGTAGCTTCACGGCCTAGTTTTACCCTCCGTGGAACCCGGCACGGGAGGGGATGTGCACATTAATGGGATATGGTCATCCCTCGGTATGATGAGCCGGGATTTAGTGGGTACGGCTGCAGTCCCCCACTGGTAGGGCTGGTCCAGTGGACAGTCGTTGACGGTGATTGATTGGAAGTGTGGTTTATGTGTGTGTCATGTACTTGTGTAGTGTCTGTGGTTGTTGGCGTGTTACCTCAGTTACTGACCTTGTGTGGTTTGTCTTTATTTGTTCTGTTGTGTCTGTCGTGATCTCTTATGGTGAGGAGTCGGTCTTACAGGTGATGTCTTGGAGGTTAGCTGGAGTCTTGACATGGCTGGGTCTTTCACATGTTATGTCAAGGATAGTTTACATATGGATGACGAGTTATATATTTTGTACTAGTAGTTTTGGTTTAATCACTTGTAATAACTTATAAATGTTCTTTTATCGACTTTTGATGATTGCTTTCCTCGGGCAACCTAAATGTTAACGCCGTTGTATGCTAGGGAAGGTCTTGTTAAGGATCCTTGGTATATGGGGGTGTTACAAAGTGGTACCAGAGCGACAATTTTTGAACCTGTAACAAATGAACCTAATGAATGTAGTGAGTCTAATAAAATGAACCTGGTGTATGTATATTGGGAGCCCCAGCTGATGCTAGATTTTGGGTGAGTAGGCGCCCTCATTTCAAAATCATGGCCCCATTATGCTTAAACCAGTCACTGTTTAAGGGAGTAGGGAGTCGGGAATTATGTGCCATATATAGTCTATGGTTACGATAGAAAAGTGTGTGATAAAGTTATGTTAATGCTAGCATCCATGTGGTGAGAACTGTCTAATCTTGTGGTTGAATAGAGATGGTGAATCGTTTGCAATATGCGCTAGTGTGTATGGCATATGATGATAGTAGTGTTTGTTCTAAATGGATGGTATTAGTAATTGATATAGAAGCTTGTGAGTCTTGTATGTGGTAGTAATGGTGATGTTTAGTAAGTTGTAAAGTTGTTGTGATGGTCATCAAGATAGTAGTGGAGTATATGTAGTAGATGAATGATTTAATGTTTCCGCATGTAGTGTGATTCAGTTGAGTAACCAAACTAGTGTGTGATAATTGTTAGATGGATGGTTAAAGCAATATTATTAAAAGTTAATTGTTGAAGTCACGATTGTATGCTTATGAGTAGACTAGAAATGTGAAGAGTGTGCATGAGAAGATTGAAAGTTTGGTCACTTGGTTGTGTAATTATAAATATAGAATGAAAATGAAAAGTTGAATGATATGTGAATGCCTAGAGTGATGTGATTAATAGTTAAAATATCCAATTTACAAATGCATGCTTAGGAATCATCTTGTTGAAGTCATGATGGTGTGGTTAGAGGTAAAGAAAACATGTTAGAGGTATTTGTGTTGAAGTTAAAAGGTAATCTATTGGTTGCAAAATAATTGTTATAGTATGAAGATAACGAGTTGAATGAGGTAATGTATTTGTTAAATTGATGCGTTCTATTTGTGTAGTAGTAATACGATGTGAATGAATATATTAACTAGTGCCGATATCCGAATTCACTTTTGGAATCGATACGTGTTGCTGTTTTGCAGGATTCTTTAGTTAATCTTATACATATTTCCGACCTTGTATCTAGCCTTACTTGACCGAGTATGAGTGCCTACTAGACCGAGTAGACCTTATTTGATCTAGTTAAGAAGCTATAACGTCGAGAAAGTTGGAATTTCCTACAAAAACTCGACCGAGTAGCTCCAACTCGATCGAGTGGAGGCCACTCGATCGAGTAACATACTTACTCGATCGAGTAAGTGCTACAGTACCCGGGGAATTGCGGGTTCATAAACCCTTTTATTTTGTTCATTCTTCTTATTCTTTCCTCTATTTCGCAAACCCTAACCTCTAATCTCTCTCAAAACTCTTTGATTTTGTTGATTGTGGTGCTTGAACTTGGTGATTTCTTTGCCTAAATTCGTTCTTTCTACTTGCTAATCGATCAAGGTATGAATGTTCACCATATTTTGATGTTTTAATTAATTAGAAGCATGTAGGATGTTGGTGATTGCTGAAAAATCGATTTATATGTGTTAATTCTTGTCTCTAATTGTTGCAATATGATCTCGATGTTTTGCTTTGATGATTATTGTTGTTGGCTATGCAAAAATTTAATTAAATTAGATGTTAATATGACACGAAAATTCTAGGGTTTGGGATTTCAAATTGATTTTTGGTTGTATTTTGGGTGTAAAAGGGGGAAAATTGAGTAATCTATGTCATACATATCATGTTTAGGGTTGATTTTTGTGATTTTCACTCAAAAAAAAAATGCGTTAAAACTCCATCTTAAAAGTGCCCCAAATTGAAATTCGTCTCATGTTGTTGTGAAATTGGTTTGTATATGAAGATGTTTTGAAAGTTTGAGTTATAAAAGTAGTAGTAGTAATGTTAATTCATGCTCAATATGTCAAAATATTTACTGCCGTAGAGACCGTCTGAAGACTAGAATTGAGAATTTTACTTATAATTTTGGATTGTTGGTGATAGTGTGTACTTAGTTGCCCTTTTCTATGAATATACATGAATGTTTTACATGTTTTTCAAGTATATATGTGGTTGTATGTTTAAGCCATGTGTTGAAAACAGATGCCGAGATCAACCGTGGGAGCCAGACAAAGCAAGAGAGAGAGGGCTTCTGAGCCCGAAGTGGGAGAGAGAAGTGGCCCTGTAGTCCCGGCCATACCGGAATACCCGTCTGTAGTCTTTGTGGATTTCGCACAAAGGAAGAGGTTTGTGGCTTTGCAGGGTCGTAAGATGAGACCCACCCGCTGTATAGATACAACCCTTCTGACTTACTTGGGGATTGAGACCGACGTTACGCATATTTTCGAGACCTTGGGGATGACTGGGTTGTATCACCTCCGTAAGCACTCCTATGCCTTTTTCACTCTTGAGTTCATGAGCTCGTTTAACTACGAGGCAGTGGAACAAACTGTGGATTTCCGCCTCATGAACGCCAGCTTTGTCTTGACCATGGACTTGTTTGCTTCTCACCTTGGCCTTGCTAAACCCGCCAAGGGAGCTCTTCGGGACATATAATCGGAGTGTGGGGTTAGTAGTCTTATGCCTTGTCTTACTGGGAAACCAACTCCTACTTCAAGTAACATGCTGATTATTGATGTTCAACATATCACTTTGAAGATTTTCCTTCGTGCTTTGACATGTCTTCTTTACGAGAAAAAGGATGTGAGTAAGTTGAACTCACATGAGTTGATGTTGTTGATGGCGTACCTTAACCCCGAGCGGTCTCGGAGAGTGACCTTTAGTGCCCCTGCCTTTGTTTGTGCCAGTCTAGCTCTGATGGCCTCGTCTGACACTAGATTTCTGAGTTGTGGTGTCATCGCCACACGTCTAGCAGAGCGGTTGATATCCTTTAAGGCCTCATCGGCCTATAATCCTTTGACCACCACAGTGCCTACCTTAGACCGTCCGTACTTCCTCGACCAGAAATGGTTGAGAACTTTGGCGGATGGGAGCTTAGCATGGAGAGTATGGGGTATGAGTTGGATGCGGATACCAGCTCCTAAGCACCTACTTGCGACTGAGCCTTTACCACCAGCAGTTATAGCTGCCGATTCTGACGATGAGAAGGAGGAGGGGCGTCCACCGGTGCAGACGTACCTCATTGACCCGGAGATCCTACAGGGTATGCCTGAGCCGAGGAAGGGGGAGCACGAGAGAGCTGAGGAGCACCGACCTAGGTTGGGGAGGGGACCACGCTGAGTGAGGGAGAGAGTGGCTGAGACTCAGTCCGTGCAGCCGGAATAGCCAGTGCCGCCACAGTACTAGTTCCCTGGCTACCCTTCTTTCGATAGCCCAGAGGTGCGTGAGAGCTACCTTTCAGAGAGAGTGTCTTCTACCCTGACACTCAGGAACCTGCATGAGATAGCTTATGTTCGGGGGCATAGGACCATGGGACCTCAGCCGGTATGGTAGAGAGGAGCCGGGGACAGCAGTGGGGTCTTCCACTCTTATGGTGTGAATATGTCTACCTGGAGAGAGCCGCAGTCGTGCCCCTATGGTTGTTTGACTCCTTGGCACACGGGAGCGGATGCTGGAGCTGGAGGTGATGCGGGTCTTGGTGCGTCAGGAGCAGGAACTTCGGGTGGAGGTGGTGGTGAGGATGCAGTGATGGATGAGCAGCAGCAATAGGAGGAGTGATGATACTCCATTTCTTTCTTTTATATTTGTAGTTGATAATGGATATTACTTTGTTTGGTTGATACATTTTTGAATTTTGTTTGTATCGGTGGCCATAAGGCCGTACTTGCGTATTTCTGGACTTATTTTACAGGATTTGTGGGTCGGGTTAGCATCCTGGCTCGTGGTTATGTGATCATATAACATGTGTTTAGAATTATGGGCAATTTTTGACTTGTGGCAACTCGATCGAGTAGCTGCAGGTGTGGCAATTGGAGGGGTATTCTGATCTCGGGCTACTCGATCGAGTACCTAAGAGACTCGATCGAGTAGAGCCAACTCAATCGAGTGTTTGACCAACTCGATCGAGTGTCACTGTTACAGACACAATTCGATGTTTAAATTATTTAAATCTTCATATTTTTGGATGTTTTTATATTGGTCATGGTTGTTGGCGTTTAGTAACATGTTTTAGCTTCACCGTTGGTCTTATATTATCTTATGGTTGGATATGAGTGAAGTTTTATACCAGATAGGTGCCTCAAAACGATGAGACACATTGTTGCAGGAAATTGGTGTGCGAGTGATGTTATTTTAGTTCATATTTGTATATATATCTATATCTTGTAAGTCGCGGTTAAGTAATGTCAAGAAAGTGTTGTTCCTGTCATGTGTTGGATAGGGATTTTGATTACTTCATGCGGTTTTAGTAGTATTTGTATCACTTTGTAATCTTCATGCGGGTACCGTCTGTCGTGGTTTAATCGAATCCTATGTTTATAATATTCTCACTTGTTCAGCATGGTTGTATAATATATAATTATTGGGTTGCTTCTAGTTTGTCACAATGTATAAAACCGTGATGTAGTACGTAATTTCAATGAGTTACTTTTGTGTGAGTTATAATCACGTAATGTCCTTTAGTAGGTAGTATTTGTGTGAATTAATGTTGTTTATGGTTGTGACTAATGTCAAAGTCGTGCTATTTGTGTCGGTCTGAGAGATAGGGAAGTTTTTCGATGGTAAACTTCGGGGATGAAGTTCCTTTTTAGAGGGGAAGAGTAATGTCGCAAAAGAAAAATGATGTAATTATAACAATTTTGCGATATATTGTGGCATTTTTACGTATGTGAATAATTGCTTCAATAGTTTCATATGTGTGTTTTATAGTGTCATATGTATGTTTTGGTAGCTCCATAGTGGTTGTAGTACATTTGAGTAAGGATTTATAACAATTGTCGAATGGTATAGCAGGTTGTATATTCTTTTTCGGTGATATTTTAAAAGTGATGACTTGAAACTTTAATGATTTTAGCGGAAACGTGTTGTAAGGTCATGGTAATTGAATATAATGACACAAGTGTCATGGTGAACTTGTGACAAATCAGTCGGGTTGTGTGTTTTGGTAAGTGGTAGTTGTTGACCGGTGATGAATGAAAGTATAGTCTCGCAATCGTGTTGGTACATGTCTGAGTAATACGATGTTCTAGTATAAGTGATAGTCGAGTTGATTGTATTGGTGTATGATATGTGTTCAGTAGCTCAAAAAGGAAGTTAGTAGTTGTTGAGGTTTGAGTGTGTGAATTGTGTTAAGTGGTTGACGATGATGATGTTTGATAGACATACGTAATGGGATAATATTTCTAAATAGTTTTGTTGACCTGTGTCGAGTAAACGGTGGTGTTGACTTTAGTTCTTTGTCGTGTGGTTCGGGAGAGGATGAGCCGAACTTCGGGGACAAAGTTTTTTTAAAGGGGGGAGGACTGTAATACCTGTCCTTTTATGGACCCGTTGACTGACGTTGACCGACTTTAGGGGCCTGTCGTAGTCTTTGGGATATTGTACAGGAGATGTCTTGTGTCATGTTAAGCTTTGGGTGAGTGGTACTCGATCTAGTCGAGGATACTCGATCGAGTATCTTGAGTACTCGATCGAGTAGGGGTCACTCGATCGAGTAGCGTCTTTACAGCGGGGATTTATAATCGTGTTTTGATAGAATCGCAAATCATTTTCGTCTCTCTTCTCAAAACCTAGATGTCGCCTTTCCTCATTCCATTCACCATAATCCCTTCCTTTGGAGCCTTGGATGATGCTTATGCCTTGGGGGTAGATTGCGTGAGTCGGGTAGCGTTCTTGACGCCGGATAGCTATGCGTGGGTATGTCATCTTCATCATCATTGTCGTTGTCGTTTTCAGTTACGGTTGTAGTAGTGATAGTGGATTATTGTACTGTTTGTATATGTGTATTGCTTACTTGGTTGATGTCATGTGGTTGAACATGAAATAGCTGCGGTTGGCTAAAGGTTGGTTCGCCTACTCAGTTTCTGTCGGTTGTCTAGTGTGTCGTTTGTTGTGTTGTTTGTGGCGTCGGTATGATTGGGTTGATTGTGATGTTGGTTGCTGGTGTTTGGGACGGTTGTTTGTTTATATTGTTGATAGTTGTTGTATAACTGTCTGTGATATTCGGGGCGCGTCCCTGGCTGAGTGGAGTCACTTGCGGGAGTGGCTTCACGCCCTAGTTTCGCCCTTCACGGAACCCGCCACGGGAGGGGATGTGCGCATTAATGGGACAGTGTTATCACTCGGTATGATGAGCGGGAATTTGGTGGGTATTGGCTGCGGTCCCCCACTGGCAGGGCTGGTCCAGTGGACAGTCGGTGACGGTGATTGATTGGAAGTGTTGTGTATGTGTCTGTCGTGTACTTGTGTAGTGTCTGTGGTTGTTGGCATGTTACCTCAGTTACTGACCTTGTGTGGTGTGTCTTTGTTTGTTCCGTTGTGTCTGCCGTGATCCCTTATGGTGGTGAGCAGTCGATCTTACAGGTGATGTCTTCGAGGTTAGCTGGAGTTTTGACAGGGCTGGGTCTCTCACAAGTTATGTCAAGGATATTTCACATATGGATGACGATCTATATCTTTTATATTAGTAGTTTTGGTTTAATCACTTGTAATAACTTATAAATGTTCTTTTATCGACTTTTGATGATTGCTTTCCTCGGGCAACCGAGATGGTAACGCCTTTATATGTTAGGGAAGGTCTTGTTAAGGCTCCTTGGTATATGGGGGTGTTACAGTAAGTGGGTAAGTATTTTCCCATGTATTTGTTGTTGTAACTTCTATTTGCCATCAACCACAACTCCTATTTTGATGATGTTTTGTGGAATTGTCTCTCTATTTATCTTAATCAATGTATTAAGTTGCCTTAGTTTCTCCCCTGTTATGTTTTAAGTTGAATTTGGATGTGTATGTGTTAGTTCCTTGCACTAATCTTAAATATATTTCGCATTTGTCGCAAGCCTTGCATTCATTTTTATAGGTTGATATACGTTGCAGTAATGCTAAACCAAGATTTGAACAGGCTGTTGGTGAGCCTTAAATATATTTCGCATTTTTCGCCAACCCTTTTCCATTACAACTTCATGCTTGAAAATAGGCAAAAATAAGTGTACAAAAGTAGTTATGGCGTTATGCCTTCGAAGGCTTTCTTGTGTTGTAACAAGTCATTTAAACTTTACCTCTGACAATATATTTTAACTGATACAAATTAACATAAGCTCTAGGAACTGTTATTTTGTATTCCTTCCGTCCCATTCATTTGTTTACCTTTAATTACAATATCCCTAATAATGAATATAAAAATTAAGCAAAAGATTGGAAGAGAGGGAGTACAAAATAATGTTTTGTATGGACACGGTTACATATTACATTTGGCAAATGGATGTAATTACTATTTATTGTGTTCAGTTAGAGCCTCAAGTGATATATTTGTTAATGGGTTGCAGCTCTTTGTTGTTATCACATTGTTTTTCAGTTTTCTTTTCATACTAAAGAGCGTTGCCTTTTACATTAGCTATGTTATGGTCATTTTATGCTAAGAAGTTTCTAACCCGTTCTCTTTTGCCCTCCAGAGTATTTATTCTAAAGCAGTTGTAGCATCAAAATATGTCTACTAAGCTTCCAGTTTCAGTTAATTCACTCTTTTTATCCTTTCTTTAATATTTCATGATCAGGTCGTTTTTTTGTCTTATTCTAATAGTTTCCTTTGCTAGTAATTCCTGGCCTTGATCACTAGTACAATTTAAAACACTTGCGTGTGAGCATTTTAAGTAGTTTCATTTGGTATATAAGGAGGATTTTGAATAGTAAGCCTTGAACAATTTTTTATACATTGTTTCTAAATAAAATGCGTTTTTGGTTATTTCTTCTCCGGTCAGTTTTCGTTGTTAGCATATTGGTTCTTTTTTGTTGCAGATGGAAACTATAATATGGATGGAGTTTATAAAAGAATTGACGAACTCTATCATACAGAAAGGCTCCTTCAGAATGCATTTTTGAAGATCTATTGAAATAGAAAGTGTTATTTACCCAGATACCTTTTTGTTGTAGGTTTACATGTTTCTTATATGGTTATGAGGAAACAAGTTCTTATGCACGTGGGTTGAAATATAGTTTTGATGCTTTCGGACAACAAAGGCAAGCCATATGCATTTTCCGCCTCAACGTAGCTAACATCGGTGGTTTGTGTGTGGAAGTGGGTTGATATTGCTTTTGTTGTTTATTGTCTGCTGATTTGTTTGTTGTCTGCTACTTCCTATTCTTTGTCGATAGTTCTTTGTTGTTGTCTCTGCTGATGTTGATCTTTTCTTTGCTCTGTTGTTGTTGTTAATGCCTCTGTTGTTGTTCTTTGTAATGTCTTCTTTGGTCTTTGTGTTGGTAGCGGTGTTGGCTTCTTCAAGATCAGCTTCTATACTGACTGATGTTACAGATGCAACCGAAGTTTCCAGGTACTGACTTTGATCTAAGATTTGCGAATAGTGTACTACCTCCCCTTACACATTGTTTTTTCGCTTTCAAAATATAATACTGAAACAATGTAAGTAAAGTATAAGTGGTTCACATGGGGTTAAGTCGGGAATTTGATGGACGGAAAGGAATCAGAAGTTGAATAAAGCTACTTTGTCAAATTGATCATATTACAGCAAGTCCAGAGGAGAGCTAATGTAGATGGGTAAATGGTATGATTTGAATCTGTTTCCAAACTAACTCCATATAACGGTCTCATAAGGGACCCTCTATTTGAAAGGCACTGCATGATTCTAGGATGTTTTTTAGTTACTTAAAATTTAAGTAATTTGTTGTGTGCCAAACTTTCAGAATCCATCACTCCAATTACTTATTTTTTTTTTGGGTAAAAGGTAAGCTTCTCATTAAGAATGAAACAAACAATTACAAACTACCACAATGGTACAATTTTGGGAAACAAGGACATTCAACCATTGTTGATCGAATTGAGCCAAGTCTCCTTATTCAAACTAAGTTTACATTTTTGCCAAGAAAAGGATCTAAATTTCATCAGGGCACCAAGCTTATCCATGACATGTTTAGGATGCATAAGACTTCCTTCAATCCTCAACCTATTTCTTTGGATCCAAACTTCGTAGAAAAGGGCTTGCACCCAGGCTAGTGCAACCTTCTTCTTTACACTTGACCATGGTTTTCTGTAAATCCAAACTAACAGATTGGCAGTTGGTAGAGTCAAGTTCAATTTAGTCTTTAAATTCTGCAATAAAAGACAAGTATAGTGGCATTGCTGAAAGAGGTGGGCATGAGTTTCAACAGCAGCTCCACATAACAAGCACAAATCATCCTGTATAATGCCCAAATGGTAGAGCTTATCCTTAAGATGTAAGGCTTACCTAGCTATCAACCAGTTTATGAAATTGTGCTTTGGGATGCACTAAGAGTTCCACATTGGCCTGTGCCAAATTACAGGAGGATATTTCAGTCGAAGCCAGTGGTAACCACTAGAAATGGAGTATCCTGCAGGAGCAGCAGACCACTGACCAGACACATAACCAGAGGCCAGCTCGTACCTTTCATATAGATATGATGTACCCACTTGACCCAAAGGCTGTCTGGTTTGGCATATAACCACCAAACCAGTTTGCCAATAGCAGCATAATTCCAAGTGATACTATCTCTGATCCCTAATCCACCCTCAACTCTAGGGGTGCAAACTTTCTCCCAACTGACCATAGGAGATCTTATATACTCAGTATTTCCATCCCAAAGGTAGTTCCTAGACATAGCATCAATTCTTCTCAGAACTCCTTTAGGTAGCACAAAAGTAGTAGCCTAGTAACCATAAAGAGAAGTAAGCACAGAATTAACAACGATTAATCTGCCAGAATAGGATAACTTCTTGGCATCAAACTCCCTAATTCTAGCAGTAACAAAATCAATTAGGACTGAGCAATGATTGACAGAGAGCCTTCCAGAGGTGATTGGCACACCCAAGTACTTAAATGGGAGAGTACCCTCAGTGAAACCAGAAACTTGCAGAATATCAGCTCTAACTGATTGATGAACCCCATTAAAGTAAATATTGGACTTCATTGAATTCATTTGCAAACCAGTGGCTGCAGAAAAGGTGGCAAAGGCCCTAAGCAAGATCATAATGGATCAAATATTACTTTTAGAAAACATAAGTAGGTCATCAGCAAACATCATGTGAGAGAGCTTGAGATGACCACAAAGAGGATGGTATCTAAAAGGCAGAATACTGGTTACATGAGAAAGAACCCTGGTAAGGTACTCCATGGTGATGGTGAAAAGGAGAGGGGAAATGGGGTCCCCCTTCCTCAACCCTTTAGCTCCTTTAAAGTAACCAAAGTTAACACCATTGAGAACCAGTGAGTAAGAAGCAGTTCTCACACATACCATAACCAGATTAATAAATCTAGGAGGGAAATTCAAGGCATTCAACATTTGTTCAATGAAATCCCAATTGACAGAATCATAGGCCTTTTTTAGGTCAATTTTCATAAGACAACGAGGGGACACAGTTTTCCTATTATATAATCTTACAATGTCTTGACAGATGAGTATGTTTTCAATGATATTCCTCTTTTGAATAAAACCACCTTGGTTAATACTGATAATATCAGGTAAGATGGTGGCCAGTCTGGTGCATAAGATCTTGGAAATGGCTTTATATATCACATTGCAGAACGAGATAGGCCTAAAGTGTGTCACATTCAAAGGTAATTCACATTTGGGGAGCAGGGAAATAAAGGTATGGTTAACCTGTTGCAACAATTTCCCAGTTTGAAAAAAATCCAAGACAGCTTGGCATACCTCATCCCCAACAATGACCCAGGCATCTTTATAAAAAGAACTTGAGAACCCATCAGGACCTGGGGCTTTATGCCAAGGAATAGAGAATATTGCATGCTTGACTTCTTTTGGAGTGACAGGCTGAAGTAAAATATTCCAGTGATCCAGGGTGCAAACCTTACCCTGCTGCACAACAGAAGTACAGACAGAAGAAGTGACAGTAGAAGTCCCGAGTAACTGAGTATAGTAATTAAGAAAGGCATTCTGAATCTGATCACCCTCAGTGTGAATGTTACCATCCACATCAGCAAATCTAAAAATTATATTCTTAGAGCACCTTCCTCTAATCACACTGTGAAAATATTTGGTGTTATCATCTCCATTATTAACCCAGGTTACTTAAGATTATTGCAGTAGAAAGCTATCACAAGCAGCTTGCAGGTCTCTATAAGTTTTGGTAGCTGTTCGTTCTTGTTCAATAAGAGTAGCATCCAATGGGTTGAGCTTCAAATCAGACTGAATAGCATCCATAACCTTCCAGGCATGAGCAGCATTATTCTCAATATCAGTAAACAATTGACTATTCAATTGCTTCAGTGGCTGCTTAACGCTCTTCAATTTCTTCACAAGTACATACATTTTGGTACCTTGCAAATGAGTAGACCAATGGTGTTGCACACAAGGTAGGAATTCATCAACTTGGCTCCACATGCTGAAATATTTAAAACTTTTCCTAGCCACAAAAGCATGTTGAGAGTCTTGAATGATACATGGTGAGTGATCAAAATAACCTTCATCATGAAAATGAGCATAAGAATCCACCCTATCAACCAGCCATTTCTGGTTGACAAGCACTCTATCCAGTCTTGAATAAACTCTAGTGGATAATTCTTGCTTGTTGTTCCAAGTGTGAAAGGAACCAGTTGCAGGACTATCCATGAGATGACAGTAATCCACACAAGACTGGAAATCTTCCATTTCTTCCATAGTAGTCATCCCCCCTAACCTCTCAGTGGGGCTTAAAACACAATTGAAATCTCCACACAAGATCCAGGGAATATTAATGCTATCAGAGAGGGTACAGAGTATAGACCAGAGGGATTTTCTTTCCACAATATCATTAAAAGCATATATCATAGAGCAATTGAAAACAAAATGAGAACTAAATTCAGTAACTTGCATATGAACAAGTTGTTAAGAAAACTAACATGAAAAATAAGCGGATTCCACAAAACCCAGACTCTTCCTTCAGGGTGACAAGAAGTATTAGTAGAAATAGACCAACCATCACACATATTTGATCTAACAGCATTTAGACACAAAGGTTTTACCTTTGTCTCAAGCAGACCAAACAATCCAACCTGATTATTATGAAGAAACCATTTCACTTGCTTTTGTTTGGTTAGACTGTTGAGCCCCCTAACATTCCAGAAACCAAAGCTATGCATTACTCCCAGAGGGGAGTAACACACTATCTTTTGTGCCAATTCCAACCTTAGGAGTAGCATTATTCAATGCATCCACAAATGTATTCTGGCTGAAATTGGCAGTACTTTTGCCTGCTCTAATGATTTCTTGCCTACTCAAAGTAACACCAGGTCTAGCAGGAGTATTCACCTGTTTGTAAGAGCCATTTTTATTCCAAGTGACCTGAAGACGATGTTGCACTTCCTCTGGTGTTTTGTTAGTTTCATCAGAGGTAGAATTGGCCACTGGAGTCTCAACTGGCTTAACAGGGGTAGGTACCACAACCACTGGAGATGGGTTAGGGGCAACAGGGATAGGCATAGCAGGTTTTTTGGCAACCCATTGTTTAGATGGTGGTTGAGGTTTGGACTTCTTTGTTCCAGGCTTCCTGCACTGAGCACTTTCATGCCTAGTGCCCCGACAAATAGTGCAAGCTACGGGTTTCCACTCACATTCAACTAAAACCTTCACAATATGACCATCCTCATCCAGGAATTTCACATACCCAGGCAAAGGTTTACCAAAGGGAACTTCAAGTAAGACCCTAGGAAATCCTAATCTGGTCTTATCCTCAGTAGCCGCGTCACAGCGAAGAAATTTTCCCAATAATCCAGCAATTTTAGGCAAGCTTTTACCCCAGAATTTCAGAGGTAAGTCTAACAGTTTAACCCAGAATGGAACATTCATCACATTCTCCTTTGTGAGGACAACATTTTCATGCCAACTTTGCACAATGAAAGGCTTATTATCAAACAAAAAATGTCCTTGCTTAAGAATTACCTCTTTATCAGCAGCATTCTTAAAACGCACCAGAAAAATCCCATCAGGTAAGAACGATACCTTATCAATAGGATTGTTTGCCATATGTGTCTTATGAAGCCTTCCACTACATCCCAGGGTGGGTTAGCCCCAAGAATGAAGCAGTAGACAGAGGATTTCCAGTAAGCCAGTTCCTCCTGAACGTCCTCTGCCAAAATATGCATCAAATCCCCCGGCTCCTCCTCAATTGGTGCCAAAGTTGCTTTCTTTTTCCTTTGAATACGCCATCCTTCATCATTGTCATCAATTTCCAGCGTTTCCAAGTCATAAGGAGTTATACCAGTAATATCATTCACATTTCTCTCTTACGTAGCATCAGCTGAAGAAGGACCTTTCTTATTATTTTGTTTAGTTGTTGAAGATGAGCTAGCGACATGAGTATTTTTAGATTTTTGTAAATTTTTCGAAGCAGATTGGTGAAGAACTGCCATGGCTGCGCTCAAATTTCAAAGACGATACCCTAGTTTTCAGAGCTTTCTCTCTCCATATTCTCTTCATCTTTTTTGTATGAATTATATATTATCCTCGAATTACTTATTATTTGATCTAACTTTCATATGTTGGTTGTTCAACAAAACATTCATCTAATTTTGCCTAACTGAAATTTATAGAACATAGACTCATTATACTCTCAATGATAGTTTGATGGTTGTGTGTTAGTTATAATTTGGAACACTTATCATTCCTTGCCTTTGGTCTGTAGAAAAAGTGTCATTTTTTAGTATTATTTAAGTACGAACTTACTTTTATATTGTGTTTCTTAAGAAATATAGGTCACAAAACTAAAAATTATGAGAGGGATCTTAATATCAAACCTATGTTAGGAAGTCTTATTTTTATATGATATGATATAGTATTGTGGAAGTTCAAGATATATTTAGACAGCTAGTTAACATCCAAAATATATGTTTGAATGTTTCCTAGGTTAAGTTGGCTGAGTTTATGCCTGGATTAACTATGCACCTTTCTTGAGCCGTAGAGAGTTATCCAAATGGTATGTGTAGCTATCTGACAGTCTCTTGCATTATGAGTTTCAAAACATGACATAACTTATATGTAAAAACTTTCTTAACCATGGCAAATATACAGGAATTTTCACTATTTTACTTCCTCTTTATCTTTTAACAAGAGAAATGAGCTTTCTAATAAATTTCCTTACTGTTTTAATGAGATACTGAAGTAAGTGAACTTGTTTGTTTTGTTGTGAGTATATCTTGTATGTATTGGATACTAAGACTCGCCTGATTCTGATTTTACCTATCGCTCCCACATTGGTGTTCAATATTACTAGATTTATGGTATATATTTTATAATCTATATTCTGTTGGAGTTTGTGGCCTTATATCTTTTACAAGTGTTGTCGTTTAGTTTACTCATATAAATGGTACTTCTACTTTGTTTGTCTTTTATATAGGTCTTAGATTCGCCAGATCTGGTCACGACGCAATCCACATGATTGAAGCATCCTTCATCTTCAATCTATGAAGCATCTGATTTTACACACCATTTGGGATTTCTTAGGATAACGTTTTGCAGTATAGAAGATACAGTTTTGTAGTATTTTGCTTTACTAGCTCAGGTTAAGTAGAGCTAATATGTCAATGAACATATGGAAAGCACATTATATTTGTATGATATTTTGTAATATTAGGAGCTTACTGTACTCCGTATTATTGAGAAATTAGGCGTCATAAAATTCAGGGTTTGTGGTAGTGTAAGTACTACTTCATTATATATTGCATTGTGTTTTTTCATGATTTATTAATAGCTAGTAGTACTACTACTTATAGGTCTATTTAATTAATCTCTACGATTTTATCAAGAAATCAAATTCTTCAAAATCTAATAGCCGAAATTATACCGTGACAATAAGAAATGTCAATATATAAATAGTTGACGCCTAATTATGTCTTATCGAGTGACACATAAAAGCATCAATAGTCGCTTAAGACGCTTAAAAGTGTCAAATTTGTTGACAAATAAAAGCGTCAATAGTCAATGAATACGCTTAAAAGCGTCAAATTTTCTGACAAATAAAAGCGTTAATAGTCAATGAATACGCTTCAAAGCGTCAAAGTTGTTGACAAATAAAAGCGTCAGTAACTTTCCACCAAAAAAAGCTTCAATAGTCAATGAAGACGATAAAAAGCGTCAAACTTGGTGACCCAAAAAGCGTCGACAGTCATTGAAGACGCTTAAAAGCGTCAAATTTATTGACAACTAAAAGCGTCAATAGTCCATAAAGACGCTTAAAAGCGTCATATTTGCTGACAAAAAAAGCGTCAAAAAATAATGACGGCCCAAAAATTGACGCTTTCTTAAAGCGTCGAGAAACAAAAAATTGACGCTTCAAAGCGTCGAAAAACGATTGAAAAAGCGTCATTAATACACGGTATGTGTAGTGGACTCGATTGTTGGACTCGATTTGTGTTATAGGAGATGGTTGGATTTGTTTCAGAAAGAGGTATTGTGTTTTGAAATTGGGGAAGAAATGAATTGGAAAGGAACGAAATCCGTGGTTATGCGCGTGGGGACTAAGGAGCTCGCCCGGATTGGCCTCTACTCGCGCGGTTTCCTGGGTAGTCTCTGTATTTGCACTGCCAGACCACCCAGGTTGAGCTTCTGTTAACCCAGGTTCCTCACCTGCTCGGACTAGTTGAGCTCATGCTCGCCCGTTTCCATCCTCTGCTTGGGCGGGTTTCTGAGCAGCATCACCCTTTGCTTGTTTGTCTACATATAACCCGCCCTACTTGCCTTTGAGAAGCTCGGATATTTTTTCCAATGTTTGAATATCTTCATGAAGTGTGGGGAAATGGAAATGCAAGTGATCAAGCATCCCCACACTAATTTCTTCTCCATCTACACACTCAAAACACAATTAGCAAACCCTCCCTTACCTTCTCTCATGTAAAGTTTCACTAATCATGCAAATAAACTAAATGTAATGAAACAAAACTTAATGAAATGCAAAGTTAGAGGGTTAGAATATGTACAATTGGTGGTTTAGGGAGGACTCCACCAAACTCCTCTCCTTTTTGCTTGTCAAGGGGGGCAAATTGAGGACGTTGTTGATGTTGCTCAACGTCCCATGGAAGTAATTAAAAGCTTGTTCACATTTGTTGAATAAACCCAAGAAGACTTGGGTTGATCATCATCAATAGGTAGAAATTCTATTTCATAAGCACTTGCATTGGGATCAACATAGCCATTATCATAATCGAATGTCATTGCATTTCCAACATCGGGATTGAATATCCCTTCAAACAGGTCATGCCAAAGACCATTGACATCTTCGGTTTCACCATTCATATTCTTGATTCCATTGCTAGCAATAGCATTCATATCTTTCATAGATTCATTTGGGCCTTCAAGATCCATTTCTTTTTCACTACAACCCGGAACATCCAAGGTCACATTCTCTTTCTGAAGCCTGTCAAATATTCCTAGCTCCCAATAAATAGCAATCTCTATTTCATCGACCTCTTACTTCCAAATTGTTGGCTCTACCTTGCTCTTCTCGATAGGAGGCTCATCTTTTGGAGGAGGACAAGGAGGAGTCTCAACTTTATCACTCTTCTTATTTGGAGCATGGTTAACCATAAAACATGGTTCCTTGAGATTGGGGGCTTTCATCACATTGATTAGGTTGAAGGTTATTCTTTCATCACCTACTTCCAAGGCGAGCATTCCATTCTTCACATCTATTACTGCTCCGGCGGTATGCAAGAATGGTCTTCCCAAAATGATTAGGATATGAGCATCTTCCTCCATTTCTACGATGACAAGGTCAACGGGAATGAAGAATTTCCCCACCCTCATCTGTACATCTTCTAAGACTCCTAGGGTTTTCTTTGTACAGCGATCCGCCATTTGAAGCGTAATACTTGTGCATTTTAACTCTCCCATTCCAAGCTTTGCACAAACAAAGTAAGGCATCACGCTTACAATTGCTCAAAGGTCACAAAGTGCCCTTACAAAGCTTGTATCCCCAATTATGCAAGGGATAGAGAAACTCCTAGGATCTTCTAGTTTTGGTGGTGAAGTACCTTCTAGGATAGCACAAGAAGCATCAGCAAAAGCAATTGTTTTCATTTGACCAATGTATTTCTTCTTTGTAAGGATGTCTTTCATGTATTTTGCATAAGCGCCTCCTTTGCCGTAATAGTATCTTGGGGTTTGCAACGATAACTCGGTATATCGACTATACGGCCATTAACTAAAATATGTCGATGATTAACTAATTGGCGGGCTCCAGGAATAGTCGGAGCCATGCCCAATCGAAAAAGGATGTTATCCAAACTCATTTCAAGTAATTGTAGTAAAACGTGCCCTGTTCACCCTTTGGCTTTTCTTGCGATACGAACGTATTTAAGTAATTGTCGTTCTGTAATACCGTAATGAAAACGCAATTTTTTTTTCCTTCTAGACGAATACGATATTGATATTTTTTCCCATAACGTGATTGGGCTCTAAGATCACTTCGGTTCTAGGCCTTTTATTTGTTAGTCCAGGCAAAGCCCCTAAACGTCGTATTTTTTTGAAACGAGGTCCTCAGTAACGCGACATAAAGACTCGTTTCTTTATTTATTTATTATTAAATTAATTTTATATATTTCATTTTACAAAAAAATCTAAATTAAAACTAAATGATAAATGAAAAGAAATCTCCTGAAGTATTATATTACAATGAATAATAAGATAAGATGTATTATATATATATGATATACAAATCCATTTATATATTCTATATTTTGTATTAATCTATGTAAGTATAAGTAAATAAAAGAGTCTTTTTCATTATTTGTTATGCCAAGGCTCAACCCTTTGCCTTTCCTTTTCTTTATAATTGGGAATTTCTACCATAACCACATAATAGATCAATTACCTTTTGACGAAAGGGCACCATTATTATTTGTTCTTTGATAAAGAAAAAAAAAATAAGAAAAAGCCGACTATCGGAATCGAACTGATGACCTTCGCATAACAAATGCGATGCTCTAACCTCTGAGCTAAGCGGGCTCATAGAAATTCGACATACATAAAAACTATATCTTAGTTTAAGCTTATTCATTTTTATTATTTTATGATATAAATTATATAAATAAAAAAAAGGAAATATAAAATCGAGTTTATTTATATTTCTATAGATTTTTTATTTTTTATCTAGAACAATTTTATTCTATTATATAATTCTATTTAAATTGAAATCATTATTATATCTGCTAACTAATATATAAATTAAATTATAATGAGAAATGAGGGCTAGTAATTGAAAAAAATGCATTATGAAAATTTTCATTATTGCTATAATGAATAGATATTTTTTTAGTTATGTTATTTTAGGGGTCTGCCCCAAGAAAACCTAAAAAAAATTAGAAATAAATCAAGAAAAATGAAATCCGGATTATAAATTATAATAATATAAAAAATAATATTCTATTTTCATTCAGAGAAGAATACGAAAAACAAAGAATCGATCCTTTGAGTATTAAAAACTGCATAAAGGAAAGAAGCCTATATATGCTCTCTATTCATCTATATTGAATCGTACCTAAAGAAATGATAGAATCATTTCGGATTAGACCAAAGCAAGTTTTAAATTTATAGTCTTTCCAATAGAAATTAAATAGAAAAAAAAGAGGAAAAGACTTTTCGGTATATTAATCTGTATAAAATCAAAAAAATGCGAGAGGTACGGAAGGGGGGGACATCCCATTGGGGTCCTAATTTTATAAAATATAATGGAGATATGGCGAAATCGGTAGACGCTACGGACTTAATTGGCTTGAGCCTTAGTATGGAAACCTACTAAGTGAAAACTTTCAAATTCAGAGAAACCCTGGAATTAAAAAAAAAGGGCAATCCTGAGTCAACTCCTTTTTTCAAAAGCAAAAAAATGTATTAAGAAAGCAAGAAAAAAAGGATAGGTGCAGAGACTCAAAGGGAGCTGTTCTAACAAATGGGGTTGACTGTGTTGTTATAAGTATAAGACTTCTTCCCTCTAAATTCCAAACCAAGAAAAAGGGTGGATAATATACGTACTGAAATGATTAATGACAACCCAAATCTGTTCTGTATTTTTTTTTTCTAATTTTGAGATATATAAAATAATATAGTACTATATATATATATATATATATATATATATATATATATATATATATATATATATATATATATAGAGATTTATAATAGGAAATTTAAAATGCAAGAATTGTTATGAATCGATTCCAAGTTAAAAGTGGAATCCATATTTATTCATCAAAAACATTCACACTCACTCCATAGTCTGATAGATCTTGTGAAGAACTGATTAATGGGATGAGAATAAAGATTGAGTCCCGTTCTACATGTCATTACTGACAACAATGAAATTTATAGTAAGAGGAAAATCCGTCGACTTTTAAAATCGTGAGGGTTCAAGTCCCTCTATCCACATTTGTCGAAAAAAAAAGTCCTTCTATCCCCAAAAGCTTTTTTCACTCCTTAACAAATTATCTTTTTTTGCATTACCATTTTAAAGTTAAAGATGGTTTTGTTCCTATATATATATATTTTTTGATCTTATTACAAGTCTTATAATATATATGATAGGAGGACAAAAAAATATCTTTTATTTGAGCAGGCAGTACTCCGTTGAGTAATTCCTAATCCATATTTTTACATTTTTATATATATATTAATATATTAATATAAAACTTATGTAAAATTATATACAGAGTTCCTCTTTTTGAAGACCCCAAAAATTCCGGTACCTAAATAATTGTAATACTTTTCATCCTTTTAATTGATTGACTAATTGACACAAACCCAAGTTATCTCGTAAAATGGGAAGATGATGCACCAGAAAAGGGAATGGTCGGGATAGCTCAGCTGGTAGAGCAGAGGACTGAAAATCCTCGTGTCACCAGTTCAAATCTGGTTCCTGGCACATTTGTGTTTTTTTTATTCTATACCTAGAAATTGACGATTATGAGTCGATATACAAGTCGAGATCATGACACATAAGTAAGTTATTTAGCTAGTTATCGTGCGAAATACCCCATCTATCTAAAAACTGGATGGGTAGATAGTTTAAAAAAGAAACCCTTTTTTAGGGTTTTAATTTTTTGCTGCTATTGGGTTTCCTCTTATGTAAAATACATTTTAATATAATACTTCATATATATTCCAATCGGATTACCTTTCATTTTAATATAGATTTCTGTATGGATTTATATTTTTTCTTTTCCTCATACATCCTATGACTTTACGTAACCTGTCTAAGTAAGTGTAAGTTATTAATGTATGCGCGGTACAAAGTTCAGGATACAGAACTTTTTAGTTCATTCTATTGGCTCTTAGCTCATTCAAAAATTTTTAAATTTGTCTTTTCTTTTTTCTCCATCCATATCCATAATACCAACGGGAAATCTATTATTCTGTTTGATCTAGAACATACAAACAGTCTTTAGCTACCTCATACTGTAGAAGTTAAATTAGTTTTTTATCGTTTAATACGCATCTTGTATTTCGTAAAAATTGGGTACAATATAATCCTTACGCAAAGGCCATCCTACCCAACTCTCGGGCATTAAAATGCGTTTTAGGCGCGGATGGTTATCATATGAAATTCCCAACATATCATAAGATTCCCTTTCTTGAAAATCCGCGCTTTTCCAAACCCAGAACACGGACGGAATTCTAGGATGACTCCTTGGAGCAAATACTTTTATGCATACCTCTTCCGGTTGATCCGCACCATACTCTAATCTCGTAAGATGATACACACTAGATAACAGCCCTCCCGGGGCTACGTCATAGGCACATTGAGAACGTAGATAATTGTAACCATATACGTATAAAATAACAGCAATGGAATGCCAATCTTCGGGCTTAATTTGTAAAGTCTCTATTCCTTGGTAATCAAAGCCTAAAGATCTATGAACTAGCCCATGTTTGGCTAGCCAAGCAGACAAACGACCCTGCATCTTGTTTATATCTCCCACATTCTTTTTTTTTTTAGATTAAATTTATGAAAATGAATCCGCCGCTTATGTTTACAATTACACAAAAGTGAATCCCATTTAATTCACTAATTCCTGGGAAGATACTGAATTTTTGTATTCGAAAAATGTTTCGGGAAGAATCTCTGAAGTAAATGGAGATTTATATTTATAAAGTAATCCTTGATCATAATTTCCCGTATGAATACTCCGCCCAACCCGAAACTTGTGGTTGATAGTAAAACATCGATTTTTCTGTTGAGACTTAATCCTATCTTGATAAATTTCCCTAGATATTTTCTTACGAAGCTTTGTTATAGCATCTATAACTGCTTCCGGTTTTGGAGGACAGCCCGGCAAATAGACATCCACGGGAATTAGTTTATCGACCCCCCGAACAGTACTGTAGGAATCGGTACTGAACATCCCCCCGGTAATTGTACACGCTCCCATAGCAATAACATATTTAGGTTCGGGCATTTGCTCATATAATCTCACTAAAGAAGGCGCCATTTTCATTGTTACTTTAGCGGCTGTTAAAATTAGGTCCGCTTGTCTAGGGCTCGATCTTGGTACCAGCCCATAACGGTCAAAGTCGAATCGCGAGCCTATTAATGAAGCGAATTCAATGAAACAACAGCTGGTCCCATTGAGAAGCGGCCATAAACTAGAGAGTCTTGACCAATTTGAAAAATCATTTGATGTAGTTGAAATAACTGAGTTTTGGGTTATTTGATTAAGTATTGGAAACTCAATAGAATCCATAACTATTTCCATTTTTTTTTTACTTTTTTTATTGTATAAATTTTCGGGGATTAAGACCATTCCATGCTCCTTTTTTTCGCCATAAACTAAACCAACAATTAGGATAAGCACGAAAATTAAAGCTTCTATAAATACGGATACGCCCAATATATCGAAACTCATTGCCCATGGATAAAGAAAAACCGTTTCAACATCAAAAACAACAAAAACTAGAGCAAACATATAATAACGGATTCTAAATTGTAACCAAGCATCCCCCATCGGTTCTATACCCGATTCGTAGCTAGAAAGTTTCTCTGGACCTTTGCTACTAGGCGCTAAAATTCCGGAAAATAGAAATGCTAAAATAGGAATAACGCTTGATATTATTAAAAATGCCCAAAAAATGTCATATTCATAAAGTATAAACATAGACAGACTCCTCACGAATTTGGAAAATATTTTTAATTGGTTGATTCCGAATTAGAATTTTCAAGTTATCTATAACTCCTTAGTCAAAACAACAATAAATTTTGAGCGAACGACTTCTTTATTATAAAAAATTTATTATAAAAAAAGTTTCATTTGTTGTGTCTCATCTCAAACGTGATTGACTTGAATATCTTTTTATCTTTTGTTCTCCATTCCACCTCATTTTTTTATAATTATCTAATTCTATTCTATATATAAATATAATATAAATAGTAAATATAATATAAATAGTAAATATAATATAAATAGAGATTATTTTTATTCGCTTTCAGCTAGGTTTTACCTAAATAAAAAAAAGAAAATAAATTCAAACAAGGACTTCTCATTTATTTTTTTCATAGATAGATATAATTCACATGTAAGAGGATGTTTATAAATTTAGATTTCAGAATGAGTTAGAATGACATTAGTAATTAGTATATTCTATTTAATTTAATCCGAATTCGGGCCAAGTAGCTTTTCTTTTATTGATTGTATAAGGAAAGAAATACTTGTTTTGCACTTTTGTAGTCATGGTCTATTAAACTACAAAGTTTCTTTGACAAGGTTGCCAATGAAATTGACCATTGACCAAAGCTCTTTTTGAAACCCGGACTTAAAAAAACGAGAATTTTTTGCTAGAGTTAGTATAATGTAGGGTATTCCTAAACCTATTTCTTATAATCAACTGTAGTTGGTTCATTGGGCTGAAATGAAATGTTTAATAGTCACTTTATCCCTAGGGTTTTGCTTCTAACAATTAAAGTTAGAGTTAGGTATAATATACCTATTAAAGGGGGTAATATAATAAATTATTTGATTGGGTAGGAACGATAAAAATAAGATTCCTATAAAAAATTTTACTTATACTTACAAAAGAGAATTAAGGGTTGATTATCCTAGATTGGATCCAGTGAAATACATTTTATTTTTATTTTTTTTCTCCGCCATAAATGATACTCATTAATAAGTTTATTGCCATTTTGTTTTATTTGATGAGAGACAAACGATAGGTTATAAAAGCAATCAGCTTTTAATTAAATTTTTAATATAAATTCATATAGTATATATATTTTTAGGGCTATACGGATTCGAACCGTAGACCTTCTCGGTAAAACAAATCAAACTTTTTCTTTTATTATCAAAATGATTTGAACTGTTTCAAAGACCCAACATGCAGTTTTTTGCATTGGGCTTTTTCATTAACTCATATAAATATCAGTTATTTTACCATAATTTTTCTTGATAGAAAGAAAATGGTTCCATGTGCTGTGATTCATTATTTATTTGAACTTTGATTCAGAAGCACTACCAAAGTGTTTCAAAAAAGAGTTATAGTGACGTAGGTCTGCTTTTGACCTAGAGAAATTTTAAAATTAAATGGAGTCTCTATCGTTATGCTTAAAGAATATAATATGAAACTTCATACACCTTAAAGTTCATAGGACGAAAATGGATTTTTGAGACCCTGATACTCATTAAGCCTAGCATTCAATAGGATGGGTATTCACCTTATCAATATTAAAAAAAATGGGTTCTATTTGGGGACACCTGAATCATACCAAATTAGAACTAATTGTCAGGCTATTGTTCTCTTGTTTTGTTTCCTCAAAATCATAGAGTAAGACATCGATTTATCAAAAAAATTAATTAATCGAATTTCTTTGATTGCATGATTTGAGAAACATTCGCGCGCGTGTAAACGAGGTGCTCTACCTGACTGAGCTATAGCCCTTTACTTGTGCTACATAACCTATTTTAACAGGTAGATAATTTCTTGTCAAGATGAACATTCACGATCAAAGATCATAGCTCTTTGATTGATATTGTTTATAAACAATATTGGATTTATAATCCATCTATGTAACTTTTGAGTTTTCTTTAGTAATGCAAAATAACCTACTTAACTTAGCGGTTAGAGTATAGCTTTCATACGGCGGGAGTCATTGGTACAAATCCAATAGTAGGTAAGGTAAAACTTATTAGATACCAGAGTAAAGGGTATCTAATAAGTTTTTCTATTCACTCTCTAGATTATTAAAAGACATTTTTTGTTATATATAAATTGTTATATCCTATTATTTGTATTTGTTTAAAAAATAAAACAAATACAAAATATATATGTGTATGTTATCTTGTATATACGGATTCTTTTTTATAGGCTGTATTTTTTTATAAATATAAGTATTTACGCACACTAACCAGTTATGAAATTGGATTGATAGACTCTACTCGTGTCCTAGCTCGTCTGAGAGCTAGATTTGTTTCAATTATTTGTCTCTTTCCTTCAGCTTTCTTCAAATTAGCTTCTACTATTTCAAGAGTTTGCTGAGCTTCTTGTGGATCAATGTCACTACCCTTCTCAAAGATCATTTACTAAAACAAAGTGATCTCATTATTGCCTATTCTAGCAAAACCGCCCATCAGAGCCATTGTTAACCATTGGTCGTTAAGACGTATTCTCAAAATACCTATATCTACAGCTGTGGCAATAGGGGCGTGGTTTGACAATACGCCGATATGACCACTATTAGTAGATAAAATGATTGCTTTTACTTCTGAATTCCAAACAATTTGATTAGGGGTCAGTACACAAAGATTTAAGGTCATTTCTTCAATTTGCTCTCCAATTATAAGTTCATAGCTTTTGCAGTAGCTTCATCGATGTTACCTACCAAATAAAAGGCTTGCTCAGGAAGACCGTCCAATTCTCCGGAAAGGATCAATTGAAATCCTCTAATTGTTTCTGCTAGACCAACATATTTTCCTGGGGATCCTGTAAATACTTCTGCTACAAAAAACGGTTGTGATAAGAAACGCTCAATTTTTTGCGCTCTTGCTACGGTTAACCGGTCGTCTTCAGATAATTTGTCTAACCCAAGGATAGCTATAATGTCCTGAAGTTCTTTGTAACGTTGTAAGGTTTGCTTATCTATTTGCGCAATTTTATAATGCTCTTCGCCAACGATCTGAGGTTGGAGCATGGTTGATGTTGAATCTAACGGATCCACTGCTGGATAAATCCCTTTGGCGGCTAATCCTCTTGATAGTACAGTAGTAGCGTCTAAATGTGCAAATGTCGTAGCAGGAGCGGGATCGGTCAAATCGTCTGCATGTACATAAACTGCTTGAATCGAAGTTATGGACCTTTCCTTTGTAGAAGTAATTCTTTCCTGTAAATAACCCATTTCAAAACTAAGAGTAGGTTGATAGCCTACAGCGGAAGGCATTCTACCCAACAAGGCAGATACTTCAGATCCTGCTTGAACGAAACGAAAAATATTGTCGATAAATAGAAGTACATCTTGTTCATTAACATCTCAGAAATATTCCGCCATAGTTAGGGCAGTCAAACCAACCCTCATACGTGCCCCCCGGAGGTTCATTCATTTGACCGTAGACTAGAGCCACTTTTGATTCTGCAATATTTTGTTCATTGATAACTCCAGATTCTTTCATTTCCATGTACAGATCATTTCCTTCACGAGTACGTTCAGCTACTCCACCAAATACGGATACGCGCCCATGAGCTTTTGCAATATTGTTGATCAATTCCATAATGAGTACTGTTTTATCCACTCCAGCTCCCGCTGAAGAGTCCTATTTTTCCTCCACGCCGATAAGGGGCTAAAAGATCTACCACTTTAATTCCTGTTTCAAAAATAGATAATTTTGTATCCAACTGAGTAAAGGCGGGCGCAGATCTATGAATAGGGGATGTTGTATGAGTCCCTACGGGTCCTAAATTATCAACGGGCTCCCCAAGCACGTTAAAAATTCGTCCAAGAGTTGCTCCACCAACTGGAACGCTTAGGGGAGCTCCTGTATCAATAACTTCCATTCCTCGCGTTAGACCATCTGTGGCACTCATAGCTACAGCTCTAACTCGATTATTTCCTAATAATTGTTGTACCTCACAAGTCACGTTAATTGGTAAAGCGGGCTTAGGATTCTTTCCGATTGGACTTCTTATGTCAGGATATGGATCAAATAATAAATATTCTTTTTAGGTGGTCTACGGGCTGCTGCTCAATCAATTAGTTATGAAATACCATTAACTCTATGTGTGTTATCAATATCTCTACGTGTGATTCGTTAAGACATACGTCTTTTTAGGCTTCCAAGAAAAAATGTTGAATTTCTACGCAACGTATTAAATGGATCTCCTAATTTTTTATTCACTTATTTTTTTCACTTCTAGGAGTGATAAATTAAACCAGATAGTTAGATGAGTGCAAAAAAAAACAGCTTATAAATTTGCCGTAAAAAAAATCTCATTTCCTATGTACAGGGGCGAAGCGAAAATAAACATAAGCAGCCAAGACTGTTTATCCCCAAGATAAATTAAAAATTATAACTTGAAGCGGGTTAAAAATTTTTTTATGGAGGTTTTACTATAAATAAAAACAACCATATTATGATATAGATTGAGTAAAAAGAAGTGGATGATTAGGAACACCAAAGTACACAAAGGATTCGTAACAGAGATTATCTAAATTATTCTAAGTTTACATAAACGAAATACTAATTGAGGCTTTAAATTGGTAGAAATTATCAAGCAAAGACTCCCAAAAATTCCGATCCAGTATGCTCCTATCCACCCATTAAGTAAATAACTATCAGGAACGAAGTAATCCTTTAACTTTTTTAAGCCTAAATAAAAGAAAAAAAAAAGAATAAAAGAACTAAAAAATATATGAAAAATTCTTAACAAACAAACTATTTTTTTAGATATACATTCCATATTCATGGAAATGTCATTTTTATTATGGCATAAATCATGAATGAATGTTTAAATCTTTTTAAAAAATGAGGTTAAATTTTTTTTTTATTCATATTAAAAGAGTATCTTATTCAAGAATTAGGTTATTACTCAAAAAAGTATTACGTCAGTCAAAGAATGAGATCTATTCTGAAGCACTTTTCTATTATCGCAGACAGAATTCCATTGGTTTAATTCCGGAGCTTTTGGTTTATTTTTACTGTATCTATACTACAACGATATCCGTAAAGAATATCGAATCAATCCTTAGATTTATTTATGGCTCTCGAGGAGCCGTATGAGGTGAAAATCTCATGTACGGTTCT
Organism: Silene latifolia; assembly: GCF_048544455.1. Classification (NCBI taxonomy): domain Eukaryota; kingdom Viridiplantae; phylum Streptophyta; class Magnoliopsida; order Caryophyllales; family Caryophyllaceae; genus Silene; species Silene latifolia. The sequence goes on from NC_133538.1 coordinate 127,984,510, forward strand.
CTAATAGCGATGACAAGAGTGATCTTATCGTCGACTATGATTATCTAACAGTTCAAGTACGATTGACATAGTTGAGGCGATCAAAATATGGTATTTTAGGATGGAATTTGTGGCGGCAACCTATAGGATTTATTGTTTTTATAATTTCTTCTCTAGCAGAATGCGAGAGATTACCTTTTGATTTACCAGAAGCCGAAAAAGAATTAGTAGCAGGTTATCAAACCAAATATTCTGGTATTAAATTTGGTTTATTTTATGTTGCTTCCTATCTAAATCTACTAATCTCCTCATTATTTGTAACAGTTCTTTACTTGGGTGGTTGGGATTTTTCTATTCCAAATATATTCATTCCTGAGTTTTTTGAAATACATAAAATGGAAGGAGTCTTTGGAACGACATTTAGTATTTTTATTACATTAATGAAAACGTTTTTGTTCTTGTTCATTCCTATCGCAACAAGATGGACTTTACCTAGACTGAGAATGGACCAATTATTAAATCTTGGATGGAAATATCTTTTACCTATTCTTTGGGTAATCTATTATTAACAACTTCTTCCCAACTTCTTTCATTATAAAAAAACGATAATATTTGATACTCACTAGAATTTTTATTTGTCTAAAACAAGAGAAAGAAACAAAATCTTATTTTTTTATTTTGATATTTACTATATGTTCCCTATGGTAACCGGGTTCATCAATTATGGTCAACAAACAGTACGAGCGGCAAGGTATAGAGGTCAAGGTTTTATGATTACCTTATCTCATGCCAATCGTTTACCTGTAACTATTCAATATCCTTATGAAAAATTGATAACCTCATAGCGGTTTCGTGGTCGAATACACTTTGAGTTTGATAAATGTATTGCTTGTGAAGTATGTGTTCGTGTATGTCCGATAGATTTACCTGTTGTTGATTGGAAATTAGAAAAAGATATTCGAAAAAAACGATTGCTTGATTACAGCATTGATTTCGGAATCTGTATATTTTGTGGTAATTGTGTTGAGTATTGTCCAACCAATTGTTTATCAATGACTGAAGAATATGAGCTTTGTACTTATGATCGTCATGAATTAAATTATAATCAAATTACTCTGGGTCGTTTACCAATACCAATAACTGATGATTACACAATTCGATCTTTTTTTTAATTCACCTCAAACAAAATAAAAATCTAGGGATTAAAAAATAATTATTAAATAACTCAATTTTTAACGCTACTTTATTTTATTTTTAAATACTAAATTAAATATAAATAGTGAATTTAAATTCAAAAAGCTTTTTTTTCTTGGTCAATAATTAAAAAGTCTAATGAGTCGATATTCTATTGATTGGTGAAAATAAAAGTTTGTATTAAAAATATGATTACTGTAATAGTTTTAAATAGTTGTTATTTTGAACTACTTTAATTAGTTACAAAAAAAAAAAACAGAAAAAAATGCAATGGGTCCAAAAATTTTACCCATAAAAAGTCGTACACATTAGGATTTAACAATTAGTAAAGGTACTAATCTTTATTCCTGTTTAATTAAATAAGTTCATCAATCATTCTGATTTTTTATCTCTTATTTTTTATATAATGGATTTACCTGGACCAATACATGATTTTCTTTTAGTCTTTCGTGGAATAGATCTTATATTAGGGGGTCTAGGACTAGTATTATTTAACAATACAATTTTTTTCGCCTTTTCATTGGGGTTGGTTCTTGTTTGTATATCTTTATTTTATATTCTCGCCAATTCGCATTTTGTAGCTTCTGCACAACTCCTTATTTATGTGGGAGCTATACATGTTTTAATAATATTTGCTGTAATGTTTATGAATGGGCCAGAGTATGACACAAATTTACGTCTGTGGACTGTTGGGGATAACATTACTTCGTTGATTTGTACAAGTCGTTTTTCTCATTAATCTCTAAATACCTCATGGTATGGTATTATTTGGACTACAAAATCAAACCAGATTCTAGAACAAGATTTGATAACTACTAGTCAACAAATCGGAATTCATTTATCAACAGATTTTTTTCTTCCCTTTGAACTCATTTCAATAATTCTTTTAGTTGCTTTAATAGGCGCAATTGCTATCGCGCGTCAATAATTCGTTTTTAAAACTAGCAATAAAAAAGAGTATTTTATCATATCCATCATATACATTTACATTAAATTCTATTCGGATTCGTTTATAAACTTTTAGTTTGATTTCTTATTACCAACATCTTTTTTTGATTTAAATTTTTTCAATTTTATGTGAACTTATGGTATTCTAGTCAATCAAATGGGTTTAATTGTTGTTCAGATTGAAATGCATTAAATCTAAATTTATATTGATAAGGAGTTGATCAATGATGCTCGAACATGTACTTGTTTTGAGTGCTTATTTATTTTCTATCGGAATCTAGGGATTAGTCACGAGTCAAAATTTAGTTCGGGCTCTGATGTGTCTTGAACATATATTGAATTCAGTTAATCTAAATTTTGTAACATTTTCTGATTTTTTTGATAGCCACCAATTAAAAGGAAATATTTTCTCAATTTTTGTTATAGCTATTGCAGCCGCTGAAGCAGCAATTGGGCTTGCTATTGTTTCTTCAATTTATCATAACGGAAAATCAACTCGTATCAATCAATCGAATTTATTGAATAAATAGTCTTTTTTTTATTCTCTATATTATTTATTCTAAATATTATTATTATATTCTATATAAATATAAATTTTAATTTGAAGTTCCACTTAAATTATTAAGTATCGAACTTTAAGGTAAAAAATAAATTTCAAATGTAAGAAGTCAAAGTATTTTGGGCCCGTTTTCAATTTATTTTTTAGTAAGTCGCCAATCCAAGCCAGAAGTAAATATCTTCAAAAAATTCTGGTAAATCATTGATTTGTCTGCTATTTTAATATGTACTTCATTTACTTTACTATAACTAGATCGAAAATTAAACTTAATGAAATAAAAAAAATTAAATATCCTATGTCACATTCAGTAAAGATTTATGATACATGTATAGGGTGTACTCAATGTGTTCGAGCTTGCCCCACAGATGTATTAGAAATGATACCTTGGGACGGAGGTAAGGCTAAACAAATAGCTTCTACCCCATGAACTGAGGACTGTGTTCGTTGTAAGAGATGCGAATCCGCTTGTCCAACAGATTTTTTAAGTGTTCGGGTTTATTTATGGCATGAAACAACGCGGAGTATGGGTCTAGCTTATTGATACGTCCCAGAAAATTGCATTTGAATCCATTTATTCAATTTGATTTTTTTTTAAAAAAACCCAGACCGAAAAGAAATTTCTTTTCGGGTGCGGGTTTTTTTGGCCCATGTGTATCTTGTCTTTACCACGAATTCTTTTCCTTGGTTAACAACAATTGTCGTTTTACCCATATTTGCAGGTTCTTTAATGTTAATTCTCCCTCATAGAGGAAATAAGGCAACTCGGTGGTATACAATAGGCATATCTACTCTAGAGCTACTTTTAACAACCTATGCGTTTTGTTATCATTTCCAACCAGACGACCCATTAATCCAACTAGCCGAAGATTATAAATGGATCCACTTTTTTATTTCCACCGGAAATTAGGAATAGATGGACTTTCGATAGGACCCGTTTCTTGTCGACGGGATTCATCACTACTTTAGCTACTTTAGCGGCATTTCCAGTTACTCGGGATTCCCGATTATTACACTTTCTGATGTTAGCAATGCACAGTGGTCAAATGGGCTCATTTTCAACCCGAGATCTTTTACTTTTTTTCATAATGTGGGAATTAGAATTAATTCCTGTTTATCTACTTTTATCCATGTGGGGAGGAAAGAAACGTCTCTATTCAGCTACGGCCGGGGGCTCCATTTTTCAATCAATGGGAGTTTTGGGTGTTGGTTTATATGGTTCTATTGAACCTACCTTAAATTGGGAAACATTAGTTAATCAATCGTATCTCCTGGCAGTAGAAATAATATTCTATATTGGATTTTTTATTGCTTTTGTTGTAAAATTACCAGTTATACCTTTACATACATGGTTTGAGATACCCATGGGGAAGCTCATTACAAAGACTTGTATGCTTCTAGCGGGAATCTTATTAAAAATGGGAGCGTATGGGTTGGTTCGGATCAATATGGAATTATTACCTCATGCTCATTCGATATTTTCGCCTTGGTTGATAATAATAGGCACAGTGCAAATAATCTATGTAGCTTTAACATCTCCTGGACAACGCAATTTAAAAGAAAAAGAATAGCCTATTCCTCTGTATCTCACATGGGTTTTATAATTGTAGGAATTAGTTCCATAACTGAAACGGGACTTAACGGAGCCATTTTACAAATAATTTCTCATGGATTTATTGGTGTTGCACGTTTTTTCTTAGCGGGAACTAGTTACGATCGAACACGTCTTGTTTATCTCGACGAAATGGGCGGAATAGCTATTCTAATGCCAAAATTTTTTTCACTATTCAGTAGTTTTTCCATGGCATCCCTTGCATTACCGGGCATGAATGGTTTCATTGCCGAATTAATAGTCTTTTTTGGAATAATTACAAGCCAAAAATCACTTTTAATGCCAAAGATACTAATTTCTTTTGGAATGGCAATTGGAATGATATTAACTCCTATTTATTCATTATCTATGTTGCGTCAAATGTTTTATGGATATAAGTTATTTAATTTTACAAACTCTTAGTTTGTTGATTCTGGTCCACGAGAATTTTTTGTTTCGACTTCTATCTTTCTACCTGTACTAGGTGTTGGCGTTTACCCAGATTTCTTTCTTTCATTATCCGCTGAGAAGGTAGAAGCTATTTTATCAAAAAAATTTCTAGATAAGTTTCATTTAATGAAATGAAAAAGTAGTCGTTTTTCTCTTTCTATTTGTATACTTCTAATAAGACCACTGAATTGGAATTATAATTCGGGCATTTTAGACATTTGTGAGAACCATCTTAATGGTTCTCACCTGTTTATAAGTTGATAAGAAACACCTTGGCCTATGTTTGTATTCGTAAAGTCTTTTCTTCAATTAAATTAAATTTAGAATGAACCATAACTATGTAGCCCTATTCCTAAGAGATTGACTCCAAAATAGCATATCCAAATTATAAGAAAGCCTATAAAAGCTACAATTGCAGAATTTTCGTTCTGAAAATTTTTATTTGTTCTAATATGTAAATAAATTGCGATTTTAAAGTCCAAGTAATAAATGCCAAAGTTTCCTTTGGGTCCCAATTCCAAAATGAGCCCCATGCCTCATTTGCCCATACTGCTCCTGAAAGAATACCTATGGTTAAAAGGATAAATCCTAAACTAATAACACGATAACTCCAATGATCCAGTACTAAAGTCGAAAATATCACGTTGGTGTTCTTTCGTCTCTTATTCCAATATTGGCATTGATGGTACATAAATGTAACTCGTTGTTCAAACAACTATTCAGAGTTCCTAAAGCTCCCTGTAAAGCATGTTGGAACACCCGTTGTCGGACTTGATTAATAGCTCTTTGTTGTTCAAAATGAATGGTTTCATTTTTGTAATTTTCTATTTGTTCTAAAGTTTTATAAGTTGAATTAATCAAATTCATTTTTCCTCGTTCTATTTCCGAATAGCCATTCACTCGAAACTGATCCGCTTCTATTTCTATTTTCCTTAAGCGAGCCCGGGCTTTTTCCAATTGTTCAATGGCCCTTCCACGCAGTTCTTCTGAATTTCTAATAGTATTCAAGATTCTCTGTTTTCGATTATCTAATAAATCACTTAATGAAAGTAGATTATCTTTCCATTCATTTAAAAATGTTCATGATCCCTTCCCGAACCAAACTTGATTTTTTCAATTCATTTGGCTCTCACGCTCAATTACTTCAATCATAAATTTACATATTTTTTTGAATGTAATGAACCTATCATCTCTTTTCTGTTGATATTAACAAAATTAAATTGAAACAGATCCCTAATCAAAACTATAATATAATATTTGGAGGACTCTTCTGACCAAACAAAAAATGAATTGTCAGCAAAATTGTTTTTTTCTTCAAATCCAAAAAAGTTTCTTTTTTTATATGTAGGTCGTCGATTCGGCCTTTTTGGCATTAATATAAAAAAATAATAAAAATTTTATCGCCATGAGTGCTCCATATCGATAAATTTCTAACTTTGTTTAACTGTCTCGGTATTAACATAGTGGTAGAAAGAATACGCTGCTGCTAGACCTGGCAAAATCAACCCGACCCGATTGACCCGACCCGAAAAGGATGACCCGAGACCCGTAATCGACCCGAATTGCTGAACCCGAATGACACCCGATTCCCGAAGTGACCCGACCCGACCCGACCCGAAAATGACCCGAGCTTTCATGGACCCGTAACAGACCCGACCCGAAATGACCAATCCGAAACCACTCAACCCGAAAATGACCCGACAAAATATAACTTTAATTTACTCAAATAGACTTGAAATGTCTCTCTTCTCTTAATCTTTGACCCGAAAATGGCCTGACCCGAATTAACCCGACCCGCTTGACCCAAAACACACCCGACCAACAAACCCGAAATAGACCCGTAACCCGAAATGAACTGACCCGATCCGAACTAACCCGAAAATTTGAGAAACCCGAAATGACCCGACCCAAACTGGCCCGACCCGAACCCGACACGGTTGACCCGTTTGCCAGGTCTAGCTGCTGCACCTGGACTTCAAACCGTTTAGTTTTAACCATGTTAATGGGCCCACATTATTGGTTGATAGAGAATCAAAGTATATTTACCAACAACTCGCGAAATGCTATGGTTCTTACATATAATTTTTTTATTCAGAAGTAATTCGCGAAATCATGCACCTTTCGTCCCTAGTTCTAAAGAAAATAAAGGTACAGCTGGTTGAATCCAACCTATTCTTGAAACAAACAACCCGCACACACTCCCTTTCCAAAAAAGATCAATACACCAATCACTATGCTGAGATTTATTAGATTTGTTGCTAAAATATCGGTATTAACCCCGAAACTCTCGGCGGATGGCCAGTGACCCAATAAAACGAAAGAATCGGTTACATTTTTCATAAGATCTCTTTTTATAGATAAACTCAAAAAATCATTATATTGCTTCACTTATTTATTACTTCTAAAAAGAAAATAGGTTAAAAATAAATTTCACGAATTTCCGTTTTTCAATTGAGATTTCCAATAGCAATAATACTTAAATTATTATTTATTCGAATAAATTCAAATAAAATAGAATTAGCTAGAATTAGGTACTAGGTTTCATGTGAATTGTGAAATAGCTCCTTTGTTGGGGAACTTATGCTTTGGACTAAGGAAAGGGAATGAAGGAAGAAAACGAGTGGGTAACACTAATTCTTCATCTTCAAATCAGTCCTTCCCTTGGGTTATTTTCTGAATGAATAAGTATAAGTAATTGTGTAGGGACGAAATTAAAATATAATGTGAAAAAACAACCTGCACGTCCAAGACCCTAAAAGAAATATGAGAAATATATATTTCTTTTTCTCGGATTAAACAAAAGGATTTTCAAATAAAAGGGCTAATGCTACAACCAATCCATAAATTGTTAAAGCTTCCATAAAAGCTAAACTAAGTAATAAAGTACCTCGGATTTTTCCCTCTACCTCAGGCTGTCTCGCAATACCTTCTACAGCTTGGCTGCAGCAGCAAAGATACCTTGACCAACTCCGGGCCAATAGAAGCAAGCCCCCCTGACCAATCCAAAGAAAGAATAACTAAGCGAGAAATCGGTGGATTCATGATAGATAAGTTCCTCACACAAAAAAAAAGAAATGGTTAATGATATAATGAACCAATGAATTAGAACTTAATTATTCCATTGGAATATCCATCCAGTAGAAAGAATTAAAAATGCCAAATTTTAATTATTATATTATTAGATCATTAGTTAGATCATTAGAAAAGCTTCATCTTTTTTAGTTACTAATCGGAGAGTCTTTATGACTACATACAACGACTGACATCTTTAGCCAAATTCAAATAGTGAAAATTACGTTCATATATAACTTAACTTGTCAATATATAATATAAAATATACATATGTTTCTTACATAACGTAAACCGCCTATATGTCTCGTAAATTCAATCAGATTTTCTAATAATTCTTCGAAACATCTAATCGAAAAAATTTGAACTTCAAAATATGAACCTATAAGCATTAAATTCTATATATCTGGTGCAACCGCTCTCTACTAACCAACTAAGTTTTTTTCAAGAGACTCTATTACCATTAGATTCTATCTTGATAGAATCTAATGGTAATAGAGTCTCTTGAGCCACACATGATTGGATATAAACTAAATCTTCCTAAGACTAATCAATGATGACCCTCCATGGATTCGCCTATATAAGCTGTGGCTAAAGTTGCAAAAATAAGAACCTGAATCCCACTTGTAAATAACCTGAGGAACATTATTGGTATAGGAACCACTAAGGGTACTAAATAAACAAGAACAACAACTACTAATTCATCCGCTAATATATTTCCAAAAAGCCTAAAACTAAGTGATAAAGGTTTTGTGAAATCTTCTAAAATGTTAATGGGTAAAAGAATTGGGGTTGGTTGAATGTATTTACCAAAATAACCTAATCCTTTTTTTGTAAGACCCGCATAGAAATAGGCTACTAATGTGAGTAAAGCTAAAGCAACAGTAGTATTTATATCATTCGTGGGTGTGACCAACTCCCCGTGAGGTAACTGTATGATTTTCCACGGGAAAAGGGCCCCTAACCAATTAGAAACAAAAATAAATAGAAACATAGTTCCAATAAATGGAACCCAAGGGCGATATTCTTCTCTAATTTGGGTTTTACTCACGTCTCGAATAAATTCAAGGACATATTCCAAGAAATTCTGACCCCCTGTCGGAATGGTTTGTGGATTTCGAGCAGCTATAGCAGCTGAACCTAGTAAGATAGCAATTACAACCCAAGAAGTTATATGTACTTGACCATGGATTTGGAAACCTCCTATTTGCCAATAAAAATGTTGACCTACTTCCACACCAGACATATCATATAACCCCTTCTTTAGTGTGTTGATTGAATATGATAGAATATTCATATTGTCCTCTGACAGAAATATAACTTAATAAAATTTATTTTGATTCAATCATCTCTTTCTCGACTTGTCTACTTTTTTTTGAATTGACTTTTTATTTAGGATACCGATTAATCAAATCACATAATATCACCAGTCCTTTCCCTTTAATTTATTATATAGTTTTTGATATTCAGGAACATTAACCAATTCTATTATAAATTGTAGGAATTGAAGTGTTGATTTCATAAAAAAATCAAGTATTTCTTACATAGCTAGAACGACCTTCACAAATTGAAAATACTAACTTGGTAAGAATTAATTGGATTGAAGATATAGCATCATCGTTTGCCGGAATCGAAATATCGGCGAGATCCGGGTCACAGGTTGTATCGATTAAACAAATCGTTGGAATTCCCAAAGTAATACATTCTTGAAGAGCTGTATATTCTTTTTGTTGATCAACAATGATTACAATATCAGGTAATTTTATCATATATTTAATCCCGCCCAGGTATGTTTGCAAGTGAGATAATTGTCTCTTTACCACCGTGGCATCTCTCTTCAGAAGACGAGCGAGTCGACCCGCCTTTTGTTCCATTCGTCAGTCCCTGAATTTGTGAAGTCTTGTTTCTATAGTGGACCAATTCGTTAACATACCCCCAAGCAACTTTTTATTAACATAATGACATCGAGCCCTTATTGCAGCCCATGCTACTGAATCAGCTGCTTTATTTTTTGTCCCAACAATTAAAATTTTTTTCCCCTTACTTGCTGCATCAAAAACTAAATCATAAGCCTCTAATAAAAAACGAGCAGTTCTGGTAAGATTTATAATATGAATACCCTTACATTTTGCAGAGATATAAGGTGACATTCGGGGATTCCATTTTCAAGTACCATGCCCAAAATGAACTCCCGCCTCCATCATCTCTTCCAAATTGATGTTCCAATATCTTCTTGTCATTTTTCCACACACTTTAACTCTTTTTTTAATAAAGAGATGAGGTACCCTGAAATAAAAAATTATTCCAACGGAACCTTCTTTTTTAACCTGGATTGATCATTGATACACAACCTAAACCAAAAATTCCTGTCTAATTTTTTTTAGTGAACGTATTTTATTACATTACTAAGATACTAAATAAATTAATTAAATAACAATAATAAAGATAAAAAAAAAAGATGAATCTCTTCTGTTAAATCCCCCCAATCATTGTTGTTTTGATCTATCACCTAAATTCTTTAAAAAACAAGAATCCAACAATTCTCTGTGGTAAAACAAAATATCTCTCATTTCTCCTTTGAGTCTATTCTTGTTTTTTTACTTTCAAAGGAATTCTAATGATCTTATGTTGATTTGATCGGTGTACGAATCCCTTGAATCCAGTACCAACGGGTATCATCCCCCCCAGAACAACGTTTTCTTTTAATCCTTCCAACCAATCAATACGGCCTCGGAGAGCAGCTTTTGCTAAAACTCGAGCAGTTTCTTGAAAACTTGCTTCGGATATAAAACTTTGAGTATTCAGAGATGCTCTCGTTATTCCCAATAAGATCGTTCGGTAACAGATCGCTTCTTCCAAAGCGCGCCCCGTTCGTTTTGCTCGAAACAATCCAATGAGTTCTCCGGGCAAAAAAATATTAGACATTCCATCCTCTGAAACCAAGACTTTAGATGTTATTTGCCGTACAATAATTTCGATATGCCGATCATGAATCTGCACCCCCTGGGAGCGATAAACCTTTTGGATCTTATTAACCAAAGAGATACGACTTTGCGCTATAGTTAGCTCAGCCCCAACCAAGAATCCCTACGGAATTCCAAGAATTTTTTTTATATGTTCGTTCCAACCATTAATCCTATTTTCGAGAATCATGGATATTGACTCAACCGAACGAACTTCTAAGACTTGTTCCACTTTTGGTAGACCTTGCGTTATATCACCATACCTCGATTTTTCATATATAAATGTAACTAGGGTATCCCCTTCATAAATGATTTCTCCATAATGCCCATGAACTGTTGCTCCTGGGGTAGCCAAACAGGGGCTTAGCCGATCTTATTACTACCGAATCAAATTGAACATTTATAATTTGACCCGGTTTTAAATGCAGTCCATTTTTTTTTATACATATATTTTCACAAATAAATTGTCCAAGACGCATTTTTGTAGATGTCTCGTCACAAAAATTGTAATGAAGAAAATCCCAATGCAAATTGAATGGATTCAAAATTATATTACTACAAAAATGGGGATTATAAATTATTCCATTTTCATCCATTAAATAATATTGATATTTAAGGACTTGACAGGTTTGTTTTAAATTGTCCAGTTGTAAATAATTATTTACCAAGATCTGATTATGAGTTATTAAATGGTAAAAAAAAAATATTCACAAAATTAAGGACTGTTCCTAAAGGACCGAATGAATTCATAATTAGAATTAGGCGATCTTTTTTAATAGATTCTTTGGGATATTTTACACCGTTGAGTGTGAATGGACCCATTCGAAAACAATTGGATGATGACAAAATTATAAAAGACTGACATTCCTTATTTTTACCCACCAACATACGAACAGTTCTTTGATTTGGGTTAAATGCTTGTTGAAGTTTTGACTTTGAATAGATGGAAAAAAATGGATTCATATTGGTTTACTCTAAGCCATCATCAGAAAAAAAGGGGGGGGATTATTTCTTTTACCGATATACGAAAAAGCCCTATTCATTAAACCGATCTTTAGGAAATATCGAATTATACCATTTGTCCTTACTTCAACAAATGAAGCACGGGCCTCTTTGATAGAAGAATCTTCTTTGTCTTGGTTCTAATTCAATACTAAACAAGTACGTACTAATTGAATACTTGTGTCATAAATTCCCCGAGTGACTTTGCCATTTCCATAAAGGATATAATTGAAAACTCGAAGTTGCACATTACCCCTTTCTTGCAACAGATCCTGAGACAAAAGTGTTATTGAATTGATACCGTCCGTGATTTCATATGTCACTACGGGTCGAACCAAAACAAAATACTTTTTCTTAGTAGGGGTGATCCGTTGAACATAGAGCCAATTTTTTATTTTTTTTGATTCCTTGTAATTTGTCTTTCCTAGTGGTATCAAAATGCCACTGTGTCGGGATATCTTATCTGTTTCCCCAGGAAAATAGATATCTCCAGAAAAAAATTTTAAGTTCAATCTTTTTTTTTTCTCTCTACCCGAACAACTCCGCCTACGCGGCTCTTGTATTTAAAGTAATTTGTGTATCTACTCCAATGATACTATTGTTCCGTACCATTATCGAAGAAGATCCGGGTAAAATATGTACTTCCTGGGAAATGAAAAAAAAACCGATCGACTTTCATTTGGTATTTTGGTCGAAATTCTTTGACTCCTCGATACTCAATCAAGTCCTCTTTTTTAACGCTGGAATGCGTTTCTATAGTCTCATATTTAGTAATTCCCGAACTCTTTGTTCGGTATCGAGGATCATTGAAATAAGCAAAAATACTATTTCTACGGAAAATACCATTTATGGGTATTTCAATCGAGATACCATTGGAAAGGGACATTAATTCTTTTTCTCGTTCTTGACTCAATTGATATTGAAATGGAATGATTAATCTATTTGTTCGCCTCTTTGCCAATAAATCGGAGTTTTCTGCAGGATAGATGTGATTACAATGACTCATCCCATTAAGTTCTGAATAATTCGGTCTCCTATGTTATTTTTTACTAGATTTTTTAATATAAGATCCAAAAATTTATTTTGTACTTGATCATTAGTCATTGAAAAGTTATAAATTTTTTGTTCGAAAGAAAGAGAATTCCCGGTTGTTTGATCTTGATCCTTGTGGAGTGAAAAGGAGACTACACTAGATCTATATGGTCTTCCCGACAATATCCATAAGCGGCTTGCTTTTTGTAAGAGATGAACATTACCGTATGTAAATTCGGGTGCATGATACACATCGGTACTCCAGTGCATTTCTCCTTCTCGAATCGAATAAATATGTTTTCGAACTTTTTCCTTAAAATTCGAGTTGATGCCCCCGCAATTTCAGCAATAACTTGTTCGGATTCAACATATTGATCATTTTGAACTAAAAGAAAACTTTTTGGAGGAATATTCACATTATGTAGACTATCTTCGCTCTCAATAGTGACATACAAGTCTATATAACATAGAAAGGCAGGGTGTCCATGACGTGTACGTGTGGGATGCACCAACCCCTCATTAAATTTAATTTTGCCATTATAGGGGGCTCGTACATGTTCAAGACTCGTGAATACTCCGCCCGTATGAAAAGTTCTTAATGTTAGTTGAGTACCAGGCTCCCCAATGGATTGACCTGCAATAATACCTACAGCTTCTCCTAATTCGACCAGGTCGCCGTGAGTAGGAATTCGGCCATAACATAATCGACAAATCCAAGACGTACTCCTACAAGTAAAAGGGGTTCGAATGGCTATTGGTTGGGTTCGAAAGGTTATGAATCTATTTACAAGCCCAACCCTGATATCTTGATTGCGAGTCGCAATGCATCGCGAACCCAGATATATATCGTCTTCTATTACGCGACCTATTAATATTTGGGTGAAAATTCTTTCCGCCATCATGCCGTTACTAGGACTTACAGAAATACCCCGATTGGTGCCACAATCTATCCTACGTACAACAATATGTTGAACTACTTCGACAAGCCTGCGCGTAAGATATCCTGCATCTGATGTTCGTACAGCGGTATCCACAACCCTTTGCGGGCTACGTAGCAAGAAATTATATATGCTGTTAAAGATAGACCTAGCAAACGGGTCAACCGGGTTGGGTTCGGGTCGGGCCAGTTTGGGTCGGGTCATTTCGGGTTTCTCAAATTTTCGGGTTAGTTCGGATCGGGTCAGTTCATTTCGGGTTACGGGTCTATTTCGGGTTTGTTGGTCGGGTGTGTTTCGGGTCAAGCGGGTCGGGTTAATTCGGGTCAGGCCATTTTCGAGTCAAAGATTAAGAGAAGAGAGACATTTCAAGTCTATTTGACAGTTATATTTTGTCGGGTCATTTTCGGGTTGAGTGGTTTCGGATTGGTCATTTCGGGTCGGGTCTGTTACGGGTCCATGAAAGCTCGGGTCATTTTCGGGGTCGGGTCGGGTCACTTCGGGCTTCGGGTGTCATTCGGGTTCAGCAATTCGGGTCGATTACGGGTCTCGGGTCATCCTTTTCGGGTCCGGTCAGTCGGGTCGGGTTGATTTTGCCAGGTCTAGTTAAAGAGAGTCCTTCGCGTAAATTGCTTTGAATAGGTAAATCAATCATTTGTCCTTGTGGATCGGACATTAATCCTCTCATACCTACTAATTGATGTAATTGAGATACATTTCCTCTAGCTCCCGAAAAAGACATTATAGGGACTGGATTATAAGGGTCAGTCATCCTAAAATTAGGATTTATTTCTTGTCGCAAATATTCACTTGTATCTCGATGGATTGGCGTAATTTTTCTACTGCATGGACATTTCCATAATGATGGTGTTTTTCTAAAATCAAACTTTGCTGTTCAGCATCTTGAACTAGCCATCCCTTAGAAGGTATTGTTAAAAGATCATCAATTCCTAATGAAATGGATGTAGCAGTGGCTTGCTGGAAACCCAGAGTCTTTACTTGATCCAGTATGTGTGCTATATATGCCATTCCAAAGTAATCTATTAATCTGCTAATAAGTCGTTTCATGGAAGTTCCATCTATCGATTTATTGTGAAAGACCAAATTGGCCCGTTCTGCCATAAGTACCTCCGTATTCCGCTTAAGTAGAATTAGACAATGAATGGTTTTGAGTTAATGATTAGAAAACTTCCTTTTCTTAATCTTAATTCACCTAAAAATTGATGAATTGTGATCCTAGTTGAACCCAAAAGACTCGAATTACACGGATATCATAGAATTACTTAAGTACGGTCTTACCATATGAGCAGGCTCGAGAAAATCCTTGTATAGCTTCTTCAATCTCTCGATAAAGATAAATATGACCAACAGTAGTTCGAATATATACAAAAATAATTTCTTTTTTTATATTTCTTATTATTAGATAGTGTGCATAAATCTCATGATAGGTGCCCAAGGATTCATAGTGAACTTCGACAGGAGCTTCTCTTGAAGCAATAATACGTTGATCTAGTCGCCACCGGAGCCACAAAGGACTATCTAAATTGATTCTTTTCTGACATCAACGAGTTACATTTACGTACCAGCAGGATTTGAAAATATTCAATATGATTCCACAAGATAATTACTAAATCACATAAAATTTTACACATACATTCCATATATATGGAATGTATTAAATACGTATCAAAGGAGGAATAGATAAAATTTGCTATTCGTACTCAAATTGAAAATTTCAACGGATACAAGAGTAAAGAGGTTGATAAAACATTCTGTTTAAAAGAATTATGCTGCTTAATTCGATTTCTTTAATTCGATTCCATTTATACCAGTATTATAATATTACTCTGATTGGATAAAGAGATGACAGGATTTGATCCCTTACCGAGATAAGAATAATCAGAAACAATATAGAGTTTTTTTTTTTACTTAATAGGTTTTTGTTAAAAAAACCTATTTGTGGAGACAAGATCTATTTTTGTACTATTTCGTAAAATTTTTAATCTTAATTCTTAATATAGGCTTATTTATATTGTAAAGCAAAGCGTTAAATTTAGATCCGTGCCCTAATATCTTCTATATATCATATATAAGATACGCTCTGTGAAATTTCTGTTATGGTTCTGGGGTTTACATATAGGCATAATTGTTGTTATAATCGAAATTGAGAAAAAGAAAAAAAAATTTATTGAAAAGACACAATAATAATTATTAGTTACTGCTTCGATTTTCTTATGTCATTAGGGAAACATGATTTGAAGTCAGAATCCAAGACTCGTTCATGAATTCCAAAATAGTTAATGGTTCCAATTTCTTTTGACTTTTTATTTTTTTGAAAGTCCGTATTTTTGAGGGGTATGGAAAAAAAGCTTTTTGTTAGTAGGAAGGGAATTAAGGAAATGGGATTCAAAACGCAAGTACAATACAAAAGGAAATCTTTTTATATATATTTTGTTTTGGCGGCATGGCCGAGTGGTAAGGCGGAGGATACGTACTGGATTCTAAGCATCTAGTGGGCTCTAAAGCTTTGTATCTCGAATTCAAGGATTTTTTTTTATAAGCATTTTTATAAGCATAGGGGTGTA
This sequence comes from Silene latifolia, assembly GCF_048544455.1. Taxonomy (NCBI): domain Eukaryota; kingdom Viridiplantae; phylum Streptophyta; class Magnoliopsida; order Caryophyllales; family Caryophyllaceae; genus Silene; species Silene latifolia. The sequence goes on from NC_133538.1 coordinate 128,000,814, forward strand.
AGGGCTATCAAAACGTCTCGATTCCCTTACACTCCTATTGGAGCCACTTCGGTGCGAGGTAATATACTAACTAAATTAGTAATGGCAGAAAAGCGAGATGTAATTTGTATACAAACTAAAAAAAATATCTTAGTACTTAGGTATTCAATTATTACAAAACCCCTTTTCAGTAACCGGGTAAAAATTATGTAGGAATTTTTTATATGTACGTGAATTTTTTGGGTTGGTTCATTAAATTAAGAAATAGTTCTAAAAATTTTTTGACTCTGTACCCTTGATTTCACTATTATTAGTAAACAAAAATGGAATAATTCCTTCATATTCATAGAAATTAGGGGACAAAATTCACATGGATATTGTAAGTCTCGCTTGAAATTTGCTTTAATGGTAGTCTTTACATTTTCTCTTTCACTTGTATTATGGGGAAGAAGTGGACTCTAGAAATACTACTTAACTTAGCTAATTTTAACTAATTTAGTTTTTAGTTGGGGAATCAAACCTTATTAATTGTTTTTTAGATCACTCCATAAAGTATTTTTTAAGATACTAATGTTAATTTTTAAATGCCCATGTTTCTTTCTTTGATTCTTTCCCTAATATTTTTTTTTATAATTTGAAATATAAGAATTTGAACTGTAAAATAAAAGTCAGAGTTGCCTTTCGATTATTTTAGATTGATCAGAATCACTATCATTACAAATTGATCAAATAGATGTAGCAAAACAATAGAATTAGGAGCAATATGTACATAACATATATAGGATACAATATCAATTAGTCAATATTAAAAATTTAAAATCTGTAGTATAGTACAACTTTTTTTATACACGACAAAAAAAAATTAATAAATCGTAAAAATATTATGGTAGAAAGAAATAAAATTTTATTTTTACCATACTACTACCAAATCGAATCAAATACTGATGATTCTAGCCTACGATAAAGAACGAAGAAGTCAATTTTCAGTCAAACTAATTATTTTGGCTGACCGTTTTTACATAAATGATAAGTAGAAAAGCAGTAGGAACTAGAATGAAGAGCGCAGTAGCAATAAATGCAAGAATATTTACTTCCATAATTTCATCGTTTTTTTAGTTCGCAATAACTCGGGATTTAGTCCCCTAGAGATGATCAAAATGTCACCTGTAATCTTATATGGAATATATGTATTCCATTTTGATGATATTGAATAGGATTAAAATCATGAATAACAATATATAAACTATCATATCAATTCGCCGTCGCAAATTGAATAGTATAACATGGGATAATCTTTTATCCATACTGAAAAAAAATATATTATAGAATTCGTGATCGAATCAAGATATCATTCTTTTAAAATATTTTATTTGTACAATCAATCATCTAACGAAGTCTGACCACGTTTCTTTTTCTTTTATACTTCCATTGGTTACAAAAAAAAATAATATATGAAAAACTGACTACAAGGGGTTAAGTTCTAAAATACCTTTCTTTTTTTTTGTCAATTTTTTTTTTAGTTTTTGATCTTTTTTTTATAGAACTTAAATTATAGTCTAAATTGAATTTTTTTATTATTACATTACACGGAGTCTAAAAACAAACATGAGATACTTGTTTGATCTTTGGTTATTGGATCCGTCGGGACTAACGGGGCTCGAACCTGCAGCTTCCGCCTTGACAGGGCGGTTCTCTAACCAATTGAACTATAATCCCAAGGAACTAAAGTATACAATATCCTTTTTTATGATTTGATTGAAATCATTTAGAGTTCGAATTTTTGTCTTATAATATAGAAGGGAGTTATTAGTGATATAAGGATTTTTGTATGAATATGTACTTGAGTGAGAACAACACGAATTACTAATTAATTTTCTTTAGTTTAAATTATCCCATAGGATGAATATAGATAATGATCTAGATCATTATTTAAATTTCCCTTAACAAATAAAAAGCAGAAAAATCGACTCTTTTATTCCGCATGTCGGCCGTTTCGGGAGGACAAATATCTTCATCTAAATAATGGATGAGAGAGCTTTTGGGCCAAGCTGGATTTGAACCAGCGTAGACATATTGCCAACGAATTTGATCCGTCCCCATTAACCGCTCGGGCATCAACCGGGAAGAATCTATTCAATTATAGGTTTATTGATTAGGCTTATTGATAATGCACGAGCAACTTCCTTTCGTAGTACCCTACCCCCAGGGGAAGTCGAATCCCCGCTGCCTCCTTGAAAGAGAGATGTCCTGAACCGCTAGACGATGGGGGCATACGTACTAATCGCCATCATACTATGTTCATAGTATGAAAAGTTTTTTGAAATTGTCAATATAATCGAATCTAATATATATTATTATTAAATTTTAAATAACAATAATTAGATTCAAGGGGTCTTTCCATCTTACATGATTACGTCCAATTTTTTTTCATTTCATTTTTTTAATAATTCATTCAAACCATTCGATATTAAATTTATAAACTATAAAAAAATTCGTTCTAATTTTTTTCCTTAATATAAAAGATAAAATTTATTAAATTAGCGGAGGAAATATAAATAATAGATAATTCAAAGGATCCATTCAGGACGTGCTTTAGCTACTCAAGTTTTAACCAGTCTGTCGCTTTGATAGGATAAAATATCATTGGAGTCCAAACAAGATAATACTAATAACACGATAACTCCAATAACACGTCCCAATTCGACACTTTGATAGGATAAAATATCCTGAATGGAATGATTTTGACTATCGATTCATTAGTAAAAAACCGTCTCCTACTTTTGAATTGTCGAAACAAGAACTTTATGTAAGAGTCGAAGCCCCAAAGGGGGAGTTGGGGATTTTTTTGATAGGGGATCAGAGTGTTTTTCCTTGGAGATGGAAAATTCGCCCACCCGATTTTATCAATTTGCAAATTCTTCCTCAGTTAGTTAAAAAAATGAAATTGGCTGATATTATGACAATATTAGGTAGCATAGATATCATTATGGGAGAAGTTGATCGTTGAAATGATAATTGATACAACAAAAATACAAAATATTGGATAGAAATTTCTTTTACCTACTTCTTTGGGTAATCTATTATTAACAACTTCTTCCCAACTTCTTTCATTATAAAAAAACGATAATATTTGATACTCACTAGAATTTTTATTTGTCTAAAACAAGAGAAAGAAACAAAATCTTATTTTTTATTTTGATATTTACTATATGTTCCCAATGGTAACCGGGTTCATCAATTATGGTCAACAAACAGTACGAGCGGCAAGGTATATAGGTCAAGGTTTTATGATTACCTTATCTCATGCCAATCGTTTACCTGTAACTATTCAATATCCTTATGAAAAATTGATAACCTCAAAGCGGTTTCGTGGTCAAATACACTTTGAGTTTGATAAGTGTATTGCTTTTGAAGTATGTGTTCGTGTATGTCCGATAGATTTACCTGTTGTTGATTGGAAATTAGAAAAAGATATTCGAAAAAAACGATTGCTTAATTACGACATTGATTTCGAATCAGTATATTTTGTGGTAATTGTGTTGAGTATTGTCCAACAAATTGTTTATCAATGACTGAAGAATATGAGCTTTCTACTTATGATCGTCATGAATTAAATTATAATCAAATTGCTCTGGGTCGTTTACCAATACCAATAACTGATGATTACACAATTCGATCTTTTTTTAATTCACCTCAAACAAAATAAAAATCTAGGGATTAAAAAATAATTATTAAATAAGTCAATTTTTAACGCTACTTTATTTTATTTTTAAATACTAAATTAAATATAAATAGTGAATTTAAATTCAAAAAGCTTTTTTTCTTGGTCAATAATTAAAAAATCTAATGAGTCGTTATTCTATTGATTGGTGAAAATAAAAGTTTGTATTAAAAATATGATTACTGTAATAGTTTTAAATAGTTGTTATTTTGAACTACTTTAATTAGTTACAAAAAAAAAAAAAAAAAAAAAAAAAATGCAATGGGTCCAAAAATTTTACCCATAAAAAGTCGTACACATTAGGATTTTTTGGTGAAATGTGAAAATTATATTAATAATTAGAACTTGACATTACAAAATCACCAAGTGCAAGAGCATTGATACCAACAGAAAATGAATCTAGCTAGAATTACATCCAGGGCATCCAATGCAAACGTTGAAATTTAGACGTCCATTTCCACGTTTGTTCTCTACTCTTTACCACTGCAACAGCATTGTTAAACGCATACTTGGGATGAACCATTTAGTTGTCCACTCTGCAAATGTTGCGGGCATTCCATATTTGATAAATCATAGCCATGATAGCAGTGATAACTATCTGTTTTTTCATCAAGGAACGGCACCTCCACCTTATGCACCAGTTCAGAATATCAGTATCAGGAAGATTAATATCCAACCAATCTGCCAGCAGCCTCCAGCAGCAAACACTAAATCTGCACCTATATAGCAAGTGAGTATGATCCTCCAAATGATCTAAGCACATATCACAATATCCATCAGATATGATGTTAAATCTGAGCAACCTATCCTTTGTTAAAAGACGGCATTGAATAGCCAACCAACCAATGATAGAGTGTTTGGGGAGATTGAGCCTGTTCCAGATAACAGGATACCATGGAACAGGTACCAGATTACCCTGCAACCAAGTATACCCATCAGAAACAGTATAAATCCCAGCATTAGTACTCCATTTGCCATGACAATACCCAGGTTTAAAAAGATCTTTGACTTGGCAGATTTTCCTCCAAGTCCAACTGGAACTAACCGTAGGAGAATAATCCTGTTTAATTCAATAAGATCATGTTTAATTCAATAAGATCATGAAACATTCTGATTTTTTATCTCTTATTTTTTATATAATGGATTACCTGGACCTATACATGATTTTCTTTTAGTCTTTCTGGGAATAGGTCTTATATTAGGGAGTCTAGGAGTAGTATTATTTAACAATACAATTTTTTCCGCCTTTTCATTGGGGTTGGTTCTTGTTTGTATATCTTTATTTTATATTCTCGCCAATTCGCAGTTTGTAGCTTCTGCACAACTCCTTATTTATGTGGGAGCTATAAATGTTTTAATAATATTTGCTGTAATGTTTATGAATGGGCCAGAGTATGACACAAATTTACGTCTGTGGACTGTTGGGGATAACATTACTTCGTTGATTTGTACAAGTCTTTTTTCTCATTAATCTCTAAATACCTCATGGTATGGTATTATTTGGACTACAAAATCAAACCAGATTCTAGAACAAGATTTGATAACTACTAGTCAACAAATCGGAATTCATTTATCAACAGATTTTTTTTCTTCCCTTTGAACTCATTTCAATAATTCTTTTAGTTGCTTTAATAGGCGCAATTGCTATCGCGCGTCAATAATTCATTTTTAAAACTAGCAATAAAAACGAGTATTTTATCATATCCATCATATACATTTACATTAAATTCTATTCGGATTCGTTTATAAACTTTTAGTTTGATTTCTTATTACCAACATCTTTTTTTGCTTTAAATTTTTTCAATTTTATTTGAACTTATGGCATTCTATTCAATCAAATGGGTTTAATTGTTGTTCAGATTGAAATACATTAAATCTAAATTTATATTGATAAGGAGTTGATCAATGATGCTCGAACATGTACTTGTTTTGAGTGCTTATTTATTTTCTATCGGAATCTATGGATTAGTCATGAGTCGAAATTTAGTTCGGGCTCTGATGTGTCTTGAACTTATATTGATTTTTTTGTTATAGCTATTGCAGCCGCTGAAGCAACAATTGGGCTTGCTATTGTTTCTTCAATTTATCGTAACTGAAAATCTACTCGTATCAATCAATCGAATTTATTGAATAAATAGTCTTTTTCTTATTCTCTATATTATTTATTCTAAATATTATTATTATATTCTATATAAATATAAATTTTAATTTGAAGTTCAATTTAAATTATTAAGTATCAAACTTTAAGGTAAAAAATAAATTTCAAATGTAAGAAGTCAAAGTATTTTGGACCCGTTTTCTATTTATTTTTTAGTAAGTCGCCAATCCAAGCCAGAAGTAAATATCTTCAAAAAATTCTGGTAAATCGTTGATTCGTCTGGTATTTTTATATGTACTTCATTTACTTTACTATAACTAGATCGAAAATTAAACTTAATGAAATTAAAAAAATTAAATATCCTATGTCACATTCAGTAAAGATTTATGATACATGTATAGGGTGTACTCAATGTGTTCGAGCTTGCCCCACAGATGTATTAGAAATGATACCTTGGGACGGATGTAAGGTTAAACAAATAGCTACTGCCCCAAGAACTGAGGACTGTGTTGGTTGTAAGAGATGCGAATCCGCTTGTCCAACAGATTTTTTAAGTGTTCGGGTTTATTTATGGCATGAAACAACGCGTAATATGGGTCTAGCTTATTGATACGTCCCAGAAAATTGCATTTGAATCCATTTATTCAATTTGGATTTTTTACTGAAAAAAACCCGCACCCGAAAAGAAATTTCTTTTCGGGTGCGGGTTTTTTTTGGCCCAAGTGTATCTTGTCTTTACCACGAATTCTTTTCCTTGGTTAACAACAATTGTCGTTTTACCCATATTTGCAGGTTCTTTAATGTTAATTCTCCCTCATAGAGGAAATAAGGCAACTCGGTGGTATACAATAGGCATATCTACTCTAGAGCTACTTTTAACAACCTATGCATTTTGTTATCATTTCCAACCAGACGACCCATTAATCCAACTGGCCGAAGATTATAATTGGATCCACTTTTTTGATTTCCACTGAAAATTAGGAATAGATGGACTTTCGATAGGACCCGTTGTGGACATGGCCCACCTACACGCCCAGCCAAGCTGTGGACGTATAGCGGTCTTTTGAAAGCCACGCTCGGCGGCGTAAAAATGCCTTCGACCGGATCGTTTTAGATAGGTCAGTTTCGTCTCGGTAAGGGTCTCGAAACGATTAGATATGTTCGGAGTCGCCACCAAGCATTTGTGGGATGCCTGGAACCCGTTCGAATTCCACTTTATACCTCGGTCAAATCGAAGCACAAAGCAGCGTTTGACTTAGGTACTAAAGATAAGGAAATCGTCCCTCTTTAGCATCATATCTCTAGAATTACTCTCGTACGCCCTGGATAAGGTCGTCCACTATCCAAAGTTTCTGAGTAAGAGGTGAAGGTACGTATTGGGAAGCCCTTTAATCAGACACCCAATCCCGCCCGCGTTTAGCGGCCTATACTGATCGATCTTGGTTGGTTGAATGCAAAAGTTGATAAAACGGTTTAAATGCATGAATGCGCATCCAATAATTTAAACCTAACATGTGAGAGCTTTCTAAGTCGGTTGTTTTAATCCACGCATCAAGTATAAGATGTCGAGTTGGATTAATGATTGATTTGCATGCAAGACGGAAATTAAACTTCTATTTACCGTATTAGGTTTAGGGTGCATAACATGATCCATTTGTCTTGGTAAGGCATTTTGCAAATATGGTTTTAAATAATCGAATAGTCATCTGATCCATCCTATATCCGGGTTAACCAGAGTCGGGATCGTCCTAGACTAATGCTGGAAGGGAACATGCCCTGTACCAGACGGCTATAAGAGGCGCGAGCCAGCCGGCGGTGTAAGGAGCCTCCCTCTGGTTTTGAAAATGAGGACGAAAAGGCCTGCTGGAGGCGCGGGTTAGCCAACGGTTGCATGCCGTGTTCTGACTTTTTAGAAAAACGTTATAAAACGTGTTAAAAATGGGTATTTGATCCCGGTTTGGTTTTGAATGGGTCGTTTAGACTGCATTTGTCGATGTAAAGAACTAGACTCGAATAATCATCATTATTTGATAATATTCGGTGTCGAGTTCGATTTGACAAACTTGAAATGAATATTTTTGAAAATGATTGTGGACTAGTTGTTTTAAGTCCATTTTGAATGTAATTAGTCGATACTCGTCATCGTACCCGGGTTAAAATCCGGCATGGTATGTAGAACCAAGGATGATTTTGTGTTGGTGACTAATATGTTTGCTTGAAAATGTAAAGAAACGAAATAAAAGTCTTTAAAATACCTTTTAAATGTCATTAACCAAATATTATCACCGAAACACGGATTTAACCGTCATGGTATGAAGAACCAAGGGTGAAAAATGCTTTATGGTTAAAACATGTGAAATGAAACAAAAAGGTTTCGAAAATACTTGATATGGTAAAAACCGATTACAAATATGAAAAATGGGTTGAGGGAAATGACGAGAAAAAACACGGTTGATCTCTGGTCTGAGCACCCCATTTAGGCGCGAGCCATTTGCCGACCTAAGGGGCTTCTGCCTCAGACCAAAAATCGGTTTTGGCTCGTTTATCCCATGTTTTGGTTCATGTTATGCATGTTTTAGCATGTTAAAGTCATGAAACAAATGAAAACATAATAAAAGAGGATTTTTATACCCTCATACTTACATGTTTGGTTATGGCGAGTGACCGACGTAAGTGTAACAACTTGTTTGATCGAAAAAAACTCGGTTTAAAACCGTTTTGGTAAGTAAAGAGTGTTTTAAAAGTTTAGTGATGGTGTAGTGGTCGAAGTGGTAGGTTAAGTGGTTTAATGCACGATGACGGTACCAAAAAATGTGTAAGGCTTGTGTTTACAATCGGTAGGTCGTAAACACGCGTCAGATTGTGACTTTAGAAGTCGAGTCGAGAATTTTAAGGGGGAAAAGAGGGGGCGGACACTCGCGTAAGTCTCAAATGGGCGGCATTTGAGGGGTATTTATAGGAGAATGAGTGGTTGTGTGAGTTTTGAGCGACGTGGCCACCTGTGCTGCTCAAAGAGGCGCGAGCCACGTCGCGGCACTTCGAGTTGTGTTGTCACTATCACAACAAACGCAATCATGATTTGTTCTATCCTAGGTTTTGTAGTCACATGTTTGGTACTTGACCAACATGAATCCGGGAAAACTTAGCATAGAAGGCTTGAAGATATTTCGTTTTTGTGGTTGACTCGGTTTGACTCGTTGTTGGAGTCGGGATTTGAATTTTTGAGTCGGTTTTTGGTCCGGTGTCGGTTTTGACTCTAGTTAGTGTCATTGCGACCCCGTCGTCGTGCATTAAACACTCCAGATATTTTTGAAATGATTTGAAATGTTTTGTTTTCGAAATCGTTTTATGTTTTCCGACGTAAAGTTGTACACAAACTGTCAATCAAACGCTGCGATCCCAAAACATGTTGTAGTCCGATAATCATCGGGTGTTTGTTGGAGCCTCAGCAGATACTGGGTATCTACAGAGCCCCCACTTTGACTGAAGCTTGGACAGGGCAAAAGTCAAAGTAGAGTCCCCAGGTCAATCGAAGATTACAACCTGAAGACCCAAGCGACGTCGAGGCGGCGCGAAAGGATTCGGGCCAAGGACCTGCCGTCGAGAAGGGCGACGCCAAGGCAACTCGAGGGCATGAGTCAAGGACCTGTCGTCGGGAACATTTTAGAGTCTGTCGACTGTCCGTGCGGGTCGTTTAAAGTCCGTTAGACTACGTACGAAGGCTCGCCAACCATAAGAAGGAGTCATACCTGAGGCATCTTCGGATATGTCCTTGCATGGTTCCGGATAAATGCTCGCCAGCTGCAGTGCGTATGTGAGGAGGCTTGCCAGCCGCGATGCGTTGTAAGGCTCGCCAGCCGCGACAAGGAAATGTACCTGAGGCATCTTCGGGATCTGTCCTTGAAAGGGTGCGGACAAAGGCTCGCTAGCCGTGGTGCGTATGTGAGGAGGCTCGCCAAAAGCGGTACGTTTTAAGGCTCGCCAACCGCGGTGCGTTGTAAGGCTCGCCAGCCGAGACAAGGAAATGTACCCGAGGCATCTTCGGGATCTGTCCTTGAAAAGGGTTCGGACAAAGGCTCGCCAGCCGTGGTGCATATGTGAGGAGGGCTCGCCAACCGCGGTGCGTTGTAAGGCTTGCCAGCCAAGACAAGGAAATGTACCCGAGGCATCTTCGGGATCTGTTCTTGAAAAGGGTGCGGACAAAGGCTCGCCAGCCGTGGTGCGTATGTGAGGAGGGCTCGCCAGCCGCGATGTGTCGTAAGGCTCCCCACCCGAGACGAGGAAATGTACCCGAGGCATCTTCGGGATCTGTTCTTGAAAAGGGTGCGGACAATGGCTCGCCAGCCGTGGTGCGTATGTGAGGAGGGCTCGCCAGCCGCGATGCGTTGTATGGCTCGCCAGCCGAGACAAGAAAATGTACCCAAGGCATTTTCGGGATGTGTCCTTGATGTGGTTGCGGACAAAGGCTCGCCAGCCATGGTGCGTATGTGAGGAGGGCTCGCCTGTAATACCCGTCCTTTTAGGGACCCTTTGACCAGCGTTGACTGACCTTGGGAGCGGGAATAGTCTTAGAAGTAAGTGCTGAAGTCATCTTGGGTCGCGTGTTAAGAGTAGTACTCGATAGAGTAGAGGCTACTCGATCGAGTAGCTAGGTTACTCGATCGAGTAGGGGGCTACTCGATCGAGTATGTTGGGTACTCGATCGAGTACCCAGTTTTCAGCGAGGGTTTTATATCGCGTTTTGTTAAATCCGCATATCACCTCCACCACTTTCCCTCTATCTTTCAGTCGCCTCTTTCCCTTCCCTTCACCTCAAAACCTCTATAGAAACCTTTGTGAAGATCCTTGTGCCTTAGGAGAGCGTCTCTTGAGTCGGGTAGCGGTCTTTTGCTGAGTTTCTCCCTATAGGTATGTCATAATCATCATCCGTGTTCTTGTTCTTCATAGTTAGGGTTTGCTTGTTAGTAATCTAGAATTGTATTCTGGTTATAGGCGTTGCTTGATCGCTGGACATGTTATCTGTCGGCATGGATTGGTTGCGATGGCTTAAAGGTAGGTTCGCCTACTCAGTTTCTGTAGATCGTCTAGTGTGTCGGTCGTTGTGATAGTATGGTGATTGTTTGGCATAGTAATTGTATCGTGATGATTGTGATTGTGGTTGTGTGATCGATGTCCGTGGTTCTCGAGGCGTGTCCTCGGCCGAGTGGGGCCACTTGCGGGAGTGGCTTCACGCCTAGTTTCGCCCTCCGTGGAACCCGCCACGGGAGGGGATGTGCACATTAATGGACAGGTTATCGCTCGGTGTAGTGAGCGGGGATTTGGTGGGTACGGCTGCGGTCCCCAGCGGGGGATCGGGTCCGGTGGACGATCGATGTGAGAGATGGGATGATTTGTTGTGATTGCGTGTGCTGGTAAACCGATAGCATCGTATTGTGTTGTTAGTTATAGTTGTTGTTCTTTGCGTCTTATCTCGCATCGACCTTGTGTGGTTGTTTGTTTGTTATGTGTCCGCCGTGATCCCTTATGGTGAGCAATCGGTCTTAGCGGTATTGGTGTTGATGATAGCCGGAGTCCGGGGCAGGATGAGTCCTCACGAGATATGGCAGTCTTAGCGAGTATTCTTTGAGTTGTACCTTTGTATCGTATTTTGGTTTAAAACGCTTGTAATATAACTTAATAGTTCTTTTATCGACATTTGATTATTGCTATCCTCGGGCAACCGAGATGGTAACGCCCTTATATCCTAAGGAAGGCCTAGTTAAGGCTCCTCCGAATATGGGGTTGTTACATCGCCAGCCGCGGTGCATTGTAAGGCTCGTCAGTCGAGACAAGAAAATGTAGCCGAGGCGTCTTCGGGATATGTCCTTGAAAAGGGTGCGGACAAAGGCTCGCCAGTCGTGGTTCGTATGTGAGGAGGGCTCGCCAGCCGCGATTCGTTGTAAGGCTCGCCAGCCGAGACAAGGAAATGTACCCGAGCCATCTTCGAGATGTGTCCTTGAAAAGGGTGCGGACAAAGGCTCGCCAGCCGTGGTGCGTATGTGAGGAGGGCTCGCCAGCCGCGATGCATTGTAAGGCTCGCCAGCCGAGACAAGGAAATGTACCTGAGGCATCTTCGGGATCTTTCCTTGAAAAGGGTGCGGACAAAGGCTCGCCAGCCGTGGTGCGTATGTGAGGAGGGCTCGCCAGCCGCGATGCCTTGTAAGGCTCGCCAGCCGAGATAAGGAAATGTACCCGAGGCATCTTCGGGATCTGTCCTTGAAAAGGGTGCGGACAAAGGCTCGCTAGCTGTGGTGCGGTCGGTTAATGGACCATGGGAATAGCCGCGCCAAATGGGCTTATTTTGAATGTAGCGAACTCGTGATGCCGCTGGGTAAATAGTGAGCTTGGATTTTCACAATTACTATTTTTGGAATGAGCGGGTTCCGCGAGGAAGCCCCCTGCTGGTATTTGAAGGAGTATTGAATTCAGAATTTTCACCATTCGTCGGCTTGAATTCGCAGTGGCGGTTTTGATCGCCGTTTGTTCTAATTTTGAAGGAAAATAGCAATTTTGAGTTTGCTATAGCGTTTGAAGTGACGGTTTATGTGCCGCCGTTGACATTTGAAAGAAATAGTGAATTTAGAATCTTCACCATTGATTGAAGTGACGGTTTATGTGCCGACGTTGACATTTGATGGAAATAGCGGTTTTTGAATTTTCGCTATTATTTTTGAAGTTGGAGGAAAATAGCGATTTTGAATTTTCGCTATTATTTTGAAGTTGGCGGAAAATAGCGATTTTGAATTTTCGCTGTTATTTTTAAAGTTGGCGGTTTTGATCGCCGTTTTGCTTGAAGTTTTTGAAAATAGCGAATTTGAATTTTCACTATTTGGTTTTGTTTGTTTTCGAGGAAATGACAATATTCAATATCGTCAATGAAAATTTTTGAATTTGTCATGGGAAGTTGGTCCAAAGCCCAAATTTCGCTGAAAAAGAAAAGGGGAGGCCTTGTTTAGGCGCGAGCCATCTGGCGATAGAAGCCGGCTTCCCTATTTTCTGTTTAAAAGACGTGAGGTTGAGCTGCGGATGATCATTCATCTTCAACCTCAAAATCTCGCCAAAATCGCCATTAAAGGACCTTCTAGCTTGCTTTTGCTTGTGCCATTATCAACAAATGTCATCTTAAGGTAAGTATTTCCTCTTGAATCTTTTCAAATTTGTCGATTTTAGCTTGATTGAATTAGGGCGAAATTTTGTCCTAAAAAATCGAATTGGGCGTTTTTGATTGAGCCAATTTCGAGTGAAATTGATGTTTGCATTAGGTTAGAAACCTGTTTAGGAGTATAGGGGTGCTTTTAGTTTGCATTTTGGTCCCCGTTCCCGCTCCCTATGCTCGAAAAACGTGAATGAGGCGAGAAACCGTCTCACACAATGCCCAGTTTATTTTCTTAGGTAGTGGGTCCCACTAGGTTGCATTGTAGTTGGGAAAACCCGTGTTTGCCATTTAAGGACCTTCGTTGGGTGTTTATGGGCAAAATTGGATTTTTGCTTTTTGCGACGGTCTTACGTCTGACAAAATAAGCGCCTGTTTGGGTTTGAATTGAGTCAGTTTGCCTTGAAATGGACCTTATTGGTATTTTAGATCACCCTGAGGCGTGATAAAATCACGTTTGCCTTTTTGCGGTCGTCTTTGAATTTTGACCGGTTTGGGCTCAAATTAGCGTATGAATTGCCTTTTTGAACCGTAGAAAAAATCCCATTGTGTCGGGAATGTATTTCGGTTTGTTGGCGGACCCTGTAGGAGTCTTGAAATGCCGTTTTTGAGGTTTTGACTCGTCTTTTGCTTGAAAAGAGGGGCGAGTCGTTTTTGTGTCTTTTTTTTGTGAGTGGTTTGGGGCGGGATTGCCCCTTGTTTTTTGTATTGCAGGTTGTTTTTTGGTTTTTGGGTTTTTCCATTTCATGCCGTCGTAATGCCGAAATTTCGGCTGACGTTTTTTGTTTGTAGGAGAGTGTTCAGAGCAGGCAGGGTTCATGGCTGCGACTTTTGAGGAGTTGTTCGGGTCGGGCCCGATTAGTACTCCGGTTAGCACACCCGCCGTGGTCGTGGAGGACGTCACTGAGGAGGAGAGACCTCTTGAGCAGACTGCTGGGGCCTCAGGGCCATCGAGGAGTGTGAGGAGCCCGTTGTTGGGGCTGTTAGCACTGGTAGAGCTCAGACTGGGGCTGAGGCGGGTACCTCCGGGAGGAGGGTTTCTTTGAGGGAGCGACGTCCTCGGGCGACTAGGCGGACGTTGCGGGACGTCAACAGGGTTGTGGAGTTGGGCCCTATCCACCACGTTGAGTATCGCGGTCACAAGAGGCGGAGAGCGGAGACGGCTGAGGACGATGCTGGCGTCGCGACCTAGAGAGCCAGGCGAGTTACAGCCCCGCGGGGGTTACTTTTACGGGCGGCGTCTGAGTGGGCCAAGGGTTTTGACGGTAGCCAGTTGTTGTTTCGACTAGACCGGCACCTTTCCTACCGTGCTCACGAGGGCCTGGTGAGTCGCATTCCCCGGTTGAATTTTGTCATTTTTGAAGTGTCCAGCCTAAATAGGCATTCTAACGTTGTCTGTTTTTGATTTCAGGAGATCGGCACCACGAGGACTTTCTCGTGCTTTTCTACCTGCTTGGGCCTCTACGACGTTCTCCGAGCCGGGCCGAGGGCGTTGATAGAGAGGTCGGCGTTTGGGCCGTTGGTGGCCGCTTGGCGGGACATTCACAGGTCCTCGATTAGGTTGAACCTGTGTTTGATCCGCGCTATGTTGGATCGGTACTGAGACACGACGTCGTCGTTTCACATGGAGTTTAGGGAGGTCGGCGTGACTCTAGAGGACTTTGCCATGGTATCCGGCCTTCCCTCTGGTGAGCTGCCCATTGAGTTTACCGCGACTCCGAAGAGAGTGTCCTCTCCTGCTTTGATTGGTACTGCTTTGCCGGAGCCTTCCGACGTCACTCCGTACTTGATTGCGAGTTCTTACGTGAAGGACCACTTCACTGAGAGGGTGGCAGGTGTTGTTCCGGCACCGTTGGCGAGCCCGGAGGCAGAGGTTGAGGCCGACGCGAGGGAGGCGCGGCTGTGGTTGTGGTACTTCTTGGGTGCCACGTACTTTGGTGACAAGGGCGAGCGCTTGTCGACCAAGGTGCTTCCTCTTCTTGCCGACCATGACACTTTGGGTTTGTTTGACTGGGTTACGCCGGCTTTGGCGAGTTTTACCCTGTACTTGCACGCGGCGGTGCGTCCGGAGACAGTGGGAGCGGGTAGTGCTCCTGCTCTGGTTGATCCCGGCCTCGAGGTACGAGCGTTTTTTGTGGTAGTTTTTTTTTTATTTTGATTTTTGCATTTTTTGAGAAATTGACTAATTTGTGTTTGCAGTGTTTGATTACAGGCTTGGTTGTATGCTTACTTCACTCCTCTGCGTCCAGGGACTACAGACGGTGTTCCCTCGGCTTACCCTGCGTGAACAAGCTTTGGGTTGCTGATGTAAGTTCTTGTTCTCTTCCCTTCTTCCCTTAGATATAGATAGGATGATTAGGTAGTTTAGGGAGCGCCCAGTTAGCTGATTAGCTTTGTTTCAAATGCAGTTCGTCGGGCGGCCCCGGGAGCACTACACGGGTGTGCCGGCTGCCATTACGGAGCGTTTGCGACCTCGCAGCTCCCTGCGCTTGTACTTGGAGACGGCGATTGAGCCGGTTTGGTACTTAGGCGAGCGTCTAGTTTGCTAGTGCTTTACCGACACTTTCGTCGTGCCGGTTGACCCGCCTGGGGTGTTGTTCCAGAAGTCGACTCCTGATGAGGTTCAGGAGCACCTTCACGGTTGGGGAGGTGAGGAGCTGTTGTTGCGGGACGCCGACTACGACACCTTCCGGTTGTCGAGGCTCGCTTGGTACCCGATCGAGGTATGTTTTCCTCTTTTCTTTGTTTTCATTACCTCCCTTGATAGCAGGGTTTGTCATTTTTGATGTGGATCCAAATGGCAGGGAGTCGACCCGTTGATGAGGACTCAGCCTCCAGCTTTCCCGACGGAGACCACTTTTCAGGGGCCGGATGGTGAGGATCTTCAGTTGCGCTGACCGGAGCCTGCGGTGGCCGAGGTGGTCGATGCCGACATGGAGTGGAGGTTGACTGTTCTGAGGGTGAGTTCCTGACTCGAACATTTCCTCCATTTATACTTTGCCTTATATTGTTTTGAAGGACATTTTTTGTTTTGTAGGTGACGACTGTCAGTCACCGGAACTTGTGGCGGATGGCTAACCGCTGGAGGGCACTTGCTGGTGACCTGGCTACGAGGGAGGCTCGGCTTTCTCAGGTACATTTTGTGTGTTGTATTTCGTGTATTTGGTGTTGTGTTTCAAGTTTTTAGATCTTGAGGATCTATTATTGTGTTTTGTAGGGCACTGCGGATCCAGCGGAACTTGCTCGGGTCCGTGCTGAGTTGGAGGCAGCCAGGTCGACGATCGCGGGCCAGGAGCTGGGTATCATCCGTCGGGACCAGGACTTGAGGCGTCACGAGGACGAGTTGCGGAGCCGAGACGCGGAGATTGCCTCGCTGAAGGCTCAGTTGGCTGCAGTAGTGGAGCTTCACGTCGAGATGGAGCGTGAGACGCTGGAGAGTTCCCCGGAGAGGGAGTCTAAGCTAGTGGTGGTGTCTGCGTTGGCGGTGACTCCTAGTGAGACCAGGACTGGTCCGACGGGAGACGTCGAGTAGTCGTTGTAGTTTGTTCGTGTCTTAGACTCTTGTCTGTACATATTTACATTTTGCGTGAGGCGGTGTATATATGTGTTTTTGGATTGTGGTTTATTTTGTGACTTTTGGCCTTTTTGTGTTGTGTTTCGGAGGAGCGCTGTCGGCTGTCGATTTTCCTTTTTCTTTGCACCAGTTCCTCCATTGCCAGCTGTCGAAAACAGGCAATAGATAGCACATACGCAAAAACGTAAACACGTAAAATCATTTGATTGAAAACAAAATTAACCAAATGACTTGAAGTTAAAATTGAGATTTTGAAATGAATTTTGAAAATTCCGTGACAAAATCGTCGCGTTCGGAATTCAAAAGGAATTGATTTGAAAATTTGAGCAATTAACTCGTGTCATGAATTAAATTGCATCGAAGTTTTGAAAATGACTCGAAAAATATAAAACTAAAACCGTCAGGAAAGAATTTTGGAAAAGGATTTTTGCGAGTATATTTGATTTTTTGATGTCAAGACTCGAATTTGTGAGTGCTTGAGTTTTTGAGGAAAATTGATGTCGTGTTATGAACTTTCGATTTTGATTTTTGAATTGCGAAAAAGCGAAAAATTTTCAGAATTTCGACTGACATGGAAACGATCCATCGCGGATCGGGGCGACTAGCCCTTCCCCCCTTTAAAAAAAGAAAGAAAAAATCCGTATGTTTAAAGCCGCGTCATGGAAACCGTGTCGGGTTTCGTAAAACGCGAAAAACAAGGAAATGTGAGTGTGAAGAAACACAAAATTTCCCGGAATCATCCCGAAGAGGCGCGAGGTTCCTGGATGGAAGCCTGCTCTCCTCTTTTTCTGAAAAATGGTCTCATCATTTTGTATAAATAGGGACGTTTGCGCTTCATTGTTTCATCATCCGAAACACAAAAACATCTCTACAAAACCTCTCCTTCTTCCACAAAAATATTTCATGGATGCTTTTGAGAATGCATTGCGACAATGGTGCCGAGATTTGTCTCCTTCCGAGAAGTATCAACTCGATTGCATGAGAGTTGGTCAATTGTTGGTGCTCCGTCAAGTCAAGGTGCAACCCTCGTTTCTTGAAGCATGTTCTCAGTTTTGGGATTCGAAACATCATCTTTTCGTTTTCCCGAAAGGTGAAATTTGTCCTCTTGCCGAAGAAGTTGGAGCCATTGGTGGGTGGCCGGGTTGTGCTCCGGTGCTTCCTCCGACTCGGTTGTGCTGCAAGGAGAAATTTCGTTCCATGTTGGGCTTATCAACAAGCCAAGTTAACTTCCTTCTTGCTCCACATGGTGTGGATATGTTGGCTCTTATCAACATCTTTTCAAATCGATTAGATGCTAATGTCTCGGAGGTGGCAAGGAGAAGGGCTCTTGCATTTTGCCTTGTCCATGTGTACCTCTTTGTTGATGTCTTGAAGAAGGAGGGGCGAAGATGTCATGGTAGCATGACCCTTATCCATGTGATTAAGCAAATGGAGCATGGTAGAGATCCATCATGGTTGGTGCTTGGAGAGATTATCCAAGCTTTGGACAAGGAAGGCTCTTGTGGAGAAGCTCCCTC